>NC_045428.1:239791106-241049022 GCF_902635505.1 Sarcophilus harrisii
CTCCCCTCCTCTTTTCCCCTCCCCTCCCCTTCTCCCCCTCTCCTCCCTTTCTCCCCTTCCCCTTCCCTTTCTCCCCCCTTCCCCTTCCCTTCCTATCCTCTCTCCTCTCTTTCCCCTCCGCTTCCTCCCTCCCTTCCCTTCCCCTCCCCTCCCTTCCCCTCCCCTCCCCTCCCCTCCCCTCTCCTTTCCTATCCTTTCCTCTTTTCTCCAACTATAATTAAACTTCGAATTGGAGATATAGGTGAAGGAAAAGTTTTCATAGTGGAAGAGATGGACAAGCACAGTCTTAACTACTAAGTGAGAACCTTGAGGAGTGGAGGAAGTGCTGGACAGGGGTAAGTAATACTGATTTGATCAGCTATGCCTTGAAAGAGGAGAGACATCACAAAGTACTTAGTCATGTGACATTTTTTGGGGGAGTGTACATAGGAATGGGGATAGGAATGAATATAAGATATGAATACTTTTGCTCTTTATTGAAGAGTAAAACTTTATTATTCATTGTACTGTCCAAACCTCCTTTTTCCCTAGGCTTTGAATTGAGAAGTATGTCCAGGTAATTGGACTGATTGGTAGAGATAAATTCATTGAGCTTTGAAATGAATAACTGTGAATATCTAAAGCTGTGGTTGCTTGTTCTTTTCAATCTTCAGACTTCATGTGATCCTTTGTCACCATCCTTATCTCCATCTTGGATTATGAGTTAGAGGTTAAGTCATGAAGATGAATGAATGAACACAGCTAATATTTATATCTTGATTTTCTTTTTATTTTTTTTTATTATAATAACTTTTTATTGACAGAACCCATTCCAGGGTAATTTTTTTTTTTACAACATTATCCCTTGAACTCACTTCTGTTCCAATTTTTCCCTCCCACCCTCCTCCACCCCCTCCCCTAGATGGCAAGCAGTCCTATATATGTTGAATATGTCGTTAGTCTATCCTAGATACAATATATGTGTGCAGAACCAAACAGTTTTCTTGTTGCACAAGGAGAATTGGATTCAGAAGGTAAAAATAACCCGGGAAGAAAAACAAAAATGCCAACAGTTTACATTCATTTCCCAGTGTTTTTTTTTTTTTCCTTTGGGTGTAGCTGTTTCTGTCCATCATTGATCAATTGAAACTGAATTAGGTTTCTTTGTCAAAGAAATCCACTTCCATCAGAGTACATCTTCATACAGTATCGTTGTTGACGTATATAATGATCTCTTGGTTCTGCTCATTTCACTTAGTTTCAGTTCATGTAAGTCTCTACAAGCCTCTCTGTATTCATCCTGTTGGTCATTTCTTACAGAATAATACTATTCCATAACATTCATATACCATATATCTTGATTTTCAATGACTAACAAAGGTACCAAAATATTAAGTTCTGTTTCTGTTTCTGTGCTTTTACAGCATCCCATCTCATAGAAACACTATTATATGTGGGTGGAGATTGAAAGGAATTGAGATATTTTATTTGATAAAGATTGGCTTTAACTATTTACAAAGTAATGGTTGTAGAGGGCTGAAACACTTGAGTCATTGCACTGAGGTCGGTTCAAGCACTTAGGGCTAATTTATTGATTGGACAATACTCTATGGGCACATGCTTGGAAAATGGTCCTTCCCACTATCCTGTGCTGGCTCAATGATTGATGTATACAGAGGATTGTAGGAGGGACTAAGGAGTAGAGTAAGATGAGCCAGAGTCTCACTTTGGCCATCGACGAGGAAGAAGGGGGTTGCAGAAATTCTGCTTCCATCCCGTTCAATCATGCATCTAAAGACCAAGAATAAAGACTAAGGACTTTTGCTTATCCTGACTCTGGCTGATTCTGAGGTATCCTGGGTGCTAGGGGAGTCACAAAGTCACTCTTTTTAGTCACTCTTTAGTACTGTAGGTTCTGATTCTAATGAATGCTTGAAAATTTCTTTTAGGGAAATTCTAGACCAGTGGTTCTCAAACTTTTGTTTTCAGTATCTTTGTCCTATTAAAAATTATTGAGGATCTCGCCAAAGAGTTTTTATTTATCTGGGTTATATTTATAGACATTTACCATATTGGAAATAAAAACTATTTTTGAATTTGTAGACTCTCTAAAAGGGTTTCAGAGATCCCCAGGATTCTTTAGACCATACTTTGAGAACCACTGCTCTAGACAGTCAACTGAAAAAGTAATCAAAATAATTAACAATCTTAGTGAAATTTCAGGTTACAAAATAAACCCACATAAGTCATCAGTATCATGTTAGCAACAAAACCCAACAGAACTAAACAATTGGAAAAATATTAATTGCTCATGGAGCCAGTACAATAAAAAATGATAATATTACCTAAATTAATTTACTTATTCAATACCATATAAACAACCAATATACTTTATAGAGCTAAGAAAAATAATAAAACTCAGCTGGAGGAATAATCAAGGGAATCGATGAAAAGAAAAAGGGGATCTAGTAGTATTGTTGAAATTATGGGGTACAGTCTGACTTTTCCCATACCAGGCCACTAAAATGATGGGATTACCCACCAAAATGATGAGGGATGAGAATCCAAGAGAATTTTAGTAAGGAAAGGGGTTCTTAGAAATTAAGAATAGGAGAGATATTTTAACTGAGATCTCCACCTGGGGTGAAGTGGAGAGAGATAAATGAAGTGTACTTAAACAAAACAGCTAATCAAAATGAAAAAAAAAAATCCATTTATAATCCTATCAGTACTCCTTCCTACTTGTCTCAGGGACTAGGTAGGCTTCTAGATTGTTTAGAATAATTCATGCTCTCTCAGTCAAAGTCTGAAGTGGACTTTGACTACCCAAGACCTTGTCAGTACCATATCTCAAATTTTTACAATGATAAAATTACAAAATTTTATCATTAAGTAGTCAAGCAATGGAAGAGATTATTAGTTACATAATATACAGAAGCAATGAGCACATTAAATTAGTGTGTGATTAAACCAAAGATCCCAGTAATTGGGGCAAGAACAAGTAATTGACACTATTTGACAAAAGTTTCTGGGAAAACTGGGAAGCAACTTGGCAGAAACAATGTATAGACCAATATCTCAAACTATTTACAAAGATAAAGTGCAAACTATCTGTGTGACCCTGGACAAGTCATTTAACCCCAATTGCTTCAGGGAAAAAAAAGATAAAGTGCAAACTGGACACATGATTTAGAAATAAAGTATTATATCATACAGAAATTAGTGGATTATGGAAAAATGGCCCATCTAATCTATGGATAGGGGAAGAATTTATGGCAAAAACAAGAAAAAAAGGTTCATTTGAGGCAAGATGGATAATTTTTATTATATGAAATAAAAATTTTTTACACAAACTAATGCAGTTAAAATGAGAAGAAAAGCAAGAAATTAGAAAAAAATATACCAAGTTTCTATAAAATTGATTTCATTTTTCAAACCTAAAGGAAACTGAACCAAATTTATAAAAATAAGAGCAAGTATTCATTGATAAAAGGTTAACAGATATACAAAGAAAGTTTTCAGAAGAAGAAATCAAAGCTTTTGGTAGCATAAAAAGCTCTAAATTATTATGATTCAGAAATGCACATTAAATCAACTTTGATTTACCACCACATAGACAATGACTAAGATGACAAAAAAGGAAAATGATAAGTGTTAAAGGAGAAATGACAAAGTAAGTACACAAATATACTGTTGGTGGAGCTGTGAACTAGTTTAGCCATTTTAGAGAGTGATTTGGAACTATGCCCAAAGACTTTGCATATAAGACTGTACCCTTTGACACAGCAAAACCATTGCTAGATCTTTACACCAAGGACATCATAGAAAAAAGGAAAAAGACTCATATACAAAAATATGTGTAGATGCTCTTTTTTGCTGTGGCAAAAAGATAGAAACTGAGTGGATCCCCATCAATTGGAGAATGACTGAACAAGTTATGACATGTGAATATGATAAAATAAGATGTTATGAAAATTATAAGAAATTTCAAGAGATTTGAGATTAAAAATGCCAATCGCATCCAGAGAAAGAACTATGGACACTGAATGTCAATTGAAGCATAATATTTTCACCTTTTTTTTGTTTATTTTCTTTATGTTTTTTTTTTTCTTTTGACCGGATTTTTCTTGCACAACATGACAAATGTGAAAATGTTTAAAAGAATTGTACACATTTAACCTATATCAGATTTCTTGTTGTCTTGGGGAGAGGAGTAGCAAGGGAGGGAGAGAGAAAAATTTAGAACACAAAGTCTTACAAAAAATAAATGTTGAAAACTATCTTTATGTGTATTTGAAAAATAAAATGCTTTTGAAAAAAAAGAAATGGCTGCAGAAAAGCATGGGAAGACATATGTCAATTGATTTAAATTGAAGCTAGTGGAACCAGGAGAACAATGTGCACAGTAACAGCAATATTGTAAAGATAATCATCTGTGAAAGACTTAGTGATTCTAATCAATATAATCATCTACCGCAGTTACAAAGGAATCATTATAAAAAATGTCCTGCACCTGTAGATAGTGAGTTGATGGACTCAGAAGGCAGATTGAAGCATATGATTTCCTTTTTTAAATTTTTCTGGAATATAGCTAATGCAAAAAATGTTTTACATAATTACATTTATATACACACATAAATTGTGTGTATATGTATACACATACACACACACATATGAAATGAATGTGTATTGTATTTCTTTCCTTCTCAACAAGTAGAATAGAAATAGAGGGAGGGAGAAAATTTGGAACTGAGATAAAAATGAAATGAAAAATATTCACTTATCTGCTTTACTTTTCATATTTAATTAATCAAATCAGTCAGGCACACAGACTTTTCTTTGTATTTTCACTGATGAAATGTAGTTGCATTTCCTTCCTGTGCATACATAAATTAAAAACAAACCAACAAACAAAAAAACACCTGCATGAAATTAGCAAAGATATTGAAATAATTAGTAGCTTGAACAAAGTTGCAGGATCCAGAATAAACCCTGAAAAATTAACAGTATTTTTATAAATAATAACAAAAAAAGAAAGAAAATAAAAAGGGAAATCCTATTTCAAATAACTGCAAAAAGTATACTATATCTGGGGATCCACCTACTAATGTATGCTTATATAAAGTCAATTACTGTCTTCTTTAAAAAAATAAAGAATTTAAATAACTGAAGGAATATTAATTGATTGTTGTTAATCCTAATTGTAATCTAATGAAGTAAAACATAATAAATAATAAATATGATAGCATTTCCAAAGTTAATTTATTCAATGTTCTATTGGTCATATTTCTAAGGGAATACTGTAATAAAATTGATAAAATAATAACAAAATTCATTTGGAAAAACACAAGATCTATAATATCAAGATGGGGGTGATAAGGATGAAAAGAGAATAACATTTTCAAACCTCAGTCTATCTCGGAAATTAGACCCATAGATGTGATATTGATTTAAAAATATAAGAGAAATCAATGGAATCAATGGAATAGACCAGAGAAGAGAGAATAAGCAATAATGTAACTCAATAATCCAGTGTTTGATAAAGTGGAAAACAAATTACCTGGGTCAGAGGGAGTTGAAGTGAGGGTTTTTTAAACTACTGGAAAACCTGGAAAGAAGCTTGCTAGAAATTAGGCTTAGACTAATAATTTACACTACAGTCCACAATACATTTTATAAGAGTTAGGTTTGTATTTTATCCTTTCTGTATCTGTTTTTAAAAATGATTCCTCTCCCCTTCTTCTGCTATAAACATTGTACTATATTTCTTCAAATATTTAATTTTTGTTAAGGTGGCTCTGTTCTCACTCTCTTTACCTCTAATTCCTTCTTGTCCTTTGTTATACTTTTCCCTTTAGGATTTTGTTTATTATCTCCTACTTTTATCTGCTTATGTTTCTTCCTCTCTTCTACACCCTCCTCCATTAGTCAAATGGATTCTTCTTTCCTCTTCTCCCCTTCAACTAATCCTGGTAATTAATTTTTAAATGTCTTTTTTGTATCTCTTCTGAAAAAGGATTTCTCTCACTATTATCCATCAAAATTTTGTTTACTCTAGACCACTTCTTGATTCATGATTCCTATAATTAACTGATCTTTCTCCTTTTTTTCCTGTATTTTTTAAATAATAGAAACTCCCAAGTATCCATTTTAGATTCTTCCCTCTAGGTATTTTTCTGCCACTGCTGGTAGGGTTTATCCTATAGATTCCCCTTTTCTATTGTGCCTTAGACTCAGAACACTACCAATTACTTCAGATATCAAGAGAAGATACTGCCCCATGGCAGGATACCTTCCCCTCCCCCCAATCTATACTCTCTTGTTGAATTTTTTTCTTCTAAATTTGTCTAGAAATCTCCTAGTGTACGTGTTCTACGACTTCTTCAGATACCAACCGAACTGAAAGGACTCGGATTCTTCCCACCCCATCTCCTTCCTGCTGCTAGTAGACGTTTTATGCACTAACTCCCTAAAGGCTTCATTCAATTCAGGGCCTTCACTTTCTTTTACCCATAGGAGGCATTCATTAGTGAAACCCCCTTTCAACTCTAGAGTAAGGTCTCCTTCCTTTCTTTACCTTTTCAATCTTTTGTCATTCCACCTCATCCATTCTCTAATAGCCTCTTCTTTTTCTGACACCACAGAAGCTACTTCCATCATTTCTAGCCTCTGATTTGACTCTGGCATATCATTCACTGCTCTGTTCTCTTCCCTCTTTCTCATGCACCCTCCTATTATATAAGGTAATACCCCAAAAGATGTAGGCAGGATGTCTCCAGGTTTTATCTATAATGTCTCCTATTTGCTAGTTCACTATTAACTGGATTTCTGCCTTCATCTTTCTCCTTAAGTACATCTGGAAAAAACGCTATTATCAGTTTTCTGTTTCCATTGTGTTGCTGTAAAAAAACTGGGCCTATTGAGTTTATATACATCTCTTGCATTTCTATTGTTTGAAATGTTCAAGAAGCAAAAAAAAATATTTTTCTTCAATTTTGGTTTTGTTACTCTAAATATTTCAAACCTTTCTTTGTTATTGAATGTCCATTTTTTAAGCTGAGATTTGCAGGATAAGTAAATCTGGCTTGTAATAATAAGCCCCAGTGTTTTTTTGCAGCATATTATTCCATTCTCTTTCTCTGTCTCTGTCTCTCTCTCTCTCTTTTTTTTTTTTTTTGAGAGTGCAAAATAATTTCATGTTATTCAAATGTCCTTTCTTTTGTATTTGAAGATCTTTCTCCTTGTTGAGGTACTGAAGGAGATCCTAAAAGATTGGGGGTCACAGATTAGTGTCATGAGATATCTCAAAAGAATTTGCATGTTTGAACCCATCTCCAAGTCAAGGGGCAAAGTTTATTGTAATTGTAATGCCAATTGAAACCGGCCAAGTTCCAAAAGGATTTAGCAAAGAACCAGGAGCAAGAAGACAAATTTGTAGAAAAAGACAGAGAAATCTTTGATTTTGATTGATATTGATATATATTGATATACTAATTTTATGGCCCAGAAGTCGAACTATTGTCTCAGTAAATTAGTTATCAGTGACCAGCAGATTATTCATCTGACAGTCTGCAATGTTTTGGAAGATATCTTTAGACCAGAAGACTTTAGAATCATTGACAGACAGATCATTGGAACAATAACACCTTAAGGTCAGCGGACCTTGGGATTACTGCTACATTTCCCTTAGAAGCTGTACTGTACTGTAACCCTTCATCCTGACGACTTATAGAACTTGATTTTGAAATGAATTGTGAAATTTAACAACTATATGTCTTGGAGTTTGCTGCCATGTTTTTGTTTGTTTGCTTTTCCTGGAAGAGATCTATGAATTCTTCTATTATTTTCTGCATCATACTGTTAATTTTTTTGTAATATCAAGTTCTTTTGAGAACACTGATTCTCTATGTATCCTATCTTTGAAATCAGTATATATTTCTTGCATAGTGATCATATTTTAAAAATATTCTTGCTTTTTGTTTCTCTTCTTATATTTTCTCTCTTTTGTTCCTTTGGTAAGGTTTGCTATTGCAAATTCCAGTTTTTCTATTCTGCTCATTATTTTTGCTGTTCAGTATATAAATTCTGTTCCCATAATTCTCATTTTTCTTGTAAACTACTTCAGAACAATGTGCTATTCCATATTCTTTTCAAATTCCAAAGAGTTCTTTGTGTTATCAAGCATCAAATCATTTTTCTTCATTTTGTAGTATTTATTCATTTACTGGATATGGAGGCCATTTTTTTTTCTGTTGCTACTATATTTCTAGGTCATTTATTTATAATCAAGCTACTTACAGTGAAAGCGGTCTTTCAAAGTTGATCACCATTAAAATATTGTTGTTGCAGTATGCAATGATTTCCTGGTTCTGCTCACTTTTCATAATCTGATTATTTCCTGAAAGAAAACTTGACAAGGAATTTCAAAAAAGCTAGTCAAGATAGAAAATGACAAATAGAAAATGTGCAAGTAATGAGAAAACAAGTTCAGGTACCAAGGATCCAGTCATAAGATTTAGCAGAAATTACTCCAAAGCAGCAGTAAGCATGAAACACATTTCAAAAAAAAAGTTACAAGTAGCTAAGAACAACTTTTCCAGAAAAACTGAATATAATCCTAGTAGGTGGGAAAAATAGATCTTTAATAAAGAGAGAACTTCCAAGCTTTCCTGACAAAAAGGCCAAAATTGACTGGAAACTTTGAAATAAAAATACAAGAGTTGAGATAAAGACAGAAAGGTAAATACAAGTGAGTAATCAAAAGGGATTATGTAAGGATGAAACTTTTCATTTGAACAGGAAAATAACATGTCTCCTACTCTGAACTCTACTGCCATAAAAAGTAATAGAAAAAAGTTAAACAAGTCTAAGTTCCTGGGCAGAGTTTCATTATATTGTAACTATTTTTTAAAAACAGAAAGTAAAGAAAAAGGAATAAATTAGGGAACAAAAGAAGAGAAAGGATAAATATTTTCTCATGTAATCAGATTTACTTGTGTATACAAAACAATGATGTTATAGGGAGAGTGGGAGACTCTGGAACCTCACTTTGATCTGAACTATTTAAAAGAAACACACAGTTTCGTAGAGAAACACATTTCACTTCATAAGGAAACATGGAAGATGAAATAAGAAGGAAGGTAGATTAATGGAAGGATTAGGCAAAAGCAAAACAAACTCCAGTGATTAGGAGGTTTATGAGGAAGGAAAAAGAGGAAGAAAGACAGAAAAAGAATGAAAGGTGAAAAGAATATATAATTGATGTTAGGAAAAAATGAGAAGAAGAGATGCAATGCTACAGAAGAAGATGCCATGAAGCAAAGGACAAGCCAAGTACACTCTTTTCTCACTATTCTTCTTTTCTTTTAATAGGGGAGCAAGGATCAATGAATAAAACTTTAAAAAAATTAAGGGAGCAAAATACAAGATAAACATAACTATTAACAGGATGAAATATTACCAGATTAGAAAAGAGTAGAATCCATTGACATAGTGATTGCAAAAATTCCAAATTAAAATAATTTTGCTGGCTTTTATGTTTCAAGTAACCCAATAAAACAGGGTTGGCAATGGTGATTACAAATAAGGAAACAAGAAAACTAGACTTGATGAAAAGATAAAAAAACACATTTTACTATAAAGTACTATATAGACAATGAATTAATGTCAATATTTTACCACATAGAAACCCATGGCTAGCATCTAAACACTTAAAGCTAAGCCAGATTTAGCAAGATATAGAAAATAAAATTAAAAATAGTAGCTGGGGACATTCCTTTCAAAGCCATTAAAAAAAGAAACAAAAAAGATATAACTGAAATAGAATTTTAGAAAAGTTAAATATGATAGATCTATGGAGATTATTGTATAAAAATAGAACTTTCAGCTGTGCATGATCCTTTTACAAACATTGTCCATGTGTTATATTAACCTTCAACAACAAGTTGAGAAAAGAAGAAATTTAAACATTTTTTACTGATGATTGCCATAAACACATTCAACCAGGGCTCCAGAGGAAAATATTTACAATTAATGGTAAATGAAGTAACTGAATCCATAAAAAATTTGGTGGATCAAAGAAAAAAAATCATAGCAACAATAGATAATTTCATTAAAGATGACAACAATTAGACAACATACTAAAATTTTTAGAATGCAGTCAGAGCAGTCAGTCCTTAGGGAAAATTTTATATCTTCAAAAATAAATGAAGGAAAGCATAATCTTTATGGTTTTTATATATGTATTTATGTACATTAGATAGGAATAAAATTTACAGTTTGTGAGTTGGATCCAAAAAATCAGAAATTATAATCATATTGTCAGACAAAACAAAAATAAAAATTCACAGTATCAATAGAGATGATAGGGGAACTTTTTCATGATTAAAGAGACCACAGACAAAAAACAAACAAACAAACAAAAAAAGAGACCATAGACAATAAACCAAGATCAGTACTAAATATATGCATCAAATGTTATGGTATCTAAATTGATAAAAGGAAAAAACTGAATTGCAAAAAAGATATAATCAGTATATCTATATTACACATGGACATGATATGGACTATAAAATCTGTGTTGTATATTGATATAATAAAATTAAGAGAGTTTAATGTTCACAAAATCATTAAGAATTATTGAATTGAAATTTGTAAGCACCAACCTTCATCCCAGAGAATCCTTATCGTAACTTAACTGAAAAAACAGTTTTTTATTGAAGATCTCCAAGGAAAGGGGACATACCATCTCTAGGAGCAGCTCATCCTACTTTTGGATAGCTCAAATCTTTAGGAATTTTCCCCAACATTAAGAATAAATGTAACTTTGCTTAGTTGCAAAAAAAAAAAAAAAAAAAAAAAAAAAAATTACTTTGCAATTTCCACCCACTGCTTCTAGTTCTTCCCACTAGAGCTAAACAGAATAAATTTAATACCACTTCTACATAAAAGCCATACAAATACTTGAAGACAGCTATGATGTTCTCCCTGAATGCTCTCCTCCCCAACACCAACTGGTAGCTTTACAAAAATAAGCATATTTTAGGGCACAGAAAAATTAGGAATAATTGTTAAAAAAAAAAAAAGCAACACAAAAACACATCAGGTGTCAAACTTTGACTAAAATTGACGTTAGAAATACAGTATTTTTGGAGATTATTAGTTTTGAGAATGAATCTAATCTGAACTAGTTTTCAAAAAAAATGTATTTAGTCATTTGGTAAGGAGAATACTGGAAGAAAAGGTGGTTCTCCTTTCAAGTCTTTGTGAGGTTATATTATAGAGAGTTCAAGCAAGGACATAAGTACATTTGCCTGATTGGCTTACCTAGGTGGTAGGTAGCCTGGAGAAAAAGGCAGTTTACATATCAAGAGATGTATATTAGCAGTTAGTAAATTGAAAACTTTGGGTAGAACCCAAATAAGACCTGAGTGGACACAAAACAAATATAGGATGGTATCTATATATGGCTTACATCTATCCAGTTTTCCTGGAGCATCTCTGAAGTCACCTTGACCTCTATAGTAAGCTTTTGGATTGGATAATTTCTAGCCTTATAAAGCTAGGGCCAAATATAAGGCTAAATAATAAAGAAAATGCTTACATAATTAGTAAATAAATAATGAAGTATTTTTTCCATAAGACCGATAAGAATCTATCTAAATTTTACCTACTTATGGGGATCTTATAGAATCCAATTCTTTCCCCCCTATTTAATAGCATTTTATTTTTTCCAGTTACATTTAAAAATAGTTTTCAACATTTACTTTTATAAGATTTTGATTTCCATTTTTTCCTCCCTCCCTCCTACCCCATCTCTACCTCACCTAATCTCCCCAAGATGGCAAACAATCTCATATAGATTACACATGTACAATCATATTAAAAATGTTTCCACTTTAGTCATGTTATGAAAGAAGAATTGGAAAAGGGAAAAACCACAAGAAAGAAAAAACAACAAAAAATGACAATAGTTTATTTCAATATGCATTCAGACTCTGTGGTTCTTTCTTTGGACACATTTTTCATTATAAATCTTTTAGAATGGTTTTAGATCAAGGTTTTGCTGAGAAGAGCTAAGTCTACCAAAGTTGATCATTGCACAGTGTTACTGTGACTGTATACTATGACTGGTTTTTCCTCACTTTACTCAATATCAATTCTTGTAAGTCTTTCCAAGTTTTTCTGAAATCCACCTGCTCATCATTTCTTATAGAATAATACTATTCCATTACATCTATACACCACAATCTGTTCAGACTTTTCATAATTGTTGGGAATTCCCTTGATTTCCAATTTTAGGCAACACAAAGAGAGCTGCAAAAAATTTTTTTTGCATGTGGTTCCTTTTCTCTTTTTTATGATCTCTTTGGGAAATAGACCTAATAGTGGTATTGCTGAATCAGAGTATGCACAGTTTGATAGCCCTTTGAGCATTGTTCCAAATTGCTCTCCAGGATGGTCGGATCAGTTGACAACTCCACCAACAATGCATTAAGGTACCAATTTTCCCACATCTTCTCCAATATTTATCATTTTCTTTTTTCTGTCATACTAGCCAATCTGATAGGCATGAGTTATTTTAATTTGAAATTTTCTAATCATTTATTTAGAGCATTTTTATATGACTATAGATAGTTTTAATTTCTTCTGCTGAAAACTGCTTGTTTATATCTTTTGGTCATTTATTAATTGGGGAATGAGTTGTTTTCTTATAAATTTTACTCAGTTCTCTCTGTATTTTAGAAATGAGACCTTTATCAAAAATATTGGCTATAAAAATTGTTTCCCAGCTTTCTGCTTCCCTTCTATTCTTGTTTGCATTGGCTTTGTGAAAAATACTTTTAACTTAATGTGATTAAAATTATCCATTTTGTAGTTCATAATGCTCTCTATATTCTGTTGATCATAAAATTTTCCTTTCTCTGTAGATCTGACAGGTAAACCATTCCTTACACTGATAATTTGCTTCTGGTATCACCCTTTATATTTAAATCATTCACCCATCTTGACCTTATCTTGGGATATGGTATAAGATGTTGCTCAATGCCTAGTTTCTGTGATACTATTTTCCAGTTTTCCCAGAAGATTTTGTCAAATAGTGAGTTGTTATCCCAGAAGTGGAGTTTGAGGTTTATCAAATAGATTACTATAGTCACTGATTACTATGTCTTGGGTATCTAACCTATTCCACTGATTCACCACTCTATTTCTTAGCTATTACTAACTAGTTCTAATGATTGCCATTTAATTTTATGGTTTTAAATTTGGCATGGAAAATTCCATATGCTATCCAGTGTTTTTAGTAGGAATGAGTACTGTATTTTGTCCAAATTGTTTTTCTGCATTTATTGAGATAATCATGTGATTTCTGTAGGTTTTGTGGTTGATATGGAACCATTATCCTGATAGTTTTCCTAATAGTGAAGCAGCACTGGTTTAAATACCACCTGCCAAGTATATTATCTTGAAGAAAAATTGTTGTAATCTCTTTGCTAATATTTTATTAAAAATTTTTTTCAGCAATATTCATTAGGGCGATTGTTTTGTAATTTTCTTTTTCTATTTTGACTCATCCTGATTTAGGTATAAACACCATATTTGCATCATAAAAAGAATTTGGTAGGACTCCTTTGCTTATTTTTTTCAAAATAGCTTATATAGCACTGGAATTAATAATTCTTTAAATATTTGACTCACTTGTAAATACATCTGACCCTGGAGATTTTTTTCTTAGGGAGTTCATTGATGGTTTATTCAATTTTTTTTCTAAAATGGGGTTGTTTAAGTATTTTATTTATTTTTAAGTATTTTATCTTTGTTGGTGGTGAATCCTCTCTTTTCATTTTTGATACTGCCAATGTAGTTTTTCTTTCTTTTTTTTCTAATCAAATTATCCCCTACTACTTCTACTCTCCCTTCTATCCAACCCTCCCTTTTCTTTCCTTTCCTCTTATTTAATTTAAATTTTTTTATCCAAATGAATATATTTCTTCTTTGAGCCAAATCTGATGAAACTAAAGTTCAAACAATGTTCACCTCTCCTTCTTTCTTTCTACTATAACAGGCTTTTGTACCTCTTCATGTAATATATTTTACTCCATTTTGCCTTCCTTCTCCTCTTCTCCCAGGATAATCCTTTTTCCATTCCTTAATTTCTGTTTTATACTTTTCAAGGTGTTTTTTTTTATTGTGTATATATATATATATATATATATATATTTTTTTTTTTTTTTTTTGCATTTGGCTAATTGTATTTTTTAAGGAATTGTCTTCCTTTTCCAAGCTGGTAACTCTCTTTTGCATACCTCTCATTTCTTTTCTAATTTTTTCTTATTTGCCATTTGAAGTCTTTTGTGAGCATTTCTAAAGCCTTTTGGGGCTTGAGACTAATTCATATCACTCTTTGAGATTTCCTCTGTGGAATGTCCTCATCTGAGTTTGTAGTTTTGGTCTTCCCCATCACCATAGTAGCTTTCTATAGTCAATATTCTTTTCTGTTCCTTGATCATTTTTTTCCTTTTCTTTTTATATTTCCTCTTTTTTTACTTTTATGATCGAACTCTGCTCCTGGGGTAAAAGGGGCACTGACCCAAGCTTCCTTTGCAGCTTTGATCCTTAGCTTTGAACACAGGGGCCCAGTGTGCTTGGTGTTTTGATCATAACCTTTACCTGCTCTTTCCAGGAAATAGCCTGGCTTCCCAAGAATTTGTCTTTTGAGCTGTTACTGGGGGCTTCCTTACTAGTGTGCTCCTCTACTGAGTCAGGACTGAGGGTCTTAGTTGCTGACCTACTATGTTTAAGACCCTCTCACTTGCTTTCCCAGACTACATGAACTGGGCTGAACATCATTTTCACCCCAGAGAGAGTGATCTTTCCTAAAGTCCTTCCAATATATCTTGAGCTGGAGAGTGATTTCATGCCATCAGACTCTGTCCAGAGGCTTGGTTTCATGTGATTTTTAAGGGATGCTTGGAAAGCTCAAGAAGCTTCCTAGCTTCAGTCCACCATCTTGACTTCACCTCTGGAAATTTTAATTTCTTTTTTTATATCATCATTATTTAAGTCAACTTATATCCACAAATGCTTTTTAATTCTTTATGCTTCTCTTGAGTCCTATATTTGAAGGTCAAATCTGGTCTTTTCATCAGAAATAATTGAAAATCCCTAATTTCATTGAATGTTCATCTTTTCCCTTGAAAAATTATGCTCAATTTTGCTGGATAGTTGATTCTTGATTGTAGTACAACCTCCTCTGCCTTGCAGAATAATGATATTCTAGGCCCTCTGATTCTTAAATGTAGAAGCTGCAAAGTTCTGTGTAGTCTTGAATATGACTTCTCAATATTTTGATTATTTCTTTCTGACTGCTTACAATATTTTCTCCTTGACCTGATAATTATGGAATTTGCCTACAATATTTTTTTCAGTTTTCATTTTGGGATTGTCTTTAGGAGGTTATTGGTTGATTACTTCAATTTATATTTTGCTTTCTGATTCTAGGATATTAGGGTATTTTTCCTTGATAATTTCTTGGAGATGCTATCCAAGTTCTTTTTTTTTTTTATTATTATAGCTTTCAGGTAGTCTAATAATTCTTAAATTATCTCTCCTGGATCTGTTTTCCAGGTCAGTTGTTTTTCCAATGAGATATTTTACATTTTTTCCTATTTTTTCCATTCTTTTGTTATTGTTTGTACTGATTCTTGATGCCTTACAGAACATTAGCTTCCATTTGTCCAATTCTAATTTTTAAGGAATGGTTTTCTTCAGTTTGCTTTTGTACCTTCTTTTCCATTTAGCTAATTCTACTTTTAAAGGAGATGTTTTCTTCAGTGGACTTTTCCCTTCCATTTGACTAACTGCATTTTTTAAAAGGAATTATTGTTTTCAATCAATTTCAGTCCTTCCTTTCCCAAACTGCTGACTCTATCTTGCATACCTCTCAGTTCTTTTCCCAATTTTTCCTCTACTTCTCTTATTTAACTTTCAAAATTCTTTTTGAACTCTTCTAAGAAGGTTTTTTGGTCTTGAGACCAATTCATATCCCACTTTTAGGTTTAGCATGTAGGTATTTTGTCCTCTTTTGATTCGGTGTTTTGATTTTCCTTGTGACCATCATAGTCACTATTGTCAAGGTTCTTTTTTGTGTGTTCATTTTAGAGGCCTATTTTGTGGCTTTTAAAATTGAGTTCTTCTCCTAAGGTACAGGGGTATTGTCCCAAGCTTCTTTGCCCTAGGGGTGTGGGGTAGAGTCACTGGTTTTAAGTGCTGGTGCCCGAGGCGTTTGGTCACTTGTTCACTATACTAGGGTAGCTCAACTTAGTTGAACCTATTGTTATCTGGTTTCTGGGGCTGGCAATTTGCCTTCTATGAGAGGGCTGGAGGCTCTACCACTGGCCTGCTTTGCTCTTCTTGAGTCAAAGACCAAGAGTCTTGGTTGCTGATCTGTGTTGTGCCTAAGAGCCTCCCCCTGGCTTACCTGGACTTTGTCTGCATTGGTTTATGCAATTCTTTTATCCAAGTGGCACAGATCTTTTCTGAAGTTCTACCAAACTATCGAAAGCTGGAAAATTGATTCACTTTGTCTTTTTGTAGGTTCTGTCACTCCAGAATCTGTTCAGAGGCTTGATTTAGTATTGTTTTTGAGGGAAACTGGCAAAAATTCAGACATTTCACGGTTTTCTTTCTGCTATTTTGGGTCTGCCCTCCAGAACCTAATTCTTAATGTTTTAGAAAAAGACTAAGTTACCAAAGGGGCTCAAATTTTAGCTAAATGCTGAAGTTTTACAAAAATATTCTTTTAATATTCTTTTTAAATTTAGTAATTTGGGGGCCATATAACTTTACAATCAAATAAATTCATAATTAGTAATTCATGGAAAAGGCAAAAACAAATAAAAACTCTAAATCTCATACTGTTAAAAATGGAAAATATAGGTCCTTCTCTACAATATTATGGGGGAAGATAACAAAAAAAGGAAATGAAAAGTTCTGAATTGTGATGAATAAAGGATGACTGGTTTGAGTTCTTATTCAAAATGGAGGTTGCAGATGGAACTCATCAGTGGGAGAAAAGATTTGAAGGGAAATAATTGAGTGTAAATAGACTGAATGAAATTCAGTACTGCAGTAAGATAAACATATGTAAACAATTAAATGCTAAATGAAAGGAAATAATCATTTAAAAAACCCCAACATTCTTCAGTTGTCTTTTTTTAATTAGTCCCTGAAAAAGAGCTAGTTAATATAAAATTTTGGAGAGGTATGACAAAAAATTGTGATATGGAAAATGGCTTTGCCATGTTTTGTTTTACTTCAAAGATTGGAACTGGGATGAATGGGTAGAAATTTCAGGGAAGCAGCCTTTTTTCTTAGTATAAATAAGGAAAAAACCCAAACATTCACAGCAGCCTAAAAATGAATCATCTTCCTTCTTACCTGTTAATGAATACTTTATGCACTGAAGAGGAGGATGAATAGTAATTTAAGAATGTTATAATATTATTTGTGCTTCAAGGAATCATTGTATAATATGACCTGAGGTCCCTTTTAATTCTAACATATTATTAGTTGTAATATGTTATGAATCAAAGATGGAAGATATTGGATTGATTCAAAGCTTGGGGCTAAGGGACAGAGATTGCATTCATTTGACTTTTTTAGCATCTTTATTTAAGTCTTTTACCACCAGAAATTGAATATAGAGTATAATATAATCTGAAAGCAGTGTTTGTCATAAACTACTTTAGATTTTGATAAAGGGAAAAAAAATTGGGGCAATCAGGGTTAAGTGACCTGTCTAGAGTCACACAGCTAATAAGCATCTGAGACCAAATTTGAACTAGGGTCCTTCTGACTCCAGAGCAGTTTCTCTATCCACTGCATTACATAGCTGTCCTATAGGGAAGATTATTATGCTCTGTGAGGGGAAAAATCACCCCAGATGACCAAAAGAGAAACTGAGGCAAAACTCTGAGCCAAAAAACACTTCAATGGAGGAATCTCACTCCCCTCTAATGAAGCAGATCTCATGTGTTCATTCATTTGTTTATTAGAATGTTCTTTCCTTCCTTCCTTCTTCTTTCTATCCTTCCTTCTTTCCTTCCTTCCTTTCTTCCATCCTTCCTTCATTCTTTCCTTCTTTCCCACATGGAAGACATGGAAGTAGCTTTCTTGTACAATCTGGACATGCATAAGGCAAGCCTGTTTACACAAAGGACACAGAGAACTGTTCTAAATTCAGGACAAATACTATGTAAAAATATATATCCCTGACTTTTTGCTAAGGATAGCAAATGTCAAACAGAAGGAAGTGTATAAAGGGGCTTGCCATATGCATGACCAGATCTCCTAGCATGGAAGTAGTCAGCTCCTTTTTGGCCCCTATCTCACCAGTGAGAGTAGCTTCCTTTAATTTGGAGATACTGGGACAAGATACATCTTAACTGTTGTGCTCAGAGTTTGAAGCTCACACACCATAAACTGAATCCCCCAGAATATTTCAGGAGATATTTGTTTCTTTCTGCTACATAGTATTTCCCTCAGATTTACAGTTTAGTTTTTGAACTTGGTACCTGGGACTATGGTGTATAAAAACTGAATTAAGCTATCTCCTTCCCTACTGCACAAAGACTGCTAGTAATTAAAATAAACTAGGCTACATCCCCTACATTTGTGAGAATACCATTAATTGGGAGATGGAACAATTAGTAGAGAGCCTACATAACCTAAATTCTCAAAGTTATGAGAGACTGGAGGGAGAGATAAAATATAACTATCTTGTCTGTAGGCTTTGTTTTCAGTAGTTTTTGTATGCAAGTACCATATTTGTTCTTTCTTAAGGGGCAGATCAATTCTCCGAGAGCTTCCATAACTGTGGATCATAACATATGAGCGAATTGTAAGGCAGCCTTTGCTCACACAGGTGTTGTGGACTGGGAATGAGATAAATTGGAGGCAAAGGGAAGAAGAGAGAGGTCAAACAACTCAATGGCCTCTCAGTCAGAGAGGTCAGAGAACAGCAACTGCCCCTGGGTTTCCTTGTATTATCGTTTCACAAGAGGAGATCCATTCTGCAGGTCTGGGTTGGATCTCCAGCAGCCACTGTCAGATGGCTTCTGTGTATTCCACCAGCTCCCATGTATTCCAACAGTTCTTGTCTTCGTTCCTATAAATAAACAAATTTCTCAAGCCTGGAGCCACACCTTTATAATTACTTTAATCTTATTTTTTTCTTTAGAAAATTCTTGATCTGGGATCAGAGAGATGAAGTGAATTTTACTTCCTGCTATAGTACAATACATATTTGAAAGACAGTAATATTGGTATTTATTATGCCTTTCTTTTTTTTGGTTAATTAATTTGTTTTTAATACACATTGTTTTATGAATCATGTTGGGAGAGAAAAATCATGCCAAAAGGGAAAAATCATTGGAGAGAAAAAAAAAACAGAAAAAAGAAGTAAACATAGCATGTATTCAATTTCTATATTTCTTTTTCTGGATGCAGAAGACATTTTCTATCCAAAGTCAATTGGAAATGCCTTGGATCACTGAATCACTGAGAAGAACCAAGTCTTTCATAGTTGATCAATGCATATTCTTGTTGTTATTGTGTGCAATGTTCTCCTGATTCTGCTTGTTGCACTCAGCATCAGTTTGTGAAAGAATAAGCTTTCTAAAATCAGCTCGTTTATCAATTTTTATAGAACAATAATATCCCATTATCTTCATTTACCATAACTTGTTCAGCCATTCCCCAATTAATGGGCATCTACTCATTTTCCAATTTTTTGCAACCACAAAAAGAGCTGTTAGAAACATTTTTGCACATGTGGGTCCTTTTCCCTCCTTTATGATTTCCTTGGGATACAGACCCAGTAATGGTACTATTGGGTCAAAGGGTATGCACAGTTTGATATAGTTCCAAATTACTCCCCAGAATGTCTGAATTATTTCACAACTCCACCAACAATGCATTAGTGTCCCAAATTTCCCACATTCCTCCAACATTTATCATTATCTTTTCCTGTCATCTTTGCGGACTTGAGAGGTGTAAGGTGGTTCCTCAAAGTTATTTTAATTTGCATTTCTCTAATCAATAGTGATTTAGCAATAGCGATTGCATTTTTATATGACTATAGATAGCTTTAATTTCTTCATCTGAAAATTGTCTATTCATATCCTTTGATAATTTATTAATTGGAGAATGACTTGTATTCTTATAAATTTGACACAGTTCTTTTTATATTTTAGAAATGAGACCTTTATCAAAAACACTAGCTGTAAAAAAATTTTTCCCAGCTTTATACTTATTTCCCTTCTAATTTTGTTTCTGTTGGTTTTGTTTGTGCAAAACCTTCTTAATTTAATGTAATTTAAATTGTCCACTTTGCCTTTCATAATGTTCTCTACTTCTTCTTTGGTTATAACTTCTTTCTTTCTCTAAAGAGGTGATAGTTAAATTATCCCTTGTTTTCCTAATTTGCTTATGGTATCAACCTTTATACCCAAATCATATACCCATTTTGACTTTATTTTGATATGGAGTGTGAGAAGTAGATCTATGCTGAGTTTCTGACATATTATTTTCCAGTTTTCCTAGCAATTTTTATCAAATACTGTGCTTTTATTCCAGAAGCTAGAGTTTGGGGATTTATTGAATACTAGATTACCCTAGGTTTGATTATTGTGTTGTATGTATCTAACCTATTCCACTAATCCATCACTCTATTTCTTTGCCAGTACGAAATGGTTTCGATGCTGCTGCTTTTTAATATAGTTTTAGGTTTGGTTCTCCCAAGCCACCATCCTTTGTTATTACTTTCTTTTAAAATAAATAAATGAATGGAACAACTATTATATAAAAGTCAATGTATGAACTGAATAGGGCCCATAAAAGAATAATTTTTTATACTTGATCATAAAATGATTATAGTCAAATAGGAGAGATAAATCAAATAACAAATATTTAAGTGAAGTACACATAAAGTATTGTGAATTCAGAGAAGGAGACAAAGAGTATGAGAGAAAAAGCAAGAAAGAGGGAGGGAAAGAGAAATAGAATAATTATTTTCTACTAATGGAGCAAGGAGAGCTTTGTGTAGTAAATAGATTTTCTTTCTTTCCTTCAAGTTAAAAAAATTATATCTTAAATTTAAACAGAAAAATAGCATTTGTGTTTGCGAAAGAGATTCTGTATGAAATCATGAATTCCCATTTTTCATGTTATTTTCAAAAGCATGCTGCTTCAGTGACCTTCCTTCTGTTTTCTGATTTGAATTTAGAAAAAATATGGCAAGTGCTCATATGCATATGTATCCATATAAATTCACACACACACACACATATATATCTATATACACATATGCATTTGTCCATATTTAAACATGCATTTAAAATAATATTAATGTGACTGACATATAATGTATATTTCTCTCTTAATTGAATCTTTAAGTTTGCTTTTGTCTAAGGTCTATGATTAATAGTTCTACTCTTTTTTTCTAATAAATTCTACTCCTGATTCTTATTGTGGTATTTCTATATATCTCTTATTTTCTATCCTTACTAACTTCTACTTTAATTTTGCTTCTTAACTTGCCTTGATATTACTTAATCTTTCCCCAATCATGGCCCTATCTTTTCTTCCCCTACCTTTTCCTCTAATCCTTAATCTATATACCTTATTCCACTCCTGTTAATCTAGACATCCTTCCATATCCCACTTTTTCTTATATGCCCTTTCCTTTCCTCTTTATCCCTTTCCCAATAATCTATATACTTTGTGCTACTGTCATAAGTCAACATATTCGTCTATATTCCATCTTATTCTATTTCCTCTCCCTTTCTCTCTCCCCCTTATTTCTTTATGGATTTTGGTGAGTACTATATCCTTCATGATATATATATATATATGTAGTGTTGCCTATTTAACTCAGTCTCAATATGAATAGCAGAATTATGAGCCCTCCCTTCCCCTCACCTAGACACCCCCTCACCTAGATCACAGGATGACCAATACATGTTAAATATATTAAAGTATAAATTAAATACAAAATAAGTATACATGACCAAACCGTTATTTTGCTGTACAAAAAGAATCGGACTCTGAAATATTGTACAATTAGCCCGTGAAGGAAATCCAAAATGCAGGCAGGCAAAAATGTAGGGATTGGGAATTCAATGTAATGGTTCTTAGTCATCTCCCAGAGTTCTTTCACTGGGTGTAACTGGTTCAGTTCATTACTGCTTCATTGGAACTGATTTGGTTCATTTCATTGATGAAGATGGCCAGGTCCATCAAAATTGATCATCATATAGTATTGTTGTTGAAGTATATAATGATCTCCTGGTCCTGCTCATTTCACTCGGCATCAGTTCATGTAAGTCTCTCCAAGCCTTTCTGAAATCATCCTGTTGGTCATTTCTTACAGAACAGTAATATTCCATAATATTCATATACCACAATTTATTCAGCCATTCTCCAACTGATGGCTTGATTTTTTTTATAAATTAGAGTTAATTCTCTATACATTTTGGAAATAAGGCCTTTATCAGAACCTTTGACTGTAAAAATATTTTCCCAGTTTATTGCTTCCCTTCTAATCTTGTCTGCATTAGTTTTGTTTGTACAAAAACTTTTCAGTTTGGTATAATCGAAATTTTCTATTTTGTGATCAGTAATGATCTCTAGTTCTGCTTTGGTCATAAAAACCTTCCCCTTCCACAGGTCTGAGAGGTAAACTATCCTGTGTTCCTCTAATTTATTAATAATTTCATTCTGTATGCCTAGGTCATGAACCCATTTTGACCTTATCTTGGTGTATGGTGTTAAGTGTGGATCAATGCCTAGTTTCTGCCATATTAGCTTCCAATTTTCCCAGCAATTTTTATCAAACAGTAAATTCTTATCCCAAAAGCTGGGGTCTTTGGGTTTGTCAAAGACTAGGTTGCTATATTTGTTGACTGTTTTGTCCCTTGAACCTAACCTATTCCACTGATCAACTAATCTATTCCTTAGCCAATACCAAATGGTTTTGGTAACTGCTGCTCTATAATATAATTTTAGATCTGGTACAGCTAAGCCACCTTCATTTGATTTTTTTTCATTAATTCCCTTGAAATTCTTGACCTTTTGTTTTTCCATATGAACTTTGTTGTTATTTTTTCTAGGTCATTAAAATAGTTTTTTGGGAGTCTGATTGGTATAGATGATGATCAGTTCTAATGGACATGACTCTTTGCAACAATGAGGTGATTTCAGGCCAGTTCCAATGGACTTGTGATGGAGAGAGCTATCTGCATGCAGAGAGAGGACTGTGTGGACTGAATGTGGATCACAACATAGTATTTTCACTTTTTGTTGTCATTTGCTTTATTTTTGTTTTCTTTCTCAGTATTTTTCCTTTTTGATCTGATTTTTCTTGTGCTGCATGATAATTGTGGTAATATGTATAGAAGAATTGCACATGTTTACCATACATTGGATTACTTGCCATCTAATGGAAGAGGTGAGGGGAAGGAAGGGAAAATGTTTGGAACACAAGGGTGAATGTTGAAAAGTATCTATGCCTATGTTTTGAAAATAAAAAGCTTTAATAATAATAATAAAAGGAAATAGGCCTGAAGTAAGGCAATGGTTCTGTAGGAGGACATAAAGGAATAAGATGTAAGAAATTGACAGCAATATTGCGGACTAGATGTTTACAGGTATGGTGGTGTTAACAACATAAATAAGAAAGTTCAGAAGAGGGATATTTCAAGGAGGAAAAATAATGATTTCTAGTTTTGGATATGTAAAGTTTGAGATGCCAATGTAATTCTAAATTTTAAATATCCAAGAAGCAGTTGATGATGAATCACTTAAACTCAGCTGAAATAATAAAACTGAATAAATAAATCAGGAAATAGAGATTATAACTAGATCCTTGTAAACTGATGAAGTTATTGAATGAGAAAGCATACAGAGCAAAAAGAGGATCTAAGATAGAATCAGTTCTGGTTGTATCCCTACTTTGTAACTTCCAGTTTTAAGAAGCCAGATTGGGTGAAATTTAAGCACTTTCATACAATCTGATTTCTTAATGCTGAAAAAAATGTCATCTTTTATATGACCAACACTATATTTCTTGCTCTAATAAATTGAACATATACATAGAGTTCAGACCCTCAATTATTATGAGGGATAATGAGTCATTTATTCTGGTGATTTAACTGATAAAGGTGTTCTTGTATCAATGCTCTACATTGCTTTGGTTTTCTAATTCTCCAAGAATAGTAGTGTAATTCACTGTCTCTTTTCTCATCTGATCATCTTTGGTCCTTTGCCTATGACTGAACTAGTGGCCCAAATTTCTCATTTTGCTTCTCCAGAAGAAGGGCATGAGCTGATAGAAACCAAGCTCTTTTTATCAGTAAGTAATTGCTCAGAAGTATACCTCATTGCAGGTAATAATGGAATATTCTTGTATCTATCTTTGTGTATCTGGTGAAGGCTAAATCTAATTTCTAACATTTTACTGCATCCCTCTGTCACAATTTCTGTAGGTTTTTCTCTTCTAAAGTAAAGTCAACAGGTTTTTTTCTCCTTCAGTATGATGGTATCAATACACTTAAAATATGCTTTTTGCAATGTCTCCCTCCACTGTACTATAACTTTTATAAACGAACTTGACAGATAACTCCAGACTGACTGATCATAAAGGTCTGCACTAAGGCAGATGCTATCCATTTGAGGCTCTGTTAATCATTACCTTTTCTTACTCAGTTTCATTCCATTTTTTTTTAATGCTTCTGAGGACTGGTTTAATCCAAGCTTCAGGCTCTTGTCTAGAGAAGATATTCCTCAGATGGGTAAAGACTCAATGATCTTTGTAGGTGAATTGTCCTCCTGAGACTTTTGTTTTGGCTTTCATTTTCTCTTCAAGAAGGCTTTCTCTGTTTAGTAGGATTTCTACTTTTAAAGCAATTCTTTCTCCTGTCAAGGTCAATAAGTGTAAAGGTTTAATGCTCAGAAAAGGGAAGGAAGAGTCAGGCCTGGACAAGTTGGGGGAAGCTTGATAGTTGTTCCATAATAGAGGGACAGTGATATTCATTTCAAGTATAAATGGAGTCCAGTCTTTACTATGGCATTCAGCCTATGACAATGACCTTTACAAGCAGAAGGCAGCAGACCTCAGACCCTTGTAGAGATAATTATGCTGCTCTGGCAGAAAGGGACAGTAGTTCACTTTATCAGAATGAGTAGTAGGCACAAATGTGTTCTCTGCTGTGCACTTTTAAATTCATACTTTACTCTTCCTCCCCCCCGCCTTGCTGCCCTAAAGACAGCTACATTTAAATGTGGATACATATATTTGTATCTAGATATCTAGATACATAGATTCTATAAATACACATACACACACACATGTATATAAGACTGTACTATACTTATTTCTATTTATCTTTTTCTCTGAAGGTTGATAACATCTTCCATTATAAATTCAGTCTTTCCATGTTTTTTTTTAA
Source organism: Sarcophilus harrisii (assembly GCF_902635505.1). NCBI lineage: Eukaryota > Metazoa > Chordata > Mammalia > Dasyuromorphia > Dasyuridae > Sarcophilus > Sarcophilus harrisii. The sequence goes on from NC_045428.1 coordinate 239,816,594, forward strand.
ATCAACAAGCTCATTTCCTATACCATAGCAATATTCCAATACAATCACATCTTCTCTAATAGATTGTCTATGGAAGTCCACCTCCTCCCAATTCTCTGCATCCCTTATATTCTCGTCTACTTTGGTTGTATTTATACCAGAAAATTTTCATTTAAAATCATCAAGATTATTAATTTTATACTTCAACAATGCTCTCATTTATAATATAGTTTAAGATCTGGTACTACTGATTCTGCTTCCTTTATATTATTTTCCCCAATTTTGTTTTTTGTATTCCCGACCTTTTGTTCTTCCAAATAAATTATTATCATTTTTCAAAATCAGTAAGATAATTTTGTTGGTAATTCATTTGGAGAGGGACAAAGCCAAGATAGCAGAGAGTAGACATGTCTCCATGTGACCTCCTCCAAGCTTCCCTCAAATCAACAGCAGATTAAACTCAGAACTGATTTTGGAGTAGAAAAACCCACAAATATTTGGAATACAACAAATTTCCCGAAGAAGATACTTTGGAAGAACTTCAGGAAAGGTCTGTTTTAATCAGGCAGGATGAGAGGCTGTTGATCCCAGACCACAGAGCAGGAACCCAGGATAAGGAGTCAGGGCCAGAAGCCAGAGCATTGCTGTGTCTGTTCCCAGAGGAATCTACTGTGAGGCTCTTAGGCTATTCTGTCCTGGTTATAAGCCAGTAGTTGCAAATTTGCTGTAAGATACCCAAAAGCAAATACAAAAGGCAAATTGTGAGTCCTTGAACCCCAGAACAGGGGACTTAGCCATGCCTACCCAATACCAGAAGTCAGTCAGAAACATTGGCCCCAGGGCAAACTGAAGTGCTGTTGCTGTTTGTCTTAAGAGCAGACCTCAACCCTTAAAAAAAAGTGAGCAAAAAAGCAAAAAGAACTCTGACCATAGACAGCTTTTATGGAGAAAGAGAACAGACCTCAAACCCTGAGATTCCTAAAGGCAAATTAGCTCCACATGAAGCCCCAAAGAGTGATATGAATTGGTCCTTATTTCATAAGATTCTCTTGGAAGAATTAAAATAGGATCTTAACAGAGAATTAGAAGAAAAATGGGGAAAGGAAATGAGATCTTTGCAAGAGTGTGTGGAAAAGGAAAAACAAATTATCTGAAGAAAATTCCTTAAAAATAGATAGGAAATGGGAAAAGTATATAACTCCCTACAAAACAGATTAGTTAGGTAAAATTATTATTTTTATTATACTGATTTTACATATCCATGAACAATAGGTGTTACTTCAATTATTTAGTTCTGACTTTATTATATAAAAAAGTGTTTTAAGCTCATGTTCATATAGTTCCTGTGAGAGGGGGGCAGAGCCAAAATGACAGAGAGGGAACACATTTCTTTCTGATCTTCTCCTACTACTCTCACACTACTTATAAAATCCAGCCTCTGAATTAGCTCTGGACTGGCAGAATCCATGACTATCTGGAGTGTAACAAATTACCAGCAGAAGACAATTTCAAAGATCACCAGAAAATTGGGCACAGAGGGAGGCAGGCCAAGTGCAAGCAGGCTGAGCACAGATGCTAAGCGTAGGCAACACAGAATCCTGGAGTGGTGTGAGCTCCACATGGAGGAGAAATTATGGGGAAGAATCTACAGCAGTCTTGGTTACTCTACCCTGACTGCTAGCCAGTAGATCAGCAGAGAAATTATAAAACACCCAATATAAACGCAAAAGATAAATGGCAGAAACTCATGGGACCTGGCCACACCCACCCAGCAGCAGGAGTGAATCAGCATGGACTCAATGCAGCCACTGCTGCTTGTAGAGGAAGCTTGGACAACCCCCCTTGCACACATCTCAACTTTTAAAAAAAAATGAATAAAAAAGCAAAAAGAACTCTGACCATAGATTGTTTTTATATTAAAAGAGAACAGATTTCAAAACTTGAGGAGACTAAAAGTAGATCATCTCCAGATGAAGCCCCCAAAGCTTAGATTGCTAATATTTCTGTTTGCTTGATCATGAATGAGATGAGGCGAGATCTCTTAAGACAGTTATGAAAATGAAGTAAAGTTTCATGTACTTCAAAGTTCGAGTAGGCCTGAAGGTCCTTGAACATTGAACTCAAGGCATACCTAGGTCCCCTTCCTGCTATCCACCCATGACATCATTTTCTCCCTACTCAATCAAATATAGGCAACTATGTACTTATTGGCCAAATTAAATTTCTTGGATAGTTCCCATGTTTAGAATGTAAGACTCTTAGCCAATAAGGATGATGGTCAGTAGTGGGAGGGGTTTTTGCATTAGAGACTATTTAAAGTGTAAAACCTATCATCCTCAATTCCTCATTACACTTTCCAATTTCATCCAATCATTTTCCAAGTCCTGTCATTGCTATTTTTGTAACATTTTTCATATTCTTCTTTTTCTCTTCTGATATAGTAACCACTTTGGTGTAGGTACTCATTACCTATTGCTTGAATTATTTCAATAATCTGCCAGTTGGTTTCCCTGCTTCAAACTCCAACTCCTCTAGTTCATACTTACTCAGTTCAAAAACTGATCTTCTTAAAATTATAGGTCTGACCTTAATCACCTTTCTAATAAATAAAATCAAGTGTTTCCCTATTATACTTTCAGCATCAAATATCAAATCTTTAGAACCTTTCATAACCTAGTCCCTTCCTATCTTTCCAGTCTTCTTTCACCTTACTCTCCCCTCCACATACTCACTAATCCAGGTGCATTGGCTTCCTTGCTTTTTTTTTCACACAAGATAATCTTCTGACTCTGGATATATTTATTGTGTATGTCCCATGTTTATGCTCTCCTCCCTCATTTCTGCCTTCTTGCTTCCCTGACTTCTTTTAAATGTCAGCTAGTCTTACTTTCTGCAAGAAGCCTTTTCCAGTCCTCCTTAATGTTAGTGCTTTCTCTCTATGACTTTTACAATTTGTTTATATCTTTTCACATCATCTATATCTATATTATATGTTTCTATCTTCTTAGCACATCATTGTTCCCCATTTCACTTCACGCTCCTTCAGAGCAGATAATTATTTTTGCCTTTGTGACCTAGTATTTAGCATGGTGGTTGGCGCATAGTAGGCATTTATTACATGTGAATTGACTTTCTGCATATATTGAATATCTTTGTGCTATCAATTAGTGAATGAATCTTCTTTGTTAATTATTGAATGACCTACTAGAGATTCATTCCATTCCAATATGGAATCTCAACTACCAGGGATTGGCCTCACCAGGCTCAGAACAGAACTTCTTATATATATTATGCAAAAGATAATCCAGAGTAAGGAAATATATTAAAGCAAATCAGTCGATGATAATTGGGGAAGCTATTTAGTTTACTTTATAGAATACACGAGAATAAAAAAAGTTTGTGGCCTAGGAGTGAGAAAACTATGGAGATCTATGTGGATCAAAAACATAAGATTTTCGGCTTTGTTGTTATTTGTTTGCTTGTTTTTTTTTTCTTTCTCATGGTTTTTTTTCCACCTTTTGATCTGACTTTTCTTTTTCTTTTTTCATTTTTAATACCTTTTTATTTTACCAAATACATGCAAAGATAGTTTTCAGCATTCACCTTTGCACAACCTTGTGTTTTAACTTTTTCTTCCTCCCTTTCCCAAACCCCTCTCTGACAGCAAGCAATCCAACATAAGTTAAACATGTACAATTCTTCCAAACATATTTCCACATTTATCATGCTGTGTAAGAAAAATTAGGTCAAAAATTAGGTTGAAAGAAAAAAAACATGAAAAAAAAAACAAACAAACAACAACAAATAAGGTGAAAATAGTATGCTTTGATCCATATTCAGTATCCATGGCTCTCTTTCTTGATGTGGATGGCTCTTTCCATCACAAATCTATTGGAATTTCCTCGAATTACCTCATTGTTGAAAAGAGCCAAATCCATCACACTTGATCATCACATAATCTTGTTGTTGTTGTGTACAATGTTTTCATGGTTCTACTCATTTCACTTAGCAACAGTTCATATAAGTCTTTCTAAGCTTTTCTAAAATCAGCCCAGTCATCATTTCTTATAGAACAATAATATTCCATTACCTTCATATACAGTAACTTAGTCAGCTATTTCTCAATGGATGGGCATCCACTCAATTTCTAATTTCTTGCCATTATAAAAAGGGATGCTACAAACATTTTTGCACATGAGTCCTTTTCCTTTTTTTATGATCTCTTTGGAATAAGGGCACTGATGGATTAAAGGCTATTCACAGTTTGATAACTCTTTGGGCACAGTTCCAAATTGATCTACAGAATAGTTGGATCAATTCACAACTCCACCAACAGTGTATTAGTGTTCCAGTTTTCCACATCTCCTTCAACATTTATCATTATTTTTTCCCCGGGCATCTTGGCCAATCTGAGGGGTGTGAAGTGGTATCTCAGAGTTATCTTATTTTCATTCCTCTAATCAATAGTGATTTAGAGCATTTTTTTCATATGACAAGAAATGGTTTTAATTTCTTCATCTGAAAATTGTCTGTTCATATCTTTGACCATTTATGAATTGGGGAATGGTTTGTATTCTTCTAAATATGAGTCAATTCTCTTTATTTCAGAAATGAAGACTTTATCAGAAATATTGGATATAAAATCCCCCCCCCTCCAACTTTCTGTTCCTTTCTAATCTTGCCTGCATTTGTTTTGTTTGTATAATTTTTAAAAATTTAATGTAATTAAAGTTATTCATTTTGCATTTCATAGTGTTCTCTAGTCCTTCTTTGGTCTTAAATTCCTTCCTTCTCCATAGAATCTGAGAGGAAGACTGTCCCTTGTTCCACTAATTTGCTTGTGATATCACTCTTTATGTCTAAAACATGAATCCATTTCAACCTTATCTTGATATAGAGTATTAAATAGTGGTCAGTGCCTAGTTTCTGCCATATTATTTTCTAGTTTCTCTAGCAAGATTTGATTTTTCTTGAGCAGCACGATGAATATAAAAATATTTTTAGAAGAATTGCACATATTTAATGTATATCAGATTGCTTGCTGTCTAGAGAAAGGGCGGGGAGGAGAGGGAGAAAAATTTGGAACATATGGTTTTGCAAAAGTAAATGTTGAAAACTATTTTTGCATGTATTTGGAAAAATAAAATACTATAATAAATGGCTGCATATATACAAAACATTTATATTAGTACCTTCTGTAGTAGAAAAAGAATTGGAAACAAAATAGAGGCTCACTGACTGAGGAGTGGATAAATAAATGACACATACTTGTAATAGAATACTTCTATACTGTGAGAAACAATGACTGTAATGGTAGCAAGACTGTCCTTTTACATGTAGTGAGGTTGTTTCAATAAATGACTCAAAGGTAGACAGAATAAATACTTCTAGATTGTTTTAATCTGTTTCTTCTTCAAGGATGACTAATTCTTGCTTGGAGAAGAAGCAGGAAATTAGACCTAGCATTACTTTTTAAAGAGAGAAAGGTAACCAAGGCTAGAATTATATGTATTAAATATTATTAATCTGGGGGCTATAGTTTTCAGGTCCAAGCTAAACTCCTAATTGTAATTCTTGGTGGGAAAAAGGGAAATAGGATTCCCAAGCTCTATATCCAAGACTTAACTTCTTACCAAATACCAGTTTTACTATGAACACATATCAAACAGCAATCTATTTATCCATCCAATTACATAGCAAACCGAGATCAGATAAATTATACATATGAGAATAAGTACTAGACAATTTAAAAAGGAGCTCTCTCATTGGGAATGAGGTAACTCAGCTCAAGCATTAAGTATCTCAGATCCCCTTCAAAGGGAATTCTCAAACTCTTTTGTGAGCAAGCAGGGTATAGAGACATTTTGGAAATATTACCCTCTTTTCTTAAGTCCACTTTTTTTCCCCCAGAGATTGTTTCTCCAGTCAAGAACATAAAGAAGGTGGCACTGTACATCTTCCTCAAAGCTGGAAACTAGAAGTCTCCAGAATGACTAAAGAAATAAATAGTTAAAAAAAAAAAAAGAAATAAGTAGTTTAAAAAGTAACCTCTTTTCTCCTGCTTTCACCAATTTCATTCTCTTTCTCATGCAGGTGCAGGATTAACAAATCCATGATTTTTTTTTCTTTCTTTTCTTTTTTTTTTTTTTGGCTCAGGCAATTGGGGTTACATGACTTGCCCAAGGTCACACAGCTAGGAAATGTTAAGTGTCTGAGTTCAGATGTGAACTCAGGTCCTCCTGACTTCAGGACTGGTGCTCTATCCACTGCGCCACCTAGCTGCCCCAGGTGAATATTTTTTAAGGAAATATTTTATTTTTTCCAAATTACATGTAAAGACAATTTTTTAAACATGTTTAAAAATGTGAGTTCCAAATTTTCTCCTTATCTTTCTCATGTCTTTCCTCACTAAAATAGTAATTTGACTTTTTCTTTATTATTAAATATTTTATTTTCCCCAATTACATGTAAAAACAATTTTAATACTCTTTTTTCTTTTTCAAATTTTGAATTTCAAATTGTCTAACTTCTTTCCGTTCCTTCTCATTGAAAAGACAAGCAATTTGACATGGGTTATTCATGTGTAGTCATGCAAAACACATTTGCATGTAAGTCATTTTATAAAAGAAAACACAGACAAGAAAAAAACACCCAAGAAAAATAAAGAAAAAAATATCTTTGATCTGCATTCAGGCTCTACCAGTTCTTTCTTTGAAGATGAACAGCAGTTTTTATCATAAGTCCTATAGAATTGTTTTGGATCATTCTACCATTGAAAATAGTTAAGTCATTCATTGTAGCTGTGTTCATTGTTCTCCTGGTTCTGTTCTTTTCATTTTACATCAATTCATGTAAGTCTTTCCCTGAGATAATTTTTTTAAAGCAAACCAGCATTCTATCACAATTATACACAAAAACTTATTTAGCCATTCCCCAATTGATGGATATCTCCTCCATTTCCAATTCTTTCCCACCACTAAATGAAGTACTATAAATATTTTTGTACACGTAGATCTTTTTCCTTTTTTTTTTTTTTTTTTTTTTTAATCTCTTTGGGACACAAACTTAGTAGCGGAATTGGTCGATCAAAGATATACATGGTGTTATAACTCTTTGAGCATAGTTCCAAATTGCTTTCCAGAATGGTTGAATCAATATACAACTTCACCAATAGTACATTAGTGTCTCAATTTCCCCACATTCCTTCCTCCATTTGTCATTTGGCCTCTTTTTTGTCATAATGGCCAATCTCACAGTTGTGAGGTAGTAGCTCAGAGTTCTTTCAATTTCCATTTCTCTTGTCAATAGTGATTTAGAGCATTTTAAAAAAAATATGACTGTACATAACTGATTACTTTGAAAACTTCCTATGCATATCTTTGATCATTTTTAATTGATGAAAAAATTCATTTTGAAGTGTTGTTTTTTGGAGAGTTCAGGTGAGTTCCTGTTTTATTCCACCATCTTGGCTCTACCTCAAGCAGACAACTTTCTTATGATTTTAGACTAATGACTTCATCTCTTTGTAGCCAAGATACCCTATCTTTTAAGTGATCAATGGGGAATGCTTCCTAGAAAATCATGGCTTTGCTGGCTGTGTGACCCTGGGTAAGTCACTTAACCCTAATAGCCTCAGCAAAAAAAAAAAAAAGAAAGAAAGAAAGAAAGAAAGAAAGAAAGAAAGAAAGAAAATCATGGATTTGCTAATTATATAATTAGTTGAGCAATCCTGTAAAGGGTACATTATTTAAACAGAGTGATCAAATCTTTCCTTTAATCAAAGTATCAGGAACAATATTAATATAATGAAAAACATAGTATGAGTTGGTCTAAACAGACAAACTTATAAGATAGACTTCTAAGAAAGCATCAGAGTACACATCAATTAATTAACCAAAATAATTAATTAATTAAAGAATAAAGAAATAAATGAATTAAGCACTGAGTAAATAAGGTGTTCTGTAAATGCTAAGTAACTAACTTGCTAACTGTCGGATCTAAAATAAAGTTTATAATTTCTCTTTCTCTAATTGTTGACTAATAAATATACCATTTCCTTTTCTCTAATTGTTGGCTAAATGTAAGCAGGCACTTTAACCTTTCCAGTGTCCTGTAGTAAAATTCCAATATATTCTACCATATCCCCCAAAGAATAGCCAAATATATTTTGATCATGTATCTCCTTCTCTTGACATCATGATGTTAAAAAGTTACTCAAATGTATTTCAAAGAAAGAAAATGGATGTTGGAAAGATGAAGTAGCTTTCTTTCTTTCTTTCTTTTTGCTTTTTATTTACAAAACATATGCATAGGTAATTTTTTAACATTGACCCTTGCAAAATCTTTTGTTCCAAATTTTCCCCTCCTTCTCCCCACCCCCTCTCCTAGATGGCAGGTAATCCAATACATGTTAAATATGTTAACATATATGTCAAATCTAATATACATATACATACTTATACAATTATCTTGCTACACAAGAAAAATCAGGTCAAGAAGGAAGGAAAAAAAAAACTGAGAAAGAAAAAAAAATGCAAGCAAACAACAACAGAGAGAGTGAGAATGCTATGTTGTGGTCCACACTCAATTCCCATGATCCTCTCTCTGAGTGTAGATGGTTTTCTTCATCACTGAACAAGTAGTACTGGTTTGAATCATCTCGTTGTTGAAGAGAGCTATGTCCATCAGAATGGATCATCATAAAATCTTGTTGCCGTGTAGAAGGATCTCCTTGTTCTGTTCATTTCACTTAGCATCAGTTCATGTCTCCCCAGGCCTCTCTGAAATTATCTGATGGTTGTTTCTTATAGAACGATTGTATTCCATAACATTCATATACCATGCCGTTCTCCAATTGATAAAGTCAAAGGATATGAATACACAACTCTCAGACAAAGAAATTGAAACTATTTCTAGCCATACAAAAAGATGCTCCAAGTCATTATTAATCAAAGAAATGAAAATTAAGACAACCCTGACATACCACTATACACCTGTTAGACTGGCTAGAATGACAGGAAAAGATAATGCAGAATGTTGGAGGGGATGTGGGAAAACAGGGACATTGATGCATTGTTGGTGGAGTTGTGAATGGATCCAACCATTCTGGAGAGCAATTTGGAACTATGCTCAAAAAGTTATCAAACTGTGCATACCCTTTGACCTGGCAGTGTTACTACTGGGCTTATATCCCAAAGAGATCTTAAAGAAGGGAAAGGGACCTGTTTATACAAGAATGTTTGTGGCAGCCCTCTTTGTAGTGGCCAGAAACTGGAACCTGAGTGGATGCCCATCAATTGGAGAATGGCTGAATAAATTGTGGTATATGAATATTATGGAATATTATTGTTCAGTAAGAAATGACCAACAGGATGATTGCAGAAAGGCCTGGAGAGACTTACATGAACTGATGCTTAGTGAAATGAGCAGAACCAGGAGATCATTATGTACTTCAACAACGATACTATATGATGATCAATTCTGATGAACCTGGTCATCTTTAGCAATGAGATGAATCAAATCAGTTCCAATGGAGCAGTAATGAACTGAACCAGCTATACCCAGTGAAAGAACCCTGGGAGATGACTAAGAACCATTACATTGAATTTCCAATCCCTATATTTTTGCCTGCCTGCATTTTTAAAAATTTCCTTCACAGGCTAATTGTACAATATTTCAGAGTCCAATTCTTTTTATACAGCAAAATAACAGTTTGGACATGTATACTTATTTTGTATTTAACTTATACTTTAATATATTTAACATGTATTGATTATCCTGCCATCTAGGGGAGGGAGTGGGGGGAAGGAAGGGAAAAATTGGAACAAAAGGTTTGGCAATTGTCAATGCTGTAAAATTACCCATGCATATAACTTGTAAATAAAAAGCTATAATAAAAAAAATTCATATACCATAATTTATTCAGCCATTCTCCAATTGATGGGCAGCTGCTCAGTTTCCCATTTCTAGCCACTACAAAAAGGGCTGCCATAAACATTTTTGCACACGTGGATCATTTTCCCTTCTTTAAGATTTCGTTGGGATATAATCCCAGTATAAACACTGCTGGATCAAAGGGTATGTACAGTTTGATAATTTTTGAGCATAGTTCCAAATTGCTCTCCAGAATGGTTGGATCCATTCACAACTCCACCAACAATGCATCAGTGTCCCAGTTTTCTCACATCCCTCCAACATTGGTCATTATTGTTTCCTGTCATCTTAGTCAATCTGACAGGAGTGTAGTGGTATCTCATAGTAGTCTTAATTTGCATTTCTCTGATCAATAGTGATTTGGAGCACATTTACATGTGACTACAAATAGTTTCAATTTCTTCATCTGAAAATTGTCTTTTCATTTCCTTTGACTATCAATTGGAGAATGGCTTTAACTATTTTAAATTTGAGTCAATTCTCTATATATTTTAGAAATGAGGCCTTTATCAGAACCTTTGAATGTAAAAATGTTTTCTCATTTTATTGCTTCTAATCTTGTCTGCATTAGTTTTGTTTGTACAAACCCTTTTTAATTTAATATAATCAAAATTATCTATTTTATGATCAATAATGATCTCTTGTTCTTTTTTGGTCACAAATTCCTTCCTCTCCACGGATCTGAGAGGTTAACTATCCAGTTTTTCTAATTTGTTTATAATATCATTCTTTATGTCTAGATCATGAAACCATTTTGACCTTATCTTAGTATATGGTGTAAAGTGTGGGTTAATGCCCATTTTCTGCCATACTAGTGTCCAATTTTCCCAGCAGTTTTTGTCAAATAGTGAATTCTTATCCCAAAAGTTGGTTTCTTTGGGTTTGTCAAATACTAGAACCTAACCTATTTTGTTCTGTGAACCTAACCTATTCCACTGATCAACTGCTCTCTTAGCCAGTACCAAATGGTTCTGATGACCACAGCTTTATAATATAGTTTTAGATCGGGTACAGCTAGGTCACCTTCATTTGCTTTTCTTTTCATTAATTCCCTTGAAATTCTTGACTTTTTATTCTTCCAGATTAATTTTGTTGTTATTTTTTCTAGGTTAGTAAAATAATTTCTTGGGAGTTTGATTGGTATAGCACTAAATAAATAGATTAGTTTAGGTAGTATTGGCATTTTTATTATATTCGCTTGACCTATCCAAGAGCACTTGATATTTTTCCAATTGCTTAGATCTGATTTTATTTGTGTGGAAAGTGTTTTGTAGTATTGCTCCTATAGTTTCTGATTTTCCCTTAGCAGATAGATTCCCAAATATTTGATCCTTCCAACAGTTATTTTAAATGGAATTTCTCTTTTATTTCTTGCTGTTGGATTTTGTTAGTTATATGTTAAAATGCTGATGATTTATGTGGACTTATTTTGTATCCTGCAACTTTGCTGAAGTTGTGGATTACTTCTAATAGTTTTTTAGTTGATTGTCTAGGGTTCTCTAAGTATAAGATCATATCATCTGCAAAGAGTGATAATTTGGTTTCCTCAATACCTACTCTAATTTCTTTAATCTCTTTTTCTTCTTTTATTGCCAAAGCTAGCATTTCTTATACAATATTGAATAGTAATGGTGATAGTGGGCCACCTTGTTTCACCCCTGATCTTACTGGAATGGTTCCATTTTATCCCCATTACATATGATGCTTGTTGTTGGTTTTAAATAGATGCTATTGACTATTTTAAGGAAAAGTCCATTTATTTCTATATTCTCTAAAGTTTTTAATAGGAATGGGTGTTGGATTTTATCAAATGCTTTTTCTGTATCAATTGAGATAATCATATGGTTTTTGTTAATTTGGTTATTGATATAGTCAATTATGCTAATAGTTTTCCTAATATTGAATCAGTCCTGCATTCCTGGTATAAATCCTACTTGGTTGGGTCATATTATCCTGGGGATGAGCTTTTGGTAATCTCTTTGCTAGTATTTTATTTAAGACTTTTGCATCAATATTCACTGGTCTATAATTTTCTTTCCCTGTTTTCGTCCTACCTGGTTTAGGTGTCATAAAAGGAATTTGGTAGGAGTACTGATGAATGACTTTCTTCGTGCTATACAGTTAGTAAATGTCTGATCTGGGTTGAAATCAGTATATTGAAGAGATTGTTGATCATCTCTGTTGTTGATGATTGTTGATCACATCAATGATGCATCAAGTAAAGGCATAATAATAAACATAACAATTGTTATTATTGAAGGAACAAATGACTCATTACATTTATGTAGCACTTTATAATTTAAAAGGCTTTTTTTAAAAACTGGTTCTAGGCTAAAAAAATCAATGGTCTCTTATGGGGTAATCCATTACTTTTAAGCATGGAAGCTTTGGCTGCCTTTGTTTCTGACTTGCATCAGTTTATTCCTCCTTAAGAAGCCTGGTGACATAAGATCTCAAAGGTTTACTCTAACACTAGACTTAATGCAGATGCTCAATGGGCTTCAGTTCACTTCAATTCAGTAAGCTAAAAACAGATACTCCATTCACCAATGTAGGTTGCAATTCATCTAGGCCCTAATAGGTGATCTTTAAGACTTCTCTCCCTCCCTCCTTCCCTCTCTCTCTCTGTCTCTCCTTCTGTCTCTTCACCCTTTCTGTCTCTGTATGTCTATGTTTCTCTCTCTCTCTCTCTCTCTCTCTCTCTCTCTCTCTCTCTCTCTCTCTCTGACTTTCTCTCTCCTTGTCACTCTTGTTCTCCTTTCTGATTATACACATCAAAGGAATAACACTGAGGCAGAGGAGAAAAAACTCAATGAAGTGAAAGTTATTTGGGATATGATTGATAAAGGAAGTGTCAGATCAGAATATACAAGAAACAAGACAATTTTAAATAAACAATTTTCAAAGGGTAATGATTTCTTAGGCTATATGTTTTTATATGTCTATATGACAGCATGGCTTAGAAACATCTAATAAGGCAATCAGTGAGAAGTAGCTTTTCATATTGGAGCCACTGTCTCAAACAGTAAGTCTATGGTTTTCTTTTTCTTTTTTATACCTATATATGTCTCTTAGAATCTAATTGGGCACAGGGAGTTGAAAAGGAAAAATTTTGCTGGCAAATTTTTCTCTCTGTGTTTTGTTACTTAATGTGAGCCTCTCTAAGTTTTCAGAAAGATTCTTTTTCTTCTTTTACATTTCTAAACTGTGGTTAGGCTCTGGAGTATAGAAGAACACTTAAAAAGAGAGAAAAAAAAGAGAGGGGTAATATTTTCTCCATAGATCTATATTTTGATTTGGGTGTTTACTGTTGTTGTTGTTGTTTTTAATAAATGTTGAAATAAATTCTAGAAAGTATTGTTAATGTTCTTAAGAACTTTTTAAGGTAATTAAGAGCATTTTCCATTTCCCAGAATGAAAGATTTATTGTTTTACAGTTAGAGAAACTTATTTAAGGGAATAGGAGCAATAAGCTCTAGGCCCTCCTGAGAACTCCCAAATAGATGAGCTACAATGGCTTAGGAAAAAGCCTGCCAGTTCAGTCCATTACTGAATGATGAGTCTCGATAAGGAAAAATTATGGGGGAAAGGGAATTATTTGTAATTGTTGTATGAGAAAAGGTACAAAGAAAAATCTTGTAGAATCCTTCATCTGTAATCTGAAACCATCTATTTGGACAAGGTCATCAACTCTGAGAAAAGAGATTATTATAGATTATGAAGTTCCTAAACAATGAAATTAGCTTACTGCAAATTTATAAGCTTGTGTATAATGTAGAAGTGATTATAATGATCTTTACACATGAGTATAAACTCAAGAAAAGAAAGAAAAACAAATGAATTTTAAGTGAAATCTCTTATGTGTGTGAATCCTGGTAAACTTTTATTGCTTATTCCAACTCCATGAGAGTAAAAATAACTGTATCTAACCCTAAGTCCCTAAAACTTTTACCTCAATTGGTAAGTTTCACTAATAAGGACTATGAGGCAGGGCAAGGAGAAGCACTATGAAACCAGAGCTTACAGCCATAGTGGAGTAAGGACCCTCATCATAGTTCCAGGACTGAAAAGAGTGCTTATGGTTACAGACCAGAGCATAAGCCAGGAGAGTAGTAAACACACATCTCTTTATATCATACCAAATTGAAAGAACCAAAAACTTATGGGTCCCTAGAAGTATCTCTAAAAACAGCTTCACAAAACCCCTTAAACTTGGGATATTGTACCCTTTCCCCTGGAAACAGAAACCTATTTTAATAAAGAGTTAAAAGTCAAATAATAGGCTAGGAAAAAATGAGCAGAAAACAGAAAAAGATTGACTGTAGAAAGTTACTATGGTGAAAGTAAAGATCAAAACACACACTCAGAAGGAGATAACGAAATCAAAACTCCTACATCCAAAGCTTCCAAGAAAAATATGAATTTATCCCAGGCCATAGAAAAGCTCAAAAGGAATGTGAAAATCAAGTAAGAGTGGTAGAGGAAAAATTGGGAAGAGAAATGAAAGTGATACAAGAAAATCGTGAAAAAAAAGATCAACAATTTGGTAAAGGAGATACAAAAAATAATGAAAAAAAAGTAACTCTTCAAAAAAGACTAAAGGAGATACAAAAAAACAATTGGGAGAATAATGTTTTAAAAAGTAGAATTGGTCAAATGGAAAATAAGTTACAAAAGCTCACTGAAGAAAATAATTCTTTAAAAATTAGAATTGGACAAGTGGAAGCTAATGATTCCATGAGTTGTTAAGAAGAAATAAAAACAAAATGAAAAGAATGAAAAATGGAAGACAACTCTAAATATTACACTGGAAAAACAACTGACTTAGAAAATAGATCCAGGAAAGATAATTTAAAAATTAATGGATTATGTGAAAGCCATATAAAAGAAAAAAAGAGAGACTAGACATCATCTTTCAAGAAATTATCAAGGAAAGCTGCTTGGATATTCTAGAACTAGAGGGTAAAAAAGAAATGAAAAGAATTCACCTGTCACCTTCTGAAAGATATCCTTAAATGAATAGTATAGCCAAATTCCAGAGTTACCAAGTGAAGGAGAAAATATTGCAAGCAGTCAGAAATAAACATTTTACATACAGTGGAGCCACAGTCAGGATAATATAAGATTTAGTAGTTTCTATATTAATGGATCAGAAGGCTTGGAATAAGACATTCCAGAGGGTCAAAGAAGACATAATTACAATAAAGAATCATCTGCCCACGAAAACTGAGTATACTCCTTCAGGGGGAAAATGAAAATTCAATGAGGTAAAGGATTTTCAAGAATTTTTGATGAAATGACTGGAGCTGAATAGAAAATTTGACATTCAAATACAATTTGAAAAAGAAGCATTAAAAGGCAAATGGAAAAGGGAAGTTATAAGGAACTTAATAGGTCAAAATGTTTACTTTCCTACATGGGAAGATGATACTTGTAGCTCATAAGAACTTTATCATCATTAGAGCAGTTAAAAGAAGTAGATATAGAGGGCTGGGGTATAAGTTGAATATGAAGAGATAATATCTAAAAAATAAAATTAAGGGGTGTGAGAGGACTGACTGGGAGAAAAGGAGAAGTAGAATGGTATAAATTATGTCATATGAACAAGATTTTATATTGGAGGGGATGCAGGGGTGAGTGAACCCTACTCTCATCAGAATTTGTTCAAAGAGAGCATAACATATACACTCAATTAGGTATAGAACTTATCTTATAGGTAAGGGAATAGAGGGAAGCAAATTGGGGAAGGAGGTCAGAAGCAAAATATTTTTGAGGAGGGACAGAGTGAAGAGAGAGAGAATAGAATAGACAGGGCCAGAGAAATGAGATGGAGAGAAATACAGTTAGCAAAAGTAATTGAAAATGATTTTGAAACAAGTTTCAATGATAAAGCCCCCATTTCTCAAATGTATAGAGAACTGAATCAAATTTATAGAAATTAGATCCATTCCCCAATTGACAAATGATCAAAAGATGTGAACAGTTTTCAGATAAAGTAATCAAAGCTATCTTTAGCCATGAAAAATATGACTGTAATTCACTATTGTTTGGAGAAATACAAATTAAAATAAGGAGGTGCTATCTCACACTTATTAGATTGGCTAATAAGATAGAAAAGGAATTTATCAAATGGTGAAGGGGATGTGGGCAAAACGAGACATTAATGTTGGTCTAATTATGAACTGATTCCACCATTCTGGAGAGCAATTTGAAATTATGTCCAAAGAGCTATAAAACCATGCATATTGTCTGACCTAGTATTATCCCTACTAGATCTATATTCCAAAAGAGAGAAAAAGCACAAAGGAAAAGGACCTATTTGTATAAAGATATGTATAGCATGTCTTTTTTAGGGACAAAGAATTGGAAATTGAGGAATACCCACAAATTGGGTAATGGCTGAACAAATTGTGGCATGTGATTATGATGGAAAACTATAAGCAAGATGTTCTCAGAAAAATCTGGAAGGACTCACATGAGCTCATGCAAAGTGAAATGAACAAAATAACAGGAACACTGTAAGATGATTAGCTGTGAACAGCTTAGCTATTCTCAGCAATGCAGTGACCCAAGACTTATGGTGAGGAAAGAAGTCCATCCCCAGAAAAAGAACTGATAGTGTCTGAATATAGATTGAAGCATACTTTTTTAAAAACTTTATTTTTTCTATTTCTTTTAACAACATGACCATAATGAAAATGTTTTACATAAGTACATATATATATATATATATATAACCCATATCACTTTGCCTTCTCAATGGGGAGAGGAGAAGCAATGGGGAGGGAAGAAAGAAGAAAATTTGGAGCTCAAACTTTTCAAAACAAATGTTAAAAATGGTTTCTACATGTAACTGGAGAAAATAAAATGCTAAAGCAAAGCAAAACAAAAAAACTGCATATGTCCCTTTACAATCTTAGTATGAAATGTTGCTCTTCAGTTGTTTCAGTTGTGAGTGAATGTGACTTCATTTAAAAATCTCTTGGAAAAGATACTGAATCTTTCCAGAGGTGACGCCAAGATGGTGGAGTAAAATCAGATAGATGCTTGAGCTCTTCCAATTTCTCTTGAAAATCACATGAAACCAAGCCTCTGAATAGTGTCTGATGGAATGAAATCACTTTCCAGCTCAAGATAGATTTGAAAAACTTCAAAAAAGGTCATTCTCACTGGAGTGAAAAGGATGTTCAGTCCTGTTCAGAAAGAGTCTGGAAAAGCCACTGAGAGGGTCTAATCACAGCAAATCAGCAACTAAGACCCTCAGTCCTGGCTCAGTAGAGAAGCAAATCAGTGGGGCAGCTTCCTGAAAAGAGCAGGAAAAACTACCCTCTGCAAACATAAGGACTCCCTATGCTCAAAGCCAAGGCTCAGGGTTGCACAGAAAGCTTGGGACACAAGCTAGGAGCACAACTCAAGCATAAAAATACAAAAAGAGGAAATACCAAAAGAGAAGGAAAGAAAATGAGCAAGATACAAAAAAAAAAAAAAAAAAAAAAAACAAAAAAAAAAAAAAAAAAAAAAAAAAAAAAAAAAAAAAAAAAAAAAAAAAAAAAAAAAAAAAAAAAAAAAAAAAAAAAAAAAAAAAAAAAAAAAAAAAAAGCTTGACCATAGAAAGCTACTATGGTGATAGGGCCGACTAAAACACACATTCAGACAAGGAAAGAATGTCCACAGAGAAATTCTGAGTGATACAAATTTGTCTTAAGCCCAGTGAGTCTTCTCAGAAGTGCTTATAAAAGACTTTAAGAGGAAAATAAGAGTGGTAGATAAAGAAATGAGAAAGAAAATGAGAGTTATGCATGAGAGAGTCAAAAGCTTAGAGAAGGGGGGAAAATCATCTAAAGAAAACAACTCCTAAAACAGTAGAATTAACCAAATAGAAAAAGAGATACAAAAGCTAACTGAAGAAAATCACACATTAAAAACTAGAACAGGGCAAATGGAAGCTAATGACATTGTGAGACAGCAAGAATTGAACAAACTCAAAAGAATGAAAAAAAATGGGAGAAAATGTGAAATGCCTCATTGGAAAAACAGCCAACCCCCAAAAACAGATCTAGAAGAGACAGTTTAAAAATTATTGGCCTACTTGAAGGCCATTACCAAAAAAAGAGCCTGGATAGCATTTTACAAGAGATCGTTCATTAAGGAAATCTGCCCCAATATTCTAGAAATAGAGGGGGAAATAGTAATTGAAAGAATCTATCAATCACCTTTGTAAAGAAATCCCATAAGGAAAACTCCAAGAAAAACTTGTGAAACTCCAAAATTATGATCTCAAAGAAAAAATACTGCAAGCTGCCAGACAAAAACAATTCAACTATCAAGTAACAAAAGTCAGGATTACCCAGGATCTGTC
The DNA here is from genome assembly GCF_902635505.1 of Sarcophilus harrisii. Lineage (NCBI taxonomy): Eukaryota > Metazoa > Chordata > Mammalia > Dasyuromorphia > Dasyuridae > Sarcophilus > Sarcophilus harrisii. The sequence goes on from NC_045428.1 coordinate 239,834,865, forward strand.
AGCTTTTACAATAAAGGATGGGAGTACCTGGAATACCATATTCCAGAAGACAAAAGACCTGGGGTTATAACCAAGAATTAACTACTCAGCAAGACTCAGCATCATCTTTCAGGGGAGGCAATGGAGCTTCAATAAAGTAAAAGACTTTCAATCATTTCTACTAACAAAAATAGAACTAAACAGAAAATTTAATCTATAAACACAGGACTCAAGAGAAACATAGAAAGGTAAATAGGAGGAAAAGATATTATTTAAAGGTAAAACTGTTTGCATCCCTAGATGGGAAAATGATATCTGTAACTCTTGAGAACTGTTTTTAAGCTTGATCTCATCAGTTTTGACTCAAAAGAGGAAATAACTTAATCATTCAGTTGGTTGTAGAAATTTATCTAACCTTATAAAGAAGTAGAAGAAAGAGAAAAAGAAAAGGGAGGGACAAGATAGAAGGGAAGGCAGAAAATCAAGGGAAAGGATAAAAGAAGGGGGAAGGGTTGATAGAAGACAAGGTAGTGGATGAAGTAAGTTAAAAAAAACACTATTCAGAGAAGGCAGAGGGGTGGTAGGAGATAAAGTAGTGGGTGGGGTGGGTAAAAAAAACATTAGTAAGAGAAGGGGGAGGGGTGATAGGAGATAAAATAATGGGTGGGGTGGGTAAAAACATTAGTAAGGGAAGGGGGAGGGGTGATAGGAGATAAGGTGGGTGGGGTGGGCAAAAAAACACGCAACTAAGGACAGGGTGGAAACAACTAAAATATATATAGGGAAGAAAATAGAATGGAAGGAAATATACACCTGGTGATCATAATTGTGAATGTGAATGGGATGAACTCTCCCATAAAACAGAAGCAAATAGCAGAGTGGATTAAAAAACAGAATTTTACAATATTTTATTTACAAGAAACACATTTGACATAGAGAAACACATATAGAATAAGGTAAAAGGCTGGAATAGAATATGTTATGTTTCAGCTGAAATAAAAAAAAGCAGGGGTAATAATTCTGATCTCAGATAAAGCAAAAGTAAAAATAGATCTTATTAAAAGAAATAAAAAAGAAAAGTACATCTTGATAAAGGATAATGTAAATAATGAAGTAGTATTGATACTAAATGTGTATGTACCAAGTGGTAGAGAAGCCAGATCCCTAGAAAAGACTTTAAGCCAATTACAGGAATTTAGGATTAAAGATGGTGAATCTATTCTAGTGGGGGACCTCAATCTCCCCCTCTCAGAATCAGATAAAGCTAGCCACAGAATAAACAAGAAAGAAACAATGGAGACAAAGAGGATCCCAGAAAACTTAGCTATGATGGACCTCAAAACTGAATAGGGACAGAAAGGAATACACCTTTTTCTCAGCAATACCTGGCACCTACACAAAATTGAACATGTATTAGGGCATAAAAACCTCCCAATCGGATGCAGAAAGACAGAAATAGTAAATGCTTCCTTTTCAGATCACAATGTTACAAAAATTATATTTAATAAAGGACTAGGAAAGATAGAACAAAAGCCAATTGGAAATTAAATAATCTAATTCTAAAGAGTGAGTGGGTCAAACAACAAATTACAGAAACAATCCATAATTTTATTCAAGAGAATGACAATAACGAGACAACATACCAAAACCTATGGGATGCAGCCAAAGCAGTTCTTAGGGGAAATTTTATATCTCTAAATAGCTACATGAATAAAATAGAGAAAGAGGAAATCAATGAATTAGGCGTGCAACTAAAAAAAGCTGGAAAAAGAACAAATTAAAAACCCCCAATTAAATACCAAATTAGAAATTCTGAAAACCAAAGGAGAGATTAATAACATAGAAATGAAGAAAACAAGTAAAATAATAAATAAAAGTAAGAATTGATTTTATGAAGAAAAAACCCCAACAAATTAGATACCCCTTTGGTGAAGTTGATCAGAAAAAAGAAAGAAAAAAATTACCAGCATCAAAAATGAAAAGGTTGAACTTACTACCAATTAAAAAGAAATTAAAACACTTATTAGGAGCCTATTTTGTCCAACTGTATGGCAGCAAGTCTGACAATCTAACCAAAATGGATGAATATTTACAAAAATATAAATTACTTAGATTAACTGAAGAGTAAATAAATTATTTAAATAGTTCTATTTTAGAAAAAGAAATTGATTAATGGCTTATTCAATTTCTTTTTCTAAAATATCTCCAGGGCCAGATGGATTCATAAGTGAATTTTAACAAACATTTAAAGAACAATTAATTCCAATACAATGTAAAATATTTGGAAAAATAGGTAAAGATGGAATCTTGTCAAATTCCTTTTATGACAAAAATATGGCTCTGCTACCTAAACCAGGAAGAGTCAAAACAGAGAAAGAAAATTACAAACCAATCTCCCTAATAAACATTGATGCAAAAATTTTAAATAAAATATTAGCAAAGAGATTATAGCAATTTATCAGCAAAATAATACATTATGACCAAGTGGGATTTATATCAGAAATTCAGGGCTGTTTCAATATCAGGAAAACTATTATCATAATCAACCATATCAATAACAAAACCAATAAATCATATGATAATCTCAATAGATGCAGAAAAAGTTATTTTGACAAAATACAGCACGCATTCCTATTAAAAACACTAGAGATCATAGGGATAAAGGGAACTTTCCTTAAAATAATAAGCAGCATTCATCTAAAACCCACAGCAAGCATTATTTGTAATGGAGAGAAGCTAGATGTATTCCCAGTAAGATCAACTTAGCTAAAGCTGCAGGATATAAAATAAACACACACAAATCATGAGCATTTCTATATATTACTGACAAAGCCCATTAGCAAGAGATAGAAATTCCATTTAAAATTACTGTAGACAAAATAAAATACTTGGAGGGCTACCTGCCAAGACAAACCCAAGAACTACATGAACACAGTTACAAAACACTTCTCATACAAATGACGTCAGATCTAAATAATTGGAAAATATCAATTATTCATGGTTGGATTGAGCTAATATAATAAAAATGACAATTCTGCCTAAATTGATCTACTTGTTCAGTGTCATCCCAATCAAACTACCAAAACATTTTTTATAGAACTAGAAAAAAAAATAGAAAAAAAATGGAAGAACAAAATATCAAGAATATCAAGGGAACTAATGAAAAAAAATATAAAGGATGGTGGCTTAGAATTTTCAAACCTAAAACTGTATTATAAGGGAAGTCATCAAAACCATTTGGTACTGGCTAAGAAATAGAGTGGTAGATCAGTGGAATAGATTAGATACACATGACACAATAATCAAAGCCTTTAGCAATCTAGTATTTGATACCTCCCCCCCCCCCCCCCCCCCCCCCCCCCCCCCCCCATACCCCAGCTTATGGAATAAGAACTCACTATTTGACAAAAATTGCTGGGAAAACTGGAAAATACTATGTCAGAAATTTAGCATAGACTTACATGTTACATCTCATACCATATCAAATTGGATACATGATTTGGGCATAAAAGAGGATATCATAAACAAATTAGGAGAACAAGGAATAATTTACCTATCAGATCATTGGAGAACGGAGGAATTTATGACTAAAGAAGGACTAGAGACCATTATGAAAAGCAAAATAGACAACTCTGATTACATTAAATTAATTTTTTTTTCACAAACATAACCAAGAAACAAGATTAAAAGGAAAAAACAGCTGGGAAAAAATCTTTATAAGCAGTGTTTCTGATAAAGATCTCATTTCTAAAATACATAAAGAACTCTGTCAAATGTATAAGAATACAATAATTCTCCAATTGATAAATCATCAAAGGATATGAATAGTGAATTTTCAGATGACAAAATTAAAGCCATTTATAGTTATATGAAAAAATGCTCTAAATCACTATTGATTAGAGAAATGCAAATCAAAACAACTTTGAGGTACCACCTTACATCTCTCAGATTGGCAAAGATCAAGAAAAGATAATGTTAAATATTGGAGAAGATGTGGAAAAACTGGGACACTATGCATTATTGGTGGAATTGTGAAATAATCCAACCATTGTGTAGAGCAATCTAAAACTATGACAAAGGGATTTCAAACTGTGCATACCCTTTGACACAGCAGCGCCATTACTGGGTCTGTATCTCAAGGAAATCATAAAGGAAAGAAAAGAATCCACATGTGCAAAAGGGTTTGTAGCAGCTCTTTTTGTGGTAGCAAAGAATTGGAAAATAAGTAGACTGGAGAATGGCTGAATAAGCTGCAATATTATTGTTCCATAAAAAAATGATGAAGCTATTTTTTTTTTAGAAAGGCCTGGAAAGATTTATAGGAATTGATGCTGAGTGAAACAAACAGAACAAGGAATACATTGTACACAATAATAGTAAGAATATGAGATAATCAACTATGAAAGACTTGGTCTTTTTCAGTGGTTCAATGATCCAAAGCAATCCCAATAGACTTTGTATAGGAAATACTATGTGCACCCAGAAAAAGAACTAAGGAGACTGAATGTAAATCAACACATGCTATATTCACTTCTTTTTTTTTTTTTTCTGTTTTTTTCCTCTCTCCCATGGTTTTTCCCATTTTGCTCTGATTTGTCTCCCAGCATGATTCATAAAAGCAATGTGTGTTAAAAAATAAATTAATTTAATTTAATTTTTAAAAAAGGAAAAGCTACTAGAGTAGTTTGCATTTTCTTCTCCTGCTCATTTTACAGATAAAGAAACTGAATCAAATAACATCATACAGTTATTTGAATTCAGATTGTTCTGAGTCTCGGCCCAGCACTCTATCTACTGTACCACTTAACTGCCCCTTCTTAACAAAATTTTGGGCCTAAACAGTTACATGATTACAGGCAAAATAATGATAATGGTACATTAAGAGATATGGTTGAGGAAAGAGTGGTAAATGAACATGGAAAGGAAAAAGAGAAAAGAGACTAAAGAAATGTTCTCAGACTATCTAGTATCAGAAAAGTCAATGATGGTGCCTGAGAAAAATGATGACAACTCAGTCCATTTAGTGAATAAATGAGAAGAGTATATATCCAGACTCTAGTAAACCAGTAAAGGAACCTTTCTTCATCTTCCTATTATTGGTCTGACTTCTATTTTGGCAGATGATTTGATTGTCACAGCTGGATTAAAAATAATTGCTTGAACTTTTGCAGATGAATTATAAAAGGAATTATAAATCAATCTGGGTTCTAGTCTGGGGATCTTCATTTGAATCTTGGCTTTTCTACCTTCTTTTTATGTGATCTGCATCATAGATTATTTGCCCTTTTTAACTGTTTGTCCCTTTATAATACAATGAAATTAAAATAGATGATCTTTAAAATTTCTTGTTAAAGTTGTGTTCTTCTGAATATATTCATAACAAACCCATTTGAGTACAAACTCAGGATCGAAAAGTAGAATATTTTTGAATATTGCATGTTGAATTTATCTGGTGTTTAAAATGTAAAGTAAGCTGCATGTAGTAGAGATTTGCAGTTTAATATACCATTTCTCACTACTATTCCTCTAAGTATGTGGTTCTATTACTTGGAGTTAAGCTCAAATTAATTTAAAAAATTTTTTAAAAAGTATTTTAAGGCTTACTTTTTAAAAAGTACCTTGGTATTAATATTTTGTGTACCTGAAGGTATCTGAAAATATCTATGCATGTTAGATAGGTGCTTTTCTATTGATTACATAATTGCAGCAGGATTTATGCTCTTCCACCAGTGTTTTTTTTTTAATGACTTTGACTCTGTGTTTGCTCTGTGTGATGGGCTCTGCTTTGCATCCACTAGAGAAATGTTGGCATATACAATTCACTATGCCAAGTTTCATTCACGTTATGCTCACCAATGAACAGATATCACTTCTGTTTACATGACAATTCTTGTAAGTTACAGTGAATAAAACCAACAGATTATTTTAGTGATTCAAGTGTGCTAGAAAAATGTATGTTACTTAACTGATAATTTTGTACAATGTCAGGATAAGTCAAGTCATTCTGTGTTTATTATGGACCTACTATGTGTCAGAAAGTGTGCTAAGCACTGGGGATGCAAAAAAGAGATGAAATTAGTCCCTGTTTTCAAGGAGTTTACAATCTAATGAAGAAGGAAATATGCAAATAACTATATACAACAGAATACATATAGGATAAATTGAAGATAATCTTAGAAAGAAGGCACTAAATTTTGGGAATACCCAGAAAAGTTTTTTACATATCATAGCAAGGAAAAAATATCAATTTTATGGGTGTTATAAATTTGATCTAAAGTTAAATCTCTAGTCAGGGTTAGAGTAGGCATTATTATTAGCTTTGGGTAAAGTAAATATGAAATCTGACTCCATCACTAATCACTTGAGTTAAAATTGGAGTAAAGTAAAAACTTATGAGGCAAAATTTTGTGAAAATGTACCCCTCCAATGCACACGTCCAAGTTGAATGTAAGCTGCTGGAGGTAGGAAACTTTATAGTGTGGTGTATTTTCTAGAGTGTACTCATTCCCACAGTTTTGTATCCAAGAAAAATAATTGCTACCTCAAGTTGTTAGGAGCAGCCCTGTTGGTTACCCTATGTTATAAACCACCTCTGCTAAAAGGATCCATCCTCTAGATTCCCTGGGCTTAATCTTCAAATTTCCCTCAGAATCAAGTCCAATTGAGATGCTACTATACCTTTATACGTGGGTGTTAAATGATCTTTTCTCAACATTTTCCATTTGTGAACCGTTTTCATCCAAGAAATTTTTACATGACCCTAGATATGTAGCCATATGAAATAATTATATAAATCAAACATTTACTGATAATAAATCATAATTTCACAACCCCCAAATCCAATTATGAGACCCTAGATGACATTATGACCCACAATTTAAGAAGTTGGGTTCTAAATTTACCTTTCAAGTTATAGAAATCTTTTCAATTTTAGTTTTTAGGGTCTCAGTTGTGAGGTTTATCACACTTCCAACAAGGAGGTAGGAGAAGTATCCCCTTTTCAACAACTCTTCCTGGTTTAGAGTTAGATCCCTCCAGTGCTGGATATTATCCTAATTTATGTTGATCATTCAATACAAAACTTTATTTCTGCTAGTTAGGTCATAATCTATTCTCAATAATCTTCAGCATTCTGGCATTTGAGGTTCCTTAATTTTTTTAAGCTTTAGTGTTCAATTCATCTATGCCAATGAAAAGTTGAGCAAAAAGTACTGAGACAGTTTTTGTGCTAGGATCAAGTTCATTGCCTCAGCTGGCTCCTTTTCTGGCATTTTGATAAAAAATAATTCTTCAGTCTATTCAATTTCCATAATTTACTCCTGTATTTCATCTCAGGTACACATAGAGACAGTTATAGCTTTGATCTTGTCATTATCCAGATGTATTACATTTCCACATTGATAAATTCTGAAATTTCTGTATCTGATCATAACCTTCTATCAGTACATTTTTTATTTTATTTTATAATCCTATTATTTAACCCCATTCTTCATTTTCAACATAACTTCCAATCACTTCAGCCTTCTCTTATTTTGATGCCTTGGTGAATCATACCCTAATGCCTTACCCCATGCATGGTCTTAATATCAATTATTTTTAACTAAGTCTCAATCTTTGATTACTCTCATTTGCCACTTTTACTTATGTTAATGGGCTGATCAGAGAAAGTTACATAATCATGATGATTAATTTCACTACAAATTTATGTTATATAATCTTAATATGAGTTCTCAGTGTCCCAAGGCAATCTTTTTTTATTTCTCCCTGCTATATTTGCTCTCCTATTTATCAAAATGACTATTCCAATCCTTCTTAGCCCTCTTTGTCACCCCTAACTCTTTCTTCCTAAACTCTTAGTTGAGGACATTGTCTCATTCTTCATTGAAAAAATTGAAGCCATTCAACAAGAGCTTCCTCTTCTTCCTTTGTGGACATTTCACATCACTTAGACATTTTATTGCAGTATCTCTTCCTTATTCATCTCTCATAAAAAAGTGGTCCTTCTTTGTACTAAGGAAAGCCCTTGCTAAGGTATGCATCCTTGATCTCCATGCTTTTCCATCTTCTCAAAGATATTTTATATCTATCTTTATTCACTCTAATCTTCACTCTCTCCTTAGCTATGGTTTCCTTTTGTATTGCTTACAAATACACCCATGTCTCTATCATCCTTAAGCAACACTCATTGTTTCTCCATCTCTATAACTAGATGTAACTAGAACCTTATTTCTTTTTTTTTCTTTCTTGATTAAAATCTTTGAGAAAGCTATCTATGACAAGTGCCTTTACTTCCTCTAATTTCATATTCTTTGTAACCCATTGCAAATTGGTTTCTAACCTTATCATTACATTGAAACTGCTCTTTTTTCAGTCTCTATTGATTTCTTATTTAACAAATTTATTTTCCCTTTCTCAATCCTTATGCTTTGCAGAGCCTCATTGCAGCATTTGATATGGCTCATCACACCCCCTTCTTGCATAAACTCTCTCATTTCTGGTTTTTTTTTTTTTTTTTTTTTTTTTTGACACTGATCTCTCCTGGTTCTCTTATTAGACTGATCATTCTCCAGTCTCCTTTATTGATTCTTTACTTCATATCCAATTCATACACACTAATTGTGGGTATCCTTTCAACTCTCTGTCCTGGTTCTTTTTCTCCCCTCTAAAAAGTAGTTTATTGGGTTTTTAAAAAATAATATTTTTATTATTTATTAATTATTATATTTTAATTTTTAAAAATAAAATTTATTTTATTTTAATAGTTTTATATTATATATTGTATGCATAATTATATATTATTAAATAATAATTTATTATCTGTATTTTTATTAATTTTTCTTCCATCCCATTGAGCAAATAAAAATATAAAATAAAATCCTCAATACATAACTGCATCATCTGACAAAATGAATTCCTACATTACTTATTTCCAAAATTATCTTTTTTTTTTCTCCTGAATTTATGTTTTATATCAGATTTTGGAAGCCTTTCAAAGTTGTTTTTTCACTATAATGTTGTCACTATATAAAATGTTCTCCTGTTGTTGCTTATTTCACTTTGTTTTATGAGTTCATAGAAGTCATCCTAATTTCCTTCAAAATTGTCTCTTTCATCACTTTTTATTCATTTCATTCATAGGCCACAATTTGCTTATCTATTCCTTAATAGACATGCCCTCCAAATTTTTGGTTACCACAAAAAGAGCTGCTATGTATTTTTTTTCAATTTTCCTCTTTCTTTGATTGATGTATAGGCTTAGTAGAAATAGTGGGGGTCAAAGAATATGCATAGTTTAATAGTTTTTAGAGACATAACTCCAAAAAAGCCTTCCAGAATGTTTGGAATAATTCACAGTTCCAGAAACAGTGAGCAGTGTATCTATTTTTCTACAGCCCAGCCCCTTCAATATTTGTCATTTTATTTTTTCTCCATCTTGTCAGTCTGATAGTTCTCATGAGTTGTTTCTTGACCCAAATATACAGTCATTGGATAATACCATCATGGCAATAATACAACATTCCTGCAGTGTGTCAACTGCTTCCTGGTACTGTATGTGGAATTAACTATAGTCTAACTTCTGCCGTTGTCTTAACAGTAAAGTCCATGTATGTTCCCAAGGATCAATCCGTCCTTTTTTTTTTAATTACTTAGAATCTTTCATCATTCATTTGTTCTCACCAACAATTATTTAAAGACAAATGAAGCAAAAACAAAGAGTTTAGTGCCACAAAAATTGGCATATACTTTTTGACTTCACAAGGAAGTTGAATACTCTCAGCTCTTACTTTCATTTGATTACAAACAAGTTCTTTGGGAATCACAGATAAACTTCACTTCTTCAAAAGGTATTACTACAATTTGTTGTCATGAACCATGAAGACCATCTATATGCATATTAGTTTTGTGTTTTTTTGGATGATTACATATACTGAGATTATAGCTCTGTTGTCCACTTTTGGCAGAGAGTATCTTTGAGTATTACTACTTTAATAGAATGTAAATCATTAATATTGAAACTACAGCTAACATCCAATTAATTAATTATACAAATACAAAGATTGAAGTAACATAGCTAAGTAATCACTAGAAGTATTGTATAAGATGTATTTTGCTGAATAGTAAGACTCTCCCAGCAAAATAGAGATGAAGAATTTTAACCCTATATTAATCAAGTTATTCTGGACAAGTAACTCTCTTCACCTTTTTCACACTTAGCTTTATCACCTCTAAATTAAGACATTTTAACTTGTTAACCTCAGTCTCTTTAGCTCCAAATCTCTGGTATTATAAATCAAGTTCTAATATAGGCTGTTTCAACTGCAGTCTAAGGTTATACAACTCTGTCATCAACCTTAATTAAGACAATGTTTTCATTCAGAACAGCTGTCTCTCACATTATTCAGCAATTTATATCTCAGATATAGAAATAGAGTGTCAGTGAGGAATGATTTGTATTCATATAAATTTAAGTTGGTTTTCTTCATATTTGAGAAATGATGTTTTTATCAGAAAATTTGTTGTAAAAATTGCTTCTCAGATTTCTTCTCCTTCCCCCCCCCCCACTAATATTTGTGGTATTGGTTTTATTTGTGTGAAACCTTTTTAATTTGATGTAATCAAAATTCTCCATTTTGTATTTCATAGTGCTCTCTATCTCTTGTTTGGTCATAAATTCTTCTTTCTCCATATATCTGACAGGTAAACTATTTCTTCTTCTAATTTGCTTATGATATTATCCTTTATGTCTAAATCATGTACTCAATTTAGCCATTTCTTGCTAAATAATATGAGATGACAATTTGTGCTTAATTTCTGCTAAACTGCTTTTCTTTTTTTCCTAGCAATTTTTGTCAAATAGTGAGCTCTTCTCTCAAAAGCTGGGGTCTTTCATTTATCAAATCAATAGATCTACTATTTTTTTTTGGCTAGTCCAAATGATTTTGATGATTTTCATTTGATAACATGGTTTTAGATCTGGTAAGGTCAGGCCACCTTCTTTTGCATTTTTTTTCATCAATTCCCTTGATATTCTTGAGCTTTTATTCTCTCAAATGAATTTTGTTATCACTTTTTAGTTCTATAAAATAAATTTTGGTAGTTTTATTGGTATGGCATTGAATAAGTAAATTAATTTAGGTGGAATTGTCATTTTTATTCCATTAGCTCTGTCTACTTATGAGCAACTGATATTTTCTCAAATGTTTAGATCTGACTTTATTTGTGTGAAAAGTGTTTTGTAATTATGTTCATATAGTTCCTGGGTTTCTCTTGGCAGGTAGACTCCCAAATATTTTATATTGTCTACAGTTATTTTAAATGGAATTTCTCTTTCTTTCTCTTGCTACTGCACTTTGTTGGTAATATTTAGAAATGGTGATGATTTTTTTTTTCAAGCCTCAGGTTCTTTATTCAGAAGATGAAAAAGTTGAACTATATGACTTCTCAAGTGCCTTCAACATCTAAAGCTATGATCCTGTTGTAAAAGTGAGACTTTCATTTTTTTAAAATGGTGATAATTTATGTGGGTTTATTTTGAATACTGTGGCTTTCTAAAGTTTTTAATTATTTTAAGTATTTTTTAGCTGATTCTCTAAGTATATCATCATATCCTCTGCAAAGAGTGATAGTTTTCTTTCTCATTGTCTATGCTAATTCCTTCAATTTCTTTTTTTTTTGTTGCTAAAACTAACATTTTTAATACAATATTAAATAATATAGTGGTGATAATAAGCATCCTCATTTCATCCTGATCTTATTGTAAAGCTTCTAGCCTGTCTCATTACAAATAATGCTTGGTGCTAGTTTTAGATAGATGCTAATTATCATCTAAAGGAAAACTCCATTTATTGTTCTGCTGGAGGTCTCTTAACTAGCTTCCTGAACCAGGAAAACAGGGCTTCAGTTGCTTATCTGTGCTATGGCTAAGAGCCTCCACATGCTTGTCTGGACACTGCTTATACTGGATTGTATCCCCTTATACTGAAGTAAAACAGATTCCTAAATTATTTTGGATTGGCAAATTATTTCAATTCATCCTTTTAGGTTCTGTTTCTCCAGAATTCAGTTAAGAATTTGATTTAATATTGTTTTGAAGGAAACTGTGGAGAGCTCAGGCAATTTTCTATCTTTTATCTGCCATCTTGGCTCTATTCATTTCCCTTTGCATCAGTTTGTCTTTCCAGGTTTTCCAAAGTCATGTTGCTTTTCATTTCTCAAAAGTACAGTAAAACTCCAATATGATCATGTATCATAACTTGTTTAGTCATTCCCAAGTTGGTGGGCATCCCTTCAATTTTCCATCCTTAGATACTCCAAAGAGCTGCTGTAAATATTTTTGTACAAATACAAAAGAAGCATTTCTGTACAAATTCTTTTCCCTTAAAAATATCTTTTGGATAGATACCCAGTAGTGATATTGCTGGATCAAAGACTATGAACAGTTTTACAGTTTTTCAGGCACAGTTCCAAATTGCTCTCCAGAATGGTTGGATCAGTTTACAAGTTCACCAACAATGTATTAGTGTTCCAATTTTTCTATGTTTTTTTCAACATTTGTCATTTTTCTTTTCTGTCATTTTATAGGTGTGAGGTGGTACCTCAGAGTTGTTTTAATTTGCATGTCTTCATTTCTTTAGAGCATTTGTTTCATATGACTAAATGCTTTTGATTTTTTTTTTTTTGCTCTGAAAACTCTTTATATTCTTGCATCATTTATCAATTGGGAAATGGCTTGTGTTCTTACAAATTTGACTCAGTTTTCTATGTATTTGAGAAATGAGGGCTTTTTCAGAAATACTTGCCATAATTTTTTTTCCTTCAGTTTTCTGCTTTTCTTTTAATTTTGCTTGCATTGGTTTTGTTTGTGCAAAATCTTTTAAATTTTTATATTTCACATTTCTCTCTATATCTTGTTTGGTTCTAAATTCTTATTTTCTCCATCAATCTGATAGTAAATCATTTCATGCCCTCCTAATTTGTTTATGGCATCACCCAAACATTACAAAATGTAATCATTTTGACCATTTTGGTATACATTGTGAAATGTTTATCTCTATTTAGTTTTTGCCACATTGTTTTCTACTTTTCCCAGCAGTTTTTTCCCCAATAATGAGTTTTGTCTCAAAAGCTTGAAGCTTTGGATTCACCAAACATTAGATTACTACAGTCATTTACTACAATGTATTGTGTACTAATCTACTTGTGTGTGTATGTGTATACATCCCCAAACACATACACATATCTATGCTTATAGTTTGAAGGAAATAATCATTAAAGCAATTAGATATTGGTTAAAGAATAGGAGGTTCATCATTTGGACAGATATGGTATACAGCACACAAAAGCCAACAAACTTAAGTAGCAGTGTGTGGTTAATCCAAGGACATCAGCTATTGGGGTAAGAACTCATTGTGTGACAAAAATTGCTGGAAAAACTAGATAGGTTTTTGGAAGGAATTAGGTTTAGATTATCTCACATCTTATACTAAAATAAGCACCAAAGACATATATACATGTCCTAGATAAAAATGGTCACAACTCCATAAATACTGAAAAAGATAAAACTCTTAAACTCACTCTTCTCAGCATTCCCTATGCCTGAGGCCTCCCTTTGTTTGAAGTAGGTGGGCTATGGACATAAGGAAGCTCCTCTCAATTCCTCCATTATTTAAGGAAGTACCCCGAGAATTCACCTCATTTCCCTTTTGACTGCTCTCCTGGATTTTCTCCATTATTCTGCAACATGTATTCAGCTATCTCACAGTCCCTCAAATTATTTCCCATCCTGACTCCAGGACTTCAACATTGTGCAAATTGTTTCCTCTTCCCACTTCCCCCCTTTCCAATTTCTTTTTATGTATTGTTCTCCCCCATTAGATTGTAGACTGTGCCTATATTATGGTTTTCTTTATATCTCCAGAACTTAGCACAGTGCCTGACCTATAATAGATGCTTAATAAATGTTTATTGATTCTATGAAATCTGATAAACAAATTAGAGGACCAAGGAAGAAATTATATTTCTGATCACTGGAAAAGTGAAGAAATCTTGACCAAACAAGAGCCAGAAAGTTTCATTCAGAATAAAAAAAGATAATTTTGGTTATATGAAATTTAAAAGTTTTTTTAATAAAGAAATCTAATGTAGTAAAAATTATAAAGGAAACAGTTACCGGGAAAAAACATTTTGTAGCAAGTTTCTCTGATAAAGATATCATATTCTAGAGTCATTTCCCAATAAGATAAATGATCAAGGATAATAAGTCAGTTTTCAAAGGAAGAAATCTAATCTATTAACCATATGAGAAATGCTTTAGATAATTAATAATTAGAGAAGTGCAAATCGAAACAACTCTGGATCTACCTTATATACTTTAAATTAACAAAGATAATAAAGAGGGAAATAACAGATTTTGGAGGGTATATGGGAAACAAGTACAGTAATATGTTATTGGTGGAGCTATTAATTGGTCCAGCCATTCTGGAAACTGATTTGGAATTGTATTCAAAATGTCACTAAATTTTACATATATATATATATATATGTACATATTTATATTTATATATAAAGAGAACAAAGAAAGAGGAAAAGGGACCATATGTACAAAAATATTTATAGCAGATCTTTTTATAGTGACAAAAACCTGGAACCTAAGGAGGATCTACCATTGCAGCTGTTAGTCATAGTATATAGATGTAATAGAACATTTCTTATAAATGTTGAAATGAACAATTTTAGAGGAAACTAGGAAGACCAGTATGACCTGAGACAGAATGATGTCCACAGAATTAGAACAATTTGTACAATTGTACATATTGTATCATAAATAACAATTTTGAGAGACTTTAGAATTCTGAGCAACACAATTACAAACCATAATTCTAAAAGGCCAAAGCTGAAAAATGTTACCCACTTCTTACCAGAGATGTGAGAGAATTAAGATGTAGAATTGTCACATAAAAATTTTTTTTTCAAGTTCATAAAATAGGCTTTATGCTTTGCAACTGGGTATAATCAGTCCTTTGGTTTAACTGATGATAGAATATTTTTAGAGAAACAAAATACTCTAGCTGAATGCAAGAAAATATTGTAGGCAACTGCCATAGGATTCTGCAACAGGATATTTTATTCAAGGAATCATTCAAAGGTTGATTAAAAGTTGAGGATCCTAAGGTCTTGCTGAATTTTTCAAATACTTTTTGAGAAATCACATGGACAACCAACTCATCTTTGAAATTTGTGATTGAAATTTTATAAACCCAGGAGCTTCATTACAAGGCAGGAAAAATTCCATCCCTAAAAATGAAAAAGAAGAGAAATCATTCTGAATGATTAAAAATGCGTTGCTAACGTACTATAAAACCAAGAATGAAATATACTGAAACTTCTTTCCTCTTCTTTTCTCTTTCCCTCTTTTTTACTTCCTTTCTGTGCAAAGCAGAGAGTTTTTCATTACCTATTAGTGGATTCATCTTCCAAAGAACTACAATATACATAATAAATATAAATGATTCTTCTATTTATAGGCTAATTGTATGGACACAAGATTTAAGATTGACAGTAGCTTAGATATCATTTAGTATAATTCATTAATTATAAATACATTTACTCAGATACAAAAACAGACCTCCTTTTATATACTTTTGTTGCAAAATGTTTCATAAGGACCCAGTCTCTCATGGATTGTCTAGGTTTTTGAAGTTATATATTTTTAACCAGTTTGCAAATGCCAAACAAGTGGCATAATTAGTATAGTTGTAGAAAGAATGAGTATAATAGAAAACACATGGCTTGATGAGCAATTAAAGAGAATGTTAATATATGCATAATGTTAGTATGTGAATTTATGCCTCAGTAAAAATGCATAAATATTCCTTTTTTTTACTTTGGTAGTTTAAGTTGGCCTCTTATTGCAGCTCTTGCTGAAAGCAAGCAATTCTTGTCTGAAAATTTCTTATATGTCTATTTTGCTGCTATTACCACTATGGGAAAAGTATAGCATTTTGTGATAAATTTATCATTTGATTCATATTTGGCTCAAAATTTTTCTTACCAGTGGCATTCTTATGAAATTATAAGAGTGTGTGGCTTTTAAAAATTTTTTATTTTCTTATTAAAGATCACAGTTTCTTCCTACTTTGCTACCTCCCTATGGTGTGAAGGTATTTGAACATAATGACACTAGAAGACACACTATTGAATGTTCTACCATGCTAAATGGGCAGCTAAATAGTGGAGGGGATAGGGTTCAGGGTTTGAAGTTAGGAGAACTCATTTTCTTGAGTTTAAATCAGGTCTCAGACACTTATTAACTAGATAACCCTGGGCAAGTCATTTAATGCTCATCATCATTCTAGAGAAGGAAATGACAACACTGTAGTATCTTTGCCAAGAAAACCCCAAATGAGGTCACAAAGAGTTGGACACAAGTTAAATGACTGAACAACTAGACTAAAAAAGGTTAGTTTTGGATTTCATATCTGTTGTCTGAGGATCAGCCTAAGTTTGCAGATCCTTATTATCAGGTTGACTGCAGAGTAGTAACTTTTCTTTTTAGCCATAACTCTTAAATAAATAAATTATATGGAAATTGTGGTCTTCATTGGAAAATGTAGGTCCTTGACCTATTCAAGTAACTATTCATACGTACAATTGAGAATATTGAATTTACCTTCCAGTTTTTAGGTATAATCTGTAGTCCTTCCCTCCTTTCTTCCTTTCCTCGTTCCCTCCCTCCCTTCCTCCTTTCCTCCCTCCTCCCTTCTTTTCTCCTTCCCTTCCTCCCTTCTTCCCTTTCTCCCTCTCTCCTTCCCTCCTTTCCTTCCTCCCTCCCTTCCTTTCTCTTTTCCTCCCTCCTTCCTTCTTTTCCTCCATCCCTCCCTCCTTTCCTTCCTTCCTCTCCTCCTCCCTCTCTCCCTCCTTCCTTTCTTCTCTCCTTTCCTCCCTCCCTTCCTTTCTCCTTTCCTCCCTCCCTCTCTCTCTCTCTCTCTCTCTCTTTCCCCTCTCTCTCTCTGTCTGTGATAGTACAGTTTACTAAAATTGAGTTACTGATTTTTCTTCTTTCTTTCCAAATGGCAATCAACCAGTATCATTGCCAGTGATTGACCTTTAGATTTTGCACAGTCTGCAGAGGATAAAAACAATATATAATTTACAAAGTTCACATTTAGCCCTTACTATTAACCAACAAAACCTCATGAAATACATTCAGTATTCCTTACTGAAAATGGTTAAAAAGTAGCTAGGAAGAGGTTGTCAAAACAAAGTTAAGCATTAGCAAGGAAGTTTTCTCAAGTGTATTAAAGCATGGTCAGAATTTTAGGAGTACTGTAATTCTACACCAGATGTCTGTTTTACTAAGAGGACTGTTAAAGTTGCTACCAGGATTTATTTTAGATACTGAATAATCATTACATTATGAAGAAACTGGTTCCTCTTTTCAACTAATTCTAATTATTACAGAATTACTGGAATACTAGATTCCATTATTTTAGTCCATTTCATAACCAATAT
This sequence comes from Sarcophilus harrisii, assembly GCF_902635505.1. Taxonomy (NCBI): domain Eukaryota; kingdom Metazoa; phylum Chordata; class Mammalia; order Dasyuromorphia; family Dasyuridae; genus Sarcophilus; species Sarcophilus harrisii. Next base: position 239,852,355 of record NC_045428.1, read on the forward strand.
ATTACACTGCAGTTCACTCAGCTTATAGGAATTCATGTTTTCAGACTAAGCAAAATACAATCAGACATTTTTTTTCTATGACATAACTTTAAAAAAAGATTACAACTGAAGGAATCCAGTAGATTATCAATAGAAGCAACATTCAATTTTATGTCTATCATGGAAATTTCCAAAGGGTATAAAAATTGTTCTTTAAATGAAAGAAAGACACAAAGCAGTGGAAGTTCTATTTTCCTTTATTAGAGGAATATGGAATATTGTATCATATTGGAAATTAAAGAGAGTTGTGCAGCTAGGGGAATGTGTTTTACCAGCAAAACAAGTTCTTTACTGTGATTTTTCTACATGTCAGGGAGCACTGTATCATAGTGGGTCAGAGCCAAGTGTCTGGTTTTTGCTTAGGTAAGACATGTTTTTCTAACTGAGAATGCTCAGGTTTGCAATTTCCTCAAATGTGATCTAGCAAGGTCACCTACATCTGTCTTGGGATATTTCCTTCTTTGGGTCCTGAATTGCTGACAAGAAAAACAAATAAAGAATTAAAGAAATCAGATTCTTAATTTAAATATGGACTATTAAAGATCAAAACTATACACTGGTTAAAATATCTAGTCACTGTGGTGAGGTTTCTTGAAAATTTAATGATAAATCTGAACATAGGAATTTGAAGTAGTGAAGTAGAATATTAACAAACACTAAATAAAATGAGTACTTCCATATATTCCATAAAATAGAAAAAGATGATCATGTATGAAACTATAAATCTTATTATTCATGATTTGTTTTAATTTTAAACATATAATGTTCAACTAGTAATGTTCAAAGCTTTCTTATTTGTAATTTCTCCTAGAGAACTTTAAGCAGTAGTAATATGTAAATGTTTACAATGTGAAAATGCAAATATATAAAAGAAATTCCTGCAATGACCATGTGAGAAAGTGTATGTTTTATTTTGCAACTTGATTTCTTCAACTCTATCAGAAGGCATACAGCATGCTTTATCATAAGTCCTTTAGAATCACTGTTTACCATTGCATTAATCAAGTTCACATTTACAGTATTGCTGTTACATAAATTGATCTTCAAGTTCTTCTCACTCTACATCAGTTCATATGTCTTACTACGTTAATCTGAAACTGTCCTTTTCATAGGTTTTTATCATTTTTTTACAGTGCAATAATATTCTATTACATTTATTTAAAATACATTGTTGCTCAATACTCCATTATAATCACTCTGTTGTAATTTATTACTATAGTAATTATTTTACTGTTTATTAGCTACAACAATAATAGTGCCTACAAATTTGTTTTGAAATTTAAAAATTTTTTTGATTTCTTTTGATTAAAAAAAACAATTTTTAACATTTGTTTGTTTTTAATTTTGAGTTTCAAATTCTCTTTTTATCTCTGAGAAGGCAAGCAATTTGATATAGACTATATATATGTAATTATGCAAAACATATTTCTGTGTTGTCCATGTTGTGAAAGAAACCATAAACCAATTCCTCTCGTCACCCAAAAAAACCCAAGAAAAATAAGAAACATTGTAAAAGTATGGTTCCATCTACATACAGACTCTACCAGGTCTTTCTCTGGAGTTGGATTAACATTAACCATCAGAAGTTCTTGGGAATTGTCTTAGATCAATGCATTGCCAAAATAACCATTTGCTGATTGCCAATTGCCAAGAATAAGTCATTTACAGCTATTCATCATATAATATCATTTTGTACAATGATCTCCTGGTTCTGCTCACTTCATTTTGTATCAATTCATATAAAATTTCCCAGGTTTTTCTGAAATCAGACTGCTTGTTATTTTTTATAGCACAGTAGTATTCTATTATAATAATATAGTACAACTGTTTAGCCATTTCTCAATTGATGGGCATTCCCTCAATTCCCAATTCTTTGCCAACACAAAAATAACTACTATAAATATTTATATATATATAGGTATTTTTCCTTTTTATTTGTTCTCTTTGGGATACAAAGCTAGTAGTGTTATTGCTAGGTCACAGGGTATCAACAGTTTTATAGCCTTTTGGGCAAAGTTCCAACCTGTTCTTTGTAATGGTTGGGCCAGTTCACAATTTCACCAACAATACATTAATGCCTCAATTTTTCAACTTCCTTTCCAATATCTGTCATTTTCCTTTTCTGACATATTAACAAATAGAACTGGTTATATAGGTTTTATTGAGGAGCAAAACTTAAATCTTTTTAGTTAAGTAAAGTCTAAATTAAGTATATTCTAATTAGTCCTGGAGTATTGTATTTGCATCTGTGAATCACATTAAGCTCAAAAAATGTCCAAGAAAGAGCAAACTAAATGATAAAAAGCTGAAAGTTCTTGTTAATAAGGAACAATAAAGAAACTGTGGACAAAAACAAACAAACAAACTCAAAGCAAATGTCATAGTTTTCTTCAGACATGGAAGTAGGATTCTTCTAGGCAGAATGAATTGAAGAGCCATAGAAGTATATTTAAGCTTAAAATAAGTGTAATAGTGGTTACCGTGGTCCCTACTGCATAGAAGCCAGGTATATGACATTTTGCATTGCCAAAAAGTTCTCTTAGAGCCTTAAAGAAATTTGGGGATTCTAGGCCCTCAGTTCCTAGATCCAGTTCTCATTGATAATATTCCTCCAATTTTAGGAGCTCCTTGTGTTCCAGTTCAATTTAACAATCAGAGTAGCTTTTACAAATGAATATTTAATTCAAAGGCGAAATAAGAGCAAATATACAAATGCCTCCCAGTAGCTAAGAATAATCCTTCCTTATTCCACCTCAGTCTCTGAAGAAGGGAAAAGGATCAGGTTCACCACTTGACTGGGTTCCTGTATATATTACACTCTCAAATTCCAGGCCCAAAGCCACCGTGGGTCCAGATACCCTAGATTCTTACAGCTTCTCTGCTGAGCTGACTAAATGAATTATCTGGCCAGTAATATTGAATCCAGGGGTACTTGAGTCCAAGTCCAGTTGTTATTCCATCACCAATATGGTGAATTGAAAAGGACAAAACAACGGACCATACCAAAATCTTAGGTCCATTTCTTATTTCCACAGATATAAAATGATAAGGAAAGGAAGATAGCTCTTCCCCTTCACCCAAGTTAACACATGGGCCTGGTCTATGGCTGAATTTGGCCTTCAGTCAAGGGGTGATGTGGTGGTAAAGTGCAAGAGAGTCCTGGACTGATCATTTTTTTAAATTTGAAAAATATTCATTGTATGGTTGAGCCATGTCAATATAATATGATAAAATTACACTGCTAATAATCATATCATCTGCAAATAAAGATAATTTTGCTAAGCTGGTCATTTTAAAGACACAGCTTGTTCAAACTTTGCAGCCAATAGAAAGGCAAGTACCACCTACCCAGTAGGGGAACTTCCTCCATAATTAGGTCCCTTCATCTTAGTTTAGCTGAGCACATAAAAAGTCTGGCTACATAAGGAAAAAAAAAAATACCTCCCTACCAATAAAGTCCTACAAAATTGCAATGGCTTGCCATTAAAAGTACTGGTTTCTCTTTCATGAAATATTTTCAAACTAAACTTGGGTGAATATTTGTTAGATATGATTAGAGAAAAGACTTGTTCAAGTATGGCTTGGACTAGATAGCCAATAAAGTTCCTTCCAACTGAAATTGCACAAAGTTCTATGAAAATTCTGTGAAGCAATTTTCTTGAGGTAATAAATTAGTTTTTCTCCATAAATGGATTAAATAAATTGCTCATCTATTCACTGGAAAATTTCTGAACTTTATTTCTGAGTTATTAATAATAGGAGTTTTTCAGTTATTCTTGTTTTTGTTTTTCAGTAATTCCACCATGACTAATTCTTTATGATGTCATTTGGGGTTTTCTTAGTAAAGATACTAGAGTAATTTGTCATTTTCTTCTCTAGTTCATTTTACAGATGTGGAAACTGAGGCAGAGATAAGTGAGTTAATAAATGTCTACAGGGAGATTGTCTTTCAATTCCTCAAAATAATTTTATTAACTTGTACAAATTAATTTTTTATCATCTGAGAAAGTGACTAACAACTCTGAATTTGTGTGTGTGTGTATATGTGTGTGTGTGTGTGTGTGTGTGTGTGTGTGTGTGTGTGTGTGTAGTATTGGTAGTATTTTTTCCATCTGATCTAGAAGCTAGTTTCATGACAGTGAGTTTCAAGTATCATCTGTTTTCCTATGTCTTCCTATTTATTTGTAGAGACTTCTATTTGTATACTCCAATTATGTGAGAAATATGTTTTTGGTTCCCACATGTCTGTTTTCTATCTGTCTGGGCTGCACGTCTGTCCCGGATTCCTACATGTCACCAGTCCTTTTCTTTCAATGTCTGCATCCTTTTGATATTCTTCCTCTTTGTTCAGCCAGATCTCCATGTGGCTAGGGCTACCTTAGCTTGCTCTCACTTTTCTCTCCATGACTCATTGAGCCTTATTCTGATCTCCTCCCTTCACAGGTGCATGGTTCTGTCCCTATTTCTTAATTTTTCTCCTTCCATTTATGTAGAATACTTAAGAATGGTTCACCTTTGGAAAGCAAGAATTGTCTATTTTATTCAATTCTTTCCTTTTCATTTTTGTGGCAGCTTCTAAATTTATATTGTTGCTACAACTACTTGGTATTCAAATTCCTTTTTTTAGGCTTCTTGTTGTATTTTATCTGGCAGCATTAGATATTTCCTATAACATTCCTAGGAGTTCTCATTTTGGAGTTTCTTCCCCCAGCAACAAGTAGTTTCTTTCTATATTCAGTTTGCCCTTTGGTTTAGAGAGTTCCTGTTACTTTTCATTTATAATTTCTTGAAATATAGTATCTAGACTTCTTTTCTGCTTCATTTTTCAGGTAGATAACTTTTAGATTGCCCATCCTTGACCTTTTTTCTAAGTCATTAATTTTTTTGATCTCATAATTTTTAGTTTTCCTTTTTTAATTTGTTTGGTTCACTTTTCTGGTTTTCTTTAGGCATTGTTTGTTGTTGTTTCATTAAGTCATCATTTTATATCTGGTTTCTTCCAATTTTCATGGCATTCAATTCTTGAGTGAAGTTTTCCACTATTTTTTCCTAAGATCTCAATTTTTCTTGCCAATCTTTCTTCTCTAGATGTTTAATTCTGTATCTCGTTTCATTTCTTCCAAATTTTCCTGTATTTCCTGTGGCAAGGACATTTTTTTCTCTGATTCTTTACGTGGAATAGGTTTACTTTTGGGGGGTTTATGCCTTGAGTGTCTCTCAAACCAAAATATTTCTTTAGGATTTTTATAGGTTTTCTTGATTTGCTCATAAGATTAAAAGCCTGCACTTGAGTCAAACTGTTCAATTGAACAGTGCTAACAGGGTTTGACTTGTCTTGAGTATAATGAATTAGACTAAGTACGTCTTTGAAGGGACTCTAGGACTTTTCTGCTACTGGACTCTGCTTGGGGGGCTCTCTTTTTTCCTTTTGTCACAGTATTCTTAAAACTCTCCTGTTGTAGGCTCTACCTGGTGCTTTTCACTTCCAACTAATGGGTCCAAAGACTATTCCTGTGGGCTCTGGCCACAGTTCAGACTATTTCAACTAAAATTCGCTTATGGCCTTCCCCACTCTATATCCCCCCTGGACTTAGATCACTGTTTCTACATAGAACTCTGCCTGTAACATCCCAGGCTGCTCTTTGGGCTCTGTTTTTATTATGTTAGGCTCAGTTTCTTCTTGCCTTAGTCAGGGAGTTGTGCTTGCCTTTCTCAGAATATCCAGAAAACCCTTTCCCCTTCTGAATTCTTATAATCATAGGCCTTTGGGAAGGCTCCGAAGAAGCTGGGCTTGGACACTGACAGCTGCCATATTAAGGAAGGAGGACCTACATCTTCCCAGAATGCTTTAAGAGTAGTTGATGTTCTGCCCTCCACATTTTACCCACCACCTGCCTGATTTACCTATTCGAGGATCTTTGTAATATCCTGGAGGGCCATCTGTAGTGTTGGGTGGGGGAACTTAAGAGACAATTCTTTCAAGCTTTTACTAAAATGGAATATCTCTAAGCCCCAGGGAAATGTTTGTAGAATATCTGGGATTCTCCAAGTCCTAAGCATACCACCATCTTCCCACAGTCAGTGTTCAAAATCCACACCTGTCTTGAAAGATTCCTACTTTAAGTCCAGGGATTTTTGTCCCACATTCTGCTCCATTATAAAGTAAGCAATTTGTGGTTAGACTACTTTTGTTTTTGCCTTTGTGTCTTTAGCATAAGAGCCCATTGTCTGGGAATATACCAAATATTTAATAGGTGCTTTTTGATTGATTGTAGTTTTGCTAAATTGAAACATTTTGGGAAGAGCGAAGAGATCCTGTCCTGTCATTTCACTGATGTGGGAAACTCCTATTGGAAACTCTTTACATTAATGCAAATTATAAGAAAAGAATTTCTTTTAACCCATCCTTCCCATTTTGTTGAGGAGGTAAATGACAGTTAAGTGATTTTCCCAAGGTAGTATGGTGGTAAGTGTCAGAGGATTTAAGAAAAAAGTTCTCAGATTCAAGATCAAGAAAACTTTCTACTACATCATATTTAATTTTTTAATTTGTTTAGTCTTAGAGAATTCCCTGGTGCATTGAAAGATTAAGTGTTTTGGTCATGGTCACAGAACTTGAACTTCGGTCTTCATATTAAATGCTTCTTATGTCAAAGGCATTATGCTAGAAATGACAGAAAAATAATAGCCCATTTCAGCTATATTCATTACAATGTAATAAAATGTTTCAATAGGAAATTTCTTGATCAACAGAATGATTTCAGAAAGGCCTGGAGAGACTTACACCAACTGATGGTGAGTGAAACGAGCAGGCCCAGGAGATCATTATATATTTCAACAACAATACTATGTGATGATCAACTCTGATGGAAATGGCCATCCTCAGCAATGAGATGAACCAAATCAGTTCCAATGGATCAGTAATGAACTGTACCAGCTTCGTCCAGCGAAAGAACTCTGGGAGATGACTAAGAACTATTACATTGAATTCCCAATCCCTATATTTTTGCCCACCTGCATTTTTGATTTCCTTCACAGGCTAATTGTACAATATTTCAGAGTCCGATTCTTTTTGTACAGCAAAATAATGGTTTGGTCATGTATACTTATTGTGTATATAATTTATATTTTAATATATTTAACATCTACTGGTCATCCAGCCATCTGGGGGAGGGAGTGGAGGGAAGGAGGGGAAAAATTGGAACAAGAGGTTTGGCAATTGTCAATGCTGTAAAGTTACCCATACATATAATCTGTAAATAAAAGGCTATTAAAAAAAAAAAAAAGGAAATTTCTGCTAGTTTGAAGCAGCAAAACTGGTTCAAACAATACATTTTTTTGCCACTGTCTTGGCTAGCCTAAACTAGGTTTTGCCATAAAAAAACTGCAATCTATATTTGAATGAGCTGCTCTGTTCAGTCTTGCTGTGCTATATGTGAACCCCATAATAAAATCTCAGTTTCATTTGCATAGTTTGCTATATTAGATTTCATAAAATTAAGACATTCTACTTAATTATCAAGCTTTGTTCTCAGGCCATTTATTTTCATTTTGGAAATTATATAGTCTGCTTTAATCCCAGTATTATGTTGTTTTACTGGAATGTTTTAATCTCATCTTTGTGAAAATCATTTGAACCAAAAGTAAACCTGAAACAAGGTTCATGGCTGTGTTTCACTAACTGTTTTGCTGTTAAACTGGTTTTACAATCCACTAGATTCCAGAAAGGAAGGAGAAGAAAGGACATTAACTAACCTATATGCATTTTGAATTGAAATCAGTATGCAGCTTTAATCAGATTGCATCTTCCTCTTTCTCTCATATCCTAATAAAAAGTAATTCTTTAACTGTGATTACCCTGGTCCTACTGCTTGAAGGCCAACTATGTTACATTTTACCCCTCCCTCAAGGCAGTGTACCCTTAAAGGAATTGAGAGGTGTCAGGTCTCAAACCCTAGCACTTGTGTTCTCTCAATTTTAGGGGATCTCTAAAACCAGGGGACTTCTGGAAATCAGTTTCATTTAGTCACTTCAAAAAGATGAACTTTTACAAAGGAATATTTACTTCAAAGGTAGAACAAGAACAAACATGCACACATCGTTGCTCCAATACTTATAGCTCATAATCCTCCACTGCACCATGCCAATCCTGAGGAGAGCAAGATTAAGTTCATAGTTTAATTTATTTAGTTCCTGTATTATATAGTCCCACCAAGTTCCAAGTGCAAAAACCCTGTTTGGGCTTGAATTCCAGAGACTCTGGCTTGTCAAGATTTCCCTGCTGGGACTGGCTAAAACATCTGGCCTGGAATCCTTAGTCCAGGATCTCCATGGCTTGAGTACAGGTCTGGGGGGAATTCTGCTACTTATGCCTAGAACTGAAAAGGATAAATATTCTAAAATAAACCTCAATTCTGTTTCTTAGGGACTCAGGATCTAAAAAAGATAGTCCTTCCATCCTTCAGTCAGTTCATTATATCTGTTATTAGTAAAAAAAAAAAAAGAACTCTGAACTTCAAGGGATAAAAAGTATTCCAGTTTTGTAGTTTAAAAAAATGCAGTTTTTTTTCTGGCAGCATAGCCAGACTTATTCTCACCTATTTGGGAGGGGGATGTAGAATATCTTCCACTGCCCCCCTCCATCTAAAGTGATCTGGGTATCCTTGTTACATTTCAATAGAGGTGTGAACAAAAAAAATTTTTTTAAACTCCCCAAAATCTGCCTAATTAGGATGAGGCCATCTTTTAGGTATCTCAGTGCCAAAAAAAAAAAAAAAAAGAAAGAAAGAAAGAAAGAATAATCTCTCACAAATTCATATGTGATGCATTATCTCAATTGTTATCAGAACAGTTTTTTCTGTGTTTCCTTCACTTTGCCTAGAGGTTTTGTCCAATCTGGATCACTTCATATTATAGTTTTGAGATGAACTGTTGATTCATATCAGTAGAAGTGACTTTTATTTTCCCTTAGAGAGAACCACAGTAGTCATCTATTGCCCAATCATACCAACCTTTGAAATGACTAAAATAATTAGAATAAAGAGTAACACCTTCTAGGTAGAAAGCTGAGGTTGTCAAATCACTGGAAAACATTCCCAATTTCTAGAGATTCTCTGATTATCTAGTTATGTTACATTAAAATAGCATTCATGATATAAAATGCCCTTACCCATTATCTTATGAAGTTAAGTTTCAACTATTAGTAAGTCACCTTATTTTGGAAAAGTCACAAAAATATTCCCTATCCCAATGGTCACCTAACTTAAGGAATGTCACAATATTACCCCTCTTCCTCTCCAACTCAGTGTCTCCTGACCCCCTCCACCAATAAGAAACCAGATGGCTAAATCCTTACAGCCTGTCTTTTATTTTATTCCTTTCACTGTATATTGACTATGTAGAAACCAATAGTTAATATCCTTGATGGATCAAGAGCCTTAGATTTCATTTTGTTTTAGCAACATGTATTACTAAATAAACTATTGTATGAATTTTAAACTGTTCAGTGTCTTTATTCCACTGTAAAAAATTAACATCTAGTCTCCATGCTATTTCCAAGAAATCAATTAATTGGGAACATTGCTATTTCCTGCATCACACCAAATTTCATTTGTACTTTGACAGAACTTTGAAAGAAGAAAAAGATTTTGGTCATATAAATTAGTTTATAACCATATATGTATAGTTATAGTTATAAATTCTTTTTTGAACACAAGGAACAGACCAGCTGTTCTGCTAACAAAAACTGATATATTGAGTAGTTTATAGTGATTGACAAAATTGACCAACACATTTAGTAGAATGTTGCCTTATATTGTATTCATTATAGAAGTTGGATAACTCGAGTGATGCAGTGAGGAACACAGCTACTATCATAGATAATGAAAGGTTTTATTAGATACTTTTTCTAAATGTCTGATAATGGAGGAGAAATTCAAGAAGTAGAAGTGAAAAACACATTGGATACAATGCAGAAGACCTGAATTCTTCATTAAATTTCAATTCAATGTTGGCTGTGCAACTTTGGACAAGACATTTAAAGTCTGTTCTATTATCCTTTTGTGTGAAATGAGGAGCTTAAGTTAAGAGATCTCCAAGGTCCTTTATGGGTCTATAACTCTAAGTTCAGGTTATAGTCTTAACATTCCATGAGTCTCAGGTGATCTTTCCTACCATCAAACAACTTTTAACATTTAAATTTATTACTTCACATGCTTAATATGTATCATAAAGTTGTTAACATAATAGATAGATTATTAGATGTGGAGTCAAGAACATGAGGTCAAATTCATCTTTAGACATTTACTAGCAGTGTATTTCTGTGCAACTTTTATTTTCTACATTGCTTCATCTCTAAAGTAGAGACAATAATAGCACCTACTTCTCAGTGTTGTTGTAGGATAAAATATTTTGTAAAGCTCTTTGAAAATCTCACAAAATGTTATTGTGGTTGTTATTATAACATTGATTGGCTTGGCCCCCATGACCTGAAGGACAGATAGCAAGAGAGGCAATTGATCACAACTGGCAGCATCAGCATGATTGGTTATATCAGAAAAAGTGGGTTAGCACTCACATGAGGCTGTTATAGGGAATGCTTAATTTATTTGTAGGAGTCATCAACATATTGCAAACATTGTTAGTAAATCTGAGTTAGCAGGCCTTAAAGAAAGTAGACTTTCTTTAACAATACAAGGAGACCTTAGGGATACTGGACCTCTTAGAGCTAGCTTCAGGATTTTAACATCAAGTATCTTGGAATTTTCCCAGAAGCTTAAGATGTGGCAAATAACAGTTTCCCCCATTAATTATAACTTTAAACTAACTCAGAAGGAAATCTAAATTTCTGAGTTCAACTCAAGGACATATAAAGATAGCTACAGTCAGATGAAAACTCAATTATATAAATCAATATAAAATCAATTGTAGAATCAATACAGTAGAAATCCATACAGGAGAAAGTAAAAGTAATTCAATTGTATACATAGAATAACATATACCAGATAATACAGAGTAAAGGGGCTCTTTCACTGGGAGTAAGACAACTCATTTCAACCAAGACAGAGAGTCCTGGATCTCATTCAAGAGTGAATGGCTCCTTCTAGTACATAGTCCTGGTATATACAGTGCCAATGTAGCGTTGACCCAGGACCCAGCCCCAGCTCAGGTGACAGCAAAGCAGGAATGAGCAGGAATGAATGAAATCAGTAAAGAGGGTAAATGTGAGCTATGGTAGCTGTGGCAACTTCACAAGCTCTCAAGAACTCTCCTTACTAGCAATGAGGAAGGACTGTATTGTTTTAGCACACTAGAACTTACAGCCACAGTGGAGTAAGAGCACCTCTCACAGTTCCAGGGCAGAACTTGTGCTTGTGGTCAGATTCCTAGAAAGATCTCTGAAAACAGCTAGAACAGTGCACCCTTACTCCTAGAAATGAAGCCCTACTTTAACAAAGGGTTAAAAGTGAAGTAATAGGCTGGTAAAATGAGCAGACAATAGAAGAAGATTCTAATCATAGAAAGTTACTATGATGACAAGGAAGATCAAAGTATATACTCAGAAGATGATAATAAAGTTAAAGTTCCTGTATTCAAAGCCTCCAACAAAAATAAGAATTGGTCTTAGGCCATGAAAGAGATCAAAAGGGTTTCTGAAAATGAACTAAGACAGATAGAGGAAGAATTGGGAAGAAAATTGAGAGTGGTGCAAAAGGAAATACAAAAAGCTAATGAGAGAAGAATTCCTTTAAAAGCAAAATTGGCCAAATGGAAAAAGGGGTACAAAAACTCACTGAAGAAAATAATTCCTTGAAAATTAGAAATGAACAAATGAAAGTTAATGACATTATGAGAAATCAGGAAACAATAAAACAAACCCTAAGAATGAAAAACAAAAAGAAAACTATATGAAATATCTCATTGAAAAAACAATCGACCTGGAAAATAGATCCAAAAGAAATAATTTTACAATTATTAGTCTACCTGAATATGATCAAAAAAAGAACCTAGACATCATTTTTCAAGAAATCATCAAGGAAAACTGTCTCCTGATATTCTAGAAATGGAGGGTAAAATAGAAACTGAAAGAATACCTCCTGAAAGAGATCCCAAGATAAAAACTCCCAGGAATATTATAGTCAAATTCTAGAACTCCCAGATGAAAGAAAATAAAATATTACAATGATCCAGAAAGAAACAATTCAAATAGAGTAGAGCCACAGTCATAGCTCAAGATTTAGCAGCTTGTACATTAAAAAATAGGAGGGGTTGGAATATAATAGTCTAGTGGAGGTAGGATTACAATTAAGAATTATCTACCCAGCAAAACTGAGTATATTCATTTAGGGGAAGAGGTGGATATTCAACAAAATAGAAAACTTTCAAGCATTAATGAGGAAAAGACCAGAGCTGGATAGAAAATTTGATTTTTCAAATACAGCAATCAGGAGAAACATAAAAAAGTAATCAGGAAAGGGATATCATAAGGGACTTAATAAGGTTTATCTGTTTATATTCCTAAATGGGAGGATGATACTTGTAACTCATTAGAACTTTCTCATTATTATGGCAGTTAGAAGGAATAGATAGATAGATAGATAGAGGGAACAAGTGTGAGTTGAATATAAAAGGATATATAAAAACAAAAATTAAGGGGTTAGAGAGATTTGTACTGGAAGAATGTGAAAGGGAAAGGTGGAATGACAAATTATCTGCCATAAAAGAGACAAGAAACAGCTTTTAGAGTGAAAGGGAAGAGGAAGGAATGGAAAGTGAGTGAACCTTATTATCATCAGAATTGGCTAAAAAAGGAAATAACATACACACTTGCTATAGGTACAGAATCTATCTTACCCTACAGGAAAGTAAGACAGGAATTGGATAATGGAAGGGGGGGAGGATGATAGAAAAAAAATATATTGGGGGAAGGAGAGACAGGATGAAAGGAGAGAGAAAACAGAATAAACAGGGGAAAATACAGTTAGCAACACTAATTAGGAAAGGAATTTTAAAACAAGTTGCTCTGATGAAAACCTCATTTCTCAAATGTATAGGGAACTGAATCAAATTTATATAAAAATAAGAGCTATTTCTCAATTAACAAATGATCAAAAGATACGAATTGTGCTAAAAGGGCTATAAAATAAATCATCCATATCCTTTGGTTTAACTATATACTACTACCAGGCATAAATACCAAAAGAGATTTTTTTTAAGTAAAAGGACCTGTATGTACAAAAATATTTATAGTAATTCTCTTCTCAGGGCAAAGGATTAGAAATTGAGAGGATTCCCATCAATTGAGGAATAGCTGAATAAACTGTGGTACATGATCATGATGGAATATTATTGTTCTATGGGAAATGATGAGCAAGATGTTCTCAGAAAAACTGAAGAGTCCACCATAAAATCAAACAAAGTGAAAGTATTGTGTACAAAGTAATAGCAATGTTGTGGGATGATCAGCTATGAATGAGTTTGCTATTCTTAGCAATAAAATAATCCACAAATTTCAAAAGGACTTATAATGAAATATATTACCCTTATCCAGAGAAAGAACTAGTTGTATCTGAATGCAGATTGAAGCATATTTTCCCCCTTTATTTTTATTGAGTTTTGGGGGGAGTAGGTGGGAGAGGAGATCTATATTTTCTTTTACAACAAGACTTTGATGATAATGTTTTATATAAGTTCACATGTGCCTTTTTAGAGGAGTAAAGAGGAATAGAGAGAATCTGGAATTCAAAGTTTTAAAAATAAATATAAAAATTATTTTACATGTAATTGAGAAAAATAAAAATATTTAATATATAAAAAAGAGTGAATGACTCCTAAAGACTAGTGTAACAAACCAAAGATATGAAGATGATGAAGACTGCCCATTACTTTGATGTTTTCAAGGAGCCTTTTCTTTTAGCAACCTGCAATGGAGTTCACTTCTTCCATTTTCTCCCTTGAAGCTGGAAGTCACAAGCAATTAACCACCTGAAAAGTATTGGAGAAGGCTGAAAACTTGAACAGTCTCTAAAGAGACTCCTGAAGTCTAGAGCTCTCCTGCTCTCTCATCAATTCTATCTTGTCCCTTATCATGCTGGGGCATTCATCTTCTTCAATAAGGAGAAACTCTTATACCAATGGACTTTGGGATAGAGGTTACATAGAAATCTGGGTTTATAGTTTAGCTCAGTTTATATGTAACACAGTTCCAATTCCAAGTTGAAAGTCACCTTGAAAATGAGTTCTAGTTACCTTGGCTTCTTGGGGCTTTCTTGTTGGGAAGGTTAGCTGCAATGTCCTGCCTAGAATCCTAGTACCAATGTCATTTTAGCTCAAAATCCTCATCCAGTAGGGATTTCTGATTGGGACCAAAATAGAGAAGAAGAAATAAAACAAAAATAGAAACAGAAATATCCCCAAGCCACAGAGTCTAAAAGGAAAGAAAGAAGGAATACATTCCCTCCTCTGAGCTAAATTCTTGGTGCTTACATTGTAGGTCACTGTGTGAGCTTTATCTTCTGAATACATCAGGGAAAGAACATACAGTAAAGAGGTCAAGATTGTCCCAGTCTGAGAGTGTTAAAGGTCATACCCTATTCTATCTACTCAATTGATCAAAGAGAATACTCTTTGGAGTAGGAGTACTCAAAGGAGAGGAGAACTCAGAATGTCTTCTTCCATAATCAGGGTGCTTCCATGTTAAGTGAATTGAGAATGCATAAAGTAAGCTCTCACATTGTTGTGATTGTCATTATCATCATCATCATCATCCTTATAATTATTATTATACAAAAATAACTTATTCCCGTCCTTAAGGAGCTATTTATATATTTTTTCTCCTAGTAGAAAAAATAGATTGCTTTATCTCTTTTGTAAAGAACCCAAGATTGTTTTGTATTATACTAAACTCTACTTAGTACTTTTATAAATTTAGATGAGTTACTTTGTTTTTGAGAATTCAGTGGTTTTGATTGGTAAATAATTTTATGTAGTTATTAGAGGGAATCTCAATATAGGAACCACTGTTCTGAAGCACAGAAGATTATTTGATCTTTTTTGTACTCAGATTTAGTTTCACATTAGATGAATATAACATGTACAAACATTTGCTTTTCTTTGTGCTATGATTTATTCCTTTTGTTCTTGGTTATCTTGACACCAGGAACTAAAAAGGTTTCTTCTGTGTTTTGCATATTTTAAAAACATATTCAGGTTATGTGTACATTTGGAAATTGAAGTAGAATATGGAATTTTGTTTGTTTGTTTTACAGAATCATAGATTGTCCAGGGGAAATAGACTATAAGGATCATCCAATCCAATCTTTTCATTTTGTAAGCAAGGAAATTAAGACCCAGAGAAATAGATTTGTTTAAATTAATTTTAGTTTAAAGGAATTAAAATTGTCTTTTAATTTCTAATTATAGATACTTGCTTTTTATGGTGCAAATTTTAAATAGATTTTATTTTTCTAGACAATTGCACTTACATTCATTTACAGTACTGAAACTGTCACTGCTTTGACTACAAATTTTTAAAAAGCTGTGTGGAATGCTCTCTTTTCTGGTATATTTAGTCAACCTCCTCATGGTTTATCCGGAAGAAACACTTCAGAATGAGGCTACTCTACTCCTTAGGAAGGAACACATAGATTTGCCCCCTACATTCTAATCCAGTTTAGTAATGATGGGGTTGCAGGCTTTCTTTAACTGTTTCTCCTTTTTAGGAGTCTAATTCTTATATTCAGTAGAGTAATTTGTTACATTTGTCAAGGAAATTCTATTTGTCATCAACTGTTTTGTCTTGGGAGTTTCTCATCCTCCACTAAAACTTGTGTATTAAAAGCATAAAATTCAAGTGACTTCTTAGAAGACATCTGTCCTCTCTGTTTCTCCTTTGCATTTCACAGCTCCCTGGACATCCCCTCAAAATCTGCTTTATTCACATGACCTTTATCATTGGAGATGATAATCTTATTTTTCTTATTTGTGGCCTTATTCCCAACAGGCATATATTTTGATACCATTTGCTTCAATTATTTCCCCCTGTTATTAAGTGGGTTGTTTTTATCACTGCTCTCTCACTTTCAAAAATGTGAATAAACAAACCAGATTGGTTGTGTGAGTAGGTAGTAATGGTCTATGCCTGGATAAGAATGGTGATATTGCAGTTGATCAGAACTATCATAATACATCAGTAATTTTAATTCTATGAGAATGTGGAGTAATATACTACAGCAAATCCTGAATATTCCCAGATTTATCTCCAAACTAGATAGAAGCCCAGACAGATGGACCTTAAGTAACAATCTTATCAGGAGTGATACTGTTGTTGAACTCCTTGCTACTGAAGCAGTTCTGAAGAATTTTTGAAATTTGGAGATACAAAGAGAACTAATCACTTAGATAATATCATGAATCTATGTTTATCCCCCTTAGAGCCTTTTCCATAGGGTCCAGTGTACTACAAAAGAGATCAATATTCAGCTCTTAGAGACTACAAATAGATACCTTCATAGGGGGAATCAGTCTCAATGTTGGTCTGAATAGTGGAAGAGAGGGAATGCTTTGGACATTTACAAGCAGTGCATATTCAGTAGACAGCTCTCATTCTCACTGATGATCCATACAGTTCTTCTCAGAACCAATTTTTGTCTAAACCATAAGCAATAGAGGAACCAGTTAGTTCATTGATGATTAGGAGCACCTTGAGAACAGTTAGTTTCAACATCTCTGGTAACTTGATGTTGGAAATCATTGAAGTAAAATAATAAAATAAGGACAGATATGAGAAGGTAAGAGTATTCCAGGCATGAGAATTAGCCCATGAAAATGCTTGGAGTCAGGAGGTGTAATGCCTTGTGAGATGAATAGCAAAGAAATCAGTCACTGAATTGTGGACTATGGTTGGGGTTTAAAAAGATGGAAAAAGTAGGAGGGGCAGGGTAGAGGACTTCATCATTTCATATCTGAATTATTGCAAAAATATTCTAGTTGGTTTTCCTGCAGCAAGTCTCTTTCCCAGTTTATCCCCCATTTAGCTGCCGAAGTGAACTTCCTAAACTGCAACTCTGACTATATAATAGCTCTATTAAATAAATTCCCTTGGATCCCTTTTATCTCCAGGACAAAATATAAAATGCTAATTTTAGATTTCAGAGTTTTTCAGTTCTCCTTACCTTACCAGTCTACCTTTCCTTCAATGTATCCTATAGTCTAGCCATACTGACCTCCTTGCATTTCTTGAACACACAACATTCCATTTTCTAGCTCAGTGCCTTTTTACTGGCTCTCTTGTTTATTCCAAACCCTCCTCATTTTTGCCTCTTGGCTTCTTTCACATTTCTGCTTGAATACTACCTTCTATAAACAGCCTTTCCCACTCCATTTCAATGGTAGTACTTCCCCTGAGATTTCTTTCAATTTTCTTTTATATCTCTTTTATTTTTATAGTTTTTTGTGTGTTACCTCTCCTATTAAATTTTAAGTCTTTTGAGAACAAGGACTACTTTTGCTTTTCTTTTTATCTCTGTACTAAGCTTGAATCAGAAACAAAAAAAATATATCAGGAGCTCTAATTTGGCACAAGTTCATTTAATTCCTTTTCTATATTAATATGCTTCCACATTCCCTGCTGTCTTCTAATAGGATTTTAGTGATCTGATTATACTGGCCTAGTTGTAATGGCTAGGCTAGCTATTCAAATTTATATAGTTTAGTTCATTGCTACTATAATTACATGGATTCAGAATACAAAATCATTGCAATACCTTTTTGAGTTGTATTTACATCCTGTCTCTGGTACTTAAAAGTCTCAGTTTCCTCATTTATAGAATTTATTTAAAAAGCTAATATTTGCTGTTTATCTCAGAGGAAGTTAATATAAAATGCATCTTGAAAACCAAAGCAGTGGTGGATAATGAAAAATAATAAAGATATAATAATAATATTAATAAGATATTAGAGGGAAAATAGCAAAAGGATGAAAATATGAAGATTTTTCTATTTGCATAGAAATTATATCCCTAACAAATTTGTGATACTCCCTGAACAAAGTTATCACCTTCCCTCTATTTCATCCTTTATGATGAATACATTCAAGTGCTATATATATTATATAAATTGTGAAAATTCCTTGAGCTGCAATTCATAACAAATGGAGAGAGAAATATAACTTCAATAAATACTAGAAAATCTATGGTTATTAGATTTTTCACTCAACAAAAATTCTAACTCCTAACAGGCAATCTAGTGATATTTGCCCAAATTTTGACTCCTAACAACAGAATCCAGGAATATTCTAGACTGCAGCTTTTACAGCTGACTGTCCAATGCTTACTATCTATGTAAATGGCATACCATTGAAAGGGTTGGTAGACACAAGTGCAGATGGAACACTCATTAGAGGTGCCAGCTGGCCCAGTCTTTGGCCAAAGATCAAGGCAGACACCTTTATGTCTGGCAAAGAAGGATCAACAGCAGCTGAAGTTAGTGCTACTCCTTTGAGATAGATATTTGAAGGTGAAACAGGAGTTTTTACTCCTTTTATAGATGAAAAATCCCCATCAATCTATGGGGAAGAGACATCTTATAACAGTTAGGATTACAATTGAATAATTTGGCTTTTTAGGCAGGACAGCTGTTGAAGGCCTGCCTGCACTCTTACCTGTTCCTATTCAATGGAAAACTGATACACCAGTGTGTATAGAACAGTGGCCCTTAACAAGTGAAAAAATTCAGGCCTTATTAGATATAGTACAGGAGCAACTTGACCAAGGACACTTACAACGTTCTCTAAGTCCTTGGAATTCCCCTGTATTTGTTGTAAGAAAGAAGTCTGGAAAATGGAGGATGTTGACTGATGTAAGAAAAGTAAATGAATAGATGGACAGTTTTGTCATAGGGAAGGAAAAAATAGCCCTACTGTGTGTCAAATGTATGTTGCTGCTGCTCTTACTCCAGAAAGAAAAGCATTTCCAAAGGTAATGTTATAACATTACATGGATAATGTCTTGGGGTGTGCACCTGAGGTGTGCACCATGTTAGAAGCATGTCTACAAAATACCATAGAAACACTAAGGAACTACAAATTGCATATAGTTACAGAAAAAAATTCAAAGAAATGCTCCTTTTCAATATTTAGGATATGAAGTACATCCTAAGGTGCTTACAGTACAAAAACTTTCTTTAAGAACAGAGAAGTTGAACACCTTAAATAACTTTCAGAAATTGATAGGAGATATCCAGTGTCAGGCTTAACTACCTATCAATTACAACCATTATATGACATTTTAAGGGGAGACACTACTTTAAACTCACCACACCAGCTTACAAAAGAAGCTCAAGAGGCTTTGAGAGAGGTTGAACTGGCTTTATCCAATGTGGTTGAAAGAGTAACTCAAAAACCCTTGGAAATATCAGTTTTTGCTACAAAAGAGGCACCCACAGCAGTCCTTCATCAAGGAGACAGTGTGATAGAGTGGGTGAACATCCCAGCACAACCAGAACAAAGCCTTACTCCTTATCCAGTGATTGTGGCTAGAATTTTATTAAAGGCCATGAAGTGAGTAGTACAATTATCTGGGATAAGACCTGACAAGATATACACCTTTTATACCAATGCACAAATTAATGTATGCTGTGAAACCATCCCAGAGTGGCAAACTTTATCAGCCACAGCTCCAGATTTTACACATAGGTCTCCATTAAAGATAACCTGGCTATTACATAATTGGCAATGGATTTTTGAAGAAAAGGCCTCTAAGGTTCCTCTTACGGATGCATCCAAATGTAACATTTGTGCTGCATACTCTAACAACTTAACTATAAAAAGAGTAGTCAGAACTCCTTTTCAGTCCACTCAGCAGAATGAATTGTACACACTCATGCTAGCTCTTGCTTATTATCCAAGAGATGTAAATATAATATCTAATTCAGGTTATTCAGTAGGTGTGGTACAAAGAATTGCCTCAGCCCAAATAAAATTTGTAGCTTCTAATAAATATCAGCTCTTTAAGGAACTTCAAGAGCAAGTGTGAAGGCATCCAGGTAAGATTTATATCTTGCATGTCCACTCTCACAGTGGACTTCCAGGTCCTATTTTTTTTAATGGAAATTCAAAGGCAGATCGCCTTCTAACTATATTAGCCAATACTCCTTTATTTCAGGCAGGCCAAGAATCTTATTCTAAATATCATCAGGTTGCTTGAGTTTTACGTTTGCAATTTGAGATAACAAAAGAGGAAGCTAGGAGCATAGTAAAAGACTGTACAGCTTGCCTTCCTTTCCATGCTCCTATGCTCTCTCCAGGGAAAAACTCTTGTGGTTTGAGATCCAATGAAATTTGGCAAATGAATGTGACCCATTATAAATCTTTTGATCATCAGTCTTTTATCCATGTTGTAGTGGACATATTTTTAGGATTTACTTTCACAATATCAGCTGCAAATGAGACAGCCTGAGTGATCACTGAATTCCTTATACAATCTTTTGCAATTATAGGTGTGCCACAAGCAATAAAAATAGATAATGGACCTGCATATATTTCTAAACATTTTGTATACTTTTGTGTACAGTATAAGATTTTACACACCACTGGCATACCTTTTAATCCTCCAGGACAGGCAATAGTAGAGAGGAGAAACTGAGACATCAAGATGCTCCTCCAAAAACAGAAGAAAGGGGGAGCTGCAGGTAACCCCAGAGAACTTCTAAATTTAGCTCTCTATGCTATTAATTTTTTGATTTTTGATAAAGGTGCACTGGCTCTGGCAGTTTATAACCCACTGGAAGGGCAGTATACAGTGCGAGCAGTTCCACTATCTTTAAATAATTGCCAGGTGATGAGGAGAGATCCAGAAAGTGGTGAATGGAAGGGACCAGATAGGTTAACTGCTTGGGGGAGAGGGTTTGCTTGTGTCTCTACAGATAGAGAAGGAATCAGATGGGTACCAATGAGGCGTATTCACCTTGTCCATCAGAGAAAGACAGAGAAGACCCAAAAAAACATCAGGTGGTTTTATCACTGACTGTGGCCACCACTGAAAGAGCATGGCAGTTATAGTAAATGACTCATGAACATCAAAAATTGTTAATAAGACTGCTGTAGGACTTTAAAACCAGCAGGAATCATTGGATTCCCTGAAACATGATGAGACTATTATAGGACTTCTACATCTGCAGGAATCATTGGATTCCCTGACACATGATCAGAGTGTTGCAGCACTTCAGAACTTGCAGGAATCATTGGATTCCCTGACATGTGAAGTAATGGACAATAGATGGGTTTTGGACTTTCTTTTGTTTCTATAACATCTGGGCAGTTCTCTTTGATGATTTCCTGAAAAATACTGTTTAGGCTCTTTTTTTCATCATGATTTTCAGAAGTCCAACAATCCTTAGCTTATCTCTCCTAGATCTATTTTCCAGGTCTGTTATTTTCCCAAGTAGGTATCTAATATTTTTTTTCTATTTTTTGTTTGTTTGTTTTGCTTGACTGATTCTTGGTGTCTCCTTGAGTCATTCATTTCCATTTATTCAATTCTGATTTTTAATGAATTATTTTCTTCGTTTATTTTTTTTTAAATTTCTTTTTGTAATTGTCCAATTGAGTTTTTAAATGACTTGTTTTATTCTATGGAATTTTTTCCCATTTTACCAATTTTATTTTTTTAAGGAGTTATTTTCTTTTTCCAATTTGCTAATTCTATTTTTCAGGGAGTTGATTTATTTTTCCACTCTATCATTTAATGAGTTCCCTGTCTTATCCAGACCCTCTTGCAAAGCTTCCCTTTTCTTTCCCCATTTTTCTTCTAGCTCTCTTGTAAGAGCCTTTTAAATTTCTTCTATGAGAGCCTTATGTGATGGGGATCAGATCATATCCCCTTTGGGTTTTCATCTAGAGACAAACTGTTTTTAGTATAGATGCTTTAGTATAGTACATACATATATACATGTATGTGATTATTTATCTTTATATGTATCTATTATCTGTCTATTTATCTTTAGCAGGGGGGCAGTGAGGTGTGGTAGATAGAGTGCAGGACTCAGAGTCAGGAAGACTCACATTCTTGAGTTCAAATCTGACCTCACATACTTGTGACCTAAATGATAAGTCACATAGATACCTGTGTGGCCATGGGAAAGTAACTTAACCCTGTTTTCCTCAGTTTCCTCATCTGTAACATCAGCTGGAGAAAGAAATGGCAAACCATTCCAGCATCTTTGCCAACAAAACCCCAAATGGGGTCATTAAGAATTGGACAAACAAGAAACAACCAAACAACAACAATGTCTTTACTAAGTATATGATTATGTAAGTATGTAAAGAATCTATAATTTCATCAGCATGGGTAATTCCTTCTGTGGGAACTCCTTCATCTCGATTTTATTTTTTAAACTTACATATTACATCTATAAGAAACATATTTATCTAGTACTTTCATTTAGACTTATATTATGTAGCTGCTCTAATGGTAAAAATGGATAAATAAAGAAATATATGGGTAATACTAAATATTTTCTTAAGTCACATTGCTAAGATAATAATTATACTCATGTATTGTGGAAATTTGAGCATTCTTAGAAAGTCAAGAAACAATCCTTAGAGAAGATATATACTGCCCCATAGTTTGACAGGATACTCCAAAAATTCCTGCATGATAAATTCTACTTTTTTGTGCACAAGCTAATTAAGTGATCCTTGTTCAAGTAATAAACATAGATTGACCACATAAGTGATTTTAAAAAATAAAAAAAAAATCTTTCAAAAGAAAATATTATTTTGAATCCTGTTTCTTCCTGAGTTTATGCTTGAAAGATGTAATAATAGCTTTTTCAGGACAGCATTTAGTATTCTGTTAAGTTCTTAAAGTCAGCCATCTTTTCTGTGAGATAAATGTTCCCATTGCTTTTATATGATCCTCATTTAAGGATGATCTTGCAGCCTTTCTTGGGTACTCTCCAGTTTATTAATATTCTTTCAAAAATGCAGTGCTCAGAAATTAATATAATGCTCCAGATATGTTCTAACCAGGAAAGATAAAATTGGGATTATCATAAATCTATTCTTCAAAATTTTTCAGGTACCTAAAACAGCTCTTAGTTGTACTATCTTTTTTAAAAATTTTTCATAGCTTTTTATTTACAGGTTATATGCATGGATAATTTTACAGCATTGACAACTGCCAAACCTTTTGTTCCAATTTTTCACCTCCTTCCCCCTACCGCCTTCCCTAGATGACAGGATGACCAATACATGTTAAATATATTAAAGTATAAATTAAATACAAAATAAGTATACATGTCCAAACCGTTATTCTGCTTGTATTATCTTTTTAAACTACTGTATCAGACCTGAACATGATGTGTGAGCCATGAAAGTTGTCATATTTTTTTTCAGGAAAATTGCTGTTCCCCATTTTGTATTTGCAATATCACCTTCATTTTGAATTCTGAAATTTTAAACTTAAGAGTAAAATTACATTTGTTCTTATTAAATTTCATAGTCTTAGATTAAACTCAGTAGCTAATTTGATTATCCTGTCATTTATCCATTTTATGTTATTGATAAAAATGTTAAAAAGCACAGCCACAAACCCAGATTGAACTCTTAATGATTCTTCATCAGCATAGGGAATTCCTTATGTGAGAATTCCCTCACCTATGTAAACTTTGATTTTATTTTTTCAAACCTTAATGCTTCATCTAAAAGAAACATATTTGTCTAATAGTTTCATTTAGACCTCTGTTATGTAGCTAATGGTGTTATGACTGGCTCTTCTTGGGTCTGGTTACACAACCAGTTTAAATTTACCTAATGATAACATTTTCCACCTTACATGAATACCATGATTGAATTGTCAAATGCATCAGTAAAAGCAGAATTGTCTTTATTTATTATAATCTTGTTTTTAAAGGAAGTCCTGTTCTTTGGTTACCAATTTCTTCTTAAAGATGTTTGCTGTCTCTTTAATAACACCCTGGAGAATATTTTCAGAAATCAAACTCAAATACTTTTTTTTTTTTTTGCAGAATCTATTCTTTTTCTTTTCTTTCTTTCTTTTTCTTTGAAAATCAGGACATTTGTTCAGTACTGCATAATTTCTCTCGTGGTAATATAGCAAACATAATTGCTAAGTTCTTTTAAAACCCAGAATGCCATTTATCTGTTCCTTGAGACTTGAATTCATCGAGGACTGACTGCTAGGTGATCTCTTATCTCCCTACTTATCCTGTGAACCAAACTTCCTATTAGTCATATTTGTTCTGTCTTCCAGCCCAAAGATTCATTTTCCTCTGGAGAGAAAATTGAAGGAAAATAAGAATTGATTGGCCCTTTCTTGCTTCTGTCATTGATTATCATCCCTCCCAGATCCCAATTAATGATGCTATCTAATCCAATCCTTGAGAAAGCTGAGAAAATTGAGGCTCAGCGAAGTGAAGTGACTTTTTCAAGATTATATACCTAGTTATTATATTAGTGGAGACTAAATAGAACAGAACTGGAACTAAAACCTTCTTTCCCAGACACTCACTCTCACATGCTTTTATTCATCTTATTATTTTGCTTGAATTATTTTTTCACCTTGAGAAATTTTGTCATTTAGTGGACCTTTAAAACAAACAACCATTATCTTTTAAAATTCCAATTTATGACAAATATTTATTGAGTATCTACTGTGTACCAAGTATTATTCTAGGAACTAAGAACACAAATATTACTCATAGCCTACTAGTAAAGCCCTGGATTTAGGCAGACAAGGTTCAATTTTGGTGAATTTTTGCTAATCATATTTTTTGGCTTATGATCTTCCCAGTATTTCCTCTGGGAACATCAAAACCGGATTCTTGTATAGATCTTAACAACAAAAGGAAAGGGGTTCTTACACCCTTGTAAGTACTGAGGTTCTCTTTATTAAACATAGGATAGGCTTTATTTATCTTGGCAAAGCACAAAGGATGTATATCCTAGTCTGGCAGTCTAGGTAATCTTCCCTTTCTCCCTAGTAAGCTTCATTTCTCTAAGGATTTGTACAATTTTCCAAACATGTTACTATTCCCCAGTTTTGCTAGCAATAAGAAAACACTCTAGGTTGCTGGAGAGTTAAGCAAAGCACCCCACTAATGAGTACCTCCTTGCAGGGACTTCCTGTCATCCAGTCAGTCGGTCAATAAGCATTTATTAAGTTTTAGGCATATGCTAAATGCTCAAAATTCAGAGAAAGGCAAAAGATAGCCCCTGCCCCTTCTGAGTTTGCAATCTAATAGGGAAGATAACATACAAAGAACTATGTACAAATAAGCTATGGACAGGATAATAGAAAGTAATCCACAGAGGAAAGTCCCTAGAATAGAAATAATGAGAAAGGATTCCCTTATAAAACAGGATTTTAGCTGGAACTTTAAGGAAGAGAGGGAAACCAGGAATCGAAAGGAAGAAGAGCACATATGGGGGAGAGATGGAAAAACTGTCTATAACTAAGAAATGAGGTGTTTTCTCTAAGGAAACACAAAAAGTACAATGCCACTGAATTGAAGAATGTATGTGTGTGTGTTTATGTAATTGTTAGGATTACATTTTAGGGAAACCACTTTCATAGCTGAATGGAGTATGGATTGGAATGACAAAGACACAAGAAGATATTGATTTGTCCCAGAGAAACAGAGGAGAGAGAAGAGGATATATTCAAGAGCTGTCTTAGATCCTTCCCACCCTCTTTAAATATACACACCTTTCTCCACAAATAAGAGCATTTAGGATTCCTAAACAGTTAAGTGACCCACAACCTGTGGTAAGCCTATTCTTAGAATCATGGGGAAAGAATTTAGCATTACTGGAAATTTCTACAGTTTTCATTGGAAGGTCCCATTTTAATTTGAGACCAATACATTCTATGAACGTAATGGGAGCAATGAAGGACATATGATTTTTCCTGACTATTCCTCAATCTTTGACTTCAGCCCAGTCTTCAGATCTCCTTGGTTGTATCCAGGAATGATTAGTTAATTTTAACAGGAATTAAAATCCTAAACTCCATGTAGATTCTTTTTTCTCTATTTCTGTTTCTAGTTTTTGTTCTTTCTATCTCTCCAACATTGCAGCCCTACTTCAGTCTTGACATTATCACAAAGATGGTAAATTCACTGATACCAGAACTCATCATTTATAAATTTTTTCATCAATGAATTTCAACTTGATATTAATGGGTCATTGAATACTCATGGAAAGGTAAGGTCATACCTCATCACAAAGAGGTAATTGCCAAGGCAATTTCACAGCTATTATAAAGACATTAAAGTGGTTCTTGATGGTATGGCTATCTGGTGAGACCTATGTATCTCTAAAAGTTGTTTACAACATTATTATTTGAAAAGAGTGCTATATTTCATTTAGGTGTTATTAAAAATAAAGGTGTAATTTTTTTTTCATACAACCTCCTGAAATCTATCCAAGGATGCTTTGGGAGTTTTTAGACTCCATGTTTAGAGCTCTTCCACTAGAGAGATTTAGGAAGGGTTTACCAGATTCATCTTGGGAACACCCTTTATACAAATTTTATAAAGAACATGGTATTTGACCTTGAGAAACACAGTTTAATAAAAGGTGATACAGCATGTGTGCAAGTGTGATAAAATGGAGAATATGATAAGGAAAAAGGAATGCTACAGTAAATAAGAGGAAGTAGAGATTATTTTTAACTCAATAAATGTAGGACTATGATTAAAATTTATAAAAGCATCACCTAAACAAACAATATTCTGAGGCAGGGGTAGTATTTATGCTTACTTTTACCTTGATTCCACCAAGTAAAATGAGCATTGCCAAAAAAGGATATGATATATGATTTAGCTTTTAGGAAAACATGCTGTAGTTTGTTCAAGAGATTGTTATGAGTCAAAATTGATAAGTAAGCTACTTTTGTTGGCTGACTTTCTCAACTGATTAAAAAAATATTCTCAATATAACAAAGACCAAAGAAAAATGAGCATTCTATTTTAAAATAAGTACTTTCATTTTTAAGTGTATAATAAATTTACTATTTGATGCTGATTTTCTTGTCTATGATTCCTTTTGGCCTTCATTCTGTTCTTTTCTTTACAATTCTGAAAAAAAAAACACCTCAATAATCCTTTTCTTTTTTTTTTTTTTGTACAAATCTATTTCCTTCAGTGTACCTGCCTCATTTGAAAATTGAATATCCTCCTGCCCAAATGAAAATAAACCCAATAGCTATGCAAAACTAGACAAAGTAAATCTACTCAACAGCCATGTCTGAAGATATATTGCTAATTCTGAATTATCAGAATAAATGACATAAACTCTATCAAAAAGTGGTTAGCATAATTCATCATCCATCCACTGGAATCATCTCTGGTAATTACATTGGTCATAATTCTTAAGTCTTTCAGTTTTCCTTATAATGTTATTGTTATGGTACCATCTATTTTCCCAGTTCTGCACATTATAATCCTGATCAATTCATACATGTCTTTTTAGGTGTAACCTAAATTGTCCTTTTGTCATTTTGTCAATGCAATAGTAATGGATTCATATGCCATAATTTATTCAACCATTGTTCAGTTGATAGGTATCCCTTTAGTTTCTAGTTCTTTGTTATATATGACAAAATGATTTCTTTAATCTCCAAAGAGTATAGGACCAGTAATGGTATCACTGAATCAAAGAGAAGCAGAATTTAGTGACTTTTTGTGTAAAGTTCCATATTGCTTGCTTAAAACTAAACCAATTTACACCATCATATTTTGCTACAGCTCATTTGTCACTTTCCCTTTCTATCATCATTATGAATCTGATAGATCTGAGATTGAATGGATTTGAATTTCTCTAATTATTAGTATCTGGAGCATTTTAAAAAAAATTTTTAATAGTTTTTTATTTACAAGTTATATGCATGGGTAATTTTACAGCATTGACAATTGCCAAACCTTTCGTTCCAATTTTTCCCCTCTTTCCCCCCACCCCCTCCATTTTTACCATCTCTAAGAATATCGTCTGAATTTTGACCCACTAGGCTGAATTTTTCACATAGGACTAATTCAAAATTGGGAAAACATCAGCATAAATGACCATATCAATAACAAAAACAACAAAAATCATATGCTAATAATGGATGCAGTAAAAGGTTTTGACTAAATGCAATGTGCATTCCTGTGAAAAAAGGTGGAATGCATACGAACACATGTATATTTCTTAAAATTATAAGTATTATCTAAAACCATCAGCAGACATCTATAATGCATATCTGCTAGAAGTCTTTCCAATAACATCAAGGATGATCAAGGATAAACATTAGTATAATGATTATTCAATATTCTTTATTGAGAATGCTATGGAAGTGTTCAGTCCATCTCTTTACCATCATGCCCTGGTCACTGATCAATGTGGTTCCAACAGTGCTGAGTAGCTGAAATGCACCATAATCTTCAGAGCATCATAGAAGTTATCAGACTAAAACTGAATCTCATCTGTCTTTTGCACTTCACTTCTGATGGAGTTAAATATTACCTTCTTAAAGATTGATGAATTGTCCTCTTGGTAAACTCTGTGAAATTAGCATTTTTTATTTATTTATTATCTTCTGAATTTCCTCATCACTGTCAAATCAATCCTAATGTTTGGAAGTGTTCTGACTCAAATAAGCAAATGTAATGTTTTACACTGAGTCTCTGAAAGTTGTCCACACCTTTTCTCCTTAACTGTTGCAAACTGTGTGCTGACTCAGTTTTCTCTCCCAGTCAGCAATAAATTATTCATGCATGGAGAAGCACTCTAATTTATTGATGTTAAATATTCTGACAGTTGTCTTGCCTTAGGGCCACATGGTTTGTTGAATATGAATGTTTAGTTTGGAGAAAATAAGTCTATGATTGGTCCAGCTCTCTGTGCCACATATCATCTTCATCACTTTCATATCCTGCCTATCTCTTCTCCTTACAATAAAAATCTATTAAATACCAGTGCTTCCTGCAAGTATGTATCCAGAATGTTTTTCTTCATTTGGGTAAATGAAAAACAATATTGATGATGAGATCATGAGACAGAAGTTTTCAGTAATAATTGACCATTGTTGCTATTTCTGACTCTGTTCTTCCTAAGGATTCCTTGCCATGATTACCCTGGTGTTAAAATCAAGACTAAAGTGGAGGGGGAATTGGTCTACAGCTTTTTTATTGTACACTTAATGTAGCTATGTAGCTGAGGTACAATCAAGTATGGATGGATTCTCTGCTAGTTGGGCTAATTTTGGTCTGACAGCAAATACCAAGAAAACAGAGATGCCCCCCAGCCAGTACCTTACCATCCACATGTAGTTATAACAAATAGAGAAATTTTGAATACTGTGGATATGTTTACTTATTTTAGCAGTATACTTTCCACAGACATCCACACCAAAGTTCAGGTTGACATATACATTGCCAGAATTAGCTCAGAGGGAGTGAGATAGATAGAGATTTGGAACTCAAAAATTTTAAAAAAAAATTGATTGTAAAAAATTATTTTTACATGTAATTGGAAAAAACTTAAGTTTTCAAGAGAATTATATCCTGAGGAAGACTAGCAAGCTGTTACTTGTTGTAGAAGAAAAGAAACCGAGCAGCTAAATGACTTGTTCAAGATCACACAAATGTGAATGTTAGAGCTAGAACTCTTAGAAGGAACCCAAGTTTCCTGACTCCACATTTCCATTTTTATTCTATAGATTGTTAGGCTCCTATTTTTAGAGTTGGAAGGAATTTTAAAGACCATTGAGTTGAATATCCTGGCTTTATAAATAAATAAAGTAAAGCTCCTAAAAATTATGACTTGTCCATTAGCAAACAATTAGTAATTGTTATATGGGAGTAAAGCCCAAGATTCTTGACTCCAGGATCTGTATTCTATTTACTACACCATGCTAATTCATCTATCACACTTACCCTTCTTGGATGGCAGTGGGTTATTTAGTGGGGAGAGATTTGAGATTCAAAAGACCAATTTGTAGACTTGTTAGATTAGTATTAGGACAGTATTTTTTTGTAAATAATTAGGCAAGGAGAAATAAAGACCTCCACAAACTCTGTTCCTCATGAACATTATTAAAAACGTTCTTTTCAAAACTTGACTTGCTTTGCCAACAGAGAATTTGTATTTTCCAGGATTCTTTCATTGATATATCTCTGAATTTTTTGTGTCTTAAAATAATTATTTTTTCATTTGCCTTTCACCCTTTTTATGAGCTCCCCAACTTGATCAAATATAATGATGAGGTCTAGATTTAGAAAACCAAAATGAGATTAGGGCTTCTGGTGGTCAGGGAGATAAATGATAAGGTCTAGTGGCAGGTTTGGGGTTCAGGGAACCAAATGAAGAGGTTTGGCTCCCCTGAACCCCCTTGGGATTCAGCACAAGGGTAGGAAGTTTTGGGGAACTCCCTTCTGGCAGCACAGGGATTCTCTGTAAAGGAATTTACAAACCCAAAAACCTAGATTGATAAAAGAGGTTTATTATAAGGATTGGGAAATAAGGGTTCAAATCCTGATAGAGAGGCATAAAGTCTCGTTAGGGAAATAGGTGAGGGAGATAGAGTGAGAATGCTATGTTGTGTTCCACACTCTGTTACCACAGTTCTCTCTCTGGATGTAGATGGCTTTCCATCACTGAACAAGTGGAACTGATTTGAAGCATCTCATTGTTGAAGAGGGCCACATCCATCAGAATTGATCATTGGTTTGTATAAAACAAACCAAACATACTAAAACCCCAAGCCAGTTTCTTGGAGTCATGTAGCATAAGGGGATAAGGAAGTAGTTCTAAGGTTCAGCTTCACCTTACCATATAGTATCACCTGCTTTGAATGAATGAGTTCACCTCTAGATATGAATGAAAGGAGAGATTTTACTTAAAGCACAGTTAGGTAGTTTTAAAGACAATTACAATTCTGCAGACAACAGAAAGATATAATTCTCAAAAAATGTTAGGCAAAGTGTACACACATGAGCCAATTCTTCTCTCTCTCAGAAGCAGGAACCTAGTGCCTTTCACATGGGTGACTACATCTTCAGTTTTCTGAGCATGCATGAAACTCCTATTTTAACAATATTTAAAAATAAGCAAAATGAATAATTCAATGCAAAAAGGAAATTCTATGATTTATAAGAATCATTCTGGGATAATTAGAGTAATAAAATTAAATTAAAAGAAATTAAAGAGATTTAAGGCCATAAAAATGTTTAAACATCCATTTAAAAATAGAAAATTCTAAAAATGCAAATACATATAAAGGTATTAACTTCTGTAGAGCATAGGAGAAGAATTTAGACTATTGATTTCCAATAGTAGGACAATAGAATTTCATTTAAACAATGATACATAATCCTCAATTTTGTGAGCTTTAAGAATCTCCAGTTTTAGCTAACTAAGTTTAAGGAAAAAAAAAACAGAAAAAGAAACATTCTACATTTTACAATGTGTCAATTCAGATTTTAGGAAGTTTTTAGACCCTATTGACTTAAGAAGAGTTTGATGATATAAAGCACAATTTGTCAAGCCATTACAGCTATTAAAGTCACATGTAGAAATGCTTAATTTCTTCTCAGGGAGTTGGAATTTGTTTTGAGATTTCTAATGACTTCCCATCTTAACTTTACAGAGGATAGTATTAGAATTAAAAATAGTAGCTGTAATCATGCAATTATCTTGAAAAATTGATCAGTTTAAAATGTGGATAAATTAATTGGGGAGCAATTATTATTCACTATGTACTGTTCAGTACAGTTAACGCCAGAGCTACAAACTGCCTGAGGGTGAACAAAACCAAGTAAAAGAGGTCTATTAAAACCAGGTTAAAAAGAAAAGAGGGAGAAAATGGAGTCACTGTTCTGACCAGATTTTTACTACCCTAGAGCCTTCCTGACCTTCTTTATGGACTTTCAGTTACTATGTAAAACATTCTATGTAACAGCTTCTTCAAGCTGTGCTCCCATGAGGCTCCCTCTTTGATGAAATTTATTTAACCTTGCCCCCCTCTTCTTCCTACCCTGGATACTTCAGGATTTCTGGGCTTTGTGATCTATATTTATAATTCCCTTGCTTCCATTAAAGATTTTAGTTTTTGCAATTTTGTTAGTATTCTTTATTTTGGGTTGACACTGATATGAATGGTAACTAATCATACTACACTTTTATACTTGTGAGAGAAAAAATGATGACAATTCTATACTAGTTTCTCAGTAAAATCAGAGGTTGTAGATTGGTAGATAAATGGATTGTTCTCTATAATAATAAATATAATTATAATAAATATAAGAGCATAACTATATGGCAAGCACAATACTTTACTATTATAGAGATAAAGCTGAATTTAGATCAATGGGTTTTAAAGGCAAATCTTTTACTATGTAGCGGACTTGGACACTAGTGTTATTATTATTACCCTCACTTTATGACAGGAAAACTGAGGCTGCATTATTTCATGCAAGTCTTTCCATATTTTCCTATAATCAGCCTGGTCATCACTTCTTACAGCACATTATCACAATCATATAACACCACTTTTTCAGCCATTTTCCAACTGATGACTATCCCCTCAATTTTCAGTTCTTTGCTACAACAAAGAGACCTGCTAAAAATATTTTAAAATATATAGGTTCTTTTCCTTTTTCCTGAATCACCTTGGAAAATAGAACTAATAGTGCAGAAACTGTTTATAAATTTTTTTCCTTGGTTTTTTTTTTTTCCTTCTAATCTTGGCTACATTGGTTTTATTTGTACAAACCCTTTTAAATTTAGTGTAAACAAATTGTAAATTTCATATTTCACAATGCTATATCTTATTTATTCATAAATTATTTTCCTATTCATAAATCTTATAGGTAATATGTTCTATGTTCTAATTTACTTATGATATTTTATTTTATGATCTTATCTTGGTAAATGGTATAAGATATCAGTCCATACCTAGTTTCTGCCAGATTGCTTTCAAGTGTTCCCAATAATTTTTTGTCAAACAGTAAATTTTTATCCCAAAAGCATTTGTCAACCAGAAGGCTATTTGACTTCAGTTGAATCTAACTCTACCTGATCCCATTTGGGTTTTCTTAGTAAGGATACTGGAGTGGTTTGATATTTCTTTCTCCAGTTCATTTTTCAGATATGGAACTGAAGCAAACAGAATTAAGTGACGTCCCAGGGTCATACAGCTAGTGTCTGTGGACAGATTTGAACTCAGGAATATGTCTTTCTAAATTAATGTTTGGCACTTTATTCATTGTGACACCTAGTTGGTCTTTTCCATTGATATACCATTTTATTTCTTAGCCAGTACTGGATTGTTTTGGTAATTCCTGTCTGATAATGTAGTTTAAGATCTAGCACTGTTAGACCTCCTTCCTTTACTTTTTTTTCCCATGAATTCATTTGATATTCTTGACCTTTTGTCCTTACAAGTGAATTTGATTATTTTCCATGATCAATAAAATATTTGTTTGATAATTTAATTGGAATGGCACTGAATAAGTAAGTTAACTTAGAATTGCCATTTAAAATATTGGCTTGGCCCACTCATTAACAATTAATAATTTTCCAATTATTTAATTCTGACTTTATTTGTATAAAGTGTTTTATAATTATGCTCATATAGTTTCTAGCTTTTGGCAGGTAAACTCACAGATAATTTATGTTGTCTACAGTTATTTCAAAAGAGTATGTTTTACTATTTATTCTTATAGGGTTTTTTGGTGATATACAGAAATGCTGTTATTTATTTAACAGAGTTATTTTATATCCCAGTACTTTGCTAAAATTGTATTGTTTCAACAAGCATTTCAGTTGAATTTCCAGAATTTTCCAAATATATCATTGTCATCTGCAAAAAGAGATAGTTCTATTACCTTTTTGCCCATTCTAATTCCTTCAATTTCCTTTTCTTCTCTAATTGCTATTGCTAGCATTTTTAATATAATATTGAAAAATACTGATGATAATTGGCACATTTTTCCACTCTTGATCTTACTAGATTTCTACATTATCCCCGTTACAAATAATGCTTGCTAATGGTTTTAGGTAGACACTTATCACTTTAAAAAAAAATCCATTTGTAACCATGTTTTCATTATGTTTTAATTGGAATGTGTATTTTGCCAAGAGCTTTTTCTACACCTATTGATAGAATAATATAAGTTCTTAATTACATCCCCAAATATTCAGTTATGTTTTGAAGAAAAGGATTAACCTTAAAGGAGAATAACTTATGAAATATGGGATATCCTATGCAATCTCAAAAGAAATTCCAATTTTTTATTTAGGTTTATTATTTAATAGAAGATTAATACTTTTATAATAGGGCATGCTCCAAAATGCAAGCAAATTGTACAGAGGTTTAAAGAAGATCTGAGGACACTGTTCTATATGGGTTTAATATCCAGTTCATTTGAGTATACTAAATAACTGAACATGTTTTCACATAGACAACTCATTTTATACAATTTGGAATTATTTACTTTTCCTATTCAGAAACCCCACCACAATACTTTGTTAAAATAAGCATCTTTTATATGAATTCATTTATGTGTATAGCAGTCACCTACTTACAAAGGATGTTGTTATTAAATCCTTAGCGGCGTATCATTCTCCTGAGTGGGGAATGAGTTCTCCTATTACTGAGTTGACAGACATTTCAAATCTTCACACACTTGGCATTCAGATATGATTATGACTCTGTGAATTTATTTGATACTTTTTTCACTGATACATGCTTGAACAAGCATTTCAGTAAATCATAATACTTTTTTTTTTATTAACAACAAGATTTAAAATAATAGGGTTGGGTTCTGTTCTTAGAATGGCAGAAAAGTATATGTAGGAAGATTATTTTGTTTCATAATAGAATATTTGACCAGAATTTGTTTTGTTACTCTCTGATGTTTTTTATTTGTTTTAAAGCACAATTTAACCTTTTTCCTTCCATTAATATTATTTTGATTCATTGCCAGATTTAAAAGCTTTGATAACCTATATTCTGTTTTTAGTTTCTGCATATCTACTTTTTAAATAGTCTTAATTTTGTCACAATTATGATATTTTTAGGAAAATTGCATTTTTTATACCAAGAATGACTTGCATCAGATCCAACCATAATGAGGTACTTTCTATCTTTTTTTTTCCTCTCTGAAAGGTAATTCAATGACTTGCAATCTATCCTAATACTCAAATACTTATAAGATGCCCTGATACTAGATATACTTGCTCAAGAAATTTCTGATGATCATTGTTAAAATTAATTTTTAATGACAATGTAAAAAGATGCTGCTAAAAACACGTTTAATTAAATCAGAATGGCTAATGAGATTAATTTATACCAAGGCTCCATGCAACAATGCTAAATGATTTAAAGACTATCAAGACATTTCAAACAGTCTAATAATGCTGCAGACTCATACAATATGAATCCATAAGTTATACATTCTACATTGTGTCTTACAATACTTTAAAATCAAGTGCATGTAATATGTGTTGGTGAGATTCAATTTTTCATATATATATATATATACACATATATGTTGTATATGGATATGGGTATGCATATTTGTATATATGTACATACATACATATATGCAAAAACTAAAAGTCATTTGTTCCTTTTGAGAATTTAGTTGTAAACTTACCTCCCTGAGAAATTATATAAATATTTTGCTGCTATTCATTGTCACATAGATATTTAACAGTATTGCCAAATCATTCAAATATTTTCATGGAAGAAATTGGGCTGAGAATCCACTTATTCCAGAATGCCTAGGAGGGGAGATTTCCAAAAGACCAAACCACCCCAGGAAAAGTTCTCCGAAACTAGACAGATGCATAAGACATCTGACCTCTAAGATATCATGGACAGATTAAATGGACAGCAGGAGTAAGTTGCCCTTCTATTCCCCTTCTTTCAAATGTATTATTATTCTTATAGAGCTTGCTTGCAGAAGGGGATTAACCCTAATGACTTTCATAAATGTGTTAGTCAAATTGATACATGGTCAGTGATGAAATTTGTCTTGACTAAAATGGGGAAATATTGAATGCAGCTGACCTTGTTTGATCCTGGGATTACAAATTGTAATTAAAAGAAAACTATCAAAACCAATTATTAAAGAAATGAAAAGGAGAAATGGAACTCCTGTTGGGACCAAATATTGCCATTCCAGAGCCTCCCTCAGTCTTCTTTATGAACTTTTGATGGTTATCAAAAGCACTTACATAACAACTTCTGAAGTCTGAGACTCCTGTGACTCCTTCCCTATTGAAATGTATGCAACACTACCCTCCTATGTCCTTCTAGGGACCTCCTGCACCCTGGTGCTGTGTAGTGGCTCTGGATTGAAATTTCCTTACTTCAGTTAAAAAACCCAAGTTTTTGCTAATTTATCGTCTACTTTTTTATTTCAAGTTGACAGTATTGACTTTGCATACTACATTTAATAGAGGAACTTGAAATTGGCTTTTTTGTCCTGGATATTGAGTTTTGAACTTCATTTCCTTTGTCTGAGGATCTACTGATCTTAAGATATCCTACTTAGGCAGTATAATTTATTGACAAAGTTTTGGTCAAACATTCTGAAGTGGATAGAAAAGATCTATTGAGCCAAACATCAATAACCTCTGAGAAGTGTCAAATTCTTGTGATCTTGTGGTCAAACACCTGTTTGCTGTGAGGATCTATTGATTTTATGATCAGCCATTTCTTTTAGGACTTTTCATATCTAAACATAGGATACTATGTTTAGAACACATAGATAGAACACAGAGGCCATAAATAGAGAAAGAAATACCAAAGTTACCATTTTTAGCCAGTTCTGAACAATTAGGGGATTGTGGAAATCATAGTAATTGGGAACAATTAAATTCCTCATGGACTAGGTCACAAATCTCTGGTCATTTTACTTCCAAATCTTCAAAACAAAGCTAAAGAAAGAATGCTTATTAAGGTATTCCAAGTGGTATAGGGTAGTTTCATTTGCCCAAGAAGTTTTAGAACTGGCAGTGACTTATACTGATTTATACTAGTACAATATAAGACATCATATACTCATACAAATTTGGTATAAATGACATAAACAGATATGGACAGATATTTCTCACTGTCAGATGCTGTGAGCCTAGTTTTGAATCAGCAAGACAGGGAAGTTCTGCTCTGAAAGAATTTTCCTATATGAAAATTTTAAGTTTCTTGCTTCTCTTAAGTTTACTATGGAAGTCTTTTGAAGAGAAATACTAGGTCCATGCTGCCCAAGAATTAGGATTCCAAACATATATCTAATCAGCACAATTTAAAATTGTTCTCTATGTTTCAGGCACATCTGTCAAAACAATTTTAATTTAACATCATTCTAAATTTAAGCTTTTCTAGTTTTTTTGAGGGCATAAGCCCTCAAACAAATCTCTTTGGCCCAAAATATGTATTTGTATGTGTATGTGTGTGTGTGTGTGTGTGTGTGTATTTCTATATATATATACATATACATATATATGTATGTATATATGACAGGGAGAGAGAGACTGAGAGACAGGAGGGAAAGGGAGGGAGAAAGGCTTATATATATATATATATATATGTATATATTACAAATTCTGTCTAACATTCTAGAATAATAGTCACTACTCACATTCTTCCTGAACTACTTCCCTCTAGAACATAAAGAGCCTCTGCCTAATGAAATTGAAATCTTTTCTGAATGACCAAAGGCACTTTCCTGGAAGTGTATGACAGATTGCTTCAAGAGATGGGGAAAGTAAGCATCTTTTCTAACTAAGAGCTAAGTTTGGTTTCAGATCTTAATTATTTCCTTAAAAAAGGCTTTTATTCTTGGCTTTACACACACATTCTCAAACAAAAAAGTCTTAAGAGTTTTTAATATCTTCATTTGAATTTTAAAAAGTGGGATTTAATATTCATCCAATATTTTATTTACTATTCTTCAAGATGTCCTAAAATTGAACCAATACCACCTTGTATAGAAGTCCAACCTGGTCATCATCTGTGATCTTTTTTTTTTTAACAAACTGATATAGTTTCTTTGCTAATATTTAAATTTTTAAAATTTAAATATTTAAATATATCTAATATTATTAGAGATAATGGTCAACAATTTTATTTCTCTTTTGATCTTTCCTGATTTAGATATCAAGAACATATTTGTAAAAGTAATTTTTCACGATCTCATCTTTTCTAATTTTTGCTAATGGTTTAATATGAACTATTCTTTGAATTTTTCAAAAAACATACATTTGCACTATTGATTAGAGAAATGCAAATTAAGACAACTCTGAGGTGCCACTTTACATAAAATGCCAGGAAAAAATAATGGTGAATATTGGAGGAGATGTGGGAAAACTGAGATGCTAATACATCATTGGTAGAGTTGTGAAATGATCCAACCATTCTGGAAATCAATTTGGAACTATGACCAAAAAATAAAAACTGTGTATACCCTTTGATTTAACAGTATTTCTATTGAGTCTTTGTATTCTAAAGAGATCATAAAAGGGAAAAGGATTCACATGTGGAAAAATGTTTGTAGCACCCTTTTTATAGTGGCAAGGAACTGGAAATTGAGTGGATGCCCATCAGTTGGGAAATGGCTGGATAAATTATAATATATAAATGTAAATATTACTGTTATAAGAAATGATGAGCAGGCTGATTTCAGAAAAGCCTGGAAGGACTTAAATGAAGTGAAATAAGCAGAACCAAGAGAATATTGTATACAGCAACAAGAAGATTATGTGATGATCAACTGTGATAGACCTGGCTCTTTTCAATATTGAGGTGATTCAATTCAATTCCAGTAGACTTGTTATGGAAAGTGCCATCCACATCCAGAGAGAAAACTATAGAAACTGAACATAAATCAAAATATAGTATTTTCACTTTATGTTGTTGTTGTTGTTTACGTGTGTTTTTTCCCCTTTCTCATATTTTTTCCCTTTTGATCAGTTTTTTTGTTTATGTGCAGCATGATGAATATGGAAATATGTTTAGAAGAATTGCATATGTTAAATTTATATTAGATTGCTTGCTGTCTTGGGGAGTAGGAGAGGAAGAAAAATTTGGAACACAAGGTTTTGTAAAGGTTAATGATGAAAATTATTTTTGCATATATTTAAAAAAATAAAATACAATTACATTTTTAAAAAGTTCACTTATAAATCTATCTGGCCCTGGAATTTTATTTTTTTCTTTGAGAATTAATTTAATGACAAGTTCTTTACTTAAGATTAGGTTATTTAAATTCTCTATTTCTTCCATTGACATGGGTATTTTGTGTTTTTATAAACTTATTTAGGTTGCTACTTTTATTGGCATAGAGTTTCAAATAATTTTCTTTATTCATTTGTTATGAATTGTGTTGGATCACGAAAGACAATTGTTATATTTTCATTTAACAATTATGCTTCAGAAATAGGTCTGTGCTACAAATTAAGGCTTTCTTTATTGTTTTATTGATCATTTAGACTTGAGATAAAAAATGGCAATTCAAACTAAACTTGAAAGCATATTTTACTTTTTTTTTGATATTCATGTGTTGGTTTTTTTCCCCAAGGATTTTATTTATTTATTAATCTGGTTTAAGTAGGTCAATTATAAGACATTTTAAAAAGTCCAAAGATGCTTTCTAAAAAGCAAAATTTGTACATGATTCAATAATGATGTTTGCAATCCTAAGAACTTGAGGGTTGGCAGAAGTGTTGGTTGTTCATTTTCAGGCTTTCCTTACCACTGGAGAAGAAATCTATATAGGCTTTGATGAGGAAACTTCATACATTTGTACACATATAAATCCATCTGATGGAAAGTGAAACATACTACCATTTACTTATAAGAAATGGTTTTGTTTCCTTATTGAAAACAAAGAAATTTAACCTCTCCCTTCTCAAATTTCTGAGATTTTGAAAGAATAAAGAAAACAATTTGAAGCTTTTTAAAAGGATTGCTTTGCCACAGAACAGTTTAAATCCAGCACTGGGAAGGGCCCTACATTTCTGGGTTTAAAAGGATCCTGCTATTTCATTTTCACATTGTGCCAACATGAAAATGGCAAATCCTTTTCCTAGCATGCAGTCAACAAGGTCTTGTCACAAAGCTGGACTCAACAGTGTGGAGGTATCTAATGACAGAAAATAAAGCTAACATTTTTTTTCCGTTCATTTGGATCTGTTCTGATTATAATTCCATTTATCTTCAAAAGGAACTGTTATCTTTCCTACTTCTTTATTCTGATTATGGCTTGCTGAGATACTCCAGGCCCAGAATAAATAACAGGGTGGACTCTTCTCAAATGGACCACTTTGGGCACACATACTGCTTATTGGGTGAGATTTCCTAAAAAATTTCTCAAACCTCAAACTAAGCCTTCCAATTCTATAAAACTGTCTCATTTAACCCAATCTCCAATGAGTTCTTAGGGAAGAAAACCATTTTCCTATCAGAAAACCTAATTAAGTTGCATTGGTTTACACACATACACATAGACATATGTCTTCTAGCTTACATGGAATATAGTTTATTGCAGAGCTTCCAAGTGTGAATGTGAGCAAATCATTTCACATGTAGTTCTGAATTGCCTGAACTCAGAGGTTGTTCAGAAAAGACCCTACTCAGCTATGTCCTTGCTTGGGCTCCAGAGGTAATCTCAGCATTGCTAACCAGAGGAGGGTGTAAACTCCAACAGCTGTAACAGCTGTCCAAAGAGCCTCTAGCTCTTCCATCATGCTGGCCAATTTTTCCATTGAAGCAATTGGATGATCGTGTTTCACCTGTTTAAGTGTACGTGCTGCTGGATAACTGAAAACAGACTTAGAAAAGAATCTCTCTGACTCATTTTTGCTCTATTCCATGGCCACAGCCTAAATCCCTAACCTTGGCCAGCTGTTTTGTAAACGTCTGTGGTTGGTCTAACATTTCTCCAGTTCCTTTGGGGTAGGTGAAAAGAATAAGTTCTGAAACATTAAAGCCAGGTCCAGTTATAGGACTTCCACTGACCCTGCCAGCTGGGGAGGAGGATGAAGAAGCAGACATTTTCTTCCTCAGCTACTGGCCTTCTGCTCTGGTGCTTCTGCTCTGGCCCTTACCCAGGCATGACTGGATATCTTTTTGTTCTGCCTGTCCTAGCTTCTTTATATCAATAAGCACAAACTTTTAATTTTCCTTATAGTATTTTCTTTCTCTTTTTTACTGGTAGGCTCAAACCGTGTTATTTCTCTACAGCAGGACTTCCAATATCATTCCCTTGGTTCTTTCCCATGACATCACCTTGCAATGGCTATGCTTATTTTCCCTTCCCTGTTTTGACACTTTAATGAACCAATTCATTTTTATATGGTCCTTCTTGAATCCTGGCCTCTTATTCTATCACTAATTTTATCTTTCCTTGACTGAGCCCTGGATTAATCCCAATATCTAATGCCTTTGCTACTACTCATGAGTAAAACTAAAATCATGAAATTGTGCTAACAGATTTAACTTAGTTTTCTCAACTGTTACCTTACTTAAGGCAATTCTCCATTCAGCTGATAAACTGATTCTTTAAAGGGCATGTCTGACCATGTCACCACATTATTTAGTAAATTCCAGTAATTCCCTATCACATTCAGGATTAAATATAAAATCCTTTGATATTCAAAATCCTTTCAGTTTTACATATTAACTCTTCCCCTCTGTCTCACCATATACCCTGTAATCCTAGATATTTCTTGAGACACTCCCATCACCCAATTTTGGACATGATCCCCATGATTATCCCCCATGTTCTCCATCCTCATCTCTGCTTCCTGAATTCCCTGGCTTCCTTTAAATCCCAGCTAAAATCCTACCTGTTACAGGAATCTAGTCCCTTTTCTATTTATCCAGTATCTAAGTTGTTTACACATAGTTGTTTACTTGTTATTTTCTCCATTTGATTGTGAGCTGTCCCTACCATTTAGCAAAGGACCTGGCACATAGTACTCAAGCTATTTGAATAGTAGAGTTGAGACAAAATGCAAAAGCCTCAATTAGCAATTCAGTAAACCACTTTTTTGACTGATGCATTTCTGGTATATATATCTATTTATCTATATATAAAGACTTAACAAAATGTATTTCTCTTATCCTTAAATATATGTGAAGGCAACTTTAAGGTATTTGTGTTGCCCACATAGTTTAATCACATACTCACTTGGGTTACCAACATGTGACACATTGTGAGACATGACTAGGTATCTCCTTCTTGTCCAAAGTCCTCTCTATCTCTGTTTCTGTCTCTGTCTTTCTATGTCTGTCTCTGTTTCTCTTTCTATCGCTGTCTCTCTCACATAATCTCTGTCTCTGTCTCTCTGTCTCTGTTGCTCTCTGTCACACTCTGTCCTTCCCTCTCAGTTTCTCTTTCTCTGTTTCTCTGTTTCTGCCTTTCTGTCTATCTCTGACTGTTTCTGTTTTTCTGTCTCTGTCTCCATCTTTCTATCTTTCTCTGACTCTCTCTCTCTCTCTCTCACACACACACTTTCTGTCTCTGTCTCTCTGTCTCTATCACTTTCTCTCTGTCATTTTTTGTCTTTGTCTCTGACTCTGTCTCTGTCTCTCTCTGTCTCTGTCTGTTTATCTCTCTTTCTCTCTCTCCCGATATTATAATTTTGCTTTGCTCCAACCCAGTTAAGAATTACATACATTTTAAACTTATTACTTCATGTTTTTCTCCCTGCTTCCCACAAATTACCACCCACTTTCATTATTTTCCATCTTTCCTTTTCCTTCAAATGCATAATTTTCCATCAAATGATATCAAAAACTGAGCTCAAAAATAAATGGCAGCTTAAAGTGGTTTATAAGGAGATATATGTGTATGTTTTAAAGACCCAAATCAGCAGAAAAAAAAATTAGAAATTTAAACATTTCCATCTTTTTAAAAATTAATTTCACAGGTCAAAATGCAGAAACAAAACTATACCAATATAACTAATGAACATCGATGTCAACATTTAAATAAAATGTGAAGTGTAAAACATATCTTAAGAGAAAGGCTTGTTTAATATTATGAAAATGATAAACATAATTTACTGATAATAAAATATAATTTTATGTCCAAACAGATAATTTTGCATAATTATATTCATATAATATTAACAAATTAATAAAAAGCTTTTGACAAAATAAAACAACCATTTCCATGAAAAAGAATATACAAATGAGAAATAAGTGAATCTTTATTTAACATGACATATGTCTTAGCAAAATATATAATGATATATACACATGCTATATAATAGGGACAAAACAATAGACTTTCTGCTAGGATAAGAGTAAAGCAAGGATGTTGATTGTCATCATTATTATTTGACCTATTATAAGGAATTCTAGCTATAGCAATAAGAAAAAATAATTTCAAATAATAATGACATAGAAAGGAGCAACAAAGTTATTGCTTTTTGAAGATGATATAATGGTGCATTTAAAGAAGTCTAGAGAGTAAATTTAATTGACAGAATTAATAACTTTTGCAAAGTTGCAGCATATAAAATTATTATTTTTGCATATTGCCATCAATATCCACAGAAAGAGAAATTTCATTTAAAATAAAATAGAGGACAAGTAGAGAGACTACTTACCAAGATATGGAGGCATTATATTAATACAACCAATAAAATACTCCCCATAAAAATACATATCTAAATAATCTGGGAAATATTAACAATCCAAGCATATGCTAAACTAATATTAAGAGAATGGGTGCAACCAGATCTCAAACTATACTATATTTATATACTATAAATAATCATCAAAATTATCTAACACTAATTAAGAAGTAGAGAAGCCAAGCACTGGAACATATTACATATGCGACATACAAAATCAAACTTAACAGTAGTCTACTATTGGATAAATCTAAAGAATTAAACTACTGTAGTTAAAAAACTTGTATAACAAAAATCACTAGGAAAACTGGAAAGAAGTGTAACTGAAATTAGTTACACAGCCAATAACTTTAATTATCTAGTGTTTGACAAACCCAAAGATCCCAGTTTTTGGGATAAGAATGCATTATTTGACAAAAATTGCTGGGAAAATTGGAAATGGGGATGGCAGAAACTAGGCATTGACCTACACTTAACACCGTACACCAAGATAAGGTCAAAATGGGTTCATGATCTAGGCATAAAGAATGAGATCATAAATAAATTGGAAGAGCATAGGATAGTTTACCTCTCAGACCTGTGGAAGAGGAAGGAATTTATGACCAAAGAAGAACTAGAGATCACTATTGACTACAAAATAGAAAATTTTGATTATATCAAATTGAAAAGTTTTTGTACAAACAAAACCAATGCAGGCAAGATTAGAAAGGAAACAATAAACTGGGAAAACATTTTTACAGTCAAAGGTTCTGATAAAGGACTCATTTCCAAAATATATAGAGAATTGACTCTAATTTATAAGAAATCAAGCCATTCTCCAATTGATAAATGGTCAAAGGATATGAACAATTTTCAGATGATGAAATTGAAACTATTACCACTCATATGAAAGAGTGTTCCAAATCATTATTAATCAGAGAAATGCAAATTAAGACAACTCTGAGATACCACTACACACCTGTCAGATTGGCCAGAATGACAGGGAAAGATAACACGGAATGTTGGAGGGGATGTGGGAAAACTGGGACTCTGATAAATTGTTCATGGAATCGTGAATACATCCAGTCATTCTGGAGAACAATTTGGAACTATGCCCAAAAAGTTATCAAACTGTGCATACCCTTTGATCCAGTAGTGTTTCTACTGGGCTTATGCCCCAAAGAGA
Organism: Sarcophilus harrisii; assembly: GCF_902635505.1. NCBI lineage: Eukaryota > Metazoa > Chordata > Mammalia > Dasyuromorphia > Dasyuridae > Sarcophilus > Sarcophilus harrisii. The sequence continues at coordinate 239,897,207 of NC_045428.1, forward strand.
TACTAAAGAAGGGAAAGGGACCTGTATATGCCAAAATGTTTGTGGCAGCCCTGTTTGTAGTGACCAGAAGCTGGAAAATGAATGGATGCCCATCAATTGGAGAATGGTTGAGTAAATTGTGGTATATGAATGTTATGGAATATTATTGTTCTGTAAGAAATGACCAGCAGGATGAATACAGAGAGGATTGGCGAGACTTACATAAACTGATACTGAGCGAAATGAGCAGTACCAGGAGATCATTATATACCTCAACAACGATACTGTATGAGGATGTATTCTGATGGAAGTGGATTTCTTCAACAAAGAGAAGATCTAACTTAGTTTCAATTGATCAAGGATGGACAGAAGCAGCTACACCCAAAGAAAGAACACTAAGAAATGAATGTAAACTGCTTGCATTTTTGTTCTTCTTCCAGGGTTATTTATAGCTTCTAAATCCTATTCTCCCTGAGCAACAAGAGAACTTTTCGGTTCTGCACACATATATTGTATCCAAGATCTACTGTAACCTATTTAACATGTATAGGACTGCTTGCCATTTGAGGGAAAGGGTGGAAGGAGGGAGGGGAAAAATTGGAATAGAAGTGAGTGCAAGGGATAATGTTGTAAAAAAATTACCCTGGCATGGGTTCTATCAATAAAAAGTTATTAAAAAAAAAAAAAGAAATTAGTTACAGACCAGCATCTCACATCATAAGCAATGATCAGTTCCAAATAGATATATAATTTAGGCAACAATGGTGACATGACAAACTAGAAAAGCCAGGAAGAAGAAAGTACTTTTAAAAATCTATGGACAGGAGAAGAGTTCATGATAGAAAGGAATACAAAAGAGAAAATAAATAATTTTGATTACTTGAAATTAACAAGGTTTTGTATAAAAAACTGATTTAGTCAAATTATAAGGGAAACAGATTTTTAAAAAAAATCTTTAAAGCAAGTTTAGTTGATGGAATTCTCATTTTTAAAATATAAGGAGCTGATTGTAATATATAAAAATAAAATTATTTCCCTAATTCATTGTGAGAGGATAAAGACCATTTTCAGAGGAGGAACTCCAAGATATCAGTCAATAGGTATATGAAAAAAAAAGCTAAAAAGACTTCAGTTACTGAAATGCAAATTAAAGTAATCTTTAGATATTACTTTAATCACATTATACATATTAGATTACAAAAAAGTTGACAAAAAAAAAGGAAAGCAACAAATGTTGATAAGATTGTGGGAAAATAATCTCATTAAATTCTCTGCTGATGAAATGGAATTGGACCAACAATTCTAGAAAGCAATTTGTAGCTATGCAATCAAAATACTAAACTTCCATGATAACTTTGCAAATACTGATATTAAGATTCTCTACCAAAAAGATCCATATGTAATTATAGAAATGAAAACTAATGCAGAGTGAAATGAACAGTAGCACAACAATCAATACAATAAAAATAAATAACTCTGAAAGACTTAGGAACTCTGCTCAACTCAATGACCAACCATGATTCTTGAGAACCAAGGATGAGGGACACTACCCATCTCCTGACACAGGTGAATGATTCAGTTACAGAATGAAAATCATATCCTTTGACCACAGTCAGTGTAAGGACTTAGTCTGCTTGACATAACAATCTCAAAAGATTTTTTTCTTTTTTCTTACCAGTGTTTTTATTAAATGAGAAAGTGTAAAAAGAAAATTTTAAGTGAAAAAAACATTTTTTAAAAAGTGTTGAAATAATAAGCAAGCATTGGTTGGCTCAGGCACTTTCCATCACTTGCTGATTGGCTGATGCAGAATGAGTTTCAGGTCTTCTTGGATACTCTTTGGACAAAGATAAACAATTCAGATAAGGAGATTTGCCCACCTTAAGCAACTAGGATTGCCTTCAATGCATATTCTTCTTAAATAACATTATCTTGCTTTTGACTGAATAAGTTCTATTAATTGTTGAATGACTAACAGATATTTCATATTATTTCAGTTTGAACCTACATACTACCAGGGGACCGGCCTTAATCAGGCCTAGCTGGGAATCAAGGTTCTCTTATCATCGGACAACATCATGTAGTTATAATGGAATTTTGAGATCCTTCTAGTAAATCCAATAATTTTCCATGCCCAAAGGGCTTTTTTAGACAGATCTATATTGATTTTACAGTTAATTCCACATTTTAGTGCAGTGGTTCACCACTTTATCTTTATTGGCAAATTAGTAAGATGGTGTTACTGGGTAGAATAAGGTTTGTGTATAGAGGTCAAAAGAAATATACTTCCAGAAAGTTATAGGGGACAAAGGAGAGGCGAGGTGCCAGAAGTTATCAGCATTTCATATTGTTTCCAACTGTACCTCCCTCTTTAAGATAGAGGTAGGTGTACAATGCCAGCAAACTTTTTCTTGTCACCTCCCTATTTTAGACATTTATTCCATGGTCCAGGGCAGTTAGTTTATGCTGTCATTTTAAATTAATATGTGCTGCAAAGGGAAATTTTTCTGGCTGCTTCTGTATTCATCCCATTCCTAATAACTACCCAACACTTTAGACCAAGATTTCAAATATTAATTTTAAAATGGGGGAAAGAGAAAACTGCGTGTGTTTAGTGTTTTTGTACCTACAATTATCCTAGCATAGATTAGAATCCACTAATTGATTATAATCAACACATTTAGGAACTTCATTCTTATGCAAGGTAGTGTTAGTGTAAGACTACTAGGTATTTATGCATAATGACATAATTACTTGTAGTCATTCCTGTTTAACCCAATGTAAATTGAATGTGCTTTAATGTAAAAACAAAAACAAAAACAAAACATTTTTTCTTCTTATCACACTTTAAAATATTTCATTTTGGGTTCAGACCAAAATCAGGAAGGAAAGTAATATAATGTATGTGTGTATGTATATATGTATTTATTTTTGCTGAGGCAATTGGGGTTAAGTAACTTATTCAGGGTCCCACAGCCAGGAAGTGTTAAGTGTCTGAGATCAGATTTGAAGTCAGATCCTCCTGACTTCAGGGCTCGTGCTCTATCCACTGTACCACCTAGCTGTCTCTAATATAATGTATTTTTAAGAATTATTCTTGGGAAATGAACTTTTCAAAAAGTCTACTTAAATGCTAAACATTTCTGCCCAGTGTTTTAGAAATATTTTCAGTTAGGATAAAAATCTAAAGTATACACCTAACGCTTCCTAGCTGTATGACGCTGGGAAATCAGGTTACAGAACCAAAGAGAAAAAAAAAAAAAAAAAAAAAAAAGAAAGAAAGAACAGTGCTCTATTTTTGATGATATAATGAACATTATTAAACTTAGAAAATTAATAATATGGATTCATTAATCAATTCCATCTAAATTCCTTAGAATATTCAAATCAATATTTGAATTGAATATACATTTGGATTAAATGTATACTTTAAATTTTTATCCTAACTGAAAATATTTAATTTACCCTAAAAGAAGAGTTCCTCCTAAGACAAGTTAGCAAGAACATTGGAGGTTTGAGTAGAGTTTTTCCATAATAAGTACACTATTCAATTTGAAAGAGTTTGCAAGAAAGAGAAAGATGTGGCTGAAGTTTGAGCTGTACTACCTATGTCCTCCCTCCCAAGTTACAGCCTCAAAGAAAGGTAGGTCTAACTAAGCTCTTACAACTGGTGAAATGACCATCTCTCCTTTCCCATTCCCTAAGCTCTGAAGGCCTATTGTCAAATCTAAAATTTTTCTGTTCTTTGAAGTTTTTTTTTTTCTGTTTTACATATTTGTCTAATTACTACTAATGTCTATTTAGATCAATCATAATGACTTCTAGTTTGCTGGCTTTATTATCTGTGAATTTTTAAAAGAGGGATAACATGTAGGCAAGGTATATAGATAAAAGAGAAAGGGAGAATATGGACTTGTTTTATCTGATTTATACATATGCATGTTGCGTGTAATTTGTAATATTGTTTTCCGTATTCTACCTTACACTTACACAGAGGAACTTTCTATGGCAATTTTTGTAGAAAATATGGCCAAATTTTGTAGAAAAAAGGGAGTGACCAAATAAGGGGGCTAGAAGAAAGTGAGATTTTACTACTTCTTTCTCAGAAGTTCAGCAAGTGAATCCCCCCCCCATTTTGTTACATAAGAAAGTAGAATGATTTGCTCCTGTATTTGAAATGAAAAAAAGAAAAAAAGAAAAGAATGGTTTCAGAAACTTTTGAAAAAATCAAATGGCATCCTATTCTTTTTGTCCTGGGTTTAAATATTCACAATAATAGCTGCACATAAAAGTGGATATTGCATATATAGAATTAACTAAGTGGGAAAAAGAATTATCATTTTCTCCAATGTTGTTAAATTATGACTAGTTTGACTAGTGACTTTTATTCAAATGTCTACAAATGTTAATCTGAAATGTAATTCTAGACATCTGTGTATGTTAAATCCAAATTGAATAGTTTTAATAGTAAGCCACTGGCATCTAAAATAGTCATCACCTCCACAACAAAGATAAGTATTGGCCTTTGAAACGATATGAGAATATTGCTAACAAAAAAAATCTATAGAAAACTTACTATATCTTTTAACTTGGCATGTTAAGTCTCTTAAACCTCTAGAGGGCTTGAAAAACTGCATATACCTTGAGGTAGCCTCCTGTGACACCATACCTGAATGAAGAGTCTCAAGAAAGGATGTAAAAATATACATATTTAGATAGGAATTTGTTGCTCAGCAGTTGTTTTAGTAATGTCTAACTTCATGACTCTGGGGATTTCTTAGCAAGGATACTGGAGTGATTTGCCATTTCCCCCCTCAAACTCATTGTACAAATGAAGAAACCAAAGCGGTTAGTATCTGAGACCAGATTTGATCTCAGGAATGAGTCTTCAGGCCCAAAACTCTATCCATGATGCTACCTAGGTGCCCCACAGTCAGGAAACCTGAATTCAAATCTGGCTTCAGGTACTTACTATCTGCGTGATTCTGAGAAAGTTATTATTTTCCTCAGTTTCTTCATCTGTAAAATAATAATAACACCTATCTCAAAGCACTTTAATTTGTAAGGATTGATGTGGTAATATTCATGAATCATGCTTAGCACTATGTCTGGCACATAGCAGACACTAGATAAATTCTTATTTCCTCTTCTTTCCCCCTCTATAAACAAGAGGGGGAAAAGAAATGACAAATGAGAACTCATATTATTTTCCTATTCTTGCAATATTTCCTTTTTAATATTTATTCTTCACATCATTTATTATTTTATTTTATTTTTGTAATTTTGATTTTGACCAATTCAAATATGAACATTTCTTCACAGAAGAACAACAAAAGAAGTTTGAAAATTCTGGAATTTCTCTATTTCTGATGTCTACTCATGTTGCAGTATTCCTCCAGGGTACCTGCTTCCCTTCTTCCATTGAATTCTTTTTAGGGAAATACCCAAGGGAGCCATGGCAAAGACTTTGCTATCATATCCAAGTGGGCTACCCTTTTCTTCTTTTAACTTTTTAAACTTTATTTTATGACTTTTCTTTCCACATTAGAATGTAAGCATCTCAAAGCAAGGATTAGTTTAGTTTAGTTTAGTTTTGGTTTTGCTTATAGTTTTATTTCCAGTACTTAGCACAGTATATGTAAATAAATACTTGCTATTCACCTATCTTTACATGAAATCACACATCTCTATTACATACAGCTTGTTTTTCTTGAGTATATAATGAAATCAATCAGTTTCAAAAACTATTCTGCCATTTATCTCCCTTTTGAACTTCTTTTAGTTCTATTGTACTTATATTTTAAAAATACTTCAATGACACTTCTTTTGGAAGGGAAAAGGGGAGCATTACTATCACTAGTATCTCCCTCAAAGCCCTTCCTTCCCTTGCATGAAATAAAGCATAGTTGATTAAAATTAATCCATGAACTGGCAGTATCTAAAAATGTATATTTCATTCTCTATCTATTTTGTTAGGAAGTGTAGAACATATTTCATCATTAATCCTCTGAAATCGTAGTTCCAATAACTACATATTTATTGTATGTAATATAATATACAACATACAATAAAATCTATCTTACATAAGACTTTGCAACTTTGAACATTCTAACACATATACAAATTTATTTCCTTTTTTTTTCCCTCCAGAGAAACATTTCCCTTAAATCTATTCTAATCTACTTTAGGTTTTGTGACTAGTAGAAGAAATAACATTAAGTTAATGTTGTGGGTCACAGTGCTTGGTGGTGACTTTAGTTGTTATCTGATTATTTATTCATGATAATCGTTATTATATTTAGTTCAGTCAGTGTTGTTAGACTTTCAGTTACATGCCAATTTTCACTCTTGAGAAGGCAGGAATAAGAATTGATTCCTAAAAAGGGGAAAGCTTATAGAGATATAGCTTAGACTAAACGGGACATACTTATGCAAAAAAGACAATCCATTTTATTTTGGCTATATGGTCTTAAAATCAGACTTTGATCTGACAGGCTGAAGTTTCTTCAAAGATTAACTGGCTTTCTTTAAAAGTACATCAGTTTCCTCTTAGGCAGATATTTGCATAACAGTGAACTGGGTGTTTATTGCTGCAAATCATTTGCTGGTCTGTAGATTTCCTTAAGAAATTCTGCTGACATCATTGACTCTTTTCTCAGATTCCTTTCCTCCGTCTCCTCTCTCTCACTTTCTCCTTCTCTCTCTGGGTTCATTCAGGTAATTGTTAGTAACAATCAAACCAATTTTCTTTTTTTTCCCAGTGAGAGTGAACAAGAGACATCTTCATTTTTCTATTTTCCTGAAGGATCCAGAATTAGCTGTTTATTCTTTGTTCTGTTATGACAACATATAACAAGAAGTCTGCATATATTGATCTTTGCAGGTAAGAGACACATACTTATTTAAAACACTGGATCATGTCTAAAAGAATTTGTAAAGTACTTATTACTTGTAGAAAAAAATGGGTTAATACTTAAGGATGGCGTAGGAGAAAAATATTGGGTTTTTTTTTTCTTGATTATATGTTACTTTTTAAAGTTTTTTCCCTCAATAACTTTCTGTCAGTTACTTTTCTTTTATTGGTGGAAAAAGAGGTTAAGTTACTATTAAGGAAAATTTGATCAGGGCATTTAAAAATTGATTGCTTAGCCTTGTAAGAAGAGATTATGTAAGTTTTCTGGGCTAGGTATAAGGAATGTAAACAATTTTGATTTGGAGGACATTTTGAACTGTTCCTGATCCATAGAAGGTACCTTTATACGTTTAGATTTAGTCTCTGAAAATAAATCTACACTGGCCGAAATTTCCCCATGAAATTTAGTTATATTTACTATTTCTGCTTTCCTTCATGCCTAAAGGCATTTTAATAAATGTCCTCATTTATTTTTTTCCCCTGAGAAACATTATCCTTAGATCTATTCTAATCTTTTTTTTTAATCTTTTCCCACTTGAACAGGTTATGAAATTTACAAAAAATAATATACTCTTGATTTATTGCATAGTTAAGATCAAAGTTATTCCCTGCTTTATACCTCCTCTAAGTTTAGACCTCAAGATTCCCTTTTGCCTCATTTTTTCATTTTAATTAAAAATGCTCTTTTTATTATTACTCAGAGAATCTTAGGAAAAAAAAAGCACAAAAAAGCTGAAATTGTCCTTTTGATTAAAAAAAATCTATATGTATAAAAATGCATAGGTGTGTGAATTTATATGCATGTATATACATATGAATGAATAAAACAGTAATATATACTGAGAAAGGGGGAAGGAGAGTAAGCAAAGCAAATTAATTTTCATCGATTGCTGATAATTTAAGAATTAAAAAAAAAAGCCTGGCTCTGGTGCCAAAGACAAAACTCTGCTATTTATAACTGGCATCACATAAGAAAATTGAGTACCCACAAGACTTTAAATCATAAAGTTCTACTAGCAAAAATAAAGACAAAATAGCTGTCACTCCTAAATATAAAAAGAAATTCTTAGACATGGAAGTTTAAACATGATCTAGCCAATACCACAATAAACTGAAATGTAGAAAAATCTAATAAAAAAGGGGAAAAAAGCAACCAGCTATTTTATTTTATTTTCAAGTTGTCCTCCAGAAGTTAATTGCCTTTTATTCCCTTCCTCCATAATACTTACTGCTTAGGTTTTAGAGGTTTTCCCCAGTCAGCTGTGTGGTTACAGTCTTGGTTGGCTTATATAAAATAATGATTCTATAAAGACTTCTTTCCTTCCCTTTGTTTTCCCCAATGAAAGAAACAAAAATTTGTGATCATTTTGTTGAAAAAATCATTACTTATTTTCCTTTTTTGACATTTCTAATTGGTATTGATTATTCTCTTTAAGGAGAGGTAGCCATTGCCAGGTATTATACCTTTAATCCCAGCTATTGTGGAGAATGGTGCTGGAAGATCTCTTGAGCTCCAGAATTCTGAACTTTAGTGAGCTGTGTTGATCAGATTTCCATGTTTAAGTTTGTCAATGGAGTAGGAGGTCTCCCTTTTCTCTCACAATGGGGACAGACTAACAGTTTGCTTAAAAACAAATGAATCAGCTCAGGTATGAAATAGGATAGGTCAAAGTTCTTTAGGGGATCAACAGTGAAATAGAACCATGAATAATGATACCCTGAGCTTTTCTACCCTGCATGAAATAGGAAGATCTAATATTTAAAACTAAAGTCAGATAATGTTAACATAGAGGATACATTTAAGAGTATAGACTAGATATCTTTTGAACATTGAAAGGTGCCATGCTAATTGTTCTTTTCTAAGATTTTGTTTTCTTTTTAATTTTTTCCTGTGCAAGGAGAACCAACACACTGTAGCACAGAGTATCAAATAGTTAATCAATAGTTAGGTTTTCCAAATTAAGTTAAAAAAATGTCAAGCATCTAAAAGTTCCTTTCCTGCTGTTCTATCCCATTAATTTATTGAAATTAAAGAGCAGTGCTTTGACTTCCTTAAGTAGTTGAGGTGGACCTTAGATTAATCTACCATTAGGTTGAGGTTCCATCTTGGAACAAAATGAATAACTTATAGATCACTCAACCACTAACAAAACAAGGCTTATGCAGCTACTTATAACTTAGAAAGGACAATAAACAATAATACTGCAAATCTTAGCTTGCATAGAATTGATCCCTGCTAATATTCTTTTGAGAGTGCTACACCTGCAGTCAGGAAAACCCGAGTTTAAATCTGACCATAGACCCTTATTATGATCCTGAGCAATCTACTAAATCTTTCTTAGACTCAGTTTCCTTATCTATAAAATGGAGCTAATAATGGCAGTTAAAACCCAGGGTTTTTGTAAAGATAAAATGATGTAAAAAGTTTTGAATACATTAAAGTATTATTTAAATGCTAATTATTACATGGAAATGCATCTACATCTGGAAAAGATATAATAATTCAAGTAGTCTTGAAACATTCACCATTTCTGAATCCTCAACCACCCACATAGGTGAGCATTTTTGAAATTAAGTGGGCAGGAAACTACCTTCCTTGAGGCAGAGGCCAACAGGAAAACGCATCAAGGGAAGCATAAATTAAATTTTATATCCCTGGGCCAATCAAATCCCAGCAACAGCTTTTTCACTTTTCAGAGAAAAAAAACACTTAGCTTAATTTATGTAGAGGAAAGGCTATAATATTTCTCACAATACCTCTCTGTCCCTTACCAAACATCTTAAGATTTTCTAGTGGAATTTTCACCACTTAGATGATTTTAGAGCTGTTACAAGATAATGCTAATCAGGTTGATTTTAGGATCCTGGAATAAGCATTACTAGCAAATCAGAAACAAAGATGTAAAACGACAGGCAATTAAAAAATGAAGAGGACAAAGACTGGAAATCCTGAGTTTTTTCCTCATTACTTTAGAAGTACTGAGTCCCAGATCTCAATGATCTAGTCTATATTGCATGTGAAACCAAATCTTAATAGTGTCCTATTACTATAGTAAATTTCCTGATATAAAATGGCAAAAATAAGCAGGAGCAGCAAAAGCAACATCAAGACTGCCAAACAAATTATGATTGATACCCGTAGCAGTTATTGATTTATCTATTGACATAAGGTAGTTTCAGTACCAAGATGAGCAGGTTTAGTATCAAGAACATTAGAAGAAAACTACAGATGATGACATCTACCATTTTTATGTATTCTTCTTATGTTAGTCACCTGAAGTAAAGTGGTTAAGAGGTCATAAACATTGCATACATCCAGTCCAAAGATTTAAGCTAGTAATTGAAACTTTCTCAGTACTGTTTTCCACACAAAATCCAGAGTTCATTATCAAACCCTTACCTCCTTATAAACCACATTCTAAAGTAGAATGATACCAAATTTTTCTTCATTAGAAGGCTCTGTCAAAAAGTCTAAATAAAATATCTTTCTTTGTATTCATTCAAGGACTCAGAATCATCAGCTGGAAGTTCACTTTATTTAAAAATTAATAATACATTCATTATAGTTCCAAAGATTGACAGTTTTACCTCCCACATCAACTAGAAAGCATGTCATCTCTCAATAGTATCACCTTTTGATCCCCCATGATCTGTTTAAAGAGTTGTCTAAGTCAATCTAGAGGAAAGGAAATCTGCCAATTGATATGTTCCTGAGATATATATATATATATATACCACTGAGCGGGAAAACACTCTAAGTTCTAAATCTAGATGATTGAAAGGGAAGAAATAAAGAAAGGCTACAGTGTATAAATCTGGAATTATGTCCAAATGATGTCCATTTTTTTAGGCAAATCTTACTGAAGATTGAACCCAAGAAATTATTGGATTGGTGATTTCATGCCTTTGGTAGTTGGTATTGATTTGTTGCTGTTTTGGGGATTGAAGTTTCCAATGGCTTATGAGAAGGTGAATATCTGGCTCAGGCAATATAATGATGCATATGTTGATTATCAGGGGCAAACCTCATGGGCTGAGATATGAATGTGCCATTTTCCAATTTGGGGTTAGATTGAGGACCACTTGAATTAGGTGAGTGTTCCTGTTGGTATAATGAGCCTAATTGAGGAGGAATAACTGACTCATCTTTAGGGAGATTACACCGTCCCATATTCTAAACAACATGGTATCACTTTTCCAAAGTTCAGATTCATAATAAATTCACTTCTATCTTCTGTTGTTGTAATGATTCTAACCCAGTTGGTTAAACCCTCAAAGAGCACTGGATGCCATTAATGCATACTGACATGACACACATTATTTGTCCTTTGTTCTCAGAGGGGATCATGACATCAGGGCAATGATGTATGACATGTGAGTGAGTTGGATTTAAGTGAGGGAGGGCTCTGCAAGGTCATCTGCCTCATTTTCCCCTCCAGAGCCATCTGGGTCCAGGGGCAAGATGTAGATCAAGACAACTGGAGATCACCCATAAATATGTGTATGCAGTGGAAAGCTTCAGCAAAATTCCTCAATTGGTCCTGACCTCAGAGAGTATAATCTTTGGTTGTCCATTTCTGTCCTCTCCAGGATCCAGACACTTGGCTACCATTTCTACAATCAGTATCAATAAAGACCATCTCTGCCCCATCCCTTAGGGCTCTCTCATATATCAACAACATAGCCTGCAGCTCAACTTACTGTACTGCTTATTTTGGCTACCTATTTCACAGTATGATTTTATTATAAGACCTTTAGGGTTTTCTTATCAATTCATGTTTAAGAATCTATAGCCCAAGCCTCCGGGAGAAGATGCTATCTCTTTTTGCTCACCTAGAAAAAAAAATGGACTTATTACCTCCTCTCTCTATCCCTGTAGCATCTAGTTGTCCTGACAGTAGTATTTTCCCTTTCTACCTTATATGAAATGGGAGACACTGGCACAGGACTGCCCAGCATGGCATGCCCTCATCAGAGAAGGCTCTGCTCTATGAACAAAGCATAACTGAACTAACTGAGAAAAAAATATAAGATGCACAAAATTAGAGAAGCTACCCCAAATGTTCATTTGGATTATTTGTGTCTGATCCATGTTAGAGCACCCTGAGCTAACATTGGTATATAGTCAAACACACTGTAACTCAACACAAATGTGTATTATCATTTGGGTGCTCTTGGAGAATAAAGGACAATAACCAACCAATCAATCAACCATTCTACGATTTTCCCAATCTCTATAAATTTCACCACTTGATCAATCCATACTTATGTATCATGATGGGAGAGAACCATAGCTAAAGCCTAAAGCCATTGGGTAGTGCTCTGACATTTAATTGCCCCCATGACAAACTGCTCTTAGGGTGTGTGTGTGTGTATATATGTGTGAAAATAGATAGATGTGATCTTTTAAATCTGTTTCCTTTAGGAACGTCACTCCTTCACTTGCAGATACCACTGGGGAGTTTTTTGCAATGGGAATCCATCTTAACAAGGAAAATTGCATGTATCTATTCTTAGCCACGTCAAGAGATACAAAGGGTTTGTGTGGCGTGCACAAATAATAAAACCATCCCTACAAAAGTGATACAGAGAAACATCTAGGGTTGAGACCACTCTTTTTTGTTGTTATTGTTGAATGTTTTTTTCTTTTTTAAATAGTATTTTATTTTTCCAGATATATGTGAATATACATTCATTTTTGTAAAACTTTGTGTTCTAAATTTTTCTCTCTCCTGTCTTTACTGAGACCACACTTTTTGCCAAAGATGTATTCATACCGCTGTATTAGTTCCTATTTTTATCAGGAAAACCTTTTTTTTTTTTTGCATGTCCTGTTCCCAGCTATATTAGCTGCCCTTTATATTTCATTTCATAGTCCCTATAAATTGAGAATTTTTCCTTCAGTTGCCAAATGAGCTGAATCAGTTTGTTTTAAGTTATATTATACTTACTGTCTGGGACTGCTATTGCACCACAGGCAACAAAACTTGGGGAACCATGTGGTAGCACACTGCCAAATTCTCAGTTACTGGAGAAATTAAAACTGGCAGATCTCTTAAGCACAGAAGTTCTAAACTTTAGGAACTATGTGAAGCATGAGATCTCAAGAGATTTTGGCAGAAATGTGGTCATGATGCTGATAGTTGAGGGGTACCAGCTTGTTTAGGGAGTAGAAAACTAATCCAGATCAGAAATGTCAAAAAAAAATCCAACCCAGTTCAAAGTTTCTGAATGGTACTGTGCAGACTTATAGCTCCTGCCTAGACAAAATAATAAAGCCGGGTTTTAATTTTTTAAATTAAATTAAAAAACCCAATCAACTCATAACAGACTTCATGCTTTCTTTATTCTCCAAGGTATCATCTTTTAGAATGCTCAGAAAATTGCTTGCCATCAATGAGAACCTGCTCTCTGTTCCATTGAGAGGATTCTCCAAACACTATCACAAATTGACAATTAACAAAAGTAGGTTTACTTTATTATTTCATAGAAAGGATATTTCACAAGGACACTGAAACATTTAGTTTGGGTGGTCACAGTCTACTTCCCTTTCTAAAGATATTTATCTGTTCTCTTTACAGAAAGATGTCTGGTCACAATGTAGTGACGTGTCCCAACATATTTGCCAATATAAAGGCACCTAACTCCCCATAAACTAAGGACGTTTTTATGACACTAGATGACCATAAAATCAAGTCAGTATGGCTAGAGGTTATTAGGAAGCTGTATCTTTAACCTTAGTCCCCTAGATCAATTGAATCTCAAGAGGCAGCTATTTTGGGGGGGGGGGGGGGGGGGAGGGAAAGAGAGACAGAACTAGCCTAAATTATGTAGGAAAAAGAGAATTTTGCTCTCATGACACTAAGTTATTCAGGGACTTTGCTATAACAGATGTAGAGTACTACTAATGCACCAATGTTTTGATCAGACATGAATGTGCAGAGAGTTTTAAATAGGAGAAAATAGTCAATGACTGATCTGAGGCATTTGTTTAAGGTATATGATTCTAATTGTTCATTTTTTCTTCTCACCTGCTCATTAATTCTGTCACTGTGCTTTCTGCTATAAAAACTCAAATATTTAATGAAATTAACAGCTCATATTTACATAGAGAAAGAGGAAAGGAATAAAACTTTATATAGTACCTACAATATGCCAGGCACTGTGTTAGGCACATGGCTTTTTAAGGTTTGAAAATTTGTTTATATTTATTTTATATATTTATATTAATTATCATTAATCTTATTAATTATTATTACTAAATACATTTAAATTTATTTGATTCTGGTGCCAGTTTTTCATAAATTAATATCTCAAAGATCTGTTAAATCAAAGGTTTTCTCTATGGAGCTCCCCTACACAGATAAGCAATCTTTTTATTACTTAAAAGATGGACCTCCAAAGTTACTGTGACTAAAAAATTTACTTTGTGGCCATACAGGTGATAAGCTATTGGTACATTCTAGAGTAATTATAGTTATTGCTGATTCTACTGTCATAATCAATTTATACTTCTATAACAACTTTAGGTGTTAAGCGTTTTCTTCCCAACCCTATGAAAGAGGGAAGACTGTATTATTCTTATGAAGATAATAATAACTTACATTAACGTTTACAAAGTATATTCCTCTCAACAACCTGTGAGGAAGGGAGAGAATATGGCATTGTTTCCTCATTTCCCCCACCTCCCTCTGCCTTTTTTTTTTTTACAATTGAACTTTAGACAATTAAAATGATTTGCTGAGTTTGATAAAATCACAAGGATCAAAGAAGGGATTTGAATCCATGTCTTCTGGTTTCACATTCAGTCAGTCAGTGTTCAATCCATTTTTCTGATTGAGAAAACTGAGACAAAACTGAGAGGTAGAGCAGATATTTTCCAGTTTGGTGTTTTAATTTCTATGAACATAGACTAACAGATTTAAGAGCTTGAAAGGACTTTAGAGTCCAATAGACTCAACTCATTTTACAGAGGAGAAAACAGTCCTAAAGATGTTGCTTACTCAAGTAAGAGAATAGTAAGGGAATTTCTGAGGCTGACTTCAAATTCCCTTTTGTGTATTCCAAGTCTTAGAAAGAAAGTCATGTGTTGAGTATCTTCCATACTACCCCATCAAGTGAAGAAGTTGGTTTTATTTTTTGGGCTATAGCCTTTAGTTTAAGTCTACAATCTCCTTAACTCAGACAGCTACCAAGCCTTCCTTTACTGAGATTATTAAATTCCCATGGAACTTTTAATCAGACTGCTTCCTCTATTTCTAACTCTAAATTCCTGTGGTATGAAACTTTGACTATCAAGATTCAGCAAAGATATTTAAGAGAAATAAAACAGTATGTTTTAATGCTCATGGATTTTGGGGGGGGGAAGACATAAATGATGGAAACCATAAATTCTGAGGTATAGGACATAGATGAAGGGAATTCTTCAGCAGAATTGTGTTTGAAGGAAAATCCTGTGGCATTACGTATAAAGTTTAGTGTTTTAGTTCAGGAATACACATGCACCAAAATAATGTTAGTTTTTTGAAGGAAAAAATTATAAGAACTGGGATCATTTACCTTTTTTTATTCCCATTACATGGTCATAGAAAATGAAGTACATCAAACTATAGTAGCCTGTTTGACATAATGAAATAATTGATGTCATTTTTTTCCTATCACTTCTAATATAGGCTTAGGAAAATGGAAAAGTAAGAGTAATTTTTCATTTTCCTCCTAATGCTAGTTTTTTATGAATTTTTATTCTTTTAAAATAATTTACTTATTGATTTAAAACTTAAATACAAAATAGAAAAAGGGAAAAAGTATTATCATATTCACTGCAGAACATAAGAGAGGATTCAAAATATAAGACAATATATTTTCATTTCAAGAAAATCTATAAAATAAATAATAAATATTGGATTCAGAGTTGTCCGTCTTTTCTTTGCTTCTATGTAGTTTTTCTTTTGTTCTATGCTATGTATTTTTTACTTTATTTCCTCCCCTTTCATCCACTCCGCCTATCCTAAAAAGGTACAATTAAGTGTGTGGATCTACATATCTACACACACATATACATTGAATCTATAATCATACACACTCATATATATATATATATATATATATATATATACACACACACACACACATTCATATATATATGTACACAGACACATACATCTATATAAGGATCTTTGTCCTCTATTTCTCTAAAAGTGGATAATATTCTTCATAAGTCCAAGTCCTTTCATATTTTCTAAATTGATCAACTCATCATTTTCTACACCTCAGCATTATTCCCATCTTATGCTATGAATTTAGTATATATTATGAATTTAGCCTCAAAGTATGTGCTGTGTAAATGGTGAGACCATGAGTGGGGTAATCTACAGAATTTTTTAAGAGTCCAGTACAGAGAAATGGATTAGTAGAGGTCCTATGAGAGTTGGAGGCTAGGTATCTAGGGAAACCAGGATGAATTAAAACAGGGCAGACCATACAAAAATGCAACTGAAGGAGAGAGGAACTTTTTTAGCACAAAACTTCAAGAAATAAGATGACAAGATCTTAGAGACTGACCTATCATGGATCTAACAGGACTAAACTTCCCCAGTTTTGTTTGATTTTAGTTGTCATAAATAAATTTTTTAAATGGAACAAAGTTCCACATTCAAAGGATCTCATAGCCAGATTCATGACCAGGAAAGGGAAACTTTCCTATTTAGAAAGAAAATTGAGTCAAAAGATCTTGTCATTATCCTCATGAGACTATCTCTTCAACCTTCTCAGTCACCTTTGCTCACCTGCATACTTTAATATTTGGAAATGGTACTTCCTATGGGATACCACAATACTCTTTACGTTTTCCCTTCAGTAGTTGAGTACTGATTTGTACTTTAAAATAAATGTTTAAATGCTAATACCTATAGTCTGTTAGTGCATTTTTTTGAGGTTAGTGTCTTAATCCATTTATAAGGCAATGTTTTAATCATCATTATAAGTGTATTGCCAGACTTCCATTAAATATGGCTTTCTGTAGCTTCTTTCACTGAGCTGGTAATGTTTTTTGATTTTAATAAGGCTGAAAATAGCTAGGGTCTGCCAAGCTCCCATAAAGTTCCTCATAGACAGTGAGAGGGTTGGTACTAGGTTAATTTCAACAAACCATAGTACATTCATTTTGAATATTTGATGATCTTTAATCAGAAGGACATTCTGCCTTCCAATCAAAAGTCTCTGATGAGTCAAAATTTAAAAATCATAACAATTAGATGAAAAGAGTAACTAACATCCTAATGCTATAAATGCATATATATGTATAAATTATATGATATTATTATAATAATATACTATATAACATAATATACATTATAATACATTATCATATAATATATAATAAAATGGTAATATATAATATATATACATATATTATAGCTAATACTATAAATATATATCAGTACATATCAATGTACAAATCAACATTACTCTAGATACAATGGCTTCCTCGCCCCAAAAAGTTATAAGCATAATACAAATAAAATATCATGGATTTACAACATGAAACATAAAATATCTCCAGTGAAATGACATTAATAAATTGGAATTCTCCATTCCATTTCCCTATCAACTTTGTCATTCCATGTTGAAATAAATCACTATAGAGTTCTTATCTCTTTAGATCACATAGATACAAAGATGGGGCAAAACAGTGTGCTTTAAACTACAGAACAATGTACAGTGAATAAAAATTTCCCAAATTTCTAAAATCCAATATAAATCCAAATTTTAATGTTCTCAATTTAAAATATTGCTATGTGATTCCAGTTACTTTTCTCTTCTATAAGAATGTCAGAATTTGTGATGTCAAACTTATAAATTGTGAGAAAAGTCAAAACTAACTTTAACTTCCTGAGAGAGAAACAAGCATTTATTAATTAACTTCCCTGGAATTCTATAGGTATTGTAATTTTCTAATTCTTAACTATGTGCAATGGTTGGTTAAATTGTTGACTTTTATTTTGACCTATAAGAGCAATTTTGATAGCTGGTCCAGATCTTATTATTGTCTGACTTTTGGAGAAGTCACTAGTTCTATATCCCTACTGTTGGAGAATTATATTTTGAAAACTTTTTTACTTCTAAGGACAATTTTGCATATTACTGATTTCCCGATTAAAATGTTCACTCTTTTTTTTCCCCCTCAAGGACTAATCAAAGTCCTCGAAGCCACAAGATTATTCATACTATTCACCTTGTAATGATTTAAACCCCTGTAAGTTAATCATCCAAACACTACTTTATTATTCTCCTCCCTCTCAAACTACCAAAGTCCAAACCAGGTATAATAGTGATCCAAAACTGTTCCCCCCCCCCGCCCCTTTTATTATGGAATCACTAATTACAAAACTTTTAGAAGCCTCAATTCTCTTCAATAGAGAATATTCTCTAGTCCACAGAATCACTTTCTTCCCTTATGCTAAAGAAAATGATAGAAGCATACCTGCCTCTCAAATTATTAAAATATGACAATATAGATAAAATATTCCAACCAAATTCTTACCATAATTTGCAAATCCATATTAAATGTTGTGCTTCAGTTAAAAACTTATTTTTTATTTTATTGCCATAAATTTTTGCAAATGGGGAAATCATTGTATAGAAGCAATGTTGATTTGCAGAATGATATCTATATGATGATGCATTTATCCATTTCCCTATTTGCATTCACTCTTATCTGTCTCTACATTCTCAATTTATACAAGTTATATAACAAAGACTGTGTCTTTTGAAATTATTAAAGCTTTTATTTAACAGAAAGGTTCTTTTTTCATCCATTTCCTAAAGCTGATCATAATACAGAGGAAAAATCATCTGGATTTACCAGGATGCTGAATATATGCAATTACTTTATTAAATAAAGCAAACAAAGACAAATACTATTCATGCATATGAATTGAGGAGTTGAATGATTGGAGTTCATAGTGTAGTTGAAAGATGATGTTTGGTAAGGAATGGCAGACTGAGAATTGAAAGGCACAAAATCTTTTACCCTTTTTCTTGGGGAGGCAGGTGCACTATAGGTATTTCAAAAGGACGTTTAGGCAGATGATTCCCTGAGAATAACTTTGATTTCTTGTTTGTTTTCTTAAAGTGTGCATGGGGGCAATTTTCACTTATAAAAATAAAGGTTGGAAAATATGTAATTTCACAGGAAGCTGCAAAAGTTATTATATATAATAATTACGTACAAGAGACTATGGTTATTAACATAACTGTTTCAAAATCAAATGATTAGAACTGTTATGTGAGAAGTGTTTGTTCTGACTCTATGTCATAGATAACTGCTGTCAAAATATATGACAAAACAGAAACTATACAGGTAAAAACTAAGTTTTTATTATATCCAAACATAGGTTCAAGTCTCAAAGAACAAACATGAACCATCATTAGAAATCTATTTATGTCAATGACAGGAATACTTGTATATTGCAGCATTGTACATTCTGCTTAGATCATATATATTAAAGACAGATAAATTTTGAAGCCAAATTACTAAGAGAACAAGACAAGAAAAAGTGGAGTCACCTATTGAAGACAGCCTTTTTAATGAGTTTCATTACAAAAGAGAATGGATAAAGGATGATAGTGTAGATGGAAGGATCTAATTAGGCTTTTCGTTTCTTTTTTTTTTTTTTGAGGAGGAAGGACGAAGGACATGGGTAGGTTTGTATGAAGGAGATAAGAAGTCAGTAGACACTAAAAATTATAATTGTAGGGATGATTGAGGGAACCATCTGTTGAAAGATATAGGATGAAATAGGAATGGTTGTGCAGATAGTAAAGGGTTAGATCACCATTTCATGTGAGAGGAGGGATATAGTGGCCAAAGGGAGCTAAGTGATAAAAGATGAAGAGAGAAGATGACGATAAAGAAAATATCCTCAATTTTTAAAGCAAGAGTTTTCAGCTAGCAAGATTTTCAGCTGAGAGGGTTGAAGAAGGGAGAACCAGAGTGGGGGTGAAATATTTTGGAAGAAATGGTGTGAATGGTGGTTAGTGAGTTGAATATGCTTTGTTCCTTAGAAAGAAAGCTATGACAAATCTTAATAGCATTCTAAAAAGCAAAGACATCACTTTATAGACAAAGGTTGTGTAGTTAAAGATATGGTTTCTTCAATAGCAATGTATGACTGTGAGCATTGGACTACATGAAAGCTGACTGCTACAGAATCAACACTTGAATTGTGGTGCTATGGAAGATTTTTGAGAGTTTCTTAGACAGCAAGGAGATCAAAACACCAAAAAAATTTTTTTTTCATTTTTTTATTATAGCTTTTTATTTACAAGTTATATGCATGGGTAATTTTACAGCAATTTCCCCCCTCCTTTCCCCTACCCCCTCCCTCCAATGGCAGATTGACCAATACATGTTAAATATGTTAAAGTATAAGTTAAATACAATATAAGTATACATGTCCTAACAGTTATTTTGCTGTACAAAAGAATCAGACTTTGAAATAGTGTACAACTAACCTGTGAAGGAAATCAAAAATGCAGGAGGACAAAAATAGAGGAATTGGGAATTCTATGTAGTGGTTCATAGTCATCTCCCAGAGTTCTTTCACTAGGTGTAACTGGTTCAATTCATTACTGCTCTATTGGAACTGATTTGGTTCATCTCATTGTTGAAGAGGGCCACGTCGATCAGAATTGATCATCATATAGTATTGTTGTTGAAGTATATAATGATCTCCTTGTCCTGCTCATTTCACTCAGCATCAGTTCATGTAAGTCTCTCCAGGCCTTTCTGAAACCATCCTGTTGGTCATTTCTTACAGAACAATAATATTCCATGATATTCATATACCACAATTTATTTAGCCATTCTCCAATTGATGGGCATCCATTTATTTTCCAGTTTCTAGCCACTACAAAGAGACCTGCCACAAACATTCTTGAACATACAGGTCCCTTTCCCTTCTTTAAGATTTCTTTGGGATATAAGCCCAGTAGAAACACTGCTGGATCAAAGGGTATGCACAGTTTGATAACTTTTTGAGCATAGTTCCAAATTGCTCTCCAGAATGGCTAGATGTATTCACAATTCCACCAACAATGTATCAGTGTTCCAGTTTTCCCATATCCCCTGCAACATTCCACATTATCTTTCCCTGTCATTCTAGCCAATCTGACAGGTGTGTAGTGGTATCTCAGAGTTGTCTTAATTTGCATTTCTCTGATTAATAATGACTTGGAGCATCTTTTCACATGGCTAAAAATAGTTTCAATTTCTTCATCTGAGAATTGTCTGTTCATATCCTTTGACCATTTATCAATTGGAGAATGGCTTGATTTCTTATAAATTAGAGTCAATTCTCAATTCTCTATATATTTTGGAAATGAGGTCTTTATCAGAACCTTTGACTGTAAAAATGTTTTCCCAGTTTATTGCTTCCTTTCTAATCTTGTCTGCATTAGTTTTATTTGTACAAAAACTTTTCAATTTGATATCATCAAAATTTTCTATTTTGTGATCAATAATGATCTCTAGTTCTTTGGTCATAAATTCCTTCCTCTTCAACAGGTCTGAAAGATAAACTATCCTATGTTCTTCCAATTTATTTATAATCTCATTCTTTATGCCTAGGTCATGAACCCATTTTGACCTTATCTTGGTGTATGGTGTTAAGTGTGGGTCAATGCCTAGTTTCTGTTATACTAATTTCCAATTTTCCCAGCAATTTGTCCCAGTGAGTTCTTATCCCCAAAACTGGGATCTTTGGGTTTGTCAAACACTAGATAATTAAAGTTATTGGCTGTTTTGTTCTTTGAACCTAACCTATTCCATTGATCAACTAGTCTATTTCTTAGCCAATACTAAATGGTTTTGGTAACTGCTGCTTTATAATATAATTTTAGATCTGGTACAGCTAGGCATTTGATTTTTTTTTCATTAGTTCCCTTGAAATTCTTGACCTTTTGTTTTTCCATATGAACTTTGTTGTTATTTTTTCTAGGTCATTAAAATAGTTTTTTGGGAGTCTGATTGGTATAGCGCTAAATAAATAGATTAGTTTAGGTAGTACTGTCATTTTTATTATATTTGCTCATCCTATCCAAGAGCATTTAATATTTTTCCAGTTGGTTAGATCAGACTTAATTTGTGTGGAAAGTGTTTTGTGGTTTTGCTCATAAAGTTTCTGATTTTCCCTTGGCAGATAGATTCCTAAGTATTTTATACTATCAGTAGTTACTTTAAATGGAATTTCTCTTTGTAACTCCTAACTGTTGGATTTTGTTAGTGATATATAAAAATGCTGATGACTTACGTGCGTTTATTTTGTATCCTGCAACTTTGCTAAAGTTGTGGATTATTTCTAATAACTTTTTAGTAGAATCTCTGGGGTTTTCTAAGTATACCATCATATCATCAGCAAAGAGAAAACACTAAAACTTAAAAAAATTAATCCAGGCTTTTTACTAGAAGGCCAAATACTAATGTTGAAGCTTAAATAATTTGGCCACATAATGAAAAGATGGAACTCATTGGAAAAGATGCTGATGTTAGGAAAGATTAAAGGCAAAAAGAAAAGGGGATAAGCAGAGGATGAGATGGATAGCTATTTTGGAACCCACCTAAACCTTTGACAACAGACCCAGAATTCTGTCCACTATATTGCCTAGTTAACAGAATCTGTGGTTTTCCCTGAAATTACTCTTATCCTGATTCAATGGCCATTATTTTTTTGTGTTAACAAATGAAATGGTATAGGATGGTACAAAATGATACAGAAATGGTACAAAAAAAAATCCGAACAATAGTTGCTTTTGGCTAGTAATATGACCTAATTATTATGCAAGCATGTAGATCGTTAAGTATTAAACCACAAAAATTAACTGCTAGAACTATTTCAATTACAAGAATTTTAATTAATAGTAATTTGAGAGGCAAAGAAGGAGGGATTGTGATAACCATTTATATGGATTTTTAGTGATAACATAAAAATAGCAGAGCATACCTCTATGGTTATTATTGATGTTTTACTTAGTTGTTCTTCAGACATCTCAGCCCACATGGTATGTTATAAAGCATGTTAGAACGTGTGTCAGGCAAGTGTTGGGTATTTGGGCACTTAATGTTTTTGAGTTTCAGTTTTGTTATCTTTTAAAATAGGATAATGATAATTACATTAAGAGAATATCATTTTCAAAATCTCAAAGTGCTATATAAATATATTCATTAAATTAAAAGTTTTACTTCAGAATTTAAATATAGTCAAGTAATTCTGTTGTGTACAATAGGAAAGCATAAATACAAATTCCTCATCAGTTGTCCTAAATTAAACAGGCTTATGAGTTAATTATGACTCTCTTTTCTTATTTTTCTCTGATCAATGTAGCTGGATATTTATTTTTTTATCCAAGTCAATTTGGAATTTTACAAAATAGATTAACAGTACTTAAAAAAAAACAAATAATGATTCTTTATAGCTAGTACTTATCTAATAAGTGTGAAAGTTTATTTTTTAGACAATGCTTGTTTCTCTCTTTTCCTTAACCTACAATTAGAATGTTAGATGTAGCATCTAACATTCACAAAACTGAATAAAAATTAAAAATTAGTTTCTTTTGCAAAGATAGGTTCTTTCACCCTGCTCTCATTTCAGGGCATAGCTATACCTTAAGAGAAAAATCTAAACTGTCTGCTTTTCCTGACCTAACTGTTGCTGTTTAAAATCCATGTTCTTCATTTGAACTTGTCCAGACAAGAATATTTAAGTGAGATAAGTAAGTGGAAGAAACCAGTTTTCCTAAATGCAAAGGGTGAAAAGATGATAAACCAGGAAGGAGAGAAAAGGTATTGTTTTGGGCAATGTAATATAGTTCACTCTTTTCTTAAGCATTTAGTCATCTTTTAAGATGCATTGTAAAGGCTTATTAGCAGAGTTCTTTACACACTGGAATAGTGAGGCTAAGGGGAATAAACCAAAGGAGCTATTTAACCACTGATAAATCATGTTACCTAGAAATTTGTCCCATGCACCAACAGTTTTTATTGTATTTTATTTGTCAGTCAGGCGCCTTACAAATGGAATCAAAAGTCCTTACAAAAAATAA
Source organism: Sarcophilus harrisii (assembly GCF_902635505.1). NCBI lineage: Eukaryota > Metazoa > Chordata > Mammalia > Dasyuromorphia > Dasyuridae > Sarcophilus > Sarcophilus harrisii. Next base: position 239,921,199 of record NC_045428.1, read on the forward strand.
TAATCTAATGATGTCTTCAATTTTTGGTCTTGTTCCAAGGCTGAGATTCTTTGAAATGGAAAATAGAAAGTAGAGCTAACAATGAACTTGGTATCTGTTTAAACTTGTTTTTGCTAAGCATGTTGTCAATGCACTCTTAAAAAATAGAATAAGCATTAAGAAACAAGGCATGACTCATTTACAGATGGTAGGTGTTTGGTTATTTTCCCATTTCAAAATGTGACACCATATAAACTGTAATAATGAATATGTTATCAATGATCTGAGTTATCAAATCCAATCATATATTCTTAGAGATTAAACTATTTGATCTCTCTGATACATTTCACATTATCAACTACTTTTTGTTTCTGGATAATCTCTCCTCTTCTATTTTATCAGGTTATTTGCTCATGGCTCTCCTTTGATGGTTCATCAGCCATATATCACTAAATTATGGTTGTTGCCCAAAGCTCTCCTGTCCTGTCCTCTCCTGTCCTCTCCTGTCCTCTCCTGTCCTCTTCTGTCCTCTCCTCTCCTTTCCTCTTCTCTCCTCTTCTCTTCTCTTCTCTCACCTCTCTTCCCTCCTCTCACCTCTCTTCTCTTTCTTCTCTCACCTCTCTTCCCTCCTCTCACCTCTCTTCTGTTTTCTTCTCTTCTCCTTCCTTCCTTCTATGTGCGCTCTCTCTCTCTCTCTCTCTCTCTCTCTCTCTCTCTCTCTCTCTCTCTCTCCTCTCTTCTCTCTCTTTCTCTTTCTTGTCTGACATCACCAGCTCTCTACTGGACAGACTAATGTCTGTCAATCATACCTCAAATTCAAAATTTCAAAACATTTCTTAACTATCTCCAAAAACCTCACTCCCCTTGTTAACTTCCTAATCAAAGGCACCATCATTTTTTCACTTTCTCAGGTCCCTAACCTCAGAGTTATTTTTGACTTCTTAAAGATCCTTTACTTCCTTCACACCACATATTCATCCAACTGCCAAATCTAGCTATTTCTGTTTTCATATCCTATCTTTCACATCCAATCTGTTCTTTCTACTCAAGCTACTACTTTAATCACTTTAATTCAGGCTTTTATCACCTTTCATCTAGTGTATTGTAACATCTTCCTAAATGATACTAATCTCTCCCTATTCCATTCATCAGTTTCCACACATCCGCATGTAGACAGCTGCAAAAGTGATTTTAAAACTCACATGTGACCACAAGACTTCCTCTTGTCAACTAAGTCCAGTCTCTCCCTTTTACCTTTAAGATGAGAGAAAAACTCCTCTGTTAAGTCTTTAAAGCTGTGGGTTATCTTTTTAGCTTTTCCTCCCCCGCTTGGTAAATAGATAGATAGATGCCTTCTCTCTTTCTTGCACATGACAGTCTAAATGGTATCTTTGTACCTTTGTTCTGGTTATTCTCCAAATATGACTTATACTTCCTCCTTACCTCTGCTTTGGAGAATTCCTTTCTTCTTTACTCAAGCATTTCTTTCTTCAGGTAAGCTTTCCTATGTCTTTCCTTTCTAACTGTCTTTATTTATGTCTATTTATTCTCAAATTTATTCTGTAAGTACTTACATACATACTTGTTTCCACGTTAGAATATAAATTCCTCCAGAGCAGAGATTATTTTATTCTTTGCATTTCTGCACCTATAATGCGTTTAATAAATACTTTACAAATTATTGATTGATACAAGAAAAAAAGATAACTTTAGTTACAGAAGTTAATTATGCAATTTTAAATTCTAATTAATAACTAATAAATAAATAATAATTAAATTCTAATTCTAAATTCTAATAAAATGCAAAAAAATGCAAAAAAATTTCTCAATAATATTTTATTTTTCCAAATACATGTAAAAATAGTTTTGAACATAAATTTTTGCAAGATTTTGTGTTCCAGATTTTTCTTCCTTTCTCCTCTACTTCTCCCTGCCCAAGATACCAATTAATTTAATATAGGTTATACATGTACAATACTTTTAAACATATTTCCATATTTGTCCTTTGAAGAAAAATCAGACCAAAAGGGTAAAAACACAAGAAAAGAAAAGCAAATAGAAAAGGTGAATATAGTATGCTTCAATTCATATTTAGTCTCCATAGTTTTCTCTCTCTAATGGAAATGGCATTTTCAATCCCAAATCTATTGGAATTTTCTTGGATCATCACATTACTGAGAAGAGCTAAATCTATCATAATTGATTGATTGGATAGTACTTTAAAGAAAGATAATAAGCACCTAATCACTAAATTCTAAAAAGGTCATATGACAACCCATGAAAAAAAAGCAGAAGTTTAATATTCTATCTGGAAAAAGACGGACATGCTCCTCTGAGAAACTATATAATACAGTTTTTAAAAATTGAGATAATTGAACTGGAAGTTAAATACCATATTTTTGAAGTTCATTATCTTAAAGTTGGTCATAAATTTCTTCATTTTAAAAATGAAGATGGGATTAGACTAGATTATCTCCAAAAAAATTTTTTTCATATCTTTCTCCAGTTCTTGGTTTTCCTGTAACCTTGCCATATATTGACCAATCTTTTAAGAAAGAAATAAACACAATAATTTCCTACAGTTTACTGCTTTCTTTTTTCTTCCTCTCTTTTTTCATTAATGACCATTTCCCCTAGAGATGCTTTTTCTAAACATATAATGTCTCCTAGTCTTTGTCTCTTTCATGAGGAAAGCACTGATACTACAACAAATGATAATCTATTCCATCACATGCTATAATAAACTCTTCTTTCCTTATATAAAACATTGAGAAAATAAACTCATGTACTCTTTAAGTTTATTGTAAATTCTTCATCTAAATCAAAGTTTTGTTAGATTGTTGGAGTCCTTTTTATACTACTTTGAGCAACAACCCAAGCTAATAACATCTATTCTTTCATAAGGGTTCAGTTGTTCAAAAGAGCCCTTAAAATGGAAGACCATATACTCTAAATGTTTTGTTTATATATCATTATAACTCAAGAGTTTTTAAGAGTCTAATCATTCAATCAACAATAAACTAGCACTTATTAATCAATGTTCAGGGAAAATTAGTACCACTGATGTGAGAGCTGCCAAGATCTTTTCAGAACTGCTTTCCACCTTTGGTGTCCACTCGGCCCTGAACGTTAATCTGTAGGTCCAAGAAATTGTAACTACAGCAGCCACATCCTGGTAAACTGTCTTGGCAGATAGGTTAAACCAGATTGAAAGTAGCCAAAAGATCTCAAACCTATTGATGAGTTAGGGAAGTGTTTACCCCAAGAACATTGAGACTTTCCATCACAGAAGAGAGCGGCAGGATTTTTGGTCCAGTAAGAAGATAGATGAAATTCAATTTTATGATGATAGTAAAAACCTTAAACTTTTTTATGATTCTCTGATGGCTACTTATGGGCCAAAGACCTCTGGTGAATTTCAACTACTCAGTACGGATTATCCTAAAGAGTTGGGCTGAACACTTCCATAATGATATCAACAGACCTTCATCAATTAATGCTGAAATCATTGACCATATACCTCAAGTTGAAATCAATTCCTTTCTAGCCAAACTTCCAACTGAAGAAGATATTTTGAATGCCATTAAACTTCTTTTGTGTGGCAAAGTGAGATCTACAAGGCAAGGGATCATTACCCATATAAAAGCTGATCACGATCTTCTGGATTAAATGACAAGAGGAGATTATCTTCCAGGAATTCAAGGATATCTCCCTAAAGGAAAAGGAAGGAAGTTGTCCTATGGCAACCACAAGAGGTTATCTCTCTCTTAATCATTGCTGGCAAGATTCTTGACAGTGTCCTCCTTCATAAGTTTGTCTTTCATCTAGAAGATAGTTATCTACCCAAGAGCCACTGTGATTTCAGAAAGGTCTGAGGAATGCTTGATATAGTATTGATGGTACCAGTAACTCCAGGAGAAATGCCAGGAGCAGAACAAAGGTCTGTACACAACATTCATTGATCTGACTAAAGCCTTTGATACTGTCAGTCATGAGAGCCAAATTTAGTTGCCTAGAGAAGTGCATCAATATGTCATTTCCATGATGGCATGCTTGCATGGATTCTAGATAATGAAGCATGCTGTAACACTTTCTCAGTCACCAGTGGAGTGAAGCAGAGCTTTGTGCTTGCTCTCAAGCTTTTTAATATGTTGTCAGCAATGTAGTCAGATGCCTTCAATGAAGATAAAAATTGCATCAAAGTCAGCTACTGCATGTCCTGAAGGTAAATTATTTTACTTGAAAAAGTTATAAGCCAAGACTAAAGTGGAGAGTAGATGTACAACTTTTTTATTCACAGGTTATTATTGTACATTCAATGCAGCCTCTGGGCTGAATTCATTCTTAGCTAGTTGAGTTAATTTTGTCCCGATAATTAATGTGAAGAAAACAGAAGTTCTCCACCAGCCAACATTGCACCACAAATATGTGGAGCCATCAGTTATAACAAGTGGAAAATTTTTGAATTTCGTGAATAGGTTCACTTACCTTGGCAGTATACTTTCAGGGATGGTTGCCAAAGCTAGCTCAATGTTTCAAAACCTCTGAAAGAAAGTGTGGAAGAAAAGAGCTATTAAGGTGCTTATTAAATGGAAGATTTGTAGAGCTGTTATGCTGACCTCATTGTTCTATATCTGTGAAACTTGAACAGTTTATAAAACCATTTGAACTATTGTAGAAATATTCTGAAGATCATCTGGCAAGCTAAGATGCCAGATATTGAGGTCTTTTCTTGAACTGAATTGTCAAGCATTCAAACTTTATTGCAGAGAACACATCTTTGATGAGCTGACCACAATGCCAAATGTACATTTGTCTAAAAGATTATTTTCCAGAAAATTCACACAAGACAAATATTCACCTGGAGGTCAGAAATAGTAATACAAAGACACTCTCAAGGTCTCACTGAAGAACTCTGGAATCAATTGTGAAACATGAGAGACTTTGGCAAAGGACCATCCAGTATGGCCTGCCCTCATCAAAGAAGGTGCTAGCTTCTATGAGCAAAGCAGAATTGCAATCGCATCAAAATATGAAATACCACGCAAATATTTGCATAACTATAAAAGTATGTTTATATGTAGTTAGGTAAATATTTTGGGGAGGAGGGAAGGTAAAATTGTTATTTGTCCATCTAAGGATAGTATATATGTGCTGTGTACTGTCCTGTGACTAAATGTCAGGAGATATCTTCTTGTGAATTGCTATTAGTCTTATTGCTGATGATTTGGTCCTTAAATTGGCAATATTTACTTTGAGAATGGCAAAGGGAATTTTGCTGCATGTGATTTATTATGGCAAAGAAAACAATATTGATAATTTCCTCAACTGGTACATTGGCAAGATTTATTCCCTAATATTATAAATTGTCTAGAAAGTCCTACTTAGAAAGTCCTCATAGTGGATAGTTGATCTTGAGTTCTTGAAGGTTATGCCAGTGGATCATGAATTCTCAAACATACTACTCCACCAGAAGGACTTTGAGTATGGCCAGAAAGAAGGCAATTCTATTTCCTGAGGCTCAGGCTAACTTAGGTACAGTGAGCCTTCTCATCAGTAGGTTAACTACTTATTAATGAATTACTTGATTATTGCAATCCATTAAATTCAAAATAAATATCAAAAAAAGGAAGAAATATGAGATACACAAATTTAGAGACCTATTTACTCCAAATATTCATGTGGCCTATTTGTGTCAGAACTTCAGTGTTAAAGCTTTTCAAACTTCTATTGAACTGATTAGTCATAGACACAGTGTACCTTGACTTAAATATAATGGTATAATTTTAATCCTTTTCAAGAATGAAAAATAATAACCAGAACCAGCATTTATTAAGCATCTACCATAAACTAGACACTGTCCTAAGCTCCTGTACTTATGGTCATGCTAGATAGACGCTGTATCATTTGTGATTTGTGAACACATTGGGAAGATATGTAAATAGAATATTTTCTCCAAGAAATAAATTTCTGTCAGTAGACTTTTGTACCTACATTCTAACTGTTCTAATAAAGAGAGGGACATTTTTACTTAGATTGTGTTTGATGACCACCTTTCCAAATGTGTATAATATTGCTTATTTCTGATTTTTTTTTATGAACAAAGCCCATTAGGATAAAAAGAACAGAGAAAATCCTCTTTGAAAATGTTTCTGGTCTATTAATTTTCAGTTCTTTAGAGATTGTTATGTCCCATGTCTCACAATTGCATAGAAACATTGGCATAAAGTTATTTTTTAAAAGATAGGCCATTGATTCTAGGGAAAAAACAATACTTGATTATTAAAGCAGTTTTGTAATTTCTGGAAGGCAATTTAGTATACCCTTTCAATTTAATTATTTTCTATTTATTTTAATCCCAGGTACACAACTAAAAAAATTCTATGGGTAGATCATCTCAATGCATGACATACTCTGAGTTGTAGACTTCTTTTATCCATAGCAAACTCTTAAGGGGTAACAGATCTTTCAAGAGGTGTAGCAATGTTGCAAACTTTGATTCAATTAACACAATTAGCATATTTGGAACACCTCATTATCCACAAAGAACTTCTCAACTATGAACTGGATCTCTTCCATTGCAAGGATAAACAAATGTGACAAGCACACAGTTTGCTGTTTTGTTTTATTTGATGTTTCTTAATAGAAAGCTGCTAAATAGGATTATTTCTATTGCTTCAGGGTTATTCATTTCAATAAATATCAAATGATTGATGTATTTGCATTGAATTTTCTCCGATTTTACTTTCCCAGAGCAAGGGCTGTTTTCCTCAGTGTTCTAGTTTACCCTGCAGTGGTTCTCAAAGTATGGTCTAGAGAATCCTGGGGATCTTTGAAACCCTTTTAGTAGGTCTACAAATTCAAAAATAGTTTTTATTTCCAATATGGTAAATGTCTATAAATATAACCCAGATAAACAAAAACGCTTTGGAGAGAGCCTCAATAATTTTTAATAGGATAAAGATACTGAAAACAAAAGTTTGCGAACCACTGCTGAGGGTTGGAAATTATGTCTCTTCTCTACTGACATTGGTCTTAATCCCATTGGCTGTTCCTGTTTCCTCTCCTTCCCTTCTTGTTAGGTTGTAATGTCCGGGCTAGCTTTTTGGAGGTCCTCCAGAAGGGCCTTGGTCTTAGCAAGATAGTCACCATGAAAACGGACAAGAATAGAGTCCAAAGTCTTTATTGTCTCTTACATAGTCTGTCTGTCAGTCTCAGCCTGATCCAGTCTCCTCCAGCAGTCTGACAGTTTGACAGCCTCAACCAGTTTCAGTCTGAGTCTGATTTTGTCCCCACTTCTCTCAGCCCTTAAATACTCTATTACAATTACATCATTATAGTATAAGCCAATCTAGAGTGATTATATCGTTGTGTCAAACTAGAGTAATTATATCATTATATCATCCTAGATATACACGAACTAGAGAACCATTATCTCATCAATTCCACCTTGTTTCAAGTATACTTCTTTCAAGTAAACTTCTCCAAAATTCCAGCCTTCTATATTAGGTGTCAGTGACTAGTTCCCTAGTTTTACTTAACTACTTAACATCAAGGGATATTAATATCAGTAAACATTTATTAGGTCCCTACTATGTGTCAGATACTATGCTAAGTGCTGAAAGATATTTATTTCAAAATCATAACAAGAACAAAATTATAAATGTTTTCTCCCACTGCCATACAAGTGCAATCATGTACAGCCACTAAGGGGGTGGATCCTGAAGCTAACTCTCAAGGCTTATTCCTGTCTTTTTGGTTCATTTGGCTTCATTTGGCTTATTTGCCTGAAAAACTTAAGAGACTCCACTGTCCCTATACTCAAAAAAGAACAAATACAAAGTTAAAAAAAATAGCCTAGATCCTTCACAGGACAATATGGTCTTAGAGGGAGAGAAAGCTCCAAATCTCTTCTCTGGCAGTATTGTCTCTTAACAAGTGCCATGAATTAGGGAGTCAAACCAACAATGTAGTAATCAAAGGACCAAGACTGATTCAGGCCTTTTTTGAACAGCCAATCAAAAAGCCTCCTCTCCATTACACAGCCAGTCAGTTAGAAATAGTTATAAAGTATCTACCTATGATCTATAGTCTCTTCAAAGCACTGCCATTACATGTTATCATAACTCTTAAGAAAACTGATTCCCTAGCCTCTACATATGGAGAATTATCAATAAAAAGACTTCACATGTGAATCTCAGATACCTTGTTGAAGAAAGCCTTTAAAATGTAAAGTTTTATGCCACTGAATCAATTGATAACAATTATTACATCAGTTTTCTTCTACAGCCTTCAGTTACAAAAGGGTAAATATATGGCCTATTGTAAATTATCATTTGCCAAAGCTTGCTTGTTCCCTTCCAATACAATAATACTTTCATTGAAGAAATGCTTAATTTGTAGGTCTCATAAAGGTCTTGAATAGAAGAATAGAATAGAAAAGCTGTAATGGTGTGGTAATTTTAGCTCTAACCAATTTGCAAAAACAATTATTAAATTTTCAGGATGAGAATTTACATCTCAGAATTTGACAATAGCATCAGGGTTTGATTTATTGCTGTTGACCGTTTAAACTTAAGAAAGTGTTAATAATGCTAACTGAACTTAATGTGAGAGTGTAAACTTTTTTTCTCCTGGAGAGCCCAGTTGCTAAATGTTTACCAGCAACCCTTGTGTTATTCTTATAATCATTATCTAAACTTAGCACAAGTGCAATAAAAAACTCAGGGAATGAAGTTATCATTAGATTGGATAGCAAACTAAGAACAACAACAATTGTCATTCATGTAGAGGAGTTTTAAGGTTTGCAAATTGCTTTATATCTATTATCTCATTTAACCTTCATAATATCATTAGGCAGTACGTTGTTTTCATAATGGCCAAATTTTTCAGTATTAATAAAGTCCATTTTCAAATAATGCATTTGATATCTTATCTCCTTTGTTATCCTTTGTTAATTGGTCCCTAAATGCTTTCACAATTGTGATACTTCCAACACACATTGCTTTTGTATTTACTTAGTCCAATATAATTATCTTTTCCATCTATATAATGCTATAGCCCCATAAGCACACCTGGATTATTCCAACAATAAGTGACTTCACTGACTTTTTTTGGTGCAAACGATGTGGTATAAAAATCTTTGCAGATATTTTCATTTTTATCTTCTGTTCATTACATTTTTCCCATTGTTATCATTTAATGCCATGATGATGACAAGTTGGACCTTTTGTCAAGCTTTGTTTAAATTGGTTTTCCCCTTCCTAATTTTTTTCTGCTTTTATAAGTCTACACTCAATCAGCTGTCATCCTACTTCATATAATTTTATATATGAGCATATATGCCAAACTTGGGTTGCTTTGATCACCATCTCTTAATGATTGTTAAGTAAGATAGACATTTCCTGACTAATATGCATTCAGAGTTCTTTTGATCTTGTTATAATCACTGGTTTACATTAATGATTAAATTATAAAATTGTTATATTTGATGTCATCGTGAGTTTTTTGTTCGTTACTCATTTTTCATTTTCAATTACTTATTTAAATGGTCCTTCATTGCATTGTTTCAACTTTGTGTCTTATATTTTTAAAAAATGAATTTCTATTCATTATGAATAAGACAATCATTAACAAATATAAATATTTCTATATACCAAAAAGAAGAAAAGGTCCACATAAGAAACTGTGGGATTTAAAAAAAAAAAAAAAAAGCAAATCGGGGTATATATTCTATATATTTTTTCATTTTTCTTAAGGTTTTACTGATTACAAATTTGTATTCAAAAGCCTTTGGAGAATGGAAGTGACTTTTGATTCATAGTATAAACTCTTAGAAGTTCTATCAAGCTTCAAAGGCTTCCTGATTGTCCCAAGGAACATTTAAAAAAAGTATTTTTTCCATGGCTCAACCTATCCAGATATGAAGAGACTTATCACTTGATGATGCTGGAAAGGCACATATAAATTTGAAATTGGCTATTTGCACTTCAAATATGAGACATCTGTATCCAATAACTAATATATGGTTATACTTCTGGTGTAGCTGCATCAAGGCTGATAAGTCTTGACATAAACTTCTTTTTATTTTCATTCAGTAATTGGAAGAGATCTATTGAATCCCACTCTTCTCAAAATCTATTCAGATCCTTAACTTCTTTCTTACTAAATTTTTTTAGTCTCCTTTGTACAAAAGACAATTTTTTTGGTTGGTGAGAGAATGTGTCCAGTATTAGGATTACATGCTAGAAATATTTTGCTTCTGTTCCCTTCTCCATCTTGTTATTCAAAATTGAATTTATCATCCCCAGACTGCTGGAACTTCTTTCCCTATTACTATTCTTATGAAACTTCCTCCAATTCTCCCATAGGATGATTTTTGAAGAACTCTTACCTTCACAAAAATTTCATCTCCAACTACCATGTGTAAAGACATTTCCCATTTCACCTTGCTATATCAAAACATAAGAAAAACAATGAAGTCTTAGCCCTCCTTAAATATCAAATCCTCAGATGCTGGGACTCACTACCAGGAATTCATTCAGAAATAGGCCCTGGATAAATGCATACATTCCATCTGTACTTTTGAATAAGGAAAATAAACTCACAATTCACCAGGCCCCTATCAGCAAGTGTTTACTAACCCAAATATATTAACCTATTTCTGTTGTTCTTTGATGTTTTGAGAATACACTGATACCACTCTCTACCATCACATTCACTGTGTAAACAACAGCCAAATGGTACTTTATGAACAGGAGTCTTTCACATCTTCTTTTCTTTTTTTAAAATTTTTTATTATATTTTTTTATTGACAGAACATATACATGGGTAATTTTTCAACATTGTCCCTTGCACTCACTTCTGTCCCAACTTTTCCATTCCCTCCCTCCACCCCCTCCCCTAGATGGCAGGCAGTTTCATACATGTTAAACCTGCTAAAGTATATCTTAGATATAATACATATGTGTGCAGATCCGTACAGTTCTCTTGTGGCACAAGAAAAATCAGATTCAGAAGGTAAAAATAACCTGGTAAGAAAAACAAAAATGCAAGTAGTCCACATTCATTTCTCTGGGTATAGCTGATTCTGTCCATCATTGATCAATTGGATCAATTGGAACTCAATTGGATCTCTTCTTTGTTGAAGATATCCACTTCCATTAGAATATATGCTCATATAGTATTGTTATTGAAGTGTATAATGATCTCCTGGTTCTGCTCATTTTACTTAGCATCAGTTCATGTAAGTCTCTCCAAGCCTCTCTGTATTCATCCTGCTGGTCACTTCTTCCAGAACATAATATTCTATAACATTCATATACCACAATTTACCCAACCATTCTCCAATTGATGGGTATCCATTCAATTTCCAGTTTCTAGTCACTACAAAGAGGGCTGTCACAAACATTCTTGCACATACAGGTCCCTTTCCCTTCTGTAAGATCTCTTTGGGATATAAGCCCAGTAGTAACACTGCTGGATCAAAGGGTATGCACAGTTTGATAGCTTTTTGAGCATAGTTCCAAATTGCTCTCCAGAGTGGCTGGATGTATTCACAATTCCACCAACAATGTATCAGTGTCCCTGTTTTCCCACATCCCCTCCAACATTCCGCATTATCTTTCCCTGTCATTCTAGCCAATTTGATAGGTGTGTAGTGGTATCTCAGAGTTGTCTTAATTTGCATTTCTCTGATCAATAGTGATTTGGAACACCCTTTCATATGAGTAGAAATAGTTTCAATTTTATCATCTGAAAATTGTCTGTTCATATCCTTTGTCCATTTATCAATTGGAGAATGGCTCAATTTCTTATAAATTAGAGTCAATTCTCTATATATTTTGAAAATGAGGGGTGATGTATGAGAATTGTTTTAATTAGTATTTCTTTAATCAATAGTGATTTAGAGAAATTTTCCTATAGCTATGATAGATTTGATTACTTTGTCTAAAAATTTCCTAATCATATCTTTTGGGCATTTATCAATTGGGCATTTCTTTTTATAAATTTGACTCAATTCTCTCTATATTTGTTATATATATTTATCAGAGATAACTTGATTTTAAAATTTTGTTTCAATTATGGTTATTAATTATATTGGTTGTAATCCTAACTCCTTTATTTTCCAAAATATCACATTCCAATCCCTCTCCATAAACCCTCCAATCCCTTGATGTAAAAGCTGCTAAATTTTGTATTATTCTGAGTATGGATCCATGATATTTGGATCATTCCTTTCTAGTTGTTTACAATATTTTCTCCATGACTTGAGATCTCTTGAATTTGGCTATAAATATTCCTAGAAATTTTCATTTTGGGATCTTTTTTCAGGAAGTAATTGGTATTTTCTTTCAATTTCTATTTTATTCTATGGCTCTAGATCAGGGCAGTTTTCCTTGAGCATTTCTTGAAAACTAATTCCTAGGGCCTTTTTTTGTTTATGGCTTTTAGGCAGTCCAATAATTTCTTCTTCTTCTTCTTCTTCTTCTTCTTCTTCTTCTTCTTCTTCTTCTTCTTCTTCTTCTTCTTCTTTCTTCTTCTTTCTTCTTCTTTCTTCTTCTTTCTTCTTCTTTCTTCTTCTTTCTTCTTCTTCTTCTTCTTCTTTTTTTTTTACTAATAAATGTTTATTGATTGGTTAAAATGCTCTTAGAGGAAATCATAAAAGCTTAATAACTTATTCAATTCAGTTAATCAAGCATTTATTGATGGACTGCTCTCTGCTAGTACACTGCTACTAATTGGTGAGCCTAAAAAGACAAAATGAAACAATCTTTACCCTTATGGAGAGTATATTCTACTGCTTCAAATTTCCTGATATGGCTGCTCAAACTCACTTGCTTTCTATTATCAGTGGAAAAAGCAGTCTTTCTTCATTCATTGCATTAAACTTTCCATTTAAGGCCAAATGCCCATTATCTTATGTCTCCTTTAAAACCCTGAACCCCAATAATCTCTAAATCATCTTTCCTGGATCTATTTTTTCCCAATGAGATATTTCCTTTTTTTTCCCAAAGAGATATTTCACATTATCTTCTCTTTTTTTTTTCATTCTTTTGATTTTTTTTATTGCTTCTTGATGTCTTGTGGAGTCAATTGTTTCCTCTTGTCCAATTCTAATTTTTAGGGAATTATTTTCTTCAGTGAACTTCTGTACTTCCTTTTCCATTTGTACAATTCTACTTACCCTGCCTGTCTTCAATTAATTAAATGGGGTAAACTGCTATAATTGTCCACATATTTGTGAATCCAGTAATATTTCAAGACTCCTGGAAAGAATTTAACATTATCCTTTCTAGTTGACCCTCCAATGACTTTAATGTCAAAATTAGAAAATTAGAAAAGTTTGAAATTTTCTAAATCAAAATAAATAAACCCAACAATATTTTTCAGAGCAATTGTTAGACAACCTTAATAGTCCAAGGATCTCCCCTGGTTTACAACCTCTCACTTTTTCGAATCCTTACCATTACAGTCTTAGTGTCTGGCTCTATCCATTTACATTTAAAGGTAGCTACAGTTGCATTGACTTTGGCAACAAGTCCCTCAAAACAAAACAAATCCCTTATACCTGATAAGGCTCTATTTTCAGGAGACTTTTCCCAAGACAATTGAGCAAAAATGGCCAGGAGCAGTACAAAAGCATGTAGTCCCAGCAAAAGCTGAGCACAACTAGTTCTTCTGAATTTGCACTTTTTCAAGGAGAAAATACTTGTTCTAGTCTAATCTCTCCAAACTCTCTGAAACTTAAACTGATTTCTGAAAAGATCCTCTAATAGAACTTGGAGGAAGCTTCCATTACCAAGCTGAAAGTGCTAACAAAGTTAAAATGCCTAAAGCTTACTTTACCAAAATTATCTTCAAGCAATATTTCCTAAAGAACTATCTTAATGTATATCATTTTCTTCTTTTCAAATGATCACAAATAGTTTACTCTCTTATCTTCCAGGAATTGAAGGCACCTCAATAGGCAACTATTGTATATAGAGGTATTGCCAAAACTCCTCCAGAAGCATAAAGGCCAACCTATTTTCTCCTCCCTCTACACCAGCCATCTTCCACTACAATCCTGATAACTATACCAGTTGTTGTGACTGGTCCAAATTTAGGCTAATTCCCTGGTAGTTTAGGTTCAATATTGGAAAAAATGAGATACATTTTAGTAGTTAAGAAAAAGATATTTATTTAACCATAGCAGGAGAATGGCATTCAATAATCATAGGCATTACAGATTTCTTAAGTTGATTTAGTTGAGGAAAACTCACTTGCTTGAGTTATCCCTCATGAGCCATCAATCAATTATCTGATTACTGCTAGAGTGCCTCATTATTGCTTTGTAGGTCATTGCAGTGAGGTGAAGAAGTATCACCAGTTTAAGCCTATAGGTTCTGAGCCAACCAAGTCTCAAGGAAGGTCTTAATATCTTTTAAGGAAAAACTAGCCTAACATACGTAAGAGAGAAGATAGGACATTGTTCCTACTATACCATAGCTGTAAAATGAAATTCATTATTTTCTTTTGTAAAACTGCTCCTCTTTAAAATATACTTATTTTTTTACTAAAAACCACTGCAATGACCCTGAGTAATCCTTATCTAACACTTTACCTAAATCTCTCCAAATTAATCACTAATTATAAATGATTAAACTTCCACAATATCTCATCTTTCCCTATCCTTCCATTCACAAATCACCTCTCTCTATCAGGCCCTTATCACCTTTTGATTGAATTGTTATAATAGCTTCCTAATTGTATTCCTTGCTTTTAGTATTTTTCTTTTCCAATCCATCCATAGATTCCAAAAAAGTCTTTCTAAAGTATATTTCTGACCATGCCACTAGGCTATTTAAACATTTTTAATGCTTCTGATGGCTTTTTTAATTGTTGCCTTCTTAATTAGAATTAAAACCCTTCACAATCTGGACCTCAGTTACCTTTAAAAATTTCTTTCATATTATTTCTTCCATTGAAGTTTCAAACCTGGTGCATTTATATACTGACTCTTTTCATTGGAGGAGTAAGTGATTGCTCTGAATGCCTTCATGAGATATGGAGATGTTGAGAAAGCTCATGACAAGAGTTATTTCCTTCCTTCCTTCCTTCCTTCCTTTCTTCCTTCCTTCCTTCCTTCCTTCCTTCCTTCCTTCAGAGAAAATTTCTTTGACACCAGATCCTTTGGGATCTGGACAAAGATCCCAAACACTCGACAAAGAGAGAGGGGGAAATAAATGTGTAGGCGATTTCAATTTATTACTGATTTCCAGTTTGCTTCCCTAGAGACATTGGAGTATTTCTCTTTGGTGAGATCAGGAACTCTTTCACTTGATCTAAGATATCTTCATGTAACTAGCTCAGCGGGAAGAAAGCAATCCTTTGGCTATAAGATGTACTGCTTTCTCTTTAAAAGATAGTGATCAGGAAAAGTTTAAACCCCAAAATAATTTCCCCTAGATTAGTAATAGTTAGAAGACAAATTTAATTAGTTTAATTAATTTAATGTTTTTCTCCAGTTACATTTAAAATATTTTTTATATTTGTTTTTAAAACTTTTGAGATCTAGATTTTCTCCCTTATCTGCACCCTCAACTCCCATTAAGAAACAACATTTGAGGTTATACAAAGCATGAAATCAAATTTAATTCTAGTCTCTGAGAAAAACAGAGCAGTTCGCCTGGTGGGCCCTTCTTCTATTCTTTTCTAGGCAGAAGTCAAAGACTTCCTTGGAGAAGGGTGATTGTGATTCCGGAAATATCTATTTATGTTTTCCCAAAATTCAAATTATACATACACATGGGTATACACATATCTTACAAGGGCAAAATATACAGCCCATATTTCCTTTCTCACACTTTACATTAGAGAGGAACTGTTCTACTTGCTCTTCTCCAAATTTATCCATCTCACATCTATATGATTTTGAAAAGGTTGTCTGAAGTACAATTTTTACCCCTCTACCTCTTTGAATATCTAATTTCCTTTAAAGTTTAGTTTACTGATTATTGTATATTATGTATTTATGCTGCTTTTGTACCTTTTTTGCTTATGTTATATTTTAAATTTTTCAATCAATATTGATTAGGAATATTGGCCTGTAGTTTTATTGCTGTTTTGACTCTTCTTTATTTGGATATAAAGATTGCATTTGTCTTTGACAAAAAAAAATAAAATAAAGTTTAGTTTAGAAGTTAGAAGTTAGAAGTTATTTCCTAAAGGGAAATATTCCCTGGTTTTTCTAGTTGCTAGTTATATTTTCTTACCTATTTTTCTTGAGTCAGGAAAATCAGAGACTGAGATAATAATTATAAAGTGCTTAGTATGGTATTTGGCACATGGTAAGTACTATATAAATATTATTATTATTATTATTACATTACCATAATCACATGTTATGGCTACCAGAAAATGTAAACAACTTAAAACACAGATTACTTTCAATTTTTATCTCTATATCTGTAGTATGATTTAGTGGATCAGGTGCTGGTGTGGTTTAAAAAGAAAGAAAGAAAGAAATACTACACTGACATTCACTAACTGTTTTACTCTGAGCAAGTTACTTAATCATACTATATGTTTCAAGCAAGTCCTTATGATTCTTGTATTATCGCATAGTCAGGTTATAATGTATATTAATGGAGGAAATTCCAATATCAGACTACCACCTTTGTTAGAATCATAGTTCGTTTGAGTTTTTATGTATCCCCTACATCTGGCACAAAGTTCTGCACATGTGAAATATTTAATAAATTTTTAAAATTGAACTGAGTTCTCTCTGTTGTTCTTAGGAAAAATTTGTACTCCCTTGGTCTTGAGATTTTGCATGCCTAAAATGGGGTGTAGGATGAAATAATCTCTAGGATCACTTCAAACTAAAAACTCATATGATTTAGAAACAATACTTTTCTATAGAGTATAAATAATTTCTAATCTTCTCTTAGAAAAACCATACATACTTTATATTTCTTATTCTCTTTCTCATCTGATTTCCTACTTCTTCCATGCATTCACAGTGAAACATTTTGGGGAAAGAAGGTGGGAAGAGAAGAGAATAAATAAATTTTAAGTGGTTGTACTTATTATGTGTTAGACACTATGCTAAACACTTGACAAATATTACTTCATTTAATCCTCACAACAATGCTGGGAGATAAGTGCTATTATTGTGTCAATTTTATAGTTGAGGAAACTGAGGCAAATACAAATCAGGTGACTTGCCCATGGTCACATGACTAATAAGTATCTGAGACTGGATTTAAACTCATATCTTCCTGATTTTTGGAGAGAAAAAAAAAGCTCTTACCTAAAAACTGGGCAAAAAAAGGTGGCTTGATTTTCCCAAGTAGTAAAATAATAAAGATCAGTTTCATGTTTTCTACTAATTAGGATATTTCCAGGAGTAATCCTTTTTAATTAAAAAAGTGATTGTAAGGTAATCAAATAGTGGCCAGAAAAAATGAAAGATGATAAGATTCTTTATCTTTAAAGGGGAAGAAGTGATCTGATAAATTGCTATATTTAGGTACAATTAAGTAGAAAGAAGGGCAAGGTAGATAATAATGTTGAAGGAATTTGGATATTGCTTGGTAGATGGAGAAGGGAAAAACAGGGATCAACAAAAGCCCAATACAATTTTATTTCCTCTTCTCCACAGAAATGTGGAAGCCACAGAAACAAGTATATATTTACCCGATCCTGTATGTCAATGATAATTTATATCTCATTTTAAAATTGTAATCAGAACAACACACAACTTTGTAGGAGTCCCCTGATTTCAATGTTATCTGATGATGAGATATATACATCTCAGAATTTGAGATATATACATCTCAAAGTTTAAGATACATCTAACTCCTGACACTATGAAAAGAAAAGAATGATTAAATATTTAGATTAAGTAATAAATTTAGATATTGTGCAATTTTCCCAAGAAGATCAAAGCTTACTAAATTAGTCATTAACATACATAATGCCCATACAGTATTTAGGAAGTATTATCCTTTATTACATTTTCCAGATATAGAGAATGTAAGAATAACAAGGTTAATGGACCATGATAGCCTTTGGTAAAAACAAGAAAAAAATGCATATTTTTGGATTTCTGACCTATTACCCCTTTGATAGATATCTTAGAAAAAGAAACCCAATGTTTTATTTATTTAAATAAGGCTAGAGAGTTACAGAACCTAGTGGAAAATCACAAACCAATAAAAGCCCCATTTATGCTCACATGATATGTGGGTATGGATCACATTTTAAGACATAAGTTTCAATATTTATTTTTTTTTACAAATTTTATATTTAACATTTAAATTAAATATTAAAATAGATTAAGTACTCTAGAGCAATTAAATTTTGAGCATCTTCCCTTTCTTTTTTACAGTTTAATTTATAGAATAAAACAAGTATTTCTATAACATAGTACAATAAAAAATGATAATTATGTATGAAACTGCAAGTCTGTTATGCACAACTTGCTATTCCTTTCAATTATACAACAAAAGTATTATATGAATTTCTTTTTTTTCTTCTTTTTTTTTCTCTCCTTTCCTTGTCTAGAGATAGTTAATCATTATACACAAATAGATAAATATATATATATATATATATATATGTTTGTATGTGTATATATATATATATATATATATATATATACACATACAAACATATATAGGGATTTATAGGTGAGAAATAATTGAACAAGTTACAAGTTGTATATTAATGTAATGGAATAGTGCTATACTGTAAGAAATGATGAGGAGGCCGACTTCAGAAAAACATGGAAAGACATATGAACTGATGACTATGAAGTGAGTTGAACCAGGAGAATATTGTATATAGTAATAGCAACATTGTGTGATGATCAACCATGATTGACTTCAGTCTTCTCAGCAATACAATGATCCAAGACAATTCCAAAGACACTTGATAGAAAATGTTATTCTCATACAGAGGAAAAAAATATGGCATCTGAATGCAGATCAAAGTATATTATTTCCCCTTTTATATTGTTTTTCCTGGATTTTTCCTTTTGTTTTGTTGCTTCTTTCACAACAGGACTAATGCAGAAACATGTTTACATGATTATACATGTACATGTATAAATTACATCAGATTGCTTGCCTTCTTGGGAAAGGGTATGGGGAAGAGAGAGGGAGAGAAGAAATTTGGAACTCAAATTTTTATAAAAAATGTATGTTGAATACTATGTGTGTAATTGGAAAAAATAAAATACTATTTAAAAATCAAAAATATTCTATATTTTCTTTGAAACTAATCCCAAAATATACTAAATGAATTCTGGAAAAAATATAAAAACCTTCATAAAATAAAAATGTTTCTACCTCTTTTCTATGAAAAACATAATTAATTTTGGGTGTTACTTAGAAAATAACAAAGCTTTATTAACTTAATAAAAAATTGAAATGACAAATTCGCACTATCTCAAACAAATGTTTATTTTTAAAGAGATGTATCTAGAAAACTTTTTTAAAATAGTGATAAATACTTTTAAAAATCTCTATTAAAAGTGGACTACTATAAAGTCAGAAAGCTTAATATAAATTATAAAACTATTAGATAGAAATTCTTCATTATAAAGTACAATTTTGTTAAATCTTGAAATAAATCCCCTATTCACCTAGCTATATCTTCAGAGAATACAATCAACTTACAAAATTCACCAAACAGATACATATAAAAAGCCATATATTGCCATATGCTACTTTCTCAGTTCGGCAAGAATATGTACGTCATGTAATATCTGTTGGAATTTCAGAATATCTCCAGTTATCAATGACTATTTGAAAAGAGATTTATTATTTTCATATTCCTAAAGAGATGGAACTTCTTTATATCAAGAAGGACTTATGTCTAAAATTTTGTATTGACTGTGTCTCTTCAGGAATGAGTGACATTAATGAATTCAAAATAAGGAAATTGGCATTACAGTTTAATTTTTTTTTCTATTGTCTCATTTGCATGGGGATATAAGATTGGCCATGAATTCCAATTTAAGCTTATATTATTGAAACAAAATTAATATTTCTCAGAAGATGTTGGTATAACTCAGGTTTCTATACAAGAAAGACCTTAGAAGCCACAGGCAAGAAGAGGAAGCTAATTTCTCAATAAGAGAAGTGGGGGAAGGATAGGACTTAACCTAGAAATCAATATGAATTCTGCGTGTTTCTTTCTTCATATCTTTGGTCTTAATCCAGTAGAAAGTGTGGAACCATGACTCCTCCCAAAGAAGAAAAAGAAGAATGTCTCTAGTTTCCAAATTCCTCCCTTCATGTAGCTTTGGGTCAGTTTTTTCTCTCTTAAAGAGAGCCTTATGGAAAATTTTTCAGGGTTGGCTAGAAATCAGTTACACTGTATTCGAGCAGTTTGTTTTTAACTTACTTAACAGTAGTGCATCTTTTCTACATAGCACATAATTCTCTTGTATGTAACATTTCTAAGAACATGAAGAGGAAGCTTGCTTTTATTTTTTAAAGTATTTTATTTTTCTAAATACATGTAAAGATAGTTTTCAACATTAATTTTTATAAAGCTTTGTCTTCCAAATTTTTCTTCCTTTCTTACTTCCCAGTTCCCCAAGACAGCAAGCAATATGATATAGGTTAAATATATGCAAATCTTCTAAGCAAATTTCCATTTTTGTCATGTTGTACAAGAAAAATCACACCAAAAGGGAAAAGAAACATGGGAAAGAAAAAAACAAATACTAGCAATGACAAAAAAAGTGAAAATACTATGCTTCAATCCATATTCAGTCTCCATAGTTGTCTTTCTGAATGTGTATGTCATTGTCCATCCCAAATCTATTGGAATTACCTTGAATCACTGCATTGTTGAGAAGAGACAAGTCTATCACAGTTGATCACAAAATCTGTTATTACTTTGTATGTTGTTTTCTTGTTTCTGCTCATTTCACTCAGCATCAGTTTATATAAATCTTTCTGGATCTTTCTGAAATTAACCTGCTGATAGTTTCTTATAAAACAATAATATTCCATTTAATTCATATACCATAATTTATTTAAATATTCTCCAAATATTGGACATCATTCAATAAGAAGCTTAATTTTAGCTTTATTCAGGTTTTGTTTTTCTTTTAGAGAAATTAAGGATTATCATGAATGTTGTCACAGTAAATTTTAAGTATAAGTATAAGCAAGAGAATATGAATGATAGTATGTTTCCTTAAATAAATTTAACTTTAATCTGGTATGTTATGTTCTTTATAATTACTTCTTATAAAATCACATCTACTTCCTCCTAATTGATACATTTTTAGACATGTTTCATTAATATGTAATTTTAAGTGACTGAATTATTGTATTTTCTTAGGATATTAGCAAGATATTAAAAATGGAAGCCATTCACATCAATATGTCAAGCAATCCTCCTATGAATCACACAACTAATTCTGAACTCAAGACAAAGAGACCTCGGGTCATGTCAAAAAGTGGACACAGCAATGTAAGGATTGACAAAGTTGATGGCATCTACCTACTTTACCTTCAGGATTTATGGACAACAGTAATTGACATGAAATGGAGGTACAAACTCTCTCTATTTGCTGCCACTTTTGTGGTGACCTGGTTCCTATTTGGAGTCATCTATTTTGTGATTGCATTTATTCATGGGGATTTGGAACCAAGTGAGCATTTCCCAAATCAAACAGCCTGCATTATGAATGTCAACTCTTTAACTGGTGCATTTCTCTTTTCTCTTGAATCCCAGACAACTATTGGATATGGTGTACGTTTTGTCACTGAAGAATGTCCTCATGCCATTTTCTTGCTGGTTACTCAACTGGTTATAACAACCTTAATTGAGATCTTTATCACTGGCACTTTCTTGGCCAAAATTGCAAGACCTAAAAAACGGGCTGAGACCATTAAGTTTAGCCATTGTGCAGTCATTACCAAACACAATGGGAAGTTATGTCTGGTGATTCAAGTGGCCAACATGAGGAAAAGTTTGTTGATCCAGTGCCAGCTCTCTGGCAAGCTCCTCAAGACTCACCTTACTAAGGAAGGGGAAAGAATATTACTCAACCAAGCCACTGTCAAGTTTCATGTGGACTCTTCTTCTGAAAGTCCCTTCCTCATTCTACCCATGACATTTTATCATGTTCTGGATGAGACAAGTCCCCTGAGAGATCTGACATCACAAAATCTGAAAGAAAAGGATTTTGAATTGGTAGTTCTTCTCAATGCCACAGTGGAGTCCACTAGTGCTGTCTGCCAGAGCCGAACATCTTATATACCAGAAGAGATCTACTGGGGATTTGAATTTGTACCTGTTGTATCTCTCTCCAAAAATGGAAAATATGTGGCTGATTTCAGTCAGTTTGAAGAAATTCGAAGAAGTTCAGACTGTACTTTTTATTGTGTAGACCCAGAAAAACAAAAACTTGAAATGAAATACAGGGAGGAAGAGCAAAGGGATAGAGAACTTAGGACAATGTTGTTACAACACAGCAATATGTAATTATTTTGGAATCTAAAATTTTAACTTTACAAGCTAATTCTCCAAATTATAAAAGGGTAAGAATCTGTAGAATATAAGCTCTTGAGGACAGAAACTATGTCACTCTTGTCTTTGTATCTCCAGTCCCCAGTAAGTGCCTTGCATAGAGTAGGTATTTAATACAAGTTTGTTGAATTAAATTATTCTGTCTTCTATGAAGCTACTAATTATAAATATTTGCAGGGGCCATTAAAAAATGCTGTAAGGGAGGGGGAAAAAGTGGATCCTTCCTTTATATTCAGCCAAAAAAAAATTTTTTTCTACATGAAAAATTCCTTGACTGTACTTACTATGCTTTTAAAAAAAATCTCTCAAAAATAAAATATTCTAATAATGAGTTTGGAAGAACTTGGTCAAGTATAATTCTAAGAATTTCACTCCTTCCAGAAGATTGATAAACACCAATGGAATAAATATTTAAAGGAAACAGGACTGTATAAAGATAATTACACAAAGTATTTATTTGATTCAAAAAGTGACAAAATAGACAAAAATGATGTAGCCATAATTTAAATCTTGTTTCTTGGAGAAAATTATGTTAATGTTTGCTTGAATTGATAATTGGCTACACTTTAACAGATTTCTAAAAACATTAGTTTCTTAAGATTATTTACTTTTTACCACTTATCTATTAAATGGTTTGCTTTATATTTATTATCTAGAGTGATTAACCAAAACAATGATTAGATATCATTAAAATTTATTTCTTCAGGATGCCGTTTGAGAGGATATTCTAGAAATGTGTGTGTTCAAGGTAATTTGTTCAGTTTTGGACAATAGGAATGAGTAACTTTATAAATTAATTGCTTTTGCTGGGTTGTTTCCTACCTCTTTTTTATTTTTATTTTAAACAGGACATTGGATTCTAGGAGGAAGAAAAATGGAAATGATGATGATGTAAAAAAGATAAACATTAATAAGAATATGTTTTGTTAGTTAAATTACTTGTCTGTGGGCATATAGGATGTGTCAGTGGTAGAATTTGATTTTACTGACTTCAAGGTCATTCTTCTGTCCATTATGTCATGACATGTTTTGTCTTTCTACACTTGACACAAAATTGTGTGATATAATATGTAAGACAACAATGCTCACATGTATATTTCCTTTCTTTATTGAATTCTTTCAGTTTGCATTTGATTCACTTGAGTACAATTTTGCCTTAAGGTTTTCTCCAATTTGCAGCATATTCATAAAAGATTCTTAGAAAACTGTAACAATGAGGAGAACTTTATGCAACAATGCATTGTTTGTAATATCTAGACTTAGAATAGCATAGGACACATTCCCCAAAGGTATTCATATTGTTGTGGAAGATATCCCACGTAGATTACAAAAGAAAGAGGGATTCATTGATAGTAAGGTCCCATGAGATCTCATGTTTATAGGTGACATGCTGAGTTCATCAAGCTCAGATCACTGAAGAACCACTTTAAATGAGATTCATAAACACTCATGAGTTTGACTTTGGAAAGCAAAGAAGATGAAGAATACATATTTTTAACATTGCGAATTGTAGTTTGATGGAAATTCCATAGACCTACTCTTTGAAGACATACATCTTGGACAAACAATGTAGATGAATAATTAATCTCTCCTGTAATTGAAAAGAATGAAGAGCTGAATTGCCTTTGGGAAATCAAACTCCAAGTTTTTCTCTGAAACAAAGGCTTGTGTTTTTAATATTAGTATCCTTCTGACAATATTTTGGTTCCAAGTTATGGAATACAATGATTTCTTTAAAATTAAATTCATGATTCATTCACATTATATAACTGGCAAAATAAATTACAATATCTTGCCAATGAGGAACTAGATAGCATAATCAGTGAGCTCTGGATCTGGAGTCAGAAAGATAATTCACATCCAGATTCAGCTATTTACTAGCTATGTAACCAGGGATAATTCTTACCTTCAGTCTGCTTCATTTTCCTCCTCCGTAAAATGGCAATAATGACAGTACCTACTTCCCAGAGTTGTTGTGAAAATAAAATGTTATAACATTTGTGAAGTTCTCTACAAACTTTCAAGTGCTCCATAAATAATAACTATTATTATTATTATAAAGACTTATCATAGAAATGCTTGACAAAACAGAGGCAGAAAATTATCATATAGAAAAGGAAAACCAATGGAGAATCCAGGTATTTTGTTGATGATGAATCAACATCAAGAAATTTAAAGCCCACTAATTCACAGAATTAAGAGAAATAGAAATAGTGCTATATACTTCCTTGAGACATAATGCCCACACTGCTAAGAAAACAAATCTATTGATATAACAAAGATGTAAAATGAAGCAAATCTGAATAAAAGTCAAATAGCTCAATCAATAGTTTATAGGATTATTTTAAATAATATTGCATAACATTCTTCTGATATGTTCATTTAGCAACCTTTGATTTAAGTAAAGATTGTGATATTTAATTAGTTTTATGCAGAACAAGTTTGCAGAGAATCTAAAAAATAATTTCAGTAATAAATTGAAATGATGTCAGTAAAAAATATATAGAGTTTAATTTTTTTCTGATTGTAATCTGAACAGATACAGCCAATTATACTGATTATATATAAAACTATGATCTGGCCAAAGTATATAGGTAATAAACAAATTTCTTATATTTGAAGTTTTCTGCTGCTAAAAATTCATGCTAAACATACTTTCACTAAGCTTTGGCATTTTGAAAATTTTCTGGTGCATAAAGCTTTCTTATTGGAAACTGTTTTTAAAAATCACTTTGTTCCTTCTTGAACACCTCAAATAAACAGCAGAAGAGCATTGCAATCTGTAAACAGTACCTTATTTCAGTAATAAAATATGCTTTTTATCCCCTTTCACTCAATGATCTCAAACTTTTTTGTGAACATAACAAACTAATATTAATTTTCAGATTCTCATAATAGGATTGATATAGGCCATTCCAATTTTGTTGTCCAAAATATGCTGCAAGAAACTTTGAAACACACTTTAAAATGAATCATATGTTGTTTGTTGAAAGATATTAAAACAATCATTTTAGAGGGATTTTACTACAAGGGTTCTGTTACCATGGACAATAACTGATCTATAGTAAAAGAATAACTAAAAAATATTTTGGTCAAAATAGCAACTAAAAAATTCAATCAACTGGGTAGTTTCTTATCACAGTTCTAAAGAACTGATTTGGTCAACTAGTCAACAAATACTTATTAAGTACCTACTATGCTACAAGATACTATAGATACCAAAAAAAAAAAAAAAAACGGCAAACTATTTCCTGCTTTTGAGGTTCACAGACTAATGAGGGAGAGAACATGTAAACTATATATAAAAAAAGATACATAAAAATAAATTGAAAATAATCAACCTAGAGAAGTCCTAGACTTAGGTGAGATGTAGAAAGGCTTCCTATAGAAGGTAAGATTTTAGCTATGACTTGAAGAAAGCTAAGATGTGAAGATGAGGCAGAAGAATATTCCAGACATGTGAGGGAGGAGGTGAAAATTCCTAGAGGCAGGAGATGGCATGTCTTATTGGAAGAGCAGTAAAGAGTTCCAATATCATGTGGATTACAGAGTATGTGGGTGTGTGTAAGATGTAAGAAAATAGGAAAGATGGGGAGATGAGGAAGATTATGAAGGACTGAATGCTAAAATGAAAATTTCATATTTGATCCTGCAAGTGATAAAGAACCATTGGATTTTATTGACAATAGGGATGATATGGTCAGATTTATACTTTAGAAAGATCAGTTTAACATCTCAATGAAGGATGGAGTGGGGTGGGAGGAGACTTGTGAAAGGGAGACCAACCATCAGTTATTACAATAATCTAGGTGTGGTGTAATAAAGGTCTGAACCAGAGTGGTAGTAGAGAAGAGAAAATGGTATTTAAAAGCTTTTACAAAAGTAAAAACAAAAAGACTTTAAATGTGGGGGTGAGCAAGAGAGGGGAGTGGAGGATGACACCTCGTCATGAGTCTAGATAACTGCAAGAATAGTAATATCTTTCACAGTAATAGGAAAGTTATGAAATTTGGAGAAAAGATGAGTTCAGTTTTAGACATGTTGAGTTTAAGATATCTCCAGGCATTTGAGATTGCCAACAAGAGTTAGAAGTGAGAGAATGGGATAAGCAGAGAGTTTAGGATTGAACAAATAAATTTGTGGATCATTAGAATAGAGAGAATTAAATCTTAGGTGAAAAAAGATATAGAGAGAAGAAAGCCCAAGATAGAATTCTGTGGCACACCTTCAGTTACCATGAAATGGATGAAGATCCAGAAAAAAGAGGCTGAGGAGAGGTCAGAAGAGGAAAACTGGGAAAGATTTTTTTTGTCACATATCACATGACACACATACACACACACACGCATACAATCTAGAGAAAAGAGAGTAACAAAGAAAAAGAAGTGATCAACAGTGTGAAAGGTTGCAGAGAGGTCAAGAAGGATAAAGATTCAGAAAAGGCCCTTAGATTTAATAATTTAAAAATCATTAATAACTTTGAAGAGAACAGTTTTGGTTGAATGAGGAGGTCAGATGGAATCTAGACTAGAGTTAAGAAATGAGCCCTCCTCTTATACACATACACACTCCTACTCACTTCCTGCAAAATAAAAGAAAATATCTTCTCCAAACAGACCTAGAAAATACACCAGATCAAATCCAAATGGGGAAATCCCCCCAAACAAGTTTTCTTTAAGTCATATTTCCAACCCAGATTGAGAATTACAGAAGACTCCTGTGCCAGGGAGAGTCTGAACATTATGGTAAGATGGGTCCCAGACATATCAGGATATTGAAGAGTATAGGAATAGGTGCTAACTGAAAGTTTATCATTACTACCCCAGTTCCAAATTATAGAATGAAGGTGGACCTTTTCAGAAGATTGATATTTTGGGGAAGGGAACAGACACAAGCTCTAGACTGAGAGAAATAAATTCTGAAGAAATAGCAATAGAGTGACTCTGAACCCCAAAACAGATTAAGATCTCAGTTCCATCTTCTAGGAATAGTCTGAATCTCAGCATAGAAATCCCAGAAAAAAGAAGAATCAGTACTTTGCTTCTGAATCAGGAGAGTTCCCCAGCTGGCTCATAATAGCTGAGTCTAGAAATCACCTGTGCTCATATTCAAACCAAAGAAAGAAACTTGAAGATCAAGGAGGCAGCAGATTTTGTTCTGGATCAAACCATTTGGGGAGCCCATAAAGCTTGTAGGTCTTCAGTCTGAGCTGTTTTTAAGAGCCTGAAAAAACACAATACTTTAAAAGCAGACTTTTCCTCCAAAAATTTTTAGATTCTGCATCTAACATACTTGAAGTCAGCAAGTAAACTGGAAGAATCAGAAAACAACAAAAAGAATCATATGATTAAAAAAACAACAACTATTGTCATAGGAATACTTAAAACACAAACCCATTAAAAAGAAAAGAATAACTCCAAAACATCTATAAGAAAAGTCTCAAACAAAAAGTTTGAGTACAAGTTTATCTAAAATTCCTAGAAAAGATGAAGGAAGAGTTTAAAAAGAGATAAAATATTTTTATAAATGAAATAAGAATTATATATAAGAAACCATAAGAAAGGGAATTACTTGTTTGACAGAAACTACAAAACTTTAGCCAGGCAAAAAAAAAAAAAAAAAAGATCACTAAAAGTTAATGAGTCAACAAAGCAAGAAATATTAATTGAAGTTAAAAATAACTGAAAAATAAAAGAAAACACATGTTAGCTAACAGCAAACACAACTGACCTAGAAAACAGATTAAAGCTAGGAAAATTTAAGAATTATTTTACTATCTGAATATTATTTTAAAAAATACTAGAACCATACTTCAAGAACTTTTGAGGGCTTAGGCAAAATGGTAGAGAAAAGACAGGAAACTCATCTTTTAATGTCTCAAAAACAAATTTTAGAACAGCAGAACCCATTAAAAAGGTTATATCACACATATTGTGATATAACAGTTTTCCAACCCAAAACTAATTAGGAGATTGAAAGGAAAGTTTGTCATGCAGGGCAGTTTGTTATGTCAATGGAAGCAGAGACTCTGTCCTTTTTATAAGATGTTATTTTCTTGGTTTTTTTTTTTTTGTTTTTTTTGTTTTTTTTTTTTTTTTGATGTGTGTGTGCCTCCTTTATCAAGATGTTGACTTTTTCTTCATGACTTTTTTTCATCATTCTCATTTCTCTTCCTAATTTTTCCTCTATCTCTCTTACTTAATTTTAAAAATCTTTTTGAGCCCTTCTATGACCTGAGATCAATTCATATTTTTGACATTTTAGATGTAGCATTTTTGACTTTGTTGTTTTCTGAGTGCATGTTTTAATATTCCTTGTTATCATAGTAGCTCTCTATAATCAGAATTTTTTCTCTTGTTTGCTCATTTTCTAGTCTATTTCTTGACTTTTAACTCTGCCTAAAATGAGGCTCTGCTTCTGGGCTGCAGAATATATTTTCCCAAGCTTAAGGGTTTTTCTGCTGCTCTTTTTAGAGCTAGTTCTGGCAGTCTGTAAACTTTTACTTCTTCCAAGATGGTATGATCTAGGGAGAGATGTGTTTACTATTCTCCTGGCCTATGCTCAGATCTGTGATTAACCATAAATACTTTTTTTTTTTTTGCCCTGGAACTGTGATCAGAGTTTTAGTTCCTTTGTGGCCACAAGGTCTGGTGTGCCAGTGCTCTGTGTTCTGGAACTGAGACCCAGAAATTTGACCCAGATCAAGATTGGGAAATGCAACAGAGTCCTGACCCAATTGCCAGTAAAGTGACCCCTCTAATCTTTTTCTGACCAATTTTGCTTCCCTTATTGACTATGGGATGAGAGTTCCAGAAACAGTTGCTGATTCAGTCACTCCCATGGTCTGCTCCTGGCTTGCTGGATCCAATCTGAGTTTATAGTGTTCTTAGTTCTGTTTTCTGGAGGTCTCTGGAGCAGCCTTCATTTCAATAGAGTAATCACCACAAGAGTAGCCAGAGGTTAAAGTCTAAATCCTTTATTATCTCCTTGCCTAGAGTCTGGCTAGCTTTCTTAGAGGCCTTCTCGAGTCTTGGTTTCAGTGGAGAAGCTAAGGAGGAGAGGCTGCCACCACAGGGTGAATGAATCTGAGTCCAAGAGCTTGTGCTTCAGCCTCCAGTCCACTTGTCTTCCCCAGTTCTGAATCCAAGCTTTCTCAGTCCCCTAGGAGAGCCACCAGGAGCCTGACTGAAGGTGGAAATGAATCTCTCTCCTTGGCTCCAAGAGTTTGGCCTATATGCTCTACACTGAGTATAAACTATCATTATATCACTGAGAAACTATTATTTGTTGTAAGATTAAATCAATCATACTGAATTTAGAGAATTATTAAGCACCATGCTAAACTAGATAACCATTGTCTCATCCATTCCACTTAGTACCTTGTAAGAATCCTTGTTTCAAGTTTAGAGTTGTGGCCCATAACATGAGCTGATACCAGTATTACAGGTAAAGGAAAAATTAGGAAGAGAAATGAGAGTGACACAAAAAAAAGTCATGAAAAAGTCAATATCTCGACAAAAGAGGGACACACATACACACACGTGCATATGCATGCAAAAAAAATCATTGAAGAAAATAAAACCTTTAAAAATAGGAGAGGAGGAGGATTCTGGGAAGAGTGAAATAGAACAGTAAATTTTAAGTTCTCCAGTTTTCTCCCACAAACAGAACAAATTTGTGCCTCAGGGTGCATAAAGATTGTGAAAAATCTGGAAGACTTGGGGCAGAACAGGAGTCCTTCTGATACAACCCAAGAACATATAAAGTAGAACTCCTGCTGGGGATTGAGCAGTGTGAAGTACAAATACCTCTGGGCTATCTCCACTGAAACACCAAGTGGGGAACCCTGGGACTAGCTGAGTTTGACTGGAGCTTTCCTGTACTCTGTGTGGAGTTGAGGGGTCTGAGTCCAGGAAGACTGAGGGAACCTTGACTGATTAGGAACACAAGGCATACTTGTACTGTAGACTCCCACCCCTGGATGAGAAACAAGCAGCATATTCCATGAATAGAGAAGCAGTAGGGCAGGGACCTGAGCACTGGCAGTTGGTGAAGTTCTTGGTTTGGAGTTCTAGATCAGAGAGAAGAGCTAAAATGAAGCTAAAAGAACCATACCCCATATGATTAGAAGAGTTTATCAAAAACTCTTTTAAGAAGAACCCAACCATAGAAACCTACTATGGAAACAGAGAAGACTGAGATTCTCTTCAGAGATGACACTGAAGTTAAAAAAAAAAAAAAAAAAAAACCTCCCTCTACCCCAAAGAGTAACATTATCAGAGTTAATTTGTCGAAGAACTCAAAAAAGAATTTAAAAGTCAAATGAGAGACATTGAGGAAAAATAAAAAATAAAAACAAAAACAAAAATCCAAGAAAAACAAGAAGATTATGATAAAAATTTATCTAACTAGAAAAGGAGATAGTCTTAAAGACGAAAATAATTTGAAAATTATGATTGGACAAGGGGAAGCCAGTAAACCTATAAGAGATCAAGAAATAAGAAAATAGAATATAAAGAATAAAAAACTAGAACAGAATTTGAAACATCTTATAAGAAAAACAACAGATTTGGAAAACAGACCAAAAAGAGAAAATATGAGAATAATAAGCTCTGACCCAAAAAAAGAACCTTGACACAATAATGCAAAAAATAATCCAATAAAATTGTCCTGGAGTGATAGAACATCAGAGGAAAGTAGAAATGGGAAAAAACACATTGATCACCACTTTAAAGAGATTCTTTGTGGAAAACACATAGGAATATTATAGCCAAATTTTGAAACCCCCAGATCAAAGAGAAAATTTTGTGAGAAACAAAAAAAATAATTCAGAGTGGAGTTTCAATTAGAATTGTACAAGACTAATCAGTATCCACAATAAAGGACTGCAGACTCTGGAATTATGTGTACTGGCAATGAAAAGAACTAGGACTGCAGTCAAAAACATCATATCTAGCAAAATTATTCATGATATTGAATGAAAAAAATGAACATTCAATGAACTTGCAGATTTTGAGGACCTTTTTTCAAGCAAACCCAAATTCAATAGCAATATTTTTTTGCTTAAACATATATACCATATGTTTAAAATTGACATCACCAATTACTCAAAAGAAAGATTGGGGCAGAGTTGAGTATGATCTGACCCTACAAAGCAAAACCATCTGGAAAAAAAGTAAAAATAGTCATTATGTTATATAAATGAGGTATAGAAGAAGAAGAGATATGAAGGCATTAGAGGGGGCAGGAAGACTTGTAGGTCTGAAAATCCATTCACATGGTGAATGGGTTAAATAAGCAATAAGACATATGGGTTGGCACCCTCCAAAATTTATAAAGAAATAAAGATGGAGGGATAGGCAGAGTGGGGAACAAAATGTGGAGGAAGAAGATAAGGGAGGGATCCATAAGTGAGAGGAGATTAAATAATAGCAAGGCAAATTAAAGAATTCTTAAAGCAGAAGAGTTATCAGGGATAGGAAAGAAGAGATATACACAAGCACTACAACAAGAATCAGAAGTAGAATTTATTAGAAAAAAAGTGTGACTAGTAATCATTTATCTTAGACAAAGTCATACTTAAAGATTCAATTTAGAGAAAAATCTACATTATATGTCAGCTATATTAATATTGTTTTAGATGCATGTTTACATATGGGTAAAAGTGTGTGTATATATATTTATCTGATTATATATAGATAAGTATAAATATGGCTCTATGTATGTGTGTACATAGATATATGTGGGGGCGGAAGGGTGTGTAGTAAGGAGTTGGATTACAACTAAGAATCATTTACCCTTCAAATTTGAGTATAATCCTTCAGGAGGGAAAAATGAATGTTCAATGAAAGATTTTCAACAATTCCTGATAAAAAGACCAGAACTAAGTAGAAATTTAGACTTTCAAATATAAAACTCAAGAGAAGCATTAAAAAAAAGGTAAACAGGAAAGAGAAGTCCTAAGAGTTTCAAGAAAGTTTTAAACGTTTACATTCCTACATGGGGAAGTGATACTTATAAATCCAAAAAAACCCCAAAACAAAACAAAACAATTTCTCCTTATTAGGGCAGTTAGAAAGAGTCTATACATAGACAGAAGGTATGGGTGTGAGCTAAATATGATTGGATGATTATCCAAAAAAATACACTTAAAGGGTAAGAAGGAGATATGCATTTGGAAAGTAGGAAAGGGAATGGTAGAATGGGATAAATTACCTCATGTAAAAAAAAAAAAAAAAAGGCATGAAAGAGCTTTTATTTATAGGGAAGGGGAAGATGGGGGAGGAGATAGAAGAATATTACTCTCAGTGGAATTGGCCCAAAAAGGGAATAATATACAAACTCAATTGGATATAGATCTATCTTATCATATAGGAAAGTAGGTGAGGAAGAGGTTAAGAAAAGGCAAAGGATAATAGAAGAGAGGGCAGATTGGGATAGGTAAAGGAGAGAAGCAAAACACTTTTGAAGAGAGAAGGAAGGATAAATGGAGGCAAAATAGGATTGAGGGGAATACACTGTAATCAAAACTGGAAAAAAAATTTCTAGCAATTTTCTCTGATGTAGATCTCAATTCTCAAAAATGTAAATGAGTCAAATGTATAAAAAGGAAAGTCATTCTTTAATCGATAGGCAAAGAATATGAACAAGCAGTTTTCGAAAGAACCAAAGCTTTCTAAAAATCATATGAAAAAGCGTTCTAATCACTACTGATTAAAGAAATGCTAATTAAAATAATGCTGAGCTATCTCTTTACATATATCAAATTGGCTAATAAGAGAAAAGAAAAAATGACAGAAGGATATGGATGTAGGAAACCATTCTGCAAAGCAGCTTGAAACTATGATCAAAGAGCTATAAAAACCATGCTTACCCTTTGACACAGTGATACTACTTCTAGATTTGTAATTCAAAGAAATTTTAAAAGATGGAGAGAGGAGGGAATGAGGAAAAGGGCCCATATGTCCAAAACTTTTATAGCAGCTCCTTAATATTGGAAACTGAGGGAATGTTCATCAATTGGGTAATAATTAAACAAATTGTTTTATGTGATTGTGATAAAATGCTATTATATTATTATAAGAAATGATGAGCAGGATGCTCTCAGAAAAACCTAGAAAGACTTAGGATGAACTGATGCAAAATGAAAAGAAAAGAACCAAGAGAAGCAGGAGAATATTATTCACAGTAATAGCAACATTGTATGGTGAGTAACTGTAAGTGACTTAGCTATTCTCAACAATACAATTATTCAAGGCAATTTCAAAGAACAGATGAAAAGTAACAGTTAATGGAGTCTGAATGCATATCAATTTATTTTATTGAGGTTTTTTTCTGTATTTTCTTTTACAATATAACTAACATGGAAATAGGACTTATATAACTACATATGTATGACCTACATAACACTGCTTGCCTTCTCAGTGAAGGGGGATGGAGAAAAAAGAAGGGAGGGAGGGGCTTTAGAATTCAAGAAAATTTTAAAGGAATGTTAAAAATCCTTTTTATATGCAATTGACATAAAAACAAAATATTAAATTGTTTAAAAAATGAACTTTTGCCCAAGAGACAAAACAAAAGAAATCTTAAAAGAAAACTGCCCAGATCTTTTACAACTAGAATGCAAAATGGAAATACAAAGAATCCATTGTTCACCTGAAAGAAATTCTAAAATGAAAATACCTGCGTAAATTATAGGCAAAATCCAAAGGTTCCAGGTTCAAGAAAAATACTGTAAGCAGCCAGAAAGAAAAAAAAAATTAAAGTGCTGAGGAGCCACAGTAAGGAAAACATATTATTTAACAGCCACCCCATGAGGGGTGAAGAGTTTAGAATATGATATTCAAAAAATAAAAGATAGGGGATTATAATCAAGAATAATTTAGGCAGTAAAACAGATTATAATTCTTTTTTTTAAAATAATGGCTTTTCATTTTCAAAATACATGCAAAGATAGTTTTCAACATTCCCTCCTGCATACACCTTGTGCTCCAAATTTTTCTCCCTCTTTTTCTCTATCCTTTTCCCTAGACAGCAAGCAATCCAATATATGTTAACCATGTACAATTGTTCTTTACATATTTGTACATTTATCATGTTGCACAAGAAAAAAAATCTGATCAAAAAATAAAAAAATAAGAAAAAAAGTAAAAATCAAGCAAACAACAAAAAAGGTGAAAAGACTATGTTGTAATCCCAATCCAGTCTTCTTTCTAGATGTACATGGTTCTTTCCATCACAAGTCTATTGGAATTGGCTTGAATCATCTCGTTGTTGAAAAGAGCTATGTGCACTTTAGCAAAGTTGCAGGATACAAAATGAACGCACATTAAGTCATCAGCATTCTTATATATCACTAACAAAATCCAACAGTCAGAGTTACAAAGAGAAATTCCATGTAAAGTAACTACTGATAATATAAAATATTTAGGAATCTATCTGCCAAGGGAAAATCAGAAACTTTATGAGCAAAATTACAGACCACTTTTCACACAAATTAAGTCTGATCTAACCATTTGGAAAAATATTAAATGCTCTTGGACAGGGTGAGCAAATATAATAAAGATGACAACATTACCTAAAATAATCTATTTATTTAGCGCTATACCAATCAGACTCCCAAAAAACTATTTTAATGACCTAGAAAAAATAACAACAAAATTCATATGGAAAAACAAAAGGTCAAGAATTTCAAGGAATTAATGAAAAAAATCAAATGAAGGTGGCTTAGCTGTACCAGATCTAAAATTATATTATAGAGCAGCAGTTACCAAAACCATTTGGTATTGGCTAAGGAATAGATTAGTTGATCAGTGGAATAGGTTAGGTTCAAGGGACAAAACATTCAATAACTTTAATACTCTAGAGTTTGACAAACCCAAAGACCCCAGCTTTTGGGATAAGAACTTACTGTCTGACAAAAATTGCTGGGAAAATTGGAAACTAATATGGCAGAAACTAGGCATTGATCCACACTTAACACCGTACACCAAGATAAGGTCAAAATGGGTTCATGACCTAGGCATAAAGAATGAAATTATTAATAAATTAGAGGAACACAGGATAGTTTACCTCTCAGACCTGTGGAAGGGGGAGGACTTTATGATCAAAGAAGAACTAGAGATCATTACTGATCACAAAATAGAAAATTTCGATTATACCAAACTGAAAAGTTTTTGTACAAACAAAACTAATGAAGACAAGATTAGAAGGGAAGCAATAAACTGGGAAAATATTTTTACAGTCAAAGGTTCTGATAAAGGTCTCATTTCCAAAATATATAGAGAATTAACTCTAATTCATAAAAAATCAAGCTCATTCTCCAATTGAAAATGGTCAAAGGATATGAACAGACAATTCTCAGATGAAGAAATTGAAACTATTTCTAGTCATGTGAAAAGATGCTCCAAGTCATTATTAATCAGAGAAATGCAAATTAAGACAACTCTAAGATACCACTACACACCTGTACGATTGGCTAAGATGACAGGAAAAATAATGATGATTGTTGGAGGGGATGGGAAAACTGGGACATTGATGCATTGTTGGTGGGGTTGTGAACGAATCCAACCATTCTGAGAGTAGTTTGGAACTATGCTCAAAAGTTATCAAACTGTGCATACCTTTGATCCAGCAGTGTTACTACTGGGCTTTATATCCCAAAGAGATTATAAAGAAGGGAAAGGGACCTGTATGTGCACGAATGTTTGTGGCAGCCCTTTTTGTAGTGGCTAGAAACTGGAAATTGAATGGATGTCCATCATTTGGAGAATGGCTGAATAAATTGTGGTATATGAATATTATGGAATATTGTTGTTCTGTAAGAAATGACCAACAGGATGATTTCAGAAAGGCCTGGAGAGACTTACACGAACTGATGCTGAGTGAAATGAGCAGGACCAGGAGATCATTATATACTTCAACAATAATACTATATGATGACAGTTCTGATGGACCTGGCCATCCTCAGCAATGAGATCAACCAAATCATTTCCAATGGAGCAGTAATAAACTGAACCAGTTACGCCCAGAGAAAGAACTCTGGGTGATGACTAAAAACCATTACATTGAATTCCCAATCACTATATTTATGCCCACCTGCATTTTTGATTTCTTTCACAAGCTAATTGTACAATATTTCAGAGTCTGATTCTTTTTGTACAGCAAAATAATGGTTTGGTCATGTATACTTATTGTGTATCTAATTTATATTTTAATATATTTAACAACAGGGGAGGGGGTGGGGGGTAAGAGGTGAAAAATTGGAACAAGAGGTTTGGCAGTTGTTAATGCTGTAAAGTTACCCATGCATATAACCTGTAAATAAAAGGCTATTAAATTTAAAAAAAAAAAAAGAGCTGTGTGCATCATAATTGATCATCATATATTCTTGTTGCTCTTGATTCTACTCATTGATTATAATTTTTCAGAGGAAAATGAATTTTTAATTAGTGGACTTCCAAGAATTTTGGGTAAAATGGTTAGAACTATGTAGAAACTTTGAATTACAATACAAGAATTAAGAGAAACAAAAACAATAAGCAATGATAAAGGGCTAAACAAGGACAACTGCTCATGTTTAAAGGAGAGAAGGCAATTTATCTGTCCCCTTGGAATAAATCATTCTCAGGAGTGATGGGGAAATCTAATTACACAAGGTCTGGAAATACAAGGTCTCTTATATTTGATTATCTTAGAAGAAAAATGGAGAAGAGAAAAGGAATAAAGCAGGAGAAAGGAAATGGAAATTTATAGAAAATTCTCTCACATAACCAGGACACACAGGTAAGGAGGGAAGAGTAAATGGCTATACTATTTATACCTCATAAATACATTTCACTCAATAGAGAAATAGGAAAGAAAGGAGAGAAGGGAAAAGTATACAAAACATAATATAGGGAAAAGCTTAGTTTTAAACAAAACAAACTCTACAGATGTGAAAATAGTTATAGACCTTTTTGAGGTAACAAAAGCTGCAAATATGAGAGGACACTTATAAACTGAGGAATGGCTGACTAATTTATGGTGCAAAATTGCAGAATAAGCCACAATGATAATGATATGGTAAAAACAAATAACTGAAAAATTAATGACTGATCAAACAGTCTAATAACCATCCATAATTCGAGGGTGCTAATGATAAAACATGGTACCTACTTCATGATAGAAAGGTAAAGAACTCAGAAAGAAGGACTCAAAGTGCATAATGAGACATAAGGATTTTTGGACATGGTCTATGTGAGAATTTATTTTGCTTGACTATATATTTTTGTAACAGATATTTTATTTTTCTTTTATTTTCAATGTCTAAAGTAGAGGGGAGAAGTGTGGGGAAGAAGAGAAGGAAGATTTTTGATGAGTGAAAAAAATTTAAGTAAAAAAGAAAAAAATAGTTAAGAGAGTAAAGGGAAAAGAAAATGAAGGCAGGTTTAAGTTTAGCCACAAAAAAGGAGAATAAATAGAAAGATGTATGGATGAAGTTTTTTTTTTTAAATGATGGGAGAGACATGGACATGTTTCTAAGTAATAGGAAAGCAGCTGGTAGACAGAGAAGGAAGATAAGTAAGAATGGAAATGATAGACAATCTGCTAGGGAAGATAAGATGAAATAGGATCACTAGGATAATAGAGGGGTTCTAAATGGTTATCACTTTATGGAAGACATGAGTAAATGAGGTGATAATGACAGAAGGAATTTGGGTCATATGATATGAGGAAGGGAGAAAATGAAGTTCTCAGAGAATGGTCTCATTTTTTTTTTTTCAAAAAATATGAGGTAAGGTTCTTAACTGATAGAGGAACAGTGAAAGTGGAGTCATGGGAAATATGAGGAGGGAAGAAAGGGATTGGAAGAGAGGCTGTTGTGAATGGGATAGTGAATTAATTAGAGAAGTATAAAAGAATTGCCTTGCAATAAAGTTATGTGACAGAAATTATAATGCAGCAATTTCAATAATTTTCTCTAGCTTCATTCTAGCACATATATTAAAGTCAAGACAACATATGATAAGATTGATTTAACTGAGGCTTCGCAGACCAAGGGAATTAAGCAGAAATTGTAGAGGAATGATTCACCAAGGGGTCAAGATGGGAAAAGTAGAAGAGTGTAAATAACAGTGAGCTAATGGTCTAAAAAAGAAGAAAGGAGTTGAGGAATTTTACTTCACACTGTGAACAAAAAAACAGAATTTGGAGTGGTAAGGCAGAAGAAGAGATGGGATGAGGCTTTTTTTTTCCAATTTTATGGGGGAAATTTTTTGACAGACATATACCTAATAAGTGTTAAGTGTCTGAGGTTGGATTTGAACTCAGGTTCTACTGATTCTAGGGTTAGATAAGGGAATTTCAAAGTTTATGAACCTGGTAATAGAGCATTTGTGAATTGTGACAAAATCAAAGTTATGGCCATTTTTGTGTGTGGCTGAAATTAAGTGGAATAGATTATGTGAAATTAGTAAATTGAGGAACTGAGAGGTTACTATGCTCGAGCGAAAATCAATATATATGTTCAAATACTCAAATGTAAGGGAAGAAATTTGAAAGAGAAATTTTGAGCCAGACATTAAACTGCAGTGTCCTGACAAGTAGTAAATAATATCTTCCAAACTTTTGAATGAATGGTAGAGAAGAGATTATTGTGTGATGGTGGTAGGGGAAGAATATGGAAGTAGCCTTTGGGAGTAAAGAATATTCCAACTTCCCTATTTCACCTGAAAAATGAGAAGAATTAGTGAAGGTACAGCCATTCCTAAAAGGAGAAGCTGGGTAACTGTGTCACCATGAGGGGGGCAAGTTTCAGTGAGATTCAGAAGATTGAAGGAGATAGCATCATATGTAATTGGAATAAACTGGAACCATTCCCAATAAGATCAGGAATGAAACAAGGTTGCCCACTATCACCATTACTATTCAATATTGTATTTCTAATACAATAATGCTAGCTTTGGCAATAAGAGTTGAGAAAGAGATTGAAGGAATTAGAGTAGTAATGAGGAAATCAAATTATCACTCTTTGCTGATGATATGATGATATCTGGGGTAGAGAATGCCAGAGATTCTACTAAAAAGCTATTAGAAATAATCCATACCTTTAGCAAAGTTGCAGGATACAAAATAAATCCAAATAAGTCATCAGCATTCTTATATATCACTAACAAAATCCAACAGTTAGATTTATAAAGAGAAATTCCATTTAAAGTAACTACCGATAGTATAAAATATTTAGGAATCTATCTCCTAAGGGAAAATCAGTAACTATATGAGCAAAACTACAAAACAATTTCCATACAAATAAAGTCAGATCTAATCAATTGGAAAAATATTAAATGTTCTTGGATAGGGCGAGCAAATATAATAAAGATGACAATACTACCTAAACTAATCTATTTATTTAGCACTATACCAATCAGACTCCCAAAAAACTATTTAAATGACCTAGAAAAA
Organism: Sarcophilus harrisii; assembly: GCF_902635505.1. NCBI lineage: Eukaryota > Metazoa > Chordata > Mammalia > Dasyuromorphia > Dasyuridae > Sarcophilus > Sarcophilus harrisii. The sequence continues at coordinate 239,961,162 of NC_045428.1, forward strand.
ATAACAACAAAGTTCATATGGAAAAACAAAAGGTCAAGAATTTCAAGAGAACTAATGAAAAAAAATCAAATGAAGGTGGCCTAGCTGTACCAGATTTAAAATTATATTATAAAGCAATGGTTACCAAAAGCATTTGGTATGGGCTAAGAAATAGATTAGTTGATCAGTGGAATAGGTTAAGTTCAAAGGACAAAACAGTCAATAACTTTAATACTCTAGAGTTTGACAAACCCAAAGACCCCAGCTTTTGGGAGAAGAACTCACTGTTTGACAGAAACTGCTGGGAAAATTGGAAATGATTACGGCAGAAAGTAGGCATTGACCCTCACTTAACACTGTACACCAAGATAAGGTCAAAATTGGTTCATGATCTAAGCATAAAGAATGAGATTATAAATAAATTATAAGAACATAGGATAGTTTACCTCTCAGACCTGTGGAACAGGAAGAAATTTATGACCAAAGAAGAACTAGAGATCATTATTGATCACAAAATAGAACATTTTGATTATATCAAATTGAAAAGATTTTGTACAAACAAAACTAATACAGACAAGATTAGAAGGGAAATAATAAACTGGGAAAACATTTTTACAATCAAAGATTCTGATAAAGGCCTCATTTCCAAAACATATAGAGAATTGACTCAAACTTATAAGAAATCAAGCCATTTTCCAATTGATAAATGGTCAAAGGATATGAACAGACAATTTTCAGATGAAGAAATTGAAACTATTTCTAGCCATATGAAAAGATGCTTCAAATCATTATTAATCAGAGAAATGCAAATAAGACAATTCTGAGATACCACTACACACCTGTCAGATTGGCTAGAATGATAGGGAAAGATAATGCGGAATGTTGCAGGAGATGTGGGAAAACTGGGACACTGATACATTGTTGGTGTTATTGTGAATACATCCAGCCATTCTAGAGAGCAATTTGGAACTATGCTCAAAAAGTTATCAAGCTGTGCATACCCTTTGATCCAGCAGTGTTACTACTGGGTTTATATCCCAAAGAGATTTTAAAGAAGGGAAAGGGACCTGTATGTGCAAGAATGTTCGTGGCAGCCCTCTTGGTAGTGGTCAGAAACTGGAACTTGAGTGGATGCCCATCAATTGGATGATGACTGAATAAATTGTGGTATATGAATATTATGGAATATTATTGTTCTGTAAGAAATGACCAACAGGATGGTTTCAGAAAGGCCTGGAGAGACTTAGATGAACTGATGCTGAGTGAAATGAGCAGGACCAGGAGATCATTATATACTTCAACAACAATACTATATGATGATCAATTCTGATGGAAATGGCCCTCTTCAACAATGAGATGAACCAAATCAGTTCCAATAGAGCAGTAATGAATTGAAGCAGCTACACCTAGTGAAAGAACTCTGGGAGATGACTATGAACCACTACATAGAATTCCCAATCCCTCTATTTTTGTCCCCCTGCATTTTTGATTTCCTTCACAGTTTAATTGTACACTATTTCAAAGTCTGATTCTTTTGTACAGCAAAATAACTGTATGGACATGTATACATAGATTGTATTTAACTTATACTTTAACATATTTAACATGTATTGGTCAATCTGCCATCTGGGGAAAGGGGTGGGGGGACAGAGGGGAAAAATTGGAACAAAAGGTTTTGCAATTGTCAATGCTAAAAAATTACCCATGCATATATCTTGTAAATAAAAAGCTATAATAAAAATAAAAATAAAAAAAAACACCAGGTACCACATAAAAAAAGAGAGAGAGACATTTATTTAATCTAGCCATCCAGAGAAAATTCCTTCCTATGAAGACATAGATTTTACATACTAGCAAAGAATTCTATACCATCCTGCCTCTGATCATGATTCCTACAAACTGCAATAGCCCAAAAACCCAAGAAGTCTAGGGAGGGCCTTTTACATGCCAACCACCTATGAAGCAGCATCAGATAAATAAGAATTTAAAGCAGAAGATGATAAAGGAATTATATAGGACTTTGCATTATTAAGAGCTACATTCTTAATCATCCCCAGGATAATATACCATACCATGACCAAGTAGGATTTATACCAGGAATGCAGGGCTGGTTCAATATTAGGAAAACTATTAGCATAATTGACTATATCAATAACCAAATTAACAAAAACCATATGATCATGTCAATAGAAGCAGAAAAAGCATTTGATAAAATCCAACACCCATTCCTATTAAAAACACTGGAAAGCATAGGAATAAATGAACTCTTCCTTAAAATAGTCAATAGCATCTATCTAAAATCATCAGTAAGCATCATATGTAATGGGGATAAACATTCCTAATAAGATCAGGATGAAAAAAGGTTGCCCACTATCACCATTACTATTCAATATTGTATTAGAAATGCTAGCTTTGGCAATAAGGGATAAGAAAGAGATAAGGAAACCAAATTCTCACTTTGCAGATGATATGATGGTAGGCTTAGAGAATCCCAGAGAATCAACTAAAAAGCTATTAGAAATAATCTACAACTTTAGCAATGTTGCAGAATACAAAATAAATCCACATAAATCATCAACATTTTTATACATCACTAACAAAATACATCAGCAAGAGATACAAAGAGAAATTCTACTTAAAATAACTGTCAATAGTGTAAAATATTTGGGAATCTATCTGCCAAGGGAAAGTCAGGAACTATACGAGCAACACTACAAAACACTTTCCACACAAATAAAGTCATATCTAAACAACTGGAAAAAATATTAAGTGCTCTTGGACAGGTTTAGCGAATATAATAAAGATAACAATACTACCTAAACAATCTATTTATTTAGTGCTATACCAATCAAACTCCCAAGAAACTATTTTACTGACCTAGAAAAAAATAACAACAAAATTCATCTGGAAGAACAAAAAGTCAAGAATTTCAAGGGAATTAAAAAAAAAAAATCAAATGAAGATGGCCTAGCTGTACCAGAACTAAAACTATATTATAAAACAGTGGTCATCAAAACCATGTGATACTGGTTAAGAAATAGACTAGCTGATCAGTGGAATAGGTTAGGCTCACAGGACAAAACAGTCAATAACTATAGCAATCTAGTGTTTGACACACCTAAAAATCCCAGCTTTGGGGATAAGAATTCACTATTTGAGAAAAACTGCTGGGCTAGGAAAATTGGAAACTAGTATGGCAGAAACTAGGCTTTGACCCACATTTTACACCATATACCAAGATAAGGTCAAAATGGATTCATAATCTAGACAGAAAGAATGAGATTATAAATAAATTATAAGAACATAGGATAGTTTACCTCTGAGATCTGTGGAGGAGGAAAAAATCTGTAGTGTTCTCTTCTCTTAAATATAGTCATTCTCTGGAAGCAAATTTCTTAGAGGAGCTTCTGGAGGCAGCCTTAGTTTCAGTTCAGTATAATAATCACCTCAAATGCAGCCAGGGATTAAAGTCCAGTCCTTTATTGTCTCTTCCAAAATAGCCCTGTAAGCTTTCCTTGGTTCCAAGAGCTCTTGTTGCTAGTCCTTTGCCTCTGCCAGCTTCAGCCTCCAGCTCTCTCTGAATCCTGGCTCTGAATCTCCTTCCTGAATTCTGGCTCTCAATCTCCCCAACCGACTCCTGGCTGAGGCTCCAAGAGCTTCTTATATATGATCTCTTAAAGGTGTAAACTCAAAGGCTGACTCTTCCTCCAGGAGTGGGATTGTGGGAGCTGTGACTTGTGAATCTCCTCCACTGGACTTGTGAATCTCATACTGAATCCTGACTTGTGAATCTCGAACGCTAATGTGTGAACTAATGTGTGAACTCTTAAAGGTGTGAAAGGTGTGAACTCTGAACTAGAGAACTGCTAAGTATGATGCTAAAATTAGACAACTGACTTATCACTTTGTAAGAATCCTAATATCTCCCACTTTCTTTTGATTTAGAACATAAGGTGGTCATGACCTCCCTGACTCCTCAAGGAGGTGAGAACCCCCAAAAAGAAGGTGATCCCGCCTTCCCTGACTGCTCAAAAAAGAAGTGAAAACACCATAAAAAGGAGGTGGTCACACCCTCCCTGACTTCTCAGGAAGGGAGATGAAAACACCAAAGGAAATGGGAAATCAAATCAGATTAGCGGGTTTCTGAAGGGGCTCACTTGAAACAGGTATACATAAATCCACCAATATGGGAGGTATTACACAAAATTACATGAATTATATAAGCACATAGCAATATAACAGAGGCTGGTAGTGATGTAACAAACAACATGAATCATCATGAGAATTTATACATGTCCATAAGTTCTAGAAATAGTCCAAAAGGAATCTATTGTCCATTAGTTCATGTGCCAGGAATCCAATAATTCCTGCAGGCTTTGAAGTCCTGAAATAGTCTCATCTCATGTTAGGGAATCCAATGATTCCTGCTGGTTTTCAAGTCCTGCAACAGTATCATCTTGTGTTAGGGAATCCAATGATTCCTGATGGTTTCCAAGTCTTGCAACATTCTTTATCAACAATTTTTCATCTCAAGGAATCCAATGATTCCTGCTGGTTTTTGTTCTTAGATCTTCTCCTTTGTTTCCAGATTTTTCTCTTTTTCTGTCCCTCTCTGATGGACAAGGCAAATACGGCTCGTTGGCACCCATCTGATTCCTTCTGCATCTGTAGAAATACAAGCAAACCCTCTTCCCCAACCAGTTATTTGGACCTATCTGGTCCCTTTCATTCACCACTTTCTGAGTCTCTCCATATCACCTGTCGATTATCTAAAGATAGTGTTGCTGCTTGCACTGGACACTGCCCTTCTGGTGGATTATAAAACCTGTCTGCTGGAGCCAGTGCATCTTTATCAAAAATTTTAAAATTAATGGTATAGAGAACTAAATTTAGAAGTTCTCTAGGGTTACCCATGACTCCCCCTTTCTTTTGTTTTTGGAGGAGCATCTTAATGTCTCTGTTTCTTCTCTCTACGATTGCCTGACCTTGAGGATTAAAGGATATGCCAGTAATGTGTAAAATCTTATATTGTGCACAAAAGTGTGCAAAATGCTTAGAATTAATTAGAATTAAAATTATCTGTTTTTATTTCTTGTGGCACACCCATAATTGCAAATGCTTGGATGAGGAATTCTGTGACCACTCGGGCTGTCTCTTTTGCTGCTAGCACTGCAAAAGTGAATCCTGAAAAGGTATCTACTACAATGTGGATAAAAGACAGAAGAGCAAAAGATTTATAATGGGTCACATCCATTTGCCAGGTTTCATTGGGTCTCAAACTACGAGGGTTCTTCCCTGGAGGGAACAAAGGAGCATGGAAAGGAAGGCAAGCTGTACAGCTTTACATACTGAATCCTGACTTGTGAATCTCAAACACTAATGTGTGAACTAATGTGTGAACTCTTAAAGGTGTGAAAGATGTGAACTCTGAACTAGAGAACTGCTAAGCACAATGCTAAATTAGACAACTGACATCACTTTGTAAGAATCCTAAAAAAAAATTATGGCCAAAGAAGAACTAGAGTTCATTATTGATCACAAAATAGATAATTTTGATTATATTGATTTATTTGATTATATTGATATATATAAGTTAAAAAGTTTTTGTACAAACAAAACTAATGTAGACAAGATTAGAAGGGAAGCAATCAACTGGGAAAACATATTTACATTCAAAAGTTCTGATAAAGGCCTCATTTCCAAATTATATAGAGAATTGACTCAAATTTATAAGAAATCAAGCCATTCTCCAATTGATAAATGATCAAAGAATATGAACAGACAATTTTCAGATGAAGAAATTGAAACTATTGCGCTCATATGAAAAGGTGCTCCAAATCACTATTTATCAGAGAAATGCAAATTAAGACAACTCTGAGCTACTACTTCACATCTTTCAGATTGGCTAAGATTACAGGAAAAGATGATGAATGTTGGAGGGGGTGTGGGAAAGCTGGGACACTGATACATTATTGGTGGAATTATGAATGAATCCAACCATTCTGGAGAGCAATTTGGAACTATGCTCAAAAAGTTATCAAACTGTGCTTACCCTTTGATCCACCAATGTTTCTACTAGACTTATATTCCAAAGAGAGGGAAGGGAACCCACATGTGCAAAAATGTTTGTGGCAGCCCTTTTTGTAGTGGCTAGAAACTGGAAACTGAATGGATGCCCATCAAATGCAGAAGTGCTGAATAAATTGTGGATGTGAATGTTATGGAATATTATTGTTCTGTAAGAAATGACAAGCAGGATGATTTCAAAGCGGCCTGGAGAGACTTACATGAACTGATGCTAAGTGAAATGAGCAGAACCAGAAGACTAATATACACAGCAACAACAAGATTATAAGATGATCAATTCTGATGGACGTGGCTCTTTTCAACAATCAGATGATTCAAACCAGTTCCAATTGTGTAGTAATGAAGAGAGTCAGCTACACCCAGAGAGAGAATTATGGGAAATGAGTGTAGACCACAACATAGCATTTCCACTCTTTCTGCTATTGTTTGCTTGCATTTTTGTTTTCCTTCCCAGGTTTTTTTTTCTTTCTTTCTAGATCCAATTTGTCTTGTGCATCAGGATAACTGTATAAATATGTATACATACATTGGATTTAACATATACTTTAACATATATAACATGTATTGGACTACCTGCCATCTAGGAGAGGGGATGCAGAAAGAAGGGGAAAAAATGAAACAGAAGGTTTTGCCATCAGTAAGCATCATATGTAATGGAGACAAACTGCAACCATTCCCAATAAGATCTGGAGTGAAACAAGGTTGCCCACTATCACCATTACTATTTAATATTGTATTAGAAACGCTAGCTATAGCAATAAGAGCTGAGAAAGAGATTAAAGGAATAAGAATAGGCAATGAGGAAGCCAAATTATCTCTCTTTGCCGATGACATGATGGTATACTTAGAGAACCCCAGAGATTCCACTAAAAAGTTATTAGAAATAATCCACAACTTTAGCAAAGTTGCTGGTTATAAAATAAACCCACATAAGTCATCAGCATTCTTATATATCACTAACAAAATCCAACAGTCAGAATTACAAAGAGAAATTCCATTTAAAGTAACTACTGATAATATAAAATATTTAGGAATCTATCTGCCAAGGGAAAACCAGAAACTTTATGAGCAAAATTAAAGACCACTTTTCACACAAATTAAGTCTGATCTAACCAATTGGAAAAATGTTAAATGCTCTTGGATAGGGCGAGCAAATATAATAAAGATGACAATATTACCTAAAATAATCTATTTATTTAGCGCTATACCAATCAGACTCCCAAAAAACTATTTTAATGACCTAGAAAAAATAACAACAAAGTTCATATGGAAAAACAAAAGGTCAAGAATTTCAAGGGAATTAATGAAAAAAAAATCAAATGATGGTGGCTTAGCTGTACCAGATCTAAAATTATGTTATAGAGCAGCAGTTACCAAAACTATTTGGTATTGGCTAAGGAATAGATTAGTTGATCAGTGGAATAGATTAGGTTCAAGGGATAAAACAGTCAACAAATATAGCAACCTAGTCTTTGACAAACCCAAAGATCCCAGCTTTTGGGATAAGAACTTACTGTTTGATAAAAATTGCTGGGAAAATTGGAAACTAATATGGCAGAAACTAGGCATTGATCCATACTTAACGCCGTACACCAAGATAAGGTCAAAATGGGTTCATGACCTAGGCATAAAGAATGAAATTATTAATAAATTAGAGGAACATAGGATAGTTTACCTCTCAGACCTGTGGAAGGGGAAGGTCTTTATGACCAAAGCAGAACTAGAGATCATTACTGATCACAAAATAGAAAATTTCGATTATACCAAACTGAAAAGTTTTTGTACAAACAAAACTAATGCAGACAAGATTAGAAGGGAAGCAATAAACTGGGAAAATATTTTTACAGTCAAAGGTTCTGATAAAGGCCTCATTTCCAAAATATATAGAGAATTAACTCTAATTTATAAAAAATCAAGCCATTCTCCAATTGAAAAATGGTCAAAGGATATGAACAGACAATTCTCAGATGAAGAAATTGAAACTATTTCTAGTCATATGAAAAGATGCTCCAAGTCATTATTAATCAGAGAAATGCAAATTAAGACAACTCTAAGATACCACTACACACCTGTCAGATTGGCTAAGATGACAGGAAAAAATAATGATGATTGTTGGAGGGGATGTGGGAAAACTGGGACATTGATGCATTGTTGGTGGAGTTGTGAACGAATCCAACCATTTTGGAGAGTAGTTTGGAACTATGCTCAAAAAGTTATCAAACTGTGCATACCCTTTGATCCAGCAGTGTTACTACTGGGATTATATCCCAAAGAGATTATAAAGAAGGGAAAGGGACCTGTATGTGCATGAATGTTTGTGGCAGCCCTTTTTGTAGTGGCTAAAAACTGGAAACTGAATGGATGTCCATCAGTTGGAGAATGGCTGAATAAATTGTGGTATATGAAAATTATGGAATATTACTGTTCTGTAAGAAATGACCAACAGCATAATTTCAGAAAGGCCTGGAGAGACTTACACGAACTGATGCTGAGTGAAATGAGCAGGACCAGGAGATCATTATATACTTCAACAACAATACTATATGATGACCAGTTCTGATGGACCAGGCCATCCTCAGCAACGAGATCAACCAAATCATTTCTAATGGAGCAGTAATGAACTGAACTAGCTATGCCCAGAAAAAGAACTCTGGGAGATGACTAAAAACCATTACATTGAATTCCCAATCCCTATATTTATGCACACCTGCATTTTTGATTTCCTTCACAAGCTAATTGTACAATATTTCAGAGTCTGATTCTTTTTCTATAGCAAAATAACGTTTTGGTCAGGTATACTTATTGTGTATCTAATTTATATTTTAATATATTTAACATCTACTGGTCATCCTGCCATCTAGGGGAGGGGGTGGGGGGGGGTAAGAGGTGAAAAATTGGAACAAGAGGTTTGGCAATTGTTAATGCTGTAAAGTTACCCATGTATATATCCTGTAAATAAAATGCTATTAAATAAAAAAAAAAAGAAAGAAACAGAAGGTTTTGCAAGAATCAGTGTTAAAAATTATCCATGCATATGTTTTGTAAATAAAAGGCCATAATAAAAAAATAATAATAATATAAAAAAGAGTTAAATTCCTAAGCCTCATTGATGCTCCATCATAAGAAAAGGATATTGAGAAAAAATAGGTAGGAATTGCGTGAGAAATGTTACAGACTGGGATCAGAGAGAAGTAAATGGCTTTGAGGACAGAGAGGAGAAAATTATCCTACCTTTAATTTGAACATTATGTTTATTTTGTTTCAGTTGTATTCATTCTTTTCTAATTGTAGGGGAATGAATACCAGAGAGATAATAGCCAGGTGGTGAGCATGTGAGCTTTGAAAAGTAGAACAAATCATCAGAATATAACAATTAAAATAAAATCAACTGAAGCATAAAGATCTGAGCATGATAAATTTATTAGTAAAGCACAAATTTATCAAAAAATACAATAAAAATACCAAGAAATAAAAAAATTTCACCAACAATTAAGATGAGGAGGGTCAGTTCTCTTTTATAGGTATTGGGGAGTACAGAACAAAGAACAAGTAGAAAATAAGCTATTTTGGGTTACAAGAACTCAGCATCATGAGTGGTGAAATCAATGATTGGCTACAGAGCTGAGGCATTGGGCACAATGTGATTAAGTACGAGACTATAAGAGAGTATAAGAGACTAACAATAGCCCCCTCCTTCTATGATTAAGAAGTGTTCATTATTTTAATCCAGCTGCAAAGTCAATGATAGTGGTCCAGACTTCTTTGGATAGCAAACCAGATATCCTTACAGTAAACCAGACATCCTGATGTGCATTCACATCTAAGAAGAGCAAAATTTCTTACAAGAATGTAACAGTGATTAACAAGAGAATAGACAAAGAACCATTACTTAAGTAATAACAGGACAAAATAAAATAATTATAAATGGATTATATAAAACATGATTCAGAATCTATTTTAATTTAGGTAGTAACAGAATTTTCCAGTAGCCATAGCAGTTGAGCTACGTGAAGCATCTGCTGTAGAGGCTACATAATAACTGAGTGATCTGCTTAACCCAACCCAAAAATGAATTGCCTCAACAAGCAAGATATCATGTCTTGAAAGTAGATGTACACAAATTATACTAAGTCCAGAAGTGAACTTGATGGTTTCTCTTAGAAGAGAGAATTAAAAACCCTGTTCAAGGGTTCTGATTTGTTCATCAGAAGCATGATTCCAGAACATCTGCAGTACATATGGATCTATGCTCATTTCTTCATCTTTTCCACAAGAAGACTATGCGATACTCTGACAAAAGCTTTCTTAAAATCTATGTAAACTATTTTTATGGAATTGTCCTGATTTACTAGCTTAGTGATTCTATAAATAATAAAGAAAATGAGCTTAGGCTCCCATGATCTTGTCTTTCTTTTTTAGACCATAATCTTTTCTTGATGAAGCTATGCCAGATTATTGTGATGATTTCCATTTCTAGGTGTTAAGTAATTCATATCTATAATAATCTATTATGGAATTTTCTTGTAATCAAAGTAAAATTCGCTGTTATTTAATTGCAGATTTTTTCTCTTTCCTTTTGTGAACATTAAAAAAAAATTGGCATTTCTCTAATCCAATCCCAAATTAGCTCCCTGATTTTCTGTGATACTGTAAATATCAGTCAGTAAGAACTCTTTTAGTTAATATGGCTGCCTGAATGAGAAGCCATCCAGTTCCCACTTACTTCAGCAAAACAATGAAATTTGCAACAGACCAAATAATGATGAAAAAATTCAATGAGAAACTATAGTGATTTCTTCCCCAGAATTGTACAGCAAAAATTGATCAGCAAAAAGCCTGAGGACAACAGGAATAGGGACTACCTAAAAAGCTAGCATTTCCATAGGTTAGCTTCCCAGAATGGATTAAAAAAAAGTGGCCAACAATCCATATAGCCATGAAGCTCTTTTTCTGCTGGCATTAAGATTAAACAATTTAAGATTGAAGAGAAAATCCAAGAAGGTGGCACCAGACAGAAACCATTGACTAGTAAAGGGCTGAAATGCTCAGACTAAAACACATAGCATCCTGAGTCTGAAGCACCTAATACCCTCTCCTGAGATGTGAAAGAGGATCCTGAAAATCCAATACCTTAATCATCAGGCAAGGTTTACCCTGGAAGTGGAGAACAAGTCAAGACAATTCTGACCTTAAACAAAGTCCTACTTCAGGAACTAAAGCAAATCAAAGAAAATAAAGGATTGATTCTAGAGACCCCTCTCCTCTCCAAGGAATAACTTACTCCAAAATACTTGTAAACAGAATGACTTTCTATAAGGACTATATGAACACCAAGAAAAAATGAAGCAAAAGATTTTTTTTTTAATGAAACAAAACTTGGGAGCAAAGAACTGAAAGAAGAAAAAACATTTTAGAATAGAAAGTGATGAAGTCCCAAGAAATGAAATCCCTGAAAATTAGATAAGAACAAACAGAAAACAGTGATACAGTCAGAAATCTTAGAGCAAAATGAAAAGATTGCAAAAATAGAAGATAACTTACATTAAAAACTAGAAAATGACCTAGAAAACAGATCATAGAAATGCAATTTAAGAATAATTCCTGCAATACATTTCAAGAAATAATAAATTAAAACTGCCATTATCTAAGGCAAAACGATGTTAGAAAAAGCCATCACCTCCTGAAAGTAACCTACCAACAAAAGGTCCTAGAAATGTCATTATCCAAATCTAGAGCTCCAATATAAAAAAAAAAATTTACTTTAAACATCCATAAAGAATTATTTCATTATCAAGTCATAAAACATGTAAGACCAGAAAAATTCTACTATAAATAAGAGGAGGTCTTGGAATAAAATATTTCCCCCTCAAAAAAATGATATAGACTTTAAGAGTGTGGAGAATGAATAAATATTAATTAATCACCTACAATGTGATCTGAGAATTATTTGCATAATCAAATCCATGGGAACTAATGAGATCACTAAGTAATATAGTATAGAAAAAAAAGAGAAGAAAGTCATGGACAAAGCTTTAAGAATACAAGAGTTACTGGATATGAACATAAACTTTGCTGAAGGATAAAATAATGGAGATTGAGAAAAGAGTTTTCCAGACAAGTAGGAGGAGAACCAGGAGAGAACAGTGTTATGAAAACTAGAAAAAATATTCAATTTAATGTATTGGCTGAATGGGCTGAAACTGAGCAGATGCACTTGGATAATCAAGCACTTAAGGCTAATTACTTATTGGACAATACTGTATTAGTATATGCTTGGAAAATGGCCCACCCCACTATTTTGTTGGTGTATACAGAGATTTGTAGGAGGGATTAGAGGGTGGAGTAAAACAAGCCAGAGTGACTTCTGGCTGGGAAAGGAAGAAGAGAAAGGTGGAGATTCCTGTGTCCATTCCTCTCACTTTGACAAAGAATAAAGATCAAGGACTTTGGCTTATCTTGACTCCGGCTGATTCTAAGGCATCCAGGGTGCTAACTCGGTCTTCACAAATTTCCTATTTCTGATGTCTGTATGACAACTTTTGGCCAATATTATCAATCTACTAGAAGATCAGGCTTTAGTTTTATTTACAGGTGAAGTATTCTTTCTAGACTTGACTAAAACTTTCAATCTCTTTGTTGGAAGGAGGCAGTGAAAGGAACAAGTACTATTAGTATTTACAATGTATCAGTCCCTAATAAAATGTTTTACAAATATTATATCATTTGACCAACACAACAGCCTTCTGAGTAATTTTACAATTAAGAAAGTTGAGGCAGACAATTTAAGTAACTTTTCCAGGGTCACAGAGTCAGTAAATATCTGAAGCTGGATTTTCAGATCTCTATAACTCATAGCTCAGCACTGTATGTACAGGGAAATAATGTATATTTAATATTTGATTAAAATTAATTTGATCAAAAAATAACAGGATGAGTAGGTGAATATGAACTATTAGTTAAAATATTGATTATTAACTTTAATCATTTAATTAAATTGTTATTAAAATTAATTGAATATTTTTCACAAACAAGGGAAACACTGATTCTGAAGGGAATACTGAATTGAGGTGGGAGGCAAGAAGCCATGGAACATGAAAAGTTGCCTTAGATGACTCTTAGACAATTGTGGCATTGCTGACAAATTGTTATAAATGCATGGAATATTATTACCACAAATGATATTTAAGAAACCTGAGTAGTACAAACAATGAAGCAAGCAGAAATATGAGAGCAATTTATGTAAGGCAGCAACACTGTAAAATAAAACAACTTTGAAAGACTTAAGAATTTTGATTAATGTGATAAACACCCATGTTTCCAAATAACCTCTAATAAAACGCATCATTCCACCTCTTAACTGTGAGATGATGGAAACAATGTGAAGAGATAAACATTTTTGTATAGGACTAATGTATGATTTCATTTTGCATTATAGTGCTCATTTGTTAAAAAGTATTTCCCTCTGCTTGCTTTCTCTCAATTTTTTAGTGGTGGGAGGGGAGAAGTGGTTTAATAGACAAGGTTTAAATTGGGTGAAAAATTATCTTTTTCATTCATGAACCAAGTATTATGTTCATTGAACATAATTGAAGCTATCATTGATGAGGTACAAGAATTGAGGGTAAAAGATCTTCTCTGGTTGATGTTGCAGATGCTTTGCAAAAGAATTCGCAAACCTGAAGTTTGTGGCAAAAGGGGATTTATTTGCACTAAGAAGAGAGCTTGCTAACAAGATAGCTTTCTGAGTGGGCAAAATCCTGTTAGGATTTCTGCCAAGATGGGTTAATAAACCCCCAGATTATATTGGGCCAGTGTTAGCCTGGAGCTGGGGAGCAGTTTGAGTGACTCAATAGAAGTCATTGACTATACCCCAGGCCAAGATTTCTAATTGAATTAGATTACTTACCTTGGGAAAGATATTGTTTGGGAAAAGTGTACCTCTCCCAGGGTTTGAGACTCAGGAACATCTTTCCCCCCCAAAAAAGATCTCAGTTTACATTACCACAATTCATTTTCTCTAGAAGAAAGAGGGAAGGAATAAAGTTTTTAAAGTAAACCTATTGTGTGCCAGACACCAGGCAAATTGCTTTATCTCATTTGATCTTCCTAATTTAGTAAAGTAGGTACAATTATTCCCATTTTACAGTTAAAGAAACTAAGGCAGATAACTGGTAAGTGACTTGCTCAGTCACACACCCAGTAAATATCTAAGGCTAGATTTGTAAGCATTTCTCCCTGACTCCTGTCCCAATGTTCTTCCATATTGCATTACTTTCTATGTCTCAAAAAAATTCTAGAAATTTTCCATAATATTCCCTCTCCTATTAAACATAATAAAGTCAAGAGAAGGTCAATGAAGCAAGTGTTTATTTGATTGTTGAGTGGTAACAAAATGTTGGCAACTATGAAGTATTTATCAGGGACAAGTTCCATAGAGTCTAACATGTTCTGAATTCAGAGAAATATAGAGAAAAGAACTACCAAAAAAAAAAAAAAAAAAAAGATGAAGAACCTGTTAGTTTCTTGCTTAGCAGGACTTTTAATCTTAACAGGCATTGGGAATTTTAAATTTTTGATGGGATCTACTCTTATAAATGTTATTTTAAGTATATTAAGTGAGTCAAAATTCTATATAAGTGGAAAAAAACACATTTGTCTCAAAAGAGTAGATTTTTGATGGGATCTACACTTATGTTATTTTAAGCATATTAAGTGAGTCAAAATTCTATATAAGTGAAAAAAACACATTTGTCTCAAAAGGGTAGATCCCATCAAAAATTTAAAATTCTCAATGCCAGTTAAGATTAAAACCCCTGTTAAGCAAGAAAGAGAGGGAAGGAAAAAGGGATTTCTAGCAGAGGAAGTTCCTGATAAATAGTCTGGTATAATCTTTTAGAAAAGCAAATCAATCAGTAATCCTGTGTAAAATGTGGCTGAAAGTCAGTTACCTTGGAATCTCCTTTCAAATTAGGAACAATGAAAGAAAAGCTAGCTTGAATAAAATAAAAACTAATCTGAACCTCCACCTGATCAAATGAAGTGTGAGTTTCCACAGACTCTGGGGGGGAAATAATTCACTGACTTCAAAAACAACAGCCAAACATTACTGTCTCTTCTGAAGATCAGAAGCTGTGAAATGGCATGAGAAAGGTTATTCAATTAGTATTCTGAACATAAATGATAAAACAGGCAAAAACTTTCCAGACCTGAAAGTAACCTTCAACAATTATCACTAAGCAGTGCAGTAAAATAACACAGAGCAGGTTTTTGCCCCAAGCACCGACACACTGGGTGGGGTACAGACTTTCTCTTAGGGAGGAGCTGTTCCTGAAGCTTACTTTGAATTCCTTTGCCAGACATACTGCCATACATACAGTATAAATGTTATCCCCAGGCAACCACTCCCAAGTTCCCATAATTGTAATATCCCTTTACTGTATCATCCTTTTCCCAAGGATAACTGCACTCTCTCTAACTGTTCTTGATCTGCTATCCAGGTTGGACTTTTTGCTACTAAGACACAGAAAGCTGAAATGGATTTGGAAAGATTTATATAGCTAGTAAAATAAGTAGAAAAAGCAGGGTAATACCTGTCTTCAACTCTTTGAATGTCTGTCACATGGAAGAACTAGAATTTGCTCTTCTTGACTGCTGAGAGCAGAACTATAAACAAAGGGAGGAAGCTTCAGAGAGGAAGATTTAGACTTGAGGTAAGGAAAAAACTTCTTAACAATTCAACTGAAATCCTTTGACAACAAGTCCATATCACTATTGTCAAAATCACTATAGTCCAAACTACTATATCCCATAGTCATTACTACTATGACTTTGTACAAAATTCCTTCCTCTTATCATCACATCAACTATATTTTCCCCTAATGGACAACATCCCTAATTGTACCTCTGGCTATATCCACATAATCACAGAAAAATTGTGCTTTCATATCACTAGTAAAATGATTACCCAAGATATCTGGGTTCTATTAAATGGATGAATCATGTAAATAATCTTTCTCATGCCATGTTTAATTAAGAAATATTTAAGGAAATAAATAACATATTTTAAAATAAATTTAAAATTAAATTACCTATAATTAGAAAAATGCAAATGAAAACACCTCTTATCTATTAAAATGACAAAATTGATATAAAAGAAGAATGCCAAATGCTAGAGGGCACATTGGTGGGATTGTAAACTTATCCAGCCATTCTTAGGAACAATTTGGAATAATGCCCTCCAAATAATAAACCATGACATAGCAATACTACTACTAAGTTTATTCACCAAATAGATGAAATAAAGAGGTGTTGGTGTTTTTTCTTCTTTAAAATAATAATAATAATACTTCTCTCTGGGAGAAAGCAGGTATCAATTCTATTGAGTTAACACTAGGACCCTGACATCACCCTTGAGTTTTCACCTTGTTTCAAATTGAGTAGGATTCCAACATTGAGGGAAAGGATACATATGTACAAAAGCATTTATAGCTGTTCTTTATGTGATGGCAAAGAATTGGAAATTGGCAGGGGTGTGGTGCTCATCAATTGGGGAATGTCTGAACAAGTAATGGCATATGAATGTGGTGGAATAACATTAAGGTATAAGAAAGAATGAAAGGAATAGTTTCAGAGAAACTTGGTGAGACTTGTATGAATTGATCTAGAGCAGGAGAACAATGTATACAACAATGATATCATAAGGCAAATAACTTTGAAAGACTTAGGGACTCTGATCAACACAATAACAAACTTCAATTCCAGGAAACTTATGATGAAACATGTTAAATCCACATAAAGAGATAATGCACTCAGAATGTAAATTGAGGCATAGATACATGTAATCCTAAATTTAAATTTGTATGTGTATTTAAATATTATAAATTTAAATTTGTATAACTTTAAATATGTATAAATATGCACATATGTATATGCACACACATATTTATGCCTGTACACAATGCATATGTGTGTACATTCATATACATATATAGTTACATATATTTATATGTGGTTGAAGCAAGATTTTGTTTTCCTTGACTATACCCAGTTTTACTTTTTTTCTTTTGCTTTCTCCTTGGGAGAAGTGGGAGAAAGGGAATTGAGAGCTGAATATATGTTTTTTAATCTTTTTAAAATAATTTACCCAAAGAAATCAGACAAAAAAACAGAAAAGTTTAAAAAGTATGCTTCAATATGATTTGGAATTCATCAGTTTCCTTTATGGAGATGGATCTTAGATTGTTGCCTTAATCAAAGTAGCTAAGACTTTCACAGGTGATCATCCTAATTTATGGGATAAACTAACTGAAGAGCTCTCATGGGTATATGTGGCTTTGAACTCTGCCCTAACTGTGACTTGAGATAACAAGTTCAGCTATAGCTAAAAGGCTGCAGGTATTCCATTGTTTTGGATGAACATTTCCCATCCTGTTTTTCACTACCTCTTAATTAGCATTTAAGTATTTCTTTTAAAGGCGATAATGACTTTAGAAATTCAGGTTACAGAATTATCTTATTCAAGAATATTTGCTTGTATAGCAGTTCTCTAGGGAAATTTAAATTAAGAGTTTGTTATTTACTAATATTCTTTTGTTTCTGGGATAGACTTCTGTGTTTAGAATGTAGGCCTGGACTCCCCCAAAAAATGGAAAAAAAGCTCAAGGGGGGAGGGATTTCTGAGTTCAATATCTATTTAATCTTGTGTTTTGCAGTTTTTGCTTTCGTTCCTTTTAAGGACACCTTGTCTTTTAGAAGTTTCCCTTTCTCAAGAAATCATGATTTATCCCTTTTTTCTTTTTTCTTTTTTTATCTTGAATGTCTCTGATTTTAACTTGGGTTCACTGTCTCACACACTAACAATATTGCTAATACTCTGTACCATGATTTGCTAATTCTTCACTTTGCATCAATTTATATATCTTCTCAAGTTTTTCTGAGATCATTCTGTTCATCATTTCTTATATCACAGTAGTGTTCAATCACAACATTCAGACATTTCCTAATCAGTGGACATGCCCTCAATTTCTAACTCTTTGCCATACAAAAAAGGGCTACTATAAATATTTTTATACAAATAGGCCTTTCCCCCTTTTCTTTAACCTCTTTGGAATACAAACCAAGTAGTGGTATTGCTGGGTCAAAGAGTATGCAAAATTTTATAGGTCTTTGGGCATAGTTCTGAATCTCCAGAATGGTTGAACTAATTCACATCTCCCCCAAGAGTGCACCAGTGTCTGCATTTTTCCAAATCCCTTCCAGCATTTGTCATTATCTAACAGGTATCAGGTATTATCTCTAGCTCTAGGTCATTTTATAGATGAGGACACTGAGACAAATAGAGTCATACAGCTAATAAGTGTCTGAAGCTAGATTTGAATTTAGGAAGTTAATTGTTTCTGACTCCAAGTAAAGCATTCAATTTGCTGCACTCTTATTATTGTGTATTGTGTACCTAATTCTTTCTACTGATCCACCACTCTATTTATTAGGCAATACCAAGATGTTTTGATGATTACCACTTTTTAATATATTAAATATTTTAAAAATAATCTAGAACTGCCATGCTGCCTTCCTTCACATAGTTTTCCATTGATTTACATAATATTCTTGATCTTTTGTTCTTTAAGATGAAATTTAAAAAAATTTTTTTCCTAGCTCTCTAAGTAAATTGACTTAGGTAGAATTGTCACTTTTATTAAATTGGTTTGGCCTCCCCATGAGCCATTAGTATTTTCTCCAATAATTTAGACCTGTCTTTATTTGTGTGAAAAGTGTTTTGTAATTGAGTTCACATAGTCCCTGGGTTTATCTTGGCACATAGAATGACAAGTGTTTTATATTATCTGTAATTTTTTAAGTGGAATTTCTATTTCTAACTCTTACTGTTGGAATTTTTTGTTAAAAATAAAAATGTTTATGATTTATATGATTTTGTTCTATATCAATAAGAGAAGATAAAGAAAATGAAGGAGTAAAAATAGGCAATGAAGAAACAAAATTACCATTCATTGCAAATGATATGATGATATATTTGCAGAATACATTCAATTTTGTTCATTTTTTTCTATATTTAGCATGTCAAATAATATCAAGGGAAAGGATCATTCTTATTTTCCCCCATTTGTACTTTTATTTTTAGTTTCTACTATTTCCTTTTTTCTTCTTTTTAGCATTTCTTCATTGAAAATAATAGTGGCTCTTTGTTTTTGATAAATAGTTTTCATCACATTAAGAACTTTTCCATGCCTATGTTATTTTGTTTTTGAGGTCTTAAAAAAACCACTAATGAACATTATATTTTGTGAATTGCTTATTTTGCAATTATTTAAATAGTCATGATTTTTGTTGTATACATGTGGAGCTCCTAGTGCCTCCTCTTTCACCATCCCTCCAATCTAGGCATAGTAAAAGAAGTAACATCAAAATATTTCCACCATAAATCTAGCATAATGGAAACACCCTAGGGACATATGTCATGGGGTACATATACAATAAACAAGAAAATGTATAGACAGAAAATAAAGGTCAAATATCTTGAAATGTTATCATTTTTCTCTGACTAGGCATCTTCCCAGATAGACTTGTAGTCTATTGTTGCTCTGCCAGATAAAGATCCACTGAGCAATGCTCAATAATTACTGCTTGCCTAAATGTGTAGTCTATGATAAAAGCTACTTTCCTACACCCTGTTCATTGCTTATAGTTTATACCTCTGTGAAGATATTTGGCTATCTTTTCTTAAAGCAAGAGCACTGCCATATTCTTTTAGTTGAAATAGTTTTCCTCACCACTGTTATTTTAGAAAAAAAAGGCTCTTTGTAGGAGCAAAGAAAAATAACAAGAGCAAGAACAAGAACAATCTTCTTTAGATTCCTCTGTTTACCTCCTTAAGAGCCTTGGCTCAAAGTCTCTCATCTCCTCAACAGAAAAATTTTCAATACTACTTGCCAAAATTCTTGAACTTTACTCTCATGAGAATTGCCTCAAAGAAGATATAATGTACATACTCAGTTGAATATAGAAATCCATCTAATCCAAAGAGAAGTAAAAGAGGAAAGGGATAACAGAGGTGGATAGAAGAGATTGGTAGAAGAGATGCATATTGGGAGAGAATAATAATAACTACTAATATGAATGGGATAAACACACATAAAATGGAAGCAGATAGCAGAATAAATTAAAAATCAGAATCCTATTGTTGTTTACAACAAACATATTTGAAGCAGACAGATATATATACAGTAAAGATAAGGAGATAGAGTACAATTTATTTTTATTATTATCATTCAGCTGAAGTAAAAAAAGAAAAGCAGGGGTAGCAATCATAATCTCAGATAAAGCAAAAGCAAATATAGAACTAATTAAAAGAGATAAGAAGGGGGCTATATTTTGCTGTAAGGTGCCATAGACAATGAAGTAATAGCAGTGCTAAATATATATATGTGTGTGTGTGTGTGTGTGTGTGTGTGTGTGCCTAATGGTTTAGCATCTAAATACTAGTAAAGCATGTGAACTTTCTCTTTTCAGAACTAAATAAATATAAATACACACAAAACCATGGAAGAAGTTAAAGAAATGAATAGAATTCTAGAAAAGTTAAATATGATAGATCTCTGGAAAAAATTAAATGGAAATAGAAAATAATGTACTTTTCTCAGCTGTACATGACACCTACACAAAAACTGACTATGTAGTAGGATATAAAAACCTCAAAATCAAATTTAGAAGAGCAAAAGCATTAAATATATACTTTCCAGATTATAATGTAATAAAAAAAATTAATAAAGGGCAGTGGAAAGAAAGATTAAAAATTAAAGGGAAACTAAACAAATGAATCCTTAAAAAGAAGGTCAAAAATAAATCAGAGAAATATAAAATAATATCATCAAAGAGAATAACAACAATGAGACAACATATCAAAATTTATGAGATACAGTGAAAGCAATACTTGCAGAAAATTTATATTTCTTAAACACTTGCATAAATAAAATAATAAAAGAGCAGACTAATGAATTGGCTAAGCAACTAAAATAAACAGAAAAAGAATAAATTTAAGAACCTCAAATACAAAATTTAAAAGCCTGAGAATCAAAGGAGAGCTTAACAAAATAAAAGAGAAATACACTTAGAAATAAAACTAGAAGCTGGATTTATGGAGAAAACCAACAACAATAACATAGACAAATCATTAGTTAATTTAATTTTATAAAGGAAAGCAGAGATACGCATTACCAGTATCAAAAATGAAGGGGATACATTCGCCACCAATGAAGAAGAAATTAAAGCAATTATTAGCAAATATTTTGCCCAATTTTATGTCAATAAGTCTAACAAAGATAAGTAAAATTAATGAATATTTACAAAAATATAAATTGTCTAGATCAATAGAAGAGGAAATAAAATGATAATTCAATCTTTCCCAAAAAAATTCAATAAGCCATCAATGAAGTCCTTAAGAAAAAACTCCTAGGACCAAATGGATTCACAAAAAAATTCTATCAAATATTTAAAGAAGAATTAACCCTAGTAATACATAAACAATTTGAAAAAAATAGACCAAAAAGGCGTCCTATCAAATTTCTTTTATGAGACAAAATAAATCAGGAATGGGACAGCTAGATGGCACAGTAGATAGAGCACCAATCCTGGAGTCAGGAGGACCTGAGTTCAAATGTGACCTCAGACACTTAACTACCTTGCAGTATGACCATGAGGAAGTCACTTAACCCCAATTGCCTTGCAAAAATAAATAAAAAAATAAATTTAAATTAGGAAGAATGAAAATAAAAAAGCAAACTATAGACCAATCTCCCTAATGAATAGTGATGCAAAAATGTTAAATAATATACAAGCAAGGAGATTATAACAATATATAACAAGGATCATACACTATAAACAACATACAAGGAATATAGAATCTCTTTAATATTAAGTAAATTAGCACAACTGAACATATCAATAAAAAGAACAAAAGAAATTATATTATTATCTCAATAGATGAAGAAAAAGGCTTTGATAAAATACAAAATACATTCCTATTAAAAACACTAGAAAACAGAGAAATAAATGGAACTTACCTTAAAATGATAAATAACATTTATCTAAAACCATCAACAAGCATTATTTGTAATGAGAATAAGCTAGAAGCCTTCCCAACAAAATCAGGGGTAAAAGCAAGGATACCCATTATCACTACTATTATTCAAAGTTGTACTAAAAATATTAGTTTTAACAGTAAGAAAAGAAAAAGAAATAGAAGGAATCGGAACAGGCAAGGAGAAAATAAAATTATCACTCTTTTCAAATTATAAGATGGTCATACTTAAAGAATTTTAGAGAATCAACTAAAAAACTAATTGAAATAATTAACAGCTTCAGCAAAGTTGCAGAATACAATATAATACGATATAATAACTGTAATAAAAATCATCAGTATTTCTTCATATTACCAATAAAGTTCAACCACAAGAAATAGAAAGAGAGAAAAAAATAAAGAAAGTTCATTTAAAATAACTAAATATAAAACACCTTAGTATACATGCCAAGATAAATGCAGGAACTCTATGAACACAATTACAAAACACTTCACACAAATAAAGTCAAATCTAAATAACTGGAGAAATATTAACTGCTCAGGGGTAGGCAGAACTAATTAATAAAGATGACAAATTAATTTACTTATTCAATGTCATACCAACCAAACTACCAAAATATTATTTTACAGAGCTAGAAAAAAATCATAACAAAATTTATCTGGAAGAAACATAGTCAAAATATCAAGGTAATTAATTTTTACAATGTGAAGGAATATTGTTTACTTATACCACCATAAAATAATTATCAAAACAATCAAGTAATAGCTAAGAAATTATGTACATAATACATTGTAGTAAAAAACCATAGTACTTTAATATTTGATAAACCTAAAAGATTTAAGCTTTTGGGACAAAAACTCTCCATTTCACAAAAGTTACTTGGAAAATTGGGAAACAGTATAGCAGAACTAGATATAGACCAACATTTCAGACTATTTGCTAAGATAAAGTCAAAATGAATACATGATTTAGACTTTAAAACTTCTTAAACTGTGGTTTGCAATTTTATATAGTCTCATAACTGAATATGGGATTCCCAAAAGTATGCCCATGGTCGGTCACAAAAAAGTTTTTTAGGTGAAAAAGGGTCAAGGGTGGAAAAAGTTTAAGAAGCTCTTGCCTTAAACAATTAGAAAAGCATAAGGATAAACAAAGAGCTAGAACAAGATATAGAGAGCATTACAAAATGTGGAATGAATAATTTGGACTTTTTTAATTTTTTGAAAAAGCAAGCCAATGAAACCACAATTAGAAGGAAAGCAGAAAACTGGGGGGGGGGGACATTTTTATAGTAAGTATCTCTGATAAATACCTCATTTTTCAAACAAATAGAAAACTGGAGTCAAATTTATGAAAATACAAGTCATTTTCTAATTGATAAATGGTTAAAAAACATGAACAGCCAATTTTCAGACAAAGTAATCAAAGTAATCCATAATCATATGAACAATGTTCATAATCACTGTTGATTAGAGAAATGTAGATCAAACAGCTCTGAGGTACTAGCTCATACTTATCAAACTAGCTAACATGACAGAAAAAGAAAACATAAATGTTGGAGGAAATATGCAAAAACAGACACTAATGCACTGTTGGTAAAGTTGTAAACTGATCCAACCATTATGAAGAACAATTTGGAGCAATAGCTAAAGGGCTATAAAACTGTACATACACTTGATATAGCAAAAAACTAGATATGTGTTCCAAAGAGATTTTTAAAAGAGAAAAGAACTTAATGGTACAAAAAATTTCTTTCATAAATTTAGCCAATATAAAAGAATTCAAACAATAAGATAGGAAGAAAGAAATCAGAAATTACTTCAATAATTTAACATAATACTGTTTCTTTGCCAAGTGAAAATATATGCCATACAATTGTCTTCTTTTGTAAGGCATTATGTAGGAATTCACTGATATCAAGTATGTAAGAATGGTTTATAGTTTTAAATTATATTATATTTTATATCATATTATTTATTTAGATTTAATATATTTTAAAATATTTTATTAAATAAAATTTAAATATTTATTTAATATACTTATATATAATAGTATGGCTTAAAGTTTCACTGAGACTTGGGGTTTTTCTATATGTATGTGAAAGATGAGAAACATCATCTGTACATTTTATCCATCTCTTCACATACATGGGAGAATGTGGGAGAGGTGGTTTCTTAAATGGAAGAGGTTTAAAAACTAAGGAACCCCAAACTCAGTCCTGCTTGTCAAGTCATTGTACAAATAACTGTTATGTGTCTTATAGTCTATCCTCCAGGGATTAAAATTAAAAGCTGTAGAGAATGTTTTACCATTAACTAATATGGGGTCTCTAAGAAAGAGACACAAGCTCCTGAATGAGGAATCTGAGTCCAAAGAAGAGATTAAATGAAGAGTTCTTATTTAGGTGGGATAACCTTGGTCTTTGTGTTTGGCAAATAGTATTTTATTTTCACTTGTATGACATATCTTTTCACTAGGCAAAGATATAGTGTTCAATTATTGACATAATTTCTTCCTTCTACTCTTATTGTTTCAATTCTTTTATACTGGCTGAACTTCCATGTCAAT
Source organism: Sarcophilus harrisii (assembly GCF_902635505.1). Lineage (NCBI taxonomy): Eukaryota > Metazoa > Chordata > Mammalia > Dasyuromorphia > Dasyuridae > Sarcophilus > Sarcophilus harrisii. The sequence continues at coordinate 239,985,890 of NC_045428.1, forward strand.
CAATACCTTTTTCTTTACCTAACAACAATATTTAACTTTTTTCCAACAGGTCAGGTTAGAATTTTAAGGAAGCTTGGAATATAATACAGAATACAATTTTTTTCAATTTTTTCCACTGGTGACTCCTTTTTGCAAAAGAAATCTTTATGTGACCTTGTCTCAATTCTGAGTTGAGGTGTTTCTGACAGAGTTCATGCATGCATGGGTGCATGTTGAGTGTTTAGAACCAATCTAAATTGGTTTTAAGATGTGCAATGCAACATCAGCAAACTAGAAGCATCTTAGATTCATTAAACATTTGATTTTGAATTAATTTTTGGTCATTGTGTTCAAAATCCTTTTACTGTTGCTAAATTTTTCATGGCCCCCTGATTCAGTTATAGGACCCAAATGGATTTGAGAGCCACAGTTTGAGAAATTTTGATATAGAGTTGTTGTCAGAGCTGAGTTCAAGTCCATCCTCTGATCATAAGTAAGACACTAACCTTTCTAGACAATTCTCTAAAACTATAAGTTGCAAAAAAAGAATGAATCTGACTTTTCATTGGGCATTCTCTACCCAGCTTCATGAACAGTACATAAAGCAGTGGACCTAGAATTAGAAAATTCAAATTTGGCCTCATATATGTAATAGCTTATTAACTCAGAGAAAATAACTTAACTTCTGTCTGCTTCAGTTTTCTCATCTATAGTATGGGAATAAAAATATTACTTCACAGAGTGAAAATCAAATAAGATAAATATTTGTTAAACATTTAGCACAGTACCTGGCATATAGTAAGCATTTAATAAATCCTTATCTCTTTCCTTCCTTCCTTTCATCCTTCTTTTTTTCCTTTCTTTTTCCTTCCTCTTTTTTTCTTTCTCCCTCTCTTTTCTTCCTTCCTTTCTTCCTTTTAGTTCCTTTTTCCTTTTCCTCATTGAAAAAGACACCATGGTGAGATGACCAAGACTTCCCAGAAATTATATTCCTTATAGTCTTTAAGCAAAATATGAAAAAAAAAACATCATTTAGTTGTCTCTCCAGGGGAGAGGGGAATCTGGGAACGATGCTTCCAAGTTTTTCTTGCTTTTGCATTTAATTTATACAGAATATCAATATGACTTGCTTCCTCTAGTGGTATTTCTATTTGATGCTCATTAGATATTGCTTAACATTTAATATATTTACAATTAGATTAATATTTATAGATGGTCTAAAAATGATATGATTGATGTGTCCTTTACCCCCTTCCTCTTTGCTATTATTTCTGTAGAAGTTACATATGTAAGACTGAGGAACATTTTAAAAATCATTTTTCAATATTTCATTGGTTTTCATGGTAAAATGATTTATCAATTAGTAGCTAATTTGGGGGTCTTAAATCTCTCCATATTTACCTAATAACTGTTTCACTAAGCTCTATCCTAGAGACTCTAGATACTGTGAAGAATGTATCCAAAGTTACATGTAACATTGCTAGAAAAAAAAAAAAAACTAGTTTGAAATGGTATTTTTAGTTACAGTTACAATTACAGTTAAAAAGTGTCTTGTTATGAGAGGCTTCTTTGTTATGGGCCAGAACTTGAAACAAGGTTCTAAGGGAGGAGAAAATAGTTATATCTAGTTTAGCATTGATTTAATCCTACAACAAATAAAGGTTTCCTAGTGATATAATGATTGGTGTATACTCAGTGTGGAGCATATAAGGGAGAAGCTCTTAGAGCCAGAGAGGGACAAGTGCACTAGAAGCTCTTGGAGGCTGAGACAGATTCATTCCATCATCTACTTTGTAATGGCTGCAGGCTGAAGCACAAACGCTTGGAATTCAGAGAGATTCACAGGCCAGAGGAGGCAGGAGCTCAAGCTCTTGGAACCAAGACTAAAGAAGGCCTCCAAGAAAGCTAGCCAAAGCCTCAGGAAAAGAGACAAGACTTTGAAAGAGATAATAAAGGATTTGGACTTTAACCCCTGGCTACCCCCTAATGGTAATTACTGAACTGAAACGAAGGCTGCTCCCAGAGACCCCAAGAAAACCTCAATAGAGAACATTACATTTTAGAAAGAACACTTCTTTCTATACAACCAGGAAAAATATATAAGGATTAATGTTGATCAAGGAGGAGTTATAGGTAACTTGTAGATAAAATGGAGAAAAAAAACAGTGAAAAGATATTTTTTCTTATTTTTTCTTCTTGTTTTTTGTTAATCTCAGAACTGTCTTAACTAATTTAATAAAGAAACATTTTAAAAAGAGAATTTTATTTGCAATTGGTAGATTCACAACTTGATAATACTCTTTCCAGTATTTACTGAAGAAAAAGGAAAGGAAAATAAAAGGACTGTTGTAAACTTATTGGTTCTTCAGAAAGGGACTAAATTTAACATGTTGAGCAGAAACATAAAGAGAATTTCTCCAAAGATATTAAGCAATATTGGAGGTGAACTGAATGTTGAAACTGTATTTGCAGAAGTAAGGAGAAACCATCAATTTTAGACAAATTTGAATGTGACCGTTCTTGTAGTAAAATATTCTAAACAATTATCAATGTCTTTATTAATGCTTTTAATGTTTCATAAATGCATGTCTAGTTATTTTAATATTTATTTATTTAATCAGAAGAGAGTAAAGCATTTATTACATGGAGAAATGAATAGTTATGGTTAGAAGTAAAGGTTCCTAGACTTTATTAAAAATAATATTTGGGAATTGTGGTGGAGATTCAAGATATTTTATCAGTGAAGATGCTGCAATTGTATTCATTAAAAAGAAAATATCTTAATATATCCCTAGTTTTCTTTGGAGCTTGGTATATGAAGATTGAATATGGCAGTGGATCAAATGGCAAACTTAGATTACCTACCTGTTGAATGAAATAAATACCAGTAGTTTTGCTGCACTAAGACTTACCTAGTTTTTGTTAGGCCAGTTTTTCTTGGCTGTAAGCCCATATTCTTTACCATTTCGAATACTATATTCCAAACTATCTACTCTTATATAGTGATGGCTATTAGTATGTGTGATTCTGACTCCTTAGTAATTGAATTCTTTCTGACTGCTTACAGTATTTTTTCTTTGACCTTAGAATTTTTATTTTAGGATTTATTTCAGAAGGTTACTGATTCTATTTTTACTTTGTCCTCTGGTTCAAAGAGATATCAACAATTTGTTTTTAAGATTTCTTAAAATCTCGAGGTATTGAGAATTACAGTACTCTTAATATCTCGCATTAACTCATCAGTTATATAACATAACTTATCAGTTCTCCTAAAATGGTCAGTTCAGGGCAAAGTCTGATCTCTGACTTTTCCCATTCCTGTCCTCCCCTACCTTTCCTATCCACTCCATTCTGGTATCTTCAAGTTGCTGACCTGATTTTGGATCTGAGCCACAGTAGGCATCCGCTGGCCACTATTAGACAAATGGAAAGTTCTGCTGGTACAGAGTGTGGAATTACACTCATTAGGCTGGGATAACTAATCTAATTATCCTTCCACAGACTTAAGAGTGGGCTAGAAGTTGAAAATAAGAACCTAATTTGCTCCTGGACTTTGAGCAAAGCTTCTCTTCCTTTCTCAACTTTCTTCTCTTTCAATAAACAGCCAAAAGCCTTCAAATACACCTTACTCCAAAAATCCACCCCTCGCACAGGTGCATTCCTTATTCTTCTTTCTATTTGTTACCCACAACTGAATTGTGAATGACTAATATGTCAATTGGGACCTGTTCCTGCACATGCATGAGATTACAGTGCCCACTAAGAGTCCAGAACTTCCAATTGCTTTCTAATTTCTTCTAGTATTATAGTGCTTCTTGCTACAAATTCCTAGAAAATCCATGAGTCCTCATTGTCTATAGTATTTTCTACATTTCTTTCTATGTAGGTCTGAGTAGAAAAAAAAATTTATTCATTAAGACTTTTTCTTAAATTTATTCATCAGGCTTTGGTTAATTTCTACATTTATTTGGACAAGTTTTGGGAAGTATTTTCTTGTATTTCTTCCCGCTACTCTATCACTTAGGCTTCACCAATCCCAAATAATTAATAATTTTATGAGTACTACTTTGTAATGTAGGTCAAACTTTGTATATTCTTTTTTGTCTTGTTTTTATAATTATTTCTCTTGAAAATCTATACTTTTGTAGATTTATATTTCTTTTACATTTTTTGTGAAATAATTGTCTTTATTCTAGAAAGTATCTTTTCAGTAATTGGATTGGTATAATACCAAAAAGCAAATTAACTTACTAGCATCATCATTTTTATATTTATATAAGCAAATCATGAGCAATTACTATATTTTTATAACATGTCTATTTATATTAAAAAATTGTTTCCCACATATGTTTGCAAATTCCTTTTTTAAAATCAAAGAACATTCCTTTATGTTTGTGCCTAATTATTTTCATCTTCTTAGATATTAGACTTAATCTGAATCTGTTCTTTATTTACTACCTCTTGTAGCATCTATAGCATTTGTGTCATCTATGAATTTGAAAAAACATACCACAAGCATATGTCTAATCAGGGGTCTCAAACTACAGCCCACAGGCCAGATGCAGCACCTGAGGATGTTTATCCCCCTCACCTATGAAGTTTCTTTATTTAAAGGCCCACAAAACAAAGTTTTTGTTTTTACTATAGTCCGACCCTCCAACAGTCTGAGGGACAGTGAACTGGCCCCCTACTTAAAAAGTTTGAGGACCCCTGGATTCTAAATTTAAGTCACTGAGAAAATTTTTTGTACCAAATAGGAATAAGACCAGATCCACTGGTCAAACATATCCCTCAATATTGAATATCAGTTCATTGACTATTACTCTATGGCTTTGTAATTCAACTTGTTCTTGATCTATTGAAATGTTAGACAACCAGAAAAATTAACAAAAGCTTTACTAAAATCCAAATATGCACATTTTCTCAATTTGACTACAAATTCCTTAAGTGTAGATATCAGGTTTTTCATATAAAGCTTCTAGCTCAGTACAATACTGATGGTCTTGCATATAATATGTATTTAATAAATTATATTTGAATTCAAAGAGAAAATAGTATTTGAATGAGTATTTACTTAATCACTTACTAACTACATGCTTTGTGATGAATATTTTTATAGATTTATATTTATCAAGATGATATAATAAAAGCTTTTTCCATGCACCGTTTTCATATAGCAACTACATATTTCTTCACTATCATCAAAAAAAATACTTATATATGTGGTCCCACAACTGAGATATATATATATATATATATATATATATATATATATATATATATAAATAAATACTTGAGCATAACATAACATTTTCCTCCTTTGTAATACACGTAACTATAAATTTTCAATTGTTTGTTTAGGAATTCTTATTTTATTAATTTGCTTGTAAATTATTTGGACTAGATATTTTAGAATAATAAAGAATTTTGAGCTTACAAAGTACATTTGAGTAGATCAAAATGTTTAATTTCTTTCTATGAGTTCTTATGACTTCACTATAATGGTGCAGATGGCTGAAAAAACAGATTTTTAAAAACAATACTTTTTCATTTTCAGGAGTTAAGGGATAATTTTCCTGGTGATAACTTTTCCTTCTTAGACCAGAACCGAAAGGGTCAGATCATGGATAACTAAGTGAAAGAGTAAAATGAAAGAGAAGCTTTCTCAGGTCCTAAAAGACAATCAAAAGAATAGCTATTATTTAGATATGGTTACAGTAATATATTGTTAAATCTCTTTATCCCAAGGTTACATTTTCTAACCACAAGTAGAGAAGTTTTGGGTTGTCACATTGTTTTCTATACACCAATTTCAGAGGAAGTTTTGCTGACAACAGAACAATGAAGCTTTCCCATCAATATCACCCATTTACCAGAAGTCCAAGTATGTAGTTATATTTGATATTTAAGTGTTATTCTTTAGATAAGAAGAAAACTTAATTTCAAGATTTCAGGTACTATCAAATTACATAGAAATATTCTAATAGTTTGGAAAAAGATCTAATTATACTAGAACTTTCAAATCACTCTCTCAAAAACTGAAATATTTTATCTATCCTACAATTAGGCTAGAAAAAAATTAGTGTTCAATAAAATTTTAGAATAAATAGGAATTTGATAAAGATATAGATATGATAAAGAAATGAAAACACTATTTAAGACACCAAAAGAGAAATCTTTCCAACAAGGAATTTTTAGGAAGTCAACACAAACAAATGCTTCTAGGGAAAAAAGCAATAAGAAAAAAAATTAAGGTTCCAATGGTGGTGTAAGAATCTTAAAATCAATTCCTGGGGGATTTGAAATGAAAACAAAAAACAATGGGAAAACAACTTGAAGATTCAACATGATATAAATAGGTAAAAGAATAATTTTAAAAGCAAAGTTAAAGGGTTATTTATTTAGGATATTCATTATCAAGGTCTTCAAAAACATCACTTTGTTGCTCATATTTATATAAAACTTTGTAAATAATTTATATGGGAATATATGGGCAGAAAACTTAAAACATTTATAAAACTGAATTTGATCTTATTTTAATTTTATTGTTTTGCTCACGAAATGGCCTTGAAACAATAGCACTGATTTACCAGCAGCATATTTGACTTAAGCTTCTGACATAGTAAGTGATCAATCTTTTCCAGTAGTACAGTTTTCATATCCTTTACTGCAGGTTTCTTCCTTTTTAAAAAAAAAATGATACAGGATCAAGGTACAAGCTAGAGAAGAATGGAGTAATTTTCAATATGAATATAATGGTAGAGATTATTTGCAATATGAATAATGCTGACAGTCTGGAACTCAAGTAATGTGATCCTGTATAATATTTAGGATTGACTACCAAGACTTCACAGCATAGAAGGCTGACAATTAACTTTTTTCTTATGGCAAAATAAAAATGCACAAAGCTAATAAGTGTCTCTGGAACTATTGTGAAATGGCCCAACTATGTTTGGTGTTCAGGGTTTGTTCACACTATTCAAGGTAAATTGAATTTACTAGATAATTCAGAAATTTCCCCAATCTTGCTGCTCAACTCTCTTTCCCCTCTCTCCCTACATCACATAAAGACTGATACCCTACAATAAATATAAATGAGGACATGAAAGAGGACCAGCAGACACAAAATGGAAATACTCACATTGATGTGATCATAAGTCCATTGGTATATTGGATCTTGGAAACAGTGTCTGCTGAGCAGAACTACTAATAAATATGAAGTTAGAGCTTTCTAAACCCTAAACTTTGGGTTTAGGGTTTAAATCCTAAATTTACCCTAAATTAGGGTAAATTCTAAATTCCTGTGGCATAAAAGAGGTAATCAGTTTACTTTAATAAAATGGAAAAAAGCAAATAACACATTAACATGTTGCCCCCTACTGTTATAAACTGAGGAATAACAGGGTTTTTTGTTTTTTGTTTTTTGTTATACATTTCATTTAGTATTAATGATATGGTTTCTTTAAGTGCAGCAAGTTCTTCGTGGTTCAATTAACAATTTATCATTATATTTAGAACCACCTAGTGATTTGTGATAGAGACAGAACTGAAATTTTTGCTTTGGAAATCACTCCTCGTTTTAGACTTCTCTTTCCATTTTGTGCATGAGTACAAATTAGTATGCATGGCCAATCTGCCAATATAATGTTTGGTACTCCAGAGAGAAGATATGACCATGCTAGCAGCATGGGAACAAATAAGAAGAATTTGGTAGAAATTCTCAAAACTATGTAGTATAAAATTATTGTAAGGTTTGGACCTTGATATAATTTCAGTCAAAAAGCATTTGCTTCCTTTCAATTTATTTCTTACTTTTTTAAGGGACAAAAAAAAAAATTAAGATTAACATTTTTAACCATTTATGATAATGAAGCAAATTGGTGACTAAAAATGCAGATAACTAAATAAATAAATCAGGCTAGGCCAAGCTTATTCTATTATGTACACTCTGCATTCTAAGTATTAATAACTTCATATTGTAAACATTAAGCATACTGAGTTAAAATTCAAGGCCACAATATTTCTGATTATCCAGTGTGTGTGTGTGTGTGTGTGTGTGTGTGTGTGTGTGTGTTTCTCTTTGGTTGGCCGAGATCAACTCGTAGTGTATAAATGCATAAGTTATATAATTATTACATAATAAAGAGGAAAAACCCCACTAACTTGTATACTTCATTCTTACAAACGCACAGCATTTGTGACTCAAAAGGAAAAGTGATGTCCACTTCACCAAAACATTTGTGTGATTTCTGATAGTGACAGTCAGCAAGACTGTCTCTTACCTTATGCCCCAAGATAGTGGTCCTGACTGTTTCTTCCAAATATCAGATAATTCCAGTTAATAATAATAAAAAAGAAAACTTTTTTTAAATGATGTGCAATCTGATTTATGAATTTCACACTACTTTTCCCTTTAAGGTTAGCAGTGTCCTCTTTGTGTACTAGGGATTGCATAACACTGATAATATTTTATTTCATATCCTAATAAATCATTCTCCAAGGTCCAATGTTAACATATTCAGTTTCTATTTGATTAAGCAGTTTCTTTCTCACTCTTTGTTGCCCTCTTCTTCTGCTTCTCTCTAATATCCTGTTGCAGATGTAAGTTCTTGTTCTACAATCATACATTTGTCTTTTATACACATTCTTAGTCCTACTCTTTGGATCATAGGATTCTGAAATGATGAGGAGTCTTCACAGTATGAAATAGCCGATAGCCCTCCATTTTGATTTTAATCAAAATAGCAAGTGTCATTGTATTCCACATATTGGTTTCCACAATAAACCAGTCTGAATCTGTGTGAATATGTATATAAATTCATATATACACATACCATATATGCATACATATACTTCTATTTTAAATACAGAGTTTAAAAATGAATTCATATATTGTATGTTAGATCAATATTGTTTATCTTAATATTGTAGTATAGTCCCAGTTAGCATGTGGATACCAAACTTTACACTGAAGTTTATAAACTTACTAAAACCACTTTTCTCTTAATCATAATCACTTCATGCTTCAACTTACATTGTCTTTCATGTTTGGTCCATATTACATTTTAGCTTAATCTTTGCTTTTTTAAGTATTAATTTTATTAATTCCCTGTCTCTAAAGGACTGTTTGATCTCTTTCTCCACCTCCCACTGTCATACCCAGCCTGAAATATAATCAACCTTTTTCATTCCTTTCATTCCACTTTTGATTCGTGTTCTTTCTAGTAGACTTTACAAAAATTCAATGGAAAATTTTATAATGTAGAGGAATGTCATTTTTCCTTTAGTAGTAAGTCCCCAAATGGGAAGGCATATGGCTGGCTGGAAGCCTGGTATTGGGGTAGATACTTCCAGTTGATGAATTCCAGTATGGATTAGGGGCAGAGAAGAAACTGGAAGATGTCACAGGCAAAGCAGGAGGATGAGGAGCAACAAAGTTCATCTTCTGAGGATGAGCATGATAGGAGCCCATATAAGGGAGGTCTGATGGATATTTGTACAAAGAAGACTCAGGAGGATGAGGCTGTAATGCCTGAGCAATTCCATGGAAGTCAAATTTATAAGCATAACGCTTGCCATGAACTTTAGTCATAATATTTTTGTCATAGTAGTAACGTAATGCACGACTAAGCTTATCATAGTTCATGTTAGGTTTGCTTTTGCGTTCTCCCCAGCGACGGGCAACTTCATCAGGGTCTGTCATCTTGAATTCTCCATTGGTTCCTTCCCAAGTGATGCAGTTGGAATTTGAGCTGTCAGATAGAAGCTCCAGAAGGAATTGCCAAAGCTGTATCTGTCCACTCCCTGGCGCGGGGGGAAAAAATCAATGAGAATAAATCACATAAAAAAATTCTCTCATTGGCTCTGTTTGTTGACATTCATATTGATCTGCCTCATTCAAACTTCTCACAAAGCTGAAGGAACCCCTTGTTAGACAATGTTCAGACTTTAACCAAAGTTTCAACTAAGATAGAATTTAACTTTCTTCCCAAACCCAGTTTTCTTCTAAACTCTACTAATTCTGTGATTCATAATCTTGTCATCATCCTTGGTTTTTTAAACATCTGTTTTTTTAAAACCTTGAGTTCCAAATTATCTGTTTTCCTCCTCATCCTCAATCCCCATTAAGAAGGCACATGTTAAATTATAACAAAAACACTTCTATAAGTCATGTTGTGAAAGAAAACAGAATATCCCTCAAGAAAAATTTAGGGTTAGGGTGCTTCTATCTGTATCCAGACACAATCAGTTCTTTTTCTGGGTATGGGTAGCATTTTTCATCATAAGTCCTTCAGAGTACTCATAGATCAGTTATATTGCTGAGAATAGCAAAGTCATTCATAGCTGATCATCCTACAACATTGCTATTACTTTGTATATGATGTATTTCACTTTGCTAAGTTCATGAAGGTCTTTCCAGGTTTTTCTGAGAGCATTCTGTTTAGCATTTCCCATAGAACAATAAGATCCCATCATAATCACACCCCACAATTTATTCAGCCATTCCCCAGTTGAGGGCATCTCCTCAATTTCCAATTTTTGGTACCATCCTTGGTGCCTCATTCTCACCTTGCTTCAGTTCTCAAGTTTTTCATGTTCTCTTAATACAACATATCTTAAATCTGATCTTGTCCTTCTACTCATATAGGAACCAGGTTAGTTTAAGATCTCATCACATGCTTAGATTATTATAATATCTTCCTAACTGGTCTTTCTTTCTCAAGTCTCTCCACATTCTAGTCTATTGTTCATATATCTAGTCTATCTATTCATTGAGCTGACAACCTAAAGTACAGATCTGACCATGTTAACTCCTCTATTGAATAAATTGCAGTGTCTCCCTTTAGCCTCAAAGATCAAATATAAATAACTCTGTTTAGCTTTGCAGCTTGTTTCCCATTATATCTTTCTAGCTTCATCATGTAAACTACCCATCCTGTACTTAGGAATTCACCAACTGGCCCTTTTTATGTTCCTCACATACAGCATTCTCTTTTCTCTGGACTTGCATTCTCCATTCCCCTATGCATGAAAAGTTCTTTGAATCATACAATATATCTCTTCCTTTAAGATATGGCTCAAGTACAATTTTTTACATGAAATCTTTCCTAATTCTCCTTACTTGCTAGTGGTCTCCTTCCCTAACTATCTAATTAGATTTTCTTTCTTTATAGCTACTCTATATGCTCATATATTTACTCATTATTTTGTGTCATGTATTACATTTGTATCTCACAATTAATACCATGTTTGGGTCATAGAAAGCATTTAACAAATGTCTAACTGATTGAAAGTGTACTTAAAAATATATTTGCAAATAAACTGGGAAAACATTTTCATAGTTAAAGGTTCTGATAAAGGCCTCATTTCCAAAATATGTAGAGAATTGACTCTAATTTATAAGAAATCAAGCCATTCTCCAATTGACAAATGGTCAAAGGATATGAACAGACAATTTTCAGATGATGAAATTGAAACTATTTCTACTTATATGAAAGAGTGTTCCAAATCACTATTGATCAGAAAAATGCAAATTAAGACAACTCTGAGATACCACTACATACCTGTCAGATTGGCTAAGATGACAGGAAAAGATAGTAACAAATGTTGGAGGGGATGCGGGAAAACTGGGACACTGATGCATTGTTGGTGGAGTTGTGAACGGATCCAGCCATTCTGGAGAGCAATTTGGAACTATGCTCAAAAAGTTATCAAACTGTGCATACCCTTTGATCCAGCAGTGTTACTACTGGTCTTATATCCCAAATAGATATTAAAGAAGGGAAAGGGACCTGTATGTATCAAAATGTTTGTGGCAGTCCTTTTTGTAGTGGCTAGAAACTGGAAATGAATGGATGCCTGTCAATTGGAGAATAGTTGGGTAAATTGTGGTATATGAATGTTATGGAATATTATTGTTCTGTAATGACCAGCAGGATGAATACAGAGATGCTTAGAGAGACCTACATGAACTGAGGCTAAGTGAAATGAGCAGAACCAGGAGATCATTATATACCTCAACAACAATACTGTATGAGCATGTATTCTGATGGAAGTGGATATCTTCGACAAAGAAAAGATCTAATTCAGTTCTAATTGATCAATGATAGACAGAATCAGCTACACCCAGAGAAGGAACACTGGGAAATGAATGTGGACTACTTGCATTTTTGTTTTTCTTCCCAGGTTGTTTTTACCTTCTGAATCCAATTTTTCTTGTATAACAAGAGAATTGTACAGATATGCACACATATATTGTATCTAAGATATTCTTTAACATGTTTAACATATATGAGACTGCCTGCCATCTAGGGGAGGGGGTGGAAGGAGGAAAGGAAAAAGTTGGAACAAAAGTGAGTGCAAGGGACAATGTCGAAAAATTACCCATGCATATGTTCTGTCAATAAAAAGCTATAATAATAAAAAAAATTGTAAGCTCCTTGAAAAAAATATATATATAATTTGCAAAGCCTTGACATTTTAGAATCCTCATTTTTTTCTATTTTTTGTAAGAATGAAAAATTATAAATGGTAATAATCACAATTCTATTTTTATTGTATCCATAAAAATCAGTCAAAGTAAAGCAATGAAAATCAGATTTAAGAAACCAATCTCTTAAAATTTGCAACATTTAATGGCAGTAAATTCTAATATAATTCAAATGTATATTATATTATTATAGTTCTCTATATAGAGAGATAAGTTGTTTTATCATGAGTCTTTTGGAATTGTGGTTGTATGAATTGGGCTGATCAGCATTACCAAGTCTTTAAAATTTGACTATCTTTACAATTTTATTGTTACGGAGTAGATTGATTTCCTGGTTCTTTTCAGTTTCTTTCATATAAGTTCATACAAGTCTTTGTAGATTTCTCTGGAACCATCTCCTTTCTCATTTATTATAATACAATAGTATTCCATAGCATTTGTGTGCCATATATTTTTTAATTATTCCCCAGTTGATGAACAATCTCTCCGTTTCTAATTCTTTGCCAATACAAAAAGAAGTTACAAATATTTTTCTACAGTGGATCTTTTTCCTCTTTTTCTGATCCCCTTGTAATAAAGCCCTAGTTTGAGCATTGTTGGTTCAGAGTATGCACAATTTGATTGCTTTTTGAGCATTCTTTGAAATTGCTTTCACAATGGTTGAACTAATTCACAATCCACCAACAGTGCATTGTTTTAATTTGCTTTTTTTAATTATTAGTGATTTTTTTAAGCCTTTTGTATATGACTATTAGTAGCTTGGACTTTTTTTCTTTAAAAATTGCTTATCCATTCCTTTTGACTATTCATCATTTGGGAAATGGAGATTATTCTTGTAATTTCACTCAGATCTCAATGTGTTTAAAAATGAAATCTTTGTCAAAGAACCTTATTACAAAGATTTATTCCCCCAGTTTCCTTCTATTCTTAATAATTGTAGTTGCATTGGTTTTGTTCAGGTAAAATCTTTTGAATTTCACACAATCAAAATTCTATTTTTCTTCTAATTAACCTATTTCTTGTTTGGTCATAAACTTTTCCTCTATTCATAAATCTGCCAAGTAATTTGTTCCCTCCTCCACTAATCTGTTTGTGATATCACTCTTTTTTATCTAAATCATGTGCCTATTTTGAACTTATCTTGGTATGTTCTGTGAAATCTTGATCTAGTTTCTGCTAAACTACTTTCTGGTTTTCCCAAAAACTTCTGTTAAATAGAGAGTTCTTCCTTTAATAGTTGGGATTTGGGGATTTACCAAATAGTCAGATTTCTGTGTTATTTGCTTCTGTATATTGTAGCTCCAATTGATCAATCTCTCTATTTCTTAGCCAGTACCAAATTACTCTGATGACACTTCAATTCAAATTATAGGTTTGTAATATAGTTTGATGTCTGGTAGAGCTAGGTCCCCTTCCTTTCCATTTTTTATTTATTCCCCTTATATATTTAACCTTTTATTCCATCATATGAATTTTTTTTCTAATTTTATAAAGCAACTTTGTGATACTTTGATTGACATGACACAAAAAGAGGTATTATTGTCTTTTTATTATATTGCTTTGGCCTATCCATGAGCAATTAATATTTCTCCAATGATGTATGTGTATTTTTATTTGTATGAAAAGTGTTCGAGTTCCAGAGAATTCAAATGGGTAAAAAATTTCAGAGAGGCAAATTTGGACCCAAAGTCTAGAAAAACTTTCTTAACAATTTGAACTGCCCAAAAGTGGTATAGGCTACTTCAAGATAAGGTGTTTTCCCCCTCCTTCAAGCAGAGGCCATATTATCACTATGTTATAATGGGTATTTGTTTGCTTCTGAAGTCCCTTCCAATACATAAATTCTAATTCTTGTACTGAGAAACAAAAATAGCACCCACATCTTACCAGGATTTGCAAGACGACTACTTGTTGGTCCAAGAATCTGATATGGATCTGTGCCAAAAATTAAAAGAAGAAAACAAATTATATGATAATATAAATAAGGCTTTTTAATAAATAGTTCCAAATAAATAAATAGTTCAATTAGTACATAAGTATTATGTGCCCATGGAGTCCAGAGCACATGATATATATATATATATATATATATATATATATATATATATATATATATATATGTTTATATAGATATTGATATATTGATATATATATATATAAAATGATTCATGATTCATTGCCAAGATCTACTCATTAAATGATGATGCTTCTCAAAGTTCTATAGAAATTCTAGACATTAAAGATTTTTGAAATATCTGTCTTTTTTCCTTAAAATTTGTTTCTGGTAACTTGGAATTGTATTATAAAACTTTGGTTTAGTTACAGGATTAAAACTATTCATAAACTTTAAGACTGCACTACTTGTAGAAAGTTTGAGTATTTTTTAATTGCTTGTTCTGTGTATTTAGAATATTTATTTAATTCACAACACAAAAATAGGACTAATGGGCTATCTTTCATTTATAGAAATAATTTTTATGTAGCAGACCTGTTTTATTAATGTTCTTGGGAAGCTGCTTACTTTTTCAAATATACTAAGGTAATGTCTACTATTATATTGTAACATACCTAACTGGGGACGCTGGTCTTCTGTTTTGGGAACTGTTGAAGAAGATGGCTGAGTAACTAAGAGGAAAAAAAAATAATTACCTATATTTTATGCTTGAGAACCACATTCAGACTTTCTTATGGTAAATTTCTCTACTAAATTCAAGTAATCAAAATCATTATGAATATCAAAGGACTGAGTTATTGTCATATGTCATCAAAGAAAGTAGAAATATAGGAAGAAATCCATGTTGAAAAAGATTTTCTTTATTGCCACATTGTAACCACGGAAAATCTCTGCATTAGTGTTTTCCTTTACATTTTAATGACTAATTCTCATTTTGGAAAAGAATTCAGCCATTCAGTGTCTTTCTTTTTCCTTGGCTTTCTTCAGGCTCCACTGCTATCTCCTAGCCTGCTACATCTTACCCAAGTTCCCTCCCCATCCCTTTCCATCACCTTTCTATGTGATGTTTTACCCCATTAAATTATAATCTCCCTGAAGTCAGAGACTGCCTCCCTTGTTTAAAATTGTGCCTCCAGTGCTTAGCAGAGTTCTTAAAATGTAATAATATTTCTATCTATCCATCTACTATCATATTGAAATGTAGAAATTATAGAAAGTAGTAGAGAGGAAATTAAGTAGGAAATTTTAAAACATGAGTGGACTTGGGAAATCTCCAGTTATTAAAATGATACTATGGAGCTAAAGCACAAAGTTCTAAATCCATATGAGAGGGGGAAAAACCCTACCTTTTGACTGTGTAGGGTGACTATGACTTGTCCAGGTTGATCTCCTGGCTGCTTCATATGGTAAATCTATAAAGATCAATAAGTTATCACCAATATTGACAATATAGAAAATTTTAAAATATGGTTTTACTTCAGTGCTTTATTAAAACAAATGTCATACAAGAAAATTTAGTAATTTGTGGATATCACATTTCACTTGTTTTGAGTTATAATTATGAGGTAAAATTTTATTGATGGGTACAGGATTTGGTGATAACAACTCTGGTATTTTCCCCTAATTCATTTAAAAACACGTATTCCATTGAAAACTTTTATCTTTATAATAGTTATGTCTAGAAAGAAATACTCCCATTTTCCATTCATTTGCACTTTCCTTTGTTACAAAGAAAAACAATTAAGCAAAAACATCAGATAGCATGATGACAAGTGATCATAATAACAGTTCTGGAGGTATGTTTCATTATTCTATTCAACAGAATTTTATTCATTATTCAACACACCTTCAATAGTTTGAAAATTACCTTATTTGTCTTCCTTCCAGTTATCTTTTCATCTGTTATTATCAATCAATTAACAAGCATTTATTAAGCAACTACTAAGAGCCACACATTGTGTTAAATGTTGGAGGTACAAAGATTAAAGGTTATCCTTGCTCTCCAGGAACTTACAGTCTAATAATAGTACAGCATGCAAAGAACTACACACATATAAGACACATACAGGATAAATGGGAAATAAGAGAACAGCATAAGCATTAAGGGTATCAGGAAAAACTTTCTGTATAGAAGCTGAGATTTTTAGCCAAGATTTGAAGGGATTCCAGAAATTCCAGTATTAGAGGCCACGAGTAAAAATACTCTGAATAAAGGTTGGTAGTATCTTGTCTGAGGACCAGTGTCATTCATTGTACTGCAGAATGTAAATATGTATGGAGAAGGTACAAGGTAAGAAGACTGAAAAGATATGGGATATAGGTTATGAAGGATTTTGAACACTAGGCATTTATATTTGATCCTGGAAGTGAGGGGGAATCACTAAAGTTTTGGGGTAGAGGGATAAAATGATCAGACTTGCATTTTAGGAAGATTGCTTTGACACCTAAGTAGAAGAACTTCAATGGACAGAGATTTGTAGCAAGAAGGTCCACCAGCAAGCTATCACAATAGATCAAGCATGTGATAATGAGGGCCTGTAAAAGGATGGTGGCAGTGTCAAAAGAGAAAAGAGACCATATATAAAAGATGTTACAAAATTCAAGTAAATAAAATGTGGCACATGAATAGATGGAGGTAGGAAGAGTGATGAGTAGGGGATAATACCTTGGTTTTTAACTTGAATGACTGGAGAGTATGATGGCATTTATGTTAGTAAATTAGGAAAGTTAGAGAAAGGGGAAAATCTGGGGCAAAAA
This sequence comes from Sarcophilus harrisii, assembly GCF_902635505.1. Lineage (NCBI taxonomy): Eukaryota > Metazoa > Chordata > Mammalia > Dasyuromorphia > Dasyuridae > Sarcophilus > Sarcophilus harrisii. The sequence continues at coordinate 240,003,070 of NC_045428.1, forward strand.
TCTGCTTTGGACATGTTGAGTTTAATATGTCTATATAACATCCATTTTGTGATTTCAGTAAATATTTGAGACTGAAGGTGTGAGGAGAGACTAAGGGTAGCCAAATAAATCTGAGAATCATCTACATAGATAATTGAAACCATGGGAACTTACGAGAAGTCCAACTGATTATACTAATAAAAGGACAATACTTGATCATAGAACAGAATCTTTTGGGACATCCACAGTTAATGGACATGGCCTGGATTAAGGTCAGATAGAAATATAACCAGGAAAAAGCAATGTCTTGAAACCCTAGTGAGAGAGTACAAAGGAGAAGAAGGTAATCAATGAACTTTAGAAAAGTTAGCTGTAATAGACATTTGGAAAATATTGAATGGGAATAGAAAAAAGTATACTCTTTTCACAACTGTACATATCACCATCACAAAAATTGATTATGTAATAGGAAAGAAAAATATCACAAAGAATTATAAAAAGCACAAATATTAAATTTATTTTTTCAAACTATAATGCAACAAAAACTACATTGAATTAAAGATAGGGCAATATACATAAAATTAATTAGAAACTAAATAATGTAATCTTAAAGAATAAGTGGGTTAAAGAACAAATCAATTATAGAAATAATCAGTAACTTCATTAAAAAATAACTTGAAGACATTATATGAAAAATTCTAAGACTTAGTCAAAGCAGTACTTAAAGGAAAATTTGTATCTCTTCATGCATACATAGGTAAAAGAAAGAAAGAATAATCAATGAATCCAGCAAGCATCTAAAATACTAGAAAAAAGTAAATAAAAATCCCCCATTGATGCATTGTTGGTGGAGTTGTGAAGGAATCCAACCATTCTGGAGAGTAGTTTGGAACTATGCTCAAAAAGTTATCAAACTGTGCATACCCTTTGATCCAGCAGTGTTACTACTGGGATTATATCCCAAAGAGATTATAAAGAAGGGAAAGGGACCTGTATGTGCACGAATGTTTGTGGCAGCCCTTTTGTAGTGGCTAGAAACTGGAAACTAAATGGATGTCCATCAGTTGGAGAATGGCTGAATAAATTGTGGTATATGAATATTATGGAATATTACTGTTCTGTAAGAAATGACCAACAGGATGATTTCAGAAAGGCCTGGAGAGACTTACACGAACTGATGCTGAGTGAAATGAGCAGGACCAGGAGATCATTATATACTTCAACAACAATACTATATGATGACCAGTTCTGATGGACCTGGCCATCCTCAGCAACTAGATCAACCAAATCATTTCCAGTGGAGCAGTAATGAACTGAACCAGCTATGCCCAGAGAAAGAACTCTGGGAGATGACTAAAAACCATTACATTGAATTCCCAATCCCTATATTTATGCCCACCTGTATTTTTGATTTCCTTCACAAGCTAATTGTACAATATTTCAGAGTCTGATTCTTTTTGTACAGCAAAATAACGTTTTGGTCATGTATACTTATTGTGTATCTAATTTATATTTTAATGTACTTAACATCTACTGGTCATCCTGCCATCTGGGGAGGGGGTGGGGGGAAGAGGTGAAAAACTGAAACAAGAGGTTTGGCAGTTGTTAATGATGTAAAGTTACCCATGCATATATCCTGTATAAAAGGCTATTAAATAAAAATAAAATAAAATAAAAAATCCCCAATGAAACAACTAATTGAAAATCATAAGAGAAATTAACAAAATTGAAAGTAAGCAAAACATTGAACTGATAAATAAAACTATGATTTTATGAAAAAATACAAAATTGATAAACCATTAGTTGATTTGATTTTTTAAAAAGAAAGAAAAATAAAATAACGGTATTAAAAATTAAGATATAACTACAGCAATTTTAAGGAATTAGTTCATCCAATTATATGTGAGTGAAACTGATGAAAATAATGATCTAAATAGAATCAATGAGTATTTTTTAAAATATATAAACTATCTGTATTAACAAAAGAAGGAAATAAAATACAAGTGAACAAACCAAAAATGAAATCCCTAAGGAAAAAAAAAAACCCAAGACCTGATGGATTCACAAGTGAATTCTATCAAACATTGAGAGAACAATTAATTTCAATAAAACTATTCTGGAAAATGGGCAAAGGAGGAGCTTTAAAATTTTCTTTTATGACCAAAATATGGTGCTGATACCTAAACCAAGAAGAGCAAAAACAAGTGAAAGAAAGCTATGGAATAATTTCCCTATATTGCTGCAAATAACAACAAAATGTCAGAGTGGAAAATTACAGCAATATATCACCAGGTTCACCAGGTGGAATTTATATTAGAAATGGAGGGCTGATTCCATATTAGGAAAATCAATATAATTGACCAAATCGATAACAAAACTGACAGATTATAATTACCTGAAAAGATAACAGAAAATTTTTTTGACAAAACACAACATTCTGTCTAAAATGCTACAAAGTTATGTTCTCGGTAACCATCTGTGGATGACTTTGCTATTCTCAGTAGTACAATCATCCACAACTACTCTGAAGGACTTATGATGAAAACTCCTATCCATACTCAGAGAAGGAACTGCTTTTATCTGAATACAGACTGAAGCATTCTCTCTTTCACTTATTTCTCCTTTTTTAAACTTAATTTTTCTTGAGGGTTTTTATTTTCATTAGGGTAGATCTATTTTTTTTTTGCTACAGTTTGATTTTTATGGAAATGTTTTGCATAACTTCACAAGTGATTTCTTAATTGTGAGTAGGCATAAGGGAGAGAACCTAGACCTCAAAAGATTTAGAAAAAAATGTAAAATTTTTGTTGTTGTTTTGAATATAACTGGGGGTGTTGAATATTAAATAAATAAAGAAAAGGGGAAAAAATATGCTACAAAACTTCAGGATCAATGGAACTTTCTTTAAAATGATAAGTTGTATCTATACCACCAGTAAAGTATTATCTGTAATGAGGATAAACTAAAAATCTTCCCAATAAAATCATGCTTGAAGTAAGAATGCTCATTATCATCATTATTCAATATTTTACTAGAAATGCTACCTATAGTAATAAGATAAGAAAAAGAACTTAAAGGAATAAGCAATAAATAAACAAGATTATGTGGTTCTTTGTAGATGGTATGATGATATGCTTAGAGAATCAACTAAAAAATTAGTTGAAACAACTAAGTTTAGGAAAGTAGCAGTATGTAAAATAAATGCATATAAATCATCATCATTTCCATATCTCCCCAAGAAAACCCAGAAGAAAGAGTGAAAAATAGGAAATCTAGTTAAAATAACTATAGACATGATTCAACTATTCTGAAGAGCAATTTGAAACTCTGTCCAAAAGTTTATAAAATTATGTATACCCTTTAACCCAGCAACACCACTACTAGCTGTACCTCAAAAGAGACTTAGAAAAAAAAAGGACCTATATGTGCAAAAATACTTATAGCAGTTCTTTTCTAGAGACAAAAAAAAAACTCAAGAAAGAGAACAAATTAAAAATCTTCAACTAAGCACAAAATAGAAAATCCTAAAACCAAATAAAAGATTAATAAATTTCAAAGTAGAAAATCATTGCACCAATAAATAAAGCTAGAATTAAGTTTTATGAAAAAATAATAAAATGAAAAAATATTAATTAATTTGATTTTTAAGGGAAAAGAAGAAAACCAAATTACCAGTATCAAAAGTGAAAAGGTTTGGGATAACTAGGTGGCATAGTGGATAGAGTACTGACCCTGAAATCGTAGGACATGAGTTCAAATCTGGCCTGAGATAGTTGACATATACTAGTTGTGAGACTCTAGGCAAGTCACAACCCCAATTACCTTACTCTACCCCCCCCCAAAAAAATTAGAAGGGTGAATTAACATATCCCTGAAAAGGAAATTAAAGCAATTATTGGAACCAAATTATTTTGCCCAACTAGAAGTCAATAAATCTCACAATGTAAGTGAAATAAATGAATACTAAATGTAAGTTGTCCAGATTAACAGAAGAGGAAATAGAATACTTAAATAACCCTACTTTAGAAAAAGAAGTTGAACAAGCCATCAATAAACTCCATAAGAAAATATCTCCAGGACCAAATGGATTCACAAGCAAATTCCTATCAAATATTTTTAAAAATTAATCCTAATAGTTTATAAACTATTTGGAAAAATAGACAGAGTTCTACCATTTTATGATAGAAATATTGTATTAATACCTAAGCCAGAAAGAATGAAAATAGATAAAGGAAATTATAAATCAATTTCCTAAATGTCTATTGAAGTTAAAATTTCAAATAAAATAACCATCAAGGCGATAACAGCAATATCTCTCAAGAATCACACATCATAATGAGATTAGATTTATAAAAGGAATGCAGGATTTCTTCAATATTAGGAAAACCATCAGCATGATTGACTATATCAAAAATAAAACCAACAGAAATCATCTAATTTTCTCAATATATGCAGGAAAAAGTATTTGAAAAGCACAGTACCCATTATTATTTTCTAAAAAAAAAATTAGAGAACTTTAGAATACATGGACTTTTCCTTAAAATGATGGGTTATATCCACCTAAAATCATCAACAGGCATTATCTATAATGTGACTAAACTAGAATCCTTCCCAAAAAGAAAACCACAATGCCCATTATCAGCATTATCTTCAATCCTGTACTAGAAAAGTACCTATAGCAAAAATAGAAGAATAAAATAACTTGAAGGAATTAGAACAGGCAATGAGAAGCAAATGATATGATGGTATACTTAGAGATTCCTAGGAAATCAATTAAAAACTATTTGAAATAATTAAGAACTTCAACAAAGCTGCAAGACATAAATTCCCACAAATCATCAGCATTTCTATATATGACCAACAAAGTCCAGCAGCAAGACATAAAAAAGGAAATTCCATTTAAAATAACTATAGAGAATATAAAATATTGGGATTCTACCTGCCCAGACACATCCAAAAACTATATGAATACAATTGCAAAACATTTTCACACAAATAAAGTCAAATCTAAACAACTGGAAAAATATAAATTGCTCATGAGTGTCCAAACAACATAATAATATCAACAATTCTACACAGATTAATCTACATATTCAGTGTCATACCAATCAAAATACCAAAATAGCATTTTATAGAGCTAGAAAAAGAACAATAAAAAAGGTTAAATAGAAATAGGAATTTAAAAATTAGAAGATGGATTTTGACAATTTCAAACTGAATTATAAAGTGGTAATCATCAAAATAATCTGGAATTGTATAAGAAATAGAATAGGGAATCAATGGAATAGATTAGGTACAAAATACATTGTAGTAAATGACAATAGAAATTTAATGTATAATAAATCCAAAGATCCAAGTTTTGGGACAAAAACTCACTATTTCACAAAACGTCTGGGAAAACCAGAAAATGGTATGGCAGAAACTGAGTATAGACCAGCCTCTTATGCCAACTACCAAAATAAAATTAAAATTGGTATACAATTTAAAAATCATAGTGATATCATAATAACACTGGGAAAACATAGAATGTTTCCTGTCAAGTCTATGGGAAATGAAAGAACTTAGAACCAAGCAAGAGATGACTTTACAAAATGTAAAATGGATAATTTTGATTACATTAAATTAGATTTTTTTTTGGTCCAAATACAGCCAATGTAACCTAAATTATAAGAAAAGCAGAAAACTCGGGGGAAGGGGTAATTTACAAGTTTCCCTCATTTTTTAAATATGTAGAAAACTGAGTTAAACACTGTTGGTTGAGTTGTGAATTGTTCCAACTATTTTATAGAACAATTTGGAAATGAGTCTTAAGGGCTGCAAAACTGTGCATAACCCCCCCCCTTTTTTTTTATTACAGCTTTTTATTGACAAAACATATGCATGGGTAATTTTTCAACAATGACCCTTGCAAAAAGTTCTGTTCCAACTTTTCTCCTCCTTTTCTCCACCCCTTCCCCTAGATGGCAGGTAGTCCCATACATATTAAATATGTTAAAATATATGTTAAATATAATATATGTATACATATTTATATAGTTATCTTGCTTGTGCATACTCTTTGATCTAACAATACCACAACTAAGTCTGTATCCCAAAGAGAATTTTTGAAAGGGAAAAGAATCTTTTTGTACAAAAATATTTATAGCAGATCTTTTTGTGATAGTTAAGATTGGTAATTGACAGGATAGCCATCAATTGAGGAATGGCTAAACAAGGTACCTGATTATAATGGAATATAATTGTGCTATAAAAATCACTGTAAGAAAACGAACAAGTTGTAGTTTATAATGGAATGCTATTATGTTGTAAGAAATGATGTGAAGGATAATTTCAGAAAAAAACAAAAAGACTCACATGAACTGATACAGAATAAAGTGAGCAAAACCAGGACAACACTGTACACAGTAGCAGTAACATTGTATGATGAAGAACTGTGATTGGCTTAGTTGGTCTCGGCAATATAATGATCCAAAACAATCCCCAAAGACTCATGATGAAAAATCTACCCCACATAAAGAGCTGGTGATGTCTGAATACAGACCAAAACATACTGTTTTTCACTTTCTTTTTTTTAGAAATGCTAATACTAATATGGAAGCATTTTATATGATTAAACATGAATATAACTTATATCAGACTGCTGACTATCTCAGGGAGGGAAAAGAGAAAGGAAGAAAGAATAAAATTTGAAACACAAATTTTAAAAAAAAATGTTAATTGTTTTCACATGTAATTGGGGGAAATCTTTTAAATTGGTAATAATCATCAGAATAATCTGGTACTGGCTAAGAAGTAGAATAGTGGATCAGTAAAGTGAATCAGGTCCTCAATATACAGTAGGAAATGATCATAATGATCTAATGTTTAACAGAACCAAAGACTTAAGCTTTGGGGATAATATGATATGATATGACATATGATATGATATGATTTAAAAAAAAAGTTGAGGAAACTGGAAAGCATTTTAACAGAAACTAGGTCTAGACCAACATCTGACACTATATAGCAAGATCAAAATGAGTATAAGAATGAGACATAAAGCATGACATCATAAGCAAGTTAGGGGAAATGTTATCTATCAGATCTACATAAAAGAGAAGAATTTATGATGAAGTAAGAAAGAGAAAGGATATTGGAAAATAAAATAAATAATTTACATTACATTAAATAAAAGTTTCCACAAACAAATCCAATGAAGCCAATTTTAGAAAGAAGAAAATTGTGTGTGTGTGTGTGTATGTAAATTACACTAAGTCCTTCTGAAAAAAATCTTATTTCAAAAATATATAGAGAACTGCACCTAACATTAAAAAAAAATAAGTACCATCGCCTAAGTGGTAAATGGCAAAAGAATATGAATAGGAAGTTTCTAGAAAAAGAAATCATTACCAGTAGTCATATGAAATTCTCTAAATAACTATTGAGTAGAGAAATGCAAATAAAAACAACTAAATTGGCTAATATGACAAAAAAGGAAATTGATAAATGTTGGGAAGTTGAGACACTAATGCATTGTTGGTAGAGTTGTGACCTCATTCAACCACTCTGGAAAGCAATTTGGAACTATGCCTAAGGGCAACTATCTGTACATACCCTTTGATATAGCCATACCATTGGGAGGTAGAGATCATAAGAAATCATTTAAAAAGGGAAAGGACCTACACATACAAAATAATGTATGGCAACTCTTTTTGTGGTGGCAAAGAATTGGAATTTGAGGGGATACCTATCAATTGGGGAATAGCTGAGCCAGTATGGTATATAAATGTAATAGAATACTATTATATTATAAGAAATGATAAGCAGGTGAATTTCAGAAAACCTGGAAAGACTTACATGAACTGATGCAAAATGAAATGAGCAGAACTAGGGGAACATTGTATCTACAACATCATCAGCATTGTGATATGAATAACTTAGCTCTTTTCAGTGATAAAATGATCCAAGAGAATTCCAAAGGAATAGATAATGCTATCTACATCCAGAAAAAGAACTGATGGACTCTTAATGTTGATTAGAACATACTATTTTCACTTTCTTTAACTTTTTCCATGTTTTTCCCTTTTGATTTCTTTTTTTCTTTTACAATATTACTGATATGGAAATATAATTAGCATGATTGCAAAATATGTAACCTATATCAAATTACTTACTATCATATGTATTAAGGGTATGAAGGAGGGAGGGAGAAAATGTGGAACTCAAAAATAATTTTAGATGAATCTTAAGAATTTTCTTTATACACAATTTGGAAAAAATACTATTACAAAAAAAAAAAAAAGAAGAAGAGTAATAGGAAAGAAAGTGGAAGCACTTGTTATAGGTGGCTTTCTCAAGGAGTTTGGCCTTAAAGAACAGAAAAACAGGACAATAATTAAAAGGGATAGAAGAATCAAGTTAGAGCTTTTTGTTTGGGAGAGATATGATCGTATCTTAGCAGGGAAGTAACCAGTAGACAGAGATGGAAGACAAGTGACAAGAATGAGAACAAAGGAGTAGAGTTAATTCATTACATGAAACAAAGCTGAAGAAGGAGATAGTAAGAGAAGGTATTTAAGTAATGTGACAATGAATTCCTCAATTATTTACAAAACATAAAGAAAATATAAAGTTAATACCTTGATCAGTGAGCCAAGAGAAATGAATACAGCCAGTATTGAAAAGGATGTCCAGATAGGTTATGGCATCACGGGGAGTCAAGTTTCAGTGATTGCCAGAAGACAGAAGGTGTGGAAGGTAAAATGATTTAGAATAAAGGAAAGTTTATTACCTAAGGAAGAGGTGTTTCAAAGAGAACAGTGGAAAAGGGAACAATGAAAAAGGAGTATGGTTGGAATTTGAGGGTGTTAGGGTTGAGGGAAATGGGAATAAGGAATTGAGAGATGGGGGTGGGAATGGAATTTGGATGTAGAAGGGTTCAGAATCACTGAAATGTGTCAGGTAATAAAATGTCAGATTATATCTCAAATACTGACTATTATTTTAGGTACCACATTTTAGGAAGGAAATTGATAAGCTGAAGAGTGTCTAAGAGAGGGGAAACCATCATGATGAAGGACTTCAGGAACATGCTATGTAAAGGATTGGTTAAAATCACTGGCGATTTTTAGCCTAGACAAAGCAGACCTACTTGAGGACAGAGTATGATCTTTGTCTTCAAGTGTTTTGAATTATCTCCTGTAGAAAAGAGATTAATTGTCTACTCTTTGGTCAAAGAGAGAAGAGATAGTAATGATGGCAGTTGGCAAAAGTTAGCATTCAGTCAATTTTGTCAGGCATTTATGACCCATGATGATATTGTATTGGCAATGTTGTATTTCAGTCATAAATTCTCAGTCAAAAAAGAATGCATTGTTGATATTAAAGCCATTTCCTTTTCATTATTTCCCAATATGTTATTATTAATGAATATATTGTTAATTATATACATTTTCTTTAAAAATCATCAACTGATTTGGAAATCATGTTCCCCCTGATCCTAGGCTATCTCCACCTCCTGCTCTCTATCACCTTTCCTTTCTCTCACCTTTCTAAGCCTTTCTTACTCCACATCTCACTTTGGGTGCAGCTTTGGGCGTCATTCCTGGGAAATCAGAAACTGAAAAATGAGCTTTCACCTTTATTTGCCTGGAATGAAGCCTCCATACTTCCTTCATTCAGAGAGAGCAGCTTTTATTTTGGTTGATTGTATTTATGTTTCCAATGCTTAATACGGTGCCTGGCAAATAGTAAGTGCTTAATAATATTCTCTCTCCATCTTTTTCCAGCTCTCCTTTCCTTCCTCCCTCTGTTCCATTGAAAGAGACTACTAAATGCCACATATACTGAAATAATTTTCTTTTACTCTTTGGAGTAGTTATTTAAAATATTTAAAGTAATTTTTGAATCTGATACAATTTGTAAATGAAATTTATTACTTGAATTTGGTGTGAAAATCAACAAATGTAGGCTGAGGATCCATGGTTCTATCAATCATATATACTTCAAATGCATTATATATCTCATGAATATGAAAAAATATCATAATTAAGAGGTCAAATAATTGAAATTTTCATACCTGGCCTAGATGCAATTCTTTGTGTGGATTCAGGATATACTGAAGTATTTGGGAAAATAAAAGTGGCCCCTCCTATAGACAAAAGGAAAGATAAAACATATGATGTTCTTTTTTAAAAAAAATTATCAAGATTTACTTTAAACAGACAAGAATAATTTTACCTCTCCATGAGCCATGAATTAATTCCAAAAGGAAGAAGTTCTGGAATTTTCATGTTACATTATTTACAAAGTGCTTTTAGTTTTAATTTTATAATTTTCTGACATAGTTATTATCAATAAATGGAAAAGTAGAAACTGTTCCAGAGCATTCAAACACTTCTACAACATTCTATAGCATTTTTTATATTTATTTTAAAAGAATTACAAATGTTTTAAATAATGTATTAAAAAATTAATTCAAGTTTCCATCCTAATGTGGACAAGATGGATTACTTGCCATCTAGGGGAGAGGGGAGGAGAAGAAAGGGAAAATTTTGGAACAAAATATTTTGCAAGAATCAGTGTTGAAAAATTATCTATGCATGTTTTGAAAATAAAAAGCTTTCATAAAAATAAAATGGGGGGAATAATAGTACCTAAAAAAAGATATATGTATGAAATTTCTAGCATTGAAGAGGATCTGACCTCCATTCATCAAGGAAAAGCATAACTCTAAAAGTGTTATTTCTACTTCATGAACTGAGCATTTTCTCTCTTTTTTTTAAGGATTCAACAATAATTCTATGCTTGAGAAAGGTCATAAGTTAAGACATCTTTAAGATATGAGAACAAAGCCAACATTACCTGTGTTTCTAGCATGCATTAACCGTGGAGAGTTTTGTAAGGCTTTATCAACATCATCTGAAGTCAAATGTGGAAGAGGAGCTACAAAACAAAAGTAATGCCAAAATGAAAAAAAAAGAGAGAATTATCTTTTAAAAGTCATTTTTGTCTATGTATTTCTATGTCAGTTTCAGGAACATGTCCTATTTCTTGTTAGTATGTTGTTGTTTAGTCCCTGAGTGACATTCATCTCCTTGTGTCCTAGTAAATCAACTATATGTAGGATGTTCTTGATGAGGACACTGGAGTGATCTGCTAGTGACTTCGGCACTTTTTTGCAGGTACAGGTTAAGTGACATACCCTGAGTCACCTTGCAAATAAGTGTTTTAGCTCTGGACTTTCTGACTCTTATCCACTGTGCCACCTAGCTTCCCTGATAGCATGTCAAAACTATCTTAATTCAAGAAATAAACAAATCTGATCACATGCAAAGCAATTCTAGAGAAACAATGGTGCTGCACTGACAGGTTTTTTTCTCTATTTAAATCTGCTTGCTAATTTTAAAATTAAAAGTCTCAATCTATTAGTCTTTTGATCACCTCTCACTTGTCATTAAATAAATGTAAATCCCTTCATTTTTGATTCCGCCAATAATTTGTATTTCAGATTTAGGTGAAATTGCAGTACTGTTTCCCTATTAAGTGGAAAAATATCCAGTTTCTAAGCATTTATGAAACCTTTCCTTTACATTTTGTTATATATTGATTTTTAGTCAACTTGGAGTAAGAGGAGGTACCTCAGTATAAGTGTAGGAGTGCCAAGTCTTGATTCTAGATCTAGTTTTTATCACCAGCAAGGTGACTTTAAGACAAGGCATTTCATCTTTATGCTTCCTCATCTGTTTTGATTTTGTTTTGGTTTTTTGTGAGGCAATTGGGGTTGAATGACTCGCTGATGGTCATACATTATTTAGTAGTAGATAAAGGACAGTCCTTGGAATCAGAAACAATATTTAAGTGTCACTTCTGATATATACTAATTGAGAAACTAGGGAGAAGTCACTTAATTTCCTATTTTTTGTTTGTTTTGTTTTTAATGCAGTACTCTATAGCTCTAAGATTAAAAGAAATGCCTATCTAGATTGGTTTAAGATCTACCCTGGGAGTTGCCCCTATACTTATGAAACCATCATAAAGGTTCATAACCCCTTTCAATGTATTCTTGTTAGTTTTGTAAATACCTGGAATTTCTTTTATAAAGGGTCAAAGATTTCTATTCCAGCAAGAGAAACTGAATGCAAATACTATTGGGAGTAGTAGGAAGCAAAATATCCCTTAGAGATTAGAAAATAGTGAATGTAATTCATACCAGAGCATAAATATCTGATAAAGGGTAAAACAACAATTATTTATTAAGCATTTGTTGTGTTCCAGACACTGTGCTAAGCTCTAGAGGTTATAAGTATGAGTATTAAGAAAACAGTTCCCACTCTCCTGGAGCTTATTATATTCTAATGGGCAAAGCAAATACATAAAAAAGGAAAATGAAAAGTAGATTGAGGAAAGTAACCTGCAGGGACATTATGATACAATTTAAAGAGTCAGAAATAAAGATGGAAGGGGAATCAAGGATGATCAGCCTGAACTCTTCTTCAAAACAGAGTTTAAAGGAGAAATCCATCAAAATAGGAGAAGAGAGCCAAAAAGAAGCAAAGATATTGCAGGGTGAAAAACTAGCTGAGATAGTTTCAAAGTCCAGAGATCTGACCAGTTTGAGGGATGTCACAAAATGGAAGCCCTAAAAGTAATTCAACTATAGGAGAAGAGGGCTATAGGGAAGCAGAGGTGTGACAGCATGAGAGCCCTCAGGAGCCAAGCAAAGTGAAGCTTCTTTTGCAAGATCAAGGTTGCAAAAGTAAAGGGGAGGTAAAATGCCAAAAAGAAATTTTAAAAATTCTCAAAAATGACAACTAGAGGCTATCTAAAGACAAATTGCATCCTTGACAATTTTCCTGGGGGTGATCTTGGTTTAAGGGCTTATTAATTCTAGAGTTGATTGGTATGCACATTCCATCATTAACTAGGCAAAAATGTCAAACTGTCCTCTCCTTGTGTAAGTGTTAAGTGTCTGAGGCTGGATTTGAACTCAGGTCCTCCTGATTTCAGGTTCAGTAGTCTATCTCCTGGGCCATCTAACTGCTCTTCAGTTTCTTTATCTCTAAAATAAGAAGGTTGAATGGAATCTCTGCAGTCTCTTCTAGCTCTAAATCCATAACTCTATGATGAGCAACAACTTTATTCACATTTGAGTTTCTTGGACAATGGAATTAATTTCACTGAAAAAAGGGATTAGGTGGAGGGGAAGGGAGTAGAAAGATCAGAGAACTTTGGTTCAAAGACTGACTTTGCCATTTGCTACTTTGTTATCACTTAAATTCACTTAGTTTCCTTAGGTCTCAGTTACTCATCTGTAAAATGTAGATACTAAATCTCTTGTAAAAATCTTTTCAAATTTTAAACATATGATCCTATCACTAATATTGTTAACTTTTAATTGCAGTGTTTGCTAAATAATATTTTGCTAACCTAAGACAGTAATATTTCAAGTAGAAACTTGTCAAATTAGAAATAGGTTAAAACAGGAAGATAATTAACAATTTTTTTGAAGTTTTGTCCCATAAAAGGAAACTGTCTTACTCTCTCTGAGGTAGTGAAGATGGGAGAGAAGAATATCAGCATTATAACTTGGAGTAAGTCTTTGGAAATCATCTTTGGTCATCTTGCACAGATCCTTCCCATCTATGTTCTGGAACAATAAGATGTCGACATCTGGAAGACCATATTCTTTCACTGCCCATTCTAGCCATTGCCGGACGTGGTCTGTGCTCCATAATGTAGGATCTGAAAAGTTCAGCAAAGTAAATATTGTGAACTAATTATTTGTATTTAAATCTTAAGCCATCTACCCAATATATGCTTAGATAATTTTCCCCACTGCATATTTTGGATAGGCCCCAAGAGTGAAAACTAACTTTAAGTAAAATACAAACTATCGTTAAGAACTCAGAGAATACAACATACAAAGTATTTGCAAATTTTGAATTATTTTAAAATTAATTTTGTATTATTCATATCACTAGCCCATGTCACTGGTGTAGATTACTGAAACTTTATGAGAGAGAAACTTTATCATTTCAGTGATTTAAACAATTAGTAGGTTAAGTATACATCAAATTTTTTGTAAAAATTATTAATAAATTTTTGTAAAAATATAGAGTGAAAATAAGTGTCCACACAGATCCTAAAATCTTTACTAGCAGAATATAACAAGTAAACAAAAACATTGTAAGTGTAGATAATGTAAAAGATTGTTAATGCTTAGCAAAAAAATTCAAATGAAAGTGGAAGAATATTAAATTCCTGAAATATACAATAGAATACATGATTTGGATTGTAGTGTTTTGAGGGTTTTCTTAGGGGAATGGATTGTTGTTTTGGCTTTTTGGGAAGGTGAGAGATGTAGTAGAGTTCCATATTTTACAGATCAGAACCTGAAAAATCTAGGCTTCTATGAAACACTTTCACATTCCCCAGTTATAGAATACATGTTCTGAGCTACTGAAGCATTTTACAGAATGCAAACAATATGGTCATACTCCATTGCCATCCCAGGCAAGCTAATTCCTACTCATCAGAGTGAAGAAAGAATAGGATATTTCCCTTGGGAGAAAATGTCTACTCAAATGAAACAGTGAAGTATTAAACTTAGACAAAGCATGAACTTCATAGGATAAGAGACTTAGAGTTAGAAAGAACGTACAACTTCCTCATTTTACAGCAGGAGAAATTGAGTTCCAAAAAAGTCAAATTACTTGCTAAGGTCCCCATAATTGTTTGAATATAGGCAAGACAGCATTTGAACCCACATTTTAGTGACTCCAACTGTAAAACCACATCACAGTACCTTTTACTCTATCACTTTGAGATAAGATGCCTCTGCTAGCTGACACCTAAAATTACCACTAACTTCTAATCAGTAATGAACATAGTGAAATCTGAATGAAGAGTCAGCCCCAACTTTGTCACTATGTGACATTGCACAATTTACTTAATTTACGACTCGTACTACTCAATAATAAAATGAAATAGTTTGATCAGGCCATCTCTTAAGTTTTCTTGTAATATACTTGATTGCATCCCTTTCCCATTTTCTCTGGAATTTTCTCAATTATTCCCCCACACACACTTCACTAAAATTTAACCCCCTCCCTACTGCAATAAAACACACCTCATTCCCTGTCCTAAAATAAAAAATAATTAAAGCCTTTCAGCAGGTCCTACTATTACCTAAAGCTATTATTCTTTATCTCTCCTACTTTCTTATTCAAACTTTGTGAAGTTGTTTGTACTAGTTACCTCTACTTCTTCTCACTAATTCCTCACACCTTTGCAAACTAACTTTGACCTCACCACTCCACTTTCTCCTCCAAGTCTCATAATAGCTAAATCCCATCAGCTTCCTTAACTTTTTATCCTATATGCTATATTTGACGCTATTAGCCACAATATACTCTTGGATACTCTCTTCTCTAGGTTTTCACGTCTGACTATTCCATACTTGTTCCATAGCATGGACATTAATTGTTAGTATTCCAGAGTTCTGTATATCTTTTTTTTTAATAACATCGTTGCATATTGTGTACCTTATTAGACTATGATGTCTTTCTGTTTGTTTTTCCCCTTTCTTTGTATCCCTAATGGTTAGTATAGTACCTGGCACATAGTATATGCTTAATAAATGTTTTAAACCTTATTAGATATTAAAGATCAAAGGTTCACTAAAAGGGTATTTTACTCCCTTTTTTTAAGGTAGTAAATCTCCCAATTTTACTAATTGTAAAATTTTGCCTTTCATATAATTAAACTACAGTTGTCAATAAAATGAGGAGGGAAGCATCATATCAAAATCTTGTTTAAGTGCTTTTTATTATTCTTATTTGGCCAGCCATTAGCCAAACCACAATCTACTATCAAAGAAAAGTACATATATGCAAATTGGATTCTATATTTTCAATTAATGATGCTAATAGAAAAGGCAATTTGGAAGTATACAATGTAATAAATGAGTTTGAAATAAACTAGCCGTGATGAATTTATACTTAGTATATATCACAAATCCACATTAATAATCAGTCACATTTCATAACCATTAACTCTCTCCCCATTTCTGTTGCCACTATTTCAACACTACAGTTCTGACTGACTTTTTCATTAATTTCAACTTTTATCAATTAATCAGCTAATCTATAAGTATTAATTGAGTGATTACTATGTACAAGGTGGTGTTAGGTGCTATCAGAGATATCTGGGGATAAAAAAAATCACCTACTTCCCAAGGTTGTTGCAAGGATCTAATGAAATAACATATGTAAAGCACTTAGCACAGTACCTGGCACATAGTAGGTGCTAAATAAATGCTTGTTTTCATTATTATTATTATTATTATTATTAATGTTATTATTATTATTAGAATAGTACTTTGCACATAATCAGTTCTTAGCACAGTGCTAAATAAATGCTTGTTTTCATTATTATTATTATTAATGTTATTATTATTATTAGAATAGTACTTTGCACATAGTCAGTACTTAAATTATTCGCTCATTTACAATAAACTGGACTTGGAATTGAACATGAAGAAAACTTTCATTGTTTCTAACCCTTCCTTAATACAAAAATCCATCTCTCTATCACTACAGTTCACCCAGCAATATTATTTTTCACTCTAGAATATTGTAATCTCATGAGAGAATAAAAACCCTAAGTGTAGTAGAAATCAGAAGGGTGAATTTAAATAGGTTGCAGCATATTTCCAAAGATGAATTCTATGCAAAAATAAAAAGACATAAGGGTTATCATCCAGGAAATGGGCAGGTCTTACAATCAATACAAGGAAATTAGATGGACAGACTGAGTCCTATAGTGGTAGATCTAGAAGAAATTCCATAGCAATTATGCTATGCACAATTAATTGTGACCCTGTGGATAAAATATGTTTATAATAATAGGAACTAAATAGGATGAAAAAACACAGATTTATTAATGAAGCCAAACAGCTCTTTAAATATTGAATTGTTCCCTATCACCTTATTAATATAAAATATTGATATAATTCTCTTTCTCCAAAAAATAGAGAGTAGAAGACTTTAGGCATTTGCTTTCCATGTTCTAGAGCATAATGAAGCAACCTAAAATATTAGGAGACATATAAATTCTGCTCATCAAATGCATAACAATGAGCTGGATGGGACATACCATTCAATATTTTGTGACTTTAAGTAAAAGAAAGTCTGCTTTAAGAAGTGATCTTAATTTAGTTTGTTTTGGAGCTAGTCCAAAAGGAAGTCTCTTCCTCAGGATGTTTCTCTTGATTTAGAGTTGGCAAAGCTGTACTTCCAGTTATCAATTGTCATGTCAAAAAGATTACCCAGAGATCATACATGACTTCATGCAAATGACTGAGCATTTTATGAAATGTTTAGCAATGGTCTCCAAATCCCTATCTTGATAACAGTCAGTGTTACTTTAAAAAAAAAAGTACCAAAGTGATAAACACTCTAAAATATTTGTTAAAAGATAGCCAGATAAGTCATTGGCTACTTGGACTGAGAATAGAACAATAATGGACAAAGGTTAGAATTAAAATTAGTATGTTCCAATGAATAGTAACTACTCTAAGGTTGGGAGGATGGTGAAGTAGGTCAGTAAATTTCAAGCTGTTCAGATTTCCCCCACAAACAGTACCAATTTGCACCTCAAGGTGAACATAGACATAAAAAATCAAGAAGTCTCAGAGTAGAAAAGAGATCTTACTGGCACAATCCAAGAAGATTAAAAGACAGACCCCCAGCCAGGGATTAACCTATGTGAAGTGCCAACACCTGCAGACTAGCTCACAGAAACAGCAAGTAAGGAGCCCTGGGACTACCAGGATTTGGCTGGAGCCTGAGCAGGAACTAGAGAGACTTTCACATTCTGGACTGTGTATGCAGTTGAGGGATATGACTCCAGGAAAACAGAGAGAACCTCAGCTGATTAGAAATGCCAGGTCCAACTGTGTTGCAGGAATGGAGCCCTGGGCAAGAAAGAACCAGCACACCTGGTGAGTCCAGAAAAGTGAGGCAGTGATGCTGCCAGCTGAAGGCACTTTTAGATGAGTAGAGCTCTTGGTTTGGGATCCAGGTGAAAGGGGAAAGGTAAAGTGATTAGAGGCCCTTACACTAATAGTTCTATTAAAAAAAAAAAAACGAATTGACAAAGAAGAAAGAACCCAACTAACTTCTTTTCCCCAAAGTCTAATGTTAAACAGCTCCCTGACCAGAGAGAATTTATAGAACTCAAAAAAGAATTTAAAAATCAAATGAGAGACACTGAGGAAAAACTAAAAAACAAAAGTAAAAACCATCCAAGAAAAACAAGATTGTGAAAAAAAGTTATCAACTTCTTTAGGAGATAAGAGTCACAAAAATGAAAATAACTCTTTGAAAATTAGAATTGGGCGAGGGGAAGCCAGTGAAGCTATAAGAAACCAAGAAACAACAAAACAGAATATAGAGAATGAAAAAATAGAGAAGAATATGGCACATCTTATAAGAAAAACAAACATGGAGAGTTCTAGAAGAGAAAATATGAGAATAATTGGACTATATGAAAGTTGTGACCAAAAAAAGAACCTTGATACAATAATGCAAGAAATAATCCAAGAAAAGTATCCTAGAATGATAGAAAATAAGGGGAAAATAAAAATTTAAAAATTCCACCAATCACACTTCAAAGAGATCCTTTGTGGAAAACACATAGGAATATTATGCCAAATTTCAAAAACCCCAGATCAAAAATAAAATTTAGCAAGAAACAAGAAAAAAATTCAAAGTGGAGCTACAATTAGAATTGTACAAGACGTATTCAGCAGCCACAATAAAAGACTGCAGGTCTTGGAATCATATATACTAGCAATCAAAAGAACTAAACCATAGCCAAAAATATCATATCCAGCAAAATTATCCATAATATTGAATGAAAAAAGGACATTCAACAAACTTGCAAATTTTCAGGACCTTCTTACAACCAAATCCAAACTCAAAGAAAATTTAACATATAGGAGCCAATATCAAAGATCAGTTTCAAGGAACTTAACATGGACATATTGTTTATGGTTTTTTTCCATGGAAATGTTTACTATTTATTTAAGATTTGACATCAGTAATTGGGTAGCTCGAAAGATTGGGATAGAATTGAGTAGACTCTTAAAAAACTACTTAGAAAAAGGTAAAAATAGAAATTATTTTATACAAATGAATGCAGAGGAAGAATAGACACAGAGGCAGTAGAGGTTGGGAAGGGCTCATAATTCTGAAAAATTACATTGGTAATGGGTTAAATAGGCAATCCCTATATATATACCACCAAGGATATAGCACCTTCCAAAATCTTTAAAGAAATAAAGGGGGAGGGATGGATGAAGGGGGAAGCAAAGGGTAGGGGAAGAAGATAAGGGAGGGATTTATTGGGGGGGGAGTGTTAAATAACAACAAGAAAAGTTAAGGGGCAGATTTATAACAGAAAAGTTATCAGGGATAGGAAAGAAGATATAAATCAAGCTTAAAGATTCAATTAAGAGAGAAATCTACATTATATGTCAGCTATACTGATGTTGTTTTAGATGCATGTTTACAGGAAGGTGGATATATATGTTTATATATGTGAGTATATGTAGCTATGCATTTTCCTTTTCTGTTTTTCTTTTCCCTATTCTGTTTTTTTCATAAAATAAATCTTTAAAAATCCCTAAGGTTAAAAAAATATTCAAATTTAACTTTTTAGAGTTGAGGGAGTTTCAGTGAAACTGTGTAAGTCACTTATGAATAAGGTAAGAAAAGTATTTCATTTTTAAAAAGTATGTGTTTTCAATACATACTTCAATATAAGCTTTATATGCTTTTGTATAATTGAAGAAATGGCTAAATAACTAACACTCCTACTTAATAGTACAATATTCTTCTGATTTGAAGGGTGATGATTTCTAATTTCTGCAGTTATGGAATGTTTAAAGTATACTGTAGATCTTGAGCAGTGATGTTTTAAGTAACATTTCCCCTAATATCTTGGAATTACAGGAAAACCCATTTCAGCTTAGTAAAGGGACACTTGGCTAGGGGAGCAGCTCTACCATAATTAAGTAGATTTTTCTCATTTTCTTTTTCATTATTTTTTCTTTCTTAAATGTTACAATTTCAAATAAGTCATAAGCACTGTCTCTAAAGTCAAAAGACCCAGATTAAAATCCAACTTTTGATCCTTATCACATATTGTAACCATGGGCAAGACACCAAATGAATGGTGGACAGGTTAGATAAGAGGGCCCCTGAGGTCCCTTCCAACATTAGATCTGTAATTCTAATTTCTCAGTGTACCTCAAATGGCTTTGACTTCCCACTAGATTTCATTTTATTCTTAATGCCTCAATGAAAATTGAAAGATTTTTTTCTTGAGAATGATCCTTATAAAAAAAATGACAGTAACAATAATAGTTGTCATAAAGTTATGTTATCAGCTTAAAAACATTGCCATATTTTTGTTCTATTTTCTTTTATAATATGACTATTATGGAAATGTTTTTGTATAGAATTCTCAATGCAAGGCAACGGATGGGGAAGAGAAGGGGAAATATGGAACTCAAAGTTTCAAAAATGAATGTTAAAAATTGTTTTTACAAATAAGTAGGGGAAAATAAGTTCTAAAAAGGCATTCTCATATACATTTATTATTTTAGTACTCCTTAAATGCAAAGAATTTACCCATTCCATAGTTGAAATTTAACAAATGCCTTGCAGGTTAAATCGATTTCCTTGAACTTAGACTCAAAACTTTCCATGGTCTAGAAATACCAGAAACGTTTAAGTAAATCTTACACTGGATATTCATAGCAGACTTTCCTTAATATTCCAGCCTGTATTGATTATATATTCCTCTTAGATCTCTTAACAATGAAGTTGGCCTCTGAAAATCTATTACCCAATCACAGAAAGGAATTGATAGTTAACACCTACCTGAACTCAGTGAAATTTACCTCCTCTTAGATCTTTCTACTATTTTTAAAGATTTCCTAAAGACATGATCAATCATTAGTGAATGTTATTGCTTCATGTCTAATTCAATTTATTTTTTGACATTTCATAAAGACATAACAAAGTAAGATTAGATTTTCATAGTTGGTTAAACATTAGTTTGTCCACAACTTAGTTTGAGTGATTAGATTTTGGAACTTTCAGAGGCCAGTTAGTTCCCTTAGTGTACACTTCCTCATTTGCCTCCAGCCCTGATTTGGCTTTTTAATTGTATGTCAGACTTTAGTTTTTCATATCTATTTAGTCTGTTTCTTGTGATTATATGTCGTTTCCCCATAGTAGTGGAAACTGCTGAATTAAGCTGAATTTGCTGATTTTTAGTCAAATAAATGCTTAATGTAAGTAAAATGCATACATCTCTAGTTTGATGTGTTAGAGAGGAGAGCACAAGAAAAAGGTAGATTATTAGCTCTGTTCACCAAATCTATGACTGTGAGCATCTTGATCTTGTTTACATTATAAAATATCTACATATATTCAGGGTAAAAATGTCAAATTTAAATTTAGTAATATGTTACTGTATTTCATTTTAGGAACTAAAACAAATACTGTCAAAAGAAAAGAATGTTTCAAAATGCCATGACCTATGAAAATCCAGAGTCTATTGCAATTTTCACATCATTTTGTAATGTTAGCTACATTGTAAGGAAGGTGGTTGAGGTCTCTGCCTTCCTCTTTGTTAGCACACTGACAAACAAGCTATTAGGTCCCAGCAAAAATAAAAATTTTGACCAAGAGAAATTTGAAATAAATATAGTACACTTGCAAGACAAATTAAATGCCACATCTCACAGAAGATTGTTGAATATTATTCTGAAATTCTGCCTAAAATATTCGTTTCACTGTAAAATAGCAAATTCAGAATTTTTTCTGAAAACTGTTAGTAGAAAAGAAATACACCTAGAAATTAGACAGCTCAAGCTCTGCTCAAATTCTTTTTGACTATCTTTGTTTGATGCTACCATGAATGGGATATAGGTAAAATATGCTTTTTATTGACTTACAGAGGGCATGATGGGGGTTAAGGAATGGAAAGATAGAAAAGGATTCAATCCCAGAAAGCAGTAAAATAATTTCTTTGGTTTAGTCAATAAGAGGCTCCACTAATAAAAATTCATATTCAACACATTCAATTCAAAATATTGTGTTTTTAGTTCAGCTCACTGATTGCTTTTCTACATGGCCTTTATAATAGATGTCCTCCAAAAATCTTAAAATCTTGACCATTTCAGTTGAGAAGCCAAAAAAAAAAAGATATAAAGGTTTTATAATATGTGTGCTCCTTTTTACAAAGTGCTACAAGAAGTATGTTAAAAAATAATTTTGTTCTGAACTGATTTTTGAGAATTTTACAATGTTCCTTAAGAAATTAGGGACATTCTTTGTTTAATACGTTACCCAGGAATCCCTTATCTAAATTATTAAAAGATCAAAGTACAATTAAACTGGTTTACTAAACATGTGAATCCCATAAATATTCTAATTTGACTCCAAATTATATGTCTTTTGTACCTAAAGTGATCACCCTTGACTGGAATAATATCAAAATACTTAACTTTAGTAAAGTATCTTGAGGTAGTAGATAGACTAGAAAAACTAGATTTAAGTTCTTTTTGTGACATTTCCTAGTTAGGTGTCCTTAGACAAGTCATCAAACTTTCCTCATTTTCAGTTTCTTTAATTATAAAGTGAAAAGTTGAATTAGACTGGATTGCTAAGTTTCCTTCTAGCCCTAGATCCTATAATTCTATCATTCTAGCCACAATGAATCTCTATGTGCATCAATAAGCTCTTTAATATTTCTCAATTAATAAATAGGATTTACATTCACAACACTAGTGAAATCATCAGTACTATCCTTCATTTATCTATCTAATTTTCTTATTCATAATTGGTTTAGTGTTCTCTTTTACTTTACCCATGTGATACATCAAGAATTATTCCTAGGTATAGCAATCTACCAATCAACAATAATTTCTTAAGTATTCATCCACTGTGCTATGTACTAGAGACTGATACTGGAACTGAAACAATCTTTACTCTGAAGAAACTTATCTTCTAATAATAGTGAATGTTATGATGATGATGGCACTGATTTCAATTTCTTCATGGCATCATTGGGGAACTAAGATTATGCAACAAAGATTTTTGTGCATTTGTGTTTGCAGATGAAACTTGGCAAATAACTGAAAGAACTGCAACTTGCAAAATCAGCCACAGCACGTACTCTTACATCAACTGAATAACTGTAGAGATATTAAGCAACAAAGAAAGACTGATCATCAAAAAGAATTATTTCTTCAATGCTCATAGAATAGGAAAAAGTTAGCCCTTTTTGTGACACACTTTAATATCCATTCACATGGATATTAAATGCATTATTGATGCATGTGTGCATCAATTCATTCACATGATATGTCAGGTATTATGCCAGATATGGTGGCTCAACTAAAGACTGGCCCCCTACCTTCTGCCAATAATAAAGAGTACCTGATATTGCCCTACTAAATTCTCATCCCCTCATAGTCATATTGGAGGGACAGATGAGAAATAATAAGATGCAATATCTGTAGCCTTTTCCTGGCAGTCTTTGAGATTGCAAACACTAGTATTTATTTGCTACCTTCTGATAATCCAGAAGCTATCCAGATATCTAGATGACAGTGGACAGAGCATCAGATCCAGAGCAGGAAGACCTGAGTTTAAATCTGACCTCAGACATTTATTAGCTTACTTTATACAAATCAATTAAAGCCTATTTGCCTCAATATCCTCATCTGTAAAATGAGCTGGAGAAGGAAATGGCAAATCACTCCATTATCTCTGCCAAGAAAACCCCAAATGGGATCATGGAGAATTAAGCACAGCTGACAGGACTCAGGATAAAGTATAAATGGGAAATAAATGAGAGAAGACACTAGAATTCAGAAAGATTTAAAAGCCCTCCTGAAGAGGATGAGATTTTAATAGGGAATTAAAGGAAGCCAGTGAAACTATAAGGCAGAAATGAGGAAGAACATTCCACAGACAGAAGGGATAGTCAAAGAAAATTCCTGGAATGATAAAGTGTCTTGTTTGTAGAACACTAAGGAAATCAGTTTGCACTGCAGCAGAAAGTATGAGGGAGGGAGTAAGATTAAAAGAGAGAAAGAGGATTTTTGTAGTTGATCCTGGAGATGATGGGAAGTCACTGGAGTTAATTGAGGATGGAGGTGACATGGTTGGTTTTGCACTTTAGGAAAGTCACTTTACAGCCTGAATGGAAGCATGGGTTGGGGTGGGAAGATATGGGGAAACTCACTAGTAGATTATTTTAAAAGTCCAGAAATAAGATAATGAGGGAGGGACAGCTAGATGATAAAGTGGATAGAGTGCTGGCCCTGAAGTCAGTTGGACCTGAGTTCAAATCTGGTCTCAGACACTTAACATTTCCTAGCTGTGTGACCCTGGGCAAGTCACTTAACCCCAATTATCTCAGCAAAAATTAAAAAATAAGGTAACGAAGGTTTTATGATGAGGGTGTCAGTACCAGAGGAGAGAAGAGAATATATTTGAGAGATACAAAAAATGAAATTGACAGGCTTTGGGAATATATTAAATATTGGAAATAATGAGCAGTTAAGTATGGCTGAAATATTACATATATTGCGGACTAGGAGGATGGTGTTGTCCCCCACAATATTAAGGAAATTTCTATTGGGGGAGGGGAGAGTAAAAAAGGAAAGAAAATAAGTTCAATTTTGAACATAATGAAATTAAAATGTCTAATGGACGTTCAATTCAGAACGTCTGAAAGGCAGTTGAAGGTTAGCAAAGATGTTAGGGCAAGATAGATTTAATAATCACCAGCATAAATATTAAAATGGATTAAGATGGAAGCTGATGGTAGGGTCAAGTTAGGGTTTTTGAGAATGGGAAAGATATAGGCATGTAGACATGAAGGAAGCAGCCAGTAGACAGGGAGGGATTAAAGAGAAGTGATAGAAGGAGGATGACATAGAGGGAAATCGATTAGCATTGCTAGGATGAAAGGGGATTATGTGAGCAAGCAGAAGTTATCCTTACTAAGGTATAAGGCCATCTCATTGTAAAATTGAGAGGTGAAGGATGAGCTATCTGGATGATATGAAAAGAGGTAGGGGGAGGGAACATTGAAAATGGCCACAATTTTTTTTTTTATGTAAAATAGGATATACAGTTCACAGATGAGAGAAATGGACAGCCTTGCGAAGTTTGAGGAAAGATTAAAAAAATGTTTGGAAGAGCTGCTTTGGAGAGTTATATAGTGAATTGATAGAGGAAGGGTTACCTAGCCCAGTTGGAATTGTGTAATGTAAATTTTTAATGAATTTAGTAAGACTCATTGCATGACCTTCTTCACCTATATTAGCAGCATGTGTTTAAGAGTGAAGGCAGGTGATAGTGAGAATATTCCAAGGGTGATCATTGGCAAGGTTAAATCAGTGAAATTAAGAATACTCAAGAGTAGAAGATATGTTAGAGTTGAATTGGTTTTCTAAGCAGGAATGCTATTTACTGATGATTGGGCTATGCAATAAAAATTATAATTAATTTACTACTTAAATTAATTTGTCATACCAATCAAAACCCCAAAGGGATACTATCTATCATCTATCTAGGTGTATGTACATAAATATAAAAATTTCATCTAATCATCAAAACTATTTACTACTGATTTAAAAAAGGAAAAATTTTGATTTTTCTTAATTGATCAGATTAAATATACAAAAGTCATAAGCTAAAGACATAATAACATTAATTGAAGAATTCTGAGGCTCCAAATATTAGAGAGAAGAATTTATTACTTGAAAAAATTGCTGGAAAAATAGGAAAGAAGTCCAACAGAAATTAGACTTAGGACAACATCTCACATTATATATTAGAATAAACTCCAAATGAATACCTGGCCCAGATCTAGAAGACCACATTTTAACCAATCAGAAGATCAGAGGAGAAATCCTTCACAACCAGGAATGTGGAAATAAAATTTGATTACACAAGACATAGAAAGACTTAAAATAGATAAAATGAATAGCTATAGTTACTCCCCCCCCCAAAAAAAAATCACTAAAATCAGCAAAAAATGGTTAACTGAGAAAAAATTATGCAGCAAAATTTTCTGATAGAGGTCTAAAATCCAAGATGTACAGGGAATTTTTTCCTGTACAGAAGAGAAACATTGCTCACTAGATTAATCAAATAGATTAGGTGATCAAAAGTTATAAATAAGAAATTTCAAGAGAAAAAAGTAGCATGTTAATAACCAATTGTTTTATAAAAGCTTTAAATCATTAATGATAAACTGAATGCAAGTTAAAAGAACTCTCGGATTCTACCTCACATTCATGGAATTAAAAAGATCGTCAAAAAGAAAAATATTAATTCTTAGAGGTAAAGTGGGATGATAGGCATGCTAATATGTTTTTTTTAATTATTATTCTGAATTTAAAAACCAAAGAAAATGAGCATGTTCATATACATAATAAAATAAAAAAAAGAAAGAATATGAAATTACAGAATTCCATACTGTACAGTTTTAGATAATACCTTTTCTAGTCTATTCTTATGATCTTACTCTGTATTTTTGAAACAAATAACAGTTTAGATAACTATTACTTTATAATATAGTAAGAGGTGTGAAAGTGCTATTTCTATTCAACCTTAGCTCTTTTCATAATTTCCACTGATACTCTTCATCTTTTGCTTTTTCAAGTGACTTTTTCTATTTATAAAGTTCTAAAAAGTATCCCTTTCATGATTTGATTATTATAGCACTAAAACTGTAAATTAACTTTGGCAGTATTGCAAAATTGTTATTCTTCTAAAGATTATATTGGCATGGCTCAGTCATGAACATTGAGTATTAATGTTCAATATAATGTAAAGAGCACTTTGAACTGTTTGAGTATTTTATAAGCATAAATTAATTACCAGATCTTATATTCTTTTTGTAGTATTTGGAAGAAGATTTACCTTCCTATTATTCAATCTTAGTTTTTGTTTTTATTAATAGAAATGCAGTTATTTTTAGGGCTTTTTGTGGCCTGCAACTTGTTGGATCTGTTCATTTTCTCAATTAATATCTTTGCTGATTCATAGAATTTTCAAAGCACTGCATCATATCATTAGCAAATAAGTATAGTTTCATTTCCTCTTTATAGTTTTAATTTCTTTCTTTTGTTTTGTTACTATTGTTGTCATTTCCAAAGACATATCAAATAATAGTGGGGAGAATGAACATCATTGATTCAGTACTTACTTGTTTTTGGTTTTAGCTAGATACTTTTATGATGTTAAAAAGATTTCTTTGTGTCTATACTTTACTTTTTTTTTTTTTAAATCGTAAAGTCCCTTTGGCAAGGGACTTCCAGAGAGATTCGTCAATGCTTTCAATGTGGTAAAGTAGGGCATCTGAAAGCTCAATGTTGGCAGAGAGACAAAGTGAGAAGACAGGGTGAGAACAAGACCCAAAATGTCATGTCCAAAATGCAACAGAGGCTTTCATTGGGCCTTAGAATGTAGATTGACTCAGAGAAATGAGAGGCAGGGCCCAGCTCCAGGGCCCCAGTGGATATCAGAATGTAGATTGACTCAGGGAAATGAGAGGCGGAACCCACCTCCAGAGCCCCAGACAAAAAAAACAGGTGGGGCATGATGACAGCCAAGGTTACACTCAGAGAGTCTTTAGAAATTCAGTACTCTGACATGATCAATCAGCTAAAAAGCAATCTGATGGAAGAAGGGGATTACATGATCTATCAGCCAAGAAGCAATCACATGGGGGAAAAGGGATTACAAATGGGGAGAATACAGGTTTTATAACCTGACATAAGGGCAGTGTTCAGTGCCAGCAGCTCCAATATAATCACCAGGTAATGAGGAGAGATCCAAAAAATGATGAATGAAAGGGACCAGAGAGATTAACTGCTTGGGGGAGAGGGTTTGCTTGTATCTCTACAGATGGAAAAGGAATCAGATAGGTGCCAACAAGCCATATTTGCCTTGTCCATTAGAGAGAAACAGAAAAAAAGAGAAAAAACCTCAAAACAAAGGAGAAGACCTAAGAAACATCTGACACTGAAAGAACATGGCTAATAATGAAACTGTTGCAGGCCTTTAAAACCAGCAGGAATCATTGGATTCCCTGACACATGATGAGACTGTTGGAGGACTTCAAAACTTACAGGAATCATTGGATTCCCTGACATATGAAGTAATGGACAATAGATTGGTTTTGGACTATCTCTTGGCTGCTGAAGGAGGTGTATGTGTGATTATTATTTATATACCTTCCTTCTAGGACTTATGGACATGTATCTTTGTTGTTTGTTACATCATGTTGTTTGTTATGTCACTACTAGCCTGTGTAATATTACTATGTGCTTGTATAATACCTCCCATGCTGATGGATTTAGGTATACCTGTTTCAAGTGAGTCCTTCAGAAACCTGCTAACAAAATCTAGTTTGACTCCCCATTTCCCTTTGGTGTTTTCACCTCCCTTCCTGAGAAGTCAGAGAGGGCATGACCACTTGTGTTCTAAAACAAAAGAAAGTCGGAGATGTAGAGAGCTAGAACTCTGAAAAGATGTATTTGAATCTAAGACAGCAGAGCACTTAAGGCTATGAGATATGAGAAAATGGTTCTATAGGCATATAATTAGATAATATGGTAATGTAATGGCTCTCCTCAGGATTAGCGTTTGCTGAAGGTATAGTGATGAGATAGTTGTAGGCAAGGATTGGAGGGCTGAGGGAGAGAGATCAGAGTCTCTCTGTTGTAGCACACTGAGAAGAGAAAACTTCAGGCTCAAAACTGTCCAGGATTCATCTTTAATGAGCCATATGGCAGCTTGCTTGTCTCCTTCACTTCTCCTCCTAAAGACCAAGGACTTTGACTGATCCTGAGGCCCTTCAGAGAGCTAGCCTAGACATTATACATAATTCTTATTTCTCTTTTAAATTGATGAAGAACATACTACTATAGTTTGGGCTCTCAAGAATCAGCAGAATCCTTTTCTTTATCAATCATTGACATATTCTGCACAGTTGTTTTTTTTTTCATAGATTTCTGAAATCTTTTATCTGGACGTCATTTTCCCTTCTGTTATCAATTTTCCCCCACTGATCTATGTTTGTGGTCAAGATCTTTAATTGAGCTTTTCAAAATCCTTAGATATTTGGTAATTTCAGTCTAATTCCCTCCTCTCCCTGCCTTTTGTCACTAGAAAAAGGCCAGTATATGATATGGGAAGTTGAGGTATAGAGTTAAATTTTGTTGCAAAAAGGTGGATCATCTTGTGCAGCTGCTGTTTGAGGAGTGGAAGAGCAGAATATAGATTATATTGAGTGAGAATCTTAGATATTAGAGATCAAGCATCTGCTGTCAGTTCATTGTGGTTTTATGTTTTGAGGAGAGGATTTGTGTTCTGGACCTTGGAGACATCAAAATTACTTTATTTCTACTCATAATATATATTTTGGAAAGGTTTAAAAGGTTATAGTATTATAGGAATAATTAGTCCACCACATCACTGCTGATTAATTTTTAATTCATTCTTTAAAAGCCTTTTATCAAATATAGTTGTAATTACATTATTATTAGTACAGACTGTTTTTCTGTATTTGTTTTTCTGTATTTGTATCATTTTTTAAAAAGTTTTTTTTGTCTTCCTCACTCAGTAATCACCTGATTATTGACTTGTTTTCTAAGACTGTTAATATCTTTTTTCTTATTCGTCTTTTTCCCTATGTATCTAAATATAAAAGGTATAATTTGAAATCTCTTACTATTATAGTTTTATTATTTCTTCCTGATATTCAATTATTTTTTCTTATGTTTTTAGATGGTATGTTATTAGATGAACATATATTTAAGTACTCATATTGATTCAATACTTGTATTGCCTTTAAGTATAATGTAGTTGCCCATCAATTTTTTTTCATATAATACTCTGTAATTTTTACAAATGCATTCATTCCATTCATGTTCTGGGTTATGATTTTTAGTTGGCTATTTCCTACCATTTTATTTTCTTGTATGTTTCCTTCTCCCTTACTTCTACAACTCATATTACAAATAAAGTGATGAAAGAAGAGTTTGCCTCATATTTGCAATGTACAAGAATAGAGCTTGACTTGAGCATAATCCCTCAATCCTGAAACTAAACTTGATGACATGAGTAAATAAAATTAAAAAAAAAAAAATAAGGAAAGACCAAATGCAATGGAGACTAAGACAAGCCTAAGGAATAAAACCAGAAAAAATAATTAACTCAAATGTTCAAATAGAACCTTAGAGAAAAGAATTTTCTGGCTACAAGAAATAGAAGAAATTAAATCATAGAACAAGATGAATAGTAAGGATGTGAAAATGGCAATTAATGACAATGAATAATGCTTTACCTTAGAAATTAACCCTCTGAAAATTATAATGGGCTAAAAAAATATAACCACTTTGTGAGACTACAGAAATATTAAAACAAAACAAAACTGACCTGCAAAATGAGTCAAAAATATATAAGGTCTGAAAATCATCACACACAGACACACACACACACACACACACATGCACACACACACACACACATGCACACACACACACACATGCACACACACATACACATACCAATCATAAAAGTACTGTGGTCAACTATCTAAGGGCCAGAAGACATAATGAAAATAGAAAGAATACACCAGCTTTCCTCTAAAAGAAATACCAGGTTCAAAATCCAGTGTTTCCAAGTCAAAGAAAAAAATACTGCGAACCCCAAAAAGCAAATACCAAAAAAGAAATCATACTCAGGATCACTCAAGGTATGAGAGCTGTTACAGAAGAGGAAAAAGCTTAAAATATGATATTTCAGTGGACAAAAGACTAAGACTTTTAGTTAAGAAAAACTTGGAAAAAATAAGTATAATTTTATTTGGCAGAAGAAGAGTGTACTTTTAAGAGATTTTAAAGAATTTCAGTGAAAAGCATTTAAGTAAACACTTTCAAATGAAAAACACTAAGCAATTGTTGCACTTTTTGTTTTAGCAAAAAACTGGAAAGTAAGGTGGTTACCATTGATTGGGAAATGGTTGACCAAATTATATTATAGGAATGTATTTGGATATTACTGGACCTTCAGAAAAAATTAAAATGATAGATACACTTGGACAGATTTGTATGGACTGATAAAGAGTAAAGCAAGTACTATCAGGAGCACAATTTATATAATGACTATATTTCAAATAAATATAATATTTATTACTTATTAATTCAAGGACCAACTAGGACTTCAGATCATTAATGATAAAAACATGATAAAACCACTTCTTAACAGAAAAATGATAGACTAGAGGTACTGAGTGAAGTAAGTATTTTCAGATAAGACCAATATATTTTGTTTGATTATTTTCATTTGTTTCATAGTGGATTTTTTTTTTAGTTGAAATGGAGGGATTGGTAGGATGAGGGAAAGTGGAAATAAAACACCTTTCTCAAAAAAATAAAGTATCCATGAAGTATTTTTAAAAACACAGAAAAGATGATAAAAGAAATTTTAGGGGAAGTCAAAGTAGAATAGTTTTGGAATGAACACATTGTATATCATGTTCCCTTCCCCACCCCCACCCCGAGGCAATTGGGGTTGTGACTTTCCCAGAGTAACACAGCTAGAAAGTGTTAAATGTCTGAGGTCGGATTTGAACTCAGGTCCTCCTGACTTCAGGGCTGGTGCTCATGTATTTTTTTTTAATCTGTATATTACAGAAAATCGTAGTTTCATATGAAATCTTTTTTGTTTTCCTTTCTATATGGGAATGTTCATAGTTGTTGATATTTGTCAAAATCTGAATAACAAAATTTTTAAAAATTAATATTTATAAAGACTGAAGTTGTCAATAAACAAGCATTTTAAGTGTTTATCCAGGGACTATACTTAGTTCTGGGATTATAAAAATGGAGTGGGGAACAAAAACAAAACCAGTGCATGCTGACTACATTTATATAATAACTGAGCTTATAGAAAATGTATACAGAATAGATGAAGGTATCTGAAAAAGGAAGATTTATACACTGATATAATTTATGAATTTGTAAGCTTCTGACCTGCAGGTACAATAACCCTTCGTTCATTTGTTGTCATGTTGGTTGATAGAATATGCTTCTCCTCCAAAAAGTTGCCATAATTCATTCCAACATTATCTTGGCTGTTGACCATCTTCCCACCCTTTGCAACATTGCAGTCATCAGGAGAGTTCCTAGAGAAATATAAGGTATTTTCTTCAGTTAATATGATACTCAAAAAGAATTCCCTAAAATCACATAAAAGGTGAAAAAAGTGAAGGATAATAAAGGAGAGATAGAAAAAATATATAGAGAAAAGAACTGCTAGAAGAATAACTTTATATGATGTTAACTTAATTTCTATATAAGTTGCAAAGTGAACAAGGTATATGACTTCTATTTCTTCAAATAATTCCATTTTGAAACTATGATATAAAACCCCCAAGGGTAGCAACTGATGACAATTACTTGTTCTTCTACTGTTCTTTTTTTTTTCTATTTCCAATTCATTATTAAACTAGAACTTTGAATTACTTGTTCTAAAATAAATGCATATATATATATATATATATGCTAAGAAAAAGTAAATGTCTCAACATAAATTGTTTTTATTTATTTTGGTACTATTGTAGCATTCTCTTTTGATAAGCCAGCTGAAATATTCACTATGTTTCATGGCAATGGGACTAGAAAATATCTCAGGAACTAACTAAGTTAACAAAAACTCAAACTCCTCTAGAGGTTGATCTGCAACAAGTTCTAATGACATTTTAAAGAAATTCCTGGAAGCAATCTTAACATTGCAATTACCCAAATCCAGACATCTAGAAGCATCAATATGCTACTTAGCCACACACAAAAAAAAAATTATGGAGTTTTTGCTGGGATTAATTCCATTCATTTGTAGAAGAAAAGAACTCACTTGAATCTCCATTTATATTGCTAACTGGACCTGTGTGAGAAAAATGGTGAAATCTGATAAGTTTGAAGAAAATGCTAAAATTTTTCATAGGACATCCCATAAAAATAGCTATTTTAAACTATACAGAAATAAGAAAAGTTGTAAATGAAGGACATACATATTTTCTTAGATTTTTGGACCTCTAATTTGCAGATTGGAGTTGTTTGGATACTTAGGATAAATTATTTAAAGATTTTAAGGAAATTCTTCTTAAAAGGCTGAAATTTGCCTTGCTTTGGGGAAACCTCTAACACCTAAGAAATGACTCCTAAGAATGCAACCATTTCTATATGGATGTATTCAGATTTATTTTTCTAATTCTAACTTGTGTCCTGACCTATAGTCACAACTATCTTTTGAACATCTAAAACTGAATTTCATTTAAACATCTTAAATTCCATAAATCTAGAAAGAAACTTTTTAATCTTTCCCTAAAGC
The DNA here is from genome assembly GCF_902635505.1 of Sarcophilus harrisii. NCBI lineage: Eukaryota > Metazoa > Chordata > Mammalia > Dasyuromorphia > Dasyuridae > Sarcophilus > Sarcophilus harrisii. Next base: position 240,036,528 of record NC_045428.1, read on the forward strand.
CATCCCTTCTTCCTACCTTCCCTATTACTGTTGAAGACAATAGCATTCTGTTAATCATCCATGCTTGAAAACCATTGTGGAATTCTCATTATCAGCCCTAATCTATAATATAAAATCTATTGTCAAGTCCTGTAAATTCTACTTCCACAACTTTTTTTACATATATTCCTTTTTATTCTCTCACTATACCACTATCTTGGTGTAGTCCTTCACCACCTCTCAATTGGACTATTGCAATAAATTTTTCATTGGTCTCCCTGCTACATGTCTTTCTCTGCTCCAGCCCATTGTTCACTCAGATATCAAAATGATCTTTCTAAAGTTCAGCAATCATATGACTCTCATTCAATAAATGCTAGCAGCTCCCTGTTACCAGGATCAAATATAAAGTCATCTGTTTTAACTTTTAAAGCCCTTAATAACCTATCTCTTTTTATATTTTCAGACTTCTTACTCTTTATTCTTCCCCACTAGTCCATGATTCAGTGATGCTGATCTCCTTATTGCTCCCTATACATAATGTTCCATCTCTGGACTCCATGTCTGTCTGTTAGGCTTTGAATTCAATTGATTTTCATTTCCACTTTAAAACTTCTCTGGCTTCATTCAAGTTTCAGCTAAAATTCTACCATGAGCAAATAAATAAATAAATAAAAAGCCGTCCTTCAATATGATGCTTTACCTTTAAGATTATCTCCAATTTATTTAGGAAATATCTTGTTTACAAAAACAGGATTTTTCATGTCGGCCTGAGAGCATGTTGAGCTCCCTGAAAGCAGACTCTTTTTTTTCTATCTCCAGTTCATTGTTAAACTAAAACTTTACTTTCTATAAGCATATGAAACCCCTTTTTGAGTAAGCAAAACATTTTTTCTTTTTTTTTGGATAATTTTTTATTTGACAATTTGATGATTTTGATGATTTCCCCCAGTTACATTCAAAACAAAATTTCTTTTTACATTTGTTTTTTAAATTTTTGAGTTCTAGATTCTCTACTTTATCCCCACCCACAATTAAGAAACCACATGTGAAGTTATGCAAAATATTTCCATAAAAGTCAAGTTGTGAAAGAAAACATAGCTCTCCCACCCTAATGAAAATAAAAACCCTCAAGAAAAATTAAGTTTGAAAGAAAGACAGAGATAGAAAAGAGAGAATATTTCGGTCTATATTCAGACACAATCAGTTCCTTCTCTGGGAATGGATAGGATTTTTCATCATAAGTCCTTCAGAGAAGTTGTGGATGATTATGCTACTGAGAATAGCAAAGTCATTTACAGCTAGTCAACCCCCAACATTGATATTACTTTGCTTATAGTACATTTCACTTCGCTTGAGTTCAGGGAAAACTTTCCAATTTTATTTGTTTATTAGTTTTCTGAGAGCCTCCTGCTCATCATTTCCCATAGAATACAAAGCACAGTTCACCGAGTCATTCCCCAATTGACAGGCATCCTCACGACTTCCAAATATTTTGCCCTGAGAAAAGGGCTGCTATGAATATTTTTTGCACATATAGGCCATTTTCCTTTTTTTAAAAATCTCTTTTGATCTTTATGTTGAGTAGTGGTGCTGTTTAGATCAAAGGATATGCATGAATTTATAGTCCTTTGAGCACAGATCAAATCTTTTGATTATTTATCAATTGGGGCATGACTCTTGTTTTTTATAAATTTGACTGAGTTCCCTCTGTGTTTGAGAAATGAGGCCTTCTGAGAGAAATTTCCTTCAAATTATGTTTTTTTGCAATTGGGGAGAATTGTGTATTTCCCCCCACTTATTCTCTCTCTCCTTTCACCCTGTCCCTTCTTAAAAGTGTTTTGATACTGATTACTCCCTCCGCAAATATGTCCTCTCCTTTATCACCCTCCTTTCTTCCCATATTCCATTCCCCTCCTATTTTCCTGCAAAGTAAGATAGATTTCTAAGCCTCTATTCAGCATATATATTATTTCCACTTTGAGCCAGTTCTAATGAGAGTAAGGTTTCCTCACTCACCCTCATCTCCCCCCTTCTCCTCCACTATAAAAAGCTTTTGCTTGCCTCTTTTTTATGGCAGATAATTTTAAGCAAAATATTTTTTTAAGGAAATGATATCTATGTAGCGTCAAAGTTAGAAAATAAGACATTAACTAGAATGGAATTATTCAAAATTAGTAAATAAAATTATTTCACATTAGAAGGGAATGTTGATATTCACTCAACAGCATCATTTAAGGTTTATATTGCATTTCCTGAGTAAAATCAAGATCATTTTGTCTGTGTTTGTGTCCCAGTGTTTGCATGTATGTTTGTTTTAAAGTGGTAGTCTAGCTTATCACATTTGAATATTTCAAAGTTGTATCTCTAATTTTAGACCTGGCTTTTTTATAATCTCATCAATATCTGAGCACCAGATATAGTAGTACCATGATTTCAAAAACAAAATCAAAGGAAAACTTTTATAAAATTGCTTGCAATTTTTATAATTTCAGAGCAAGTTAATTCACTGTTTTGATTTTGGATACATTAGAATGAACTTTGCTTTTGGCTCAAGAAATGATCTTGAACTTCCTTTTCTTCTCTTGTGGTCTTTGTTCTGGGGTTGCTAAAGATTACATATTAGGCAAATATTTTGATAGATGAAACTTTCTCTACATAAAAGACATTTTATCTGCTGTTACATCACTCTATTATGTACTCCCAGCAGAACAGATGACCACAAAGTATGACTATTGCATCGCTATGCAGATTACACTCTGATTTGGGAAACATTTTTATTTTGCTCATCTCTTATAAAATAAGTTGAGGCATATTTCCATTCCTTCAATGTCTGCTGCTTCTAGTTTAAATCACAGATCTGTATCCCAACTAAAAGCATCACGTACAGTAAAGACACTATCCTTTGCAGCTTGTAATTTTAATGAACATTATAGTCATCTACCAAGAAAACAGCATTCACAGACATAAGTGATTCTTATCAATCTATTTGGAGCAGCTACATATCCAGCAATGGATAGAGTGCCATGACCAAAATCAGGAAGACTCATCTTTCTGAGTTCAAATATGACTTTAGACTTACTATCTTGTATACCTCTGGGCAAATCATTTAACCTTGTTTGCCGCAGTTTTCTCATCTATAAAGTGAGCCAGAGAAGGAAATGGCAAATTGCTCTAGTGTCTTTGCCAAGAAAATCCCAAATTAAATCCCAACTTGTAAATGCAACTGAAATGACTCAACAATAACAAATCAACCTTTTTTGGCAAGACAATAGAAGTCATCAACATGGCAAATATGAAGCTAGTGGAGATAGGTGATCCATTGATTCAAGAAACCATATAGATATAACAGTATTTTTTTCTACAGTTCAGTTAGAAAGTTGTCCATATGTGAATCCACTGCTAGATCGTTAATCTTCCCTCATGCATGTGTCTGGACCTTTAAATTCCACCTATGTTTCATAATCTTTGACAAACTAAAGCTCTAGGCAGAAGATAGGGTGTGATGATGAGGGAAAAAAACTAATACTGGTCAGTGAAACTAAGACATTTGTCTTGGAGAGATTGTTTTGAATGATGTTCATATTCTTCACCAAGAGTCTAGTATCCTGAAAATGTGGTAACATTATCTTATACTATCTTTGATGGCAATTTAATTTTATTCCTTTAATTCAATCCTTTTTATTTCCCAGTAGGCTGTTCAAGGTACCTGCAGATGTGTTTAATAGGCTACCTTGGTAATATTTATTTTTGCCTAGTGTGAATAACTTTGGGAAGTTGCTTACAGACTGATATGTTCTTGGCCCACAGAGTGGTAATCATTATGCCTCTAGAAACAAGATCTAAAATAATATAGCTTTTTTAAAGGATAAAATTATTTTCATCACAGTTTATTCATTACTCTCTGATTTAAGAGAGATCACAATCTCACACAATACTCTAGAGATTAATGAATGATCCATATGGAGCCTAGAAATAAAATGCAGAAAAATGATACTTAGATAGAATGCCTTAAAGAATCATACATTCAAGCTTTTATAATGAAAAAACTGGCATTCTGAGCATTATTTAAAAAATTGTTATTTAAAAATTGCCCTCATATCTGCTAATATGCATTGTTAATAAAGATAATGTTTGAAGTTACCAAGTAACAGGGAAAGCTTCTTGAGAAGAAAATTTTTATTATGCATGATCTTCTTTGGCATGTCAAAGCTCTTTTAAGCAATCTGAACCATATGTTCTATTTTCAGATGATAAGGATTAGCCATCCATTTAGCTTAAAATATATGTTTAACAAAAAATATCTCAACTAAAATCTTTGCATTAAGAAAATTGATATGCTTTAAATGATGAACTTCTAATATCATTTTTATTTGCTAGTGTTTTTAAAGTAAAATTATGCAGTTTGCCATTAATTGCTTATAAAGATAATTTTTATTTAGGAGTAAAATGGTTGAGTCTCATATAGAAGTTTTTTCTTTTTAGCCAAACATTATTTTTGCTGATAAGCATTTAGCAAGATATCTTATAAATTGTTTTAAAAAAACCCACCAGTAAGATGGTGACTATGGATAGAGAACTGACCCCAAAACTAGAAAGACTTGCATTAAGTCCTGCCTTGGATATATAGTGGCTGTTCAATCCTGGGCTAATCATTTAATCTCTTGGGAATCTAGGTAATGCTCTAAGACTGAAAGTTGCAGAGAAGGTTCTAATGTATATTGGTGGATGAATTTTTCTTATTTGGAATTTTCTATATTAGTGAAATCACAGATCTACTTCCTATTTCTAAAAGCTATTGGAGGTTCTAAATCTAGCCTCAAACTTAGTTTTCTTATTAATTTCAATTTATGATGAATAAAATATAATAGTTCTGCTTCTTCTTAACAAAGGAGATGGGTATGAAGATGGAGTATTTCCTTATTTCTTCTACCCCTAATTTATAATCCTATGAGTTCTATTTATGCTTTTTTATATTATCCCAAAAAGGAGCATGAAAAAAAATGGCTCAAAAAGATATAGAATCATAGGACCAACTTCATAGCAATTCCATTAGATTGCATTCTCTGATTATCCTTTTGTACTAAGACAACAATTAAAGGAGTATGGCTACTAATCGTGGCTTCATAAGTTTTTGAAACATTGGATCATGGCTATAGGTACAAGATGTGAAAGGAATGAAGAAAAGCTTCTTAATCTTATATAATGAGAAGATTGTATTTTAATAATAGCCTGTGAGTTAGTTGCTATTATTATTATCTTTACATTGCAAAAGACGAAATCAAGATCAAAGAGATTGCTATTTGCCCAGCTAGTAATGACTTCAATATTCTATCCACTGAGCCTCCTAGATGTCATTAGCATCCTGATTGTGTTCAAGAGAGAATTAAGCACAAATCTTAAAAAATATATCCTAAATTATTTAATGGGTATAAAATAACTCATTTCAAAAAGTCTTTATGAGAATTAAGTGTAAATGAATCAGGAACATTGACTATTTTTCTTATAATGCTTTGGAATCTTTAAATTAATAGGGAAGAAGAATAAGGGAAAAATGAATTTAGAATTTTGCTAAAGTCTAAATGTAAAATGAAAATATATTTTGCTAAACCCCAAACTTTTTAACATAAAGTAATGAAAGTATAAAGAATCTTTATCCCCATGTACTCAGTAATCATATGCCTAAACTCTTTTCTAACAAAACAATGCCTATCTCCTTTTAAAAGATCATATAGATAATCTGACAATCTCCTAAATCATTTTATAGGACAATATGTATCACCGTCATGAGAAATGCATAAACCATCTATCAAATTAGAGATATTTCCAATTGCCAGGGCAAAAAAAAATGTTCACTACTCAAAGGTTGTCATTCAAAAATCATAAAATTGTTGAAAAGAAATTCAAAGCAAACTTTCAAAACTAATCTCCCTTCCCTTCCATTCTTAATCTCATCCTTTCCCATATAGTCAGTAATTGCTCCTCCAAGTTCATTTATCTTCTTTCTTTGCATTAATTCCATACTTTCTTTACATTAATTCCTTTCCATCAAACTGAATGCATAATACATAAACAAAATAAATAAACCTTTCTTTTGATTCTTTTGCCATATTTTGTCAATATCCTTGAAAAAAATATCTCTGCTTTATCAACACCCACTTTATCCTCAACATTTTGTTATATGACTTTTGTCCTCACTTTTATTGAAACTTTTCTTTCAAAGATCATCATTAACCTTCTGATTGTCAAATAAAATAGCCCTTAACATCTTTAACGCATCTTAAATACTTGATAATTCCTGTCTTTTGAATATTCTTTTTTATCTTGCTTTTCCAAATATAACACTTCCTTGGATCTTCTACCTCTTACCTCCTTACCTCATTTTTCTGTCTCTTTTTCCAACTTGTCCTATTCTCAGCTCCTTAAATCAAGAGAATTACAAATGTTTTTGCATTTGTCTCTATTTCATTATTTTACTGTAAACTCCCTCAACTCAATTTCAATCATTCCCACACTTCAGTTATTTCTTCTATACAGAAGATTTATAACTCCAAGACTACAGATCTAACCTTTCTTGACCTCTAAACCCACATGTCTAAAAGTTTAAAATTTTTTCTACCTACATGTCCAACCATCACCTTAAAATCAACATTTTCAAACCAAAGCTTAGTATCTTTACCAATATTACTTAATCTTCCTTCTGAACAATTTTATTAATAAAACTTCTATTTAAACAATAGCCTAAATGTTGATGTCATTTTTTACCTTTTTTTCTCCCTCACCTCTCATATCAAATTAATTTCCAAATCCTTTTGGTTCTTTCTTTGCTTATATAATCCACATGATTCTGTCTATGTCTCTCACAGGCAAGATCAGATATCTAGAGTTTTTCTCCAAAGACTTTGATTTCTGAGAGGATGGGAAGCAGGATATTGAAGCATAAGCTGGTCATTTTGTTCTCTTCAGAGAATGGGAAATTCCAAATTAGAAGTGGATCTATCTGCCCCCTATTGATAGAGCAATGAGCAATCAATCTCTGTCAGTAAGGAACAGAGTCCCATACAATAGACCCTTTAAACCAGGGATAATATTTCTTATATATATATATATCTTTTGTCAGCAATCATTTTAGTATAGATTCTCACCAATAGCCTAAACTTTTACAGTAGCATTTTAATAAGTCTTTTTAAACCTTTTTACTATCTCTTTACTTCATTCTTCACACCATTGACACTCTGAAATTTTTTACTTATAGTCCCAGTCATGGCACTTTAGAGGTTCCTTAAACAAATTCCTTAATCTGGCATTAAAGAATTTCCATATTTCAGATTACATAATAATCTCCCAGCATTTCATCCTTAGACAAAACAAATTACTTGTCGCTTGAAAATGCAAGATATTTTCCTTTGTGTTTTTGCTTAATCTGTCCTTTAGGCTTAGAGTATCCTTCCTTCTTTTCTTAAAATTGTTCAACTCCTACTTATCCTTTAACCCAAATCAAATGCCACATCCTCCAAATGGTTGCCTTTTATTTTTTAATTAAAAAAATTTTTTTGTTATTTTGAATTTGATAAACACCAAACACAGTGAAGATTTCCACATTCAAAAGAATAATGGGGAAAGGATTATAAATTAAACTGTAAATCTTTATTACATACCACTTGGATTTTAAAAATACATAATAAATTCAGCATATCAGTTTCAAAGTGATCTCATTGATTTGTATCTCCCTTTAAAGCTCCTTCCCTTCTCTGCATATAAAAATACCTAAATAGCACATTTTCACTTTTTTTGTCATGTATCTCTAAGTTTTGATAAAATATTTGGAGTTTATCTCCTTTATTTTTTAAAAGCAGGGATGAATGCTGTTTTGCTTTATCAATATAATAATTTGATTTTTATTGGGTTGTTGTTAATATGGTCTATTATGCTTATAGTTTGCTTTATTGCACTAACCCTGAATGCCTGACATAAATTCAACCCAGTCATAAGATGCAATCTTCTTTAATATGTGGCTCTATTGTCTTTTTAAAAATATTTGCTGTACATTTTTGTATAAATATTTATTTGGGATGCAGTCTTAGAGTTTTCTGATTCTCCACTTTTTCTCTTATCCATTTAGGTATCAAGAGATATTTAGATATCATAATGTTATGCCACAATTCTCTTTTAGTGTTCTGACTCAGTTTCTCCAATTATCCTGATTTAGTTTCCCTGCTTCTCAAAGCTCAGTCCTGCAAAACCTCCCCTCCTTCTTCATCAGAATATTTGATAAGGATAAAAGATCTTATGTTTTAGAATATCAGAATGCCTCTCCCTATCCTAAGCTACCAGAATGTCAGATACTATCTTATCAAGATGCCTCTGCCCATCTCTAGGGTTCCTCCTGCCATGCCCCCCCCCCTCATCCTGTCAGAACTGGATTGTCAGAGTCCCGTTCCCACTCTCAGCACCCTGACTCCTTCCCCACTTCAGTCTACCCCCTGAGTCTGAGCCATATGTATATAGGTCGTTGAGAACTCTCAGTGTTTGCTGGATTCTTGGAATGATAGTCTTATTCAGCCCTAGGACCAAACCATGGATCCATTTGGTCTCAGTAAATCTCTTCCATTTAATAAATTATTAAATGCTCTCTAATCTCTATCCTGCCTCACTTTCTCCAGCATTACAATAAAAGGAAGTTTACAAGATACATTGCCTATTTTTTGTAAACAGTTTTTATAATTTTAAAAGTATTATTTGAATGTAAATACACTTGATCCTGAGTTTTATTTCTGTGCTAATGAATTCTTTGTTTATTGGTATTTTATATATTTGTAAATATTCATCGATTTCATTTTAATTGTCTGTTGGCATGTAATAGTGTAAAGTAGTTTTTAAAAATTTCCTTTATTTCATGTACATGTGGTGTAAATTAAATTATTGCTATCTGTGCTGTTTTTCCTTATAATTCAGTTAACTTTCAGTTTAAAAATTTAGATGCTGTTTCTTTATTTCTTTATTATTTCTTTAACAATATTGCCTTGAAACAAAATATAGTTTCCTTTTTTATCTCTTTTAATGTTATCTCTTTTTGCTTTTGCCTTAATAGAGATTATGATTTTTAATCTCTGGTTTTTAGTTTCTTCTGAACCATAATAAAGCTGCACCAATCCATCATTTTAACTGTATTAAACCTTATGCTAACTTTGTTTAATGTTTCTTGTAAACATTATGTTGAATTCTGCTATTCTTTTCCTTTTCCTTATCCTGCTGCAATTGTTAGTTTCCTTCCATTGTAACTTTTTAGAATTTTCCTCACTTTGTTTCCATACCCTTATTTACAACAAGAATGTAATGAAAGAGAAGGAATGTAATTAACATTAGTGATATACAATTGAAGCAGTTTCATCCTCCTCTCTTATTCACTAGACCAGATCCACACAGCTGGTTCTTACCTTACCCTTTTCTTTTTATTCTCTTCATCTCAACCTTTATGCCAACTGGTTTCCTCACTGAAAATGACTCCACTCTGAGATCTATGGATGATTGGTGACTTTATGCCAGGAAATGCCAGATCATGAAAAGTCCCAGCCACACTGCTCAATTGACATCAGCTCACTATCGCTGTACTCAACCTATACATTAGCTGACTTGACCCTAAGTGGGTTCCCTCTTCCCTAACTCTTTCAGGCACTCTATGTTTTGTCTTTGTAAGATCAATGAATCTAAGGGCTGTCTTAAATTCTCAGTCTTTACATTTTCAGTGTTCAGTAGATGCCTGGGACAGAATTAACCCTTAATAAATGTTATCTGATCCAATATGTTTTATGATCCATCCTCCAAAACAGAAGTTCATTTTGAATATTCTTTTTACAATTTTATCCCGTCCTATACATTACTCTCTCTTTTTTGTCTCTAAATGTTTCACTCTTTAGTTTAATGTGTTTCTATTTTATATATATATATATATATATATATATATATATATATATATGTATACTTTGTGTGTGATCAACAATTCTTTACCCAGCTGAGACAAAACTGAAATATATGTAATGCCTGTCCTTCTTGAGTAAGCCTCCATAGCATAGTTCATAGTATCATTGAATTATACAAGCCCCTCTACTACATGGCGGTAAACCAGGAGAGAAAAAATATCCTGTGCAATTATTGATAATAATAATCCCTCCTATGAGGGGAGAGGCATGTTTCATCATTAGTCTTTGTGACTAGTCATTGCATTGATCAGAATTCTTGTCTTTCAAAATTATGTTTCTTTATAACATTTTAGATACTATATAAATTACTTTCTTGATACTATTTGTTTATTCCTGTTGTTGACATTTTTGTCGTGTCTGACTTTTTGTAACCTCATTTGGGACTTTCTTGGCAAAGATACTCAACTGTTTTGCCATTTCCTTATCCAACTCATTTTGCAGATGAGGAAACTGAGGTAAACAAGATTAAATGACTTGCCCAGAGTCACAGAGGTATTAAATGTTCCGATTTAATTTCAGGTCTTCCTCACTCCAGAGCAGCATTCTGTCCACTGTGCCACTTAGCACATATGCTAAAGATGAAGTACTCATAAACTGTTGTAATTAAAGTAAAAAAAAAAAAAAAAAGGTTCTATTCAGTTTTATTTCAGGATCATCATAATTCTAGACCAGTAAGGGAAAGTTATTTTATTTCTTAGATCTAGAACTATATATAAAATATTATGGTATTGACAAAGGGAGCCCCAAAACTGTAAAGTTCCTTCAAGAAGACTTTTCTTTGAATCCTGCCACTGTAAAGACCCCACCTGAGAACAAATGGCTTCATTCTGTTTTCTAGGTGGGGCTGATTGAGTCCTAACCTGGAGAATTCCAACCCTATTCAATTGAAGATTTTCTATTCAATTCCAGCTCAAGCTGAAACCCAGCTTGTAGACAAAAAGAGCCAACTTGGAACTCACTCCTGGCAGAGGAGCTAATATGCCATGCCAAGGAACCTCTCTCTATTCCTGGCACAGCAGCCTTTGCCCACTGGAATATTCTCCTTCAGCGTTACCCTCTCTTTATCCTCACCTATTTCCCTAATGAGACTTTATATCTCTCTGTCAGGATTTCTCTTCTAGAAACTTTACTTCTCTGCCAGGACTCCTTCACTACTTTATTCTCCTGTCAGGACATTGCTACTAAGGAATTCAGCCTTTCTATTCATTCATAGCAGAGGCTGTCTTCCCAGTGTCAATAATAAACTTCTTTTTATCAGTCTGGCTTTTCGGGTTTATGAATTCCTTTACAAAGGACCTCTGCACTGCCAGAAGGGGGTTCCCACAACTCCCTATCTTGAATCAATCCTAAGGGGGTTTAGGGGAACCAAACCTCTTCATTTGGTTCCCTGAACCCCGAAGCTGCCACTAATCTTATCATCTAATTCCTGATCACCAGGAACCTTAATCTCATCATTTGGTTCCCTGAATCTAATCTCATCAGTATTTCCAATAAGGAAAAGGCATAGATTTTTGCTGAGCTGACAGCTCTTCTCAGGATCTCTCTTCCCTAACAGAGCTTAGTTCTCTCCTCTTTTTCTTTTTCATTGATTGGCCCTGGTCTGTTGGATCTTTCTGATTCAATTCTTATATTCCTACTCTTTCTACCTGCTAGGTTCACAGAATATCATGATGTTTTTGAAATAATTTCTTTCTTTTCTTTTTAAATAGAAAGTCTTTAGAGTATACAAACTGGTTTTCATTCAGTGCCTGTGACTGATTCAAGAAGGTGTGCCAACCTGTTCACACCTAGTTCTATTAAATTGATTCAGGCTTTTGAAGGTGACAAAATCAATGGTGCCACATTTTTATACATTCTATAACTTTTTATGCTTCAAAGTTCCTTTTCTATGTGTGAACAAAATTGTTCTGTACCTCATTTGTATTTATACATTGACTTTTTTTTAACTTTCCTCACTTCTCTGAGAATCTCCTGGACCAGTGCCAAAAATAACATTATTGTAATTAAGAATTTTTCTTGGGAAGTCAGAGTCAATGTTGAGCAATTAGACATGAGATATGGGTAGGATACTTCTACAGAAAAGTCACATTCACACCAGATCTGAACTTTGAGTAAACCAAGATGCAAAGTGAAGGATAGAATTTGTATAGATTGATGGCCTCTCTGGCTTTAGCTAAATGGTGTCTAGCTAATAACTTATGAGAATAATATTGTAAATAAGCCGTTGTGGGATGAAGCTTGTTTAAACAAAGAGCTCCTGTTAGTGACAGAGAAGATGAGATGAGTCTCTAGCCTTAATATCAACCAAGGGACAAATCTATCATCAGTTCAGCAGTATTTCTTCATTAGAATCCTACAAGTTAATGTTTAGGTTTACTCAATAGCATTTGGGATAGAGGAAAGGAGAAAATACAGCCACACACATGTAAGAAAATAAAAGTAAAAGCGACTTTTTTCCCCTCAAAGTATTCAAAACAAGAAGGCAATTGTGCACAGGGTTTCTGTTCTGTTTTATTTCTGAATCACCAAGATTCTAGACTAGAAGTAGCAGGAAAATTATTTCAGATGTTTTCCCTTGAGCAGAGTTAAACTCAGCTGTGATTTATATTGACTCTCCAGGTGCAAACAGAAATCTTAAATATGTAACTTTGGGCTACCTGCTTATTTTTACCTTGTTAATATTCTTCTACACCTAGAATTTAAACTTCTTTCCAATTTCATATTCACTATCTGCTAATTGGAGACAAAATAGTACAAACAAATAAAGTTGTCAACAAATATTTGTGCCTATTATGTTCCCAAAACTGGGCTAAGTGCTAGAAATTTTAAAAAATGATTCTTCATCTCAAGGAACTCGTAGACTTTTGGGGAGTTAATGTGCAAACAACTATGTACAAATAAAACTGAGGACAGGATCTGAGTTCAAATTCTATCTTTGATGCTATGTCTACATTTGATGCAATTTCCCTGGTTATCAGTTTCTTCATCTATAAAAATGTTGGGAGTAGAGTATGCAACATGGCTCCTAAGTATATTTGAGCTTTAAATCTCTGATGTCACAGATCTCTGAGTGCTATCGAAAAGGCCATGCTGGATTTAGAGTTAGAGGACATAAGATGAAATTCTACCTTTATGATATTGGGCAAGTCAGCCTCTCTGTTGTATGAGGTGTTGAAAGTTTTTGCACAAACAAAACCAAATGCAACTAAAATTAGAAGAGAAGCAGGAAATTGGGGAAATATTTTTGTAGCAAGTTTCTCTATTAAAGCTCTCATTTCTAAAATATGTAAGAAATTGATTCAAATTTATAAGAATAAAGCAATATTCTTTAACTGATAAATGGCTAAAGGAAAAGAATGGACAGTTTTTAGAAAAAAAAAATCCAAGCTTTCAATAGTTATATGAAAAATGCTCTAAATCATTAATAATTTTATCTTTGAATTTAAAAAATTAAATAAAATCAAAGATTTAAACTCAATGGACCTTAAATGTCTTTTCCAGTTTATATCATTGGACTTATAAGCTTGATACTAGTATGAAATGACCATTTGTCTTATATACAAATTACAATTGGATTGCAGATGTAATGAATTTGAAAGTCAAACATGATGGTATTCAAGTCGTAGCCATAGCACCTTCCCAGTTGGCCTATAATATAGATACTTTCTCCCTTCTTATTTTATTATTCTTATGAAAAATGTATCAAATGATAATTACTTACTTTTTACCAAATGCATTTTATTTTATGTATTTGTAACCCCAGTAAGCTTAAAGTTGTACAATACTAGTTGGTTGGGAAATAGGGTTCTTTCCAAACCATTCAGCTTTCATATTTGTGAGTTTTAAAACTCAGAGTACAAAGAATGCTTTCTTAATGTCTATCTCTTTATAAAGTAAATAGCACCTAGCATAGTGCCTGCCCCTGACTTAATAAATGCCTATTGACTGACTGACAAGGAAGAGCACCAAAAAAAACCAAATGACAAAAAACCCCAAATCTAATCTAGTTTTTGTTCTTAGGAGTCATTTGGCTTTAAGGAAACCTATTGTTCAAGAAACCCAAATAATAAATTTTGTTCTGTACAGGAAATACCACTAAGCTGATAGCTGGGAAAATTGATGCATATTTATTTCTCATTGCATTTCAAAAAAATTTTCTATACGAACTTCCTTTGAAGAAAGTTACTATCAAGAACAGTAAAGAGCTCTGCCATCATTGTTTAACTCTTTTTAACAGCAATTTACAAAACTTCCAAACCATCTCATGACATCATTGCTAAGAAAAGTTAGTACCTGTTAAGGATTCATTTTATAAACAGCAGACTGAAGCACCTAAAGGCCCTGTGTCTAATCTAATATAGCAAAAAAAAAAAAAAATCCACTACAAAAACATTTAAATATAGGTAGTACTTTCTGAATGAGAAAGATGTTAAGATTTTAATCACTTGTCTTACAGCTACCATAGGTCATAAAATCCATAATGTAATAATTGCTCCTAAGCTATGTGTCCCCAATTTGTATTTATTTCTTTTTAAAATTATTTTTAAAAATAGAAAATAGAAATTCTTAAAAATTGCTATGTGCATAGAAGAATAAAAGAGAGAATTCAAAACATGAAACAATAAACTTCCATTTCAAGAAAGTCTATATGATAAGTTCTACACACTGTGTTCAAAGCTGCCCGCCTCTTCTTTGCTTCCTTATAATTTTTTTTTTTGTTCTCTGCAATATACTTTTTACTTTATTCCTCTGTCCTTCCCCCATCTGCTTCCCTACAGGCTACAATTAAGTGTGCGTGTGTGTATATATGTAGGTATAGGTATATTATATATATGTGTGTGTATGTGTGTGTGTGTATACACATACATATACATAGATATCTATAATCATACCCATATACCCATATGTAAAGCCATACTATACTTGTTTGTCCTCTGTTTCTCTAAAGGTGGATAATACCATCCTTCATAAATCTAAGTCTTTATTTTTTCTAAATCTACCAATTTATCATTTTCTACACCACAGCAATATTCCAGTTTTATACTACCTAGTTGTTTTAAATAGTCTAAAACAATATTGATTAATATGGCTGATATATAGTATGGTTTCCCTATTTTTCTCTTTTAATTGAATCTATTAATTTATCTCTAATTCACAAGCTTGCAGCTGGAACTTATGGAGAAACTCCAACCTCCAATTCTGGGGTATCGTAGGGGTCCAAGTTCCTACTACTATAACTTAGACGTTTTCACTAATAGTCTTCCTAGTAATAGTCATCTTATAATAGAGCAACAAATGCCCCCCAAAAAGCCATTTTACTAAGATGGTTTTGTAAAAACTAATATCTTTAAAAAAAAATCTCTCTAAACCTGGGATAAATTTCCCTGCTAACATACAGTGTCTGAGAATACAACACAGAGCATGTGCAGTGAAAGCTCCAGTACTGTGAAATATCAAGGGCTTTTCCATCATTACTGTGGGCTTCTCAGCTAATGAGTTCATGTTTAGATATGTAGCCAAGAAACATATGAACTCCCTAGCTTCAAGTGACTGCCACTTTATATACACACACTGTCTGTCTCTGTTCCATCAACTCTTATGGGGTGTCTCCTTCTGGGCATGAAGATTTATTACCATACTCATGGAAGAGCCTGGATTTGGGAGGGAAAGGAAAAAGGGGAAGAGCTAGACTCTTCCCTTACTATTGCCTCTTATTTTAGCTCCTGCAAACACTCAAGCTATTGAAAGCCTTATGAGGGTGTGACAAATTTTTATTCATCCATATGATGTTCTCTTCTGGCTCAATAATATAAGTGGTCATACTTCATAAAAGAATAACAAAGTTCTCAGTTTTTAAGATATTAGAGCCCAATCATATGTGATAAAATCTTGTGACTACAGTAACCTTACCATTTCCCACCAGCTGCACTGCTTTTGAACTTCTTTGGAACTCGCCATCAAACCTTCCTTCCCTAGGAAACTCATCTTGTGAAATGTCATTATGCTACATGCCTATTATTCACATCTCATCATTACCTTTTATCCTTCCTATTGGACCCTAAGACTAGAGTGCAGGGCTATGGGCTCCGAGGCCTGATCCTGCTCCCAGGGGAAAATTACAGGGAAAATTCTAAACTTTCCTTCAAGTCTCCTTTCTCCTAGGAACCCCCCTCATGCTAATTTGCATGAACCATCATGCCAGAAGTGGTTAAATTGAAATTTTAGCTATTTGGGCTTGAACTTCAAGACCAAGGAGATCCAGAACTCTGTATCTGATAGCACAAGGATCAACTAGTGGCTGTCTAGTAGATGATTCAAATACAACTGAAATAGGACCAAGAAATGCCCTTGACAACCATGGACCTTATATTTTTATAAGTCTTGGTATAGCTCTCAGGTGGGAAGAGACAAAAGTGATTCTTGGTAAAGAAGAAAGGGAGTTTAGTAGAAAATAAGATGTCTGGATCCACGGAAGTTTAAGGAGATTCCACTTGGAGATCAAAGCCTCACTGAACACTGCTGCTGTCTGTGATTGTCTAAAACAACTAAAAAAGAGGAAAGGAGAGAGTAGTAGGATGTGAGTAAATATTGTTAGTTAAGGGCTATCTTTCTGCTAGTGCTAGATGCTTTTAGCACCTCTCCTTGACACTTTTTGTCAGTCTTAGGCATCTAAACTTCTGAATATTTTCTCCCTGGACAAAGGTAGTTGTCAGGATTTTCCTTTTTCATTCATTGCATGAGTTGGGGTCCTACCCCAGTGAAGAACATGGGGTTAGACACTGGGTGGAACCAGATTGCAGGAGTCATTGTTCCTTTCTAACTTTCCCCTCTCCACTTGACTTTCCTCCTTTGGAATTAAAAAAAAACTATAGAAACTAGTTGAAGATCTGGACTTCAACTCAGACATCTTGGTAGCATCAAGTTGAGGGTAAATAGATTATTCTCAAGATATTTTCCTTACAGCAAAGTCTTTTCCTCTTCTCTACTCCCTGACTTCTCTGGGTTTGTTCAGATCCTGGTAAAATCTTACTTTCTTTCTATGAAAGCCTTTCCTGATACTCCTTAATGCTTGCACCTTTCCTTTGTTGATTAGCTCAAATTTGTCCTTTATAAAATTTGATCACACATACTAGTTGCTTATATTTTGTTTCTCCCATTAGATTATGAGCTCCTTAAGAGTAGGAACTGTCTTGTATCTTTATGTATCCAATATTTAACACAATGCCTACCATATTGTAGGAACTTTATAATTGTTTATTGACTGACCTATTTTTCCTTTTCCCCAGTTTTGTAAAGTGAGCCCCTGGCACTCTCTCACCTTGTCTGTGGCCCTTCTCTTATAGTAAGAGTAGAACAGACAGAGAGATAGATGAGTTGGTGAGAACTTGTTCTTTTTATATTGGTGTATTTACAAACCAATAAAGTTGCAACTAGTTAAATAAATAAATAATCGAAGGAAGAAAAAATGAATAAATTAAAGCAAGAATTTGGAATAAATGATGATACTTAGCATCTTTTTCACCTTCAAGCCTCTTACATGTTATGCCCCTATTCTTCATCCAGTTTTTTGTTTTGATTAATATTAAAGAAAGACAGAAATCAATTCTTTAGAAAAGTTCTCCAGGTATTTTATTTATTTAAAATCTTTCACTTAAGTCCGAGGACCTGACATAGTACCCGACCTCAGTTTCCTGATAATATTTGTAAAATTCTATCCCAACCCTTCACAGAGAAAGGAAAGAAGATGGACCCAAAGAGAATATAATTAAGTGAAGAATTCTTTCATATTTGTAAGAGAACCTTAACTGTTTTATGGAGACTGACTACCTTCAAAACTACCTTTAGAAAGTTTAGTAAACTTGAATTTCATTATAACACTAATCTCAGAGTTTATATCAAGGGATATTTCATTTCAGGGTCCTTTTGGTATGTTTTCACTAAAGAAACCCTTAGAATGTTTTTTTTCTATATGAATTGAATCACAATGTTGCACAGTGTAAATGGATAACATTCACATTCTATGTGAATAAATTATTCAGACATGAATTGGCTTCATAGAAGTTATAGATCCTAGATCTTCCAACTTCCTTTGTAATAGTTTTACTTTTTTTTTCAAAAGTTACTTTTGAGCTAATTCCTAAATTTGATTCTTTTTTCACCCCTTATTCTTCCTGAACCACTTGTGTAGACTATCTTCTCCACGGGTACTCTCTTCACCAAATTTTTGTGAGGCTACTTTTTCATAGTTTTCCTCCTCCAATTGCTCCTTATCAGTATATTTTACCAGTTCATTATCATGTGACATCTCCTAATTGAGTATACCTTACCTGTGCCAAGATTCCTGTTCTCTCTCTCTCCACTCTCAGTGATCTTATTAGCTTCTATAGATTGACTTTTCTATTCTATATATCCAGTCTCAATCTGTCCACTTAATTTCACTCTTTCATTATTGATTGTCTATTATACATTGCAAATTAGATTTCCAAAGACATCTCAAGCTCACCACATCCAAAATTTATTATTTTTTGCTCAAAACTTTCTCTCCATCAAATTAACCCATATCCATCAAAGATGGATTTTTCTCCTAGGTTTAATCTCTTACTCCTTTTCCTTACATTGCATATCATATCCGATCATTTGGCAAATCTTACACTTTTATTGGCTTCCACATTTACTCATGCACAAAACTCATACACAGTTAGCACCTTATGTAGGCTCTTATTTCCACCTAGATTATTGCTAGGCCCTATTAACTGATCTCCATGCTTCAGTGTTTCACCATTCTAATCTATACTATTCACAGATGAAAAGAAATATTTTTCTTAAGTGCATATCACTCCTGTGCCTAGTTAATTCCAATAACTTACTATAGCTTTTTAAATAAAATATAAACTCCTCTGCTTAGCTTTTAGCCAGGTCCTGACTCTGTCTTTCCAATCTCGCTGCACATTATTCCACTCTATACACTCTACAATCTAGCTAAACTCTGTTCCTCACACGTAAAATTTGATCTCCATCTCAATTACTTTGTATTTACTGACATGTACTTCCACTTCATCACTACCTTATAAAATCTCCCACTTTATTCAATATGCAATAGAATCACTATATTCCACTTCAAACCTTTCCTGATACCTTCACCTAATCACACCCTCCTTCTAAAACTACTTTGTAGTTTCTCTTCATATATATGCTGTTATGTATCTTTGTTTATGCTTTATGTCTCCACTTTGGGAATGTAAACTTCTTGAGAATAGAGACTTTTTCATTCATTGTTTTTGTTTACCCAGAAATCAGAATAATGCCTATTATACATTAGCAATTAATAAATGTTTGTGGATAACACAAGTGCATGAAACCTCATTAGTCCACACATCCTCAGAAAAAGTATGACTTAGGAACCAATAAGGGAAATAATGATTTGTGACATTTATTATATTTTAAAATAACTTGGTTTTTACATCCATAAAAATGTCCTTATAAATCTTCAATGAACTAACAATTTTAAAATCATACTCCTTATTGATCCTTTTCTATTTTATTTTGTTTTTCTAAAAGAAATATAATATCACTTCAGTTTCTTTCATTTTCCTAAAATTTTGTCAGGCTCAGATAAAAATATTCAATTTTTTGGAACAGTTACATATTTAATAGTATTTCACAAAATATGAAAAATTCATGCTTTGTTACAAGCAAAAGTAAATAACAGAATTAAGTCTCATTTTCATAGTTGGAACAGTCTAAATATACAACATATACTTGTATACTGTATATACAATTTATCTGTCTGACCAGTAGATTTCTTTATGTATAAAAACATTTTCACTATAAATTTCCAGACAATAAAAAATTCAAAGATAAAATCTCTTGCATGTGAGCATAAATTCTTCTAAATTCTTTGTTTTGAGAAAAAGCTTTCATTTAATCTATTACTAAACTCTACTGTCTGTCCAAACCAAAAAAAATTATTTTCTCCAAGTAATTCAACATTAATGCTCAATTTTCCTTTTGAAACTTTGAAGAAAAACATGATTCTTATATTGTTTCTGACAATTTTATTTCAAATTATATTTTAAAAAGGAAAACTGATGCCATAATTCCCTTACCTTGTCCCATTTACTTGACTAGAGTTACATTCCATCTTGATAGTAACCCTGGATGGGGGTTGTGGTAGCCAGTCCTGCTGAGGGATACGTGGACTCATCTTAGAAGTCTGTCCATATTCACTGGAGGAGGATGCAGTCATCTCAGTCTTAGCAAGGTGTGGAGCTCCGTAGGCACACTCAAATAATGATTGATCCTCACTCACCACTGATAATGCTTCCTGAAACCGCCCCCCCCAAAAAAGACACTATTATTCAGAAAACTTCCATAGACAATTCTAGTACTAAAGATTATCATAAGAAGTGGTCAGTTTCCATAATAATATAGATATTGAATCATAGTTTTTTTTTTCCTTCAAGGACTCAGTATGCCAGTCACTTGTCAAACTGCAAAGAAAGCCTCTCTCTGCTTCATTTTTATTTGCATTGATTTAGAATAGGTCAGAATGGAAAAGTTTTGCTAGACCTCGAATCATAATAGCTTCATCCACATCAGCAGATAATATCCATGTTTCTCTCAAGTCTATAAGATTGGTTCCATAGAACATTCAACTCTATATGTAGTTGTCTGACAAATGCAACCTGTCATCTAACCACCTACTATACAGCATTAAAACAGATTAGCAAAGCAATAGCATGACTAAGCCCAAAGCAAAGTTATGATACATGGCAGTTGCATATCGAGGAAACTGTGGAGAAGACATTCCCCAAAATCTTCTTGGAAAGGCATAAAAATTAAAGAATGAAAGGACCAGACAAAATTTTCTAAATTTTAAAATGCATATTCAGTTCATTTTTTTTTATTTTTCTAATTTTTTTAAAGACTTCTATTTTTTTCTATTTTCTTTATGTATGTTCATAATGATTTGATTTTCCCCTAAGGTCTATTTTAGCTGTATCACAGAAATTCTGGAATGTTGTCCTATCATTTTCTTCATATAATTATGAATTGTTCCTATGATTTGTATGTTGATCCATACATTATCTGGTATTTCATTGTTAAATCTCTATTTGAGTCTATATTTTTTGTTTGTTGTCCTTGAATAACTGCTTATTATCAGTAAAGGATGTGCTATTTATGTATTTTTACAGTTGTCTGAAACCTTTTTATAAAATTTCTCTGTAGTGCTAAGAAATATGCGTATTCCTTTGCAATCCTATTTAGAAGATGCTCTAAGATTTTTAGCTCTAGTTTCTCTAGAAATTTGTTCAGTTCCATATTTTTCTTTTCATTTTATCTTTTTGTTAGACTTATCCAAAACTGAGAAAGGAATATTGAAGCCTCCAATCATTTTTATATTATGATCAATTTTTTTTGTATTTCAGCTAATGTTTCCTTTATGAGTTTAGATACAGAGGCATTTGGAGCATGTAAGTTGAATATTGATATTGATTTGTTGTCTATGGTGCCTTTTAGCATGATATACCTTCTTTGTTTAAACTTTTTTATATTTTTAATGTTTTTGCTTTGTCAGATAACAAGATTTTAACTCCTACTTTTTTGAAT
This sequence comes from Sarcophilus harrisii, assembly GCF_902635505.1. Taxonomy (NCBI): domain Eukaryota; kingdom Metazoa; phylum Chordata; class Mammalia; order Dasyuromorphia; family Dasyuridae; genus Sarcophilus; species Sarcophilus harrisii. The sequence goes on from NC_045428.1 coordinate 240,058,097, forward strand.
TTATATGATTCACAATAAAAAATATTTTCTATTTTGTGTGTGTATGTTTTTGTTTTTTAAATGAATATCTTGTAGGCAACTGAGTGTAGGGTTTATTTTTTTCTCAATCTGTAACTCATTTCCCTAATTGGATTGTTTAATCAAGACACAATTAGAAATATGAAAGTTATATTTTTCTCCAATTGGCTCTAATACTGAATTTTTCAAATTATTATTTTTCCTTTCTGTAAATACAGTACTATGTTTGTTTAGTTACTTTAGCTTACACTTTTATTAGCTGGCCTTGTTCCCACTGACTCTTTTCTTCATCTGATTTTTCCAAACCATTTGTCAACCTTTTCTCTTTGGGCATTTGCTTATTGATTCCTTTTCCTTTCCTAATTTTATCTGGTTATTTAATTATTCCCTCCCCCTTTTCTGTTTTAGTCAATTAGATTCTCTCTTCTTCTCTTTTTCAACTAGTACTTTTCATCAGTTTTTAAAATTCTTCGTCTTTTGCTTCCATTTCAATAGAGGATTTCTCTCTTACACTTTTCATCACTCATATTCTCTATCTCCCTTCTTTCTCAGGTTCATAATCCTTATCTTCTTTATATCTTTGAATTCCTTGTATTCCTTGTGAAATCAAAACTTCTGAGAATAGACTTTCCTTCCAGTTAGCTTTCATCACTGCCTTGTAGAGCTTGCCCTGAAGTTACACCCTTTTTATTTGTTTTACTTTTTATTTTTCCATAATTGTTAATTTCCATAATTGTTAAATTGTTAATTTATGGAATAAAACAAGCATTTCTTTAATATGGTACAATAAAAAGGATAATTGTACATGAAACTACAAATCTATTCCTTTCAAATATGCAATAAAATTATCATGTAAATTTATTTTTTTCTTCCTTCCCCCCCACCCTAGAAATGGCTATAATTAGGCACAAATAGATGTATGTATATAAAATTAATCTCTATATACTTCTATTTATCAATGGGGTTTTTTCTCTCTGGATGCAGATAGCATCTTTCTTCATGTGTTTTTTAACCCTAATTAGGATATTTATAATAGACAAAATAACTTATTCATTCATAGTCATTCCTAAAATAATGTTTCTGTTACTGTATATAGTGTTCTTTTGGTTCTGCTCATTTTGGTCTTCATAATTTCATGCAATTCACAGGGATCTATTTCTATTTAAAGTCTGACACTTTAGACCATAGGGACAGCTAAAGTTTCTTGATCTTTGGTACATAATTTCTGTTTTAAAAAGGTTTGAGAGGTCATGGGAATGAAAAAAAGTCTAGTCCACTATATTGTTAAACATGTAATTCTGAAGTCCCTGACTAAGGTTAAGAAATTTTTCAGCTCTAAATTACCACAAAAAATGGCATTTTAAACTTTAACTCCATGATGTCAGTCATCTTGACATCTAGAGAGAAAAAAAAAACTGGGGAAAAACTGCCAATGTATTTCCAAATATCCAAATCATTTAAATACCTAGGATGAGATATTGATTTTTTTAAGCCTTTCAAATTCAATTTTCTCATCATATACAAATTACTGGGTAGAAAAACAAAGTATTCGATGTTTCATAACTATTAGAGGGGATTTTCTGAAAAATAATATATTCTTTGACTCTGCTCATATAACAATACTAAAGCTTCAATTATATTCACTTTGGGATACCTTCATGATTGGTCATGTGGTAATTCTTCAGATTGATAAAAATAATCCAATTTAGTGGTTGACAGAGGTCTAAGTTCCCTCAACTATTTTTACAATTTATTTTACTTTCAAATTTCAAAAAATAAAACTTTAGACTAAGTTCATCTTGGTTTCACTATTGCTCATGAGATTAAAGATGAATGAACCACAAAGGTTGTTTTTATTCTTTCTCTTATTCATCCTCCCTTGGAATGATTGGTAAAATTATATTATCATGCAAAAATCAATCTTCATGAAAGTTAATTTGTTTGAAGTTTTCTTTGGCTCTAGAGTTTTTAAATTGATATACATTCCCATCCCAATGAGCCATATTTACCATAGTATCTTTTGATTTAAAATATTTGAAATGTATTATTTTATTACAATATATACTATTATATTATATTTATCATTTCAATGAGATGTTGTTGTTGTTGAAACAAAAGTAATTTTATAGGCTTCTTATGAGAAGAGGAAAATCTCAAAAACTTTCTAAGGTAGCTCACAAAGGTTTGGGGGGGATTGGGTTTTTTTGACATCTCAAATTTTAAAAAACAAACAATAAATGTTAAAAATTGTTTTTACATGTAATTGGAAGAAATATTTTTTTTAAATTAATGGTCCTTGACTTTCATAGAAGCATCAAAATTGTAGGTAATCTAAAAAGTAATATAAAGATGCTTCAGTAGTGACTTCAATATAAGTAGCATAAAAGGACATTTGTGATTAGAAAATGATTTATAGATAAGATCCAAATGGATCTTAAGGATAAAAGTTATGGGATTTTTAAAAAAGAATAGATAGTAATGGAAGGAGATACCTCCAATAACTAGAGCTAAGAAGAGAATTATTTATTGTGAATTAATACATATGATCTTAGATAATAAAATAGATATTTTCAATTACATAAAATTTAAATTTTTTTTTCCTTTTTAAAAAGGGCTTTGAAAATTGCTTATGTCAGTCTTTTAATACTAAGTATTTAATCACTTATCATTTTCCTGGCATAAGAGTATTTATTTGTTCTGGTGTGAACACAGAATAGGCTATATCATGAGAGATGTGTTTCCTACTATAACAAGGAAAGAAAAATATCTAATACCAATGACAAAAGAAATAGGCTCAGATCATTTTTCTTTCTGACCTTCTGCATTTAGAAAAGCAGGTTGCATCTAATCCACAAATTAGTTATCATTATGGAGGAAATGGTCAGAAGAGTTAGAAAGGGGATGAACTCTTCTACCTTAGCAGCTATAGAATGCATATCTCCTTCTAGCTCCTAATGGCATTCTTTCAATAATGGCACAAAGCATAATATTGAACAAAGGTGTAATCAAACAAAAGGGAAGAAAAAAAATCAAAAGAAAAGAGAGTTGTATAAATACCAGAATTTTCAGTAGAAAATGTTAGATGAAAATAAAATGAAGCAAATTTAGTAGATAAAGAACACCAGAACACACGAAGTTCTATATTCCTTTCGATTCTATATTTGTCATATTAAATTGCAACAGAATAGTTAAGTTTAAGTATTTATTTGGCTGAAATACATGAAGAAAGTGATTTTAGGGATGAACATAAGGAAGACAACCAGGTGTATGCAATTTTATGATGTTTCAATAAAAAACTTAGAATGATCCTAAGGACTAGATCTTAAGTAATTAGGATTAGGATGGTGTTTAATATTCTAAAAGAAAGATTTGTTATCGGTATCATTTTTAATCATTTGAATGCTAAACTAGATTAACTGGAGATACACTCTCCATGAAGAATTTTATGTTTCAGTCTGGATCCCCTATACAATAATTCCACATTTTCTTGTAAGAAGTCACAGCTAAAGGCAAGAACATTTTTCCAACCCTTGACCAAAAGTTTATCGTTATGTAGTGGAAATAATACTTAACTTTGAATCAGCAGACATGAATTCATATTCTTATTTGGTATTTCTATCTGTATGACTATGAGTTAGTCACTTTACTTATCTGAGCCTGTTTCTTCATTTGTAGAATAAGGATCATAACAGCACTTTACTTAATTTCACAGATATATTGTAGAGGGAAGATATGTTAAACACATAGCAGATATGTAGTAGCATTTTTATTCATGTGTAGACTGATAATTGATAGCTGACATAAATTTGCAAAGCACTTTATGTACATTATTTCATTTTATGTTCACAACAACCTCCCTGTTTTGTAGATGTTTTTATTATCTTCATTTCTGAGATGAGAACAGCTGAGTGAGCACTATTAGTATTACACTATTTGTATTTTCATTCTGAGTTCTCTTACCTTAAAACTTATAGGAGTTATGTTACCTAACAACTTATATTTGATCTATAAACTACTTAGAATTGAAATTTGCATGATAATTACAGAATTAACTATTCTGTAATACTCAGCTCATAGTATTACTATGTGTAATACTAATACACAGAAACATATCATATCAACAGCAAGATTTGAATCCAAGTCTAACTCCAAGTCTAATAAATAATAATAATAAATAATAATAAATCCATTGTTCAAAGTTAAAATGGATGGCAATCATTGAGATCTCTTTTAATTTGAAATTTGAAAAATTTTAATTTGAAATATTCTGTGAAAACTCAAAGAACTATAAAAATATATAGTCAAAAAGTAATACTCTGACTTCCTGACTCCAACTGACTGAAGGCAAAGTAATACAGAATAATAACAGGTGCAGAATAGTGGCCAATTGAAGAGAATCTAGAATTCTTAAGTTTACTGGCTAAAAATGGGCCTGTACCTATGTTGCAGATCCAGGAACAAGCAGGAGGAACAGAAAATGAGAACTGTGCATGATTCTTTTGTGTTCCTGTCTACCTAGGGAGAAATCCTACAAACAAAAGACTCTTAACTTTCTTTTCATTTCTCTTATCCTGAGCAGTAGGGGATCAAAAAAGCATTCAAGGGAAAGGGATTCAGTTTCTCAGTTTTTATTTCCATCATTCATTTTTATCCAAAATGCTTATAGAAATCTTAATAGTCATTAACTCTGATTTTAGATTGGTTGCTTAAATATAATGAGTGAAAAGATCAATAAGAGCCCAGTCTTTATAAGCATACAAAGCTTGTTACAATGCTTTGTATGGATGATAGAGCAGGTATAGGTAATTTTTTTTTTTACTTTCCTCTGAGCGTACCATATGTAAAGGAAAGCCTTCATTTAGTCTTAGGGTCATAACTAAGTGTGCATACAAAAGAACCCAAAGACTCATCTCCTGTTTCTCTCTCTGTCTGCCTCTTCTCTGTCTGTGTCTGCCCCCTCTGTCTCTGTCTCTGTCTCTGTTTTTGTCTCTGTCTCTCTCTGTCTCTCTGTCTCTCTCTCTCTCTCTCTCTCCCCTTCCCTCCCCCCTTCAACCTTGAGAGACACACAGAGAAAGACAGAGAGACAGAGAGAGAGAGCTTATAATGTTTCAGGTTCTTTGTTAAACAAAAGTAATATTAATACAAACAGGCCTCAAAAAGCTTATATTCTAAAGGGGTCCTGAAAAGATGGTGGTGGTGGAGATAATGGAGAATACAAAAACAGTTAAGAGTTGAAGGGAAGTGAGTGAAAGCTTGAGTTTGAAAAAGATAAGGCAAAAGACCAGTTATCTATCAGAACCCAGGGTGATTGACTGACATATTAATTTGATTCATTTATTTCCAATCATGACGCCATTTGGGCTTTTCTTGGCAAAGATACTAGAATGGCTTACTATTTCCTTCTCATTTTACAGATGAGGAAATTGAGGCAAACAGGGTAAAATGATTTGCCCAAGGTCACATAACTATCCACTGTGCCTCCTAATTGCCTATAACATATAAATTAAATGAAATAAAATAAGAATGACATGAAATATAATTTTAATGTTAAAAACCTTAATGAAACATTATTTTCTTTATTTTTCTTCTTGCACTGCAAATTCTCTGGACAAAGGTATACCAAAAGATATAAAAATATGTATTTAAGGGAGTAAGGTAGTGTTCTTTTCTTGTTTTTACAGCTCATTTCCTACTAGTCCCTTGGCTTCTGTGCTATGTCCAACTTTAAAAAACCTCAAGAAACTAATGTGTGAATTCAGAACAACTTATATCCATAAAATAATCCATCATAGGAACCTACTAAAATAGTGTGGGGATATGAAATGGAGTAAGGTGGAGAAAGAAGAGAAAGTCCCTTCAGTACTATCAAGAGGATTTGAAGAAAAAAGTCAGATTACTAACACGTCACATAGAGCCATATAACTATAAATATGTCAAAGGCAGATTGCTAACTCTTTCAAAGGACTTTAGGTATGAATTTATCAGGAAGTTTGACTAATTTACACTCTGATTTTGGGACTTCCAAAAAAGTCTAGGTGTCCTGGAGTTCAAAGAACAATATTCCTTTATATCATTTCAAATGAATTGATGCAAGACAGCAAATCATATTTTACTAGTGAGGAATACCCATATTAAAAAAAAACACTTGGGATGTTTGCTTATGGAAGGTTTAAATGTGGGAAATAAGTGGAGAGCAAGATTGTTAAATCAAATGTATTTTTCTTGATTAATGAGGGTCTATTATTCAATCCAGAGATTTTCTAGGCTTTTTACTTCTCTTCCTCCCTTCAAGAGATTTTCAAATCATCTACCTATGAGAATATGTACTATGAAAAGAAAAGGAGGTAAAACTCAAAATAACTCTCGTTAGTTGAAATTATTCACCAAAATTAAACTTATAGATTATCTACATCTTAATTTTATCAAACACTCCCCTGAATGGTACAGGATAATCAGGAGTCAACAGTTTTGATTATTTCTGGTATATATTTGTATTTTCATTCTGAGTTCTCTTATTTTAAAACTTATAGGAGTTATGTTACCTAACAAATTATATTTGATCTGTTCTTTAAATAAACTACTTAGAATTGAAATTGGTGGGTAATATATACTATGAATGTATTGGTTTCCTGATAGAAAGAATTAAGCTTAAAGCATTCAATGGATTAGCAAGAATTTCAAATTCCATTTTTGATGGTCTTCATTATTATTAATATATTATTTCATTAAATTCATTTAGAAAGTTCACTGAATTTCTTTGACATTTTGTCTCTGACTTAGATAGTTAGAATATAAAATAAAGAATTATTCTCTTAGGATTCTCCAGTTCTGCCACTGTCAAAAAAAATCAACAAGCAATGTAATCAGTGAATCAGATTTTCTACACTATAGAATTCCCTTGGGGGGAAATTTGGTGATTGAACTACTAATAGTTTTCCATTTCAATCAATTAATATAATTGTTTTATGAATTATGACAACACTTATTCACTTCAGGAATGAATAAAAGTTGGAAGTGAAAACTGAGGAAATTTTAGTATGCATGGTATAGCATGATGCAGCACAAAGAGAGAAAACTAACGTTGGAATTAGAAAGGCTTGAGTTCAGATCTCACTTCTGTTACACACTAGCTTTATGACAATGTGCAAATCACTTAACCTCCTAATCCTCCAAAGAATTTTCTATGGAAATTCACCAATGGGAGTTTCTTACACTAATGAAAGTTCCCTTTGTATACACACACACACACACACACAGAGACACAGAGAGAGAGAGAGAGAGAGAGAGAGAGAGAGAGAGAGAGAGAGAGAGAGAGACATACACACATCCCTGAACAATAACAACAAATATTTTGAAAAATAATTTCAGTATATTAGTTGTGGTTGGTTTGTATTCAATTAAAAAAAAAGGAAGAATGAACCTTGTAAAACATTTCTAGGGTCCTTCCCAGGAAGCATATTATTCCCTCTAAAGATAATGAAAGTTATTCACTTTTTATACCTAAGTTAGTTCTAACCATTCCTTGCCATTCCTCTTACTGAGCCTCTGCCTTGTAAAGAATTCCCATTTCTTTGATGGATGATTCACACACTGAAACACAACAGATTCATGAGCTTCATCTAGAGGACTGAACTCTAATGCTTCAGAACATTACTTTCTTGAAGAAGAGGATGAATAATTATTCAAAAGCTAACTTCTATTGAACTAGGTCTCATTGATTGATTTATGATTTTTCCCCTTTTTGTAAAAGTCAATTAGAAAGAAATACATTTTAGCACATTTAGAATTTTTTTTATTTTCAAATAACTAGAGGAAGAAAATAGTTTAAGAGCAGTACATAAAAGTTCATTTCCAAGACTTTATAACTACAAAGGATAATTAATAAGCTCAAATTGCCAAAATTGTAAATGTTCTTTAGATGCATTGATTAGAAAATAAAGCTTGTTCATTCCTGTTTTACAAGAAATTCCCTTCAATTAATTTCCAATCCCATCCATTAGTCCATTTTGTGCTTTTCTTGGCCAAAAAACTGGAGTACCATTTCTTTTTCTACCTTATTTTTATAGATGAAGAAACTGAGGCAAATAGGATTAAGTGACTTGCCTAGGAGACCAGATTTGAACTCATGAATATGTCTCCCTGATTCCTACACTAAAGTTCTATCCACTATGCCATCTAGCTGTCTCCTTCATTTCACAAAAAAAGCAATTTGTAAGAGATACCTGTATTTCTTTCTAACATGACACAATTTTCTTATTTAGTTTCTCTTCTTCCATATTCTTACTTCATAATTATGGTTATTTAGGTACCAGAAAGCAATAAATTTTGTGGAATAAATAAAATCATGGATTTCAGATTAAAGAAAAAAAATATGAAAGTATAATTAACTTTAAATGATAAACTTCATAGGATGATAGAGGTAAAAAAGACCTTACTTGGAAATGATTTTATCATCTCTGGATTTATCATCCAATCTCTGAATATTACAAGTGAGGAAACAAAGAGGAGAGACCTCTCTGAGAGATCTTGCCCAAAGGGAGATTTACCCAAAATAACACAAGTGGAATCAGAGTCAGTATTCAATCAAGATTGTCTAATTCTAATTTTAGTTCTTTACATCACGCTGATTTTCAAATACTTGTCATGTCTACTTTAACTTCCTATGATCTTATCAATAACTGCAAAAAAAAAAAAAAGAAAAAAAAGAAAATCCTTCAATCTCTTCAAATTAGTCTCCTTATGTTCACTCTCAAGCTTCTAGAAAGAGTTATTTGTCGCCTCTTTTGCTGCCCACTCTATTTTATTGATAAAATTCTCTTTAAAGTCACTAATGATCTTATCATTAAATCCAGTGAACTTCTTTCCATCTTTGTACTGCTTTAATTCTTTTAATTTATTCTTTACTTCCTTTGCTATCTCTTGACTTTCATTGCCTTGTATTACCATAGTTCTATTAAATCTCTAAGTTCCAGGGGTCCTCAAACTTTTTAAAAAGGGAGCCAGTTCACTGTCCCTCAGACTGTTGGAGGGCTGGACTATAGTAAAAATAAAAACTTTGTTTTGTGGGCCTTTAAATAAAGAAACTTCATAGCCCTAGGTGAGGGGGATAAAGATCCTCAGCTGCTACATCTGGTCCGAGGGCCATAGTTTGAGGACCCCTGCATGCCTTCCTCTCTTTCATTTGGTGATTGTATATCTTCTGATCTTTAAATATAGATATCTCTTAACTTTCTTTTTTCTCTCCAGACTCTTTTCCTTAGCAATTTCATCTTAAATTATCATTTCTGTGTAGGTGGTTCTGAAGAGAACTACATTTGACAATAATGAGACAACATATCAAAACTTGTGGAATACAGCAAAAGCAACAATTAAAGGAAAATTTATATTTCTAAATACAAACTAAAAACAAACTAATGAATTGGATATGCAATTAAGAAACCAGAAAAAGATTAAATTAAAAATCCTCAATTAAACAATATATTGGAAATACTAAAAATCAAAGATGAGATTAATAAAATTGAGAATTAATAAATAATTGAATTAATAAATAAAACTAGGTATTGATCTTATTTTTAAAAAATAGATAAATTTTTATTTTAAAATGAGAAAAAAACCAAATCAATAGTATCATAATGAAAAGGCTGGATATACCACTAATGAAGATGAAATAAAAACAATTATAAAGAGGCATTTTGCCCAATTATATGCCAATAAATTTAAAATTTAAGTGAAATGGAAAAGTACTTACAAAAATATAAATTACCTAGATTAGCAAAGAAGAAATAAAACAAATAAATCTATTTTAGAAAAAAAAAATGAATGGGTCCATAAATGACTTTCCCAAGTAAAAAAGCAATAAGACCAGAGGGGTTTACAATATTTTTCCATATTATATTGAAAATCCTAGCAGTAACAATAAGAAAAGAAAAAGAAATAGAATCATAATAGGGAATGAGGTTATAAAACCGTCTCTTTTTCAGACAATATATACACTAATTCCCCATTGATGGAATTAACTGATCCAACCATTTTGGAGAGCAATCTGGAATTATATCCAAAGAATTATTAAATTATCTTTACTTTTTGACTCAGCAATATTACCACTTATACTTTCCAAAGATGATTAGGATGAAAGAAAAAGAGCCTGTATGTACTAAAATATTTAGAAAAGTTCTCTTTGTGGTGGCAAAGAACTGGAAGTTGCAGAGATGCCCATCAATCAGGGAATGACTAAATAAGTTGTTGTATATGATTGTGATGGAATACTAGTGTGAAATGATGAGCTTGATGACTTTAGAAAAACATGAAAATCACATAAAATAAGAGGGAAATGAACAGAATCAAGAGAATATTGTTTGCAGTGACATAAATACTGTTTTAAGAAGAATTTCCAGGGCAGCTAGATGGTGCAGTGGATAGAGCACCAGCCCTGGAGCCAGGAGTGTATGAGTTAAAATCCAGTCACAAACACTTAATATTTCCTAGCTGTGTGACCCTGGGCAAGTCACTCACCCTCAATTGCTTCACCAAAAAAGAGAGAGAGAGAGAGAGAGAGAGAGACTTAGAGCAAATACCCAAATTAATTTTAAAGGACACATGAAGTAAGATGTTATCTACATCCAGAGAAAGAGTAGGAAAAATAGAATTGTGTATAGAATGATTTTACATACACACACACACACACACACATATTTAAAAGAGGAAGAAAAAAAGGAAATTCATATGATAATTTTGTTGTATATTTGTTGCATATTGTATATAGCAAGATGTATATAGTGGATTTTCAGGTTCATGTGCAATCATCTTTTTTTATTGTACTATATTATGAAAATGCTTGTTTTATTTCATAAATTAAAAAAACCCTATGCAACAGAATTAAAGCCAGACAGGAATAATGAATGGACATCAAAGGAACATTATGTGAAAAAAAATGGGTTTCATCATGAAGAATTAAAGAATATATGTCAAAATCTTATGAACTCAATGCTAAATGCGTAAAACAAAAGATTACCCAAAAATGGAGTGCAGATTGTATATTAAAGTATTTTTAAGATGTAAAAATGTAAGATTAATAATATAGGATTAGAGCCAGGACTTATGTTTTTATTGGTAAAGGGTAACTCCTATATGAGTAAAGTCCCTCTACCAAAACAAGTTAACCTATTCTTTGTAATTTGTAATCTTAATGAGATTATTAAAGAATGAGATTAAGAAATTTCCCCAAGGTCACAAGGCCAGTATATTTTAAAATAAGTATCTCCTGGATCTAAGACTATTGTTGTGCTGTAAGTGAATACATCAAGTTATTTTAGTTTATTATGGATAATTTGAATACCACTGTACTTTTCCATTATATTCTTCTCTATCCCTCATTCATCTTTGTTCCTTTTTTTCATATCATCCCCTATCCCATGATCTCCAACTTTTAAAATACATTACCCCTTCATAATTTCCATGTACCTTCCTTCATAGTTGATATGATTGTTGCATTTTATTCTTTAAAAGGACCAAAATAACATCACTATGTTGGGGTCAAGGAATAGTGTGCTCATCATGACTGACTAAACCAATACAAGTTTGGATGGCTCTACGACAGGTCAGGTACAAAGAGTCTATATGAACATTTGAAGCATGGATGGCTCTAAACCTTGAGAATGTCCTTGTATCATTTCTTCTGAACTTCATGTGAGTACTTTCCTTGTCTTTGAGTTCTCCATAAAATAGTCTTTTAGGCAAAAGTACATTTGGTATTTGAACAATGTAGCCAGCCATTAGAGTCACACTCTCCTTGGTAGAATTTAAATGCTTAGCAGTTCAACTCACAAAAGGACCTCAGTGTTCACTACCTTGTCTTGACAAGTGATCTGCTGAGTCTTGATCAGACAATTTAAATGGAAGCAGTTCAATTTCCTGGCATGGAACTGGTAGACTGTCTGGTTTCACAGATACACAATAATGAGGTCAGAACAATAGCTCTGTAAACCTTTAGTTTGTAAATTAGTCTTATAAGTCTTCTCTCCCAGACTTTCCTTTGTAGCCTCCCAAACACAATTAGCTCTGGCAATGTGTGCATCAACCTTATTATTTATATGTATATCCCTAGAAAGTATACTTTCAAAGTAAATGAATTTATCCACAGCATTTATAATTTCTCCATTTGCCGTAATCAATGGTTCTACATATAGGTGGTGTGGTGCTGGCTGTTGGATAATCTTTGTTTTCTTGTGTTAATTGTCAGACTAAAATCACCTTTCTTCAAAACTCATCTTACATTGCACTTCCTTCATACTGCTATGTGCCCTGTCATCCTCTTATTTATAGCAGCACTTCTTCTAACAGAGTTTCAAGACTGAACTTGGGGGACATATTTTCTTACCCCTTTGTGTAAGAATAATATCATAAATTCCTAACTTACATTAAGGCAGTTTTCCTCAAAAAGTGTCAAAATCTTATGACTTAATTGATTTGGGGGAAGCAGAAAGAAAAAATTTGGAACATGAAATCTTAAAGAAATGAATGTTGGAATGCTGGAATGTTGGAATGTTGGAACCTATCTTTACATATATTTGGAAAAATGAAATACTGTTAAAAAAGATTATTGATTTGAGAATAATAAGTCAAATTTTTGATGTGACATATGTAATATTCTCTTCTCTAAAATATAATGTTCTCTGGGAGCAGGTTTCTTGGGGGACTTCTGGAGGCAGCCTTAGTTTCACTTCAGTGTAAAAACATAAGTACAAAAAGTAAAGGACAATTAGAACTCTCTATGTTCTTTCAGACTTGCCAAATAGACCATTCTGAGCAACATGGGGACTAATTAAATAAGCTATGATCAAATAAATCAGAGCTGCATCCTTACTGACCATTTTTTCTCTTTTTTGAATATTCTTTCCCTCTATACAGCTAGGTGGCACAGTGTGTAGAACACTGAAACTGGAATCAGGAAGATTTGGGTTATGTGACCACTGAACTCTATTAGCCTCAGTTTCCTCATCTGTAAAATGAAATGGAGAAGGAAATGGCAAGCCACTCCATTATCTTTGTCAAGAAAATCCCAAATTGGGTCACAAAGAGTTGGACATGATTGAATAACCAAAATCTTTTTTGGTTCATTTTCATATCTTCTATGACTGTCTCATTTTCCCTCCAAATTTCAAACCTGAGCTATTAGATTTACTAGGGCAGTTCTAAACTACCTCATTTGGCATAGGTGTTGTTGCAGGATTCCTTTAGAATGATCTTGTTGAAATGAGGAGAAAGTATCTAGAAGAGAGTGATAATAAAATGTGGCTCAATGCTTGTGATAGAAGTGTGGTGTCTGTGGTGGTAGAAGACAAATACCAAAAGGTATCCCCCATTGCTCCAGGGAATCAGGGAAGGATTACAGAGGAAATATTTTACAAGCATTCAATAATTGGATTTAAAAAAATCATGCTCTGCAGAAGATAAAGTCATTGACTGAATTTGTACAATTCTTAGTTTTTGAAATATTTATTTCTGAGCCCATCAGCAATAGTCTTATCAGCTCCCCCCTCTCTCAACCATATCTGTTGCCTAATTATACCTTTAGATGTATAAATAATAATAATTTATGATGTTATCTAGAACAAAAACATATATCTACTACAGAAATTTTCCTTCCCTTTACTTCAATCTATATACATTTCTTGTGCTTTCTTCAACTTCTGTATTATGTAACAATTAAAGAATTTTTGTGTATTTATAACTGTCATATCCCCCATTATACTGAACTCCATATAGACAGAGACAGTATCTTAATCACCATCTAGTTCTTCCTAATACCTAGCAGAAGGCCTTACACATAGTAAATGTTTATCAAATGATGAATGGGCAAATGAATAAGTTAATGACCAATACCTGAACTGAAATCAAACTATGTCTATCTGACATAGTAAATTAACCTTTGGTCAAATGAGACGTTTAGAAAGCTCTTTGAAAAATTAGGTAATATTTAGTATCATTATTGTTATTGTTCTATTATTGTTATTTTGTTCTTTGCATCGTCTAATAGTATTTAAATAAAAATAGTACTAGAACAACTACATTAAATTGTTTTTTATAGTTGAATAAAAGCATGAAGTTGTTAGCTTATCTTTTGTAAGATCATTGAAAGCATCTTTTATAGTAATAAGAAGGGTGATAGGGATAATTTATTTTTGATTCGATTCCCACATGATTTTGATATCTTCTGCTAGTTTTCTATATTTTAAAATATTTTCATTTCCTGTAACTTGAAGGTTATGAACATTTGGTATGTTAACATTCATTTAAAATACTGTTTTTATAGATCAAATATTATATCTTGATGATTATGGGAAACAGTTTGGTTTGTGATAATATTCTGGTACATTTATCCAAAACTATATGGTACAGTTCAAAGATCAACTTTTCAGATATTTTCATCTGAAATTTCAAAAGATTCAAATTTCAGAAGATTTTCATCTATTACTCCATGAAAGAAGATACATTTCCAAAATAATAAGTCATATCTTTGTGATGACCACATTAGCATTCTGGATACCTTAGAATCAGCCAGAGTCAGGATAAGAAAAAGTCCTCAGTCTTTATTCTTGGTCTTTAGAGGTAGGATTGAATAGGATGGAAGCAGAATCTCTGCAACCTTCCTTCTCCTTCATCTACCGCCAAAGAGCCTCTGGCTAGTCTTACTCCACCCCCTAGTCCCACCTACAATTCTCTGAATATACCAATTATCGAGTCAGTACAGGATAGTGGGAGGGGCCATTCTCCAAGCACATGCCCATAGAGTATTGTCCCATTGGTAATTAGCCTTAAGTGCTCCAATTGACCTCAGTGCATCAATTCAAGTTTCAGCCCTCTCTCTACATATCTTGCTATATGATTGATAGGTGCTAAATTTTTCTACCATAAACTGATATGTTTCTACAATTCTTCCAAACTCTATATTCATCATTAAGTTGAGACATCTTTAAGATTTACTTCTGGGGCAGCCAGGTAGCACAGTAAAGTCAGGAGGACTCCTGAAGTCAGGAGGACCTGAGTTCAAATCTGGCCTCAGACACTTAACCACTTCCTGGCTGTGTGACCCCTGGGCAAGTCACTTAATCTGAATTGCCTTAGCAAAAAAAAAAAAAAAAAAAAAAAAAAAAAAAAAAAAAATACTTCTGCAAATTTTGGAAAATTGCTGATCCTAAATTGCTATCATAAATTTCTTTGTTATCATAAAGAAATCCACATGGATTCAGCCATGTTTTAAGCTTTCTTGGCAACATATTATTGATTGAGTTCTTATAGATCCTTTTAATTACATTTTGATGTTAATTTTTAGGCTCCAAGCAGAGTAACTGTTAGGATTCTTACAAGGTGCTAAGTCACTGGAATTGATATGCACTCTGGGAGATTCACAAGTCAGGATTCAGTTGGGAGATTCACAAGTCCCAGAGATTCACAAGTTCAGTGGAGGAGATTCACAAGTCACAGCTCCCAATCCCACTCTTGGAGGAGGAGTCAACCTTTGAGTTCACACCTCTAAAAGAGCATATAAAAGGACAAGCCCACTGGGAGCACGAGGAGATTGAGAAGCCACGATTCAGTTGGGCAGAATGAAGGATTGTGAGAGAGCTGGAGGCTGAAGCTGGCAGAGGCAAAAGGACTAGCAACAGGAGCTCTTGGAACCAAGAAGAGATATACGCTTCTAAGAAAACTAATTGGGTATTTGGAAGAGACAATAAAGGATCTGAACTTTTAACAGTTGGCTGCATTTGAAGTGATTATTACACTAAACTTAAACTAAGGCTGCCTCCAGAAGTTCCCCAAGAAACCTTCTCCCAGAGAACTTTATATTTAGAGAAGAGAACATTACAAGTTACTACTTTTGTTTACATTCAAAAATACAATGGAATGCCAGCTGTTATCAACCTTTGTTAGAGCTTGATGAAGTGATATTGGCTTGGTCCAAAGTATATCTGTGTGTGAACAAGATAGAGTAAATGGAAGATGACTCATTTCTATTGTGTATGTTGTGACAGATAAGTACTACATTCTTTCTGTTTAGGGAAAAAATATGGAATCATCTGTGAAGATAGACAATTTCATGATCTTGATTCATAAGGTTTCATTTGGAATTAGATAAAGAGCTGAAACAAAGCAAAATTGTGCACTATGAACACCTGCTCATCTCAAACAAATAATTTTTAAAAATAATTAAACCCAGCATCACATCTATAGAAAACAAGGTGACTTTTGACTATGACAAAGAAATGCCTCAGTTCCAAAAAGTTGAAGCTGTGAGAAATTTTAGATAAGAAATATTAACAAATCAAGATTAAGATAAGTAATGCTTGATTAAAAAGCAGAAGCAGTACAAAGTTAACCAGTACATCTAAAAAGGAAATTATTTTGCTTTGTCCTTACCTGAAAAATAGTAACATGTCATGTTAACTTTTTTCTAGAATATAAATTTCTTCATATCTACTGGTTTAATGAGTGGTTTGATATTATTTGGAAAACAAAATAAAATGCTATCTGTAAGTTTGGGGCCACATAAGTGTTATGTGATTTGGTAAAAGCTATGAATCCTTTTCTTCCTTTTAATGAGGAAGTCAATCTTTTCATGAACACCTTAAGATGATGGGTCCTCTGTTTCACAAATATTGTAAGGGTTTTTTGTTTCAATATTTTCCAAATTTGTTTATGTTCCATTTCATAGTACAGAACATATGCATTAATAGAAATACTGTATTGATATAAATTATTTTGAACATGCTCTTCACATTGAGCATTGATTTTTAGGATGCTAGTAAATCTTTTAACTTACACAGCCATATCTATATATATATATATATATATCTATATATCTATATATATATATATATATATATATATATATATTTACTTTATATATATATAAAGCCTGATTGCTTTATGCTCAATATGTCTTACCTGGTGATAACTAATGTATTTATAAGTCTTGCCTTCATCTATTCTATCAATTTGGCTTATGAATTAAAGCATACATTCTTAGTAGCTATCTTTCTTTATCATAAATTAAGAATTTTATGCTTGTCCAATCTGAATAATATGCTCAAAAGTGATTTGTTACTTTCCAAAAGAATTCAGTCATCCAATGTACAAAAAAAGAATAAGTACTAGATTAATTACAGTCAAGTCAGTATTAGATTGCCAGCATAAAATTTATGTTTATTAAGGATAAAGAACATTAACATTTAGAATAGTTGCTCAATGTTCCTTTCTCACCAATCTCACATGTTCACTGTGGGAACACAAACTTCAGGCTTGTAAAGGGTCCCATCTAAAGACAGCCTATGCTATAATGACTCCGTTCAAACATTCCTACATTAACTCCTTCCCCTCAATCCTAAAAAAAAAGAGATAAAGATGCATTTACCCTACAAGTGGAGTTGGAATCGCCCAGTAATTAACAGGGAACACAGTATACTGAAATGCCTGTCATGGTAGCCCTCTATCCTCTCACCCTGAAATATGAAACAAATATTGATTCTGTGCAGCTTGTGAGAACTGAAAGGAGGGAAGGAAAGTGGAATGCTAGCAAGAATAACTTCATTGGACCTGACTTGTACTTGTCAAATTTAACAATTTCAGTGACAAACAATAAGTTTTGCAGATTGTTAGTTGCAAAACTTATTGTTTGTCACTGAAATTGTTAAATTTCAGATTGCTAATTGAAAAAACTTTAAAAATAAGAAAAATAAAATTTAAAAATGTAAGATTATCCTATGGTCAGGAAAAATTTCAGAAAGAAATGACAGAATATATAGTGAAAAGTAAGAGATGAAACTACAGCAAAAAAAAAAAAGCAAATCTAAGTTTAAGCATCAAGTAGAAAGATAGGCATTGAACAAAATAGAAGCATTTTATCCATTCCTACAAGCAAAAAGAATTCATGATGTGAGGAGAATATCCAACCTTTAAAAAGGTAGTGCAATAGTGTTCTGAGCTTAGAGTCAAGGAAGATTTGATTTCTAATCCACTTCATACAGTTACTATTTGTGTGCCCCTAGACAAGTTAGTTAATCTCTGTTTGAGTTTCTCACCTGTAAAATGGGGACAATAATAATACTTACCTCTTGAGGCTATTGAGAAAATCAACACATCTATAAATGTTATTCAAATATTTATAAAGGCTTATTACAGTGCCTGGAACTGTAATTGATATATAAATATTAACTATTAAAATGAGTTACAACTATCAAGGAAATAATAAATAATGAAATAAATTCTTTCATGTTTCAAGATGAATGTATTTAAGAAGAGAAAAAGATTGACCTATGGGATTAAAAAAAGAGAAATAAAAAAGAGAGATCTTTACATCAAGAAAAGGTACAAAGGAATAAAAATGTAAGCAGAATTTAAAGAAATAAGAGAAATGAAGGTAGGAAAATTGAAATAAAAGTACCCTGGACAAACTGCTCTGTATTCCTTATAGATAAATCAAAAATATTATTGAACAGAATTGCACATTTGAAAACTGAATACATAGAGTGGAAGCTAGGGAAAGAGGGCAGTGGAAATGAAATATTGAGTCTAGGACTAGGTCTTATCCCAGTTAGATAGATAGATAGATAGATAGATATGATATTTTTTGACATCCTGGTAACTTTAGGCAGAATTTTTGCTTTGAAAGATCAGTTTCTCTTGAGAGAGTATTTTTCCTCTGTGACCTAAGCTATGCCTCATTAGAAAGGATATGTGATTTCTTAGGGGTAATTATCACCCAGGATGGTGAAGAGGACATAGACCTAGAAATGAGACAGGACTGCCTTTGGGAAAGACACTGATATGGTAAAGGCAGGAGGTTATCACTGAGATGTAAAATTTGGGAGCCATCTCTGCCTCCTGGCTTCTACCATGAAGTATTGTTCCTATAATACATTGCTTTTCTCATCTAAGAATGAGGTACAGCAAAATTTAAAAAGGACAAAGAGCCTGATTCACAATATTTTTCTCCTCCTCAATTCTTGCCTTTATACTAGAGGATTTCCACACATATCCTCCCTCAAATATTCCAACCTTGCAGTTCCTCAACTTAGTTATTTCCCATGACCTACCCCTCCTCAGCTGCACAAAAAGGCATTCATATCCTTGATCTTGCTGCCACACACAAATGCAACCTTTTTATGTTCTTGAACTTTGAAAGTCTCTTATCTGATCACATCTATTGTGTCCCTCAGCCTTTCAATCTCAAATACCATTCTTTGTTCACAATGTGACTTCCAATCCCTTGACTCTTTAGTTCTCTCATAGGTCATGAAGGGTGATGTGTGTGATGATCACACTTGCACTAGCTCCTTCTTTCCTGATCCTAAATAGTTGGTGAACTATACATAGTAACACACCAAAAGCAATAATTTCAAAGAAATTACATATAAAAACATTAAACACTCAGAATAATGAAGAATCAGGTAGAAATTCTAAGCAGTCAATTTCAGAAATGGAAATTGAACCAGCAAGAAAGGAAATTCCAAATAAAAACAAGCAAAAAAAATCCCTCAGTCTCATGGGATTTATGGAACGATTTAATAGTTTTTTTTTAATTGTAATTGTACCATAAAAATTATTTTCAAAAATTGAAAAAGAAACAAACTCCTTTTATGAGATAAAATACCCAAGCTATCTCTCCTGAACTTACCATTATTTTCTATTTTCCCCTTCCTGACTCCTTGGTAAACCAATTCAATTCTACACTGTCTCTCCACTTCTTCTGAGTCCTTGTCTCCCTTATCATAGGCCATGATTGTGCCCCACTACTCATCAGGAATTCTCTCTTTCCTTTTTCTAATCTCATATCACTCATATGTTCTCTGCCACTATCTTCTCCTTTACTCTTTTCTCACATGAAAAGGTGAGCCTTATTGTTATTGTTCAATCATGTTGGACTCTTTTTGACCCCATTTGAAGTTTTCTTGGCAAAAATACTGGAGTGGTTTGCCATTTTCTTCTTAGCTCATTTTACAGATGGAGAAACTGAGGCAAACAGGAATAAATGAATTGTCTAGCATTACATAGTAAGTATCTTAGATCAGATCTGAATTCATAAAGATGAATGTTCTAACACTAGAAAGCAAATAACATAATTACCAATATTAAAAATTAAAGCAGTTAAATTACAATTATTCAATAGATAAATAGCCATTAGCAAAATACAACTTTTACGTATGCTTTAACTCTACAAAGATAACATAAAAGCAATTTGAATACAGTAAAAAGCATATGTCAAAAATAAGAGCTAATATTAAATGTTTCATTAAAAAAATCACTAGAACTTTCCCTGTAAATACACAAGTAAAGCAAAGATATCCATCATCTCTACAATTAGATTTATTTTTAGAAATGCTAGCAGTAGCAATAGATAAGAGAAAAAAGTTAGGACATAGAGACAGGCAACACAGATTTTTAAAAATTTCCACATTGTGGTTTGTGTAAAAAATTCTAAAGAAACAGAAAAAAAAATTAACAGAGGCAATGAAATGTTTCAGGAAAGTAGCAGGATACAAAATAAAGCATAAAAATTATCAGTATTTCTATATAGTGATAACATAATTCAAGATGATATAATAGAAAGCAAAATCCCATTCAAAATAAATATGAAATCCATATCTTTGAATCAATCTTTCAAACTATATAAATATAAAAGGGGAAAATCTTCCTTAAGGAAATAAGAACCACTTAACAGATATTCAGTAAAGATCCCTAGGCCATCCCAAATAGTTGCAAATAAAAATTGTGTTACTGCTTAAATTAAATCAATTTATTTGTTTAAATTTATTTGAAAGAATAAGAAGCAATATTAAAAAAATGCTCTAAGTTCTCAATTTATACTATTTAACAGTAATCATCACATCTATTTGCTAGTTTTAAAAATAGAAAAGTGATTTAGTAAACCACAATAGATAAGGACGAAATAAGGGAGGAAAAAAAAAACTAAGTTACTGATAAAGTAAATCTGAGAATATAAATTACTTAATATGGAATGTTAATAAAAAATCATTGGGAAAATTGTAAAGGAGTTTGGCAAAAGTTTGGTTTATGCAACATTTATATTTCATATCTCAAAAAGCATGCAACTTGAATAAAAAGTCATAGCATTAACAAAATTGATCAAGATACTTTTTTGTCTATGGATTGAGGGAGACAAAGAGGAAGGGGATAAATGCAAAAATGATAGGCTATACAAAAATTATACATTGTGACAATTGGTATTTGTACCAGAAATGCAAACATGGTTTAACGTAAGGAAACTATTAACATAATTTATATCAATAACAAAAGTAACCAAAAATAAATGGTTATATAAATAGATGAAGAAAAAACTTGACAAAGTACAATGATCAATCCTATTAAGAAAAAAAGCATAAGTGTAAATTGATTTTTTTTCCTTAAAATAAGAAGCATCTACCTAAAACTATCAGCAAGCATTATTTGTAAAGCAGGTAACCTAACAACATTCCCTATAAGACTAGATGCGAAACAAAGATGCCCATTATTACTGATGTTATTCAATATTTTATTAGAAGTGCTAGTAATAGGAATAAGAGAATAAAGAGAAATTAAAGAATTCAGAATGGACAATAAAGTTTTAAAAAGATAATTTTGCAGACATTATGATGATACACTTGGAAAATCCTAGAAATTAAACTGAAAAACTAGGTGAAACAATAATTTTAGCAGAATAGCAGGATATAAAATAACCCACATAAATATGAAAAACCCATATAATTCATCAGCATTTCTATATATCACCTGTAAAACTCTGAATGAAAAAATAATAAGGGACACCCCCATTAAAATAACCATAGATAGCATAAAATGCCTGGGAGTATACCAACCTGCTAAGACAAACCAGGAACCACATGAACATAATTAAAAAACACTTTTTATATAACTAAAGTCAGATTTAAATATCTAAAGAAACATTAATTGTGCATGAGTGGCCAGAGGCAATATAATAAGAATGATAATTTTAACTAAATTGTTCTACTTATTCAATGCCATCCCAAACAAATGACAAAAAAATTTATGGTACTGATCTAGAAAAATAATATCAAAATTCATCTAGAAGAACAAAAGATCAAGAATATCAAAGAAATAAATGAAAAATGTAAAGAAAGGATGTCTAGCAGCATTAGATCTTAAATTGTATCATAAGGCAGTAATTATCAAAACTAACTGGCACTGGCTAAGAAACAGAAACAGTGGAGGACATACAATACACAGTACTACTAGTGTTTGGAAAATGCAAAGTTTTAAATGTAGGGGAAAGAATTCACTATTAGGTAAAAATTGTTGGGAAAACTGGAAAGGAATTTGGCAAAAATTTAGTATAGACCAGTATCTTATACATTTACCAAGATATGGTCAAAATGGATATATGATCAAGATATAAAGGGAAATATTATAAGTAAATTATAAGAACATGAAACGTTACCTATCAGACTTATGAATAGGAGAATTTAAGAATAAACAAGAATTAGAGAGAATTGTGAGATATAAAATAGATAAATTTGATTACATTAAATTAAAAGGCTTTTGTACAAATAAAACCAATACAATCAAGATTAGAAGAAAAGTAGAAAATTTAGGAAAATATTTTATGGATAGTTTCTCAGATGAAAATCACATATCTTAAATACATAGAGAACTGTCAAGTTCATAAAAATATGAGACATTTTCCAATTGATTATTGATCTAACAATATAAACAGGAAGTTTTTGGATGAAGAAATCAAAGTTGTGTATGATTATATGAAAAAATACCCAATCACTATTGATTAAAGAAGCACAAATTAAAACCACTTTGAGATATTATCTCACATTTATTATATTAGCCAAAATGATAGAAGGGGAAAATAAGAAATGTTGAAGAGAATATGAAAAAACATGATACTAACATTGAGGGTAGTACTATGAGTTGATGCACCCATTTTGGAGCGCAATCTGGAATTATGTCTAAAAAGTTCTATAATTGTGTATACCCTTTGGTCTAGTGATACCACTATTAGATCTGTTCCCCAGATTGACTAGAGAAAAAGAACAAGAATATATATGTTCTAAAATATTTATAGTAGGTGTCTTTGTGGTGCCAAAGAACTGGAAGCTGAGAAATGACTGAATTGGAAAATGGTTGAATAGGTGGTTGCATTTGATTATGATGGAATACTACTGTGTTGTAAAAAATAATTAATACGTTGACTTTAGAAAAGCATGGAAAGACTTACATGAAATAATGAAGAGTAAAATGAGCAGAACTAAAAGAAAGTTAGATATTATCATAATAATATTCTTCAAAGAATAACTGAACAACTAAACCATTCTGAATATTATAAATATTCTAATAAACTATAAAGAACCCAAAGAATATGCTATCCCCCTCCAGAGAAAGAACTGATTGATAGACATATGCATAGTATGATTTTACATATATATATATATATATATGTATGTATATACACATATATGTATGTATTTGTATCTATCTATATACAAGTGTATGTGTGTGTGTGTGTGTGTGTGTGTGTGTGTGTGTGTGTAAAATGGTGGTCTTCTCCATTGCAGGTTTGGAATGGAGGGAGGGAGAGTGACAATTTGGGAACTTAAAATATAATCAAAAAATAAATAAAAATTATTTTTAAAAATAAACAAAAAGTGATAATTACTTTAATTACATAAAATCGACACTTTCACTTGAATAAAATTAACATAACTTCAATAAGGAAAAGAATTGAGAAAATTTATTACATCAAGTAACTCTGATAAGGGACTGATATGCAAAACAAATCAGAATTAGAACAAATAGATTAGGCCAAAAGTTTTTTCTCACTGGTTAAGGATTATAAAGATATATTGTTACCTTGAAGTACATACAAGAAGAGCCTGGTGATATATATTTTGTTATGTGGTCTCTAAAAACCAAACTTTATACAAGAAATGTCTCACTGGATGCAAGGAAAATCTGGAAACCAACAAGAAGTATAGCATAATGTAATGTAGTTTCTTTCTAATCGCTTTCAATCATGCCAATTTTTATTGTTGCCTTGTCTTGTTGCCTCCCTTGCTTTTTAAAATTCTCCTGTCATAGTAACTTCTACTCTGTTCCTTCTTTGTAATTCCTGTGAATTTTTATGTTTTAAGTGTTTTTCCTATAAAGAATAAAGTCCTATATTTTATTTTTTCTAATCCATTCTGCTACTCTGCTACCTTTTTATGACTGAGTTCATTTCATTTTATTCATAATTACAACTGTTAATTGTTTTTTTCTCTATCATAATCTCTTACACATTTTTATCATCACTAGTAATCTATTAATTGGTATGTGTGATCCCATTTTTCTCGTTATCCAATCCAGATTTCATTCATTGTTTTGTATTTTTATACTTTCTTCCCTTTTAATTTCTTCTTTAACCTGCATTCTCCAATATAAAAAAAAAAAAAAAAAGAAAGATGTCTGTGAGACTATCTATTAGATTTGGTGGTGGAGACATAGTGGTGGTGGAGAATAGTCCTAGGGATCTTAGGCTTATGTGCCCCATTGGATCAGAATCCATTGTGATAATGGTAATAAAAGAAGAGAGGGAAAAAAATTGATAAAGGGTCTTGTTCTTATTGGAGGAATGTAATTTGGAAGAACTAAACCAAAGCAATCTCTTTGTATTTAACAGGTCACCCTCAGAGATGTACATAATACAAAAAATGTCTATGCAAGTTTAAATATCTTTCTTTTTAGCCCTTCTACTAAGGAATTTGCTGTTTGTTGTTAAAGATATGTTCTTAAGCCTACTAAACTAGTGAATGTTCTTTGGTGGATGGAGTGATAGACACTTATGGGAACTTGTGTCATAATCATTTTTATCAGTGAGCAGCAATGGATCTTATATCTGAAATTTGCTTTTTTTTTAAATGATTCATATGTTGACAAGAATTGAATTCTTCAGGATTTGTTTTTGTATTTGGGGACCAAATGCCTTTTAAAATGATTCATTACTTAGGAAAATTCTAACATTTTAAAATTTATTCTTTTACTTCCTCAGAAAACACCATCTACTACATTAGTCTTTATATTGTTGACCTTGTACTTAGCTACCCACATGTTTTAGAGAGCTGCTCTGAAAGCCAGAGAGATTAAAATTTAAGTCCACCTATGTCTTACATTAGCCATGTGATTTTGCATACCTATAGCAACTCTGTTGAGCATTTGCTAGTCTGAATTAGTCCATCTTTCACCAATAATTTCTATTACTGATGAAAGAATAGGTCCAGAACATATTCCCAGGTTCACATCATTAAAGAGTATTTTAAAAATAAAAGATGCATGGCATACATTTAAGTAAAACTGTATAGCATAGACTGAGTATCTTCACTTCCTTGAAGACCTTTGGTGCTTTTACTTGCTTCTGATATGTTCACAGCAAGCATGGATTTTGTGTCTCATCTCCCATGAGAGGCAATGTGGTACAGTACAATGAGCATGGGCCTTGGAGTCATGAGATGAATTAGCTCTAATCTGCCATTTGTTAACTCTCATGAGCAATCTATTTATATTCTTTTCTCATTCTTAAAATGGAGACAATAATTACTTATAAAGGGATTTGAGGAAGGATCAAATATAATATATGAAAATCAGCACAAGTACCACCTCTTGTATGAGGTCTTTCCTGATTTTCCACTAGTTATTAAACTTTCCCTATCATTGTATATTTTACATATATTCTTATATAAGGGGAGAGTGGTTCTTACATTGATCAAGAACCTGATGTAAATAGAAGTGACTATATTACCTGATGTGATGATTTATGCCAGAGAAAGTCAAGTATAACAAGCATGTGTAGAAAAGGCAACTTGGATTTAATTTAATCAACTTCCCATATATATCTTTCAATATTTTTAATGCATTTACAGATATAAATAAAATCATGGTTTTATTATGTTTGTTAATTTTATTAGTAGTTTAATATGTTTATTAAATATCTTTTTTAAAAAATAATTAAAACATAATCTTGCAGCCAAGGAGATAAACCTGTTCTCTCCTCCAAACTTCTGAGATATATTAATGGTACCAAAAATGGTCATATAGGTGTTTTCTTAGGCACCAATCCAGATGAAGAGGGGGGATCAATGAGCTACAGACTGAAAATAACTTTCATCAACCACCACAGCTGCAGGTTACTGGTTGGTTCTCTGTTCTTTTGGTCTGCTTAGCACCTCATTTTCATTTTGGCCTATTTCCACTGATTCTGACTTTTGTTGTCAGGAAAGCCAAATTTTCCATCCCAAATTCTCAATCAGGCTTGATAGAAGAATGGAACATTATGGACTCCTTTGTTTCTCTATGTAGCTTCTTCATCTAGTTTCTCCAAGAACCAAGTTCCTTGAAGGTCTAAAGTCCAACAAAATTGAACATCTCTGGTAATCCTACTTTGCCAGTGTATAAACAATTCTGACCTAACCAAGTCTCCACAACAATGTGTCTGTAGGAAAGATGATCTGAACTTGAACTATGAATTAGCCATATTCATAAATAAGAGACTTTCCCTGGATAGCAAATTGAGTGTGTGTTTTTGTTGACTTTGGATTGAAATTTCATCACCTTTTTAACTAAGGATGAAGTATTAAAGGATATGTATGGTCACCAAAGTTCAAGCACTGAAAATGTTCATTCCAGTCACTGTTATCATTTATTCCTATTCCTCTCTACGCAAGGTGTGCCTCTATGACTCAGAGTAGTGGAATGCATCCAGCAATGCAAAAACTTTATGCTGTGAGATTACAGAACAAACCTAAGTCTAAAGTCACAGATTGTACTGCCAAGACATAGGAATGCATAAAACTCTCAAATGGAATTAGTCAATGAATCCAAAGGAAAATTTGTTCTAGAAGAAAGACATAGAAGGAAGACAAATTAATCTAGGGAGTTTAATTATGTCTTTCTTTACACATCTTATTTGTTTATTGGTAGAAATTTCATAAAAATTCTGGTCAAGGATGGATTTTATATCCCCTTTTTATTTATTTTATACCTACTACACTGAAATGCCAAATTTGAGATGCTAGAATATTTGAGTATTTTATGCTGATTGAAGTAAAGTTCATTGGTGCCTTCTTGAATTGTTACTTTCTCCAAACTGTGTGCTCTATGAAGTAATCTTTTAGCAAAAGTGAAGTAAATTATTAGATGCCAGAAAATGGAACTATTTTAAACATACATTAGTATTGCTCTTTATTTTCTTAGAAGTATTTCTTGCAATAAATTAATTGTGGCTACATAATACAAACTAAAGAAATGAATGATTTGACAAACATATATATGCTTGTATTATATACATATATATGTTACATATGTACATATATATGTATTGATATTTATAATAGAGTGACATAGCAAAAGCCTATATATATATATATATATATATGTATATGTATATATACATATATAAATACATACAATATCCCAGAATTTGAACATTTGGCTTCTAAAAAAATATAATTTACAAGTACTCAAGGAAGTTGAGTAGGGAAACTACCTGCAATATGTCTGCTTATTTCAGAGATGTTGAATATGACCTAATTACATTCACTAAGACAATACATGAAAATTATTCTTTCAATGATGTTCTAGCAAGAAAGAAACTTTGCTCACAATAGTAGAGTTTTCAAACACTAATGAAGGATTTTATGATAAAAGAATTTCCATGATGCACATATAAAGTCATGAGTATGCAAAAAGGGAGACTGAGATGAAACTGTTTATATTGCCTTTTCATTAAGATTGAGTATCCAATGCTGCTGATTGTTTTAGTTGTGTTTATGAATCACAGTCCTCTGAAGGGCAGAGAAATATGTATCTTTAAGAGATACTCCTAAAGATGGTCCTTCTGATATGACACATATTTGGTATTGTTTCACTGAACATAAGCATTAATATCCCAGAAGTAATCCACCCTTCATTTAACGGCTGATGACAGGTCCAATGGCTGAGCAAAAATCAGTTGAAGGAAAGGGAAGTCTTGTCGGAAATAAGATTAATCTTGTAACGAGTGTTCAGCCCTGATAACCCATCTGTGCACAGAACTGCTTTAACTAAAGAACAATTAACCTTCACCTGACAAGCTCTGTCTAACCGTTTTAAGCATCAAACGGACAGAATCCTTTTCCCATAAAGACTAAATAATCAGATTTTAATTCCATGTAAACTTTATGCTTTTTGCAGATGTATATACTGCTGACAAATTCCTGAGATTGGGGGAGGGAAACAAACAAACATAGTAACAGAGACTACTGACAAATTACATGACTGTTCTCTTTGAACGAATTAAAATTGCTTTTATAAAAAGAAAATGCTTTATAATATTTTAAGCAAACTATTTATATAAAGGAATTTTGAGGCATCTTTTATATATAAATTAGTATAATAACAGCCAAACTATTAAAGGTTATATGTTTTATATTGTCTTCTTCATGATTGCTGTCGAATTGTTCCCTTGAGTCGTGTATTTACTCTTCCACAGAGTTCTGTGTGACTAATGAAATGCATTTATTTTTTGGACAATTTATAGCCTCAAAACAGAAAGGCATTTTGTTTTCAAATAATGAACAGTAGCTTCCCCTTGGGGAACAACCCTAACAATCTTTTCCTTTGTACTGAGCTAATTAGTCCATACTTAATAAGTACAGTTTGTATATTTCCTTTAAAATAAATAAATAAAAATCCTCACATAAATTGCATTTATCAGATGATATATATATTAAACTTTATCCATGCTATGGAGATGAACATAGTAACACAGTTTTGCAACTTTTTTTTATTTTGCTTTATTTTAGTTGAGGAAAGTTTCAGAGGAATTAAGTGACATGCCCAAGCTCACAAGGCAGAAGTAAAATTTGAATCCATGTCCCCTACTTCCAAATTTATTGCTCTTTCAACTTATAGTACAATAACTATCAAATGAAGCAAAAGGCAAAACCTCAGTAAATACTAAATTGATACAAAATGTCAATATTAAATTGATACTAAATAAAATACTAAATGATACTAAAAAACTAAATACTAAATATCATAATAAATAATTCAGGGTACCTAACATAATCTTCCTCCCTTAGTCTCTCACCATCCCATACTCCTCACAAAAATTTATTTACTTTCGCAAAATTTTATTAATGCATATACATATATATACACATTTACATACATATCACTGGCCTTAGCATCTGAAGAACTGAACTTACATCCCTTCTTTACTATTTATTAGCTATGTGACCTTGTATAAATCATATAACCAATGTTTCTAAGATTCAGTAAATATAATAATATGTTCACTATGCACCTCACAGAGTTTTTGTGATGAAAATTGCTTGTCAAAGAAAAGAGTGTCAATGAAATATTTTTTTAAAAAAATAAACAATAGAGAAGAGAAGGACATTCACAAGGAGAAATAGCCAAGTAGCAGAGGGTTGGTATCCTTATGAATCATTAGTTTCATCATGAAATATTTTAAATTGTACATAATTAAATTCAGAATTTTATATACTCATATTATATATATATATTATACAACCTTCTATTTTGTTCTTTGTATATTAAAATGTTAATTATTATTGATTTTAAAG
This sequence comes from Sarcophilus harrisii, assembly GCF_902635505.1. NCBI lineage: Eukaryota > Metazoa > Chordata > Mammalia > Dasyuromorphia > Dasyuridae > Sarcophilus > Sarcophilus harrisii. The sequence goes on from NC_045428.1 coordinate 240,087,754, forward strand.
GTTATAAAACTTATATAAAGTTTATATAAAGTTATAACAAAAAAATTAAAAGAGAATCAAACAAAAAAGTGCTTTGTGGACTTTAAAGCAATGTATAGATGTGCTATTTACTTAAAAGAAACATTCTGGAAAAGTTATATTAAGTCAAATTAGTATTTATCAAATCATTAAAAAAAAAATCCTGCGATACTCAGCACCTGAAGTCACTCTGCTATGAGTATTTTTGTAAAGCTAAGGTATTTCAAAATGCACACATTCTTTAATGGAATTTTTACACTTGGAATTTTAAGTATTTAGTTTTATTCATTAAACAATTTTTTCACTAAAATATTCATTAAAACTATTTTTATTTGAGATTATTGTTCAGCTGTGTCTAGCTCTACATAAATACTGTCCATGGAGTCTTCTCAACAAAGATGAGGTGGTTTGCCTTTTCCTTCTCCAGTGGGTGTTAAAACAAACATAATTTAAGTGACTTGTTCAGAATTACACAGTTAGTAAGTATATGAGGCTGAATTTGAACTCAAGTCTTCCTGATTCCAAACCCAGCATTCTATCCACTGAATCACCTAATTTACTCCTTATTTGAGAGAGAAATCCTCAAATTATATAGACCAACAAAGGGGTACATGACACAAAAAATTTAAGTTTTAAGACATTTTTGCCCCTCTTCTGAAAAATGATTTCTGAAATTATAGTTTGACAAATCATAAAGCAGCATAAATGCTGCTTTAACTTTTTGTTTGATTGGTTGGAGAATGATGGTTCATCTTAATTAGTGTGGGGAACTTCTCATATGAAAACTCTCTTAACCAAACTCCAGAGTGGGCAGTTCATCTGTAAAACAGTCTTAATTATCTGGAAGCACACAGAAGCTAATCAAGTCATCCTATCATCCAACTATTATAAATTAGAGGCAGAATTGGAATTCAGAGTTCAGTCTTCTTGTTTCCAGTTTCACCCCTTTATCTACTATGCTATCTTTTCTTAAATTTTTCAGTCTCTCTCTCCCTTAATACTGTAAAAAGTAATGAGAGACCCAAAGAGACCTTTTATTTATTTGAGTTATATCTATTGATACCTAGTTTATTAAAAATTAAAACTAATATATTTTAAAATATGTAATTAATATTACCTACATTCTATGTTAACATACATTTTTATGGAAAAAACTATACTTTTCAAGACAAAAAATGGTTAAAAAAATATGAAATTCTTTTATATATTTTTGTAAATCTCTTTAATGAATTTATAGAAGACAGATTCTCCTCCTACCTGTTTTGATATTCAATCTATTGTAATATGTTATTTTGATTGAAATATATTTAAGAATAGCTAGCCTCACATACATCTGTATTTAGATTATTTTGAAAATAATTTTGACCTTGAGGACTCCTTAAAATGGTTTCAGGGCAGATCATACTTTATGAACCTCTGTACTAGATCAGGGTTGCCTTTATAGAATAAAGTCTATTTTACTATGATTTTCCAAAACAATCACAAAAAGTATCAGTTAAATGTCTACCTTGATAAGTTTTCAAAATCTTCAAAAGGATAAACTTACAATATCATTGCCTAGCTGCTACCTATAGAAAAAAGTTGGCCCTTTTTCTGAAAATCAGAGAGATATGAGAATGGAAAACTGAAGTAAAAATAGACAGTGTTGACATTCTTTGCATCGGGGAATAAAGAATATTTGCCTAAAGGCCTTGGTTTTTGTTTAAAGAGCTTATTAGACATTTCTAATGACATCTATCAAAATTGTGTGGTGTTTTTTTTTACTTATTAGTGAATTGCTTTTCTTTTTAAGAACATTTCTACTGTTTTTTAATCCCCAATCATCAGTTCTTTTCTCCACTTCAACACATACGTCCACCTACTTGTCAAGTACCATCATTTCTCATTATGCCATATCTCTCACATTCACTTCTTTCTTTCCAATCCTATGAGGGATTGGATGATCTATGAGGATCATCAATCATATCAAGTTAGATTTCTTCTATTTAACCTCTGAATCATTGTTATACTGTGGCTTCCATTCTTTTTCTCTTCTCCAAAAATTGCCAAAACATTTTTTCTTCATACATAGCACCAACTATATCACTATCCTGATTAAAAAATCTTCAGTAACTTCCTGTTGCTTACCTAACAAAATACAAACTCTGAGCATTCAAGGTCTTAGGCTGGCCTACTATTCCAACTGTGTGTGTCTGTGTGTGTCTGTGTTTATGTGTATGTATGTGACCTTGTTTTATCCATTCTCTTCTCTAGCCAAATCCTGTACTCTTAAGACTGCAAGAATTTGAACACACTATTCTGAATATCCAGAGTGGAGTCTTTGCTTCTTTCCTTCCTTTATTTGTAAAGACAATGTAGTATAGAGGACTGAACTTGACCTCAAAAAAACTTGTGATCAGTTCCTGCTTCTAGCATTTATTACTGGAGTAACCACAGTATTTTAATTACAATCACCTCATCTATAAATTTGGAAAATAGTACATGCAACAACTGTCTCACAGGGTTATTGTAAAGTTCAAAATGAATAAGGTTTACAAATATTAGATATTATTTTTATTTCAAGAACTCACAAACATACTTGTTTTCATTCATAAATTTAGGCAAAAATCGAACTTCATTTTGAGAAAATGACCAAATTAAGGCCCATAAACAGACTTTTTTTTCTTCATAATATTAGATTAGTTGACTTGTATTCTATAACTTAATTCATACATTTTCTGTTATTTTATTTTATTATTTATTTATTCACTTTAAGTATAATTATTACTAATTTTATTAATTATTCATTTATGTAATAATAAATAGTTTATTATTTATTACTAAATCTTTTCTATTTAATATTCTTTCCCAAGCTGAACAAACAAAAAGTTGCCATTTTTTTCTATGTAACAGATACTGCCTTTTCCCTTTCTCACATGCTTACCACCCTTACCATCTCTCCCCTAGACTATTAGCATAGTCTCATAATTAATTTGGTGCTCACAATTAATTTAAACTCATAGAGTTGCTGGAAGGATCAAATTAAATGAGAAGGAACTTTTTTTAAGTGCTATATAAATGCTAGTTAGTATTACATTATTTTACTATACTTCTCTATTCTGTCCCTGCTCCAATCCATTCTCCGCAGAGTTACCAAACTAATTTTCCTAAGTTACAATCAATAATTCCCTTTCTCAAAAGCTTTCAATAGTTCCTCAGTCTCTAGAATAAAATGCAAAAATTTTAACCTGACATTCATGCCCTTCTTCCCCTCTCTAGTTCTGTTCCACCTCAACTATGTGGCATCAGATTAGTTTTCATATTTCTACTTTACTTCTTTCCAGACTGTCTGCATTTCAACCAAACTGAGTTCATTTCTATCCCCTCAATTTAACATTATATCTTCCACTTTTGATTATTATCACAACCTACCATGTTGTGATAATACCATGTGATAATATGATGATAATACTATGCACTCCCTCCCATCACCTGGATAAAGAATCTTTATCTTCCTTCAAAGTTCAGATCAGTTCAACCCCTAAAGAGAATATGTGGTCCTTAATGGCAAAGGATATTTGATTTGTGTCTTTGTTTCTTTAATACCTAGTAAAGTATTTTATTGGTTTCTTAATATTTATTGACTTAATTTGAATTTAATTTTTAAGTTCTTGCTATTTGAAGATGGAAAATTTTTTTTAGCTTACATGTTTACTTCTTTGGCAAACACTGAATTGCTACTACAGCAATAACCTTGATGATAAGGAGTTTGTAGACAGATACTTCCTCTGTTCATTTCCTACATAGATAACCAGCCAAATTATGGGAAGAGCAATATAGGAATGGTTTCAATAACAGCTTCCTATCTTCTAATTTGTGGTTTTATTTTCTATCTTTTTGTTAAAAGAAACTACAAAAATAGATTTCAAGGGAATGACTTTTTATATGGAATTAATTATATAGGCAAAAACCATTATAGTCTTATAGAGTTTTAGAACTAAAAGCTCTTTCCCTAAAAGTTCTTTCCTGTTGTGCATTTGCCAGCCAGAGGAGGGAATACAAAGGACTCATACAATTCAGAACTTTAATTTAAAAATAAAGTGAGAACCAGAAAATTAAAGTGACTTGACAAAAACAACAGTGAGTTAATTAAAAGGACAAGGTGACAACTTGGTTTGCAGATGTATCAATTTATTGCTCTTCCCACGAAGTTATCACTGTGTGTGTATATGTGTGTGTGTGTGCATGAACATGCACAGTCACATGTGTAGGTGTGGGTGTATGCACGTGTATATGTGTGTATCTTTCCAGGGACAAACTGGTCTTATTTTTTTGTTAATTCTGATACATTTTTTATTCTTTCTCAATCTTATTTTCAGTATTTTCTGATTCTATTTGCTTTAGACAGGTATTTTCTTTTAAAAGAATACTAATGGGATTTCCAGTGCCAAAATGGCAAAGTTAAGCAGGAACTCCTGGAGATCTCATGAATTCCCCTTTAAAAAACCTTAAAAATATCTCAGAGCCAACTTAGGAGTTTAAAAGTACAGCAGGAAAGGTCTTTCTCAGTGGTGAGAGGGGAATCCAGTAACCAAACAATAGTAACAGTCCTCATCATAGGGAACCAAAAACAAGGCTTCAAGCCCCACAGCAATAACCATCAAGAACCCTCTCTGTGCAAAACAGCAGCCTCAGAGGCATGCCAGCAGTCCCACACCAGCAGCGTAAGAACCCAGTCCAAGTGCAGACCACCAGGGAGGTCCTGCCACAATTATTGACCAGTAGCAAGGCCCCATCCTGGAAGCCTGCCAGTAGGGAGACCTCATCTAGGCGTAGCCAGTAGAGAGGCTCTGCCTTCATAGCAAACCAGAAGCCAGACCTCACCACTAAGGCAGGCCAGAAACTAGACTTCACCCCCCCATGGCCAGCCAATAGGGGATTCCATACCCCAGTAAAAGCCAGTAAGGGCACTCTCTAGTGCAAGTTAATAGCTAGGCCCCTAGACCCAGTGAAAACCAGCTGCAAAGCAGGAGAAAGAGCCAAACTCACATGAAAGTACAAAATAATAAAATATAAAGAAAAAAAAACAAAAATTTGACTATAAAAAATTGACTATAGTTCCAGGGAGGATCAAGGCAAAAACTTAAGTAGGAGACAATAGTGTCAAAATGTCTACATGGAAAAGCATCAAAGAAAAATGAAAATTAGTCAGAAGCCCAAAAAGAAGGATTTTTAAAGAGAAATAGATAAGAGAAGTAGAAGAAAAATGGGAGTGATATAAGGAAATCATGAAAAAAAAAAGTCAAGAGTTTGGTAAAAGGAACACAAAATATGAAAAATGTTATACAAAAATTCACTTAAGAAAACAATTCTTTAAAAATGGAAATGGTCAAATGGAAAAAGAGATATAAAAGTTCACTAAAAAAAAATAATAATTCCTGGGGCAGTTAGATGATGCAATAGATTGATCACCAGCCCTGAAGTCAAGAGGACCTGAGTTCAAATCTGATCTCAGATACTTAACACTTCCTAACTGCGTGACTCTGGGCAAGTTATTTACTTCCAATTGTCTCAACAAAAATAAATAAATGAATGAATGAAAATAATTCCTTAAAAATAGAATTGGGCAAATTGAAGCTAGAGACTCCATGAGACATTAAAAAATAATAAAACAAAACCAGAACAAAAGAAGAAGAAAAGAAGAAGGAGGAAGAGGAAGAAGAAGGAAAAGGAGAAAAGTAAATGGATATAGAAATCTATTTTATCATATTGAGAAGTAAAAAGAGATGAAAAGGGAAAGAGGAGATTGATAGAAAGGAGGACAGATTGGGGGACCAGAAATAAAACTTTTGATTTTGAATAGGGAAAGGGTGAAATGTAAAAGAGAAGAAAGGATTAAAAAGAAGAAAAAGAGGATGGAGGAAAATGCACAGTTAATTATCAGAACTACAAATGTGAATGGAATGGACTTACCCATAAAACAGAAGCAGAGAGCAAAATACATTAAAAATCAGACTCCTGCAATATGTTGTTTATAAGAAACACATTTGAAGTAGAAAGATACACACAAAGTAAAGATACAGGCAGGGTTTGATCAGAACGTATTATGCCTCTGCTGAAGTAAAAAAAAAAAAATCAGGGGTAGCAATCATGATTTCAGACAAAGCAAAAGCAAAAAAATGATCTAATTAAATGACATAAGGAAGGAAACTATATCTTGATAAAAGGTACCATAAATAATGAAGTAATATCAGTGCTAAATATAGTGCATCTAAATTTTTAAAGAAGTTAAATTGGTAATAGGAGGGAAGGGACTATATTAGTTAGGAATCTCAAATTTCCTCTTTCAGAACTAGATAAATCTAACTAAAAAAATAAACAAGAAATAAGTTAACTTGAATAGAATTTCAGAAAAGTGAAATGTGATAGCTCTGTGGAGAAAAGTGAATGTGAATAGAAAAGAATATACACTTTTCTCAGCGATACAGGGCAGAAATTTCACATCTAAATGCAGAAAAGCAGAAATGTTAAGTGTGTCTTTTCCAGCTCATAATGCAATAAAAATTACATTTAATAAAGGGCAGTAAAAAATAGATTTAAAATGTATTTGAAACTAAATAATTAAGTACTAAGAATAAATAAGTTAAAAGCAAATCATAGAATCAATCATAATTTCTTTAAAGAGTACAACACACCAATGAGACAACACACCAAAATTTATAGGAGCCAAAAGCTGTAATTAGGAGAAAACGTATATCTTTTGTCAATGAAACAGATGGCCAATGATTTGGATATGCAACTAGAAAAAAAAATTGTTAATCCTCATTAGATGCCAATTTGAAAATTCTGAATATTAAATGAGAAACTAAAAAAAAACTGAAAGCAAGAAACCATTGAATTTAAAATTAAAACTAGAAGGTGGTTTTATTTGGAGGATGACAATAAAATGAATAAACCAATGATTAATTGGGTTTTTAAAGAAAAGACAATTACCAGTATCAAAATTGAAAAATGTGAATTAATTACTAGTGAAAAGGAAATTAAGGTAAATATTAGGAGCTATTTTGTCCAATTACATGTCAACAAATGTTATCATCTAAGTGAAATGGATGAATATTTACCCAAAAAATGCCCAGATTAACAGAAAAGGAAATAGAATACTTTATCTCATTTTAGAAAAAGAAACTGAACAGGTCTTCAGTGAACTCTCTAAGAAAAAATGTCATGGTCAGATGAATTCATAAGCTAATTCTATCAAATATTTAAGAAACAATTTAATCCCAACATAATATGGAAAAATAGGTGAAGTATTCCTATCAAATTTCTTTTATAACACAAATATGATGCTAATACTTACACCAGGAAAAGCAAAAATAGGAGGGAGAAAACCTACAGGTCAATTTCCCTAATGAATATGGATACAAAAATTTTGAATAAAATTATAGCAAGGAGATTATAGCACTATATCACCACATCATGATGAGGTAGAATTTGTACCAGAAATGCAGAACTAGTTCTATATTAGGAAAACTATCAGGATAATTGATTGAATCAATAATAAAACAAATATAAATCATATGATTATCTTAAGAGATGCAGAAAAAGTTTTTTAGACAAAATATAATACCCATTCTTAAAAAAAAAAACACTAGAAAGCATAGTAATAAGTGGAGCTTACCTTAAAATGAAAAATAATATGTATCTAAAATCATCAGCAAGTATTATCTGTAATGGAGATGAGCTAAAAGCCATCCAAATAAAATCAAGAAAGAAGCAAGGATGTCCATTATCATCATTATTATTCAAAATTGTACTAAAAATATTAGCTATAGCAATGACAGAAGAAAAAGAAATTGAAGGAATTAGGATAGGAAGAAAGAAACAATATCATTACTCTGATTATATACTTACAGAATCTTAGAAAATCAACTCAAAAACTATTGGAAATAATTATTAACTTTAATAAAGTTGCAAAATACAAAATAAATACACATAAGTCATCAGCATTTCTATAAATTACCTTTTATAAAGTCCAGCACAAAGAGAAATTTCAGTTAAAATAACTGCAGCCTATATAAAAAACTTGGGAGTTTATCTAATAAGAAAAACCCAGGAACCATATGAACACAATTACAAAACATTTTTTCACACAAATAAAGTCAGATCTAAACAATTGGAAAAATATTGCTCATCAATAGGTCAGGTTAATATAATAAAGAAGACAACTCTACCTGAATTAATTTATCTATTGAGTGTCATACCAACAAAACTACTAAAGTATTACTTTATAAATCTAGAAAAACAGTCATAGCAAAATTCATCTGGAAGAACAAAAGATCAAGAATATCAAGGGAATGGTTGAAAAGAAATGTGTAGAATAGTGGTTTAGCTAGACCAGATCTCAAGCTGTATTATAAAGTAATAATTATCAAAACAATCTAATATTGGCTAAGAAAGAAACTGTTGGATCAATAGAATAGATTAGATACACAATACATTGTAGTTAATGACCACAGTAATCTAGTGTTTGAAAAACCCCCAAATCTAAGCTTTGGGGATAAAAACTATAGGAAAAACTGTAATATAGTATGGCAGAAATTAAGTATAAACTAGTGAACCATGATGTATACCAAGGTAAGGTCAAGATGGTTACATGATTTCACACAAATGGTGATACCATAAGAAAATTAGAAGAGCATGAAATAGTGCCTATCTTTGTCAGTGACATTTAGTTTCCATTCCCATTGTTTCCATGTATTAACCCATTATATTTAGACTACTTCTTAATTGATCTTTCTGCCTTTAGTTATCTTCCCTTTCAATTCATCTTATTCTTTATTGCCAGATTAGCCTTGTTAAAATACCACTTTTTACACTGTATACAATATTTACATTTAATATTGTTACACTACAGCATTCCCTACATTAACCTTGTGCTCTAGTAAAATTAAAATGCTCACTTTAAAAAATTCTTGAAATTATTTTAACTATTTGGCAAATGACCATTTTTCTGCTGACTTTAGCTCTCTACCTTACTTTACTAAATCATACACAGCAAGACAATGTTTCACTTCCTGAGTGAAATCTCTTCTGACCAATTCAAATCAGTATTCCTCTAATTCCATGATTTCATTATACTGTATTGCTCATTTAGCATTCATCTATTCTTTTATAAATAATTATTAGCCATTTAATCTGTTGAAAAGATTATTAGATGTAGAGTTGGTAGGTTTTTATTCAAATCTTGATTCTTTTTTTCACTAATTATGTGAGCTTAAGCAAATTGCATAATCTCCCTGGGCTTTATCTAAAAAGTAATGTGGTTGAATGAAATAACATTTAAGCACCCTTCCAGCTCTAAATCCATGATCCTATGGTTCTTTCCAGATCTATATCTTATGATTTTTTTTAGCTTGTATTGCTATCTGGACATCAGTTTCTTCATGGAAATAATAATAGCTATAACAGTTTAAGGGGTAATTTGTAGATCAGAGAACAGAATTATATAATATATTATAATTATATAATTTATATGTATATATACATAATATATCATATACATGTCATATGTTATACATATATCACATGTGTTACATATATATCTATATGAAATGTATTAGATTAAAGCATTTTTCCATGTTTACTAAACAAGCAATGTATTATATTATAAAGAGGGTTAGTTTTGGAATCAAGACTATCTGGATTCTTGGCCTTCCTCTGAAACATAATATCTATGCAAACATGGACTAATCTCTCAATGCTCCTCCCCTAACAACTTTTATGTGGATAAGTTCTACACCAAACACTCACTATATAAGCGAAATCCCAGATCTAGAACAAAAGAAAAAAATGTCAACCTAAATTATTGTTATCATTGTTGTTACCCCATTTAGTGCATTACAATAATCTTGGTAAAGGTTATCAAATTTGGAGGAATGGATAAAACAAATGTTAGAATTAAGATTCAAAAAGATTTTTACAGAATAAAAAAATGTGCTGATGAGACGAAATTTAACAGGGATAAAAATAAAATCCCATAATTGCATTCAAAAATAATTTTGTAAGGACAAGATAGGGAAAGTATGAGTATAAAACAATTTGAAGAAATTTCACTGTGTGTCAACAGTGGACAAGCAAAAGTGGGTAAGCAAAAACAATGTGATATGAGATTCCACTAACAAAAGTCTTGCCTTAAACTACATCTAGAATATCATGTTCAGTTTGGGGTGCCATATTTTAGGACAAAACACTGACAAGCAAGAGAGATTTTAGAGAACAATGATCTATATGTGGTAAGGGCCTCAAAATCAAGATACATAATGAAGCTTAAATGAATTGATGATATTTTGTGTGAAGAAGAAAAGACTTAGAAGGACAAAATATTTCTTTTCAGCTGTTTAGTAGAGTATTGTTCAGAAGAGGGTTTAGATTTATTTTGCTTGACTTTTGAGAAAGAGAATCATAATTAATTTTAAAATAATTGCATTCTCTCTTCCTACTTTGTTTTGTCAGCAATATGCTAATGTGTGTTTAATTTTATATATTGTTATTTTCTTTAAACAATTGTTTAAACTAGTTTTTATTCTTTTTTCTAGATTTTGTGAATAAAACAATAAGGAAAAAATAATTGTTGTTTTTTTCTTTGCCTATTCTTATTCTATCAATTTCTTCTTGTCTTATGACTATAACTAGGATTTCTAACACCATAATAACAGTAAAGGAGATAATATATATCCTTGCTTTCAAAAGTTCTCTAATTTATCTCTTTATATATCATTCAGACTTGGCTTATATGCTACTTGTGTTATTGGAAAATCCATTTACTCCTGTATTTTCTATGTGTCCTCTCTTAATAATTAACAAAGTTTGATTGCTTTATTTATATTGAGGGATATGCATAGGATGGGGGCTCAGAAGCTATAGTGTTTGAAGTCACAGGTCCTAAGGTTTACTCCTAGAACCTGAAACATAGAAGTAATACTCTCCTACCTCTTTCCCAGAATCTAGCTTGCCAGTGGAGGACTGGTTGGTAGATTGAACTCAAAGGAGGTGCTAGCATTTTGTAAGAAATAATTAAATTTTATTTTATTGACATGAAATTACAAAATTAAGTTGAAAAAGGAAAAAAATTAATAAATTTGAGAACTAGGATAGGAGAATCCTTCAAGATATTTTATGTATCTTGCTTCAAATATAAAAATTAGAATCAAACTTGGCTCTATACAATGATAGTACCATGTACTGTAAATCAAAAGATATGGTAGCTTAAGCCTCTATGTCTATTTTCTAGAGCATCTAAAGTACAAAGAATTCAGTTATAAAAGCTTATCTTCATGACACCTCCAACCTTTCAATACAAAAATGATGATGTCATTCCTTTCCTAGAGAATTTTCAGGGACTTCCTCTTTCCTCCATACTAAAACAAAACTCTTTGTTGTGGTATTTGAAGAATTCTATAATCTAGTCAGCATCTAGCTTTTCAAATGTACTTCATCTTCATCCCCTCTGTCTTTATATTCCAACCAAATTGGTCCAGTAGCTATTCCCCAACTTTAACATTTCATCTCCCATTGCTGATTTTGCATAGACTATCTTCAATGTCTAAAGTGTATACTCTCCTTGCCTTTATCTCTTAATTTCTTACTTCAAGATTCAAAAATAATGATATTTCCTATGGGAATCCTTTTTATATTTTCCCAGTTATTGGCACTTCTCCCCCCATCTTGAAATAGCAGAACATTATTCTGTTCTCATTCCCTTAACTGTCAGATGGACTCTTCTCAGTATCCTTTACAATCTATTACTCATTCCCTAGATATGAATGTACCACTTGAGTTCTCTCTTAGGATATCTTTTTTCCTTTCTGGACTCTTTTTTGGAAAATTTTGGTCCCAATGCTTCAACTAGTCAATGCTAATAACATACATTCAGCCTTCATTCTCTTTTCAGTTCCAATGCTGTTTTTTCCAATTTATCTATTCATTTTACCTGAATGTTTCACAGATATACCAAACTCTACTTGCCCAATACAGAACATACGACTATCCTCAAAAAACAAAAACAAAAACAAAAACCTCCCTTCTTTACAACTTCTCTATTCCTGTAAAAAAAAATACCACTGTTATTTTTACATTAAAAGAAGTTTTATTGATGTTCTTTTAAAATATTTTATATATAAAATATTATATATATATATTATATATATATTTTATATAATATTAAAAAATTTCTCTCTTCTTTAAAAAATATATTTAAGCAAAACTAATCAATACAATGACAGTGTCTGAGAAAATATGGTTTACTCTGAAGTTCTTTACAAGAACTAAAAAGATATCATTATTCATCGGGTGCAGTAAAGATTCATCTTTGCTTTGGTAATATTTATGAATTCTTTCAAAGTTGTCTCCTCACACATTACAATTTTGTAGTCACATGATTTGTTCTCTTGAAAGTTGCCTAGTATCACAGAACTAGTAAATCTGTGAAGCAGGATTTTAAATCATTTCTTTATAACTTCAGGTTTAGTGTTCTATGTATTGAACAATCTAGCTGTCAAATTTCTACAAAGTTCCCTTTGGGAAATAAACAAAAGAAGATGAAAAGAATTGTTGGGAATCAAGTTGGGTAGGGGTAAAAAAAATAGTTTACTTATTGAAATAATAGAGGAAGAATTAGTTAATTAGATTAAAAAAGGAAATAGGAATTAATATGTGAAATAAAACTCCTAATATAGAGAAACATGTGAAAAATGGGGTCAGGGTAGGGGCTAAGTGGGGATAGTGAAAGAATAAGGTGTAAGAACAGGATTACTTTAAAGTAAATTAAACAAATCTAGCTGGAGAAACAAAGTACTGTCTTTACAGAGGAAGAGAAACAACAACAAAATTCCTGAATTCAGAAAAAAAAAAAAATCACAGTAGAGACAAATGGAACAAAATGTAAACCTTACATTCAAAACTTTGATGAATTAAACAATCCAGTAAAACAAAGAAAGAAGTCAAATTAATAAGAAACAAAAAACCCACAATCTATTTACTCATAAGAAACATACATCAAATCAACTATGACAGACTTGATTCTTTTAGTGGTTCAGTGATCCAAGGTAATCCCAATAAAGTTTGTTTGGAAAACATCATTCCCACCCAGAGACAAAACTATGCATTGATCTTTTGTTCTTATTTGTTTTTCCCAATATGATTCATAAGAAAATATGTTTAAAAATTTTAATGTACATATATAACCAAAACAAAAGTTTTTACATGTAACTGAGGAAAATAAAAACTAAAAAAAAAAAAAAAAGAAACATATCAAAAACAAAAAATATACATAAAATGGAAAACAAGAGCTGGAATAAAATCTATTATGCATCAGGTAAATCAAAAAAGAAAAAGAAGTTAGAATTATACTATCAAAGGAAAAACAAAAAATGAACTATAAAATAAAAGAAATGAGGAAATGATATTGTGCTCAAAAGAAGTATAAACAGCAGACCAATATCAATACTAAACTTCTTTGCTCCAAATATCTTAGCATCTAAAGTCATTAAAAAAAATTAATTAAAGTACAAAAGAATAGAGTAATACTACTGGGCAGTTCAATAGATACAATGCCAGGTCTAAAGTCAGGAAGACCTGAGTTCAAATTCAGTCTCAGACATTTACTAACTTTCTTATCTTGGGCAAATCACCTTGATTTTGTTTCTGATTCCTTATCTGTAAAAGTGAGCTAGCGAAGGAAATAACAAACTACTCTAGTATTTTTGCCAAGAAAATCTTAAATGGGCTCATGAAGGGTCAGAGATGACTGAATAAATAAACAACAACAAATCCAATATTAGCAAGAGATTTTTTTGTCCTCTCTCAATTATAAACATAGAATTTAACAAATTTTTTTGAAAAATGCGAACAAAAAGTACTTATTACATCCATTAAATAGAGCCAATAAAGAATGTTTATTTATCAGTACCATGTGGAATGTTTACAGGATTTGGCTGTATACTAGATTCCAGAGATATTGCAGATTAATGCAAAAATTTAAATAATGAATATGTCATTTATGGGCCACAACAAAACAAAAAATAATTAGTTCAGGAAGCACAAACAAAAGACATAATCCCAGATGAAGTCATAAGAATGAAATCCTAAATTATTAATGGGTAAAATAAGAAATCACAGAAACAATTTAAAATTATATGAAAGAAAATTATAAACAAAGAAATTTCTGAGATGAAAATGAAGTAGTTTGGGAGAGAAATTATATGTCTAAATAGAATAACAAAGTGGGAAAAGAGTGGATTAATGAATAAAACATGCAATAAAAATTAGAAAATTTACAAATTAAAGTCCAAAACAAGCACAAAAAATGAATGATTGAAAATTAAAGGAGATGGTGGAGTGGTAAACTGATCTAACCATTCTGATGAACAATTTGAACTATGTCCAAAGGGCTATAAAACTGTGCATGTCCTTTGATCCACCAATACCACTACAAGTCAGTATCCCAAAGAGATCAAAGAAAAGGGAAAAGGATCTATATGCACAAAAAATATTTATAATAGCTCCTTTTTTGGAGGCAAAACATTTGGAAATTGAGGGGATGCTATTCACTTGGGGAATAGCTGAACAAACTGTGATATATCACTGTAATATAATACTATTGTGCCTTCTCAAGCAAGAGGAAAAGAATAAGGAAAAGAAAGAGAATGAAACTCAAAATATTTTTTTAAATGTTGAAAATGTTTTTAAAATTAAATGAAAAAAGAAAATTAGAGAAAAAAATTGGAAACTACAAACTATAGAAATTATAATTAAAACTAAACATTCATCTTATGGAAAGTCTTAACAAAATTGATACTCCTTTAGCCAAATTGATTAAAAAGAAGAGGAGAGAAAATAAAAGAAACAATATATCAAAAGAACAAGGTAAAATCACAGAAATAAAGAAGAAATTAAAAAGAATAATGAGAATCTATTATATAATTATAGAAATTTATACACTAACAAAATTGAGAACAAAAGAGAAATAAGGCAATCCCTTCAAAAATATAAAATATTCCAAGTCACAGAAGACCAAATAGAACCATTAAATAATCTAATCTCAGAGAGGAAAATAGTACTAGCTATAAAAGAATTGTCAAAGAATAAATTTCTGTTCCTGATTGAATCTACCTAACTTTTTAAAGACAATTAGGAGCAATATCTTACAAATTATTCTCCAAATTGATACAGAGCTCTATCAGAAGCCGTTGGTGAGACAAATATATTCTGGATACCTAAACCAAAGACAAATTGAGCAAAGAACTATAGGTAAGTACTATTAATGAATATCAATTCAGATTTTTAAATAAAATCCTGACTACAGTGGTTCAGCCAAGAAATCATTTGTTATAATCAAATTGGATTTAAATCAGGGATGCAAAGATGGTTCAACATTAGGAAAACTATCAGTCTACTTAATCCTATTAAAAACAAAAACATTCAAAACCACCATTATGTCAATGGATGCAGAAAAATATTTGACAAAATATAACATACACTTATTTTAAAAAAACTCCAAAAAATATAGAGACTTTTAATATCATAAAAACATTTATAATCACATGCAATAGCATTATAACAGAAGCTTTCACAAAATACAGAGAAATAAAGAAAACATGCATGTCCACTATCTCAATTATTATTTTATATAGTTCTAAAAAACACCAGTAATCACAATAAGATAAAAGAAATTAAAAGTATAAATCCAAGAAAAGAGAAGATAAAACTATATTTTCTAATGGCATAATGGTTTATTTTAAAATCCAAGGGAATCACCACATACTTCATTTGAATGACCTTAAAAGATCCAGGATGCAAAGTGAAGAAATATTTATTAAATTCCTGTTATGTGCTGGGCACTATGTAAAACATCAGAGATACAAAAGCAATGAATAAATCAATTTCCATTTTCAAAGAGATTTACATTGTAAAGAGGACATCATATATCTATATATGTATTATATAACACATTTTGAAAGCTGATTGTATATGGTGTAAGGGAGAGTGAAAAGGCCAGGACAAGATGAATATTACAAACATTAAAGACTAGAAGGTTGATTATTTTTTTATTCAAAAAGTGGATTTGAAGATGAAAATAATGATTTAAATTTTGAATATTTTTGACACATCAAGTTCAAACCATCTAAAGCAATTAGTAATGTGGGAGTGAAGTTCATGGAAAAGATTAGGAATTGATATATAGATTTGAGACATTAAAATGTTTAATATGAATGATGAGTATCAAAGAAAACTTAAAGGAAGAGTCAAACAGGTAGGGGGTGGATCAGGCAAGAGTAATGTTATGAAAATCCAGAGAAGAGAGTATCTAGGAGGAGAAGTCAATCAGTGGTATAAAATGAATCTGAAAAGTAAAGGATGAAGACTAAGAAAAGACCATCAAATTTGGTGGTTAAGAAATGACTATAGACAATTTTCAGATGAAGAAATTAAAGCCATTTATACTCATATAAAAAAATGCTCTGACTACTACTGATTAAAGAAATGCAAATTAAGACAACTTTGAGCCACTTCATACCTATCAGATTGAATAAGATGATAGGAAAAGATAGTGATAAATATTGGAGGGGATGTGGAAAAACTGAGACACTAATGCACTGTTGGTGGAGTTATGAAATGATTCAACCATTCTAGAGAGCAATTTGGAACTATGCCCAAAGGACTATTAACTATATATACCCTTTGATCCAGTAGTGTCACCACTAGTTCTGCAATTCAAAAAAAAAATCATTAAAAAAAAGGGGGGAAATGTTTGTAACAGCTCTTTTTGTAGTAACAAGAAATTGGAAATTGAGTGTATGCCCATCAAGTAGGGAATGGTGGAATAAATTATGGTTTATGAATGTAATGGAATACTATTGTTCTACAAGAAATAATGAGAAAGTTGATATCAGAAAAGCCTGGAAATACTTATTTGAACCAATGCTAAATGAAATGAGCAGAACCAAGAGAACATTGTGCACAGTAACAAGATCATGTGATGATCAACAGTAATAAATGTATCTTTTCTCAGCAACACAGTAATTCAAGACAATTCCAATACACTTGGGATGAAAAATACCATTAGAACCTAGAGAGAAAAACTATGGAGACTAAATGTAGATCACAGCATAGTATTTTCATCTTTTTTGTTTGTTTGCTTATTTGCTTATTTTTTCCTT
This sequence comes from Sarcophilus harrisii, assembly GCF_902635505.1. Lineage (NCBI taxonomy): Eukaryota > Metazoa > Chordata > Mammalia > Dasyuromorphia > Dasyuridae > Sarcophilus > Sarcophilus harrisii. The sequence goes on from NC_045428.1 coordinate 240,104,967, forward strand.
TTTCATAGTTTTTCCCTTTTGGTCTGGTTTTTCTTGTATAATATGACAAATATATGTTTAAAAGGATTGTACATGTTTAACCTATTTCAGATTGCTTGCTATCTTAGGGAGAGGGAGGCAAGGGAGGAAGGCAAAAAAATATGGAACGATAAAATCTTACAAAAAATGAATTTTGAAAGCTATCTTTATGTGTAATTGGAAAAATAAAATTGAGATAAATAAAAATAAATAAATAAAATTCATACACATGCAAAAAAAAAACCCTAGGAATTTTAGAGAGTATTTTTTAATTAGGGAATAAAACATTATAAATTTATGTTAATTTGGTACACAGGCTTTATAAAACATAGATTACTTTGAGACATAAAATATTAATATTTAGAGAATTCTGCTGAGTTACTTCAACAAAAAGTTTTTGATTTATTGGTGTCATCTTTAATTTGTATGGATAATACATACAATCAATAGGGTGCTAAAGAGAATAAGGAATCAACTTTGAAGCCAGAAATACAAGTTCAAGTCCTACCAAGTGAGCATGGGGAAGTCAACTTCTCAGAACTCTAGGTCATTCTTTAACATTATCAATTGCACAGAAAGTGTAAGTGAAACAATTCTCATTTTAAGGCAAATATTAACCACATCAATAACAAAAACAACAAAAATAATATAGCAATAGATACAAAAAAATTATGACAAAACACAGCATCTTCTTTTTAAAAACATAAGAAAGCATCGGGATAAATGGAACTTTCCTCAAAATGATAAGCAGTATCAAAATGATAAAAAAAAAAAGAGCAAATATTACTGCCATGGGGATAAACTAGAGCCTTTCCAATTTTATCAAGCTTATTTGGCATTCTACTATTAATGTTAATTATAACAATAAGACAAGAAAAAAATTGAAATAAATAGGTGGTGAGGAAACAAAACTATCATTTTTTGAAGATGATATGATGTTATACTTAAAGAAGCATAGAGAATCAACTAAAAAACTCATCAATATTAACAACTTTAACCAAGCTACAAAAATAGAAAATAAACCCATACAAATCATCAACATTTCTTAATATCACCAACAAAACCCAGCAGGAAGAGATAGTAAAAAAAAATTCCTTTCAAAATAACTTCAGAAAGGATAAGATATTGAGGAGTCTACCTACCAAAACACATAGAAGCCATATGAACACAATTACAAAATCATCTTCACAAAAATACAGATCTAAACAATTAGAGACATGTTAGTTGCTTATATGGAAGTTAAATCAATATAATAAAAATGACAAAATTCATCTGTAAAAGTAATAGTCAAAAATATCAAAAGAATTGAAGGGAATGGGAAAGAAGTGAACAAAGCCCTGGTATCACTAAACCTCAAAATGTATTACAAAATGATATACATCAAAACAATCTAGTATTGGATAAAAAATAGAGTGGTTGATCAGTAGAATATATTAAGTATATAATTTGAAGAAATTAATAAGCACAATAATCTATGTTTGATAGACACAGTTAGCTACTTTCAGGACAAAAATTCATTAGTTAACAAATTGGTGGGAAAACTGAAGATCAGTCTGGTAGTCTGGCAGTCTGGCACTAGGCACAGACCACTACCTCATAAATTACACCAAAATAAAGCCCAAAATGGGGTACATGATTTTGACATAAAGAGTGATGTTGTAAGCAAATTAGAGGAACAAGGGGGAAATTACCTGCCTGATTTATAGAAAAGGGAAGAGTTTAAGGCTAAATAAAAGATAGAAGATCATGAGAGGAGAAAAATACCAAGCATTCAAACTTAGAAAGAAAGCAGGAAATGGGGGAAATCTTACAGCAAATTTCTCTGAGAAAGGTCTCATTTCTTAAATATACAAGGAATTGAGACCAATTTTTAGAAATAAGAACCACTTCCAATTGATAGGGATCAAGTGCCAGACCTAGAGTCAAGAAACCTCATCTTTGGTTCAAGTCAGTTCCAATGGTCTTGTGAGGAAGAGGGCCATCTACACCCAGAGAGAGGACTGTGGAAACTGAGTGTGGAACACAACATAGCATTTTCATTCTTTTTGTTATTGTTTGTTTGCATTTTGTTTTTTTTCTCATTTTTTTTCTTTTTATCTGATTTTTCTTGTGTAGCAAGATAATTATATAAATATGTATATATATATATATACATATATTGAATTTAACATATATTTTAACATGTTTAACATATATTGGATTACTTGCCATCTAGGAGAGGGGTAGGGGAAAGGAGGGAAAATTTGGAACAAAGGGTTTTGCAAGAGTCAATGTTGAAAAATTATCCATGCATATGTTTTGAAAATAAAATCTTGAATTAAAAATAATAATAATAAATAAGTTTTTATTTCTGTCAAAAAAAAGAAACTTTATCTTTTTGAGTTCAAATCTAGACTAAGATATTCATAACTGTATGACCTTAGGCAAGTCTTTTTATCTTGTTTGCCTCAACTTCCTAATCTGTAAAATGAGTTGGAGAAGGAAATGCAAATCACTTAAGTTATCTTTGCCAAAAAAATCCCAAATGAGGTCCTGAAGGGTCAGACATGATTGAACAACCACAACAAAAAAGATACAGACATTTTCAGAAGATGAAACCAAAGTCATATGGAAAAAATGCTCCAAATTATTAATCATTTGATAAATTAAAATTAAAACAATCTAAAGTACCATCTAACATCTGTCAGATTGTGTAATATGACAGGAAAAGAAAATGATAAATACTAGCAGACATATGAAAAATTGGGACACTTTAATGCATTGTTGGTGGAGTTGTGAACTGGCCCAACCATTGTAGAGAACAATTTGGAGCTATGCCCAAAGGATTATAAAAGTGTGCATAATCTTTTACCCAGCAATACTGCCAGTAGCTTCATATCCCAAAGAGAACAAAGAAAAAGGAAAGTGACCTATAATATAGCTGTTCTTTTTGTGGTGTCAAGGAATCGGAAACAGATTTCCATAAATAAAGGAATGGATAAACAATATTATATTATAGGAACTTGATGGAATATAAACAATGATGAGGTTGATTTCAGAAAAAGCTGGGAAATCTTATATGAACTGATATAAAATGAAGTGAGCAGAACTAATGGAACATTGTACACTATAGCAACAATATTTTAATGGCAATCAACTGTGAAAGACAGTAACGCTGATTAATAAGAATGATTCACTATAATGCTAAAAGACTCATGAAGAAAAATATTATTCACCTCACAAGAAAAAACTTATGAATTGTGAGTATAGATTGAGGCATATTTTTTCACTTTATTTTTCTTGGGGATTTTGGGGTGTTTTAGTGGCTAATATGAACATGTTTTGCATGACTTCCCATGTATAATGGGAATTATATTGCTTATTTTCTTGATTGGGAGAAGGGCTACAGGGAGAGAGAGAGAATTGGAAATTGGAAATTATTTTAGAAATTATTGTACAATAAGATGACCAGTCCCTATTTCTATATGCACCAGAATTTGTAGGTAAGGTTCTCCTGTTACTTGATGTCTTAGAGTTTGGAGAGTTGTGGACATGACAAGGAGACCTGTTTTTGAATAATACCAATCTTTCTGATTCACAGTTCATTTAAAAATGGATGGCCATTTGAATAAAAATGGCATCCAATTAGTGTCTTAAGATCAATATCAATATCATTGGTCAAAATTCAATAAACTTTGACTCTAGAAGTAGTTATACTCCATATGTTATGAAATACAATTTCATTATTTTTACTATATCTCTTTGTCTTGACATCTTATCTCTGATGAAGAACACATTTCTTTTCTCTTTTTCATAAACCAGATGAAATGTATTTTCTTTCCTTCAAGTGAGTTTGGTAAATGAGGTAAAAGCTCACATCTGACTAGGAATTGCTTTTCTTATGTTAAAGAGCAAACTAAATGATTGAATCTAGCTTGACAGCATGATGCGATCACATAAAGATTATTTTTAAAAATTATAAGTAATCCTGCCAAATTTCAAAACAGTCAAACCTATGATTGCATTTGAATATGTTAGACTGAAATTGAAAGAGAAAATGCCTTCTTCCTTTCTCCCTTATTTCCTTTTTTTCCTTTCTTCCTTCCTTTTTTCCTTCCTTTTCTTTCTTCCCTGTTTCTCACCTTCCTTCTTTCCTTTTCTCTACAAAAAGGCAAATAAACTTATTTTTCTTTTTCAATAATTTAAGGTTTTTTATATCATTTTTCAACAGGAATTATCATCTTTAAAGTTAAAAATGATCTCTTAATTGTCAAAATAATGACTTTTTCTTAGTCTTCACCCTCCTTGATTTCTGTATTTGACACTATTGATGACCTTCTTTAAGGTAGTTCTTATTTCTAAGTTTTCATTCCTGCTCCTATTTGTCCAACTGGTAGCTTTTAGTTTCTTTTGCTGGTGTTGGTGTCTTCCTATGCTCTGCTATGGCACCTATTTCTTTCTACTCTATATTCTTTCACTTGTTAATTTCATCAGCTACCATGAATTCAATTATCATCTCTGTGAAGGGAATCAAGAATTTATATATCCAATCTTTTTCTATTCCTTGAACTACACATAATCACAGGAAGCTGCTCTAGCTTATGTCCAAAACAAAATTCCTTTGATTTTCTCAAATCCTTAGACTCCAGCTTACATGGATTCAATTATCATATGCATTCAGATAATTCTGAGATATATCTAACCTCTCTCCTAATCTCCAGCTTAGCATCGCTGATTGCATTTTTAATACCTTGAACTAGATGCCTTATCTTAAATTCACCTTAAATTCAACATGTCCATAACTAAATTCATTATCTACTCCACTCCCCCAAACCCTCTCCTCTCCTTCAATACTCTATTATTATCAAGAACACCACCATCTTTCCAGTCACCTACAATTGTAACCTAGGTGTCATCCTTGATTCTCTTACTTTCTTCTCACTTCTGACTGTGTCACAACCCTAATGCAGGCTTTCATCACCTCATGTTTGCATTATTGTAATAAATCTTATATTTAGTCTCCCCACTTCAATTTTCTCCCTACTCTATTCTATCCCCCACTCAACTGTAATTTTCCTAATGTACATTTTGATGATGTCACATATCCTCCTCCCAAATCCCAACTCCAGTATTTTCCTATTCCTCCCACTATTTAGCTTTTAAAGTCCTTCATAACCTGATTCTTCATACTTTTCCAGATTTCTTATGCTTTAATTTCCTCTAAGATCTAATAACACTGGACATTCTATTGTTCTTATGAATGACATTCAATGTCTCAGCTCTGGGCATTTTCATTGGCTATTGCCATTCTTGGAACTCTCTCCCTGATCTCTTCTTTTCTGGCTTTCTCCAGGTATCTACTAAAGTGCCTCCTTCCACAAGAAGCCTTTCCCTTCTCTTTAATCATCATAGCTTTCATTTGGGATTATCCCAAATTTATCTGTATATATATATATATATATATATATATCCTATTTTTATATAGTTGTTTGCATATTATCTTTCGAGTAGGGATTAGGTTTTGTTGGAATTTTTTTGGAAGGGCAAGGGAAGAATTGGCCTTTTTTTTTATTCTCAGCATTTAATACAGTGTTTCATAGATAGTAGATACTTAATAGTGTAATAAGTGGCACAGTGGACCAAGCACTGGATCTGGATTCAGAAAGTCCTGAGTTTGGATTTGAGCTTAGACACTTATTAGCTGTGTGAATTTAGGCAAATCACTTAATCCTATTTGCCTCAGTTTCCTCATCTATAAAATGAGCAAGAGATGGAAATGAGAAATCACTCCATTTGCCAAAAAAATCCCATATGGGGTTATGAAGAATCAGACATGACTAAAAAGTGACTCAACTACAACAAAGATCTTAATAAATGTTTTTTGTCTTGACTCATTGACTTGACTCTTCATTCTTCTGAACTTCCCTATTACTGTCAAAAGCATCACCTGGTCATCCAGGTTCAAAATGTCTGTGTCATTCTTGACTCCCTCCACCCTCTTCCACACCACATATCCCTTGCCAAATCTGGTTTCTAACTCCAAAAGATCCTTAAATATATTTCCTTCTTTCCACTAACTCAGCCACAAACTTAGTGTAGGCTCTTATCATCTCTTGCGTGCACAATTGATTGCAACAATATTCTATTTGGTTATTCTTCCTTATGTCTCTTTCCACTCAGATCCATCTTCCACTCAGCTGGCAAAGTTATTTAGATCTGATTATGTCTACCCCATGCTCACTGAATCACAATGGTTCCCTATTACTTCCACAATCAAATAATAATTTTTCCATGTGGCAATTAAATTCTTTATAACCTGGATCATTTTTTACATTTAGCCCCTTTCACACTCTACTCCCTTACCTTCATTTCTTAGTTTTCCTACCTCCTTCCAAGTCTAAGTTCAAATCCTAAGTTTCTTTAAGAAAGACATATATATCTATGTCCCTTCCATCCTTCTTTAGTTACTAATACCTTCCACATTCGGGTTACCTCACTACTATGTTCATAACCATATGTATTATATTTCTAATAAATCTACTATATTTATAATTCACTATAGTATATATATGTTATATATAGTGTATATAGTATATATACACTATATATAACATATATATGTATATATGTGTGTGTGTATATATATATATACAATTTTTTATTAATATAGCTAGTTCTTTACATTTTGTATAGCTCATTAGAATGTTATCTTCTTGAATTCAGGAATTGGTTTTGCCTTTCTTTTTCATTCCTAGTATTCAGCGCATTATCTGGCATGTAACAAGCACTTGGCAAATGCTTAATGATTAAAAGACTGGCACTGTTTAGAGAAAAAAACAAAGGGATTGGGGAAAGCAATTTATACTCAAGATTCCCCAGTCCCTACTTATTCTCTATATCCCTGAAGAAATTTTTTTTATCTTAAGGAAATGTTCATTTTAAGATTACCAGAATGGTATAAAACATGTATATACATATACATATATATATATATATATAATTTACATACTTCTTTAATATATTTATATCACTAATATATATGTATTATTTATATATTATTGATCTAAATATATATGTTTACCTTCTAAAAACAAACATATATGTGTGTGTTTGGGAGATGAATGAAATTGGTGTGGAGGATTACTGTGAAAAACCAAGAATTAATATCTTTCATAAGGATTAGAATATTTGTTCAATAATAAATATCAAAAAAGCATTTCTTTCAGGGTTTGGTAGCTGTTATATGATTGTTATCATTCTTCCTGTTTCTTATTACTTTTCCTAAGTTACTGCAGAATTGAAAGAGTGTCACACAAGACTAAGGATCATTTTGTATTTGTTTTTTTACTGATTTATCAATGATCTTCAAGCATGAAAAGTTATTTCTAAAAATTATGCTAGACGTTCCCTATGTACCTGAAGGTATTCTGTGACTTTATTTTGCAACATATCTCTCACTTCCTGAAAGTTTTTCTCAAAGTGAACATTTTGTACCTTTCTAATTGTACTTTTACAAGATACCTTTCTTATATTTTATTTATACATATAATCTCTCCCACACTATAAAATCAATTCCGCAAGGGTAAAGATTATGCCCTATTCTTTAACCCTACAGTATTTAGTATATAGTGATCAATCAATACTGCCATATTTCAGTGACATAGCTAGCAGATGCCTTGTTGGAATCATGAATCCAAATATTCAAGTTTTTGATTTGGCTATTAATTCCCACTTCAGTGTTATCTACCAATTTGGGAATATCTATCCAGAATAACTTCCAACATATTCATATCAAAAAAGCTTACATTTTCTTTTGGCTTTTGAATCCACAGAGTGAATCCTAGAATAGGGTTCCATATTCAAATTTAGGACCTTCATTAGGCTATCCAAGGAAGATTTATTCCAAAGATATTAACATCTTATTTTCCTTTTACAATTCTTTAATTTTGCTGATAATAAACATCATAAAATAGTGAATATTGTATTGTAAATAGTGAAGGAAATGTCTCAGAGAGGCCATTTCCTTTTTTAGAACTCTATGACCTTCACAAACCAAGTTATTCCCACTTTTGCCTTCAAATTTGCAATTCCTTAAACATGGGCCAAAAAAAATTAATCACATATATATATTCCCATATATGTAGATTAAATTAAGAAAGTATCTCCAAGGGAAATCAATAAGCAATTTTCATTTATAAATTATGTATGGGAAAGGTTTTAATTCAAAAAAGACAAATTACACTTTTACATCTAAGGATATATGAATAAAACTATCTAAAAGAGTGGGGTTTGTATTTAATTTTACTTTTATTATTAAGAAATTGTCAGAAAAGAAAGTGAAATGGAAGAATTTATATTTAATTTACTCTGTGAACCAAGGGATAAACATTACAATTATCAATTCAAATTCCTTTCTAATTTTCACCAAAATCCTAAAGCAATTAGTTTTTCTTCATTGTAAGCTTACATTTCAGTATTTGCTTCTTTTCTATCTGAACGCAAAATGTTATGTACCATAAACCAACAAATTAACAATCTTAAAAAGAAATGAATGCCATTTCTAATTACTTAATGTCAATTATCAGAAATTGTTCATCAATCAATCCATCTATCCATCCATCAGATTTTTGGTTAAGAATCAAAAAACTCAAAAAGAAAAAGAAAAACTCCTTCATAAAGTCCAGAATTGATTTTTCTTTAAAAAAAAAAAAAAAAAAAAAAAGATTACCAGAATCAGTGGGCATTGGAAGAAGGATCCACACTAGAAAGTGAGAACAAGTTGAGGGGAGCAAGCAAGAAGCTTAGAACAATATCCTGACTGGAAATTCCAAGGAATCGCCAAGAACCACTATTTTGAATAAGAACATTCATGCCTTTGGTGCCTTTCAGCACTCTTAGGACAGATACATGAGAAAAGGTAAATCCCACTGGCAAAAGCCCCAAAATCAAATTCAAAACCAAACATGAACCAGCATTTAAGAGTGCAGGAGGGAGTTCACATTGGCAATGAAATCAAGTACTAAATCAGAAATGTAAATACTAATAAACAAACAAAAAAAACCCAACAAAATGAATATTTATGAGTCAGAGAAAAGCTCCACAACTAAATAGAACTTCAAAGGAAGAAAAAAATGGCTTTACTACAAGAACTAAAAGAATAGCTGAAATAAAAGGACAAAAAATATATTATTTAAGCTAGTATCAGAAAAGATATTTACCTTTCTATATAGATATAGATATAGATATAGATACACACACACACACACACACACACACACACACACACACACTAACTGAACTCCCAAAGAAAAAGAGATTCAGGACGAAATGAAATGGTAAGGAAATGTTATCAAAAATTCAGAGAGCAACTATTAAATAAACTATTTGTCAAATTAATAAAAGTGAGTTTTTGAAATGTTATGATACAAGCATGGTCTCAATATCTATATCAGAGGAAGAAAAAATAAAGAAAACTATAAACCAATATTCCTAATAATGACACAAAATGTTAAACAAAAATTAGAAAATAGATTTCAGGGGAAAAAACATGAAGGAAGAATGAATTAATCTCATGTATAAAGGCTTGGTTAAATATAAGGAAAAGCATATATGTAACATAATAATGATAACAGAAATAATAATGGCATAAATGGGTGGTACTAATAGATAAATTTTTGACAAATTTGACAAATCTAAAATTGATTTTTGTTTTTTCAAAAAGCACTAGAAAGCAGAAGAATAGGCAGGAATCACTTCAGAAAAAAAGAACAAAGGAAACAAAAAAGAGTCAAGCAAAAGTATAGAAGCACATTTTATAGTAGCAAAGAACCAGAAACTAAGGGAGTATCCATAGGGGAATGGCTTAACAAATTATGATCAATTAATATGAAGGAATACTACTGCACTTTAGAGGAAACCTGGGAAGATCTTAACCTATAAAAACCGATACAGATAAATAATTAGAGTTTAGAGAACAATTTATACAATAACTACATTACAAAGAAGAATGAGTCTGAAAAACGAGAATGATTAATACAACCAGCAACCAATAAGGCAATTTGTTTTCCACAGTTATACACAATTGTTACAAGGGCTTTGTTTTTCTCTCTTATCCCAACAATAGGGTGCAAAGTGGAAGATAGAGGAGAGAAATAGGGAAGGATAGAAGGCAAGAGAGGGGAAGAAAGATAGAGAGGAAGGGATTGAGAGACAGAAACAGAGACAGAGAGAGACAGAGACAGATAGAGAAAACTTTGAAAGGCTGTACTTAAACAGAAAATCAAATTGCATGTAATATCTACAATTTCACATAGAATCCTCTTTTTTTCTATTATTATATTGAAATTCCCATTAGGTGGCATTTGCTAAATTAAGAAGAAAAAAGCAAAGAGTTCAAGTAAATTATTTTATGAATTCACAGAAGAGAACAAAAGGCTTAGAGGGGAAAAAAATAAGAAAGACAACTTTTGAACTATGAGACTGAGTTTATTATATAATTCAAAATAAATATGCTATATGTAATGAAGATTCATGATTTCATATAATGTTTTCTTTTTTATGTTTGTTGCATATCCAAATGTCCATGTTTATTGATATTTGTCTAAATTCAAAATAATAACCATTTAAGAATTTACAAAATCAGGAACTATATTTAAGTACCAGTTAAGTCCCTGATACTTGTACTAGCATCTCAAAGAAATATCTTTAAAAAATTTAGGAAGCAATTAAAAGAGTGATGCTGTTCTTTCTATCTTATTTTTTCAATGAATTTCAGCATTCTCAATTAATGAGGGTGGAATGCAACTGTTCTTCATTTAAATACTATGTTATAATTGGCATCCTTTTATAAATATTTTTATGAGATAGGAAAATACCAACATTTACATTTTAAAATGAAGTAACTAAAGTGTATATGTGTCTCTAGATCATGAATTAAATCTTTGTTAGAACTATATAAATCAAGCATATGGCTTTTTCTCAATCAAGTTATCTGTATGTTAATTCTTTAATTTTAAGTCAAGTATCCAGGTTTCCTGAAATTTGTAAGCAAACCTATAATGAGTTTTATGTAAAGCATTCTTCAGTATAACCAGATAATACAGAAACAGCCTAACTCACAAGCATCATCATTTTTTGTGGCTTACAATGGCTTTAAAAAAATTTTTTTAATCTAATCTTCAAAGCCAAATATATTCATATATAAAAGAGCAATTCAGTTTAAACTTAAAACTTACATTTCTTCTGTTGTATGAATTTTATCGCTAGTTTCAAATAACCAAAGTGGAAGAGAGAAGGAAAGAGGGAAAAGAAACTATTATACATACAATGGGATATGTCGATTCTTAGTTCTTCAACAGGGAGCACCCAAAAGTACATTAAAATATTAATTACAAAATATAACATTGAAGCACAGAAACCAAATCCTATCATAAATTTTATGTTTAATCAAGCTATTGGTCTATTTCCTATAACATAAAAAGAAATAGCACACATTTGAGACCAGATATTATCTTGAGATAATTGACACTATATTTCCCATCTTAAAAAATATCTGTATTTTACTTACTAATTTTAGCTAACATAAATAAATTTGCAGATATCACGTCAAGATATTTTTCCTGCTGTATATTTGTGATATCATCTCATTACCCAGGAAATTTAATAGATACTTGCATTAAAAGTACTAATCAGTAAAATTCAGCTATTTCATGTGATCATGTGATAAGTATTGATTCATTCATTAAAAGCCCCAGTAGTAGTTTTTAAACATTCATGTAAACCATGTTAACATACAAAGACATATAATGCATAAACACTTTATGAATAACATATTAGCAATGTACCATTCTATAAAGATGCAAAATACTTGTAAGAAAATGTTTATTAACAATATTGAAAATATTTTAACTTCAAAAAGCACATATTAAATGTACAATAAAAACATGATACAGTTGTATCACGCTTTTTGCAAAGCTAATCACTCAAATACAGGACCTACATATCAGTAGTCTTGATAGATGCTCTATTGCATACATGTTTGTATAGTTTTGTGCCAAGTTCTGCTTCATAATTCATCAACATAGAAAATATTTCAATATCCAAAGAATAATGTATGGTAGAATAAATATGATCGATCCTATATAAAAAGGATTTACAGGAGAACAAGCAAGAATTTTATATAATAATAAGTCATGGATAGCTTGAAAACAGTACCTTTGAGAGGGCACCCACTTTAATGAAATTACAGGTCCACTGAAGTATTAAAATGTTTATGTCTATGAAACATAACTACTTCCCATTGGATAAGTGGAAAGAAAAGACAATATTTTAATGTGTACAGTTTTTTTCTTGTCTTTGAAAAATAAAAATGACAATATATCAAAATATGTTTGTTTGTTTTTCCAAAAATTCCTTATTTTTGACAAATTGCATGGAAGTTTTAGTATCTGACCTGTGTACCTTAAACCAGTACAAGTCTCAATAAAATGACAGTTCACAGCTCACTTGTACGTGGATTTTTAAATACCATGGCTTATATCATGTTCGCCTGAGACAAAACATAACATATAAAATATAACATATATTTTAAAAATAGAATATGGCAGAAAAAACAAAGTCAATGTTTCTGCTATTATCTAGGAATAATGTTAGAAAAAATTTCACCATAATGTGCCATTCCTACAGATAACAATAAAAACTAACTAAAGAGAATTTTTTTCTTTTTTTATCTTCATACCTATTTCTGGACAAACTTTTCCATTTTTCTGAGTTTTAACATTAACCATAACTTTAAAAAAAACACAAATTTAATTTCAACATTTTATAATAAAGTTAATAACATGTAATAAACGCAATCACCTCCAATATTTAGAACCTAATTTGGTTACTTTTTGATGGTGATGGTTGGTCAATAACAGAAAAGTATAAACGTAGCCCAAGGTATGTATATGACAATATTCTTGCAGTGCTTTTTGATTCGCAGGATACATAAAATTAATATCATTACTAAGAATTCAGCCTTATTTAGAATTAAATCTTTACAATATCATAGGTTATCTACATGTTATCTCTGTAGAAATATATGCAAAGAAAATATGGAGCTTTATCCAGTCAGAAAATCAACTAGAGCAATCTAGCTCTAGATTTCTAGAAACCTCACAAATATTTCGCTCTAAATAAAGCTTCTACGTTGTTAACAAAAAACTAAGATATTCTATTTTCTTAGTAGGTACCATTGAATCACAAAAATTTTGCATATGTATGTATAAGAACATATGTATATCCTATACAAGGTAGCCATCAAAATGTAGATCTCATAAAATCAAGCCAATAATATCTGTAGATTCCATTGGAAAATAATAGCTTGCCAGGTGCCTCTTCAATTCTATTTGAAAGGCTTTTCATTGTTGAGCATCAGAATGTTAATCAAAGAGCATCCCAAAATCAAATATTTGTAAGAACATTTATTTTTACTCAGCCTGCTACTCCTTTCCAGGTTAGTTCAGCTTCTAGTCAGACATATATCCAAGTCGTACAAAATGATAGTTAAAGAAAATAAAAATTCAAAGTGTGCTGCAAAATAGTGCATAGTAATCCATGGTACTGAGTGGTTAATTTTAAAATCCTATTTTTTTTCTGAGTTTGAAGTTTTTAAACCTTGCGGATGGTTGGAGTAGGAAAAAGGAAATTTACTAGGCAGTACAAAGGAAATCTTGTTGTCCTCTATTGTGGCAGTGGGGGTGTTTCCCAATCCTAACTTATCTATGTTGATAAAGGAAATCAAAAGCAGAGCAACAAGAAAAAAGTCCCTGTCAAATCAAAAGGTACCAATCCTTACCTTAATGGTGCTGGCCATAGTGCATTCAAGTTTATTAATCGTTAATTATTGATAATAATAATTATTGCTTCTCTCTGACCAGAAAGTAGTTTTGATGAGGTTGTTTAAAGCGGATGAGATTGTGCTAAGTCTGGGAAATGAAGTCAGCCAATGGCAGGAAGAGGTTTCTATTGGTCCTGGCTACATGACTCGAAGAAACAGGATATTTGGGAGCAGAGAGATAAGAGACCCTAAAAACAATGTTGTTTTTCTTGACTACATACAGCCAAGATTTGTTTTTTTTTTTTCCCTAATTAAAAAGAAGTGTCAATTGCTTGTGACTGACTGCTTGGGCAGGTGTGATTGGCTGTGCACTGTGTGTAACATTGTGCACTGAAGCAGGATGCAGGTGATGGTCCAACTGGGCCAAGTACTGTGCAATTTTACATAAGCTAATCCCTAGGGACCCACTTATTTAATATGTCTACCAAACAGGATCACTAAGTATTGACAGTCTCTGTCTTGTCAAACCTCATACATCATCATTAATAAGGAATCAGATAAATCAAGGTTCCCTGACCTTATGACTTTCTCATGAAAGGAAACTGTCAGGTAAAGTTCATTTAACAGAGTCACGAGATATTTATTAATAGTGTTTTGAATATTTTCAAGATTCTGATCAATGTCTAAGTTCCAAGACATCTTGATTATCCCTGGTACTTTCTCTCCTTCAAGGTATACAAATTTAAAGATTCAAGAATTTTATGAATCAAAATAAATGAAATGGGGGAAAGTGTCTTTTTACCCATTTTACTAAAAAACTAAATACAATACTCAAAATTTCTTTAGTTCACTATAATCACATAATGCCAATAGGAATACTCTCGCTTGGCAAAAGTCACAAAGGCAAAAAAACTTGGACAACCAAGGGATTTTGCCTGCATGTTATGTGAAATGATTAACTAAGAAATTTTCTAAACTTGATGCATAAGTTCAGGGTCACTTTTTTGTTTTCCTTTCTCCTAATAACAACAAAAACAACAACAATAGCAGCGAACATTCAGACAATGAATATAGGCATGCACATTACTTAGAGAATTTCCTACATAATTTTTATTACTCATTTTCAGGAAATGACATACTCTGGCAGTAACATTTTGCCTAGACAGGCTACAGGAAAGTTTCACAAGTAAAAAGGTGTGGCCCAAATATGTAACAGAAGAGAACACAATAGAGTCAAATCCTGAATCAAAGTCCACTAAGAGTTACAGATAATTGATCAAGGAACTGATTTGATGAAACCATAAAGGTTACACCATTCAATACAAACCACAAGTCTCATTTTTGTAAACTAAACTATCTTTTGTCTACCTAAAAAACAACAACAAAAATGATTTCACCTTTGTGCCTGGCCAAGAAAGATGACAAATGAATTTTTTTCCTTTTCTGTGTGAAAATCAAAACCTGACCAGTTTGTAGCAATTGTATTTGGTGGGAATGTTGATTTCCTTTACTTTCATCTCCAAACAATGAGTGAGATGAGTAGCTGATTAGAAATTCATTTCCCCTAAATTTTCAAAACACTTGGAGCTATTTTATGTGGGTAATTTCCACCCAATGTTCTTTAGTTTCTCTTCTTTCATAAGAAGTAGTAGTTTAAAACAGCACTATAGATAGCATACAGTACTCTATTATGGTTGACAACTTCAATATTCAAAGTACAATTAGATAATAAGAAAAAAAGACAAAAGAAAATTCTTCATGACCATTTAATGTTGACCCTTCTCTCTACTTCTTCATAATTTAACATATTCTTTATCTCTATAGTAAAAGCATCAAGGATTTTATTTCTATTGAAATATTCCAATATAATAAAGCGCTATAACTATTTTCCCTGGCTCAAATGTAATACAACCAAATATGTACCTAGAGATGTTTTCTGAGTTAATGTAATTTTTCTTAAGTAGACAAAAAAAATCTAAACATTAATTTCCTTGAAAATATTTTATAAATCTAAAAATAGAAATGCTTTTTTATGCTTTTTAGTGTTTTAAATAGGAATATGTTTTGTCAAAAGCTTTTTCTGCATCTATTGAGACAATCATCTGATTTCTATTGGGTTTGTTATTGATATGGTTAATTATGTTAATAGTTTTTCTTATATTAAATGAACTCTGAATTCCTTGTGTAACTTAAATCTAGTCATAGTATGTAATCTTTTTGATATATTGCTCTAATTTTATTATTAGTATTTTTGTGCCAATATTCAAAAGGGAAATTGATCTATATACTTCTGGTTTAGCTATCAGCACCATAATTGTGTCAAAAAGGGAATTTGATAAGACTTCTTTTTTAGCTATTTTTCCAAATAGTTTATATAATATAAGAATTAATTGTTGTTTAAATGTTTGGTAGAATTCATTTGTGAATCCATCTGGGCCTAAGGATTTTTTTTAAGGACTTCACTGATGACTTGTTCAATTTCTTTTCCTAAGTAAGATAAATTATTTAAGTATTTTATTTTCTCTTCTGTTAATCTGGACAACTATTAAAAATGTTATCCATTTCGTTGAAATTGTTAGATTTATCATCTCATCGTCGGACAAAATATAGCTCAATAATTGCTTTAATTTCCTCTTTATTGGTCATGAATTTGCTCCTTTCATTCTTGATACTTGTAATTTAATTTTCTTTTTATTTCTATATAAAATTAGCCAATTGTTTATTTATTTTATTGGTTTATTTTTCTCATATGACCAGATTCTGGTTTTATTTATTGATTCAATAGTTTTCTTACTTTCAATTTTATTAATCTCTCTTTTGATTTTCAGGATTTTCACCCTAGTGTTTAATTAACGATTTTTAATTTGTTCTCTTTCTAAGTGTATGATGCATGCATTTAGAGATTTGACACTTTGACTCCTGATAAATTTTGGCATGGTGTCTTACTGTTATTATTTTCTCTAATGAAACTATTGTTTCTCTGATTTGATCTTTGACCCACTTATTCTCTATAATTGGATTATTTAGTTTCTAATTAATTTTTGATCTATACTTTCATGACTCTTTACTGAATGTAATTTTAATTGCATTATGATCTCAAAAACATGCGTTCAATATTTCTGCTTTTCTATAGGAATTGTGAGGATTTATGCCCTAATACATGGTCAATTTTTGTGTGAGGACCAAGTACTTTTGAAGAAAAAGTATATTCCCTTCTATCCCCAATCACTTTTTGCCAGTGATCTATCATATTCAACTTTGCTAAAATTCTATTCACTTCCTCAACTTCTTTCTTGTTTATTTTATGGTGAGATTTATTTAGTTCTGAGAGGGGAAAGTTGAGGTCCATCACCACTATAGTTGCTGTCTATTTCTTCCTGTAATTCATTTAACTTTTCTTTTAAGAATTCTGTTGCTATGTAATTCAGTGCATATATATATATATATATATATATTAAATATTGCTCTTTACTTCATTGCCTATGGTACCCTTAGCAAAAACAAATAAACCCATTGCCTATGGTATCTTTTCATTTTCCCCACTTATCTCTTTGAATTAGATCTATTTTGTTTTTGCTTTGACTGAGACTGTGATTACCACAGTTGTTTTGGATTATTATTTTTTTTTACTTCAACTGAAGCATATTAGATTCTGCCCCAGTTCCTTTTGCTTATTCTCTGTGTGTGTGTCTCTCTGCTTCAGGTATCTGTAACAAAATATTGCACAATTCCACATTTTTTAATTCACACTGCTATCCTCTTCTGTTTTATGGGGTAAGTTCATCCCATTCAAATTCAGATATGATTACTACTTGTGTACTTCCCTATATGCTACTCTCCACCATCCTCATAGTTCATCCTCCTTCATTCTCCTTTCACCCTGTACCTCCTGAAAAGTGTTTTCCATCTGATCAGAGCCTTCCCCAATCCACCCTCCCCTCTATTAACAGTCTCCTCTTATCCTTCTCTCATTCTATTTCCCTGAAGAATAAAATAGATTTCTATGCCCAGCTAAATGTAAATGTCATTCCAAGCTGATTCTGAAGAATCTTCCTCAGAATTGTAAAAGTTTTATTGCACCTTTTTGTGTTATTTATCCCATTGTACCTCTCCCTTTCCCTTTCTTCTAGTACATCCCTCTTTCTAACATCTTAATTGCATTTTTTTAGATATCATTCCATCACACTCAACTTACAACTATGCACTTTATGTATATTTCAACTGCCCTAATAATGATAAAGTTCTTAAGAGTTGAAAGTATCACATCCTAATATAGGAATGTAAACTGTTTAACCATATCAAGTTCCTACTGATTTCTCCTTCTTACCTTTTTATGCTTCTCTCAAATCTCATATTAGAAATTCAAATATTTTATCCTTTTAATTAGTCTTTTAATCATGAATGCTTGAAAGTTCTCATTTTTACTAATACTTGTTTTTCTCCTGAAGGATTTTACCTGGTTTTGCTGGGAGGTGATTCTTGATTGTTATCTGAGTTCCTTTGCCCTTTAGAATATTATATTACAAGTCCTCTATTTCTTAAATATAGAAGCTGCTAAATCTTGTGCTATCGTGACTTTGGGTAAATGATATTTGAATTGTTTTGTTTTGTTTTTATGGCTACCAAGAATATTCTTCTCAAATCTTTGTATAACATTCTTGGGGGTTTTCATTTTGGGATATTTTTCAGGAGTTAATTGGTGGGTTCATTCAATTTCTATTTTATCCTCTGTTTCTAGCATATCAGGCAGTTTTCTTTGATCATTTCTTAAAATATGATGTCTAGGTCCTTGCTAATCATGTAATTCAAAAATTCTTAAATTATTTCTCCTCAATTTATTTTCCAGATCAGTTGTTTCCCCATTGAGATATTTTCACATTTTCTTCTATTTTTTTAATTTTTTTGATTTTTTTAAATTGTTTTTTGGAGCTTTATGAAGTTGTTACCTTCCACTTTCCTAATTCTAATTTTTAAGGAGTGATTTTCTTCAGTGAACTTTTGCACCTCTTTTGCTATTTGACCAATTCTGCCTTTTAAGTTGTTTTCTGCAGTAGATTATTATGCCTCTTTTTCCATTTGGCCTGTTCTATTTTTTAAGATGCCTTTTTCCCCCTCCCAATATGCCTCCTTTTCCAATGTGTTGACTCTTTTTTCATGATTTTCTTGCATCACTCTAATTTCTTTCTCCAATTTTCCTCCACCTCTCTTCTATGGTTTTTAATTCTTTTTGCACTCTTCTGGGATCTCAAACCAATTCATATTTTTTCTTTCAGACTTTGCACATAGCTACTTTGATTTTGTTGTCTTCTTTTGAGTTTTGTTTTGATCTGCTCTGTCATTATAGTAATTTTCTATGGTCAGATTCTTTTTCATCATTTTCTGATTTTCCAGCTTGTTTCTTCATTTTGAACTGTGGAAGAGACACTGTCCCAAATTTCAGCATTTCTGTACTATAGTTTTCAAAGTTAGCTCTGAGATTAGCAAACTCTCAGTTCTTCCAAAGAGGTATGATTTAAGGAGAACTGTGGTCACTGCTCTCCTGACCTGTATCTTAATTTGTAAATAACCACAAACTCTTTTCTGTCCTAGAACTATGACCAGAACCCTATTCCTTGCACTGGGATTATCACCCAGAATCCCATATGGTCAATGCAACAGAGTCCTGGTTCCAGTGCCAGTAAAGGATTCTCTGTAATTTTCTTCTGACCTGTTGTCTCACACCTTTGCTATCTGTTGGTTGAGAGTCCTGGAAACCATCACCACTGTGATTCAGTCATACCTAAAGCCTAAATTGGAATACACTTCACTCTCATCCCCAGGGAAACAGACTTTTCCTTCAGATTTTTCATGTTTCCTTGGGCTAAAAAATTGTTTTACCCTATGCTTTCATTGGCTCTACTGCTCTAGAACTTGTTTAGAGATGTTATTTTAATGTTGTTTAGAGATGAAATTTGGAAAGCTCAAATGAATCCCTGCCTTTATTTTGCCAAATTTTCTCTGGCTCTTATCAGTAATTTCTAAATTACACAGATTAATGATTTATGTGTTATGATTATTTAATCTCTAGGTTGAATCATTGGTGAATCAGTTTCATGTTTCATGCAATCTGGTCTCTAAACTGGGAACAAGGAAGGATTGGGCAATACCTTGGGAATATCTAATAAAAAGATAATGGAATGGTCTGAAAAAAACCTGTTTATATTACTAAGTGTGACAGAAAAAATTCAGAAGAACATTTCTTTTTCTTTCAGTTTCAACTTTAATTCTGATAGCCAAGTCTTTCTATTATCAACAACTATTTAATTGTATGCATGTTTTTCTTTCTTTAAGTATTAGAGCATCCCCTCACTACATATATGTATATATATATTTATATATATATATATATTTATATATATATATATATATATAATTAGCCACCTGGAGCTGACTTGTAATGTAAAATTACACTAGGCACTTTAGAAATAATATGAACTTTTTCATTGTAAGCAAGTGATTTTATTTAAGAACATAATAATCTTTAAATTTTTAGGAAGTATGTATAGTAGTTACAGTGATGAAGTTGATATACCTTTTGCTGGAGTTAGCCCAATGTTTGAGAAGTTCCAAAGAAAAGTATGAGAGATAAGAGGTATTAGACAGACTCCAAATAGAAGGTCTACAGAACCATTGTGATGACCTCATTTTTGTATGCCTGTGAAATCTGGACAATATATTAGTGCTATTCTAGAAACTTGAATTACTTCCATTTGAATTGTCTTAGGAAGATTCTGAAGATCACCTGGCAAGATAAGAAAGCAGACAATGAAGACCTTTCTCAAGCTGAACTGCCAAGAATGAAAACTCCACTACAGAGAATACAACTGTGATGGGCACCCTCAAGATCTCTTTGAAGAACTCTGGAATCTATTGGAAGACATGGGAGACACTTGGCACAGGGTCACCCAGCATTGTGTGCCCACATCGAAGAAGGTGCTGTGCTTTCTGGGCAAAGCAGAAACACAGTAGCTTAAAGGAAATGTGAGATGTGTAAATTCAGAATCATCTCTACTCTAAATGTTCATATGGACTGTTTGTGTCCCAACTGTGGTAGAGCCTGCCAAGCTCATATTGATCTGATCAGTCACTGTTAGACACATTGTTCCTTAACTCCAATATAGTGGTGTCATTTGGTCCTCTTCAAAAATAAAGGATAAAATCTTATCTTTAACCTTAATATCTGTATGATCATAGGAAATCACTTAACCTTTATAAGCCTTAGGATGTGTAGGTTATTAAAGAGTTTTTAAAGGGCCAGTTTAGGTAATTTTCTTAATCCTACAGAGAGAATTCGTAAGATAATGATTTTGTTCTGAGATAACATTACTCAGGTCCATCTTTAAAAAATTTAAATTTGATAAAATAATGAAACTCATAGGCCATTTGACAGTTAATCAAAAGAGATTAACTTAGCCATAATGAGAATATATTCAAGGAAGTCATGTATTAAAAATATCATAAGTTGATTCAGCTGAATAATGCTCCTTTGCCTGAGTTCCCCATTGTGATCTGCCAACCAAGCACCTGACAGCACCTGAAGCACTTTATGTCTATTTTGTACTCACATGAACAAGAAACTATGACAACAGCCTAAGCCCTTAATCCTCAGAGCTAAATCTCAAGGATGGTTTCAATGTATTTTGAGGGGAAAAAAATATTACTCTCACAGGTTTAATACAGTTTAAACTTCACTTCACTGCAAGCAATTATATGATGCAGTGGATAGAGGGCTAAGCCTACAGTAAGGAAAACTCATCCTGAGTTCAATCCAGCCTCAAACATTTAGTAGCTGTGTGATCTCAGGCAAAACATCTAATCTCTGTTTGCCTCAGTTTCCTTATCTGTAAAATGAGCTGGACAAGAAATGGCAAACCACTCCATTATCTTTGCCAAGAAAACCCCAAATGAGATCATGAAGAGTTGGACACAACTAGGAAATGACTGACTGAAAAGTTTCATTTCCTTCTCTGTTTATCCCAAATGAAATATAACTATATATACTTATATGTATATATTAGTAAAGATTCAGGTCAAAAAGTAAATTTTGAATGTATTACTAAATTGTTTCCCTTTGGAGCAGTACTAAAACGTTATAGACTGTATATAAATGCTTGGATACATGTATAGAGGCTTCTCTCCATCTTGAGAATCTTGGAAATCTGCTCTTCAAGGCATGATTTATAAAAAGTACCTTGTAGAGAATATACAGTATGTCTAGATATTTTGAAACTGGCCAACTAAACAACTGTTGAAGAAGAGAAGCTTGCTTTGGCTGCAGAGACATTCACAAAATTCTGTTGATTTCAGCTACTTCCTCTACTAATTTTTTTGTTGCTTTTATTTAGTAATTCCTTAGTTCATAGTATCTAGTGAGAGTCCACGCTGACTGTAGTTTTGAAAAGCTCTATGAGCAAGTCACAAAAATATGGAAGTTAGAAACTGAAAAGTGCTGAATGGTAGAATTGTTATAATAACCTAGGGAAACATTTGTAAACTAATGCAGAGTGAAATGAATAGAACCAGGAGAATAATTTATACAATAACAATTGTATTGTAAAGACAAACAATTTTGAAAAACCAAAAAAATGGAATTGCTCTAGAGAGCTCATTATGAAATATGTTGTCTAACTTCAAATAGAGAGGTAGTAAACTCAGAATGCAGACTGAATCATACACACGTACATGTATATATGCATGTATTTATAGCTATGACCTGGCTAATGCAGAAATTTGTTTTGACTGAATATATATATTTGTAATTTGAAATAAAAAAATTCTCAATGATTTCTCAATGAATGAGGAGAGGGAGAAAAGATAGAAGAAAAACAAGAACTAAAAATTATATATAATTAATTTTTAAAAACAAATTAATAAAAATATAAAATTAAAGCATACTATGCTTTTCAACATAGGAAAGCACTTAAAAATCTATCAATAAATTAAACTAAGAAAAAAGGCAATTTTGAAGTAACAAATTAGCTTTAAAAAGACTCCTTTTATACCACTAAATTAATTATGTACATATATTTATTTATACATTTGTTTATTGAATAAGATATGAGTGAAAGAACAAATCTATGGTTTTATTGGTTTCCCTGTATTGATGCAGATCAATAATTCAACTATAATTTATCATTTTAAACAGCTGAGACACTGTCAGGTTAAATAATTTGCAGAGGATCAAACCTTTAATATATGCCAGAAACAGTACCTGAGGCCAAGTTTTCTTGTCTACAAGTCTGGCCTTCTCTCTGCTATGCTTCCTTTTAACTAATCAGTTGTTCAATTCATAGCTGGAAGCTTTGGACTTTCAAGGTGATCAATCTTGACTCCTCTCAGCAATTACAGAAAGATACTACATAGTACTCGTTATACCAGAATATATTATGTTAGAAGACTTTAGGTGAAGGAAAGAAAACATTTTCTTTTGAATTTATTACAAATGATGTGTCAAAATAAGAAGTAAATTTTCAATTTAGTTAACTTGCATGAATATAAATTTTTTTGTCCACATACAGATGCAAAAATAAGCCTACCTCAAGTGACAAGTGCTAAGCAGGAATTGAATTTATGGAACAATAAAGTAACTGCTATGGTTTGTTTGCTTTTTTCCCCAGACGGAAACTAGAAATAATCTCAGACTTGTACTTCCATTGTTACCAGGGGATGTTAAACGTACCACCAAGATTTTTTTAAATTGTTGCTATGTTCTTCCTAAGGAAGTATCTTTTAAATCAAATTAAATTTAATAGTTTTTTATTCTAAAAAAAAATGCCAGGTAGCCCTCAAGTCCAGTAAGTTATTGTTGTTCAGTCATATCTGACTCTTCATGATCCTATGCCAGTATTGTCCACAGAGTTCTCTTGATGAAGATACTGAACTGGTTTGTCATTCCCTTCTCCAGTGGATTAAGATAAACATATGTTAAGTGATTTGCCCAGAGTCGTGCATTTAATTAGTGTCTGAGGCTATATTTGAACTCAGCTCTTTTTGATGTCAGGCATAGCACTATATCCACTTCGTTCCCTAGTATCTCCCATGTTCAAATATGGACTCAGACAAATAGTATTTGTGAGACTTTGAGCAAGTGACTTAACTTCTATTTACCTTTGTTTTTTCATCTACTAAAAAAGGATAATAATAGCACTTAACTCCTAGTATTGTTCTGAGGATCAACTGAGATAATATTTGAAAAGTGCTAAGCATAATATCTGGCACACAATTCAATGTTAGCTATTATTATTCTAAAATGAGTAATTTTAATAAGTTCTATTTTTATTTCATTGAAATAAAATATGTTTCTAGAACCAGACACCTAAAAGGAATACAAGTTATTTTTAAAATTTATAATTTTCTTGTTGAATAGGAGGGTTTTGAAGAGAAAAGAGGTTAATGATAATCAATTAATGATATCAAAAAAAAAGAAAAAAGAACATTGATAAATCATTTAAAAATACAAATGAAAGAGCAGAATTCAGAATGAAATCAAAACAAATACAGCAATGGTGGAACCAGCATGTTAAATATGAAATATATATGTTTTAAAAGCTGTAGTATTGGAGATTCAAAATTTCATATGGTGGTCTTCTTTTTTCTGTTCTTTAATGTGGAAATGTTCATGTTTGTTGATGTTTATCAAGTGCATAGTAATAAAATGGAAAAATTAAAAACAAAAGTTCATGAATTTGTTGTAAAATAGTAGAATTTTGTGATTTTTAATCTCACTAATTTATTAGAAATAAACTCCAAACATAAAAATGAATTACATCATCTTAAATTTCAGAAATAGAATCTTATGTTTATACAGCCCAGTCCTGGAGAGATAAAGTGACTTTGCTGAAGTGATACAGCTAGAATGACCAGCCTAAAACTTATCTCTATGACTTCTAATACACCTACCTTCTGATCTTATAAAAATTTTGAGAAGATTCATAGCTGCCTGATATATTAGTGCTATGTTAGTGAATTTATTATTAATTAAATGGAATATGGAATACATATCTTTTCAAAGGTTATTTCTTTCTCCACGTTTCCAGATCTGAGAGGATTAGAATGCACTTGTATAAATGTAGAACTGGGAGAGAATTATATAAACTTCAGCAGATCACACCTATTTTTATCTAAAAGAAACAGTATTCAATCTGAAGTCAAACAATGGGGTGCCCAGGGAAACTTCAGCCAAAATGAAGGTCAAAAGAGAACAAAGATTAACAATGAAATGGAATTAAAGTGAAGGATATATCTTGGAGCTACAATAGAAGTGGGCAAGAAACTCGTCCAGTAAGCTTTGTTTTATCTGCACTTGTTGACTGGCCACCAAGAAAGTCTCCCCACCTTCAAAAGTGCCAGAGGGTCATACTGCCTACATGAAAAAAGCTCAGCCCAAATGCCCAGCCTGTGCCCCAAGAGACAGTTGTCCTAGGAATGCATGGGTATGCCTTCCACAAACTGACCTCCAGGGCTTAGCTTCAAGGAAGCTGTTTTGCAGTAGTTCCCAAGGAGTTTTGTTGAAGTTCCATCTTATTGCCCTTCATGATTATTCATTTAGGTTGGTTTTCTTTTCTTTTAGGCAATGGGATTAAGTGACTTGCCCAGAGTCACACAGCTGTATAAATTTCTAACTCTAGATTTGAACTCAGATCCTCCTTACTCTAAGGCTAGATGAATCTTATTAACTTTGTATTTCAGGTTTCAGCTCCTGGTCCATAAAATAAAGAGATTTAGACTAGATGATCTCTAAGTTCTTTTCTATGTTGACATAACATCACTTGACCCTATTACTTTCCAATGCTAGTCTGATCCATATGGGTTGCTTGAGTTTTTCTAGTTGTTCTGGTATATTTTCCATACCAAGGGGGAAAAAATACTGTAGTGTTATATACATATAGCAAACAACAATATGAAAAGGGTATATAATGTTCATTTAAATAATAATAAAAATAATATTGATCATAATAATGAGGATGTTGAATTTTACCTTGAAAACAAATTAAATAAAATAATGTGTGAAGTGAAGTAATAGAGAGAGAGAAGAGAAGAGGACATAGGACAGAACCCTAAGATGTTATGATAGTATGATGATTAAATGGTATGATCTGGGGAAAAAAAACACAGGAAAAGACAGAGGAGAGGTCAGGTAAGTAGAAGAAAAACCAAGAGAGAGTAATGTCCTGAAAAGCAAGGAAAAAGAATAACTGATTGAGAATACAAATCATGGAAATGATGAACAGTTTGGAAGAAAGAAGATGGACAAGCAATAATGGTTTTGTTTCATTTTTAAAAAATGATATCATTACAAGCAAAACATTGATTTCAAAGACAGGTTATAGAGACAACTTAAGGAAGATAGTTCTCCTAAAAGAAAACATCAAAAAACAAACAAATAAAAACAAAAAAACTAAACAAGCACCATTATGCAAAAAATAATACAAGAAAAGTGATGACTCATTTGAGTGTATGTGTAGGGGGGAGGGTGAGAGGAAAGAAACAAAATAAAGAGGAATGTTTCATTGTTAAGTGCTGTAATTGTTCTTTGGTAAATTATTTGTTGGCATTCTTTGGTCACATATTTTCGGAATGACAATTGACTGGCATCTTTATGTATATATATTATACTTTATGTATATATGTGTTTTTATGTACATATGTAGGTCAGATATATAAATATATGTATATATGTGTATATATATATAGGAAACAAAGTCCTTATGTGAGAAATTTGATAGAAGATTTTCTCTCTCAAATTGACAATTCCCTTCTTATCCTTGGTCCACTAATTTTGTTTAAGTAAAAGGTTTTCAGTTTCACGTAATCAAGCTTCAGTTTCAATGTTCCAAATCATCAGCGTTTCAAAAATAGGAGAGAAGGAGAAACTTCTTCAATCTATTAGCAAAAAGACAGCCTATAAAAATAGATAACATGACAAAGGGGAATAATAAGATATAAAAGAAAGTTAAAAAAAAAAAAAAAAGAGGGAGACTTTGACTTGGTGGTGAGATGGAGCCCAACCAAAGAATACACAAGGGAGAAAAAAAGAAATATGAGACCTGGAGGTGTTATAATGACTATTCTTGGATTTGATCTTTAAAAAGACCACTATCCTTAAGAGTGTACTGTTCCTTCGTGGACAGCATCCTCTCTCAAGAGAAGAATAATCAGGATTCCTAGGACTACTGATATGCAGAAGAGTAAGAGGGCATGGATCCATAGAGGAATTTTCATGGCAAATAGGAAGAAAACTGATCATGGAGAATGCATGGGGTAAGTAATCAACTACACAATCAGTAACTCAAGAAAATTTCTACCTCTTCCATCAATACATCTATTCTTTCCATCACATATAGAAATTTATATTTCCAAGTGAAGTATGGCAGAATAAAGGGAAGAAAGAGAAGTATTTACAAAGAAATGGTTTATAAGAGGGAACTCAAAATAGACGTTTTAATTCCATGAGGAATGGAGAGGTTAAAGAAGGAATAAATGAAACTGAAAAGTTTTTAGTTAAACAAAATTAGTGGACCAAGGATAAGAAAGGAATTGTCAATTTGAGAGGGGAAATCTTTCTATCAAATTTCTCAGATAAGGACTTCGTATCCCAGATATATATACATATATAATATATATATACAATTATGTAAATACCCTTTAATCTGGAGATTCATGCCTCAAGGAGATCAATAATAAAAAGTTCCCATATATAAGAAAATACATTATTATTATCATTAGTATTATTATATTATAGCACTTTAGTGATAGAAAGAAACAGAAACAAAGTATCAGATGCCCATAGATTGGAAAATGACTAAACAAATAGTGATACAAAAATATAACATAATACCACTGTGCTATCACAAATGATAAATATGAGGAATGCAGAGAAGTATGGAAAATTTTACATGATCTGATTCAAAATGAAATGAGATGAGCAAAAAGACAAAAAACAAAAAATAAAAACACCAAACCATACTACTGCCAATGTAAATTTAAAGAAAAATCCACAAAACATTTAAAAGTGAACATTATAAACATTTTTTTTAAATCCACAAGGTGGAGGTAAGAAAATTAAATTAAACTAAATGTATAATAACACTTTTCTTTCCTGAGTATCCAATATTATGACAAATAAACTGATTTAATACTTTGTTTTCTCTTTTCTATTGTTGTGATACTTAAAGAAATTTGTAGGCTTTTTGCTATCTCTTTCTCTATCTCTTTCTCTCCATTCATCTTTGTTTTTGTTTCTATATGTGTCTACCTCTCTCTCCCCTTCTCTATCTCTTCCTTCCTATACCTAGGTCATATAATTAGAAATAGTTCACAAAATGAAAGTTATTGGCTTATTTAAATGACCATGAGAATGAAGAAAGGATATTGTGACAACTATTCAATTAAACATAAGTTAGCAAATGGCTCTACTAACCCATGTACAGAATATTTTAAAGTATCCAATCACATCATGAAGTCAGGGTCATATTTTCCTTCTAGTCTACCAGTATTTTAGAAGTTCATGTTTCAGTGAGCAACACTAGCTCTCCTTACAGGGTAACAAAAGAAAGAATTTAATTGAGTATTCCAGTTTTACCTGGAAGGTCTATTTTAAGAGTATGATATATGCAATCTCTTCCTCCAGATAAATGACAGCTTGCAGAGGGTATATGTGGTACCAATAGCCATACAGTAATTTAAAAATTATTCCAAATCTATAACTCCATGTCATTCTTCCTCTCTAATGGCATCACTAAAGAAAATTATACAAAAGCGTTATCAGATAAGAGACTGGAAAATACAACAACAAAAATGAGTAAGGTTCACAAGTATAATATATGTTAGAATGTCCATATGGCAAAAAGATCTGAGATTATCTGGATTCTAATTCAGACCCAAAACCTATTGGCTGCAAAACTGCAGAGTTCTGTGTAATTCTGGGTAGCACATAACTATAGGCTCGTTTAACATCTCTGAACTTCAATTTCCTCATCTATAAAATATATTAATAAATTCAATGATAACATATATATGTGTGTATATATATGTATATGAAAATTTTGTATAAATTGTAAAACATATGAGAAACATTTTGAAGGAAGGGAGATGAGAATCTGCTTCTGTTATTTCATTCATGTATAGGCCTTCTAGTGTGAGGATTCTTATTGATGATAAATAGGCAATTTATCTGTAATTTACAGTTTTAGAGTTTCCTGAAAGCATTGAGATTACAAAACTTACTCATTTAGTTTTTGTAAAGGCAGGAACTGAATTCAATAATTTTTTTTACTCCAAATCTGTCTATCCATTATATTATGCTCCCTATTGTGAAAGTACATGAAGTTGAGTCTTTCTTTGATAATAATATAGTATAAATATTTGTTCAATTATTAATTGGTCTTTAAAGCACTTTGAAATTTTTGATGCTACATAAATATCAGTTTTTATTGTCATCATCACATCATAAATATCAGTGTTAATAATTATCTCCAATATCTTCATTGTTACCAACATCACCATTATTATTAACAATGGTTTTGTTTTCTTTTTTTCTACTTCTGAATCTTTCCACTGTCCCAGAGATATTCAGAGCAGAGATGAGCAGGTGTTGAGACCTTTGACCAAAACTAAGATTGCTTTTAACTTCTCTATAAAAGGTAAGGCACAGAAAATGTGATTGACCCAGAATTATGTTAACACAAAGGAAGATAATAAGAGATATTATTTGCGTTTATAATCTGTTCTTATCATTTGTACTTTTAGATCTTAGCAATATACCCTGGCAGAATGAATATTATCCAGAATTTGTCTCAAAAATTACTAATATATCATCTTTATAATAGAAAGGGGGAATATGTCTAATTCTTTTTTTTTCTAAATTTAATGAATACACAAAATATTTCCGAATACAAAATAGATTATTAAAATGAAATTGCAAATCTCTATTATGTAACCTATATAATATTGCTTTTAAATAAATTAGTATCCAAATATGTATAGATAATAAATTTAACACATTTCTTTCAAAGTTTTCCTGTTTGCCTACATTTGCTTCAACTGTCATCTGTCCTTTTCTGGATTTTTTTTTTCATTTCTTCAATGATCCATCCTTCTTTTCTTTTTTTGTGAGTGGAGGGGTGGAACTGATTCCCATCTAAAGTTTTAATTTCTAACAATTAAAACAACCACCATCATTGTAAAAATATTCAAATAAAATCAATACACATATTTGCCATATCCAAGAATGTATATCTCATTCTAAATTTTGGATACATTACTCAAAGGAAATGGGTAACATGCTACAGCACTGGGCTTCTGAAATAGTGCTTGGTTGAGTTGTTAATGCTTTCAAAGTTGTTTTTTCATTAAAATGCTTTAGCACTTGTATAAATTAATCCATTTCTCTACTCATGTTAATCTGCATTAGTTCATATAAACCTTTCCAGAGTTCTCTAAAAATTTCCCTTTTCATTATTTTTGTAACACAATAATATAAATTCACAAATTATAAATTTAGCCATTCCCCAATTGACACATGCCTCTGTTTCTAATTCTTTGCTTTAAGAAAAAGTTAATATAAATATTTTCATAAATATAAGATCTCTCTCCTCTTTCTTTGATATCTTTGGAGAATATACTTAGTAATTGTATTCTTGAGTAAAAAGATCAGAATTTTTTACTTTGGAAACATAGTTCCACATTCCTTTCCAGAATGGCTAGAGCAATTTAAAACTCCACCAATTAGATGCCAGTTTATCTATCTTCCCCTAGTCTCTGCAGCAATTGTCATTTTCTTTTTTTTTTTTAATCTCTACCAATGTCATAAGTATTAAATAGATCCTCAGAATTGCTTTAACATGTATTTGTCTGAGGCTATCAAAAACCAATTGATTGAGACTTTGTATTAGATAGTAGAAGCACCTATATATTATTTAACAGTTAAGCAAAGGATTCTTACTCAATCATAGCAGATTATTCAACAAGGATATACACTGAGGATAATCCAAACTGATTCAATGGAATTAAATCCCCTTGCATTAGTTGTGTTCATTGGGGCACCTAGCTAAGCATCATAAAGTGCCTGCAACTCTTCCTGAGGGTTTTGTACTCTGGAGAGGAAGAATAAAGTCAATGACCCAAGTATTCCCTCAGCCAATTAAATCTTGAGATTTGTTTCAGTATCTTTTGAGGGGAAAAAAACCTATCCTAAGTGCATGGGGGAAGAGTTTAGGATATTGCTCTCACTACAACTTTTTCAGTTAGTGATTTGGAAATTTTGCTGCGAGTCTGTTGATAGCTTGAATGTGGGAAATGGCAGTTCCTTATATGTCTAAAATATCAGATCTTTATTAGAGACATTTGCCCCACAGATTTTTTTCTTAATTAATGACTTCTTTTTTTAATTTTACCTGCCTTGATTTTGTTTGTGGGAAAAATGTTTGTATCCTAAAATCAAACAAATTAAATTTTATCATTTGGTTATGCCACAATTATTTTTAGAAGTTGCCGGTATGCATGTTCTGGAGAAATAATTACTGAAACTATTGGAAAATTGTTTTCCTAATTAATTTATTCCATATGCAATTAACAGTCATGATCATATTACATGTATCTGAATGAAGACAGATAATAAAATAAAGGGGAAAGACCAAAAACTTAAATGTAGTAAACTGAATATATAATATTTTATCTTCCAGACTAAATTTTGAATACCATTCTGAGATTAAAATGTCCAGACCTTTTGATACAGAAACTACATTGATAGATATGAGAGATAGCAGTAATAAAAGCACCAAAATATTTCTAGCTGCACTTTTTTAATAGCAAGAACTGCAAAGTGTATATCTATAAATTGGAGAATGGTTGAAAATATGTCAAAAGGAACATGGTATTACCATATTGTAAGAAATGAGGAATATAATAAACATAAAAGGATGCTATAAGATGTAAATTTATGCAAAGTGAAGTAGGTAGAAACACAACAATATTTGTGATGACAACAAACTTAGCAAATAGCTATTCAATTTATTGTTAAAAGTTTCAAATTAACTCATATTTTAAAATTAATCTGACCTTCTTGCTCTCTTTCTTCTCAGTAAGCAAATGTTTAAGAAACATACAAAATACAAAATCTTCTCTGTGTGTATGTGTAAGCACACATGTGTTTCTGAAAAAAACAAATTCCCACATTAGTCAAGTCCAAAAATGTACATATTTCCCCTTTTTAAGTTACTTATCTCTCTGTTGGAAGATAAATTACCTGTTTCACCTTCATATTGGGTTTGCCATTTATCATTGTGTTGATCAGAGTTCTAAAATCTTTCAAAGATACTATTCTCTATAATGTTATTATCTTTATATAAATTGCTCTCATTTTTATATAAATTCATAAACCTTTGCAGTTTCCTCTAAGATTTACCACTCCATAATTTTTATGATACAATAATATTCTGTTACATTTATACTTATTAATCATTCCTCAATAGTTGAGTACTTTCTTAGTTTCCAGTTTTGCAGTACCATGTAAAAGGCTGCTATAAATATTTTTATACATATAGATTCTTTTCTATTTTCTTTGTGTTGTTATTTAAAAAAAAAAAAGACAAGGCTAGTAGTGTTATAGTTGGGTCAAAGGCTATGCATAGCTTAGTAACTTTCAGGGACTAGTTCCAAATTGCTTTCCAAAATGTTTAGACAAACTCACACCTCCATTAATAGGTAATACCATGAATAGTACCTTCAATATTTGATATTTTCCTCTTTTGTAATCTTTTGACAGTCTGATATGTGAAGCAGAACCTCAGTTTGCATTTCTTTAATTAATAGTAAATTAGAACATTTTTTAAAAATGATTGTAGATAGTTCAGATTTCTTCCTTTGAAAACTGCCTATTCATTTCTTTTGATTAAATTCTCTTTGGGAAATGACTTAGTCTTATAAATTTGAATTAATCTTCATATATCTTGTAAATGAGACATTTATCAAAGAAACTTGTTTCATAAAAATGTTTACCACTGATATATTTCCTGTCTAATTTTTATATTAGATTTGTTTATGCAAAAAGCTTTTAAATTTTAATATATTCAAAACTATCCATTTTATTTTGTATTATCCTCTTTATTTAGTCAACAATTCTAGTTCTATTAATACATCAGATTTTTTTTTTCATTGCTTCTGTAGTTTGTTGATGATGTGACCTTTCATATCTAGGTCAGATATACTTTGGAATTTTAATACTGAGTTCACTATAAATGTATGTTACATAATCTCAACTGATTCTCAGCAACATCAGTCAGTTTAATTGTTCCATTTAGACAGAGAACAGTGAAAGACAATGAGAAAAGGAAAAAAGTCTTGGGGCCTTTTGTTCATTGAGGCCATTTGGCAGCAAAAAACTGCCTTTTGTCCTTAATTTCTACATTTGTTTTTTGGGGGTTTTTTTATTCTAGGTAAAGAGAATTAAAATTCCAAATTTTTGACTTTTGAAAGATCAGCAGAGGGAGTCACAGGAATTCAAAAGTCATCATCCAAGCTAGGTTTTGTGGACAGCCCAACATTAATGCCTTGAGATGCAAGGAGTAGCCTTAAGAATTGACTTTCTAAATGCAAATCACAAAATCTGAGAGGATAAATTCATCAATAGTCATGAAACTTGGTGGAACTAGGTTGGAACTAAGTTAAATTATGGACCTACTCCCTTCAGAGACTGAGGTAAGGTAAAATTAACTTAATATTGCCACTGTAAACTTTTGAGATTCCTTAAGTTATACTGAATCTCTAATGCTTTTGAAAAGTGTTCTAAAAAGGCTTTTTTTCTAATGAAAAAACCTGATAAGTTAATTTCTAGTGCTAAATTTGAGTCTTCAGCTTATTTTTTTTTCTTTGTTTTTTCTTTCTTAGCTCTTTAAATACAGAACTTGTGAGAAAAAGGTATCCTGGACAGTAGAATAAATTTTTCAAAGAAAAAAAAAACTACATTATTCAGTTCAATTTGAGAGTACTCAATGGAAATTGATGCAAATGATATACAAATTCTTTACTTGTTTGAATTTCATGAGGTATAAAATAATTCCTAAGCAGGGCCAGCAGATCATTATATACTTCAACAATACTATATGATGATCAATTCTGATGGACCTGGCCATCTTCAGCAATGAGATGAACCAAATCAGTTCCAATGGAACAGTAATGAACTGAACCAGCTACACCCAGGGAAAGAACTCTGGGAGATGACTAAGAACCATTACATTGAATTCCCAATCCCTATATTTTTGCCTGCCAGCATTTTGGATTTCCTACACAGGCTAATTATACAATATTTCAGAGTCTGATTCTTTTTGTACAGCAAAATAATGGTTTGGTCATGTATACTTATTTTGTATTTAATTTATACTTTAATATATTTAACATCTACTGGTCATCCTGCCATCTAGGGGAGGGGGTGGGGGGAAGGAGGGGAAAATTTGGAACAAAAGGTTTGGCAATTGTCAATGATGTAAAATTACCCATGCATTTAACTTGTAAATAAAAAGTTATTTAAAAATAAAAATAAAATAAAATAATTCCTAGTGATAATTAATGACTTTTCCAAGTTAAAGGAACATTTCAGCACACTGACCTAAAGACTAAATCTTCCGTTCTTTGTAGAAATACTTCAAACAAACTGTTCTCATCCAATTTATGGGATCCCTCTCCTTGGAACCAAAATTTACACTCAAAAAGCATTAGAGATCTCACAATGCAAATTTTAATGCTTCAAATTCTCAGGCCAGACATATTTGTAGATAATAGAAGCAAAATCTACTTCCAACAATAGGTCATCAAATTATCACACTCTACAATCCGATATCTGGAGTTTTAAATTATTGTTTTCTGGGAAACAAATGCTTTTTTCACATCAGTTTTTCTTTCCTTTCACTGAAAATCTTTACTACTTGTAAACACAATTCCATTTGTCAATAAATCTTCATAGATTACAAATGAAAATAGTTAAATTTAATATGTATGTTAGGATGTAATTTCTTCAAAATTTCTTTTACTTTAATTTCATTGAATAATAGGTTTAGAGGTAGAAGGGACCTTAAAATAATCCACT
This sequence comes from Sarcophilus harrisii, assembly GCF_902635505.1. Taxonomy (NCBI): domain Eukaryota; kingdom Metazoa; phylum Chordata; class Mammalia; order Dasyuromorphia; family Dasyuridae; genus Sarcophilus; species Sarcophilus harrisii. Next base: position 240,139,901 of record NC_045428.1, read on the forward strand.
TCATCTCACAGGTAATGAAATTGAAATTTAGAGAAGTTATGGGATACAGCTAATTAAATGTCTGAGTTGTCATTTTAACCCATGTTCCTGACTCCAAGTTTAGCACTTTATCCACTATGCCACACTGCCTCCCAAAGGTCAATTTTCAAATGAAAGAATTTAAAAATAAAACCCCAAACATTATCCATTTCTTTGCTGCCACAAAAAGCAAAAACTTTCCCCTAAATATGTACTAATTGATTTTGTTCTCATTGTAAGAACAATAAGAATCTGTATGACAGATATCAGAAATATATCAGAAAATATTTTTTAAAAATAACTGATTTTTCCCTTTCTCGTTGTTTTAAAAAAACTGGGATAAAATGTCACTCAGAATATATTTAAATTACTAAACTCATAATATGCTAAACATTTGAAATTTGTCTGCAATATATCACATACTTTTAATTACAAATTGCAGTCAGCCATCCAGTGCCAAGTGGAAAAGGGTGAGAGAGAGAGAGAGAGAGAGAGAGAGAGAGAGAGAGAGAGAGAGAGAGAGAAATGTCTTCTACTTGATTTCTAGGGAATAATCACATTAAATAGTTATATTTTAAATTTAGTTGAAGCAAAAGTTTTATAACAACATATATAGTATTCATATTTCCTTTTTATGTCTGTAAGAATAATGTTTTCCTGTAAAAATAATTTTTGCCTAACTTCATAGCTTTAATTGTATCACTCAAAACTACTGCTGTTGCAGTTCTCAGAAGAAAACATAATTTCACGGGTTGTTTTTTGTTTTGTTTTCATTTAATAAACATTTATATCCTCACCCATTCATGGAGACAAAGAGAGAGAGAGAGAGAGAGAGAGAGAGACAGAGAGAGAGAGAGAGAGAGAGAAGAAGAAGAAGAAGAAGAAGAAGAAGAAGAAGAAGAAGAAGAAGAAGAAGAAGAAGAAGAAGAAGAAGAAGAAGAAGAGGAAGAAGAAGAAGAAGAAGAAGAAGAAGAAGAAGAAGAAGAAGAAGAAGAAGAAGAAGAAGAAGAAGAAGAAGAAGAGGAAGAGGAAGAGGAAGAGGAAGAGGAAGAGGAGAGAAGGAAATATTTCAACCTAACAAGCATGTTTTTATACTGACTATATATGTAGTCAAGTAAAACAAATTCCCATATTGCCCATATAAAAAAAAAATCTTATCTTTAAGCCTGAAAATTCCCCCCAAAACTACCCACTATATTCAAACACTAGTTTATATTCAAACACTAATCAAATTCACTCCTAAATCCTAAAATATTTTTAAAAGAAAGAATTATATTTTATACATTTATGGATGTGATATTAAAATATTCAGGATCTCATAAAATTTTGCTATAAGATTGAATCTGAACCATATCTTTTAATTAATTCAGACAGTTTAACAAAAGGAAAGACTTGAGACAGTTGGCAAAAAAGGAAAGCATAAAGTTTCCATATTTTCAGTGTCTACTTAGCCAAAAGGTGGCAAATTAGACAATTCGATAACTGAAACTTTTAAGCAAGTAGTGTTATTTTTAATGCAAGTAGACAAGTGCTGTTACTCCATCTTGCCAGATGAACAATTTTAGGAATAATTTTTAATATCTCTGAATTTGCATATAAATATAAATTATATACAAATACAAGATTTATACATGCATATTTATGTGTATATATATTTATATAAAATTTAAAACTATATAGTACAAATTAACTGGGATAAATTTCTAAAGATCATATCAAAATATCTAACTGGAAATGTGAACTATTGAATTAGATTCTCAATGAATTTATCAGATGAATATTATCTGTTGAAAAATTATTTTTCCTTAATTCAAGTGAGAAATTGCAACATAAGCAAAAAGGGTGGATTATAATGAAAAGAATTAAATATGCCTACAATATGTAAAGAAGAATTAGGAGGAGGAGGAGGAGGAGGAGGAGGGGGAGGAAGAGAAGGAGCAGAAGAAGGAAAGAACACTTGTTTTTTGTTTCCAATGTTAAATTATAGCTGTTATTTCCATTTCCAAGAAAGAAATGGAGAGAGAGATAAAAAGAGAGAGAGAGAGAGAGAGAGAGAGAGAGAGAATGCTTTCAACTAATGCAAGCTCTCTGGTTCTCAACTTCTCTTTTTACATTTATGTCTTAGTAATGAAAGTTTATTGCTTCTTTCATAAAACTATTATCATTTAAAAGTAGTTAACCACAAAATATTATTTAACAGCTTGATTTAAAAATTAGAAATATATACACAAATGTATGTACAAAAATATCTATGTATTGAAATACTATTGGATTATAAAAAGTAAATAAATAAAAGATAAAGGAGAAGGTTACTTGAATGAACCGATAGTGAGTTGAGCAGCATGAGGAAAACAACTTCTACAATAACAATATTATAGACAAAAAAAATTATGAGATAATTGCTCCTTTTTAGTTTTTCCTACAAGTTTTATCTTGTATTTTTTTTAGAATTATCTTATCTTATTCAACATAGCCCCAGCTTTTCTTTCAAACTACCCAAATAATAACAACAGTCTTAAGAGTATTTATAAGATTTTAACATATAAAAAGCAGTTTGGCATTATAGAGTCCTTTATAATTAATTGGTCTTTAATGTTTATCTCATGCTTCTCCTGGATCTTATATGTTGAATTTTCCATTGAGTTCTTTTTGTCATCTTTTTGTCACAAATACCTGAAAGTCTTTCAGTTTGTTAAATGTCCATTTTTTTTCCATTTGGGACTATACTCAGTTTTGCTAGGTAAATTATTCTTTGATCACAAACTCAGCTCTTTTGCCCTTCAAAATATAATATTCCAAGCTCTACAGTCCTTTACTATAGAAGCTGCCAGAAGTGTGATCCTGATCATAACTCTGCAGTATTTAAAATTGGATGTGTGTGGTTTTTTTTTCCTATTGCTTGTAATATTTTCTCCTTAACCTGGAAACTTTGAAACTTGGCTATGATATTTTTGTAAGTTTTCATCTTGAGATCTCTTTCAGGTAGAGATAAATGGATTTTTCTATTTCTATTTAAACTACTTGTTTTACAACCCCAAAGCAATTTTCATTAATAATGTCACATAATATTATATCAAGATTCTTTTTTTTAATTGTAACTTTCAAGTAGTCAAACAATTCATATTGTTTCTCCTTGATATATTCTTCAGATCATTTGTTTTTCTAATGAAATGTTTCATATTCTCTTCTATTTTTTTCATTTGTTTGATTTTGTTTTATTATTTCTTGGTGTCTTACAGATTCATTAGCTTCTCCTTTCCCAATTCTAGTCTTCAAGGCGTTATTTTCTTCCTTAAGTTTTTGGAACCACAAGTTTAATTTTAATTTCATCATTAAAATTTTCTCCATCACCTTGTATATAGACAATCAATAAAATAATAAAACTAATTTGCAATATTAGCTGATTTCTAAGGTGTAAAAGCTCATACTGAAAATTTAATAGATCTACGTAGCCTGTTCAACTTGGCCCCACCTCTTGCTTTGCCCCAACCCACTCCTTTAAATAAGTAAAAGGGCCACAGATGTTCCACATTTTACTAATTTTCAGTTCAATTTGTCTAAAAAGCAGTTGAAAACAAGAAATTGTTCTTAGGAAGAGAGGTTATGGCTAGAATGTAAATCTGAGAATCATCTGCATAGACATAGATGATAATTAAAATCCTAGGAGATAACAAGATCATTAAGTGAAATAATATAGAAGCAAAGCCAACATGGTAATGTGCAGGCTGGGATCCAGCTGAACTATACCAACACCTCCCTTCAAATAATTTTAAAATAACATCTCAAATCAAATTTTGGAGCAGCAGTTCAGAGAAGAACATTAAGCCTAAGACAGTTTAAAAGAGCTCTGTAACTCTGGACTGCGGACAGACTCAGAGTGTAGCAAGAACATCACATGGGCTTTGGCTGTGACAGGAGCAACAACAGCTTTGGGAACTCTCAGTCTAAAGACAGTAAAAGAATCAGATGCCTGGGCAAAAGAAATTAATGGGGATCCAGTGCAGAAATAGCTGTCACTGATTGGCAATTCTATTGCCCATAAACAGTTCTGGATTGTAGTTCCAGGACAAAAAGGAGTTCTAGCACCTGTGACTGCAGGAAAGCAGGGGACCCGATATAATTTCAATACTTTCAAGAGAAGTATTAACACTTGTGTCTGCAGGAGAACTGGGGCACTTCCTGGGTAAAGATTAGAGCATATACCAGAAAAGCAGTGACCATACCTTTCTCAAAACTGTACTTAGCACTAAAACTTGTAAGCACTTGCAGACCCACAGAAATAATTCTAAAAACAGCAGCACAAAAAACCCTCAACTTTAATATAAAATTCAAAGTGAAGAAGTAGGCTGGGAAAATGAGCAAACAGCAACAACAAAAGAACTTCACCATAAAATTCAATTACTGTGGCAGGGAAGACCAAAACATAAACTTAGAAGAAAACAATGCAAAAACTGTTACAAGCAAAGCCTCAAAGAAAAATGTGAATTGGATGCAAGTCCAGCAAAATTCCTAAAAGAGTTAAAGAAGGACATAAGAGTAGTAGGAGGAAAATGAAAAAAAGAAATGCAAGGGATGCAAGACAGTTATGGGGAGGAGGAGAATTATCACCTTGGTACAAGAAAACAATTGGAAAAGCAATTTATATGGAAAGTGAATACAGGAAAGATAATTTTAGAATTACTGAACTACCGGTAAGAAATGACCAACAAGATGATTTCAGAAGGGCCTGGAGAGACTTGCATGAATTGATGCTGAGTGAAATGAGCAGGACCAGGAGATCATTATATACTTCAACAACAATATTATATGATGATCAATTTTGATGGACCTGGCCATCTTCAGCAATGAGATGAACCAAATCAGTTCCAATGGAGCAGTAATGAACTGAACCAGCTATCCCAGCGATAGAACTCTGGGAGGTGACTAAGAACCATTACATAGAATTCCCAATCCCTATATTTTTGCCCGCCTGCATTTTTTATTTCCTTCACAGGCTAATTGTACACTATTTCAGAATCTGATTCTTTTTGTACAGCAAAATAACTATTTGGACACGTATACTTATTTTGTATTTAATTTATACTTTAACATATTTAACTTGTATGGTCAACTTGCCATCTAGGGGTGGGAGTGGGGGGAAGGAGGGAAAAAATTGGAACAAAAGGTTTGGCAATTGTCAATGCTGTAAAATTACTCATGCATATAACTTGTAAATAAAAAGCTATTTTTAAAAATGAAGAAGAATTACTGAACTACTTTAAAGTCAGGATTTTTTAAAGTGACTAGACATCATATTCCAAGATCATAGAGACAAGATAAAGTAGAAACTGAAAAAAAAATCTATCAATTACTTCTTGAGAGAGATCTCAAAATGAAAATTCCCAGAAATATTATACCCAAATTTCAGAACTCCCAGGTCAAGAGAAGCATAAAAAGGTAAACATGAATAAGTAATCATAAGGGACTCAATAGAATTAAATTGGTTATATTACTATATGGGAAGATTATACATGTCATTCCTAAGAACTTTATTAATACTAAGACAATTAGAAGGCATCTTCATAAACAGGGTATGTTACGAATTGATTATGTTGGGATGATCTTCAAAATGAAAGAGGAATGTAGTAAGAGAAGAGTGAAGGCAGAGACAAAATGAGAAGGGGGGGATTCTCACTGAAAAAAAATCATGTAAGGAAGAGCTTTTAAAGTAGAGGGGCAAATAAGGGTATACCAGACAAAACTTGAACCTCACTCTTTTTGGAATTGGATCAAAGAGAGAAGAGTATATATGTACATAATCAGTTGTGATTAGAACTCTATCCAATAGGGAAAAAAAGAAATATGAGAGAGAGGAGGATGATAAAATGGAGGACAGATTAAGTGGTCAGAAGTAAAATAGACTTTTGAGGAAGAATAGTATAAATAAGGAAAGAAGGATAAACAAAAGAAAATAGGATGGAGTGAAATATGCTGTTAGCAGTCATAGTTATGGGTGTGAATGGGATGAGCTAAATCATGAAAAGAAAAGAGATAGCAGAATGGATTAGAAATCATAATCAAACAATATGTTATGTGGAAAATGAATGAATGTCCATCAATTGGAGAATGGTAGGATAAATTGTGGTATATGAATGTTATGGAATATTATTGTTCTGTAAGAAATGACTAGTAGGATGAATAGAGAGAGGCTTGGAGAGACTTAAAATGAACTGATGCTAAGTGAAAAAGAAAACTGATCCTAAGTTCCCAAGCAGAACCAGAAGATCATTATATACTTCAACAACAGTACTAGATGAGGATCAGTTCTGATGGAAGTGGCTATCTTCAATAATGAGAGGATCCAAATCAGTTCCAATTGATCAATGATGGACAGAAGCAGCATTTACTGGGAAATGAGTATAAACTGTTTGCATTTTTGTTTTTCTTCCCAGGTTATTTTTACCTTCTGAATCCATTTCTCCCTATGCAATAAAAGAACTGTTTGGTTCTGCACACTTATATTATATCTAGGATAAATTTTAACTTATTTAACATGTAGAAGAGTGTTTACCATCTAGGGGAGGAGGTGGAGGTAGGGAAGGGAAAAGTCAGAACAGAAGTGAGTGCAAGGGATAATGTTGTAAAAAATTACCCAGGCATATGTTCTCTCAATAAAAAGTTATAATAACAAAAAAAAACCAATATGTTATGTAACAGGGGCATACTTGAAAGAGAAAGATAGAGAGAGTTAAAAAAAAATAAATGATTGGAACAGAGCCTATTATGCTTCAGCTGAAATTAAAAAAAAGTCAGGGGAAGCAATCATGATCTCAGAGCAAAAGCAAAGTAAGAACTAATTAGAATAGATAATCAGGGAAACTATATTTTGCTTTTAAAAAAGGTACCATAAACAATGAAGCAAAATAAAAAATTGTGAAGCAAGTTTCTCTGATAAAGGCCTAATTTTAAAGTATATTTTTAAAGAACAGACAAATTTATTTTTTTTAAATGAGCCATTGATTAATGTTCAAAAGATAAGAACAGGCAATTTTCAGAAAAAGAAATCTAAGCTATTATTATACAAAAAAAATTCAAAATTACTGTGGATTACAGAAAAATTAAAACACTGCTACTTATTAGAATTGACAAATGCTGGAGGGAATGAAAGAAAATAGTACAATGAATTGTTTGTAGAGTAGTGAACTAGTTCAACCATTTTAGAGAACAATACAGAACTAAGCTGTGGAAAATTGACAATTCTGATCAATATGATGAACCAAGAAAATTCCAAAGGATTCATGATGAAAACGTGTTATTCATTTCTAGAGAAAAAAGTATTGAAGTCTAAGTGAAAATTGAATAATTTTCTTCCTTTCTTTTGCTTTGTTTTGAGATATGGCTAACAGGGAAACATATTTTGAATGAGTTCACATATATAATGATGTATTGTTTTCCTTCTCAATGGATAGAGGAGAGGTGGAAAAGAAGATAGAATCTGAAGCTCACAATTTACTAAGAAGAAAATGTTAAAAATAATAAATACATTTTTAAAAGAAAATAAACAATATAGAGGAAGAAAAGAAGTCTCCTTGAAAGACCCCAATGTTGATGGGCATGAATAAAGATCCAGAAAAGAAAATAAAGGGGTAATCAGATAGGAAGAGAAGCAGGAGAAATCAATGTTATAAAAACCTAGAAAGAAATATCAAGAATTCAAGGATGTAATACTAATGCACTGCAGGAAATGATTAAATGAATTTCTGGAAAGCCTGGAAAGATTTGTATGAACTGATCCAAGTGAAGCGAGCAGAACCAGAGAGTAATTTATGCAATAAAAATGATACAAACTTTGAAAAACTTAAGAATTTTGGTCAACACAAGATCTCACCACAATTTCAAAGGATTCATGATGAAATATGAAATGTTATGGGCATTTTCTTGGACTCTCCCCCACGACTGTAATGCTTCTATCTCTACCTATTGGCTTCCCCAGCTTCCTTCCTAGAAAATAATATTTCTATGAAGTCTAATTTAATTACCTGGTTTTTAATGGAAAGTATATAGATGGAGTTTGTAAATGAGTAGTATTATATCCTTCAGCCTTACCCCTAACTCCTCAAAATAATAGTAGTCAGATGTGTGGGGTTCAGGGAAGAATAGTACTTCTGGTAGAACTGTTTTCCCCCTTTAGTGTCTACCTAATTCACTCAATTCTCACTTGCTGCTCCAAGAAATTGTGGCATACACAGTGATCACACCCTAGTAAATAGGGCTAATAAATAGTAAATAGTAAAAAGGCTAATCCAGGTTAATGGTAATCCACCTTTCAGTGGGTTTAGGGGGAGGGGTAGCTACTCTAAGACTTTCCCCAAAAAAAGAATTTGATGAAAACAATTTCTTCCAGTTACCATGAAGGCCACTGAAGCAGTCATTGTAGAGTGCTTGGAATTTTGTTAGACATTAAATATACCTCAGTCATAGACTGCATCCTGAACCATCGACCAGTCATCTTGACTTTGTCTTTCCATTGGACCCTGATGGTTCTAGAAGAAAGAGTGAGTTCATTGACATCACTCAATTCTGCCTCATTTAAATACAATTTATACATCAACCAAAAATATCACCCATATCACTTCATCATTTTTAACCTATCTCAAAGTCCTGTGGCAAAAGGTAAGTGATGAAGCAGCAGGTATGGATACATTTAGAGCTGTAGTCACAATCTTGCATACAAAGAGCCTATCTCATAGCATAGTCTCTCACTAGATTAAAGCAGAAAAAAGATTGAGCAGGCTCTGGATGTCTAAGAAGCCTTTTTTAAAAACTGTACTCCTCATCGCCTAATGTGAGGAAAGGGTTAGAAAATGTGTCTTAAAAATTATCATCTTTATTCAATCCTGGCCTGTTTATCACAGCAGGTGAGAATCTTATCCTACATTCAAAACATCAAGAATAAATAAATAATTAAAAACTTTTACAAAGATGAGTCCACTCACCATTGGGATATGGAATGTGTACACATTTATGGACAACATGAAATCCAGTAGACCTGAAAAATAAACAGCTCTCATTGAGAGAGAACTCAGCAGGTATCACAACAAATAGCAAAGTTGGCAAATGGAGACCAGCTTCCAGAATTTGGAGCTGAATACACCTTTTTTCCGACATGATCACAGTAAAGGAGAGCACTGTGAAGCTGACATAGGTTTTTTCAATAAAAACTAATCAAGGCAACAAGCTTTTATGCCTATCAAAAGGAATCAATGACCAGTTCATGACAATGAGATTGCTACTTGGAGGAAAGTGCCATGCCCCCATCATCAGTGGATATTTTCCCATGATGAATCTAGATCAGAACAAAGAAAACTTTTAAGAAGAAATTTAAGAGATCTTCATCACCAGTGTGCCAAAAGAAGACAGACAGTCTTATAATTCTGTGTGACTTTAGTGCAAGAATAGGCACAGACTACCAGATATGGCAAGGAATCCTCAAGAGGAATGGAGTTGGAAAGAGCAACAACACTCAATTACTGCTGAAAACTTATATATTTCCTGATCTTCTCATCCCCAACACTATCTTCTGTTCACCTAAATGCAATAAAACTTTGTGGATGCACTCTCACAACAAATATTGACATTTAATAAAGTATATCATAGTAAGTAGAAAAGACAGACAAGATATAAGAGCAGTGAAGGTGATGCATGGTACAATATGCTGAAGTCATAGATTTAAGGTCTTTGCATTCAACAAAAGAAGAAACCCCAAGGAAAGATGACTGCCAGAAAACTTAATGTCAACAGAATAGAAAACTTCTCTCAGAGAGAACAGTTCATTGCTAACTTGGTGCAAAAGCTGAGCCAACATACAACTGTATGTATGGCAACAGTGAAACAGAAAAGGAGTGAGTATCTTTCAGAGATTTGGTGTGTAGCACTGTATTTACTCATCTGGCCCAGAACGCTCACAAACATTAAAATGGATTTGACTAAAATAATGGGGAAATTTAGAAGCTGCTAAATGAAAAACATGATCGCCAGTGTTGATCAGCAAGATAGTTCATCTGTCTATAAGAAAGCAGAATTTAGCTCTAACAAAAGTAAAATGCAAGCAAAGATTAAAGAAATGCAGGGTTCTTGGATCAGTAAATGGGTAGAAGAAATTTAATTTTTCATTAATAGTAACATCTAAAGCACTTTTATGATGTCCTGAAGGCCATTTATGGGCCAAAGAATTGTAATGCATTTCAGCTACTCAGTGCTTGTGGAATCACATTGATTAGTGATGAGGACAGGATCCTGGAGAAATGAATTGAATAATATTTTCAACTTCCATAATATTTTCAGCAGACATCAATACTGAAACTACTGACCAAATACCATGAATTGAAGTTATTTCTTTTCTAACTGAATTTTCAACCAAAGATAAAGTTTTGAATACCATTAGGTTTCTCCCATTTTGAGGCAAAGTACTTAGTACTGATTCTATTCCAGCTGACATTTTCAAGACAGGGGTTCCACTGCTCATATAAAAATTAACTGATATTTTTCAGGTTACATGGCAAAATGAGATTATCCTCCAGAAGGATAGTTGCCTCTATTATTCATCTCTATAAAGGTAAGGGAACTAGATTATACCATGACAATCACAGAGGGGAGGGAGGTCTCTCTCAGACATTGCCAGCAAGATTCTTTCCAGAAACGTAAGTCCTCATCTAGAAGATAGTCATCTACTTGAGAGCCAGTGTAGCTTAAGAGGACTGAAGAATGGTCAATATGGTATTTACTGCCAATACTGACTCCAGGAGAAATTCCAGGAGCAGAATAGAGATCTGTGCATGATGTTCACTAATCTGACCAAGATCTTTGATAGGTCAGTTCTGAGAGTTTGTGGGAAATAATGGTAAAATCTGGTTGACCAGAGAAGTTCTTCGGTATCATATGTCAATTTTGTTGTTGTTATTTTGTGATGTGAGAGTGGAGGTAATTGGTTTAAGTAACTCCCTCAGGTTCATACAAGTAGGACACATCTAAGGCTGGATTTAAATTTATGTCCTCCTGACTCAAGGACCAATGCTCTATCCACTGTGCCACCTAGCTGCTTGCACAGATTCTGGATAATGGATGATGATCTCAGGTTTTCCCAGTCATCAATGGACATTGATGCTTGTGTGCTTGTTCCCACACTTTTTAGCATGACATTTTCAGCAATGTTCTCAGACAACTTCAATGAGGATGAAAACAATAGCAAAGTCAGCTACCATACTGATGGTAAATTATTTAACTTGAAAAGACTACAGACAAAGATTAAAATGGAAGGAAAGTTTGTGTATAATTTTTTTATTCATAGATAATTGTACACTCATTGAATTCTCTGAAACGGAGATGCAACAAAGTATAGATTAATTCTCTATTGCCTGTATAAATTTTGGTCTAATAATTAACACCAAGAGAACAAAGTTTCTCCCCCAGTCAGCACCACTAATATTAATAATATATATACTGATTAATTATTAATATATATATATATATATATATATATATATATACTGATCCAATAATATAACTAATCATTAGTTACAGCAAATGGAGAAATTTTGAATGCTGTGGATAAATTCACTTACCTTGTCAACATACTTTCCAAGGATGTACACACAGATGATGGGGTTGACACACACATTGCCAGAGCTAGCTCTATGTTTGGGAGGCTCCTAAGAAGAGTGTGGGAGAGAAGAGGTATTAGACTGCCTACCAAACAGAAGATCTACAGAGCCTTTGTGCTGACCTCATTGTTATATGCCTACAAAACCTGGATAATATAACAGCACCAAGAAACTGAATTATTTCCATTTGAATTGTCTTAGGAATAGAATCTGAAAATCGCCTGACAAGATAAGGTATCAGAAACAGAGGTCCTTTCTCAGGCTAAAAAAAAGTATTCAAATTCCACTAGAGAGAGCCCAACTTTGATTAGCTGACCACATTGTTTGAATGTTAAAAGAATGTTTTCCTAAAAAGACTTTTTTATGGATGACATACAAGGCAAGTGCTCACAAGAAGGTCAGAAGAAGCAATACAAGAATATTCTCAATGTCTCTCTAAAGAACTTTGGAATTAACTGTGTGACATGGGAGATACTAGCTTATGACCACACAGTATATTATACCCACATCAAAAAAAAAAAAAAGATTGTACTTTATGAGTGAAGCAGAATTGCAATGGCTCAAAAGAAACATAAGATGTGCATATTTAGAGTCATATCCACTCCATACGTTTATATAAACTATTTGCACTTTACTTGTGGTAGAGGCTTCCAAATTCATATTGGTTAGTTAAAGCTGGACACTATACTTTGACTCTAACATTATTATTTTGATCCTCTTCAAGAATAAAGAATAGATGTTCTCTGGACACCTGCTCCAACCTGAGCAAGTAAATAGCATTTGTGGAAATGGTCCTAGAGGTAATAATTACACTATTATAATATTAAATTTAATATATACTAAAAGCAACAATAATAGTAACAAATATTAAACAATAACTATTACATCTTTCTGTATCAATATATTGACTGGTCTTTGTATTTTAAAATGCTCATCTGTGGTAAATAACTAGTTAGCTAGGTAAATCAATAGATACATAATTAAATAAAACATTAATTAAATGCTTACTATGTGTCAGTCACTGCAAGCTGAGCACTGAGTTTACAAAAACAAAGGGCAAGAGTGGTCCCTATTTTCAAAAGGATCTTATATTTTCAAAGGGAGAAGCGAAACTTAAAAAGGGAGGAGGAAAGCAGATAGATGCATACATGCATATGAATAATTTAATAAAAATACATATAAAATACACATATATGCATATATGTGAATGAGAGTTAGAAGGAGAATTAGACAGAGGGAAAAAGGAAGAGGAGAAGGAAAAGAGGAAGAAGAAGAAGAGAGACATTTACATAAAATAAAAGAAAGAAAGAAGGATCTGCCAAAGAAAGATAAGAAACAAATACAAAATTCTTCAGGCAAATAAAGGAAGGAGAGTATTTTAAGGAAGAAGCAATTATATGACTAAACAAATTAGGGGCAACTAGATGGCATAGTGGATAGAGCACCAGATACAGCATCAGTTCTGGAGTCAGGACAACCTGAGTTCAAATCTGGTCTTAGACATTTAACATGTACTACTAGCTGTGTGACCTTGGGCAAGTCACTCAAACCCAATTGCCTCTTTAAAAAAAAGAATCAACTTAATATGCAAATAGTATGTAAATATAATGGAATACTATTATACCAAAAGAAATGACAATTGAACAGTTAGAAGACCTCTAAAAACTGATGAAGTTTCAAATGAGCAGAACCAAAAGAACAATTTGTGCAATAACAATAGCATTGTAGATGAAAAAGACTTTAGAATTTTGATCAATACATCTTCTGCCACAGAATTGATAAACTTAAAATACAAAGAGAGGCATAATTTGTTTTGATAGATTAAGCATATTATGATTGATTTTTTATTTTGCTTTTCTTTTGGTGAAATAGGGGATATACAAGCTATAAACATATGTAAATAACTTAAATATAAACACATTTTTCAAAAAAAAAGAGTATTTTGTGCTCTATTTCCACTTACAGGTATGTTCAAAGAAATCATCCAGTGAAAGTCTTAAAAAAAAAACAGCACTGTGACAACTACTTTTTGACCTAAAAAATTATAAAGAGGTCTGTCTGGTGGTTTCCCATGGCATATCTTTCAGGGCCATAAAGAACTTCACAATGCTTCCCAAGCTATATGATTACTATAAATTTTCCAATAATGTCTATTGCCTTAAATTTCTATCCTTTAATGCAAAAGGGGGAAGGAAAAAGGGATAATAAGAAAAATAATATAGAAATCCTGAAACAAGATGGAGCATTTGACCTCATATATAACATTAAGACTATGGGATAAGACCTATTAGAATATGGTTTTGAAAAGGTTAGTTATTCAAAACAGAATAGGTAAAGGGATAGAAAAGAAAGAAGAAATAACAGTATATGTTTGTATGTATAGAAGTAGATCTATCTATCCTGTATTTACATCTTTGTGAGTGTATTTTATTTTCCTAGTAAGAAAAGAATGATGGAGGGAATTTGGATGAAAGTTTTAAAAGCTAGATATAGATGCAAAATTGCTATTCAGAATATAATATAAACACTGTAACAGATAAAATTGGTGACAATTTTGGGAATATATAACAATATAGTACAAAGGCCTAATGTTATAGAGCTATTTCATTTTTGTATTTGTATTCTCAGTAACTGTTTAATGTTTATTGGTTAATTCCTTTTTTTTGACAGGATGACTGACTTGATAAATGAGTGGAATGTAGTAATAGTTGTTTATGTATTAACAAAGTCTCTTTTATTATTCTTGTGGAAATGATGGAAAGATGTGAGCAAAATGATAATACAAATTGTGTGTATTCATAACTGGTTCAAGGACCAGTCCCAAAATGTAATAATTAATGGTTTTTTGTAAACTTGTAAAAAGTTCTCCAATGAAGTATATCAGGAATCTCTGTTTGATCCTCCACTGTTTACCATTTTTATTAATGACTAACAGCACAGATGGCCTTCTTAAAATATGATCCAATGCTGAGAAAGATACCTAAAATGTATGATGGAGACAGAATTCAAAATAGATTAGAACATGCAGTCTATTTTGATAATATGAAAATTATCAGGAATAAATATTAAAGTCTTATATGGGTTGAAATAATCATAAGATTGTGCAAATTAGCTGTCTTCATTTAGCTGTCTTCTAGTACAGTGCCTATGGCACTTCTTTACTATCTCCTTAGATGGATATTTCATACATGGATACTTCATAAATCTGACCATAACATTCCCCAACTCAATAAATTCTAATAGTTTCCTATTAATTCAAGAATCAAATGTAAATTCCTTTGACATTTAAAGTCATTCACAATCTGACCCCAACTTCCCTTTCTAGTTTTAATATATTCATTACTCTTCTTCTCACATACAAAGTAATCCAGCCAAAATGATGTAGTTAGCCTTATTTCTCAAATACATAGAGAACTAAGCCTAATTTATAAAAATAAGAGCAATTACCGCTTTGATAAATGATCAAAAGATCTGAACAGTTTTCAGATGAAATACTCAAAATTTTCCAAAGCCTCATGAGAAGGTTCTGTAAATCACTATTGATTGGAGAAGTGCAATTGAAACAAGTCTGAGGTACTGCCCCATACTTATTAGATTGGCTGATAGGTCAGAAAAGGAGAAAGACCAGTGTTAGAAGGGGTGTGGGGAAAATGAGACATTAATGCCTCGTTGGTAGATTCAACCATTCTTTAGAGCAATTTGGAACTATGCCCAAAGAGTTATAAAACTATGCATACTCTTTGACCAGTCAGTAGTGCCACTACTAAGTCTACATGTCAAAAGAGATATAAAACAAAAAAGAAAAGGACCTATATGTACAGAAATATTTAGAGTAGCACTTTTCTGGTTGCAAGGAGTTGAAAATTGAAAAGATGCCCATAAATTGGGAATGGTTGAACAAATTTGCTATGAGGTTATGATGGAATGCTATTGTGCTATAAAATGATGAACAGGATACTGTCAGAAAAATCTGGAAAAACTTACATGAGCTGATGCAAAGTGAAATATACTGTGTACAAAGTTACAGCAATATTGTAAAATGATCAACTGTTAATGACTTAGCTATTCTCAGAAATCCAATGATTCAAGATAACTCTGAAGGATTTATGATGAAAATTCTATCCATTCCCAAAGAAATGATGGTTTCTGAATATAGATTGAAGCATATTTTTTTAATTTTTCTAGAGTATTTTGTTCTACATTTTCTTTCACAACATGACTACTATGGAAATATGTTTCACATGACTATATATCTATAACCTATATTGAATTGCTTGCTTTCACAAGGAAAAGAAAGAGAAAGAGGGAGGGAGGGAGGATTTGATCTTCAGTTTTAAAAACAAATGTTAAAAACTTTTTACATGTAATTAAGGGAAAATGAAATGCTAAATAATTTTAAATGATTTACTTATTTCTTCATAATGTCTCCTTTTCCATGTTTTTTACTAGTCATCCTTTAAGCCTGTATACACTAATTCCACACTTCTACTTCTTAGAATTTGTAGTTTTCTTTAAGGCTCACTTTATATGTCACATAATAGGGAAATCTGCTTTGTTTTGCCAGATTACATAATAATGTATAATAATGTATTGAAGGATTTGTTTTTCATTTTTAAAAAATGTTCACTAGGAAAAAGAGAATAAGTGAGTAGAAAAAATTTATTAAAAACTTGCTCTTTGAAAAAATCAAAATCAACCTTTATAAAAACTGAAAATCAAATGTCATATTGTATATAAATAATGTTTTTTTCATCCTACTTCCATAGGCCCTCTATAAAAAACTAAGACCTTCCTACAAAATAAACATGATTCTATTTTATATTATTAAGATACTTTGAATTTTCTCTTCCAACCCACATGTCATGTTTCAAGAGTGAAGTGTGCTACTGTCTTCTTTACAGGATTCTAGGGTATACCTAAGGAGCTATGATGATATTTTTCTAATACTATCAGCTCAAGTCCTTATTCTAGTTACAGTATAGAATTTCCTTTATGCTTTCCAGTTGTTAGCTGGCTAGAAAATCAATTAACATCACTTACTTTTTTGCAAAGACATGGCAAGAAGAATAGTGTAAGCCATTTCTCTAAACAGTCACAATTTACTGCTCCCCTAAAACTACCTTGTACATCAATGCTGTAAACATAATGAACTGTATTAATAATATAAATAATAAACATTTGGATTATATCAATAGGTGTTGAAGAAAATCTTGGAAAAATTTAACACTTACTTGAATTTTTTTAACGCAGAACTCATCATAGAGATAGATTTTCCCTTAATGTAACAAATACTGTATTTAGTATCATCAGGAAACACGCAATAAAGATTGATTATAATAAAGAAATATTAGAGGTTTTTCTAATAAGATCAGGAGTAAATCAAAGATATCTATTATCACAATTACTTTTGAACATAATGCTAGAAATATCAGCTATATCAGTAAAATAATATTTTTAAAAATTGAGGAATAAACATAAGTAGAGATAAAATAACTTTGCTGATGATAGAGAAAACTTTAAAGAACCAGTTAAAATTAATTAAAACAATTCATAACTTTAGCAAATTTGCAAGACATAAAACAAATCCACATAAAACATTAGCATAAACAGTAGTTCATTTGGTCAGTTTTGTTTGACTCTTTATGACCCCATGGCCTTTTGTTTGCCATTATTTCCTTAAGTCTACCAAGCTCCTGTTCATTGCTTCCATGACACTCTTTATTTTTCTTTTTTAAATAATATTTTATTTTTCACTGCTTTTTTTAAGTTTTGAGTTCCAAATACTATCCAACTCTCCTTTCCCTCCCCTCTTCCTGAGACAGTAAGCAATTTTATATTGATTATATGTGTGCAATTCCACACCTTTTCTATCTCACGTTCTACTGGCCTCTTTTCCTTTTGACTTCACTCTTTCCCAACAACAGGGCCTTTTTCAATGAGTCTTGTCCTGTCATTATGTGGTCAAAGTATTTAAACTCAGTTTAATTTGACTAACTTGAATTATTTTCTTTAACTATTGACTGATTTGATCTTCTTGTTTTCAAAGGTCTTTTCTGCTCAATTCAAAAGCATCAATTCTATGGTGCTCAATTTTCCCTATAATCCAACTCTCCCAGTTATACTTTACTAGTGAAAAATCATAGC
Source organism: Sarcophilus harrisii (assembly GCF_902635505.1). Taxonomy (NCBI): domain Eukaryota; kingdom Metazoa; phylum Chordata; class Mammalia; order Dasyuromorphia; family Dasyuridae; genus Sarcophilus; species Sarcophilus harrisii. The sequence goes on from NC_045428.1 coordinate 240,157,702, forward strand.
TTTGACTATAAGAACTTTGATCAGATATGTGATGCCACTGCTCTTCAGTATGTTGTCCTGCTTTGGTATAGCTTTTTTTCCAAGGAACAAGCATCTTTTAATTTCATGTCTGGCAGTCACAGTCTGCAGTGATTTTTGAACCCAAGAATATAAAATCAGCCACTACTTCCATTTCTTCTCTCTATATTTGTGAGGAATTGATGGAACTAGGAGCCATGATCTTAGGGTTTTTTCCTTATGTTAAGCTTGAAGCCAGATTTTACATTCTCCTCTTTCACTCTCATTAAGAGCTTTCTTAATTTTTCTTCACTTTCTAACATCAGAATAGCATGTCTGAGATTATTGATATTTCTCCTGGTAAACTTAATTTCAGCTTTTAATTCATCCACCCAAGGCATTGCACATGATATATTCTGCATATAAGTTAAATAAATGAGGTGACAATTCTTTGTTGTATTTCTTTCCCAATCTTAAACCAATGAAGTGTTCCATGTTCATTTCTAGCTGTTGATTTTTGACTCACATACAGGTTCCTCAGGAGACAGTAAGATGATTTGGCACTCCCATCTCTTTGAAGACTTGTCACATTTCGTTGTGATACACATATTTCAAGTTAATGAAGTCTCTTGCTTTCTCTATAACCCACCAATGTTGTCAATTTGACCTATAACTCCTCTGATTCTTTACTTCTGATAATTTTTGGTTTATAGACTGCTGAAGTCTAACTTGCAGAATCTTAAGCATAACTGTGCTGACCTATACAGTGTATGCAGTGATTTGAACATTCCTTGGCATTGTCCTTCTTTAGGATTGGGATATAAACTGATCTTTTCCAATTTTCCAAATTTTCTCAGCTGGAATTCCATTATCTCCATCAGTTTTATTGCTATCAATGTTTCCTAAGGCCCACTTGACTTCATTCTCCATGATGTCTGATTCTAGATCAGTAAACACTCTTTAAATTTTTCTACTTCTCTTAAGTCGATACCTTTTGTCTTTTATTATACTCATTTTTGCATGAAATGTGCCCTTGATGTTTCTAATTTTCCTGAAGACATCTCATCTTTCCTAATCTTCTGTTTTCTTCTATTTTTTTACATTTTTATTTAAGAAAACTTTCTCATCCCTCTTTGCTGTTCTAAGGAAATCTTCACTCATTTTGGGTATATTTTTTCCTTTCTCCTCTCCCTTTTGATTTCTTTTCCTCAACTATTTATAAAGCTGTATCAGGCAGCCACTTTACTTTTTTGCTCTTCTTTTTCCTTTGGGGTGTTTTTGTTTCTTCCTCTTGTACAATATTGCAAACTTTATCCATAGTTCTTCATGCAGTCTAGCTACAAAACTTAAACTCCTAAATCTATTTATCACTTCCACTTCATATTCATGAGGAATGTTATTCAGGTCATATCTATATGGTCTAATGGTTTTCCATACTGTCTTTAATTTAGGTCAGAAATTTGCAGTGTTAGAAATTCATGATCTGAACCACAGTTAGCTCCAAGTCTTGTTTTAACTGACTATATAGAACTTCTCCACTTTTGGAGAATATAATCAATAATACAATCAAATCAATCACAAAAATAAAATCAATATGATTTTGTTGTTGAACATTTAGTGATGTCCATATGTAGAGACATCTTCTGCATTGTTGAAAAATGAGTGTTTGCTCTTATTAGTAAGTTATCTTGACATAACTGTTATTCTGAATTTCTATGTTAGCATTCCAAACACCTATGAAATAGCATTTTTTAATGTTATCCCTAGAAAACATTGTAGGTCTTCATAGAACTGTGTGATTTTGGTTTCTTTGGCATCTGTGGTTGAAACAGAGACTCCTATTGCTTTGATGTTGATAAGTTTACTTTGAATTTCAAAAGATATAATTCTCTCATTTTTGAAGTTATATCCAAGTACTGTTTTTCTCACCCTTTTTTTGATTATGAGAATTACTCTATTTTGTATGTAGTTGCTTACAGTAGTATAACTAATGATCACCTAAATTAAAGTCACCCATTCCCATCTATTTAAATTCACTGACACCCAAGATATTGATGTTTAATCTTTCTATCTCCCACTTGATCACATCCAACTTACATTGGTTCATAGATTTTATATTTCATTGTAACATTAATCTTTACAACATCAGGTTTTCCTTTAGTCTCCAGACAAATCAACAGCTAAACTTCCTTTTGAATTTGGCCCAGCTGCTTCATTTTTTCTGGAGCTGCTTATAGTTGTCCTCTGTTCTTCCCCCATAGAATGTTAGATGCCTTGAGAGCTGAGATGTTAATCTTCCAATATCATATTTTTGTCAATTTAATATGGGATTCTTGGCAAAGATACTAAAGTGATTTGTCATATCCTTTTCCAGTAGATCACCTTTGGTCAGAACTCTCCACTTTGACCTATCCATTTCAGCTAACTCTACATGGCATAGTTCATAGTTTTACTATTCTACACAAGCTTCTCTACCACTATTAGGCAATAATGCAGAAGGGGTCAAAATAAATACAGAAGCTATTACATATTTGAGAGTATATCTACCAAGATTCACCTAAGAACTATATGAATTCAAGTATAAAACATGCTTCACAAAAATAAAAATGGACCTAATTAACTGGAAAAACATTAATCTATCATGGGCAGATTGAGTCAAAATAATAAAATTAATATTACCTTGAGAGGTCATATGGAATGATTGATAGTTCACTTCCCCGAATAACAATAAAGTGTGAGATAGTTTGCTTATGTTAACAGGTCTCCTATAGAAGGTTTCTTCTATAGAAGATATACATACTTGTGAATAAACTCATTTGTCTTGTATTACTAAATTCCATTTTTAAATTTATATTTGCTTCTTGTCAATTAAATATTTCACTAATTTGTTGGTAATATATAGAGTCTATAAACAAAATTTTGAGCTTCTAGGGGTTATGACTTTAAAAATTTATGGAAAAAAACAGTCCACTTTGAACACAGGAAAAAATAGCAAGGGTTCACAGACACCCAGCGTTACATATAAAATATTGTCTCTTCATCTCAGTTATTTAAATTTTAAACTGACTGATAAATCATTGCTAATAAGAATTAATCTGTTTCTCTAAAGATGGAGAAAAAAATGAAGGGTGAGTCAAATTGAAATAAATAAAATAGGGAATGCTTCTATAATTGAACTCTTCTTGATAAAAATTGTGTTTCCTAAAATTTATAGACAATCGAAAATCACACTGTATTTTTCATATTCCATATGTTTGGAATAAATCATAAATACAATATCATTTAAAAGGTTATAACATTTAAGACTTGTACATTTACACCCCTGCTTTTTAACTTACCTTCTTTTGAATGAAAGAACTGTTTAACTGAGTCTAGATTTTCTTATGCTAGCCAAATTTTCAATATTTATATGTGAAAAGTATATTTCTCAAAAATATAGTCAAGTATATTGGGCCATAAAGCAAAATAATAAAAACATACCAATGCTCTTTGCCCTCATGGATTCTTTGATTCGTACCTCAATGGATCTGGGATATAATAGAATAGATTAGAACTATTCATCCATATTTTCTAATTTCTGTGAGATTCTCATCTACATCCTACAATCACTTTTCTCACAAGTATCCATCTGATGTCCTAGAGGTCTTATGCTAAATATTTTGACAATTTTTGGATATCAATGGAATATTTCTCCTTGGAGAGGTAAGTTATTGGGTTCTGTGTTCCCTTCCTCTATTACTGGAACATTTTCCATCCTCCTGCCAAATACATAACATTACCACCACCACCACCACCACGCTTCTCATTTTTTATTTCTTTATCTGAGCACTATCGTCAAATCAACATTACTTCTGTAAAGAGTATGTCAATTAAACCTATTATTCCACTCATCATCCATATGACTTGCCAGACTATAACTTTTTTTCTTCATTTGCCACCCCTCACCTACATATGTTGTCTCTCCTAGTAGAATTTAAGAATCCTGAGGACAGAGGCTGTCTCATTTTACACATCTATATTTATCAATTAGCATAGATTTAGCATATAAAAAGTGCTTTTAATTCATTCGTACAAACCATCCTGATATTCCTTGTTATCATTACATTATCAGCTTTATCCTTTTTGAAAATTGTCAAAAAAAATTGTCTTGCAGCATTCTTTATAATATGTTGTAGCCTGCTCAGACTTGTCATATACCACTCTGTTGACTGTATATATAATATATGTAAAGGATGACATGAAACTTAAAGTTTTCAGATATCATGGTATTTCATGATTTATAGCTATATAGCAGTGATTTCCAATGTTTTATCTTCTGCAAAAACCATTTAACAACAATAAAAAGTGTTGTGAATTCCCAAGCTAATTTAATATGTTAATCAGAATATTCTTTGTATTCATTAATTAAGTGCTTATAATAACTACATTGATAATTTCTGTCCTCAAAGGCTCTAAATTAAAATTTATATTATATAACCATAATTATAAAATGTAAGGTTTTATTTTGCTTATATTTATAAAAATTTTAAATATGAAATTGAGTGTGAATATTTATGTGGGATATTCTGTAGATATTAAAAGCAATACAGCAAGAATATAAATGTTTACTATTATCTGTAAGACTCCATATTAAATTTCTTTATTTAATTTATAAATTTTATTGAATATTAACAGCATTTTAATGAAATAATTCACAACTTAGATGTTTAACAATAAAATTTCAATACACAAATTTCATTTCAATGTTAGACTTATTTTCATTTGAATATGAGAACACAAATGAGTGTATGCATCTATGTCTAATTATCTTTGGGAATCAATTTGTGTTCGAAGGTAATTTAAAGGTTCATAATATGACTCAACATCAAACAAATAGTCTTAAATGTGCACCCATATTAAGTTTATTTCTATATATGGATTTACAAAAAGTGAAAATGTTCATTTACACAAATATGTTAGGAAATGATAGGAGAATTTTACAAGGTCTCTTTCTGAGACATAATTTTTTTTTTTTTTTGCTGAGGCAATTGGGGTCAAGTGACTTGCCAAGGGTCATACAGCTAGAAAGTGTTAAAGTGTCTGAGGCCACATTTGAACTCAGGTCCTCCTGACTTCAGGCCCACTACACCACCTAGCTGCCCCAAGATATAATTTTTTTTTATCTACCTAACCAATGAATATAAAAAGTTAGTTTCTACTGACTGTGTTAAATAAGGAAATGATGAATGTACTTAAAGTTCAATTGCTTATATTCATTTTAACAATATTTGTCTATAAACTAACCTTTGTAAAGAAATCATCTCTTCAGACATGACTTTCTTCTTTTCTATCACTGGAGCACCAGTAATACTCTCACAGAAGCTCCACTGAATGATTGACCAGTGTTGCCAACCAGTCCTTTTGAAAATCCACCAGATAGAAGAATAACATAAGTGGAAGATGAGTTTAAATTGGAAAACAGCCTTGCTGCTGCAATAAGAAGCAATATAAGGTATGTTTCTGTAGAACATTTGTGATGGTCCATGATGATTTTAAGATGACTTGTAATGTTCATGGCCAGTGATCAAGGTTTTCAAACAGGTTGACATTTGTGCTGTAATAAAACAAACATTTGTAACATCTTGATAACATGATTACAAAGATAACGAGCTACAATTACAAGGTAACAGTTGAGAATAAGGGAGCAATTCTGGTACAGGGTACAGAACACAAATGAGGATACATAGGTTACTGACTATCCTTCAGAATCAGTGTGTACTTGAATGTCAAATCCTTGTGTTGATTTGGAACAACTAGATGACAGATTGAGAAACTGCAAGAACATGTTGCACTTAGAAGTAGTCAGAATTTGTAATCACTGAACAAATACAAAAATTTGTACAGATAATGATGATTTCAAATTGCTGCAGAAATGAACCTAAACAAATCTTCATTCTTGTCGCACAAGAAAACTACATTTTTAATATAATTCAACAATTATTTACTGATTAATATATGATAGCACAAATCCTTTGGATTTTCATTGTAAATCCCCAAAGAGTTTACAAACCAATAAATAAATAACACTGCTTCACAGTATCATCATATAGATAGTGGGAAGAAGATAATAAGTCAGTATAGACTTGTGATTTTATCATTGTACAGAGTGTTTCCCAGTGAGGAAACTCTATCTATAAAAGCAAATTAGTCACTTTTCTGCAATTTATATATTAGAGAATTGCCTAGGGTACTGAAAGTTTAAGTAACTTGTCCAGAATCCCATGAGACTTAATTTTAAATCAATTATTCTTAATTCTAAGATCAGTTGTCAATATATTATATCATTCTTCCTCTCTCACTAGAAGAATATTGGAAAGATGGGCCTTTATTTCAGACAAAAGCGTGGGATCATTAATAGTACGTCACAGTTTTCCAAATGCATTTCAAGATATCGCCTTTACTTCAACTCAGTATGTTCTTTTGATTTTAAAACTGTAGTATCTATAATGTTGATACTTGTAAATCAAGAATTGTTAATAATTGTAGAGATAAAGACTATGTTTCTGAATTAGAGGTAAGTAGCAAACATAATTGCTTAGTAGAGTACATATGATGTTCCTCATGAATGTTCTATATTCAAATAATCAGGAAGTAACATCAATAACTTCTTTATTTATCTGTAATCAAATCTCCAGGAATGTATAAGTACTTTCAAGGAAAAATTAGTCTAAATTGCAAAAGGGAAAGATTAGGATATTGCCTCTCTACCTCTTGGTGATAAGGTTCATTCAGTATTCTATAGGACCTTTCATCATTTAAATCACTTTAGAGTTATTACTACTAGTGTACCATTAACTTTTATATTGAACAAGTCACTTAATTGTTGTGTTGTTTCAATTATGTGAATCCCATTTAGGTTTTTTTTTTAAGCAAAGATATTGGAGTGATTTGTCATTTCCTTCTCCAGTTCATTTTACAGATGAGGGATTGAGGCAAATAGACTGAGTGATTTGCCCCAGGTCACAGAGTTAGTAGGTTTTGAGGTTGTATTTCAACTTGGAAAGATATATCTTCCTGACTTTGGTCTGGTACTCTATCCATTGGTCACCTAGTGGCCCCAAATTACATTAGGCACCATTAAAGGAGGAGAAGAAAAGATTTTTAAAAAGATCAAAAAAATAATTTTGCAGCTCTCAAAAGGATTGAATACAAAAAAAAAATAAAGATGAGAAATGTCAGGTTTTATTTGCACCCCAATCTCTATCCTCAAGGATCAACACTCAAGTTTACCATATTTTTGTTGATGCCACATTTGAAGTTAAAATTTTTTTCCTCTTTTTTATTAAAGCTTTATATTTTTCAAAACATATGCATGGATAATGCTTTGACATTAATCCTTGCAAAACCTTATGTTCCAATTTCCTCCTCTTCCCCCATCTTTTCCCCTAGATGGCAAGTAGTCTAATATATGTTAAACATGGTAGAATCCAGACATTCCGGAGAGCAATTTGGAACTATGCTCAAAAAGTTATCAAACTGTGCATATCCTTTGACCCAGCAGTACTACTATTGGGTTTATACCCCAAAGAGATACTAAAAGAAGGGAAAGGTACCTGTATGTGCCAAAATGTTTGTGGCAGCCCTTTTTGTAGTGACTAGAAACTGGAAACTGAGTGGATGGATGCCCATCAATTGGAGAATGGCTGAATAAATTGTGGTATATGAATATTATGGAATATTATTGTTTGGTAAAAAATGACCAGCAAGAGGGGTTCAGAAAGGCCTGGAGAGACTTACAGGAACTGATGCTTAGTGAAATGAGCAGAACCAGAAGATCATTATATACTTCAACAACAATACTATATGATAACCAATGGACGTGGCCCTCTTCAATAATGAGATGAACCAAATCAGTTCCAACAGAGCAGTAATAAACTGAACGTGCTACATTCAGCGAAAGAACTCTGGGAAATGACTATGAACCACTACATAGAAATCCCAATCCCTCTATTTTTGTCTGCCTGCGTTTTTGATTTTCTTCACAGGCTAACTGTACGTTATTTCAAAGTCCTATTCTTTTTGTACAGCAAAATAACTGTGTGGTCATGTATACATATACTGTATTTAATTTATATTTTAACATATTTAACATGTATTGGTCAACCTGCCATCTGGGGGAAGGAGGGGAAAAGTTGGAACAAAAGGATTTGCAACTGTCAATGCTGAAAAATTACCCATGCATGTATCTTATAAATAAAAAGCTATAATTAAAAAATAATAATAAAAAATAAACATGGTAGAAATATATGTTAAATCCAATATATGCATACATATTTATACAATGATCTTGCTGCATTAAAAAAAACAAACCATGAGAAGTAAAATAAAATGCAAGCAAACAACAACAAAAAGTGAAAATGCTATGTTGCGAACCACACGCAGTTCCCACAGTTTTCTCTGTGGGTGCAGATGACTCTCTTCATCATAAGATCATTGGAACTGGTCTGAATCATCTCATTGTTGAAGAGAGCCAAGTCCATTAGAATTGATCATCATATAATCTTGCTGTTGCCGTGTACAATGATCTTCTGGTTCTGCTCACTTCACTCAGAATCAGTTCCTGTAAATTTCTCCAGGCCTCTCTGAAATCATCCTGTTTATTGATTCTTACAGAACAATAACATCCCATAACATTCATATACCATGACTTATTCAGCCATTCTCCAACTGATGGACATCCCCTCAGTTTCCAGTTTCTGGCCATTACAAAAAGGGCTGCTACAGACATTTTTTGCACATGTGGTCTCTTTCCCTCCTTTAAGATCTCTTTGGAATATAAGCCCAGTAGAAACACTGCTGGATCAAAGGGTATGTACATTTTGATAACTCTTTGGGCATAGTTCCAAATTGCTCTCCAGAATGGATGGATCAGTTCACAGTTCCACCAACAATCTATTAGTACCCCAGTTTTCCCACATCCCCTCTAACATTCATCATTATCTTTTCCTCTCATTTTAGCCAATCTGAAAGGTGTATAGTAGTATCTCAGAGTTGTCTTAATTTGCATTTATCTGATCAATAACGATTTAGAGCACCCTTTCATATGACTGGAAATGGTTTCAATTTCTTCAATTGAAAATTGCCTGTTCATATCCTTTGACCATTTATCAACTGGAGAATGGCTTGAATTCTTATAAACTTCAGTCAATTCTCTATATATTTTAGAAATGAAGCCTTTATCAGAACCTTTGAATGTAAAAATGTTTTCCCAGTTTATTGCTTTAAGATTAAGAATCTTGTCTAATGTATTAGTTTTGTTTGTATAAAAACTTTTTAACAATATAATCAAAATTATCTATTTGTGATCAATAATGATCTCCAGTTCTTCTTTGATCACAAATTCCTTCCTCCACAGATCTGAGAGGCAAACTATCCTATCTTCTTCTAATTTGTTTATAATGCCATTCTTTATGTCTAGATAAGATAAGGTGTAAACCCATTTACACCTTATCTTGGTATTCAATGTTAGGTGTAGGTCAATGCCTAGTTTCTGCCATACTACTTTCCAATTTTCCCAGTAGTTTTTGTCAAATAGTGACAAAAGCTTCTTATCCCAAAAGCTGGGGTCTTTGGGTTTGTCAAACACTAGATTACTAAAGTCATTGACTATTTTGCCCTGTGAACCTAACCTATTCCACTGATCAACTAATCTATTTCTTAGCCAGTATCAAACAGTTTTGGTGACCACTGCTTTATATATAGTTTTAGATTTGATACAGCTAGGCCAACTTCATTTACATTTTTTTCATTAATTCCTTGAAATTCTTGACCTTTTGTTCTTCTAGATGAACTTGGTTGTTATTTTTTCTAGATCTGTAAAATAATTTCTTGGGAGTTTGATTGATATAGCACTAAATAAGTGGATTAATTTAGGTAGTATTGTCATTTTTATTATATTCACTTGCCCTTTCCAAGAACACTTGATATTTTTCCTGTTGGAAACACAATATGTAACTTTGCTTTGCCTCTGGTAGAATGGTGATTCAAAGAGACTGAGAGGCAGCTGCTGATCTCTACTGAGAAGCTATTGCATTATCTGACCTCTCTCCTCTTCTCTCTGCCACCAATTTATTTTCCCAGTCCACAAGCAACACCTGTGTCAGTAAAGGCTGTTGTGCAACTCCTTCAGATGTTCACAGCTGTGGAGGCTCCCGAAGAATTGGCCTGCCCCTTAAAGTGCACTTAGGCATGGTCCTTAACATTTTCCAATTGTTTAGATCTGACTTTATTTGTGTAGGAAGTGTTTTGTAGTTGTGTTCATATAGTTCCTGACTTTGCCTTGGCAGGTAGACTCCCAAACATTTTATATTATCAATAATTATTTTAAATAGAATTTCTCTTTGTATTTCTTGCTGTTGGACTTTGTTGGTAATATATAAAAATGCTAATGAATTCTGTGAATTTACTTTGTATCCTGAAATTTTGCTAAAGTTGTTGATTGTTTCTAGTAGTTTTTTTAATTGGTGCTCTAGAGTTCTCTAAGTATACCATGATATCACCTGCAAAGAGTGATAATTTGGTTTCCTCATTACCTACTCTAATTCTTTTAATTTCTTTTTCTTCTCATTTTCAAAGCTAACATTTCTAATACAATATTGAATAGTAATGGTGATAGTGGGCAAGTTTGTTTCACCCCTGATACAAGGGAGTTGTTTGGAGTTCTAGTTTGTCCCCATCACAAATGATGCTTGCTGGTGGTTTTAAATAAATGCTACTGATCATTTTAAGGAAAAGTCCATTTATTCCTATAATCTATAGTGTTTTTAATAGGAATGAATGTTGGATTTTATCAAATGCTTTTTCTGTATCTATTGAGATAATCATATGGTTTTTGTTAGTTTGGCAATTGATATATCAATTATGCTAATAGTTTTCCTAACATTGAACCTAATATACCTAATATTGTACCCTGCATTCTTGATATAAATCCTACTTGGTTATGGTGTATCATCCTGGGGATGACTTTCTGTAATATCTTTGCTAATATTTTATTTAAGATATTTGCATCAATATTTATTAGGGAAATTGGTCTACAATTTTCTTTCTCTGTTTTCATCTGATTTGATTTAGATATCAGTACCACATTTGTGTCATAAAAGAATTTGGAAGGAGTCCTTCTTTCCTTATTTTTTCAAATAGTTTGTATAGTATTGGAGTTAATTGTTCTTTAAATGTTTGGTAGAATTCACATATAAATCCATCTGGCCCAAGAGATTTTTTTCTTAGGAAGTTAATTAATAGCTTGTTCTATTTTTTTTTTTTTTTGTAAAATGGAATTAATTAATTTATTTCCTCTTCTGTTAATCTAGACAATCTATATTTTTGTAGGTATTTCTCTATTTCACTTAATGTTATGGGCCAGAACTCTAAACTTGAAACAAGGATGTTTACAAGGTACTAAGTGGATTTGAGGAGACAGTGGTTATCTAGTTTAGCATGGTTCATTATGATTGATTTAATCCTACAACAAAAAATGGTTTCCTAGTGATATGATGATTGGTTTATACTCAGTGTGGAGCATATAAGCAGGGACTGAGAGCCACAGAAGACAAGCGCACAAGAAGCTTTCAGAGGGCAGAGAAGATAGGTGGGAACTCAAGCTCTCAGAACCAAAGGGAGAAATTCAATTTGATCTTCGATCTTCCTGGTGGCTGGCCTGGCCTCCTGCACTTCCCCCATTAAGGCCAAGGCCACATTAAAAGGCTCTCCAGAAAGCTGCCCAGCATCAGGCAAAGGAGAAGGATTTGGACTTTAACCCTTGGCTACTCTTCTAGTGATTAATGAACTGAAAAGAAGGCTGCCTCAGAGATCCCAAGAAAACCAAACCAGAGAACATTGCAACTTAGGTTATCAAATTTATTGACATAAAGTTGGGCAAAATAACTCCTAATTATTGCTCTAATTTCCTCTTCATTGGTGGAAAGTTTTCCCTTTTATTTTTGAGACTAACAATTTGATTTTCCTCTTTTCTTTTTCTAATCAGATTAACTAAAGGTGTATCCATTTTGTTGGTTTTTTCATAAAACCAGCTCTTAGTTTTATTTATTAATTCAATAGGTTTTTAAACTTTCAATCTTATTAATCTCCCCTTTTATTTTTAGAATTTCAAGTTTGGTGTTTAATTGGATGTTTTTAATTTAAACACATATTTATCAACACAAAAAGGGGATCATAAGAAGGTTCAATACCAGAAACATCAGGTGTATAAGAAAAATAATGACTGTATAATTATCATTTCTCATTTTAAATTTGAAAGAATTTCTCTGTACCACTATCTCCTTAGTGCTCCCCCAAGGCAGGAAGGGGAAGAAGGGAATAAAAAAATCTTTAATAGTGAGATCCTTCTGGAAAGGATTATCCTCTTTTGTAGAGACCAGATGGGTACTTTCATCTTTACTTCCTTGCCAGAAAGTAAGCTTTCTACCAGGTATAGGAGGTCCTCTGAGGCTTTTCTGAGGTGATATATAATGATCATGGCAGGGAAGGGTGTTATACTCGAATGAATATGGAGAAGCCAATTATAGAAATAAGCACTAGTGGGCCTATCTTTTGAGACTATGTGTGACAATGCTCATTCTTTTGATACTGGACTATTTTTTCTTCCCTGACACTAAGACTGTTCCTGTTCTATTGTCCATTGGATCAAGAGTCAAAATTCCAGAGAGGGAGACAGACAGACAGACAAACAGAGACATTAAGAGAGAGAAAAGACAAGGGCAGGGGGTGATCATAGTTCACAATTAAGTGGTGAGAGGAGACTTTTTAAATCGATGTTGTTCTCAACAAATTAACTGGGAAACAAATTGGCATATTTGTCCATATCCTCAATTTCAGATGAATCATTAGCATCTATTGTGCTCTGGGCTTAATTGTCCCAGGGACAGTTAAGCATTGTCCTTTCAAGTGCTTCCAATAGTATTGTGCTCCCCAAAACATTACAAAATCCATGTGGTAAAATTCCAAATGCCTTTTAAAATTCCAATTTAAAAACAAACAAAAGTCAAATAGGGCTTTAACACAGTAGCTAAAATTTCAGACACCTGCCTTGGTTTACATATTGTCACTGTTAGTATCCTTACCTCTCAGCTGGCTATGTTCATATATAAAACTGAGGATTTGTTCAACTACATTGTCATTTCAGAAAAACCATTTGAAACCAAACAGTTCTTTTCCCATTCACCCATACATATGAATACCTTAACATTTTAAAGGGCTTTCTTTCAGTAGGCCTCCCTAAGACAAATAAGTAATGACAACCAAGAATATAAAGGCAATCAAACCTAGTTAGGATAGAATACAACTCACTCTCCTGAATTTTCTCTTTTCTAATGCAAAATTAAAAAAAAAAACACTTTCAGTCCCTCCAAATTTAATACTTCCCATAAGGTAAATTGACTTCAGAAGAGATTATCTGATTGCATTAGGAAGATGCTCCGTAGAGTATTTGGAAGATGCTTAAATTACCAGACTGGCAATTCTAGGGAAAATACAATCAGTTGTCCCAAAAGAATGTTTCCTAAAATGAACTTCAAGGAAAAATTCTTAAGAACAAAAAGCATGTATGTCCTTAAGCATAAGTCTCCCTTTGCAGAAAAACTACAAGCTGTTTACTCTCTGATGTCTAGTATTTGAGGGTATTTCACAATAAGTAACTACAGTCTTAAAAAGCATCACCAAAAGGATTACCAGAACCATGAAAGCCAGTTTGTCTGAACTTTCCTATCCACTACTTGTTTGTCACATCAAAAGTAGTACAGTTATCCCTTCCATATCATGACTTTCCCTATCACAGTTTCAATATATCAGTGGTTGGCATAAGAAATTAAAGAATATTCTGGGAGTTTTGGAGAAACACACAAATGCCAGCAGACAACACAGAGCCTATGACCAAATACTTTACCAAATTTGCAGTAAGGCACTATAAACACCCCATAAAAAAAAGAAAAAATTCAGATTTCTGTGGTATAAAGGGAAAGCCAAAATAATTTACACAAATTTTCCATATTTGGGAGTACACCCCTAGTCCCAGTGATGTAGAAGGAATAATTATAATCTGTTCCAATCCTGGATGATTTGTACTTGTTCAGGTCTAGGCCTGACTTACACTAGTCTCCTGTAAGTTTGGTGTTCATATTAGCACAAAAGAAAGCATTCATAAGTCATTGAATAGTTAACTAAAAATAATATTGACTTAGTTATAGTAGGTGAAGTTTATTTGAAAAGATATGTATGAAAGACACCTAGATTTTATTTTGGAATATTAGCTTTTGGCAGCTAGGTGACATGGTGGATAAAGTTCTATACTTGGAGTCTGAAAGACTCTGAGTTCAAATTTGGTCTCAGATACTTACTAGCTATGTGAGCCTAGGTAAGTCACTTCACCCTGTTTAACTCATAAAATGAACTAGAAAAGAAAATGGCAAGCCAATATAGTATCTTTGTCAAGAAGATTTCAAAATGTATACTATTTCAATAATTCAGCCAGAAGTGCAGGAGAGCCTGAACTAGAACATTGGCCATGTGCGTTGAAAGAAGTTGATAAAGGAGAGCTATTAGCAGTATAGGATCAACAGAACAATATAATGAATGTTACTCATCCAAAGTTGTATACCTAGGTGACTAAAAAGTTTAGAGCTGGGGAAACTATATGGATAATGGTATCTTCAACAGAAAGTGAGAACTCTTGGAGGAAAGATGAGTTAGGGAGGAAAACAGCATGTTCTGTTTTGAAGATCAATTCAGTTGGAGCCAACAACAGAGTATTTAATTTGTTCTATTTACAAAACACTTGTCTTAATCTGGTTTTATTGTAGTCATATATACATGTGTTTTATATCTGCTAAATTGTAAATTCCTTGAGGGAAGGTTTTTACTTTTTTTAAAATTTATTTTATAAAAAATTCTATTTTTTTTCTAATTAGCAAAAATTCACCTTCTCTCACCCCAGCTGATACTAAGAATGAAAGAAAGAACTTTAATATCACATGAGCAGCAAAAGGACAAACTGCAATAAAAGGACAAACTAAACATTTTCTCTGATCTCCATTATCTCTCAGACCTCTCCAAAACAGAAATTAGGCATCAAAACTAAAGCAACATCATCTGTTTCCATTGTCTAGGTCATCTGGGATCCAAAAGAAGGTTAAAAAACAAAAGCAAATCAAAACCCAGGTACTGATGCTCAGTGATTCTGTCTCACTCAGCAGCCATCCCCCACATCTTAGGGTGGTACCGAGCCAGAGAACTAAGTAATAGAAGTGGTCAGGTGATAGGTGATAGATCACCAGTATAGGACATCCTCCATGTGAGGAACTGTGCACTACTCCACCAAGCCTGAGGGAAAGAGTATAACATTCAGTCCAGACCATCCAAAGATTAACTGGGACAGAAACATAGGTTGGTTAATTGAGATCCAGCCTCTAAGGAAACCACAGTCAGAGGGGAGAGAGTCAGGAAACAAATGATAGGAAAAATAAGGGAAGGAATGAAAGTACCAAAGTTTTCAGAAAGTAGAATTTTCACAGATTTTTAGCATAAACAGATAAATCAATAAGGAAAAAGCAACAACAGAAGGAAATATGGCCTCCAGATCTAGTGAGTTCAGGCATCTATCAATAAATACTGCAAAATGAAGGGAAATGATTCAGTATTTGATGAGAAAGAATCCTATGGAATTTGAGAGGAACATGGAACAATAACACAGTTTCTGAGTAGTATAAAAGGGAAATGAAAATTATGAGAGCAGAATTTATATCCTCCCAAGAAAAAAAGAACAAAATAGAAAAACTTGAATCTCAAGTCTCACCAAAGAAATATAAGTAAAAACATGAGCAATGTGTAACACCTGTGAACCTACTACCTCTACCAGTTCATAAGTTAGAGGTATCTTCTCTTAGCTTTTCATTTTAGTCCTGCTTAAGCTTGATAAATTTCATTGCATTTACCTCTGATTTTTTTTTTTTTGGTTTCATTATCTACACTTACATTATTGTAGTCATTGTGTATATTGTTTTCTTTGTTCTACTTAACTTCACTCTGCTTCATTTCATATAGATCTTTCCATGCTTAAGTAGTTTCTATTACATTCATGTACCACAATTTGTTTAGCCATCCCCCAATTGGTGGGCATCTACTTAATTCCCAATTCTTAGATATCACAAAATATAGTGCTATAAATATATTGGAGTCTATGGGGACTTTTACTAATGGCTTTCTTAGGGTATAAGCTCAATAATGGATTCTCCGGTTTAAAAGATAAGAACATTTAAATCATTTTATTTGCTTAATTCCAAAATGGTTTCCGAATGACTGAACCACTTCACAGCTCCACCAATGATGTGTCCTATCTTTCTACAACCCTTCCAACATTGACAGTTGCAAATATTTTTATTTTTGTCAGTTTACTCATGTGATGTGAAACTTCAGAGTTGTTTTGATTAGCATTTTTCTTATTCTTAGTGATTTGGAGCATTTTTTTCATATTGCTGTGAATATTTTGCATTTTTTTTCAGAATTGTTTTTCTTGTCTGTTCATATATTTTGATCATTAATCTATGAGGAAATAGCTATTTGTCTTATGTCCAAGTTCAATGATTCAAAAATATTATCTTTGTTTTTACATTTATTGTGATTTCATGGAGATGCTGACTGCTATTTACTTCATTCTGATTTTTGTTGCTTGGTTTTTTTCTTATGCCAATCTGCCTATTCTCTTTCTGATTTTTTCCATAATTACTAATTTTTTCATTTTTCTTTATAATGTTCTCATTTTAATTTATTTAAATGTTTAAGATTTTAAAAAAACCTCTTATTTCATTTCTTCTAGGAATTCTAATTAAACATGTGCCAATTTTTTGAGGCTTTGTTTAAAAATATAATTATGCTCTTCTGAGTTTTTGTCTTGAGCACTCCTATTCACCATAACAGCTTTTTATGATGGGGATTTTTTCTTTTGTTTTTTCATTCTTTGTGCCTTCAGATTTTATGTTGATATGGAGTCTTGTGCACTTCTGGAGAGAAGATCTGGACTGGTCTCATTGCTGCTTTCTTGGGGTATTGAGCATTATGCTGTTCCAAGATATCAGAGATAGCTCAGGCTTGGGATCTGCAAACTTTAAGTCTTTCAAAGTAAGCTAATCTGGGCCAGATTTTATTATTGTTAAACCCCACTCTAGTCTGAACTCTGCAAGTTCCTGATCTGAGTGTGGGTCTAAGTAATAGCTAATTGCTGCTGGCCTGAGTCATCATCAACCAGTTGCAAGCTCTGCTGCTTCACAGTGACAGAACTAAGGGATAAATTTAGCATGACATTTCTGATCTAGGCTAGAAGCTGATCAATAAATGTCAGTGAAAACTATAAACTAGCTTATGTTATTCTCTGATACTTTTTTAAATACAATTATTAAATTTATATACCATTTAAGCACTTAGTATATTATGAAAAGCAGTATTGCTAAGCAATGAGGATACAAATGGATGATTTGAGATAGTCCCTATTCTCAAGGAGATAATTGTCTAATGGGGGAGACAACACATATAAAAATATTCAAGTCAGGTAGAAAGATCCCATGATCTTTCAAGTACAGTGAAAAAGCAGTTCATAATTCACATTCTTTAATGACATTATCTCTGATAAAACCACATGTATTTCTGGTATTGAATCATTTGATAGTGTCATAATCATTTCCTGATTTTTAATATCTATTATTGCTGAGGGAGCATATTCTGTAGAATCTGTAGAAGCAACTGCCAAATAGCAACTCCACAAGGGTTGATTCCCTAAATGATGATCATCAGGGCTAGACTAGTAGCTCTTTCTATAACCCTTATGCTCAAAGTCCTAAACCATCTCTATCAGAATCTAAGAAGTGTTTGATATAGTAGTGCTGGATTAACTGTTCTAGAACACACTTCCTTTTGTTGGCTAAATTGACTTTTCTGCTCTGTAGGTGACAGTTGTTTGGCAGTGGGTTGTTGTTTGTCCTTTGTTCTTGAAGAGAACCATGACATTAAGGAGGTGATGCTGTGACATACAAGTGAATTGAATTTAAATGAGGGTGGACAGTACAAGATCACTTGTCTTACTTTCTCCTTGGGAGCCATCTGGATCCAGTGGCCACATATAGATCAGGACGACTACAGATGGCCCTGGATGCAAGGAGATAACTTGGTCTTTTTAAGCTAAGGTCTTTAACAGATCTCAGTTTGACTGGACACTTTCAGTGATTAAAGCAAAGTAGCAATTGAAACAAATGGCCTCTTTCACCTAATCAAAAAAAACCCCAAATAAATAAAAATAAATCTGGGTGAGGAAGACCCTTAGGGATTCTGACCAAAACAGAAATGATTACTATTTACATTCATTCCTAAAATCATTGCTGCTTTAGTGCCCAGGGAAGTAGGGTGAGCAGAAAAGGGGAGATCTGGGTTAGAAAGAAGAATGTTACTCTTCCCAAGAATATTGGGAGTTAACTTAGCTTTATGGATCAGCCATTAGTGCTGGGTAATGTTGAAGATGACAGGTTCATTTTCTATAGTGGTTGTTCCTTTTAATGATGACTTCCAGGATAGAAGCAGGTTCAGTCTTCTGGGGAACACTGCTAACCCAGAGTTAGTGGGCTCAAGGTCTTTCCATTTCACCACATGGTGAAATAAACACTTTTACATGTAGGATATGTTGAGGGAATTTTGTTTGATTATTCTTTTTTTTTTTTTTTTTTTTTTTGATGGTGAGGGAAGTGATAGTGATACCAAAACAAAAGAAATAAAGAAAAAAGTGTTAACAACAACAATGGACCAGAAGTAACAAATGAACCACATTTTTCAGACTTGACCAATGTACAAATTTGTTTAGTTGTTATAAGGAAGGGTTTTTATTTTGAGGTAGAAGATTGAGTTTAACTGAAGACTAAGTAATAATAAGGGCGTGGGGAAGAAAATGAATCAAGATCGTCAATAAAAAATACCTACAAATACACAGAATAGAGAAGAAGAAATAAATATGATAATGCTGGTACTAGCATATTAAATTTACTATAAACTTTATTATTTTCAATTATCTAGCATTTATTTTCTCTTTCTTCTACCTGCCTTCTACCTATTAAAAAAGAAAAAACTCTTCTAACAAATGAATATACACTTTTTAAAAAATGCATGTATATTTATATACAAAAAAAAAAAAGATGTGTTTCAAAATATACACAAAAGAAAATGAAGTTCAGAAGGGGACAAAAATAACCAGAAGTATTGGTATTTAGTAATAAAAGTAACATTGGATGTTGCTTCATTTAGATTTTACATAAATTATAAGGTTTATTTATTATTGCGCTAGTACTGATTTCAAATATGATTTGTCCCACCTCTAATGATAAGGCTGGACCTACACACAATAGATAATGTTTGTTTTCCACAATTCCTTATTCTAGGTCATCTGGAGACCAATAACTCTATTTGCTCTCCTAATACCTCTTCAGGCATCCAGTTCCCCTCATAATCTCATCTATCAAATACCCAAATCTGGTAAAGTCCTCATATCTGGTGGCTAATAATTTAGAATCAATCACAAAGAACTCTTAAGACCATTGATGGATACCAGAAGAAACTACCTCAAGATTGTTGTGAAGCTCAAAGGTGGATTTTGTATGTAACTTTGCAAACTTTTTAAAAGCTATATAAATGTCAATTATTAGTAGTCAAAGTTCTGTACTAAAAGTATTTAGTTTTCATATATATACAAAACTCCTCCTTTACAATATATTTTACATATGTTAATCTATTGTCAGATATCTTGTTACACAATGAAACAACAGATACAATTTGTTCAATAATACACTGCTTATTTGCATAAAATAAGCCATGAACTAAGAAAACATATCTTGGTTCTTATCACAAGGAATATTCTATGTAAAATATAAATGGAAAATGGATTCCCCCTTGATAGTTGTAAAAAATTCTCCTATGTAGATGACCTGTATTGTTTACATCAAAACCTATACAAAGCAGGGTAGATCCATAGCCATTCAGAAGAGACTGATAACTACGGCGGCTGGGGGGGGGGGGGGGGGGGGGTGGGGGGGGGGGGGGGGGGGGGGGGGAGGAGATGGGGGGACGACCTAAAATATTATGTATTATTCTCAATAGAGCATGCAATTCTATAGGCAACCCATTGATTTAATCTATCATCTTATAGATTTGATTATAAAATAATCATAGCTGTACAATGAGGTAGGAATTAGGAAGAAAAAGAACTAGATCACATTTGAGAAATAGCACAGTATTTTAAGTATGTGAAACTGCTCCATGACTAAAATCCCATCTTTTTAATTCTAATATTTATGGAGTGACAATATCTACTAGCTGATTGTGGTTAAAAACAACAACCAAAAAAATCCATTATCTCCAAAGAATAAAAATTTCAAACAGCCAATGAAGAAATTGCATCCAAAGATAAATGCTAGGCAGACATATATAGGCTACAACATTTTATCAACTGTTTATGGGCAAAAATCAATATAAAAGACAACATGGAGGAAATGTATTTTCAAAAAAGGAGATAATCAGTTATGTATTAAGGGCAAGAGATAATAGACAGATAAGGTTGAATGATGTACTGATCTCCATGAAATTTTAAAATACCTAAAGACCTTTGAACATGTTGGGTAGCAGCTAAAAAAAATAGAGCAACTGGGTCTGAAGTGAAGAAATTCTAATTTAGCCTCAGGTACTAACTAGCTATGTGACTCTAGGCAGGCCATTTAATGAAGCTGCCTCATTTTCCTCAACTATAAAATATTGTTTTATTGGAGATAGTAATAGCACCTATAACCCAGGGTTGTTTTGCCTGAGGGAACATCAGCAAGAATTATACAAAATAGTAAAGTAAAGATGAATCCTATGGGATCAGGGAGCTTTTGAAGTATGTATATTAAAAAATACTAACATGTTCACAGTAGATTTATATTCATGCACACATTAGTTGTTAGTAATCAGCTGATTAATCAATTTTTTCCACAAAGAGGAATGTGCATTCCTATTTGCTAGGATTTAACACAGTTTATTATTTTATTAAGAAATTAATACATTTTATGATGGGTGGATTGGAGCCAGCTTATCAATTTCTGAAAGCCAACAATTAAAATTTTAATGTCAATATTTATACCTCAGGAATCAACAAATACTATGAATCAAGATAATTATTTTGTTGATTATCTAGATTTAAGATCATAAAGGAGAAAATAATAATTCAATTATTAATGAAATCATAACAGATAATAATGAAATTAAATTAATAATGCAGATTAAATCTTAAAATGTGTTGTGCATACTTCTTTTGTCATTAAACATTTACCAGAAAACCCTTGCATCTTATCATAGTTCTCACTATTTTGAAATCTTGAATAATGCGTATTGTCTTGACTTGAACAAAAAAAAAGGTCGTTGTTTCACTTTTGTATAGCATAAAATTTGTAAAAAACATAAATTGCCAGGGCCAATTGCTTTTAAAGATTCAATTTCAAACTATGTTCATTTTATTGCTTCTAGTTAAATAGCACTATAATTTTATGTTTCAAAACTTGCACTTCCTAAATCCAAATATTTTCACAAACATGCATTGCAAATTGCTTTAACTACTCTTAGTTTTTTTTACCTATTTTAGCAACTCCCACCAAAATATCACTATCTCACAGATTCTTCTAAATTAAAAATAAATTCTACCAGTTATATAAAGTAATAAAAAGATGGGGACACAATATCTACACAAAACTTTCCTCCTCTGTAACTTAGTTCATAACTATGATACAATCACATGTATTAAAACTGTAGACTTTGGGAACATTGGCATAACTCATAAGTCAACTAAAACATAAATTTGCTATATTAAAACAAAAATGCTAGCACAATAATTGTGGAAATATATATAGAAGAATTGCACATGTTTAACATATATTGGGTTATCATCTAGGGGAGGGGTGGGGGAAGGAAGGGAAAAAAATTTGGAACACAAGGTTTTGCAAGGATGAATACTGAAAATTATCCATGCATATATTTTGAAAATCAAAGTTTCAATTAAAAAAGAAAAGAAAAAAATCCAACCATACCAAGAAAAAAAAAAGAAAATAAAAACGAAATCAGGACCTCCTGATTCCAAGCTTAGCATTCTGTGCCATCTAAATGCCATCAGAAAAGAACTTTAGTGGAAGATTCCTACAGATAGAACAAAAAATGTACTAATGTAGGTAATGTCTGTCATGATAATTCTTGATGTGTGGTTGAGAGTTTTTGACCTGGTTGGTCTATAAAAGGTCATAAATAAATAATAAAATTAAAAAAAAGAAATATCTTTGCATCCAAAAAAAAAAAAACAATAATACTAAGTTTTACTTCTTTATTTCATGTCATAGGGATAAATGATTTTTTTCTGACTAGAATAATTTTAGACCTACAAAAAAGATTATGATACAAGAAACATGCCTTCTAAATACCTTCTAAAAGAACTTTTAAAATATTGAAGATGATAGGTTATATATTAAATATATATATATTACATTTTATTGTTTTTTACTCTTCTTGAAGACCTTTCGGTTTATTCAGAATTGAATATTAGTTTTCATTACTTAGAATAGGTGTAAGGATAGGGATATTCCAGTGATTATGTTCATTATAGAGAAATTCAGGGGAAGAACGGTCACAAATACTAGTACCTTCTCTTCATGTTATAGTCTTGGGGAGATGCCTTGAGGACTAAAAGGTTAAGTGGTTTGCCTAGAGTCATAAAATCTATATATGTCACAAATGAGACTTGAACCCAGTTCTCTCTAGATATCAAGTCAGCTCTTTAATCATTATGCTAAAGTTCCAGGGGCCCTCAAAATTTTTAAATAGGGGGCCAGTTCACTGTCCCTCAGACCTTTGGAGGGCCGGACTATAGTAAAAACAGAAACTTTGTTTTGTGGGCCTTTAAATAAAGAAACTTCATAGCCCTGGGTGAGGGGGATAAACATCCTCAGCTGCTGCATATGGCCCCAAGGGCCGTAGTTTGAGGCCCTACCAGAGGCCCTGTCAATCTCTCTAGAGTCAATATAAAAAGTCACAAAACAATTTTATGTGAACTTCTAATTTTAAGTGGATTTAGACATATATTTTTTTCTCATATACATTCAATATTATAGAATAAACAGAGTAGCAAATAGAGGCAATTAGGCTAACAAAATAAATGGAATACTAACCTTGGATTTTAATCCTATCTCAAATATTTACTGGTTTTGTGATCTTGGACAAGTCACTTAACTTTCAGCTTCAGTTTCCTCATCAACCTTATTACATATGGTTTTGTATTACCAAATGTAAAATGTAAAAATGTAGGATCAAAATGTAAAGTTCTTTGAAAACTTTAAAGTACCATGAAGGTGCTAGCTATTATTACTAATATTATTATAGTAAAAAGTCACACAAATAAACCTTCCTTAAATGCTTTAGGACACACAGCAAGTCAAGACTCTTACTTTAATTACTCAATTACTGTTTCTTGTATACAAACTTATATTTAAGATTATGTCACACTTCAAAAGCTCACTTCAGAACTTTGTTTTTGGAAGCATCTTTTAATTTGAGGAAATTGTCTACATTTTGTTTATACTTAAATTTAAGAAATTAATATTAGACTGTTTAGCTATGCCTATCACAAGATTTATAATGAAATGTTTTGTCTTATCTCTTAATAATGTTATGAAAGAATAAATAAAATGTCAAGTTAGAAAGGATTTCCCTTTCATCCTCACCTCACTTCCCCAAAAGAGCCTTGTAAACACATTCTGCTAACTAGCAATGCTAACCATTTAGGGGTTTAGGAGTCATTTTATTTTAAATTTTTTCTGGCAGCTGAAAGTTATTTGAGTATTTATTTATAGAAATTGTTTGTGATAAGTTAATTGCCTTTACTTAAGATCAAAGCTCTTTGAATCAATTGGTGAGAAAAGTTTACATAATAAAAAGAAGATTGATTTCAGATTCAGGAGGACCTGAGGTGAAATCTTGTATCTGTTATATACTATCTGTTTGACTGTGCACAAGACACTTAGCTTCTCCATGATTCAGATGTTTTCCCAACAGGAGTTTTCAATAATAAGAAAAGTATAGGTCTGGAATTTTTTTTAAATACATAGCTAACAAACCTTGTATTAAAAATTATCTAAAGTTATGAAATTAAGCATTGAAATAGTGAAGTCCTTATGTGCACCTTAATTTAGAGGAAGAACATTTGACAAAAGATAGATTCTATATCCAGCTGTCATTTATTCATTGTGTATTTGTCCTAACACTTCTCAGACTTCAATCTTCAGTGGAATTCCATGAAATTATTATTGTTATAGAATAAATAATCTGCATGTGAAGAACTACACCTAAGGTATAAATGCTAGGTTTTTATTAGATACTGAAGTCACAAAGTATCTTTCAGGAGGTTTTTAAAGGAGAAAAATCAATAGTTATTCTCAGCAATACAATGATCCAAGATAATACCAAAAGACTAATGATAAAGCATACTATCTTACTCCAGAGGAAGAACTGATATTGTGTAAATACAAACTGAAAAATGCTATTTTTCGCTTTCTTTCTTTCATTCCTTTTCTTTTGTCTTCTTGTACAAAATGACTACTATGAAAATGTTTTTCATGATTGCATAAGTATAATCTATATATGATTGCTTACTGTTTCAAGGATGGGGGAGGAGGGAGAGAAAAGGAAGAAGGGATAGAGTTTGGAACTCTAAACTTTAAAAGAAAAAATTTTAACATGTAATTGAGGGGAAAATAAAATATATTAAATTTCAAAAAATGGTATAATTTTCAATGCTTGAAACTTTTATACATTGTCTAGAGTAAAGTTTTAAATAATTTCATATTTTTAAAAAATGAACCACAAAGTAAAATTACATTTTGAAAAAAATAATAGCCCCTAAAAAGAGTGTGTCCTCAATCACAACCAGACACAAGTGAAATAAAGCAGTGTTCTTCTGATAATTAGGAGGCAGGCAACTGCCTCAAAACTGAAGTATGATGATTCAAAGGAATTTTTTTAAAGACTTTATTGTTGAAGGATTAATAAAAGAAAAGTGTTTAAGTTGAAATGGGCTCATAATCTCAATCAAATTTGGTTTCACTAATAAAGAATTTTCATTTTTAAGCTAACTTTACCACATATTGCTTACCATGAATGATATGAATCTATGTATTACATAAGCAGGCACATCCCTCATGTGAACACCAACAGACAAGATTGCTTCCTAGCAATATGACAAGTAGGCACTGGAAGACTGAGAAAGAGGCCTCCTTGCCAAAAGAACGTATGTTGTTACATACTTTTATATTACTATTATTACTTAGAAACCAGTGGAAATCAACATTAATGCTGATTTAAAAAAAAATAATAATTTCTTGAGATTTTTTTAAATTACTAAATTATAATATAAGAAACATGATATAGTATGTACATATCAAGTGATCATAGAAATAGATTGAAATTCTTGGTGTGGCATTTTATCTTTTAATTTAATCTTATGATTTATATACTTTTCTTGCATTCTGTTGGGATTTCTAAAAGATTTCATTAAATAAAATCTAATACAAAGATATTATGAATTTAAAGATTTTAATACTTAGAAAAAATAAAAACAAAGAAAGTTTTGAAAAATAGGATAAATATTTATATCAAAAATCACAAAATTGAAGAAAAGAAAATATGCCTCAAAAAATTTTTAAATTGAAATGTTAATAAAATTCATAATAATGGTTCATTTAAAAAATCAACAGAATACTTCTATTAAACTGAGGGAAATGAGATGTTGTAGGGAAGGAAAAAATGAAATTTTCAAGGATATTGAATTATATTCACAAACACTTAGAAACTGCTTAGCATTTATATTTAGTACTAATTCCTCATTTTACTCACACAGAAGCAAACATTAATGATTAAATTACAAATTTATAAACATAACACAGTATTCCTAAAATTTTTCTTTATGAATATAGCATTATTCAAATGCCTACTTTTACCCACTCATCCTAGATCATTACATCAACAACTTTTAAAATAAAGTGCCATATTGTATGATGATCAACTGTGAAAGTTTTAGCTATTTGCAAAAGTACAATGATCCAAGACAATTCTGAAGGACTTATGAAAATGTTATACATTCCCAGAGAAAAAACTGGTAGAATCTGAATGCAGATTGAAACATCTTTTTAAACATTCTTTATTTTCCTTTTTTTAATTTTTTTTTCCATTCACAACATAATTAATATTGAAAAAATATTTTGCATGAGTGTACATATGTAATCTATATCAAATTGCTTGCTTTCTCAATGAGGAGGAAGAAGAGAGACAGAATTTTGAACTCAAAATGTTTTTTAATGTTAAAATTTATTTCTTAAATGTAATTGGGGAAAATAAGATACTAAATAAATATTTTTTTAAAATAAAACCAAAATGCCACCCACTTTGAGTTTTATTTTTCTCTTTGGTTTAGCAAGCATTTAAAAATAAATCTCATCACTATAACTGCTAATAATAGTAGATAGCATTTATTTATTTAACCCTTAAGAATTGCAAAAGATTGTATTTATGTTATCCCATTTGAGCCTCACAACTATGCTCTTGTTTTTCCCAATTTGTAGGTGATGATTAAAACTAACATAGGTTCAGTAATTTGCCCTTAATCACATAACTATTAAACATCTAGAGTAGAATTTGAATTTGTCTTCCTAACTCTGAGTCCAGCACTCCTACCCACTGGGCTACCTAGTGATTACTGAAAATACTGAGAACAGTCTACTGCCAGCTATTTCCATAATACACTGAAAATGGAGTCTAAGGAATGTGATAATTCTCTACACATAATCTATTAGACCTAATACAATATTCCAGTGGAGTAAAAACTATTCATGTTGAATATATGCTATGAAAATGTTCTATTGATAACATTAATGGTAACAGATATTGCTTTGGGTTCATTGAAAAACATTTCTGATTAACAGATTAAAATTTTCTGAAATATAGAAGTACTTAATATATAACTGGAATATATTTATATATTACGTATGAAATCATATTTTAATATTCATTTCAATTTCTTCACATAGTAATACATTTTTGACTCCATATCTCAATCTTAATTCAATAACAATAGCAACCACAAAAGAACAAACCCATTATTGATAGGTTTAGACAATCTTAAACTGTTACTTATATTCTAAACTTTATTGTTTTAAGCAAAATCTTAATCTGATTTATTTTTGTAGGGTTCATAAGATCAATGTGGATTTGGAAAAAATAAATAGATATTATCTTATTCAAGTATCAAGACAAATGCTATATAAAATAGCGGATGAGATATAACAAATTGGACCCCAATGAATTAGGTGGCAGTTAATATACTAATTACCAGGGAAGAGGAGTACATTTGTAAAGAAAGAAGAAAAGGCACTATATTTGAAGTCAGAATACTCCAGTTCAAATCTGACACCTGACATTGATTACCTACAGGACTTTGGGTATGTCTCTTGAGTTTCAATTTTCTTCATTAAGTATTATAGAGATAAGGCAGTGTGGAGAGTTTTGTAAGGTCCTTTTCAACTACAAATCTATGCTATAAAGAATATGCATTATCATAGAAAGTTGTAACGGGCACAAAAGGACATCAAATCCAAAAACTTTATTTTACAGATTAGGAAATGGTACCAAAAAGGTTAAATCTTGGTCACACAGGATTTAAATGACATTAAGGATTTTAATAGATGTTATCAGACTCCAATACCTGCTGGATTTTTTTCTTTCCATTACACCACTGGATGAAGGAAGAATGAGAGGGGAAAGAAGAGAAAGATTATGTGAAGACTATCTGTCTTGAAACTATTCAAAATGTTAGAACAAGATACTTGCTCTTATGGGCAGTTAAGTAGTACAGTGGGTAGACCTCCAGGCTTGGCATCAAGTAGACTATTCTTCCTGAGTACAAATATGGCCCCCAGACACAACTGGTAAACTGTGTGACACTGGGCAAGCAACTTAACCCTTTTTGCCTCATTTTCCTCATCTGCAAAAATGAACTGGAGAAGAAAATGACAAACAACTCCAGTATCTTTGCCAAGAAAACCCCAGACATGGTTATGAAGAGTCAGACACTAATGAAAACATTCAACAACTTGGTATATAAGAATATAGGTTCTATGTAAAAGAATCAAAGCATATGGAAGATAGTAGAAGGACAATCATAAAGCTTTACAAAAAAAAGTTCTTTCAACTATGGAAGGATGATATGGATGAAAATCACACTTGTGTCAGATTAAAAAAAAAAATCCAAATGTTTTACTGAAAAACAGCCTATTATATAGCCCTGCTATGAGATTTCTTAGCTTTTCCAAATAAGCCTGGAATCTGTATTTCCCTTACTGGACTGACCAAATCTGTTAGATATTTTTAACGGTGTATTTTGGGTTATATCCTTTTTCCATCTCATTCTAGCAGCTTCTCAGATCACCCTTCATTCTTGTGATGGAAGAAGATAGTAAAAAAGGGAAACTTTTCTTTATCCCCAAAGTTGTGTTTTGGTTTGCCCAAACTTTTCTGCCTTTGGCATCCCTAGGGCAGAAGTGTAAGATCCCACCCCACTCCACTCTCAAGAACTAACTACTGGATGAAGCTGAGGGCAGAGAAGAACTGATCTTTCTTTACTCTAGTCCAAACACATTTTAAGAATGAGGAAATTTTGGCCCAGGGAAGTTGTCACCCAAGTAGCAAGAAACAAGCAGAAGTGGAACCCAAATCCTCTAACTCCAAAGGAAGTGTTCTTTCCATTACACCACATTGAATAGAATCGGCAGCCTTTGACCCTCTCCTCGATTAGTACACAGAGTGGACATTTACTGAGACTGAGCTGTTTTAACAAATGAGTTAAGCAAAGAGCCTTCAGAAAGTGGAAACCGCTGTTTTCTCATCATTCTCCAAACGTGCATTGCTAAGTTAATTACGCAGCTCAGGCTTTCCTCTGTTATTTCTCAAAGGCATCCTCAGGTCCAGCCCCAGCGGGACTAGAGAGGAAGGGAGGGAAGGAGGAAGAGAGAGTGGTCATCTCCAGTCCTTACTCCACCCCCATCCTGCCCTCTGGTCTTAACCTGCATTCCTCATTCCCACTCTGGGACCCCGTGTCCCAATCTTGTTTTCTCTATCAAACAACTTCAGTCACTCCAGCCATCTGTCAAAACTTTCCCCTCGCTCTTACTACTTAGAGGTGATGGGGAAAGAAAAAGAGTGGTAGGGCGAAGGGAATGGAGGGGGAAAGTGGATTGTTGTTTAATTGCCCTCCCAGCTTTTTGCGGGTAGGAAGGAAAACATGAAGAGATTGAGAAGGGAGACATGCAAGACTTACCACCGGAAGAGTAAAGACCCTGACAGAGTGAAAAGCGGAGATGCTGCTGCAGCCGCCCAGGGAAGCATTGTGGCTGCAGCCAAGGCGCGGGCCGGTGGGTTTTGAGGGGTTGGGTGGGGGAAGTGTTGGCCCCGGCCTCAATGACTCTCTTTCTTTCTCCAATCATGGATGAAAACAGAACTATCCAGACTTTCAACTCTTATTACCAAAGTGTAACTTCCAGGGACGGGATGTGTGTGTGTGTGTGTGTGTGTGTGTGTGTGTGTGTGTGTGTACCAGAGTGTAACGTATATGTGACAGATTGCTATATACTCTATTAATAGCTCAGAAGAAGAAAAATACAGCTCAAAAGATCTTTCAAATAAGAGGGGCGAATCTTTTATCTTTGAAAGGGATAAGAAAGGCAAGAGCAATAGACTGAAATTGAAATCAAAATTTGAAGGTTTGAGAGGAAGGGGAAGGGATGGAAATAAAGGTGTGTGGGTGGAGAAGCCCAGAGAAGTGTTGACTAAACTAGTGTTATAAGATTTGTCTAATTAAGCCTGAATTTCTTACATGGAAATGGAAATCATGAGAAAATAAAATAGCCTGAATACCTAAACATAAAGTTCAAAAAAATTACAATTTGTTTAATGTAGAAAGAAATGAAAAGCAAGAAAAGGGGGAAAAAACTAATTTCAATAGTATAAACTCATTACAGATGACTTTACAAAAGGACTGATTGTAGGGCAAGAATCGAGTGTAAATGTTTTCCTTAGAGAAGGAAAAGAAGAAAACATAGGTACACACACATATGTATATAGGGACATAATATATATAAAGTAGCTGAATATCAACTTTTCTGAGAAATAATTATGCATAGGCACACAGAATTTTTTTAAATGAAATGATTAGAAGTCAAACTTCAGATTATGAAAAATTTCCAAAGAACTATCCTCATTTTAAAATAAATTTTAATCTCAAAAGTTTGCTTACCTATGTGTCTCTTCTTTCATTTTCTGAGTGATATCCATATCATTCTGGGTGATATCCATATCAGTAGGATAGGTTCTGGGTATTAAACATTGTCCCACCTTTCTGTCCTGACCAGCTAAAAAAACTAACAATTTTGTTATCTGGACCTCAATCATCCATGAATAACTGCCAGAAAAGAAGGCTAAAGGGAGAAAAAGAAGGGAAAAGGAAAATTAAGGACTCCTTTAATATTAAAAAAAAAAAAACTGCTTCAATTTTTAAGGCAAAGCAATATAATCTATTAATTGGTTACTATTAACATGCTCCCTTTTTTTTAACTTTAGCACATAGAAGTCTGATTGAGAGTGAGGAATGTTTTCAATGAAAGTAGAGTTATTTTAGCTGCAGACATGTTTACATTTCTGTGGTTTAGTCTATAACTTTCTCTTTTTCTAGCTTACGAATTCTGCTCCATGAAGCAAAGCCCTTAGCTCCCAGACATTCCTAAAAGTCTGCCAAAATAATAGAAAAAAAAGAGAGAGAGGAAAAGCACACACACAGACCCCCAAGTCTAGGTCAAGATCAGAGTTGATTTTGAGTAGTGTGAATAGGCCTCCCTTTCCACTCTCTTTCCAGTTAAGAAAATTTTCAGGGCTCCATTTCCTGTTTTCAAGGGGAAAAAAATAAAGTGGGTCTACATAGTGACTTTTTTTTAAGAATGCCTTTTCTAGGACTTATAGTTCTAAAGAAACTTTTAACACTATAAATGCCAAATATACTTATTAATTTGAAATTCTACTATGCCATTAAGTTCAATAAACATTTTGTTTAGATTCACTAAGTAACAAGGACTGCACAGAATACTAAAGACATTGGGAGGAAAAAAACTTTCTTTCTTCTAATGGATTCTTAACAAGTCTGTGGATAAATCTGAGAAGTCTATGAACATGGATGAAAAAATACATCTTTATTTTCACTAATATCTAACTGAAAATTACCATTTCCTTACATTGTTATTACAGGCAACAAACCATAGTGAGAATAGTCATTCCTATGACTTTATCACAATAGAAATCAGAGTATTCATGTGACATAATAATTGAAAAACAATCAGATATCCAATGTGATATGTTGCTTTGTCAAAGACCACTACAAACTTTAATAATTTTTACTCAAATTAAGTAATAATAGCCTTGAAACTAATATTTTAAAAAATAAAATTTAACTTAAACTTGGTTACATTTTAAATACATTGTCCAGTTATTTAGTGAGTTAATAAAGAAGTATATACATTACCATATCACAAATTTGTTTTCTATTTTTAAATTACATATCAATATAATTGATTTCCTTTGAAAGCTTATGTTTTATATATATATTTTTGGTATTAGAATGCTTAAAAGAGTATGACACAGAAAAGGTTAAATATACCTTCTTTGATTGGAGAATCTCTATCAATTTTATAATCCAAGTGAAATTTCTTGAAATAAGAATAGCAGAGTGCTATGAAATGATGTGTACCTACAGCATTGTAGTAATATATGGCAAAAAGATTAATTTTTAAATGACAAAAATAATAACTACCTGGAAGAAAAGGTCTACAAATCAACAAACACTTGCCGTGTAGCAGAAATGTGTTAACTAAACAACACAGATGCAAAGAAATGCAAAAACAATCCCTGTACTCAATTGAGGAAATTGTATTCTAATGAGGGAAACAACCTGCAAACAACAATGTGCATAGAAGATAGATAAAAAAATAAATACAAAAAAAAAAAAAAGATACAAAAAATGATCTCAGAGGGAAGATATTAGCATTAAAGCCAATTCTAAAAGGCTTCATGTAGAAAATAGGATTTGAGCTTAATAAAAAGAAAGCCAGGAGATAAAAGAAAAAGAGTATTTTAGGCATGGAGGTACCTAGGGAAAACACCTAAAGTTAGGAGATAGATTATCCTACTGAAGAAATAGATGTAGGGGTTTTTTTTTTAAGTGTTGCCCAGGGGCAGCTAGGAAGGGCAGTAGATAAAGTACCAGCACAGAAGTCAGGAAGACCCGAGTTTAAATCTGTCTTCCGACACTTAACACTTCCAAGCTATGTGACCCTAGGCAAGTCATTTAACCCCAATCGCTTTAGCAAAAAACAAACAACAATAACAATAAAGTGTTGTCCAATCAATCAATATTTGTCATTGCTGTTGCTCATTTTCTTCAGTTGAATCCAACTCTTCATGATCGCATTTGGGGTTTTCTTAGCAAAGAAACAGGAGTGGTTTGTCCTTCCCTTCTCCAGTTTATTTTACTGAAGCAAACAGAATTAACTGATTTGTCCATGGTCACACAATTACTATCTCAAATCAGATTTGAATTTAGGAAGTGAATCCATTCACTGCGCAATGCCCCTACTAATTGCCAGATAAAGGCTAAGTGCTAAGGATGCAAAAAGAGAATTAAAAGAGAAATGCAAATTAAAACAACTCTGAGGTACCACCTCACACCTCTCAGATTGGCTAAAATGACAGGAAAAGATAATGACAAATGTGGGAGGAGATGTGGAAAAATTGGGACACAAATGCGTTGTTGGAGTTTTAAAATGATCTGATCACTCTGTAGAGCAATCTAGAACTATGCCCAAAGAGTTATAAAACTGTGTATACCTTTGATCCAGCAATACCATTACTGAATCTGTATCCCAAGGAAATCATAAAGAAAGGAAAAGGACGCACATGTGCAAAAATGTTTGTAGCAGATGTTTTTGTGCTAACAAAGAATTAGAAAAGGAGTAGATACCCATCAATTGGGAAATGGCTGAACAAGCTGTGGTAAATGAAGGTAATGGAATATTATTTTTCTATAGAAAATGATGAAAAACCTGATTATAAAAAGGCCTGGAAAAATTTACATGAACTGATGCTGAGCAAAATAAGCAGAACCAGGAATATATTGTACACAACAACAGCAAGAATGTGCAATGATCAACTATGAAAGGCTTGGTTCTTTTCAGTAGTTCAGTGATCCAAAGCAATCTCAATAGACTTTGGACAGAAAATGTCATCTACTTCCACAAAAAAGCCAAGGAGACTGAATGTAAATCAATACATGCTGTGTTCACTTATTTTTTCTGTGGTTTTTTTTTTTTTTTTTAGTTCTGCCATAGTCTTTCCCTTTTGCTCTGATTTTTCTCTCCCAACATGATTCATAAAGCAATGTGTATTAAAATGGATAGCTCAAAAGACAATTTTTTTAAGGATGGGGAAAATATGGATGTGTTTGTTTGCAGGTAAACGGAAACAATTAGTGAACAATGAGATTGAAGATTGGTGAGATATCAGAGAGAATAAAATTGTAATCAGTCAGAGAAGATAGGGTGGAATAGAGGCAAGGGTGTATGTAGAGGGGAGTATGAAGATGTATGAAAGGTGTATGAAGGGTGTATGAAAGAGGGAGTTCTTGGTGAATGACCCCATTTTTCTTAGTAAAATATGAGGCAAGGTTCTCACCTGAAGGTATAGGGGAAGGGATGCCATGGGACTTTTGAGGAGGAATGAGAAGGTGTGAAGAAGCTGCCATGGCAAGTAGGATAGGGAATCAATTATTAAAGTATAACCTTTGCCTTGATATAAAGAGATTACTGATGAGATTATGGAATACAGATTGTAGTAAACCAAGTCTGCATAATATGAATTTTTTTTCAGCTCTTTTCAGTAGCACATAGAGTTTAAGATAATAGGAAAGGAATGTGTAGGAAATACAGAAGTGATGGTCTGGGAGACAAATGAGGGGTAGAAGAACTGGAATCATGGCGACACAAAAAACAGGGTTAGAAATTCTAAGGTAGAATAAAAGTGAAATAATGAAACATGATCTCAGAAAAATTTCAGTTTATGAATATGGAAGTGGAACATTTGTAGATGATAGCAAAAAAAAAAAAAAAAAGGTAGAGCTATCTCATTGTGTAAGTGAGATGAGTAGAAGGGGAAATGGATGAATTAAGGAACTAAAAGAAGTTAAAAGTTTTAAAGAAGTATCAATATGTAAGTTGAAGTCCCTAAGTACAGGGGCAGGAGATAGGGGAGAGAAAAAGACCTAGCAAGACAATGAATTCATTGAGGAAGGAAGGGGACTTAGAAATAATAGTCACCAAAATCTTCATTAGATGATAAATATGGATTGAACTTAAAAAAAAAAATCAAAGTCATGACTGAAAGTTAATAGTAAAGGGAGAAACTGTAAGTGGCAATAAGTATTCTAATTCCCCCACCAAAAGCAGTGAGTTAGGGGTATGAGTTAAAATACTGCTGGTAAATGCAAAAGTATAGCCTAAAGGAGTTAGAGCAGAAAACAGGATCTAGAAATTAAAGATGGATCTAATCTAAAAACAGCCTTTGAAACACTTGGTATGGCCTTTGGAAAATGAAGAATCTAGAAGAGCAGTCAGAAGGTATACTTGGTGGACTCAAAAATAAGGTGGCCGGCCATAGGCAGACAGTGTGGTTCACTCCACCTAAGCAATTATTTTATACCTCACATACTACAGCAACTTTTCCAAACTCCACAGCATACTTAAATATTTCCAAAGAAGACTACAAATTTTCTATTGAAACATATTGCAGTGTCTCAAAACCATAACAGCTGAGAAAATCTTGCAGTTATCTAATCTAATATCTTCCTTCTGCAAGCAGAGCATGTTCTCTCTTGTATCTTCTTGAAAGTAAAGAGAAAGCAATTTTTCACTATCATTCAGGTGTCAAAATGGTCATTCGTGACCAAATGGGAGGAAATTGATTTTGATTAGTTAAATCAGTGGAGATAATCAAGGAGCTTGAAATTAGACAAGTCATGAGAGTGCTAGAAGTTCTACTTATTTGGAAAACTTTAAAAATTCAATTCTTTACACAAAAAATAGTTACAAAAGGTTTTTTAATTATGCATTTAATAGTATTTGGATATTTTAAGTATTTCATATATAAGAAGGAAGTCTTATTTCTCTAAAGTACTATGGCATTTCTAAAGCTTTTTTAAAGCTCCCTTTACCCAAAAGATGGTTTATATGAATTTATTAGTATTTGTTTCTTAATAGTGTCAATTTCTTTCTCAATGAGATGTCTTCTCTAGATTGTCACACCTGTTAAATATAAGTTTCTTTTTCTTTTGATATTCTGAGAAGAGCCTTTAAGGATTATTCTTTAATTTGATTGTATAACTTTACCTACAATAAAAATTATTAATATTCAATTTTGATTTATGGATATTTCAAAGATGAAGAAACTATTGAAATGAGGTATGCAGGTTAGAGTTCAAAAAGCATTTAATTTTAATATAACATATAAAGTATTATAGTTATAAAACTTCAGCTATTTTGCACAGTGGTGGACAGTTTGGAAGGAGTTACTTTATGACTTAGCAATTATGTCAATGTTAAAAATTTTAAAAAGCAGTGTATTTCTCCACAGTAAAACCACTCTAGAGAGGAAGTCACCAATTCTGTTTTATATAGAATATTGGAATGTGCTTATACTCTGTGATATACTTAAATCTTCAGTTACAATAAATGTCATGAAAAGCTCCTGAAAAAAAAAAGTCATGGCTTAAGAAGTAATGCATCATGAAACATTTAGGTTATTTCAAATCATCTGTCAGGCTCATAGCTCCTCTGCTACTCAGTGCCACAGTGAGACCTAATTCATTATTGTGAGGAATAAGTAAGATAGGATTGGAAGCACTAGAGACAAGCCAGATTTGGACATTTCTCTTTCAGTATCCCCTACTTATTGCCACTGTCAAGGAAATGATCTAAAACTCTCTCAGTGTATATACACATATAAACACTGTACATATATATATATATATGTACAGTGTTTATATGTGTGTATATACATGTATGTATGTATGTGTATGTAAAATTAGAGCAGCTATTAAAAGGTAGGGCAGTTTTCAATAACTGTTCTCATTCTCAGTCTTATCATATCTACCCCACCCACCACTATTAAAGTCTTCTATCAGTGACTATAAATTAAAACTAAATGCTGTTTAGTTTTGTTCATTTATAATGACAATTTTACAACTATTCAGTTTGTAATAATGAAGCTTGTCACTAAAGAATGTTTACAAGACATAACCCTCCATACTTGGCTAAGTTGGAGATTTTGGCTAGGGAATATTGAATATAGAATCAGACATGATTAATAAAGGATTGATTTGTTTTGCTTAACTGCTTTTTCCTGTTTTCTTTTTTTTAATTCTTTTTTTAACAAGGTTTGTTTTGATGAGTAAAAGAATGAGAAGGATATATTTAGAAATGATAACATAAAACAAAAGTTACACTTCCCTCTAATTTAAAATTCTACATTACAAACATTTATTAATAATATTACACATTTTGGCTAAATGTCCTGTAGGCATCTCAAACTAAGCATAACCCAAACAGAATGCATTATTTTCCTCCTAAACCTCATCTCACCCTAATCAATATTCTATAAAATTGCCAAAAAGATTTTCCTGAAATGCATATCTTAATCATATCAGTCCTCTATTCAATAAATTCCAATAACTATTTTCAAGATCAAATATTAACTTTCATTTGGTATTTAATGGTCTTCACAATTTTAGTCCCATTGAGCTTTTCCAGGCTTGGTATACATTTCCCCATGCATGCATTCTTCTGGTCAGCCAAAGTGGATTTCTTGCTGTTCCTTAAACACAACACATCACACTATCACCTCTGTACTTTAGCACTATCTGTCACCTTTGTCTGAAATTTACTTCCTCCTTACCTCTTCTACTTGGAATTTTTAGTCTCCTTTAAGACTCAATTCAGGTGCTACCTTACCTATGAGTTTTTCCCTCTTCCTACCAGCTACTTAATAGGTTTTTTTTTTTTCCCCAGTTACCTCATATCTATTTTGCATATATGTATATGTTGTCTTCTCTGTTAGAATGTAAGCTGCCTATAGGCAAGAGATGTTTCATTTTTTTCCATCTCCAGTGTCCAGCACAGTGACTGGAATATAATAAGAGTTTAATATTTACTGAATGATTGTTTAAAAAAAAAAAAACTATGCAGCACAAAAGTATTTACAGAATTAAATATCACTATTTTTACTGCCATTACCATAAACTTTTTTATGTCAATATTTGGAGTCCTTTTTCCCAGTCAAACTAATTTCATCTAAACTTGCTTACTGAAGCACTTTCTCCACATGTCAAATGTAGTTTAGCTTTCTGTGCACACATCAATTCTTAGTAACACATAATGACTACAGTTACCTCCACAAAATTGCATAATTCCTATCAAATTGCATAATATACAGAATGAGATAATATAATGTACATTGTAATCTGTCACCAGGCTTTAGCAACAAAGTTTATATAGTATGTATCTGTGAAATTATATTCTATTTTGTTTTTCATGGATGAACATACCTTTCTTCATTTGTCTCAGATCATTCTCCTGACAATAAAGGGTGGAGGTAATGGTAGCATTTGCTCATTCATTCATTCTTCCACAATTTAGTGCAAGCCTTTATTACCCCATTCTTAGACTATTGCAATAGCCTGATGGTAGTTATACCTGTCTCAAGTTTCTCCCCATCTAATCTATCCTCCCTTCAGCCATTAGAGTAACATTCCTAAAGTGCAGATCTGACCATGTCACCACTTCCCCTTACTTAATGAACTCCAGTGTTTTCTTCTTGCCTCCAGGATCAA
Source organism: Sarcophilus harrisii (assembly GCF_902635505.1). Taxonomy (NCBI): domain Eukaryota; kingdom Metazoa; phylum Chordata; class Mammalia; order Dasyuromorphia; family Dasyuridae; genus Sarcophilus; species Sarcophilus harrisii. The sequence goes on from NC_045428.1 coordinate 240,195,818, forward strand.
ATACAAAATGCTATGTTAGGCATTTAAATCCCCTCATAAACTAGCCCTCTCCTACCTTTTCAGTCTTATTACACCTTATTCCCTGCTATGAATTCTTCGATCCAGTTACAGGGGCCTCCTGACTGTTCCACAAAGAAAAATACATCTCTCAGGTCAGAGCATTTTCTTTGGCTGTCCCTCATGACTGGAATATTATCCTCAACTCTGCCTACTAATTCCCTGCCTTTCTTTAAATCCCAACTAAAGGCTCATTTTTATAGGAAGCTTGTCTCAACCCCTCTGTTAAATAGTTGCTATTTATCCTGTATATAAACTTCTTTATATACATTTGCTTGTACAAAATCTCTAGTGTAGCAAGCTAGGGATGGGAACATGATGCACACTACCAGCTCCTCTCGTGTTGACTTCTTCCCAGAGTCTTTTCCTTCAAGAAATAATTTGAATTGGGGTTGGTAATATCCATCTTTCTCTCTCTAAGCTGGAAACAAGAAGCTAGAAGCACTGGAGGAACTCAATCAAAAGCTTGAAGAGTTCTGAAGGGGACTAGCCTTAAAGAGTCACAAAGCTCTGTCCTCTGAAAGAGGCACTGGGGAAGGCTTTTGCAACTCTACCCCACCCTTCACACAAGGCAGGACCTTCATTTCCACCAATAAAGAAAGAGTTCCATATCAATGGGCTGGGGACAAGGATTGCATCTATAAATACTTGTCCTAGTCCAAATTTAACCTAATCCAGAATATTTATGATATGAACAGAAAATTTTCAGATGGTGAAATTAAAGCCATTTTTAGTCATATGAAAAAAAAAAATGCCCTAAATCACTAATGATTAGAGAAATGCAAATTACCACTTGACACCTCTCAAATTGGCTAAAATGACAGGGAAAGATAATGACAAACGTTGGAAGGGTTTGGGGAAAACTGGAACACTAATGAATTATTGATGGAGTTGTGAATTGATCCAATCATTCTGGGGAGCAATTTGGAACTTTGTCCAAATGTAGAGGGCTGAAACTCTGAAAAAGGTGTGCTTGAATCAGACAACCCAGCACTTAAGGCTAATTACCTATTTGATGTGAAACAATGACTCTATTAGCATATGTTTGGATAAGTGGCTCTTCTCACTGTTTGGTGCTTACTGAATGTTTGGTGCTAAGATAATCGTAGACAAGGATTTGAGGGTAGGTGAGAGAGGGGCCAGAGAGGCACTTTGCGGCAGGACAAGGAGAGAAGTTGGTGACTTTGGACTTGAGAATCCAGGATACGTCACTGGCAAGCCTCGTGGCAGTTTGTCTGTCTCCTTCACTTCTCCCTCTAAAGACCAAGGACTTTAATTTATCCTGACTCTGGCTGACCCTGAGACCCTCCAAGGAACTAGCCCGTAATTCACATCCAAAGGCTACCAAACTGTGTATATCCTTTGATCCAGCAGTCTCTCTACTGGATCTGCATCCCAAAGAAAACATAAGAAAGGGAAAAGGACCCACATGTGCAAAAATGTTTGTAGCAGCCCTTTTTGTAGTGGCAAGAAACTGGAAACTGAGTGGATGCCCATCAGTTGGAGAATGACTAAATAAGTTAAGGTATATGAATATAAAAAAAATTATTGTTTTATAAGAATTAATGAGCATTCTGATTTCAGAAAAGTCTGGAAAGACTTAAATGAACTGATGCTAAGTGAAGTGAGCAGAACTAAGAAAACACTGTACACAGCAACAAGATTGTGTGATGATCAACTGTGATGAACTTGGCTCTTTTCAACAATGAGGTGATTCAAGACTTGTGATGGAGAGAGCAGCTGCATCCAAAGAGAGAACTATGGAAATTGAATGTGAATCAAATCAAAGTATTTTCACCTTGTTATTGTTGTTGTTGTTTGCTTGCTTGCTTCTTTTCCTGTTTTTTTTTTTCCTTTCAATTTTTGATCTGATTTTCCTTGTGTAGCATATTTATTTCCATGAATAGGGAAATATGTTTAGAAGAATTGCACATGTTTAAACTATATTGGATTGCTTGCTGTCTATGGGAAGAAGAAAGGACGAAAAATTTGGAACACAAGTTTTTTTTGCAAAGGTAAAAGTTCACAATTCCAATTATTTAGTGATGAAGAGAGCCATCTACACTCAGAGAGAGGATTGTGGGAACTGAGTGTGGTTCACAACATAGCATTTTTGCTCTTTTTGTTGTTTGTTTGTGTTTTATTTTGTTTCTCTCTTTTATTTTTACTGGTTTGATTTGATTTTTCTTCTGCAGCAAGATAATTGTATAAATATGTATGCATAAAAAAGAAAAAAGTGAATATTGAAAACTATCTTTGCATGTATTTGGAAAAATAAAAAGTTATTTTTTAAAAAAAAGGAATATTGACTCAGATTAAAATTTTTCTTCCCTCTATGTATTCCCAGGGTATTTCCACAATATAGTAAGAGTTCAGGTAAAAATCTTTAATACCAGCTAGGCCTCAGTTGGCAAAAAAGCCTCCCATATCTTTAAAGTACCAGCCCAATCTATATAAAAATACCTATCACTCTTGTAAAAATATATAAAATAATATATAGGGGGTAGCTAGGTGGTGCAGTGGATAGAGCAGCAGCCCTGAAGTCAGGAGTAGCTGAGTTCAAATCTGGTCTCAGATACTTAACACTTCCTAGCTGTGTGACCCTGGGCAAGTCACTTAACCCCGATTACCTCAGCAAAAAATAATAATAATATAAATGTATGCACATGTAAACTCTTTGGGGTTCTTAATAAATGCTTTTGAGATTCAAGGGTAAGCCTGCATATTACATTCCACATTAGAAAACCAAATAAAAATTAAATAAACTAAATAAAATTGAGATCATCTACTTACTTTCTCATTTTCATAAAACTTTATGAGAATGATCTACACTTATAATGAGGTTCTCCTTGATACAAATAAGGGAAAGATCAAGCAGAATTTCCCAAATAATTTTATATAGCAAATCATATGTTTGCAGTTATATAAATGAAAGGTACAGAGACTAAAGATCCCATCCTGCTAATTTTCTATTGAAATTTTTCTTTAAAAATTGATTAGGTGACACAAAACATCTTTAAAGGCATTACTCTCCAAAGATGGACCTTGGGCATAGTTTAAGATGCACACATGTATTATGTATACGTGTATGTTATACATAGATGTATTTTACCACCAAATAAAACAAATATTAGTCAATATCCTGATCCTACTCAATAGGAGAGATTTTAATTCCTCCTAGGTCATTTCATCTCACTCTAAATGATATGTAGTCACCATATTGGAGAGATGTTCTGAGTAAATTATAAGCTGTCTCATTTAGGGAATAGATTACTTTCTCTCCCTTAATGCCACCCGTCTCTGCAGAGCAATGCCTTCTAGTTATCTATGAAGATCCTTATTTATTTAACCAATCAGAAATTAACTGTCAAATCCCCACCATTGAGAAACTCTGTTTCTTCCTTGAACTTGCTATGTTCCTGAGTCCTAAATCAAGTGGTATTGAATTTGACAATGGAATCAACTTCCCATAGAAACAAAGATCAAAGAGTCAGTCACAGAATTTGAGAATTGGCAGATATCTCAATGACCATTTTGTTCATTTTGTTCCTAAAAGGAATTCCCACTATAACATTAATAACAAATGATAGTCTAATCTCTGCTTTAAGACCAGGAAAGGGAATTCACTTGTCTTCAAGGCAGCCCATCTCACTTTTGCACAGCTGTAACTGTTAGAGAGTTTCCCACCATCATGCCTGCATTTGAATGCCCGTATCTTCCACAAATTATTCTTGTTTCTATCTTCTGGAACCAAACAAAGCAGGGAGGGAAAAACAGAAAGAAAAAAAATTAATCTTTCTTCCACTCCAAATCCCTTCAACCACTTGAAGAAAACTGTCATTTGCCTCCTGAACATATTAGATTCTTATATTTTTATACATGGGACACTTTTCTACATAGATGTACATCAACAGCATATAAACAGAAAATGGTATGTAAAATAGCTATTGATTCTGTATCAATGACTCCAGAAGTCCTCAGAAAACTACAAAAGTTACTTTGAATTCAAGAGTTCTGATACATGTAAAGTTTAGTTCTTGTATGAGTAAGTCAAAACTTGTATACAATGTAACATAGTTTAAAATAATGTTCACTCTTGGAAATTGAGTGGATGCCCATCGGTTGGAGAATGGCTGAATAAGTTATGGTATATGAATGCAATGGAATATTATTGTTCTATAAGAAATGATCAGCAGGCTGCTTCCAGAAAAGTCTAGAAAGACTTATATAAACTGATGCTGAGTGAAATGAGAAAAATCAAGAGAACATTGTACACAGCAACAACAAGATTATGTGATGATCACCTGTGATGGATTTGACTCTTTTCAACAATGTGATAATTCAAGGCAGTTACAATAGATTTGGGATGGAAAATGTCATCTGCATCCAGAGAGAATTATGGAGATTAAATGTGGATCGAAGCATAGTATTTTTACCCTTTTTTGCTATTATTGTTTGTCTGCTCAGTTTTTTTTCCTTTGTTATGATTTTTTTTTCACTTTTGATCTGATTTTTTTTTTTTTGCACAACATAACAAATATTGAAATACGTTTAAAAGAACTGTACATGTTTATATCAGATTGCTTGCTATCTTGAGAAGGGGGAGATATAAGAAAAGGAGGGGGGAAATTTGGAGCACAAAGTTTTACAAAAGTGAGTTTTGAAAACTATATTTACTATGAAAGTTAGAGATGAAGTGGGAAAGCTGGGACACTGGTACATTGTTAGTGGAACTGTGAACAGATCCAACCAATCTGAAGAGCAATTTGGAACTATGCTCAAAAAGTACCAAATTATGCTTACCCTTTGACCCAGCAGTGTTTCAACTGTGCTTATATCCCAAAGACATCTTAAAGGACAGAAAGGGACCCACATGTGCAAAAATATTTGTGGCAGCCCTTTTGTAGTGGCTAGAAACTGGAAACTGAATGAATACCCATCAATTGGAGAATGGCTGAGTAAATTATGGTATATGGATGTTATGGAATATTATTATTCTGTAAGAAATGACCAGCAGGATGATTTCAGAGAGGCCTGGAGAGACTTAAATGAACTGATGCTGAGTGAAATGAGCAGAACTAGGATATCATTATATACAGCAACAACAAAACTATACGATAATCAATTCTGATGGACATGGCTCTCTTCAACAATGAGATGATTCAAACCAGTTCCAATTGGTCAGTGATGAAGAAATTTATACACACCCAGAGAGCGGCTTGTAGAAACTGAACATGGACCACAACATAGCATTTTCACATTTTCTGTTGATGTTTGCTTGCATTTTGTTTTCCTTCTCAGGTTTTTTTCTTTCTAGATCCGATTTTTCTTGTGCAGCAAAATAATTGTATAAATATGTATACATATATTGGATTTAACATATATTTTAACATATTTAACATGTATTGGACTACCTTCCATCTAGGGGAGGAGGTGGGGGAAGGAGGGAAAAATATGAAACAGAAAGTTTTGCAAGGGTCAATGTTGAAAAATTACCCATTCATGTGTTTTGTAAATAAAAAGCTTAAAAAAAAAGAAAAAGAAAAAGAAAACAAACTATATTTACATGTGTTTGAAAAAATAAAATACTGTGAGGAAAAAATGTCTAGTGTAAAAAAATAAAGTAAAATAAAATTCATGGGGCAGCTAGTTGGTACAGTAGATAGAGCACCAGCCCTGAAGTCAGGAGGACCCGAGTTCAAATCTGCTTCAAACACTTAATACTTCCTAACTGCATGACCCTGGGCAAGTCACTTAATCCCAATTGCCTCAGAAAAATAAATAAATAGATAAAGTTCATTCTTACGTCCAAAGAAGTAGTCATAAGACTACTAAAAATTATTTTAGGAGTCTATAGAAAAACTGGTCTCAGGATCTTTTAGTTTATTCTCCAAAACTGAGGCATGAGTTTCAAAGAATATCCAGGCTCTTACTTTTAATGTTTTTCTCAGCCTTGAGATTCCTGTCCCAGAAAGAACATATGACTTCTTAACCAACTAATCCATCTTTATAGCAGGTAACTGGGTCAAAAAGCTATATTGAACAGAGAAATCTCTCTTCCAACTTAGCGTCTTTTATCAGTGTTCTGCTTGCGTTATTTTTCATGTTCCACATCCAGCAGCCTCCTCCCAGACTGAGATGGAATAAATAGATGGAATAAAACTTTTATGTGACTACCTGAGAGTTCTCTGATCAACTTGATGACCTGACAGTATGGTGAACCTTGGTCTAAGACTTTCAGGATTTTGGTGCCCCTAGAAAATGGTTCTCAGTGATTATAGATTAAATTGAACTTCTCAGGTAATAATGGAAGCAGTCATCCTTTTCTTTGATTCTATGAAACTGAATTTTAAGTTGTAGAATGGGGCTTTTCCCTTTTCAGAAGACAGACTATATACTCTATCATCTTTCTTCCATAGAATTTTAAAGTATAAAGAGCACCACAGTTGTTATCAAAAGATCAATCCTTGTTTAGCTTTTTAAATAAATTCACCACTTAGTAGTAAATCTTGGTCATTCCACTTACCATCAAATCAATTTTTCCTCTCTTAGTCCTATTTCCCCTCATCGTAAAATGGGATTTAATAATCTTACCACATAAGGAAATTCTGAGTATCAAATGAGATAACAAATTTGATTATCCCAAATGAATTAAGACAAAGATTATGCCATATGGAAGATTAAGAGATAGACCAAAATTGGAACTAGGACATTCTCTCATAACTGTTTCAGATATTTTACACTGAGAAGTGTATAATTTAACTATTCTATATTATTGTTTCCATACTATCAGTAGGATGTTAGGTTGTCAGGTTACCAATTGTGAATTGCTTGTTGTTTGATGCTTCTGCTTCAGTCATTGCTCCTGAAGCCTAGGTTGGGCTTAGTGGAAAAAAAAAGAAAAGAAAAGAAAAGAAAAAGAATTCTGACAGAACCTGAAAAAAGATGAAAAGAGTGAAGAAAAAATTATGACATTGCAGTAGCTAGTACAGGATGAGCAGAATAGCATTGTATTTGCAAAATACTCCCACATTGCTGCATGAGACTAGTGTTTTGAGAGAGATCATTCAATAGTTGTCAAGAAACTTTAGACACAGATGAGATAAAGTTGAGGCCTATTTTTTTTCTCTTTCCAATTTCACCCAACTTCCCTTTTATTTATTATTTTATTTAGGGGTTTCTTAGAGCTTCTAACTTGCCATTCCCTCCTCTTATTTTTTCCATCTACATATTGAGAGTTTTGGAGGAGATTAGCAAACAAAGCAGCTTCTTTATACTTACTTACATTATGCTCTGACTTCTTTCTACTTTTGCTATGTGACAGCTTTTTCTGATTAATTATCATAATAAACCTTACAGCTATACAAACTTTAAACATTTAGGTATTATGAATGAGGTTAGTCTATTAAAAGCATATTTCACCAAGGAATGAAGCATAGAAACTTAGAAAAATGTATACAAATTTTATCATACATATTTTCAAAAAAATTCACATCTCTTTTTCATAGGATAAGTTTTAATCTTGCCAGAATGGTGTGATGCTATTTAGAAGTTTAGAAAAGTGAGTACTTGTGATGAACATTTAGGAATACTACAACCATTAAGAAAGCCTATAAGTACAAGCTTACACATTTACTACCAGTCATGTGAGTGGTTGTGGGCAAAGCTACCTCATAGCCAAATTTCATAATACATTCCTTTCCTGGGAGATTAATTATTGACAATTTATTTATCAGTATATCATAGAACTTTGGAAAATGACCCAGGTATGTGCATCTACTTTTGTTGCATCACCAAAGACACCTACTAAAAAGAAGTGTTCTTTTCATTCATATGACCTGCTACAGGTATAAAATAGTTTGTAAATGTCAGTTATTATGACTCCTGCAGCATTTGTAATCTATATACTCAGAAAACTAATAACACATTTCTGCACTTCCAATTTTTATTATTTTTGTAGCATTTTTTAATTAGTATTTACCCTAATAAAAGAGAGAAGAGATTTAGCATTGAGCACTCTTAAACTGCTTAACGATTTATCCTTAGTCTTTCCCTGAAATTGTGACAACTTCTCTTATTGGAAAATCAGCATGCTCAAAATCTTATTTAATAAAATGTTGAGTTTAAGGAACAATTCCTATAGAATTCCAAACATATAAGTATTCATTATCTATATATCAAAAAGAAAGATAAAGCATATTATATGAAGATGCCTTTTAGATTTAGACTTTTCTTGAGCATACAAATTGGGATATTTTAGAATGGTTACAACAAAACAGTTGCTGAAGCAAGAACAAGCATTTAAGAACAACCTAAAAGTCACATAGATTAAGCAGTTTTCTATAAGTGTGTGATACTTTTTTTTAATAATAAAAAATCAGAGAACAAAGTAACTTGTTAAAAAGGAAAAAGCAAGAAACTGGAGGTGCTACAAGATTAATAGAGAGTTTTCAGAATGAAAGCACTCAAGCTGGCTTCTACAATTCTTTGTTAAAGGAATTATTAAGTCATTTATTATAAATTCTACTTTAAAGTAAATGAGGTTCAATCAATTTTCTATTATTCCTTTAGTGGTAGATGTTATTCATGAATAAATTGTTTCTAGAGCTTGAATTCTTAAAAATGTCATTTCATGAACTCCTTGAATAGTCTGGTGAAACCTACCAATGCCCTCTCAGAATAATGGTTTTTTAGATGTTTTGGAGACCAAAGGTCATAAGTGACTAAGGCTAAATTTGAAATCAGGTTTTCCTGACTCCAGGGCCTATGCTTTATCCACTGTGACACCCAGCTATCCCATATGCATTTTAAATGCATAAAATCCATAAGATTACAAAGGAAAAATAATACATTAAACTACATCAAATACATCAAAATGATTTTTTAAAAAGCTTAGGTTAAGAATTCCTATGAATATAAAGGATTGAGAGATTCATTGGGGGAGGGGGAAGTTTAATACCAATAGAAATGTATATGTTTTTATAGTAATATCTCCTAAATAGTTTGTAATATAAGTTGTTATACTTCCAAATGTAACTTTTTAAAATTTGATAATAGGAGTTTATCAGCATGCATAATCAAGTTATAGACTTTCTAAAGATAGGAAAGATTGGCAGGATTTTTTTTCAAAAAGGAAGAACAAATAATATTATTATCATTAGAGAACTATTATTTTTCCTTGAGTCATTTAATTTTTTCAGTCATATCAGCATTTGTCTCTCTTGTTTTCCTTTTGATTCACGTTGGTCAGAAATTTGAATATTTAACCACATTCAGAATTTGAGCTAATTTTGAATTATCATGGAAATTTAGTAAACACAATATTTTTCATTCTTAAACCTATCTATATTGTTTCTTTTATTTGCAAATTATATTTGTGGGTAAAAGGGAGAAATATAACCTTTCTCCAAATCACTTAATGAATTCTATAAAATTAAGCAAAATTAAAAGTACAAGTTTAACATCCCCTCCCCAAAATCAGCACTGATCTTTTTTATTCCCAAACTTTTAAATAAATTAAATCATTTTTGGATTCTCATCTTATTAACAGTTTAAATAGATTCAATTGTAACATTTTTAAAACCAGAAGGTGTCTGAACCAACAACAAAAATAAGAATGTTAATATCTATAGATCTCTAACAGATGATACATATAACTTTTGAGGGCAGAGTGAAACAACTTCAACATGGATTAAAAATAAGAATTGTGTAAGAAATCAATGCAGATGAATAGAGAATTTACCATCCAATTTAGATTTTAGAAAGACAGGTGGAACAAGTGCAGATGCCAGAGGATCAATATTAACAAATTATTAATTAAAAGCCTAATATTTGCTAGATACTGTGCCAGGTGTTGGAAGTTCAAAGACAAAGAAAAAATTATATTCTCATGGAATTTATATTCTTTACTGGGGAACAACATATTCACATATAAATATGTATAGAAGGGAGGACATTATTAGTTGTGGGCACTGAGAAAGATTTTGTAGAGAAGGTGGTCCTTAAACTGAGTTTGAAAATAATGGTTTTATGAGGCAGAGGTAAGGTTGAAATGCATTCCAGATGTAGCAGTCTTTCTGGCAAGGCTTGGGCTAGTGAATGAAGAGGGCTCTTTCAAAAGGGCCTAAATCAAGGGAATTATATTTCCTTAAAAGTTGCATTTCTTCCCAAACCCAAAATTTTCTGAGACTCAGTAATGGAATACTGACTTTTCTGCTACCGTTACTGTTCTTAAAATATCTCTAAATAAAGACTCCAACAAAGTTAAGATAAGACAAAATCAAACACAGAAGGACAGAGACAGGGACTTTCCTCAAGACTAAGTCTAAGCTTTATAATATTTAGAACAGTTTCTTTTTCTTGGCTTTCAGTTTAATTTTTTAGAAGAATCTAGCAGACAATGACTGAATTCTGGTTTCTTGAAGAAACCACAAGAACAATGATGAAGCTACTCCAATCTCCATTTCTCTTTTTTGTTTAGACATGTTCAGTGGGTGGCAGTGTTTGTAAGAGCTTACTAATTATTGCATCATGGTTATTTGCTAAATATGGTGTGCTAGATAAAGATAAGAATTTTAATTGTGTTCTAGAGAGAATGATGTAGAGAGAGGGAAAATCTGTGGATGATTGATTAAATTAAAATATCTTGAACAACAACCCCATGATTGGCAATCAACAGATTGCCTAGGAATTCAGTTTATTTTATGAATATTATTTGCAACTTGTGTTTTTAAGCTTATTTAGCTATGTAGTAAAAGGAAGCAGAATGGAATTGAAATTTTCATCCTAAATTAAAATTCTCATGCGCTAATCTCATTTATCTTTAGACTGATAGATTCCTGTGTTTCAGAAGCTTTGGGCCTTTCTTCCATCCTCTAAAGAGTAGAGAAGGGGAAGTAGAGACTTTAAGAAAATGCCATTTCCAGTGGCCTTCACAGTGGGTGGAGAAAGGTGTCAATTATTTTTATTTTCCCTGAACGGAGAGGTTGGAGTGTTCCTTATCCATACTGTTCTCCAGTGACCTCTTCTGGACAATACAGGAATAGAAAATGGCCAGTGAAAATCCAAGTAATAGAAGTTTGAGTACCATATGTGAAAAATAGAAAAAACCAATTTCACTGAACCATGGAATGCAGGAAGGGGAAGAGCCTGTAATGAGACTGGAAAGATAGTTTTGGGTCATATTGTGAAGGACTTTCAAATTCAAATAAAAGGCTTCATTTTCACCCTGGCAACATCAGGGATCCACTGGAATTTCCTGGGTAGTGGAGTGATATGGTCAAATTTGTACTTTAAGGAGAATAAATTTGGAAGATCTTGCAATAGTCTAGATGAAAAGTGACAAGGGCTTATAGGGCTTATAGGATACAAATTAAATTGTTGCAGAATAATGTAAAAATAGTTCTAGACAATTGAATGGATGCCCATCAGTTGGGGAATGGTATCTGAATGTAATGAAATATCACTGTTCTATAAGAAATGATGAGCAGGCTGACTTCAGAAAAACCTGGAAAGACTTACATGAATTGATGCTAAGTGAAGTGAACAGAACCAAGAGAATAGTGACAATAAGATTATGTGATGATCAACTGTGATAGACTTGGCTCTTCTTTTTTTTTTTTTTTTTTTTTTAATTTATTTAATAGCCTTTTATTTACAGATTATATGTATGGGTAACTTTACAGCATTGACAATTGCCAAACCTCTTGTTCCAATTTTTCCCCTCCTTCCCCCCACCGCCTCCCCCAGATGGCAGGATGACCAGTATATGTTAAATATATTAAAATATAAATTAGATACACAATAAATATACGTGACCAAACCGTTATTTTGCTGTATAAAAAGAATCAGACTCTGAAATATTGTACAATTAGCCTGTGAAGGAAATCAAAAATGCAGGTGGGCAAAAATATAGGGATTGGGAATTCAATGTAATGGTTTTTAGTCATCTCCCAGAGTTCTTTCGCTGGGTGTAGCTGGTTCAGTTCATTACTGCTCCATTGGAAATGATTTGGTTGATCTCGTTGCTGAGGATGGCCAGGTCCATCAGAACTGGTCATCATATAGTATTGTTGTTGAAGTATATAATGATCTCTTGGCCCTGCTCATTTCACTCAGTATCAGTTCGTGTAATCAGTTCCAGGCCTTTCTGAAATCATCCTGTTGGTCTTTTCTTACAGAGCAATAATATTCCATAATATTCATATACCACAATTTATTCAGCCATTCTCCAACTGATGGGCATCCACTCAGTTCCAGTTTCTAGCCACTACAAAGAGGGCTAGACTTGGCTCTTCTTTAAAATGCTGTGATTCAAGGCAAATCCTAAACAGACTTAGGATGGAAAATACTATCTCCATCCAGAGAGAGAACTATGAAGACTGAATGTGGATTGAAGCCTAGTATTTTCATCTTTTTGTTGTTGTTTGTTTGTTTTCCCTTTTAATAACTAATAAGGAATTGATACCCAAGAAAGTGAAGAGATAATTGCCCCTGATGAATTCAAGTCACTTAGTCCCCAGGCATATAGTCTTGGTTACAGAAAGAATTAAAATTGAGAAAGTGATTGCTAAACTACTCCCAGAGATCTTTAATTGAAAGATCAAGGTAAATTGGAGATTTTACTATAGGACTAAAGAAAGGTGTATATGGGAGAGAGAAAGAGAGACAGAGGGAAAACATCCAAAAAGTATAGACCAGTGAATTTGATTGAGTCCTAGGAAAATTCTAGACTGGATCAGTAAAAAAAAAAAAAAAAAAAAATAGTATAATTCTGACTACCATGGGCTTCACTACCTGGGAGTCAAGTATGTTAGATTTTATCCTTCCTCCCAAGATTTTCTGGTACTCTTAAGGAAGTTTGGGGTGTGTATTTAGGATCTGTGCAAATAGCTCCAGCCCCCATTGATTCCTAAATATAGGTGTAGGTCCCTTGCATCCCAGTTCCATTTAGCCACCGAACAGTCAAATTAGCTTTTACAAAGGAATATAATTCCAGGAAGTATAATCACAAATATACAACTTACTCCCCTAATTCATGAAAAGCTATAATTCACCTCCTCTCCTTGCACCACTTCAGTTTCTGGAGAAAAGAAGGGGGTTATTAGTTTAGTTTGGTTCTGATCAAGTACACAGTCTCAAATTCCTAATGCAAAACCTCTTTCAGGCTTAACTCCTAGAAAATTTGGCTTCTCCCGGCTTTGCTGCTGGACTGGCTAACTGCAACATCTCAGTTGTATTCTTAGCTCCAAAGTTACCATGGCTCAAACTTCTGGAGATCATCACTGGCACCTAAAATCAAAGACAAAAGAAACAAACAAACAAAAAAAAGGACAAATATTCCTATTCTATTTCTTGGCACCAGACTAAAAGAAAGGGAGAGTAAGAGAAGAAAGTCCTCTTACTGGTTCCATTGAGGGCATTCACTCTGTGAATGAACTATGATCTTCAGCCTCTGGATATAGCAGGAAGGAACATAGAGGAACACTACCCATAAAAGAGAGACTATCTCTTAGTTTTACCATTTTTAAGGGAGCTAATCAAATTAATCTACCTCTATCCATGTGGTAGGGGAATGAGAGATCTTCCATGTTAGGTAATCTGGAAATGTTCCAAAATTATTTGGGACGCCTCTGGAGTATATTGTCTTGGAATGGTCCAAAGGCCTTGTTAAATTAAGAGATGTCTAGGTAAGGAAATAGTGAGCCAAGTTGACTTTGTATATATTTTATACATACTTATATATGTACTTTTTTTCTCTTTTGAGATAATGTATTCTTGAAAGAAGACTGTTTCATTTTTTTATATTAACTAAAAATTAACTTTAAAAACTTTGTAGTGTTCCTCATATGTGGCAAATGTTTAATAAATTGAAAAAAGCCTACTCTGGAGAAGTGAAGATTTGGTGAGAATGGGGAAAGATGTGGGCGGGGGAAGGGGGAATGATAGCTGTCTCCTATGTTGTGAAGGCTGTAATATGGAAGAGGAATTAGATTTACTCAGTTTGGTCCCAAAGGAAAGAATCAAGACCAATGGCTAAAAGTTTCAGAGACAAATTTATCCTTAATGCCAGGAAAAAAAAAACGTAATTATTAAAGTTCTCCAATTGTTCAAATACTAGAGTTCTCTTAATGCATGGTCATTTATTTTTTCTGGAGCAGGGAGAGGAAAGAGCCAAAAGCAGGAAGTGGGGCAGTGCTTCAAGCAGAAGTTAAATGACCATTTGTGGGGAGATTTATAGTTAGGACTTCTCTTGGATATGAGTTGGACTAGATGATTTTAAATGTCTCTTCCAACTCTAATTCTATGACATTTTTAACAAGGGCCATGTTTAACGCAAGAATCTCAACATTTTCTCATATGAAATATCTATACTTTTACTTGAATTATAAATATGAAGTACAAGATACATACCAGATGGAAAATGTCACATTAATTTTTCACTCCCCAAAAGTTTTCTTATAAGACAATTATACCTCAGAACTATTTAACATTTAAGATAGCTTTTTTTGTTTTTGTTCCATTTCTCTTCCTCTCTATCTTTTCTTCTCTTATCTGCCTATCTGACCTGTGTAACACCTCTCTAGAAATATTCATTTTCTTAATGAAAGCCACATTTAAAAAAAAAAAAAATTACATGCCCTAATGAAATGCCTGAAAAGTCTTTCATGTCAGTTTTAGATGGTTCATGTATTATTGGAAGTCTGGGACCCTATTCTTGTCTGGGCCAGAGAAATCTGCCTCACATCTTTATGAGAGAGAAGGACAAAACTTCTGGTTTGGGTAATTTATATTGGATTCTGTTTTAAGCTAAGAGGGGAAAAAATAGCAACTTAGTCTAGACAGAAGAGACTGGGTAGAAATCTGGAAGCCATTCACTCAGGCTAAGGCAATGGCAGCCCTAGTGAAAAAAAAAAGGATCAAGTTACACTACTAATTACACTCAAAAATGTTTGCATCATTTTTCTAAAATGCTTGGGAAAATAGCTGTTTGAATGGCAATTGTGAATAGATTGAAGTAATGGCATATATTGTATATTTTGCATATATTGAAATGCACAAATACCATTTAAAAAACGTAAGTGTATTTTATAATGGTATATGTATGGGAGGAATACCATAAAAAGGTCAATCAAAATAAATTTCAAATTAAATTTTAAATGTAGCAGATGTTCACATTATGAAAAAGATGTTTAGATGTTAAAATGGAATATGTGGGGATAAAGTTATACCCTCACATATGCTAAACTCTGTATAATTACACAAAATATTAGGGTTAAAACAGAAATACCAGGTAAGAAAGGTCCTGGAAACCTCCACCTCTTGAGTTCTCTATCTTTTGAGTGGTTATAGTTTTTTTTTGTTGTTGTTGTTGCTGTTGTTTTGAGGTTTTTTGCTTTGACATTACAAATAAAACTTCTTTTTTCTTCTTTTTGTTCTATTTATACATGTATATTAACTTTTTTTAATACAGATTTCTTTATGAATGATGTTGAAAAAGAAAAATGAGAACAAAAGGGAAAAAAACCACACAGAAGAGGGGAAAAAATGAAAAAAGAAGTAAACATAGCATGTGTTGATTTATATTCAATTTCCATAGTTCTCTTTCTGGATGTAGATGGTGTTTTCTATCCAAAGTTTATTGGGATTGCCTTGGATCACTGAACCATTGAGAAGAACCAAGTTTTTCATAGTTGATCATCACACAGTATTGCTATTACTATGTACAATGTATTTCTGGTTCTGCTTGTTTCACATGGAATCAGAAGATATATTATTTTCAATTCCTATTTAATTTTCTCCAGAGGTCTATCATACCTAACTTTTCTAAAATTCTATTTACTTCCTTAACTTCTTTCTTAATTGTGGGTGAATTTAATTAGTTCTGAGAGAGGGAGGTTGAGATGCCCCTTTAGTATGGTTTTACTGTCTATTTCTTCCTGTAACTCACTTACTTTCTCCTTTTAGAATGTGACTCTTACACCAGTTGGTGAGTATATATTTAATATTGATATTACTTCATTGACAAATAAGACTTCTTGATAAATAAATTAACACAGTTATCGGCTACAATCCTACATTTCTTGATAGGTATAACTGTATTCCACTGAGTAATAATTTTTTAAAATGACAATAATAATAACATATATATAATTAAATACAATGTGTAGCATTTCTGAGAAGAGGGAAATGCTGGAGCTTAAAATTGTAGAGAATAGAATATGTGTACAGAGTTTTGTCATTTTTCCAGATGAGCAAGAATAAGGAAAAGAGGTTTTTGAGCATATTCTCATCTAAGATTAAGAAGATTAAGACCAATTATGACAAAAGAAAATTAGAGAGCCCAACAAATTTGTCTAAGGTGTTCGTTACACACTGAAGTGTGTAACTGAGCCAAAAATTGAAAGTAGGTATTCTGGTCTTGTGAACTAACTAATCTCTTTATTGGGTAAACCAAAATGAAAACAAAACAAAATATTTTTGTTTGAAATAAATAATAGGTAAGATATATCTGCACACACACACACATACTATATTTTTCTGCTTTTCATATGTTTTTTATGTGTATATCAATATAAATCCTTCAGAAGATGTGCAACAAATGCTAGTTTTTGAAGGCTGAGGTCTTGACCCCTCTATGATTTGGAATTTGAGTTAAATTTGATAAATAGAGCTGTTGCTATGTTGCTGTGACCTTATGAAATGAAAGCTTACATAATGTAATTGTGCCATTGATTGGGAAGTAAATTACTTGGAGTCTGCAAAATTCCAAATGATGTCAACATAAAAAGACATGAGGATAAATCTTTTTTTTTTCAAATGTAGGTGTCCCACTTTTTTTTAATTCTTTTCTGAATTATTTGTATTTTACTTTTCCAGTTACATATAAAAACAATTTTTGAAATTTTTGAGCTCCAAATTCCTTCCATCGCTCCCTTTCCTCCTTGAGAAGGCAAAAAATTTCTACATTAACCTTATTGCAAGAGAAAACATAGACCAAAACAAACAAACAACAACAAAAAAACAAGAAAAATAAAGGTTTTACTTTATTTACTTACAAAACAAAAAGTTGCTTAAAAAAAGCAACTTGTTTTAATTTACTTTCAGACTGTGAAGGAAAACTTTTCTTATAAATTGGACTCAGTTTTCTATATATTTGAGAATATTTTTCTTTATCAGAAAAAATGCTGTAAAGGGTCTTTTAATACTGTATATTGTTTACCTAATCTATTTCACTCCTTTACTATTCTATTTATTACCCAGCACCAGATTGTTTTGATGATTGTCACTTTGTAATATAATTTGAGATCTAGTATTAGATTCATCATTTTAATAATATTAATTTTAATAATAATTTCAGCAATTGATTGTCCTTTGAAGTTCACAAAGCACTTAACATAAACTTGTTTATTTGAGTCTCACAATAATTCCACAGGACAGGTACTGTAATGCCAAAGAAACTGAGGCAGGAGAGAGATTAGAGAGTTTTCAATATTTTATTAATTGGAGAGTATAATTGACTGGATAGGACTCTCGTCTCAAATTATCCAATCAGACAGAGATAAAGATATACAGGGACCAAGGAAACCATGTTGGTCCCAGGGCTGGAGGAGACTGTCATAGCCAGTAGCCAGCTTCCAGCCCTGAATAGGAGAAACCCAATTTCTTAAATACCCTCCAGAAACAAAGAAGGGGCAAGAAGCGCAGGAAAACTTCTGTCAGGATGGGGGGAGATCATAAATCCTAAAAACCCAGAGACAGGATGTCTGAATACACAGAGATAAAGATATCAGTGAGATCTTGAGGGATATTGTAAATTCTTGAGGACAGGGAAGAGTCAGGAGGTCTGCTCTCTTGTTTATCTTGCTAACAATTTATAACCTTAGAGTAAATGGTTCCCAATCTTAATGGACCAGAGTGGGTTTTTAGGGGATTGACAGAACAGTTAAGGAAACTGAGACAAAGGAAACTAGTTCAGGGAAACCGAGTCAGAACAGTTAAAGAGAACTGTGGCATAACAGTACTATGACCAACAATAATACATTTTTTTCAAATAAAGAAATTGAAGCTCAGAGAGGTCTAGTGATATGCCTACTTTCAGGAAGGCAGCAGGGTTTCATCTGGACCTCCCATATCATCCACTATGTTACACTGCTTACAAAAGTAACATACTTTTGTTCCCAAATCCAATATTTTAATTTATTCAAGAAATATATTTTAAAAAAATCTAGCCCAAAAGGAATTGAGGCAACTTAGAAATTTTCTAGGCCTGATAAAACCTCCCTTGTTCTGCTCTCTATATTCATCCCTTATGCCTTTGGCTTAGGAACAGGATTCCAAAATTAATCTTTTGCTTTGGGTGGATATTTACTAAGATAGCAGAAGTTTATTAATTTACCATTTGGGTTAAAAACAGTTTCTCTATGATCTTGGGGAACAAAATGTTTTGAGATAGAAGTTATTCACGTTTTCCTCTAAGTTTACGATGCATTAATTCAACTGTCTCTGAAAGGCAAAAAATTAGTGAGACTTCTGAAGGAAAAAAAAAGTTCAACTAATTTTAATTTTTAAAAAATAGCTTCATCATATAGTTCAAATTCTCTTACATCCAATTGGTGTTATTCATCTTTCATTTTTGAAGATGACCAATGGCGTTATAAGGATGATGTCTTAACTTGTGTATGAATTGGATTTAAGTGAAGCAGAGCTGTGCAAAGTTATCAGCCTTGAATGGGACTGATTGGATGAAGTATTTTTCAGTATTGAGTCATATGATCTCTGTTCCCAAAACTGGGGTCTTGGAGAGGTCATTTGATCTCTAAAGGGATGAAATTTGAACCCTGAGATACAGAAAGTTGCAGGTAGTGACATGACCCATGGGAGGCAGCCAACATTGGTGACCATTGGTCAAAGATGTTTACATCCTTTTAGTCTATCCAACGGAGAAGGCTCGAGTCTTTTGCTTTTAAATTCCTGCACAAGCCGGAAGCTGGCCACGTTCCAGGCACACATAGTGGAGTTGGGATGGCTCCCAGGTGTGTCTGGGCCTCTCCCTGCAGGGATTAAATAAATGCTTTCTCTTTGTACCTGATGATGTCTCTGATTAATCAGTTAGGAAGGGGGTCTTTCACCCCATCTGTCCCACACAGCCTCACTCTCTCTTCCACAATCTTTGAAGTCCAGTGAAAGGACAGAAGTCAAGATGAGAGGAGATAGCCTGGGATGCAGTGAATGACCTTGATTCACTGCCTTCAATGTCTGACCAAACTCTAAGCACTCTACAATTCCTACTTCACCTGACTTCAAGAACTTTGAAACAAATTGTTCTCATCTGCCAATGCCATCAGGGAAATTTTTACATACTTGGGTTAGACACCCCCCTTACTTATTTACAGATTTGAAGCCCCCTGGTTATCTTTAACTAGATTTAACCCATCTGTGGAGATGGTTTTACCAGGGTGTGGCTTGGACCCACAAGAGAAAAGTAGTTACCAAATCCTTCATAACAGAGGTCCTAAACCTCCTTGGACACCCCACACACCCCTACATTCAATAACTCTACAATGAAAATTCAGCAAAACATAAAAGATTTTTGAATACATGTGTCCTTTCCATTTCAAAATTTTCCTAAAGTCAAAGAGTCTTTTCAAGTCCTCTGAGTGATTATTGCGATGGGTTTGAATAGCATTTAATTCATTTCTCTTTGGTGTCCTTCCTTCCCCTACACCAGGAATAAGAATATATATATGTAAGCTATATACGTATGTAATTGCTGCCTAAATATAAAGATGATTCAGCTAACATGTGGTAGGGATAAATATCTGATGAAACATCTGGCCCACCTCTTTCCATAGAAGAATTCAATTTCTGCCCTTGTGGGGAACAAGAGGAGAATTATGGTGAAACACTTGCTCCTTCCCCTTCCTATCTCCAAAACAGATATTGGCCTAGAACTATATTTATCTACCATACCTCAAATATTGGTAGTCTAAAAATACAACACTTTGGGAAATCCAGTCCAAGTGATCTGACAAAATCCTTTCTCTACTCTTGCAGCTATGCAGCTTTGCAACTTTGCAACTCAGCTTTCTCTTAGCCAATCAGTAATCATACCTCCCTCTGAGTAAGTAGGTTAGAGAGCCCAGAAAAACCAGCCTAAGTTTGCATAGAAGTAGAATTACATATGTATTGAGTGGGGAAGGATGTTTGGACTATAACTTTTAAAAATAACAATATTCTCTTTACAGTAATTTGGAAATGGTTCTTAAGACTATAATAAGACAAAAAAATATTCATAGTGAATAATATAGAGAGAGGATCTGAATTTTTATGTCATTCAGCATGTGAAAGACATTGTACCAGTCTCTGGGAACTAGAGAGACAAAAAAAATTAAATATGATCAGTGAAATAAACTAGATAAAAATGATTAAAAATGATTGGATTTAGCCATCCATTTTTTTTAACCAAGAACATAAACAGGACAGATTCTCTCTGAACAAATAGTACTGAGTAAATTAGAAGGTAATTTGATATCAATGAAACTGGGACTAGGTTTTTATACCATATAGCACCAAATCTTTAAATTGCTATCTAATCATAAGGTAAAAGGTCACATATTTAAAAAATCAAAAGGGAATTGAAAGAGGAATTATTTGAAACTGAAAGAAGACCTGAAACAGATCTATGATTTATTCATTTGAAAATTCTTTCTGATGATACCTATTACAACCCATCTATCTCTGCCCATACCATGAAATTCTTTTCCATATCCTCCTATAAGTTTGCCACAAAAGATGAATCCAGCATGCTGGAGGCCTTCCTTCATATAATGACAAAAGAGAAAATAGACAATTTTACATAAAATTATATATCTTAAATTTTTTTCTTATCACTATCACTAGCCTACTGTGCTCATTTGCATTTGTATGTTTTGTATATCTGTTCCATTGATCAATCTTTCTATTTCTTAACCAATACCAAAGCATTTTCATTATAGATGCTTTGTAATGCTATTTAAAATTTAGTATGGTCAAATCCTATTCCCATTTTTCTCATTATAGATTTTTCTTTCTCCATAGATTTGGGGAGTTTTACAAAGATTTATTGTTGCAGTCAAATGAATCAGTTAGTTTTTCCATATGGAAAATGCCCTTTGTTGCTTTTTAACTAGGAAATGTACCTAAAGATAAATTTCCATTGTAACAAGTTCAGAAATAGAAGATTTCTAGGGAGTGGATGAAAGCTCCTAAAGGAAAAGGATTTGATAGATTGGATCTATTCAGGTCCACCTCCCCAAGGTTTGACACATCCTATTACCACCAACCAGGGAGAGAGGAAGCAATTAGATTGCTGAGCCCCACCTAAATAGCTTCAGGCTTTAGATCTGGATCTCCCCTGACACACAAATAGAGTCTTGGGTTAATCAACTGATAAATTTGAGCAGAATAAAACATCCCAGAATAATTATTGTCAGCATGAATAGGTTCTTTGAGGATCAGGGAAGGGAGTACACAGCCCACAATACTGTTTGGTGGACTATAACACTCTCTCACCAGGAGAGAATTCTCTTTCCTCTGTATCTAAAATAAAAGATTCATAACAAAGCCTATATATAACAAACAAGACTGATGACCACTCTGTTGGGGTACTAAGAAAACTGTACAGTGAAATCCAGAACTAAGGCAGTTAAGAATTTTTAGCCCTATGTAAGCATAATCCCCTAAATATCTGCTCCATTTCAGAAAAGGGGAAAAAAAACAGTTTACAAAAAATTAATGTAGAAGTTGTCTCTCTTTTTAAGCTTTTTAGATTCATGCTGCCCACTGCAGCAAATAAATTATGGTACTTTTGGCAATATTTATCTGTCCTCACTTCCAAAAAAATCCTGTACTCCTAGAAAAGATCAAGAATAGTCCTTTCAA
Source organism: Sarcophilus harrisii (assembly GCF_902635505.1). NCBI lineage: Eukaryota > Metazoa > Chordata > Mammalia > Dasyuromorphia > Dasyuridae > Sarcophilus > Sarcophilus harrisii. The sequence continues at coordinate 240,217,796 of NC_045428.1, forward strand.
GATTTTCAATTAGTACCTTGCACCAGAGTCCCTGTAAAGTCTATATGGTACATATTGAACTAGAATTTTACCATTTGAATAGCTTATCTCACAATAAATGGTTTTCTTTATATTTACAATAGATATTAATTTACTAATCAAGACAAACTGAAAAAGTCCTCAAATAAATCATGAAGTGCCCCATATCATCCTTCCTTATAACATTTGTCTTGTCCTTGTGATTAGTGTTTCAATTGCAATAAAACCATTGAGTTCCATGTCATTTACTTTATTCTGGCTTAGAATGTGCTTTTTCATTTTCAAGAAAACAGATAGATCTGCTACAGTTCTATTATGTAAAGAATCTTGAATATCTATGTAAAAATCACCTCTCTATCAGGAGGTAGATTGTATGCTACATTATCAGTTCGTTGGAATTTCATTTGAGATTAGCATTCATCACAGTTCCTAAATCCTAAACATTGTTGTTATTTTATAAATTGTTCTGATTTTGCTCACATCTCTGTGAATCAATTAATACAAGTCTTCTCAGGTTCCTATGATATGTCCTTTTCATTATTTCCTATGGTGCAAAAGTATTTATTCTATTACATTCACATACAACAATTAACTTGAGTTATGACTTTAAAAGGAGTCTAGAAACAGTATTACAGGAAATAATGAAGGGAAATTGCCATAAAGTTCTAGAACAAGACAGCTAAGTAGAAATAGAAAAAGCATCCATCAATCACCACCTAAGAGAGATCCCAAGATGAAAATTCACAGGAACTTCATAGCTAAGTTTCAAAGTACCCAAGTTAAGGAGAAAATATTTGATTTCAGGCCTCAAAAGAATTCCTGGAAGAGCTCAAAAAGGCATTTAAAAATCAAGTAAAACAGGTAGAGGGAAAATTGAAAAAAGAAAGTAAAGTGATGCAAAAAAAATTTTAAAAGTCAACAGCTTGATAAAGAAAGCACACACACACAAAAATACTGAAGAAAATCACACCTTAAAAAACAGAATAGGTCAAATGATTTAAATTTTTTTAAAAGAAAAAGAAGAGACAGCTAAGTGGTACAGTAAATAGAGCACCAGACCTGAAGTCAGGAGAACCTGAGAAGAAAGAAAGAAGGAAAGAAAAGAAAGAAAGAGAGAGAGAGAGAGAGAGAGAGAGAGAAAGAAAGCAAGAAAGAAAGCAAGAAAGAAAGCAAGAAAGAAAGAAAGAAAGAAAGAAAGAAAGAAAGAAAGAAAGAAAGAAAGAAAGAAAGAAAGAAAGAAAGAAAGAAAGAAAGGAAGGAGGAAGGAAGGAAGGAAGGAAGGAAGGAAGGAAGGAAGGAAGGAAGGAAGGAAGGAAGGAAGGAAGGAAGAAGAAAGGAAGAAGGAAAGAAGGAAGGAAGGAATAAGAAAGGAAGGAAGGAAATAAGAAGGAAGGAAGGAAGAAGGAAGGAAGGAAGGAAGGAAGGAAGGAAGGAAGGAAGGAAGGAAGGAAAAAGAAAGGGGGACACACAAAAATCCACTAAAGAGAAAAAAAAATCTTAAAAAGCAGGATTGACCAAGTGAAAAAAGAGGTACAAAAATTCATTGAAGAAAATAGAAAAGGAAGTACAAAATCTTAAAACAATTCCTTAAAAATAGAATTGGGCAAATGGAAGCTAATGACTCCATGAGACATCAAGAAACAAAACAAAGTCAGAGAATGAAAGAAAATATGAAATATTTAATTAGAAAAACAATTGATATGAAAAAGAGATTAACATAAGAATTATTAGATTAACTGAAAATCATAATCAAAAACATAACTTAAACATTAGATATTTCAAGAAATGATCAGGGAAACATTGCCCTGATATCTTAGAACCAGAGGGTAAAATAAAAAATCAATCAATTACCTCTTTGAAAGGGATCTTAAAATTAAAACTGCCAGGAATATTGGGGTCAAACTCCAGAGTTCCCAGGTCAAATAGAAAATATTATAAATAGCCAGAAAAACAACAACAAAGAATTCAAATATTGTAAAAATATGGTCAGAATAACACAAGATTTAACCCCTTCCACATTAAAGTATCAGAAGGCTTGAAATAAGATATTCCAGAAGGCAACAGAGCTAGGATTAGAATCAAGCATCATCTACCTAGAAAAACTAAGTATAATCCTTCAGAGAAGAAAATAGGTTTTTAATGAAATAGAATGCTTTCAAGCATTCTTGATGAAAAAGACCAGAGTTGAATAGATTATCTGATTTTTAATTAATATAAGATTCAAAAGAAGGATAGAAGAGTAAGCAGGAAAGAGAAGTCATAAGGGATTCAATAACTGTTTATATTGAATCTGTTTATTCAATAATAAAATGTTTATATTCCTATAGGGGAAAATTATATCTGTAACTCTTAAGAACCTTGTCATTGTTAGGACATTTAGAAGTATACAGACAGAGGACACAAGTGTTAATTGACTATAATGGAAAGAGATCTTTAAAAATAAGATATTTATTATTTTGCACATGGCCTACATGTGCAAAAATGTTTGTAGCAGTCCTTTTTTGTAATGGTAAAGAACTGGAAACTGAGTGAATGTCCATCATTTGGGGAATGGCTGAATAAATTATGGTATATGGATGCTATGGAATATTATTGTTCTATAAGTAACAATCAACAGGATGATTTCAGAAAGGCCTGGAGAGACTTACGTGAACTGATGTTAGGTGAAGTGAGTAGAACCAAGAGAACATTGTACACAGTAACAATAAGACTGTGATGATCAGCTCTGATGGATGTGGCTCTTTTCAACATTGGATGATTCAGGCCAGTTCCAATATATTTGTGATGGAGAGAGCCATCTGCATCAGAGAGAAAATCATGGGGACTGAATGTGAATCACTATATAGTATTTTCACTTTTTTTGTTGTTGTTATTTGCTTGGGGTTTTTTTTTCTTTCTCATTTTTTTTTCCTTTTTGATCTGATTTTTCCTGTGCAACATGATAAATGTGGAAATATGTTTAGAAGAATTGCACATGTTTAACTTATATTGGATTATTTGCTGTCTGGGGAAAAGGGACGAGATGAAGGGAAGAAGAAAAATTTGGAACACCAAGTTTTGCAAGGGTGAATGTTGAAAACTATCTTTGCATGTATTTTGAAAATAAAAATCTATTATTTAATGTTTTTAATTTAAAAAATTATTGTACCCTACAAGGAAAAAAAGAGGGGAAGGGGATAATAGACATTAATTGGGGAATGATTTATAATATTGGATTTGATGCAGTTCTCTAAGAATTTGAGAAATGAGATCTTAATCACAGAAACTTGCTATAAATTTTTTTTCAAAATTATGATTACTGTGTATTTCCCTCCTTCTGATATTTCCCTATGTTTATCCATCTTTGTATTTCTTTTCCCCCTATCCCTCTTCAAAAGTGTTTTGATTTTGATCATCACCTCTCCTGTTTTCCTTTCCACCAAAGCCATCCCACCTCCAATTCTGTTAGAGATGATGAACAGGCAGTTTTCAAATGAAGTAATCAAAATTATTTGGAATCATATGAAAAAAATACTCTAATTCACTATTAGTTAGAGAAATACAAATTGAAACAATTCTGAGGTATCGTCTCCCCCTATCAGATTGGTTAATATGACAGAAATGGAAAACAACAAATGTTAGAGGTAATAGTTTTCAAAATCAAATCAGTGTTAGAGGAAAAAAATTCTTATAGCTGTTGTTCAGTTTTCTCTGATTTTTCATGACACAAATTAGAGTTTGTTTGTTTTGGCAAAGATACTGAATTGATTTGCCATTTTCTTCCCCATATATATTTAGAATATATATGTGTGTATATATATTAGTTATATATATTCATAGAAAAATGATATCAATGTGTTTTATATACTTATAATGTTATATTATAGAAATGTGTAAATTATATGTTTATGTGTGCATGCATGTTTTATAATATTTAGTTAATCTTAAGATAAAACTTTCTTAAAGGTAAAAATTTCCTTAGGGTTACAGAGAATAGGTAGTGACTGGGTAATCTGAATATAGACTGGCTCCTCCAACTCCTTTGATTTTTTTCTCTAAATAGTGCCAATCATTCAGGGATTAAGCATTTACCAAGTAGCAGCTGTGGTTTAGAAGTGGAGAGAAGAGACCAAGATTGAGTCCCAGACAGACCTCATAAAATAACAAATAACAGTAAGAAGGACCCAAGACTTAGGGTATCATTACCCATACCTCAGGGACTACAATATGATTATGCTAATTAGCTACTATAAAAAACCCAACAAACAATAAATAAAAATGAATAAGCAAAGGAGAAAGAACTCAATCATAGATGGGTATTATGGTATTACAGAAGATCTGTGTTCTTATTCAGGAGATAATGGATCCAAAAACAAAAAATCATTCATTTTCAATGAAAAATGTCAAATAATTCCAGGCACATAAAGAATTCCTGGAGGAACGTAATCAAATTTTAAAAATCAAATAATAGAAAATAAGGAAAAATTAGAGGGGGGTGAGTAATTCCCCCAAAAAAACAAAATCAAGAAAATTATTTGTGAAAAGAAAATCAAAAACTTAAGAAAACAATTCCTTGAAAATTAAAATCTGACAGAAAGAACTTAATGACATTCTAAGACATCAAGAAATAATAAAACAAAATCAAAAGAATGAAAAAATAGAAGAGAAGTGAAATATCTCTGCAGAAAAACAGCTGATCTGAAGAACAAATTGAGGAGAAATAATATAAGAATCATGAAACTACCTGAAAATTATGATAAGGATTATACAAGTCCTAATAGTTACTATATTGAAAGACTATAGGTCTTAGAATACTATTATTCATAGAACAAAAGACCTGGGGGTTGTGACCATGTCAGAAATATAATATATTATATATATTTTTAAAAGCAGCATTGTTGGTGGAGTTGTGAATGAATCCAACCATTCTGGAGAGTAATCTGGAATTATGCCAAAAAAAGTTATCAAACTGTGCATACCCTTTGATCCAGCAGTGCTACTACTGGGCTTATACCCCAAAGAGATACTATAGAAGGGAAAGGGACTCACATGTACAAAAATGTTTGTGGCAACCCTGTTTGTAGTGGCTAGAAACTGGAAAATGAATGGATGCCCATCAATTGGAGAATGGTTAGGTAAATTGTGGTATATGAATGTTATGGACTATTATTGTTCTGTAAGAAATGTCCAGCAGGAGAAATGACCATACAGAGAGGCTTGGAGAGACTTACATGAACTGATGCTGAGTTAAATGAGCAGGACCAGGAGATCATTATATACTTCAAAAATGATACTGTATGAGGACGTATTCTGATGGAAGTGGATTTCTTTGACAAAGAGAAGATCTAACTCAGTTCCAGTTGATCAATGATGGACAGAAGCAGCTACACCCAAAGAAGGAACACTGGGAAATGAGTGTAAACTGTTTACATTTTTGTTTTTCTTCCCAGGTTATTTTTACCTGCTGAATCCAATTCTCCTGTGCAACAAGAGAACTGTTTGGTTCAGCACACATATATTGTATCTAGGATATACTGTGACATATTTAATACATATAAGACTGCTTGCCATCTAGGGGAGAGGGTGAAGGAAGGGAAGGGAAAAGTCGGAACAGAAGTGAGTGCAAGGGATAATGTTGTAAAAAATTACCCAGGCATATGTTCTGTCAACAAAAAGTTATAATAAATAAAAATAAATAAATAAAAGAATGAATTTTAAAAAAAGCAGGGGTGACAATCATGATCTCAGACAAAGTTAAATCTAAAATAGATCTAATTAAAAAAAGAGAGAAATAGGAAAGCTACATGTGTCAGCAATATTATTTAATATTGTTTTAAACCACCTAAAATAATTAGACAGCATAAACGATCCCAATTAAATTACTAAAAAAATTATCTTAATGAGTTAGAAAAAATAACAAACTTCATATGGAAGGACAAAATGTCAAAAACTTCAAAGAAACCAGGAAAAAAGAGGAAGAGGAATCAGATTCAGCAGTATCAGACCATAATTACAAAATAAAGTGAGAGCATTGCTGAACTATAAAATGGAAAATATCAATTATTTTAAATTAAAAATTTCCTGCATAAATAAAACCCATGAAGTCAAGAATAGAAGGAATGCAAAAAGCTGGGATGTGATTGGTTGGAATTTCCTCTGTGCAGGAAATGATGAGCTGGTTAATTTAGAAAAACATGGGAAGACTTGGAGGACAAAGAAGGATGCTATCTACCTTCAAAAAACAGATGACAAGTGAAAATAAGCATAGTATGGTCTTACATACTCATATATGAGTGTACTTATATATGTTTATAGATTTCTATGCATATATGTGTGTGTGTCAGTCCTTAATTATACCTTTCTTTAGGGTTGGGGGAAGGGAGAATAAAGTAAGAACTGCACAGCAGAGAACAAAAGGAAGCTAAGAAAAACTGGGATCTCGGAAAGAAATATCCCCAACAACTGTGCTCAAAGGGTTATCCTTCGATCCATCATTGTCTCTACTGGGCCTGTATCCCAAAAAGATCATAAAAAAGAGAAAAGGGCCTATGTGTGCAAATATGTCTGCAGCAGCTCTTTTTGTAGTGGAAATAAACTGAAAACTGAGCAGTTGGAGAATGGTTGAATAAATTATGGAATATGAATGTTATGGAATATTATTTCCTTTTTGATCTGATTTATTTTATGCTAATAATTGTGGAAATATGAATAGAAGAATTGCACATGTTTAACATATATTGGATTACTTGCCCTCTAAGGGAGGAGGTGGGGGGACTGAAGGGAGAAAAAAATTTGGAACACAAGGTTTTGCAAGGGTAAATGATAAAAATTATCTATGCATATGTTTTGACAATAAAAAGCTTTGAATAACAAAAAAGAAATATCCCCAAGGCATATTTTAATTTGATCAGTTATTTATATTTTATTCTTATACATAAGTATAGAATATAAGATTGTTAAACTCTCCCCAGTATCTGTCTCCTCCCACTCAAAAAAAAAAAAAAAAATCCAATGGCTCCCTATTATCTATAAGACTAAATGTGTCTATTATTTGACATATAAAATTCTTTATAATGTGACTTCCCATTTTCCAACATTCTTGCATTTTACTCCCCTCTACTCATTCCACAATAAGAATAACAATAATAATAATAGCAGCTATGTTTATATAGCATTTATTATGTCCCAGGGTAGGCAGCTAGGTGGTACAGTGGATAGAATGCCAGGCCTGAAGCCAGGAAAACTCATTTTTCTGAGTTCAGAAGACCTGAGTTCAAATTTGGCCTCAGACACTTATGAGATCTATGACCCTGCACAAGTCACTTACCTAGTTTGCCTCAGTTTCCTCCTCTGTAAAAATGAATTGTAGAAGGAAAGGGTAAACCATTCCAGTTATCTTTGTGAAGAAAACCTCAAATGGAATCACAAAGTGTTAGATAAAACTGAAATTGAAATCACTCAATAACAATAACTACCTCATTATAGATAAATTGATCTACTTACTGTTCTCATCTCTGTGTCTTTGTAGTGACTGTCATCCACATCTGAAATGTTGTCTTTCCTCACCTATATACATTTCAGGACAAATAACAACAGCTACCGGAAAACCATAGTTTTGACTACCCCGATCTTTGTTGGCAAGGTGATAATTCTACTTTTTAGTATGCTGTACAGATTTGACAGAGCTTTCATTCCAAGGAGCAAGTATCTATTTTTTTTAATTGAAGCTTTTTATTTTCAAAACATATGCATAGACAATTTTTCAACATTAATCCTTGCAAACCTTTGAGTTCCAATTTTTCCCCCTTTCTCCCACCCCCTTTCCTAGATGGCAATCAGATCAATATATGATAAATATAGTAAAAATATATGTTAAATACAACGTAGGTATTCATATTTATACAATTATCTTGCTGCACAAAGCAAATTAAGTCAAAAAAGGGAAAAATGAGAAAAAATAAAATTCAAGCAAACAACAAAAAAAGTGAAAATGCTGTTCTGTGATGCATTCTCAGTTCCACAGTCTTCTCTCTGGGTGTACATGGTTCTCATCATCATAAGATCATTGGAACTGGCCTGAATCATCTCATTGTTGAGAAGAGCCACATCCATCAGTATTGATCACCGTATAATCTTGTTGTTGCCATGGGCAAGAAGTATCTTTTAATTTCACATCTAAAGTCACCATGTGCAGTGATTTTTGAGCACAAGAATATAAAATTTAACATTCCTTCCCTTTCTTTTCCCTGTATTTGCCAGGAAGTGATGAAAGGAAGATTTCAATTGTTTTTGTTGTGGTTGTTGGGGAGGGGGGAGGGTTAAATTAAGTTTCACACCACTTTTGACACCCTTCTCTTTCACCCTCAACAAAAAGCATTCTTAATTCCTCTTTATTCTATCACCAGAGTAGTATAATCTGCATATTTGAGATTGTTCATATTTCACTAGGAAGCCTTAATTACAGCTCTTGATTTATCCAGCTTGCCATTTTATGTGATGTACTCTGCATTTAAGTTAAATAAATAAGGTGACAATATACAGCTTTTACTCCTTTTAGTTTCTCTGGCTCCCTTAAAATCTCAAATCGAATTCTACCTCCTGCAGGAGGTCTCTCCTGTTTCCCCCCTGTTAGAATTTTCACCTCCATTTCATCTATATGGGTTCTTTTTTGGTATCTATTTATTTACATGTCTCCCTCCAATTAGAATAGTTGTCCTTGAGAACAAAGAATGATTTTTTTCCCCTTGAATCCCTACCTACATCTTAGCACTGTTTCTGGTATGCAGCAAGGATGTAATTAGATGCTTTTTGTCTCACTGGATATGAAAAATAAATGCATGTATAAAAATGCAACCCCTATTAAATATAGTTGAGACTGAATATAGTATATGTTTTACTTATAAATAGAAAACCTAATCAACTATTTACTGAACGTTGATTTTGATTTTTAAGTTTAAAAAATGCTATCATTACTCACATATGGCAGATATCTTTCAAAAAGTGTTGACTAGCAATCAAACCTACTACTATTTCCACTTGATTCATATTCTTTCCACTTAGTTGATATCATTCTCCTTCAAACATTCTATATTCCAGTCAAATTGGCCTTCTGGATATTGTCTCATTTTATCTTATATTGCCTTGTCTTTTTTATTTAAATGGACTTCTCAAAGCCAAAATGAGCTATTTTTCCACCAGTGAGGAAAAATGTGAATAAATACTTTTAAGTGGGAAGGGGAGCTAAAAACTTCTCATTTTAAATTAAATTTTCTTTAAAATTTTAAAATCTAAAAAAAATTTTTAATAAATAAACAAAAGTTTTCTTGCCAACTAGATGCCAGTTTAGACCACTGTTTATTTGGACCAAAGATGTCATATATATATATGGATGATAGTTCTTATTCCCATTTCCATTCCCATGTCCTTTCTTTCAAGCTTCTGCTTAAGTAGAAGATTATAATATTGAGGTTCATACAAAAAGGAAAATCTAGCTCTAATTTTCCAGATCTTAGTGGTGGTGGTCTTTTGATAGGCAAACCCTGTGGAGCTAGACAAGATCAATCAAACCAGGAAAGTAAAGGCATGGAATAGGAGAGGTTTGGGGAGGTAGTACCTATGTACCGTCCATATTGTCATCCTCCCATTCTTTGACTTCTCCCCAATACAGGTTGTTTTCTGATTAGAGGTCACTAAAATTATGTACCTTCTAAATCAGTTATTCTAGAGCAAAATTCCAGAGCCCTGATGTGACTCTGAGACTTAACCCTAAATCTGGATTGACCTATTGACCAAAGTCCAGAACAGGTGCTACCTCCTCCATGAAATTTTTCATGATTCTCCTTCTCTTTCTTTTTAATTTTTCCTAAAGATTTATTCTGGATCTTTTCCTTGCCTATATTACATTCTGTTTTGTATTATTCTTATTTATGTACATGTCATATTTCCCTTAATAAATTATAAGTTTCCTGAGGAAAGACCATTGTATAACATCATGATTTGTACCCCCAGTAAATAACAAAGAACATATATTAATCATTTAATAATTTTAAGTTGCTAAATCAATTGAATCTGGATTTTTACAATATACAAGAAAACTTTTTATCTTTCTTTCATCTTTTTGTATTTGTGTTGTGAATATATGTAAATGAATATTATATATATGTTACATTTCATACACACATACACATTTATTTAAAACTAAATACAAAATAAGAAAAAACAAAATAGAAAAAGAAAGGCAGAAAAGGAAAATTAAGAAACAAAAACAAAAACACAGCACTGTCATGTGCCCAGCAGAACATCAGGGAGGATTCAAAATATGTAACAATAAATTTTCATTCCAAGAAAGCATCTATAATAGAAGAGATTATATATTCACGACTGTCTATCTTTTCTGTTTCTTTGTAAGTTATTCTTTTGATCTCTGCTGTACAGTTTTAACTTTATTCTTTTTTCCATGAGTTATCATATTGTATAGATGTAGTGGTCACAAAGTAAGCCTGTTAGCTGAATGGAGCCAATAGTGTGCCTGCAGTGAGCCAAAAGTCTTACTTATTCCCAAATGACTTTGCTGGTGGTCGCTGGCTAATCTTGCTGAGCTGTGCACTTCAAACTGGTTTAAACCAACCTTGTGGTCAACCATTACTGCAAAACAGCCTTCTTCTGTATCCCACCTGTTCCTGGAAAACTGTCCACTCTGTCTCCTAACCCTTCTCTGAACCTCCCTTGTGTGGTTTTCAAGCATAACTTGCCCCTGCCTCCTAAGCTGTGGGCTCCATTACCTGGTGCCCCAGCATGCATGTTTAATATCTTTCCTTTTAATAAATAAATTTGTTCCAATTCAACCAGAACTTCTCCATAGTTGGGGGCGAGGAATAGGTTTTCAGGTTGGCCAAGCTATATGCTTAAAGCAAAGACTGATGTCACATGTCAGTATAATATGGCCCAGAAATCAGCAGGAATTTAATTAATGGGGAAAAAATTAACCAAAGATGACCCCTATCATTGTTGGTCAACCTGGGGCACTTTTGATTGGAATAAAATAAATTACCTTTAAAAATGTTTTGATAAAGTCAGGAGGAAAATTATGTATCCTGAATGGGATGTTTTTAAAAAGTGGCTACTCAAGACTACTAAGTCAGAAGCTGAAAGCAATTTAGTCTCTGCTGAGTAGTGAAAAAGAAAAAGCAGAAAATCAAATTTGTGCCCTCCAAAGCAATGTTCAAACTCTTTCCCTGAATAATCGGAATTGTATTGCTCAATTAAAACAGGAACTCAGAGACTTAAGTGCTTATCATGCCAAGATGCCTCTCCCAGAAAAGATTTATCCACCCCTCTCTGGGAAAGATCCATTGTCTCATATATCTCTTACAATTATGCAAAACAGCTATATTCTTAATTAAACAAGAGATAGAGGCAGTTACAAAAGATAAAATAGATAACTTTATTTAAAACTAAAAAGATTCTATACAAACAAAATTAGTGTAGCTAAGATAAAAAAGGGAAGTGATTGAAAGGAGGGAAAACTTTATATCAAATATCTCCAATGAGAGTTTGCTATCTTACTATCATACATACATATATACATATATATATATATATATATATACACACACACATATAATATACACATATATTTTATACTAATAGTCATTCCCCAATAAATAAGCAATCAAAGGAAATGGACAGTTTTTATAATAGCTTTTTTATTTTTCAAAATACATACAAAGACAGTTTTCAACATTCACCCTTACAAAATTCTATTCCAAATTTTTCTCTCTTCCTCCCCATTTCCCACTTCCCTAGAAAACAAGTAATATAATATTATATGTGATTAAATATATATATATATATAATTAAACATGTTCAGTTCTTCTGAACATATCTCCACATTTATCATGCTGCACAAGAATAATCAGATCAAAAGAGAAAAAAAGAGAGAAAGAAAAAAACAAGCAAGCAAACAACCACCACCAAAAAAAGGTAAAAATACTGTGATGTAATCCACATTCGGTCCTGGCAATCCTCTCTCTAGATGCAGATGGCTCTTATCACAAGTATACTGGAACTGGCCTGAATCATTTCATTGTTGAAAAGAGCCACACCCACCACAATTGATGATTTCATAAATCTTGTCATGTACAATGTTCTCTTGGTTCTACTCACTTCACTTAGCTTTTGTTTGAACCAAAGTTCATGTAAGTTATCTCTAGGCTTTCCTGAAATCATCCTGCTAGTCATTTCTTACAGAACAAAAATATTCCATAATATTCATATGTCATAATTTATTCACCCATTCTCCAGCTGATGGACATCCACTCAGTTTCCAGTTTCTGGCCACTACAAAAAGGGCTGCCACAAACATTTTTGCACATGTGGGTCCCTTTCCCTCCTTTAAGATCTCTTTGGGATACAGGCCCAGTAGAGACATTGCTCATTTAAAGGATATGCACAGTTTGACATCCCCTTGGGGACAATTCTAATTTGCTCTTGTGAATGGTTGAATCAGTTGGCAACTCCTCCAACAATGTATCAGTGTCCCAGTTTTTCCACATCCCCTCCAATATTTATTATTATCTTTTCCTGTCACTTTAGCCAATCTTGAGAGGTATGAAGTAGCACTTCAGAGCTGTCTTAATGTGCATTTCTCTAATCAATGGGTGATTTCAAGTATTTTTTCTAAGACTAGAAACGGCTTTAATTTCTTCACCTGAAAATTGTCTGTTTATATCCTTTGACCATTTATCAGTTGGAGAATGGCTTTTATTCTTATCAATTTGATTCAATTCACTACATATTTTAGAAATGAGGTCAGAAATGAACAATTAAATTGCATAAAACATTCCCAATCAGATAAATGAATGTTCCAAATATCTAAAATGAGAATTATAAATCCAACTAAGTCTAAGTTTTCACCTCACATCCTTTGAATTGGCAAAAATTACAAAAAATGGCTATAGTCAATGTTGGAAGAGTAGTGGAAAGAGATACAGTAATATGTTAGTGGAGCTGTAAATTTTGGAAGTATGCCAATGTGACTAAAATGCCATACTTTGAGAGAGAAAAAATTGGAACACAAAGTTTTACAAAAATGAGTATTGAAAACTATCTTTACATGTATTTTGAAAAATAAAATACTACTGAGAAAAATAAAATAAAAATGCCTTTTGAACAAGAGACTTTATTGCTGGGTTTATACCCTAAGAAACTTTCAATAAGAGGAAAGGCCTCATACAAAAATATTTATAGCAGTACTTTTTGTGATAGCTAAATATTGTAAACAAAGTAGATGCCTATCAGTTGGGGAATGGCTAAACAAATTATGGTACAAAAATATAATCGAATAAGAGACTATGTGTGATGACTACAAAGATGCATGGAAAGATTTAAATGAACCAATTCAGAATAAAGTAAGTAGAGTCATGAAAACAATGTACATGGTAACTACAACAATGTAAAAGAAAAGGATACCCTAAAAAAAATCAAAAATGAATGAAACAAAACCATAAAGATCAAGTGAGACTCAAATGAAGAGATAAGAAATATTTCCAATTTATCCTTTGTATAGGTGGGAGATCCACAGGTGTCACACAATGTATATGTTTTCAGATATTTTCAATGTATTTATCAGTTATGCTGACTTTTTTTCTTCTCTAAAACATGCTGTTTGTCATATGGGTTGACTCCTAGAGAAGTAAAGGGAGAAAGATATGTGGGATCTATAATCAAAGATTATTTACAGACAATTGTGAATGAGCTATCATTATTTACATGTGTATGTATATGTATATATACCAAAACCTAAAATTTTTATGAAGATACATGTCTAGTTTTAGTAATGAAAATAATGAACTCCAATAATTCAAACCAAACTGTTTGTGTCTCTCACCAATATGCGATGATAAGAAAATATAAAGAAAGCTGTATTTAGATGAATGGATTTTACGTTCAGAGTAGGTTGCTTATAGATAGACAAGCACAATAAAGTTCTATTGATAGAGCTCTAATTTGGTTCAAACAAAAGCTAAGAAAATGACTAAAAAGACTAAAAGGTCTTTGCCTCAGAAGACCTATCACTGCCAGGTATATACCCCAAGTAAGTCACACAGATGCACACTTTTTAAAAAAAGGTACATATGTACTAAAAGATACTTTTTGAAGTAGCAAAGAACTGGAAATAAAACAGATATCCATTGTTCAGGGAATACCTTTAAAAAAATAAAAAAGTTGTGCTATATAGCTGATATACTAGGACCATAATTTTCCTGGCCAGTATTCTCTGATTCAGCTTCTTCACACAATCCACCTGGCTTTATATTTCCTAACTGAGCTTTCTGACTGAAAAGGCCCAGTCCAATCTAGTAGTCTGTATTTCTTGGATGTGGTGGGTACCTGAGACCATGCAAGTCACCATATCAAAATATTCTGATATCACCATATTCTGATAATTTAAAGATTAGAGACATTTTAGGATAGGGACAAGTCAACTAAGTGCCACAGTATGCTTGCTGTATATCTTTTCTGTGCTAGGGCAAAGATTTTGTATTATTTCCCTGATGCAGCTTTCAGGGAAGGAGGGGTTGTTTCAGGTAGTACAGGGAATATTGAGTGGGTAGAGATGCATAGACTCTTTGTGTCAATTTAGATTCCTGAGGCAGTAACATGCAAGCAGGAGAAAAAATCTGCAAGTATAATAAAAGTGTTACCATCTGTGCTATGGTTTTGGGTTTTTGTGGGGCTGCTCTGGTTCATCACCACTTTGTATTTGGAAGATCCACTGTGAATCTCAAAGACAGTGTGACTTTGAGACTTAGTCCTTCTAAAGAAGGAAGAAAAAACCTAGAATGTCTGATTTTTGCTCTCCTCCATATATTCGTAATTTTTTTCCCCCTTTTTCCCTTAGTCCTGCCTAAACTAAGAAGACTATTCATTAAGATTTGAGAATTGGTCCTTTAAAAGGGGGGCGGGGGGAAGGAAAGCCCTAAGATTATTGCCTTTTGTTGTCCACATATTTTGGGGGTTTGTTTCCCTTTTCCCTTCCTTAGTACCCAGTACTTAGACAGGAAGATTAATAAGAACTCTCTAAGCATTTAGAACTTCCCCACCAAGGGATTGTATGGATAGGATCAGTTTTCCTGGTCTCCATTTCCCTCACATAGTTTCCTTCTCCCATAATTTCCTTCAGATCCAGCTTCCTCTCTCCTTGAAATTTAATTGGCCTAGTTTCTCCAGTACAACTTTGAGGTTGAGAGGCATAAAAATCTCCCTCAGATTTGGTAAGTACTTGAAACCATATGGAATTGCCATACCCTGATAATATTATTAACCAGATTTGTTTTAAGTTCGAGACAAGGTTGTTAAAAGGGCTAAGTCCACAGAAACTAAGTACTATTGTATCCTTGTTCTTTATCTCTGCTATTAGAACAAAGTAAACCTCGTCCTTTGTTCAATTCTCAGTCATCTGAAATAAAAGGGTGCTGGTCTTTTAAAAGTCCGTAACCTACAACAAATGTAATGGAATATTACTGTGCTATAAGGGGTGGGGGGAAATATATACACATATATATTCACATACATATATGCATATATATACATATGCACATGTGTGACTTTTAGGGAGGGAGAAAAGAGGAATAAAATGGAAATGTAGCTATTAAAAACTATAAATGTGCCAGGTGCAATCCCCTATATCTCTTTTAAAATTACTTTGTATTATTTTTTACTTTATTTATTTTTCTCTTCTGGTTTTCCTCTTATCTGACATGCTTTGATTATTGAAACAGACTACTGAAGGGTCAATCTGTCTCAAGTCTCTATCTACTTCAATCCATCTGCCATTCAGTCAACAAAGTAATTTTTCCTAAAATGCAGATCTAATCATGTCATCCCCCTAACTCAATAAACTCCAGTAGCCTCCGATAGCCTCCAAGAGCAAAGAGATAATTCTGTTTCACACTCAAATCTTCATAACCAGGGCCAGCTAGGTGGTGCAGTGGATAGAGCACCAGCCCTGAAGTCAGTTGCACCTGAGTTCAAATCTGACCTCAGACACTTAACACTTCTTGGCTGTGTGACCCTGGGCAAGTCACTTAACCCCAATTGCCTCAGCCAAAAAGAAAAAAACCTAGCCTTCTCCTCCCTTTCCACTCTTCTTACACCTTACTCCCCAATTCTCCTATGCAGTAACACTGACCTCCTCACTGCTTCACCAACAAGACACTCCATTTCTCAACTCCAAACATATCCCTAAAATGTTTTTTTCTCTGCTCAAATTACTGATTTCCCTGGGTTCAAGTCCCAACTAAAATCTACATCCTACATCCCTTCCCTACCCCCTCTCAATTCCAGTGCTTTCCCTTGTATTATCACTCCTCATTCATCCTGTAAATAGCTTGGCTTGTATGTGTTCCCATGTTGTTTCCCCTAATAGATGGTAAACTTTCTGGGGGCAAGTACTGTCTTTTGCCCTTTTGTACTCCCAATAATCAACACAGCACCTGGCACACAGTAGGTCCTTAATGTTTCTTGAAAGAATGAACCTTCCCTACTTTAAGTAAAATGTAAATTTCTTTGAGGGCAGGAACTGTTTCCTTTCTACCTTTAAACCTAATACCTAAAAGGATGTCACACATATGAATACTTAATAAAAACTGACTGAATAAAGGGAATTTAGAGGTGTTTGTGGTTCAGCACTTATCTGCAGAAGGTAGTATTTGCCCTTAGATCTTGAAGAGGATCATGATATCACAGAAGTGATGTCTTGACAGACAAGGGAATTGGATTTAAGTGAAGGAGAGGCTGTGCAAGGTAACCAGCCTCACTGTCCAGAGCAGCCCTCTGGGACCAGGGGTGAGATGAGGACAACTGGTGATAGCCCTGAATGTAGTAAGAGATCTTGGCCAGTAAAATTTTTTTAATAGTATTTTATTTGTCCAAATAAATGAAAAAATAGTTTTCAACATTCACCTTTACAAAACCTTGTGTTCCAAATTCTTCTCCCTCTCCCCTACTCCTAGACAGCAAGCAATAGGTTAAACATATGCACTTCTAAAATAAATAATAATAAATCAGTTGCCCTTTTTAAGCTGAAGTCTTTAACAGGTAACAGTTTGATTGAGGCAATGCCCATTTAATGATTTAAGGCTAAGTAAGAAATGAGGCAAACAAAGAACAACCTCTATTACCTAGTCAAAGTGGAAGACGCTGTCATGGAGAGCACTATCAGAAATAATAATGGCTTAAACAAAACATCTGTCCAAAGCAAAATGGTGGACTTTTTTTTTTTTTTTAATATATTGTGTCTCATGATCTATAAAAAGGGAAGAAAGATGCAAGGGAGAGAGGGAGGAAGGAAGGAAAGAAAGGAGGAGGAGGGAGGAGGAAAGGAAGGAAGGAGGAAGAGAAAGAAGGAAGGAGGGAGAGAGGGAGGGAAGAACTATAGAAGGAGGGCGGGAGGGAAGAAGAGAGGAGGGAGGGAGGGAGAGAGTTGGAAGGGAAGAGGGGAAAGAGGAAAAGAAAGGGAGAGAGAGAAAAACCAAAGAAGGGAGGGAAGGAGAAGGGAGGGAAGAAAGGAATTAAGGGAGGGAGGGAAAGAGGAGGGAGGGAGGGAGGAAGAAAGGAGGGAGGGAGGGAGAAAGGAGGGAGGGGAGGAGGGAGGGAGGGAAGAAGAGAGGAAGGAGGGAGGGAGGGAGAGTTGGAAGGGAAGAGGGGAAAGAGAGGAAAAGAAAAGGAGAGAAGAACCAAAGAAGGGAGGGAAGGAGAGGGGAAGGAAGAAAGGAATTAAGGGAGGGAGGAAAGAGGAGGGAGGAATTAAGGGAGGGAGGGAAAGAGGAGGGAGGGAGGGAGGGGGAGAGGAGGGAGGGAGGGAGAAAGGAGGGAGGGGAGGAAGGGAGGGAGGGGAGGAAGGAGGGGAGGAGGAAGGGGAGGAGGGAGGGAGGGAGGGAGAGAGTTGGAAGGGAAGAGGGGAAAGAGGAAAAGAAAGGGAGAGAGAGAAAAACCAAAGAAGGGAGGGAAGGAGAAGGGAGGGAAGAAAGGAATTAAGGGAGGGAGGGAAGAAGGGAGAGAGATAGGAAGAAATTAAGGAAGGAAGCGAGGGAAAGAGGATGGATGGGAAGGAAGGGAAAGGGAGGGGGGAGGGGAATTACAGAAACATTTGTCGTGGTACAGAGACACGTAGTCCTACCGCCTTATTTGGCCAGGAAACTGCTCATCGAGCTTAGTGCGCAGCCGGCCCTGTACTGTGAGTTGTGCTGCCTCGGGCCGAGCTTTTTTGCTGCGGGGAGAGGAAGGAGACGGCAACCGAGACGCCATTGACACTATGTTGTGAATAAAACACAAGAGGGATGGGCGACGTGGAGGGCTTGAGTTTCTTAGTCTGGAGCGAAGCCGAACAAGTGAAAGTATAAAAGGGGGGGACAGAGAAAGGAGGCGAGAAGATAAGACGGCCATAGGTGTCAGGAGCGAGGAAGACGAGAAACGAGAAAAAAAATTAGGGAGAGCCGGCCTAGGCGGAGGACGCGAAGCCCCTCCTCCTCCGCCTCCCTCCCTGCTTTCCCCGCCCCTGAGGAGCCGTAGGAGTCGGTGACGACCGAGTTACTTCCTCCGGAGGCGATCGAGCTCGGAGCCAGCGCACCGGGGGCAGGGCTGCCATTTCAGGTCGGACCGAGAGCGGAACGCATCTCTCGCTTCCAGCGCTGACCCACCTGCCCCCGCCTCCCCTCCTCATCCTCCGCGGGGCTGGTTCTCCGCGTTGCTGCTCCTGCTGCGTGGCGGCCCTTGGGCTTGCCGGGAGCTCCCCACGTCTGTGAGGCCGGGGCGCCCTGGGCTTTGTGGACCTCGCTCGGCCTGCGCTGGAACCTCCGGAGCCCGCCTCCCAGGTGAGGAAGCGCGACCCGCCCGAAGCGGGCAGAGGGGACTGCCAATCTCCTGGGCAAAGGGGGCGCCGGAGCCGGGGTGGGGGGCGGGGGCCGAAGGTAACCCCCGGGCTCTGAGCCCGGGAAAAGCTTTCGGCGGCTCGGGCCGGACGCCGGCCGCGGCCTGCGGGGTCCTGCCTCTTCTGCCAGACCCGGCCAGCGATTTGTCGAGGGGGAAAGCGAAGCCCCGCACCCACGGAAGCTGGGTGGTTGCGCTAGGGAGTGTTGAGCCCAGGCCAGCAACGAAGGGACAGAGGAGAGCTCTTCTACGGCTGGAAACTGCCCGGCTCCAGAAGCCCTGAAAGAAAGCGCCGCTTCCAGCTGTGCTGGGGAGGGAATGGCGAAGGCACCCCCGCATCCCCCGTTCCCCTTTCTTCCTCTCCCCCAGCTGCATTTCCTAGAAGGGTGGTGCTAATTAGCCTGCTCTTTGCTTTCCCAGCGGCCTGCCCCTCGAAATGTAATGAAATGTGGGTGGACCCGATCTTTATTACACTTCAAAGGTAGAAGTTATGGTGTGTGACTAGATTAAAATAATGACCCTTCATCTCCCGGCTCGGAATGCTCTCCTTCCTCCTCCTCACCTCCGCGGCCTCGGTGCTTTCCTTCCTAAAGCCCAGCTCTTAACACGCTGGAAGCCTTCACCTCCCCCTTCTCCCCTTCCCCTTTCTCCCCTTCCTCGTTCTCCCCCTCCCCTTTCTCCCCCTTCCTCCTTCTTCCCCTCCCCCTCCTCCCCCTTCTCTCCCGCCCCCCGCCAGAGCCTTAATTTAGAAATTACCTTCCACCTACAGTGTATGCATTTTGCTCGTAGGATGCTTCCGCCATTAAAATGTGTACTACTTGCGGACAGGATCCGCTTTTCTCCCCTCCCCACTTCTTTGTATCCCTAACGCCTAGCACTGTAAGTGCTTGTAGTGCTTGTTGACCGGCTAATTGGAAAGGGAAGCGGGGGCCCTTAAGTCTTCGTCTATCCCTGGAGAGAAACATTCACCCATGTTTTCCTTGGGTTTTATTTTCATTTTTAAATTAGGGCTTCCCTTTTCTCACTGTATTATTTAATGTTATTCCCCAAAGAGTTTAAAATATGCTTACATGAAAGGAGTGAGGAAGATGAGGGAAGAATCTTTATATAGCCCGGCTATATAAATGCATTGCGTTTAAGTGATTTTAGTGTTATATTGGATATGTTTATTTCACGTAGTGCGCTATGTATCGAGTGATTGATATGGGGGAGGGGGATGACGGAGAGAGTGAAGAAAGGTGCTGGTTTTTATTTTTATTTTGAGGATATGAGGTGTGTGGTAGACCCCTTTTCTCCAGTAGACATGAAATGTAATACTTTGTGTGGTAAAAGAATGAAAGTAGGGTAAAATAGCTTTTAATGAATTCATAACCCATCAATCTTATTTATGCATATTCTTTCAATTAACTAATAAGCATTTATAAAGTCCCCACTCTGTACCTAACATTTTTAGGCACTGGGTCACAAGTACAAATGCAAAGATTAAAACGGCCCGTACTCTGACATCTGACCCTGTTATTGTTTAGAATTAGTCGGGATCTGAGCTCTGCTATTGCTATGACGTCACAGGATGAAAAATGCTTCCCGGATTTGGGAGGGGCACAAGGCCAGGTTTTTTTTTTTGTTTTTTTTTTCTTCTCTGATTCTGATTTTGTTTTTAAGGAACTTTTTATAAATATGTTATAGGCCAGAATTCCTCAGTCTCCTCCGCCACCCCCCAGGCTTTAACATTTACAAAACTTTTCTTTCCTCCCTTACCTGAACCTCAGGTCCTGGTCAAAGAAGAAGCCAAGCAAAATCTGGGTCTGAGTTAATCAGTGTCTGAACCTGTCTTGCGTGATTAATTCCACCCACACTTTCAGAAAATAGAGTGGTTGAGGAAGGGAGCTAGTGAGGAGCAAAGGAGGCTGGTAAATAAAAAGATTCACCAATCAAACCTCTATCAATTTACTAATTTTATTCTATTTCTAAGAGCCATTCAATCCAGTACTCTTCAGTATTGGGGGGCCTTGGAACAAGCCATTCCACAGGCTAAGAATGATAGACTCGTGCTGTTTTCTTTTCAACAGTGAGACTTTTTGGTATTATTTTTGGACTAAATTTCATGTTAGGCTTTCCTTCAAAATACTTCAGCACCCTTCCTCACCATCCCCCAACGAAAAAAAAGGGGGGGGAATCATAAAACACACTCATCCTCGTGCTAATTAGGAAATGCAAACAACTGCAGTGTTGGAATAACCCTGGTGAGGTGGACTGGTATCATCTTATTTTAAGATAGTAATTTTTTTACACATCCAGTAAAACAAACACAAAAGTCACTTTAGATATGGTGGATTTTAAAGTTCAAAATGAGTAGTCCACTTTGAAGAAAGGAAGCAATTTATTCTTATCAGTAGATGGTGGTTAATCTACACAAATGAAATAACACTAGATTTGAATTAAGAGGATTGATCCTTGAACTAGCTATAAACTCTCATGAACAACCTTGTAAGAATCATTCTTTGTTGATATCATTTTTCTGACCTGTAGAATGTGGAATCTGGATCTTATTCCTTCCAGCTCTAACGTTCTTGGTTTTTCTATTTTCTATTTTCTCTCCTTCCTTTTTTGGGGAGAGGTGCAGGGGATGATTCTTAATTCTTTAGTTTTATGCTAGATTTTGTTCAGTTTTGTAGACTGAGGTAGAATTAATATGAAAATGTATTCCTGGCTTTTAATACAAATACTAAGAGAAAAGGTTCCCTGTCACTCCTATATAAAGAGCTATAATTATTATCTACAAAATAGAATTCTTTTGTTCATATTTTAATGAGTTTTATAAAAAATCATGCAGAATCAAAGTATTCTAGGAAATACTTTCAGCTAGACATAACCTAATTACTTAAAAAAAAACTGAACATAGCTTGTTAAAATATAACACATCAAGTATTACCACATAAATCAATTTTTGTTGCTGTATAAGATCAATATTTATTTTTACTGAGTAAGTTTAAAAGAATAATGTACAGTACTTTAAGTTTATGTGAAATTAATAGCCATGAAAATGAGATATTTAACTATGGAGCATAACATACTTCCATTACTTATAATGTTACTGATTTGCAATAAAATTTAATTTAAGAGATTTATTACACTCATTTGTCTTTAGAATACTGATAACACACATAAATTTCACCTGTATAGATTAATCATGGTCAACTAGTCAATTAGAATAAACTTCTTCCTTTCTTCAAAGTGGACTTCTTATTTTTAACTTAATGTAATCTACTGCATTCTCATCTGAAATGTTTTGAATAAAAGCCTAGCTGGAAAAACATTCTACCCTGAAATTTAACTCGGACAAACATTTAAAAGTGTCATTATTGTAAAGAAAACACACCACCCAAGGTCTCTCCACCCACTCAAAATAGCCTAGCTCATGCCATTCATCATTCATAGGCTGTCATTCCCAGCCTGAGGAAATGTTTGATGTCTTTGGTTCAAGTACTAGTAACTGACTAGGGACTCTTGAAAACAGAAAATTAGTAAATCCAAAGAATTTTAAATGGAATGGTAGAAATTATTAAGTTTTTGAAGAAGTCCAAGCCACAGCATCTCCTTTTGTCTGATCTCCTTTCCAAGGGAACTAGGTTATCCTCAGTCTAAGCTCCCTTCCAAAGCTAACCTGCATATTCTGGGAGTGTGGGTGGAACTAAGCAGGGCAGACAGGTTCAGATACTGATTAACTAAGGCTCAGGTTTTACCAGGCTTTGTTGGGCAGTGACCTGGACCTGAAGTTACAGATAAAGCAAGTGGGCAAGTGTTAAAACCAGTTGAAGGAAAATAAACTTTTTCGAGTTATAGGTGGGGGGACGATAGAGGGACAGAGAGGAGCTTGTGGCATATTTATGGAAATTTGCAGTCACTCAGTTCATGCAACTAACTAACTAATGAGAATACAAATAAATACTTGTCATTCAAAATATCTAGATTTCTCATAAGAACATTTATACAAAACAAATTGCAAAATCCTTCGATCTGGAAATACCTAAAATGAGGAATAATTAATAGAAATATAGACTAATAATATTCTTGTATAATCTCATGATGGAAAAATGCTCCACTGTATTAATAAATGGGAATTCTAAATTAAACCTGATGTAGAAAATCTGGGATGCCAAGTACACACATACTACACACATACATACATAGGTGATTACATTTTGCTACTTCTCATCTTGTGACTGATACATAAAAGACTTTAAAAAAAAAAAAAACATGAACATGTTTATATATTGGATTAGATATACATAGAAAATTGAATGAGGCCTTCTGAAGTCCAGTGACACGTGAACTTGGGCAACTCATTTAATTTCTCTGAGTCTTAATTTTCTTATCTGTAAAATGGGAATAATAATACCTATGGCATCTGTTTCACAAGATTGTGGTCAGGCTCCAATGAGATAATGCACAGAGGCACTTTGCGAATCTTGAAGTACTATATAATTGCCATGTAGCCCTCAGGAACATACTAATAATGCCTATTGTATTGTAAGCAGTTAGTTCTCTCCAATATGACAGAAGCTTTATCTCTACCAAAATATTGAAGCAAAAAGATTGAGTAATATTTCTTAGGTTGGATTTGTAGTGTTACTAACAATTATTTTAAGTAGTTGAAAATTAACCCAAGTATAAATCTAATTACAATTTAAATGATTCAACTTCATAAATTTGTGACACACTAGGGACAAAACATTGTACTAGATGCTATAGGTCATAGTTTGATACTTATATGAATCCATTATAGATGCCTCTTCTATTTGTGTGAAGTTTTTGGAGGTCTGTTAGGTTGAAAGTGAAGACACTTGTTTGTAGCTGACCCCCTCCCATCCCTCTAGCCACCACTCTAATCATTTAACTTCTGTGGAGTGATTTCTCTGCATTTCTGTAGGAAAACAATGGAGAAGAAAGCATGATACAACATCTTGGGGGGAAAAAATCCTTCCCTGAAATCCATACAAAAGTTGCCTATCTTTGCTCTTTATCTCTCATGCTTTGCCAGTCACTGCTTCTCCTGCCACCTCCCCACTTTGATTTTCCTTCAGAAATAAAGAAATACACAACCAACCAATTAAGACCAATCCTTTTTCTAACAATAATAGTTAAAACAAAAGATGTAAATGTAACTTTAAGGGTAAGGGTTACCTTTGGAACATGAACATAGTCTTCCTGGAAGAATAAAAGAAAAAAATGAGAGTTCAGCAGGAATGCATCATAACCATCTGCTTCAGCAGAATCAAATAGTCAGTGTTTCTTTTCTTGGCCCTTGATTAACCTCTTGATAATGACAGTGCCAGTGGTTTTTGTCCATGTTTTCCTAACTCTTAAGGAATTTAGTCTTTTAAAGAAAGTAATATGTACACAAATGACTACAAAACAAAGTAAAATTTAATTTCTATACTAAAAGATGACCTTGAATTCAGAAGAAAATAGAGATTATTTGTAACAGAAAGAATCAGGATATACTTCTTGGAGAAATATGTAGAAATACTCTGCTATATAATTTTACTCAAATTTTCAAAAAAAAAAAAAAGATTGGATGAAATATTGAAATGTCAGGCCTAAAACTTCTGTGAATTTGAACAAGTAATAGAATTATATGAATTTGGCTTGTTTTTTAAATGTGTTTTCTTAAAGCTGAAACTCTGGCATAGGAGTAGATCAGTCCTTGAGATTACAAAAACAAAGACAAAGGGGGAAACAAAATGCACACATAAGTAGCTCATAGTGGTGTTGTGTGTCTTAAAAGAAAGATCAGTGGTAATATTTTTGACAAGGTGTATATCTTAGTCCATACATTATGCAGTAAATATAAAATAGAGTTATAGGGACTAGACCTGTGATTTAATTGGTTTGAGAAATCCTACAATGAGAATATTCCGTTTGCCAATGCAGACTATCATCTTATCTGCAATTTATTGTGTTAGAGAGTGACCAAGAGCAGAGCTATGAAACACTAAGCCAGTTAACACTCCCATGTAGGCAAGAATCAAATTAAAATGTAGTGGGGAGGTGTTTCACAAAATAAATCAAAATACAGAAGAACATACAGTGTTAACATGTGGTTTTATAAGTCAACATGCAGCTTCAGGAATCCAAGGTTTAATGGCCAATGTTTCTTTTTTAGTTTGGCACCACTAAAAGGTTAAAATTATTTGCCCAGGATCAAGTATCTAGTATATGTCAGAGGCAGGACATAAACCCACCCATTTGACTTTGAGGGCAGGTTTCTAATTATTATGTCATACTGCCTCTCATAAATATAATATATATTGTATTTATATGTAAATATAAAATATAGACCAAGTAAATATTGAGTAATTTGGAGATAGAGGTGGCAGTAGCAACTGAGGGGATTAAGAAAGGCCTTTTAGAGATGGATCTTGAACTGGCATTGAAGCAGTCTTACATTTTAAGCAATGTAGATGAGGTAAAGATTCAGTCTTCACTTAGGGAAAATCTCATACAAAGGCATAGAGGCCAGAATTGGAATGTCATATGAGAAATAGTAAGAAGATCAATTTGGTTAGAAGGCAAAGTGAAGCAGTTTTATATAATACACATGGAAAGGTAGACTGAAGTCACATTGTGAAAGGTTTTAAAAGATACCCAAAAGAGAAGTTTTAATTAATCTTAAAACCAGAGGTGGCCACTGAATCTTTTCAAAACTGAAAAATAACATAGTCAGACCTTCCCTTTAGTATTATCATGTTGACAGCTGTGTGGAGAATGGATTGGAGAGGAGAAACTTGAGACAAGGAAACCAATGAGAAGATCATTGTAATAGTCCAGGCATAAAATGATGGGAGTCTGAACTACATTGGTGGCCTTGTAAGCACAGGGATGGTGATGGGTATGAGAGGTACTGTGAAGATGGTCAAATAGAATTGGCAGCTCGTTGGATTTGTGGGGAGAGGGAGGAGTCTAAGATATGTTGGGGTTTCAAGCCTGGATAAATATGATAGTAGTGGTTATTGTTCAGTCATTCAATCCTGTCTGGTTCTTTGTGACTCTGATGTTACTATGCCCTTCTATGCTCTACTATCTTTCCAAGTCTGCCCAAGTTCAGGTTCTTTGTTTCTTTGATACTATCTATACATCTCATCCTCTGCTAATTCCCCTTTCCTTTTTGCCTTCAGTCTTAACATCAGCACTTTTCCAGTGAATTCCATCTTTTATTTGGCCATTTATATGGCCAAATCTTGAGCTTCAGCTTTCAGTGTTTGACCTTCCAGTGAATCGCCTGAATTAATTTCTTTAAGTATTGACCGATGTGATCTCCTTGTTGTCCAAGGGACTCAAAAAGTCTTCTCCAGCAATTTGAAAGCATCATTTCTGTGGTACCCAGCTTTCTTTACAATCCAACTGTCAGTCATACATTGTTATTGGAAAAACCATAGTTTTGACCTTGTGGGCATGGTGATGTCTCTGCTTTTTAGTATACCGTTCAGATTTGCTATAGCTTCCCATCCAAGAAACAAGTATCTTTTAATTTCATGGCTGAAGTCACCATCTGCAGTGATTTTTGAGCCCAAAAATGTAAAATCTGCTATTACTTCCATTTCTTCTTCCTCATTTACCAGAAAGAAATGGAACCAGTTGCTAGAATCATGTTGTTGTTATTGGGAGATTTTATTTTATTTTATTTTAAGCTTCAAGGACAGTGGGGCTCTAGTCAAAAATGAGGAAGTTGAAAAGAGATGGGTTCTAGGAAAACAGAGAATCCTGTTTTGGACTTTGGAGTATCAATGGATCATTCATTTTGAAATGACCCATTGGAAGTAATGGTGCAGAACTGGAGATCAGAAGAGACTTATAAAGATACATAGAGCTGAATGTCATCTTAATAGAAATAATTGAATATAAAAATTGATGAAATCACCAAGAAAGAGTAGGTCCAAATTAAAGAGAAGACCCAAGAAAGAACTTGGTGTAGATCTAAAAAGGATTAGTTTTGAATTTGGAAGACTTAGATTTAATTCCTAGCTCTCTACTGACCATTTAATCATTCTGACCTTCACTTTTCTTATATGTAAAGAAGTGATAATATACTGAAATACTAGATTTGTAAGGATAACATGAAGTAATGTATAGATGTCTCTAAATATATATTAGGGCTATGTAAACTAAAGAATTATACAAGGGTAAGTTATTATCATTGTGCTTCCTTCCCACATTCCTTCCTTAATCTGGGCACAAGGAGAGCCTCACCTCCCACAGTTGATTGGTCTCCAGGGTCTGTAGCCAACAAAACTTTTATGAATCACTTTACGAGCACTATAAAGCTAGAGTTGAAGCCACAGGTGTCTGTCTAGAAGAAAGTTCAGTGACTGATTTGATCTTCAACTGAAATCATCTCAAGCAGTTTAAAAATTTATCTTTGAATCCATTTCCTCATAACTGAATGGTAATCTTGTACATTGATTTTCAGTATATTTAGCATAGCTAAATTATCATAGTCTGACCCTTTTCTTATTTCTACCTGTTGAAATCTTTCTCTTCAGAGAACAACTCAGTAGCCACTCTTATCCATAAATCCTTCCCTGATCCTCCTAGCTGAAAATAATCTCCTTAAGTATTCCTTGAAATCTTTTCTGTCATGCTCCATTGCTTCTGTCACATTCTGCCTTGAGACATTTATTATGATGCTACAACTCTTTGAGGACATAGTCTATCTCACATATCATCTTTGTATTTCCAACAACTGATACAATGTTCCCATGTATTTAAGATATGTAATCAGTATTGAATGTAATTGATTTGAATTTCTCCATATCTCTCGATCTACTTTTTCAATTTGGGTAAAGTAAACACAACTGAGGTTAGAAGTAATAAACCAGAATGATCCTGAAAGTGATTCTAAGCTTCTTTCCCTTCCTTTTTTCTTCCCTCCAGAGATAGTTTAGAGAGTATGCCCAGATGCAAAGGACATATCGCCATTAATAGGACTTAATATTTTAAAAAATTAAATAGACTAGTTCTTTGTCATATATAGTGAGAAACATTAATCTTAAGATCTATTAGAAAAAATAAGTCTTTTAAATGAGAATTTTCAGTACTTTTGAATTAAATGTTCTCCTATAGAGCATAGTACTCATATTACATAATTATTAAGTGCTTCTTAAATGATATTTGTTAAATAGGTATTGAATAAACGTTGTTACAGTTCTAGAATTGTGTTTGACCAAGTTATTAGCTTTTTTAAAAATGTTTTTGTTTTTGTTTTTTAAGATGAATGACTTTGGAATCAAGAACATGGACCAAGTAGCCCCTGTGTCTAATTATTACAGAGGAACACTTAAGGTGAGTACATGCGAGGAGACAGATAAACTGAAATTTAAAAAGAACTTTTTTTCATATTTTTAAAATCCCACCTCTTCCATTGAAAACAAAAACAAAAAACAAAACCCTCATAACATATTCATAGTCAGGTAAAAACAAATGTCCTCATTGGTCATATCTAAAAATATATTTAATTCTGTACGTTTTAATACATCCTCTGATGGTTTTCTAGAATAATGATTGATAATTGTACTGGTAAGACTAATGGTTGGTTATTTCACTGGTAATAATTTGCTCTATTGGTATTATTCATTCTTCATCAATTAATACAAGTCTTCCCAGTTTCTCTGAAACTATCTCTTTGTTTCTTATATCACCAATGTTGTTCTATATTAGTATGCCATAATTTCTTCAGCCATTCCCTAATTGACTAATTTCTAGTTCTTTGACACTTTAAAAAAAAAAAAAAACTACTATAAATATTCATCGTTCTTTGATCTCTTTGGAATATAGGTCTAGTGGTAGTATAGCTGAATGAAAAAGTACACACAGTCCATTGCCTTCGGCAGAGTTCCAAATTGCTTTCTAGAATGTCTGGACCAATCCATAATTCCACCACCAGTACTTTAATGTGCCTGTTTTTCCCACAGCCCCTCAAATGTTTGTTATTTTCATTTTTTGTCATCTTTGCCACTGATGGGCATGATGTGAAATTAATTATGATTTGGAACTTTTTTTTATATCATTTTTAATAATAAGGATTTCCTCCTTTGAGAACTGCCTTTTCATATCTTTTGATTATTAAGGAATAACTAGAAGAATTCTTTCCAGTATTTCCTGCCCTATCATCTAGTATCTAAAAAATGTGTTCTTGACTACTCAAGATACCTAACTTTAAGAAGAAAATCTTAGGGTTTACTGATTTGCAATGGTTGCTTAATTCTCAAGATGTATTCAATTAATGCCCTCTGAGACATAATAGAAATGATGCCATAATTAGTATGGAACTAAGGTGTGTGCCAGTATCTCAAAGGCTTATCCTACTGATGCATATAATGTCTTGTAAAGAAAAGAGCTTTTAATCATATTTTCTACTTCATTTGAGCATGTTTCTAGTTCAATTTATCTTGTAATTACCCATCTATCTTAGTTGAAAAAATGAAGTCAACTAAGTTAAACAGGTCCCCAACAATATTTTTAGATACTAAGGAGATATAGATGAAAACAGTTTTCATTTTAAACTGAGAAACTGATTTTAAAAGATTGTAATGTAAATAAATTCCAAATAAGTTTTTTTACTTCTAGGATTATAAATTTTGAACTTAAAGGGAAATTCAAGATCACTTTATCTAAATTCATCTAGTTATAGTTGAGATATAATTCATCTAGATATAGTTAAGACACAGAGAGACTTAACCAAGTTTAGACTCATAATAAGTGGCAAAAACGGAATTTGAACTTGGGTCCTTTGTCTCTAAATATAATACTTGTTCCATTACATCTAACTTCCTTTTTAGATTCCTTTGAAGATTTCTTCATAATTAAGACGGTTGAAAACAAACTTGAGAATTAACATTATTGACTTGCTATGCTATATTATTTCCAAATCTCTGTAGTAGTAATAATAATAATAGTTAACATATAATTTATGTAAATTTGCAAAGGACTTTTCATGTATTATCTCATTGGATCCTCACAATAATCCTTTGGTGAACTGAACCAGCTACGCCCAGAGAAAGAACTCTGGGAGATGACTAAAAACCATTAGATTGAATTCCCAATCCCTATATTTATGCCCACCTGCATTTTTGATTTCCTTCACAAGCTAATTGTACAATATTTCAGAGTCTGATTCTTTTTGTACAGCAAAATAACAGTTTGGACATGTATACTTATTGTGTATCTAATTTATATTTTAATATATTTAACATCTACTGGTCATCCTGCCATCTGGGGGAGGGGGGGGTAGGGGGTAAGAGGTGAAAAATTAGAACAAGAGGTTTGGCAATTGTTAATGCTGTAAAGTTACCCATGCATATAATCTGTAAATAAAAGGCTATTAAATTTAAAAAAAAAAACCAAAACAATAATCCTTTGGTGTAAATGCTATTATTGTCCCTATTTTATAGATGAGTAGTTTATAAATAATCTGCCCAGGGTCACACAGCTAGCTAGTATCTGAAATGAGGTGTACTCCCATCTGTATCTTCAAGAAGCTCTAGCACTTAGAGCAGCCACAACCAGTAAAAATTTCTCAGCAGATAGGCTAAACCAGTTTGAGAGTAATTGATGGGTTTGAGTACCTCAGATAGATTGGTGAGTTAGGGGATGTTGACTGGAAAGGATGGAAGAAAATGAATCCAGTTCATGTGCAAGTCAAGACATTAGCCCGTGATGTCACTGGTCCTCTTTGAAAGTACACATGCAACAAATCTGAAATGAGATTTGAACTGTCTTCCCAATTCCAACTCTAGCTTTCTTTCTGCTAACCATAGGCTGCTGGGAGGATTGAAGATTTCACATATTGGCCTGGTTGAGAGGTAGACTGAGAATTACTATTTTTTGATTTGCTGGTCTATATTATTTTTTCTTCAAAGATTTTTGTTAATTATTTCCAGGATTTTGGGGGCTGGGTTTCAATTTTTACTCTTGTCTGATTCATATTTATAATATTATTTTTCTGAAATAAGGGAAAACAAAAATATATTTTCTATTTGTTTAATAGTCTCGATGTATTTTCTTTTTGTTGACTCAACAGATGGGTCTTCATGTTACATATGATATAAGGCTTCCAATTTATATAGAAAAAATATGTTTTTTTAAATACTTTTTTTTTTTCTTACACAGGTTAAGTTAAAATAGTACCTCTTACTTATGGAGAAAGAGGATCTTAATAACATTCTTACATGCTTGTTACAATAGTAGTTTCATTTGTATTAGAGAGTATTTAAGTATTTAAGACCATTGCTCGTTTCATTTTTAATAAACCAAAAGATTCTTCTGTAACAGAAAGAAGTAGGCATTTTAAAGATAGCGACATTTAAAGATGCATTTAAGATTTTATCAAAAAAATTTACATTCATTAAGAAGTAGACACTTTAGAAGTAGTAAGTGGCATTTAAAGATGCACTTAAGATTTTATCAAAGAAAATCACATCAATAGAAATATACTTTAAAGTTTTATCTTCTCATTTATTACTTCTCTTTTATCTCAATCAGAATTCATCTTTTCATAAAATTTAGGCTATTTTTGCCTGTAACTTTATTGATAATAATTCTATCAACATAACTATGTACTCATTTATTTAAAGCACTGAATTTCAATTCAGCAAAGCGCAGTTTTATACAACTTTGTAATTGGCATGTTAGTAATACAAAGACAAAGTGTCTTTCCTATTTATATTTTAGTGGACAAATATAAAATGTACAAAATAAGTGTAATGCGAGGGAAATTGAATTAAGAAAAACCAGTTACAACTGCTGGAATTCCAAGAACCTGAAATGAGGGAATACCTTCTAACCATGAGGATAAATAAATGAAATTGTAAGTAACAATTTGGCTGGGACATAAAATTTATAAAGGGAGGCAGTAATGTAGTAAGGCTAGAAACATAGTTTTGAGTTAGTTCGGTGACAGTGAGAGATTTTTGAGCAGGAGAGT
This sequence comes from Sarcophilus harrisii, assembly GCF_902635505.1. NCBI lineage: Eukaryota > Metazoa > Chordata > Mammalia > Dasyuromorphia > Dasyuridae > Sarcophilus > Sarcophilus harrisii. The sequence continues at coordinate 240,249,705 of NC_045428.1, forward strand.
GAAAAGATCACAACTGTGCTTGAACAGGATTATTTTTGAAGATATGTATAAGATAAATTGGAGAGAGCAGAGATCTAAATGCAAGGAGTACCTAAAATAGAATGTAATGGTGTGCGAGATGTCATAGGACTAGAATACCATGGATGTGCAATTAGTTGTTTTCTTAAGAGGGAGAAAGAGGGAAGTGTCAAAGAGGACTCCAGAGTTGTGAACCTACATGATTAAAGGAGTGGTAGTACCCTCAACAGAAATGGGAAAATTTGGCATATAGGCAATTTCAGTTTGAGGAACTGGGGAAATACAATGAATTTTCTTATTTACTTGCTGAGTTTAAGGTACCAGTAGGACAGCCAGAAAGAGTTATTCATATCAGGGAGTTGACATGTTATTGGAGCTCAAATGAATTCATATGTTGCTTAATATTTTACTCTATTATATAGCATGGGAAACAATTAAGAAAAATCCAACTGTAGTCGTTGAAAAGGTATACAGATTTATAGATGGGCAAACTTGTTGTCGTTAGATATATTTGTCACTATTTGTTGTCTCTAGATGCAGGAATTTCCAGAGGCTAGAAATCTGTATAAAGAAAATATATTTTAAGTATTTGGGTAATTTACAAATGCTGGAATCTTATGAGTATTTACTAAGTTATTTTTTTTAATATCTGTAGTATCTGAACTCTTTCTTCATTTCATTTTTAATTTTTTTATAACCAGTAATGGTGTCTTCTATTTAAATGTTTTTAAATTTTTCATTATGAACTTAGGAATCATCAAAATGCTACATTATTAAAAATACAAAATTAGATTATTCTATTTTAATGTATTTGTATTTTTCTTTAAAAAATTAGCATCTTTTTTTTCAACCTCCACAATATAAGTGTTTTGAATTCCATTATATCAAAAGACACTTTTAGGGTGCTAACATTCAATATATGATTATTTAGTATTTATATTTTTTGCTTATGGTTTTTTATTTGTACTCAAGAATAACCCTTGACATTATGATAAACTTATATCTGTTAGTGAACAAGCATTCACTACCTGCTTACTACAAGTTGTCTGACTCTTCCTGTTCCCATTTGGAATTTTCTTGTCAAAGATACTGGAATGGTTTGTCATTTCCTTCCCCAGCTCATTTTACAGATAAGGAAACAGATAAACAGAATTAAGTGACTTGCTTAGAGTCACACAGTTAGTGTCTGAAGCTTTATTTGAACTCATTTCTTCCTAACTTCAAGCCCAGAACGCTATCCATTGTGACACCTAGCTGCCCTGCCTTGGCAGGATATAGAAAAGAAGGCAGAACTAATCCTTGTTTTCATGGAGCTTACATTCTACTGAGGCAAGGGAAAAAATATAAAACACATGCAAGATACATAATAAAAGTTTTAGTTATTTGGTCATCCTAAAGCTTATTTAGGAGTACCACATGGTAAAGTCAGTATTCCTCAGCATTAATTGGTAATTGATTCCCACAGAATTTCATAGCAGCTATTCTCTTGTCGGTTCAGTCAGTTTCAAGTAGGTTAAAAGTAAATTAAATATATTTTAATCTTTCTATAATTTACTTTTGCAGCGTCAACCAGCTTTTGATACCTTTGAATGCACAGATTCACTCTTTGAAGGATTTTTCCCTGCACTAAATGAGGAGCAGACACTTCAAGAAGTACCAACTGGCTTGGATTCGGTGTCTAATGGTAATTTCCTGGTCATAATTCACAAACCCAAATGTAATTTTTTTCTAGTTGTGGTAAAAATATTGATATGTGTACTTAACTGTGTCTCTTTAGATCAGCTTAGTGAAAATATTGTCACATATGATTTTGATGTTATAATGAAGCTTGTGGTATTTTAATTACTTTATATATTGATGTTGATATAGTTAATTAAATGTTATTTCTGTCACTAAACTAGCAAATACAACTATTTGATTGAAACTTTCTTTTATGTAGGAAATTGATGCTTCCAACCCATTGTCATTTGAAATTTGGTTTTAGTTTTATTTGGGGTTTTTTGTTTGTTTTTGTTGGGGGGGAGGTTGGTGTTTTTGGAGGTTTCTTAGGGGGGGGTTGTTTAAATAATAGATTCCAATTGATTTATCCACATTCTGAAGGCTAGTTTCTTCTCTTTATGAAGTTATTTTGAAAAGCAGATTCTATTCAGCTCTGGATTCTGATTTTGACTTTGTCAGTGAGCCACTTATCTTGAATCATTTAACCCCTCTAGGCTCCATTTTCCTACTCTACAAAATGAGTTGAACCAGATGATCTCCCTAAAATTTCTTCTAACTCTTACTATTCTATGATTCTATATTGTTAGGTTTATGGCAAGTAAACACAAATTCAGCCTCAGGAATGCAGTTTATATTAAGATAAAAAGATAACTGATCTATAAGTCATCTGTTACTTCAGCCTCTTTAACACAATTACTAGTATAAACCTACTAGTATGAGCAATCTTAGAATAAATCAATAGGTATGAGAACTGAGAAAATTAACCTAGATAGGATTTATTTACAAATAAAAGAGGTTTATCTCAAATAAAAGCAGAAAAATATCCACACTGAGATTCATTGGAGTTTAAGCAAGTATTTGACTTCAATATCAAGCACTACACAGAAAATAGTAATTATTGAAATGCCACTCTTAACCTGAGCTCATGAAAGCATGTCTCCTTGGTTTTATATGAGCCTAATCAGGTAGGTAGGACAGTGGATAGAGGAAGGAAGGATAGAGGAAGGAAATGGGAGAACACTCATGTCTCTGTCAAGAAAACTCCAATTGAAGACATGAAGAATCAGACATGATTAAAAAAACAAATGAACAAAAAGAAATACATTCTTGCTCATCCTTGTTGTTCAAATTGTGCTTTTTCTTAAAAAAAAAAAAAAAAAAAAAAGTAGTGTAAAAATAAATTGGAAATTCTCTTGCTGGGTTGTATAGCTTTTGCTATGGGTATGAACAACAGGGTATGTGAGATCAAGAAGGTAATGTTTTGGCATACATTAAGAATAAAATTATAAAATTAATAGAAAATTATGTATACAGCTTAAAAGGGAAAGTGTTTAAATGAGAAAGCAAGAAAGACTTGGAGGTTTTTGATAATCTGTATATTTTTAAAGCTCATTTGGGATGGCACTTTCACTGATTAAGTCTAGAATATATGTTAGGTTTGCAGTAATTTTAGAGCCATTTTATTTCTTGAATTATATTAATGTTTATATATGCCTCATAGATATTTTGTCTATATATATATATAGACCTGGCCTTTTGGGTCAGCTTGAAGGAATTATGACAAAATATGTTTGAGAACCATAAATGAATGTGCTCCCTTGTAGAGAAATAAGAAAATGTAGGTAAGGGAAGGACAATACACTAAACATTTTTTAGAAATATTATCTCATTTAATCCTCACAGCAATCCTGTGAGGCCGGTCCTATGATTGTGCCCATGTTATAGTTGAAGAAATTAAGGGAAAAAAAGAAACCAATGTATGTTTCTTTCCAATCAGTTTTTCTGTTTTTGTCTCTAGTCCCAGAACATGGTAGACTTTTCTCTAAATGCTTATTGATAGGTTGATGTCAAAATTCTTGGCCAAAACTGATAGAGGTTTCTCACAAATATGTATATATGCTCTTTTTTATTTTAGAATATTATATGTATTTGCCATCAAACTCTTTATTTTCTATTATGTGCTCATGTTTTAAATGTGATTGTATTGTTTGCTTTCTAGAGTCTGCCAGTTGTGAATTACCCCTGCTTACTCCATGCAGTAAGGCTGTTATGAGTCAAGCTTTAAAAGCCACTTTTAGTGGTTTCACAAAGGAACAATGTCGTCTTGGTATTCCTAACAGTAAGTATGTTTTTGTAGTCACTATTTACTGTGTAAAATAAAGCTGCTAAGTAGTCCACTTAACCAACCACTATTGAATTAAATATCTTTGATCTGGACTTACTTTAAAAACAGAGGCTTAAGATGCTTTTCCAAAGACTAGCAGATAGAGCAGTGGTTCTCAAAGTATGGTCTAGAAAATCCTGGGGATCTCTGAAACCCTTTTAGGGGGTTTACAAATTCAAAAATGGTTTTTATTTCCAACATGGCAAATGTCTATAAATATAATCCAGATAAACAAAAACTCTTTGGAGAGATCCTCAATAATTTTTAATAGGATAAAGGTACTAAAAACAAAAGTTTGAGAATCACTGAAATAGTTAGGCTAAAACAATCATTGAGTTGTTAATAATGATGTTTAATCTCAGAATTTTTCGTACTAGTATTTTAATGGCAGCACATTTTTTAAAAATCCTTAATAACATGTTTAGATTGTATGAAAGGAATGGTTTTAATTTGTCAGAAATTTTTAATATTTTATTTATATTCTTTCCACTTCTATAATAATAATAATATTTGTGTAATCCTTCATATTTTACAAAATACTTTTCTTACAAAAAGCCCATGAGATTCAAGTAGTATAATCCCCATTTTACAAATAAGATTAAGTGACTTGTCCTTGTACACACCGGCAGTAAGTTTTGAAACTGGGATTCAAGCTTGACTTCAATTCTGATGATCTTTCTGTGTTGTGTCACATTGGTCCTTTTCCCTCCAATGTAGATCCTTGGCTCTGGACAGAGGAGCAGGTATGCCAGTGGCTTTTTTGGGCTACCAATGAATTCAGTCTGATGGATGTAAACTTCCAAAAATTTATCATGAATGGTCAAGTCTTATGCAATCTTGGCAAGGAACGATTTCTCGAACTAGCACCTGACTTCGTTGGTGACATTCTTTGGGAGCACCTGGAGCAGATGATTAAAGGTACCTAAAGAATGACATGTCTTATCCCTATAAGTTCTTAAGGGGGAGGGGGAGAGTGTGTGTGCGCGCGCGCGTGTGTGTGTGTGTGTGTGTGTGTGTGTACTTTTTTTAATTGGTTGTTATTCTTTATAAACCACCTATTATATACCAGGCAGTGTGATATGTACTTTACAAATATTACTTCCTCTAATCTTGACATCAGTTGTAAGAAGTAAGTGCTATTATTATTCCAATTTAGAGTTGAGACCAAAGTAAAGTGATTTATTTGCCTAGGGTCACACAGCCAGTAAGTGTCTATGGCCAGGTTTTGTTTTGGTTTTTTGCAGGGGAGAGGGATATTTGGTTTGGTTTTTCAAAAAAATCTTTTTTCTAAATTGCATATAAAAACAATTTTTAACATTTGTTTTTGTTTTTGTTTTTTTTTTTAATTTGAGTTTCAAATTCTCTTTTCTCTCCCCTCCTCTTCTCTCTGAGTTGGTAAGCAGTTCTGTATAGGTTACATATGTAATCATGCAGAGCACATTTGCATATTAGTTATATTATGGGAGAAAAAACACAGACCAATAAAACCCCACAAAAAGAAAAAATAAAATAAAGTGAAGAATAGTGTAGTACAATTTGCATTCAAAAACTCTTAAGTTCTTTCTCTAGAGAAAAGCATTTTTCATCATGAATCCTTTGGGATTGTATTAGATCATTGTATAGCTTAAAATAGCTAAGTCACAGTTGATCATTGTACAATATTGCTGTTATTGTGTACAATGTTCTCTTATTTCTGTTCATTTCACTCTTTATTATTTCATACAAATCTTTCCATGTTTTTTATAAAATCAACCAGTTTATCATTTTTTATGCTCAGTAGCAGTCCATTACAATCATATGCCACAATTGGTTAGCCATTCCCCAGTTGGTGGACATCCCCTCAATTTCTAATTCTTTGCCACCACAAAGAAAATTGCTATAAATATTTCAGAACATATAAATTTTTTTGCTTTTTCCTTAATCCCCCTGGTAAATAGATTTAATAGTGGTATTAGTGGGTCATAATTTCAGATTGTTTTCAAAAATAGCTGTCTCACAATTCTACCAATGGTGAATCAGCGTCCCAGTTTTTCCACATCCCTTCCAACATTTGTTGCTTTTGTTTTCTATCATTTTAGCTGGTCTGATAGATTTAATATCTCAAGATTGTGTTAATTTGCATTTCTCCAATCAGTAGTGATTTAGAGCATTTTTTCATATGATTACATGTGGTTTTGAAAAAAACTACCTGTTCATATCCTTTGATCACATATTAGTTGGCAAATAATTCATATTCTCATAAATTTGACAGTTTTTTATACATTTCAGATGAGACCTTTATCTGAGAAACTGTCAGTAAAAACTTTCTCCCAATTTTCTGTTTTCCTTCTAATCTTGGCTACATTGGTTTTATTTGTGTAAAAACTTTTTAATGTGATCAAAACTATCTATTTTACATCTCACAATGCTCTCTATCTCTTATTTATTTATAAATTTTCTCCTATCCATAAATCTGATAAAGTAATATATTCCATGTTTTTCTAATTTTCATGTGCTATTTCTTTTTGCATTTAGGTCATGTATCCATTTTTGACCTTATATTAGTAAATGGTACAAGATATTGACTGTGCTCAATTTAATGACTTTTGTGTTGTTTAAATTTGACTCAGTTCTCCATATATATGAGAAACAGGGTCTTTATCAGAGATACAGGCTGGGAAAATTTCTCAGCTTTCTAGTTTCCTTATAGTTCTAGCTGCATTGGTTTTGTTTCTACAAAAACTTTTCATTTTAAAATAATCAAAATTATCTATTTTATATTGCATAATGTTCACTATCTTTTGTTTGGTCATAAATTCTTCCTTTAAAATATGTTTTAACATGGTTGTACATGTATAACATATCAGATTGCTGTCCAGGAAATGGAAGAAGAAAATTGTAATTCTAAATTTTATAAAAATGAATATTGAAAACTATCTTTATATGTAATTGAAAAAATAAAATAAGCTTAAATACAAAAAATAAATTCTTTTATCCATAGATCTGGCAGATAAACTATTCTGTGTTCTCCTAATTTGCCCATTGTATCAGCCTCCGTATCTAGATCATGTACTCATTTTGACTGTTTATCTTGGTATTCAGTGTGAGATATATTTATCTAGTTTCTGCCCAACCATTTTCTAGTTTGCCCAACAGTTTTTGTCACAAAGTAAATTCTTGTACCAAAAACTTGAATCTTTGGGTTTATCAAACACTAGATTGTTATGATCATTTATTACTTTATATTGTGTACTTAATCCCCCATTTTGTTTCTTTGCCATTACAAGATTGTTTTGATGATTATCACTTTATAAAACAATTTTAAGTTTATAAATCAGTTTGCTGATACAACAAGGCCATCTGCCTTCACTTTTTTTCCCCATTAATTCCCTTGATATTCTTGACATATCCTTCTAGATTAATTTTATTATTTTATTTCTAGCTCTATAAAATAATTATCTGGTAATTTGATTGGTATGATCCTAACTTAGGTAGAACCAAGTATTTTATACTATTCTGCACTTATTTTAAATGGGTTTCTCTTTCTTACCTCTTCCTACTAGACTGTTGATAATATATAGAAATGCTGATGATTTACATGGGTTTATTTTATATCCTACAGTTTTGCCAAAGTTGCTAATTATTTCAAGTAGTTTTTTAGTTGATTCTCTAAACTGTACCATCATATAATCTGCAAAGAAATAGTTTTTGTTTCCTCATTGCCTCTTTAATTTCTTTTTCTTCTCTTGTTAATATAGCTAATATTTCTAATACAATACTGATAATTACTGGATAATTTTAATGTTATTGGAAAGCTTCTAGCTTATCCTCAGTATAGATAATGCTTGCTGATATTCTTAGATAGGTATTACTTATAAGAAAAGCTTCATTCCTATGCTCTCTGGTGTTTTTTAATAGAAATGGATGCTTTATTTTGTCGAACCTTTTCTGCATTTATTGAGATAATCACATGATTTCGGTTGGTTTTATTATTGATATGCTATTATGCTGATAATTTTCAAAATATTGAAACAGCCCTCCATTTCTGTATAAATCTACCTGCTCATAGTGAATAATCCTTATAATATATTGCTTTAATCTCCTTGCAAAATTTATTTAAAACTTTCATATCAATATTCATTAGAAAAATCTGTCAATAGTTTTCTTTTTCTCTTTTCACTCTTCTCATTAGCACCATATTTTTGTCATAAAAAGAATTTGGTAGGACTCCTTTTTTGCCTGTTTTAATAGATAGATCTAGTTTAATAGATTTTTAATAGATAGAGTTTAATAGAATTGTCAAAACATCTTGCAGTGGCGGAGGAGGGGTTCTGAGGCAGTTATTGATTGTTCAATTTCTTTTTCTAAGATAGGGTTATTTAAGTATTCCATTTCCTCTTCTGTTAATCTGAGTAGTCCATTATCTCTCCTGGATCTATTTTCCACATCATTGTTTTTCCAGTGAGATACTTCACATTTTATTTTATTTATTTTGTTTTATTAGTTCTTTGATGTCTCATATTCATTAGCTTACACTTGCCCATTTCTCATTTTTAAGGAATTATTATCTTCAGGGAGTTTTTGTACTTCTCTTCTATTTGGCCAGTTCTACTTTTAACAAGTTTTTTTCCTACGGTAAATTTTTTATATTTTTTTCCATTTTTTGTTTATTTCTTTACCAAACTATTGATTCTCTTTCCATGATTCTCTTGTGACCTTCTCAATCCTTTTCCTGATTTCCTTCTGCCTCTCTTTTTTTCCCCCTGAGGCAATTGGGATTAAATGACTTGCCCAGAGTCACATAGTTAGGAAGTGTTAAGGTTCTAAGGTCATATTTGAACTCTCCTGACTTCAAAGCTGGTACTGTAATCACTGCACCACCTTGCTGCCCCTTTTGTTTATTTTTAAAATTCTTTTTTTGAGCTCTTTCAGTTGTTATTTTGGGGCCTGACATCAATTCACATTTTTTCTTTTAGGCTTTAGCTTGTCTGTTTTTGACATTGTCCTTTTCTGAGTTTGTGTTTTTATCTTCCCCATCACCATATTAATTTCCTTTGGTCAGATTCTTTTTTTGTTTGTTTGCTCGTTTTCCAGTCAATTTCTTGACTTTAATTTTATGCTAGTTTGCCCTCTGTCCCTGAGGTGGAGAAGTTGCTTAAGGTTTTTCTTGCTGATTTCAGAATTAATTCGGGAGACCTATAAGTTTTCAGTTTTTCCAAGGTGGAATGATTTAAGGAAAGGTGTATTTATTGACCTCCTGTTTTGTGCTCCAGTCTTTGAGAGACCACAATCAGTCTTTTTCAATCTGAACCTGTGACAGGAGGCAGAGATGAGAAGGGAGAGCATTTCAAGCATGGATAACAGGCAGTGAAAAACATGAACTCAGGAGGTGAATGCATGAAGTCTTATGTGAGAAATATGAAGGAAAGCAGTATCACTGGACTTGGAGTATATGGGAGGAGTAGGGTATAGAAGACTAAAAAGGAGGAAGGGGCCTGTTATTAAGGGTTTTCTATTTGAACTTATAGGTATTTGGGAATCACTGCAGTTTATTGAATAGGAAAATGACCCGGCCAGACCTGTGCGTCAGGAAAATCAGTTTGATAAAAGAATGGGGAGAGATCTGAGGCAGAGAAACCAATACCTTATTGCTACTGTAATGTAATAGTCCAAGAGTGAAGTGATTTTGTTAAACTACACTATTGTAGCAGCAACCTCATGGTTTTTTTTTTTTTTCCAACTTTTAAAAAAATAATAATATTAGTTTACATTTTATCTGTCAATCTTTACTCTAAAGTGTTCAGTTGAATGTATAATCTCAATATATATGTATATACATATCAGGAGGTTTTACCTTTTTTTTTTTTTTTTTTTTTTTAAAGATATATCATACAGTTTGGAAAACTGAACTTTTTGCAGGCAGGGTCTTGTCTTAATTATTTTCTCTTTTTTTACACATATAAGTAAATGTGTGGATAAAAATAAATATATATATATATATATATATATATATATATTTAAACTGGGGGGGGGGGGGGGGAGTGTACATATATACCCATTACGATATCTTGCTATGTGTAACCTACTATATTTGAACTTTGGATATTTTTCAGAGAATCAAGAAAAAACAGATGATCTATATGCAGAAAACTCCCATCTCACTTCAATGCCTCACTGGATCAATAGCAATTCACTAGGTTAGTCTAATTGCTTTTACATTTAAGAATATCACTATCATCTGTGCTTTATCTTAGATTGGGATTCTGTAATATGAGATGTTTTCTGGACAGTTACTTTAGCTAGAAACAGAATTTAACCACTTCATTAACCTTAGAAATTTAAAACCTAGTTAAAAACAAGGAATCACATTTGGCAGGCCCAGTTCAAAAAATCATCTTTAAAGACACTCTGAGCCTTGACAGGTTAAAAACATGAACAAACTTAAGTCTTTCTTTTCAGTTTATATCTTTTTTACTAGATTTATAAAATCAAATTTTGTAGCAAAAAGAAATACTGAATTTAATGTAAGATTTTTTAAAAAGTCATCTATTCAAGACTCTTACTTCTGGTTTGTCAAAAGCCTAAATTTTCTAAGACATACTATTGAGATGACAATCAACCATCCATTCCCTCCTTTACCTCTTCTCTCTCCCCAGGATCTATATAAATTAGTATTTCACAATTTCCTATGGGTTTTCCTTATATTTCATAATTCTTAAAGTTAGTCTTCATAGTACCAGCAGAGAATAATCATATAGTCCAGATCTAAAATGACATGGCACTGAAGTAAATCACTTTACATTCTCCAGAAAATTGGATTTCTCTTACAATAACAGAATATCATCTATCTAGAAAAAATAACATACATTCTAGATATGGGGAAAATTAGTTGCTATTTGCTCTCTCAGTAAAGTCTAGATGACTTTAGATGAGAGGAAAAATTGATTTTTTTCAAAAGTGTGAAAACATGATCAATTCCCCTCCCCCGCCTCTCCATTTTTGGAACCTCTTCACAAACGTTAAATTGTGGCTTTCTATGATAGTAAATGACAAGATTACGGGTGGTTTTTGGTTTGGGTTTTTGAAAAGGTGAGATAAAGATGGTATTATTTCCTGTATCAATACTTTTCACTGATATTACAGGAGGTAACATGGATCAGCTGTCATATGGAATGCAGACCCAAAGTTGTACCAAAACAACTCTCCTGGATAGTTTGTGTCAGTCATCTACAGGACCTAATATTCTTAGTTCTGAGCAGGACTTTCAATTGTATTCCAAATCCCGACTTGACACAATAAATGTGAATTACTGCTCAGTGAATCCAGATTTCCCAGGAAACAATTTGAATTTGCTCATCAGTAATCCTGGTAAGATTGAAATATCTTTTTGTGTAAATCTGTTTTGGTTTTTGGATTTTAGAAAAATCATTTTAACACAAATGAGTTATAGGGTTGATTTTCTTAATAAATATGTTTTGTGGTCAGCCACTAGATTAGGAATCAAGCAAGCACTTGTTGATTTTCTATATTACTTTATGCTCTCCCTGCCACTTACTTATGGATTAGTTCCCTTTTTAAGTATTTTTATGTGAGTGGTTCAACTTGTATGATTCATAGAGTCACATAATATACCACTGTTTTTTTCATCCTAAAACTCTTGAACATTTCTAAACTACACATCAGTAGGATTAGCGCATCAACTCAAATAAAGTGAGTAGAGTAATTAATAAGATTGATCCATTGTTTCATAAGAAATAAAATATGCATTTTGGTTTTCTTTCAAAAGGTAAGCCAGGAAAACATGATTCTGTTGAGAATGGCAAAGACAGTTTTGAAAGTTCTGATTCTCTGCTACAGTCATGGAATAGCCAGTCTTCTTTATTGGATGTGCAGCGTGTGCCTTCATTTGAAAGTTTTGAAGATGACTGCAATCAGTCCTTATGCCTGAATAAACCTACCATGTCTTTCAAGGATTACATTCAAGAAAGAAGTGATCCAGTAGAACAAGGCAAACCAGTTATACCAGCTGCCATTCTTGCTGGCTTTACAGGCAAGTATTGTAACCTCCTAGAGCTTATAGACTGAGACCTTAGTTGTTTGCTCTTTTGATTCCCTGCATGGCTGTATTTCCATGTTTATAAAGGTATTTCTGCTTTAAGTACATTATTATTTACATTCCGTAGTTTATATGTGACTATCACATTCTTGCAAGATTTTCATTTTTAGAATTCAAATATTTTAGGGTATAGAAAGCTAAATGTAATGTAAAAAAATTTAAAAGAGTATTCCATTTGAGTCAGTTGAAAAGGATTTTAGGGAGTATTTAGGTACATGGAATTCACACTGACTCACCCACTCAAAGAATTTCAAAGGAAATAAGCTGACATAGGCAAAAAAGCCAGTGTCAAATAATAGAGGCCTTATTTGAATTTTCTTGGAATTAAAACACTGATCTAAACCTATTTTAAAGTTCTGTTTCAGACCCTTCCTATTTTGGGGGCCAGATTTGTTTTGTTTTGTTTAGTTTTTAAGCTACTTTCTTTTTATATACCAAAATACTTCTAATGTTTCTGCATTTTCTAATTTTTCCCTCTAAAATATTTGTTTTCTTTATACATTGGTTAATGTATAATGTAAGGCATCCTAACTACCAAAGGTTATAAAACATTTTTTAGAAGCCCACTCTGAAGATTAAAATAACAATTCTCAATCACCAAACTAATACTACTTGTAAAACTAGATAGGTAGATAGATAGATAAAAAGGAAGGAGAGAGAGAAAAGAAAGAACCAGTTTCAAGACAGAATTTTCAGAGGCACCAATAGCTGTAAAACAGATAAACTGCCCTTTTATCCTGGTACGGTATATGGTTTTTATATATTTTAAAGAAATACATTGTTTAAAAGGCTGCCACATTATTATTCTTTGGTTAAGATGGAGAAATCTATAATCTTAATCTTAAATCTTCCCTCCTCCCCCCAAAACATTAATCCTATGACTGAGAACAAGAGTATTTTGGAATGCAATGGGCTAGAAAAGTATTTATTATATCCTTACTATATTCTAAGCACTTTGCTAATCAGTGAGGTTATAAATGAAGCAAGACAATTCTTGCTGTCAAGGATCCATATTTTCATACTGAAGAAGATGTAGTGAAGATGGAAAAATCTAATTGGTCTTAGGTTGCATTGACAGGGCAAAGGAGTTTTTAGGGAATCCAGAGGGCATAGAGGCAGGGTAGATTGTCAAGAAGTCAAGTAGACTTGACTTAGATTAGTTGGTTCATAGGTCTGAAATTCAGTTTTTTTCATCTTATAAGCCTAGACTCAGAATTCATAAGCATCCCATCAATGATAGAGAAAAAGTATTGTCCACCCATCTCCCTCATTTTAGAGCAGTGTTTACTCTCTTACTTTCTTTGCATCTTAAAAGTATTTTAGTAGTTATACTTCAAAATAATTTGTTTTCTTTGTATTTTATACATTTAAAATGCATTCTTGAGAAAGGATCCATAACAAAAAGGGGACTGGGTGAGCACTATGTAAAGTCCTAGTTTAGAGGATGAAAGACTAAGAGACTAATCACAGAGAAAGGGGAAGTGGTTTTTCCAAAATCAGTAATTGGATAGAGAAGAGAAAGGTTTAAATAAGGTACAAAAGATAAAATTGTGGAGGGCGTGGGGAAAACAAAAGACTTGAGGAAGGGGCAGCTAGTTGGTACAGTGAATAAAATACCAGCCCTAAAATCAGGAGGACCTGAGTTCAAATCTGTCTTAGACACTTAACACTTCCTAGCTGTGACCCTGGGCAAGTCACTTAACCCCAATTGCCTCAACAACAACAACAAAAAAAAAAAAGAATTGAGGAAACAACTGTTTTCTACCAGGAATGGGGTATAAAATGACAAAAAAGAAAAAAGTTGAGATACCTAGTCCTAGCCTTTCAAACAAAGAAATATGCTATCAGTGATATATGTGAGATCATGCAAAACATTTCCATATTAGCTATGTTGAAAGAAAAAAAGAAAATGAAATGAAATTATTATGCTTTAATCTGCATTCAGAGTTCATCAATTCTCTGTGGAAGTGGATATAGCATTTTTTATCATGAGTCCTTTGGAAATTGCCTTGGCTCATTGTCTTAATTTGAGTAGCTAAAGTCTTTCACAGTTGACTATCAAACAGAAGCATTCGTTGCAAGCATATACCACAGTTTGTTCAGCCATTCCCCAGAAAATGATCTTCCCCTTAATTTCCATTTTTTTGCCACCCACAGAAAGAATTTCTATAAATATTTTTCTCTATATAGGTCCGAAATTTTCCTTTTCCTTTAATCTCTTTGGGATACAGACTTATTGGTGGTATTGCTGAATCAAAGTATGTGCAGAGTTTTATAGCCCTTTGGACATAATTCTCCCTAATAATTAAAACATGCATAATTCCACCAATAGGTAATTTAACAGCCATTTAAAAGATTTAGTGATTTTACATTAATTACACTCCATTGTAGCTAGTTGGCATCATAGAAAATTGAGCTTTATTATATTGAATTGGTTTTTTTAAATGTATCAAAGTTTTTGGAGTTAATTTTATATCACTCAGTAACCTGCTACTTGACTCTTTCCTTTGTTTAAGTTTATGTAGGACAACCCAAAGTTATATCTACATATTTCCTTATTCATTAATAAATTTCAACATAACTTTCAACTATCCATTAAGCTCAGAACCCCACCTATTAAAGATTATTTAGTAAATTAGAAAAATTTCTAATCCTAGGGAAACCTCAAAGGCAGATACTAATAACTTTTTTCACATCAAAATCCCAATAAAACATAATGTTTACATTTAGCTGTGAAAAAGATAACAGCCAGTTGCGCAATCACTATAACTGACTGATTTCATTCTTTTAAAAACACAGTTCCGTCATTTAATTCAAGATACAAAATAAAATCTCTTCCCAAGAAGTTTCTTCTTCATAAGTTAACAAAAACTGTCAGTAAAATAAAAAAAATTTTTTTCTTTTAATTGTCAGTTTAAAAATTTCCATTTCTATAGCATTCCATGTAGCCCTTAAATTACAATAACATCTGTTATCTCTTTGGGAAAGCTTAATGAAGTGTGTTATATTAATGTTTCTTTATTGTTATTTTCTTTCTAGGAAGTGGACCTATTCAGCTATGGCAGTTTCTTTTAGAATTGTTAACAGACAAATCTTGTCAGTCATTTATTAGCTGGACCGGAGATGGATGGGAGTTTAAACTTGCTGATCCAGATGAAGTATGTAGGCTTTTACAGTATGTTCATAGTAATAGGGAAATTTTTGTCCTTTAGCCTCTTAGAGATTTTGTTATTTTATTGATATGAATGAAACAATACAACCAATTAAAAATAAAGATGGACTTTGTCAGTAATCTTTTTAAACATTTTTCTGATATGGAATTTTTATAGAAAAAAAAAAAGTTAGCTTGAAAATATTTGTGTAAATGAAGAATGTTAATGCTGTAGTTACCTGCCTTGGAGCCTTCATGGTTAGAAACAGTCAGCAAGTGCCCTACTGTGAGCCACGCATCCATTTCATCCTTTCTTTAAGTTTAAGCTATATCCCTTTCTCAGTTGCAATGATCAAGATAGCAAAGATTTTATAAATGAGTTCAAATTGTTTGAAAAGTGTTTTTGAAAATCTAGCATTTCTTTAGGCAAAATAGTAACTTCTATATACTTAATATCTCAGACCCAAAGTACAGCTCTTTGGCATCCTGCATATGTAAAATCTGGAGATATAGGTCAAAGAAAAGATGAACTATCCTCTGCAAAAGGATAACCTTAATGCTGAAATAAGTGTCCTAATGCTGTTCATTCCATAACAAAAGAAGAAATCAATTTGGAATTGTCCTAGTTCTAAGCTTTTCAGTCTATAAAAGAGGGTTTCTTTTCCCCCTACCCCCCTTAACAATTAGGTATTTGCTAAGATTTTTAAAAATATGTGTAACAACAAATTGGAAATTTTACTGGGGAATATAGCTTTCTTGAATCTAAGCATTCCTTTTCATATCCCTTTTCATAAAAAGGTAGCCCGACGATGGGGGAGAAGGAAAAACAAGCCCAAAATGAACTATGAAAAGCTGAGCCGGGGCCTCCGCTATTATTACGACAAGAATATCATTCACAAGACATCTGGCAAACGTTACGTGTACCGCTTTGTGTGTGACCTCCAGAATCTCCTTGGATATACGGCAGAAGAGCTTCACACCATGCTAGGAGTGCAGCCGGATACAGAAGACTGAGCACTGTGTGGGTCTGTATCCCAAGTGGCTGTGGCCAAGCTCCACATATACTGTGAATGGGATGCCACTGCGGACAACCCGTACTAACTGCTCCCGAGGGGCAAGTGCTACAAAAGAAGGACCTTAAAAAGGAGACGTTTTGTAAGCCCTGGAAAAATATCAAAGGAGCAGTGGGCTTGTTTCATCCAAAACCATGGCTCTGAAACAGTCACCTCCCCGAGAAACACAGAAGTTAACAAAGCTTCTTTCTTCTAACACCCAGTGACAAAATGTTATTTATGTTTCTCTTTAACTCCTGAAAGATAGGATGGGAATGTTCTGCTCTCTTGGATGAACGCAGTGCACATAAGAATTTTATTTTTAACAAAGATGTGCTGGGAAGCCACAAGCACTTTTTGGTTTTGCCTTGTAGAACCAAGTGCAGCAAATGCAAAAGCATTTCCTTCAAGGAGGAGGAAAAATAATGCCATTTCAGGTGATAGTATTTGTATGCTGTTGTAATCTTATGGCTCTTCCTGAAAATCTCCATCAGTGCTATTTAACAGAAATTATATATTGTAATTTAAGCTAATTATTAAGTGTGCTTGAAAAATAAGCAACCAGGAAGGGACACAGAACTACCAATGTTTAATTGTTAATAGTACCTACGACATTAGAAAAATATTTAATCTGCTAAGGGATAGGCAGAGAAAATTTGTGAAATGTGTATTAAACATAATATATTCCTACATGGGAAAAGGTATAGAAGGTTATTATTATTTGCCATGGCTGCAAATACTTTGTATATTTGGGCATTTTTACAAAATAATATTGTATTGGGGCATAACTGACCTTTTTGTGGTTTCTATTCTAATGTTGAAGTTACTAGCTAAGAAGCAGTACCTTTCCTGATAAATGCTGTTTTCCACTTCTGTGCATGTTTTTTCAGTAAGTTTATATTCAAGACTTATTTTGGTTTAATTGTATTTATCCCATCCTCCTTGCTTCAAACACGTCCTCTCATATGTGGTTCCCTGTCCCCAATTAATGTTGTTTGATTAAAATAGGAACTCTATTTTTGGAAATATGCAACTCCTTTTCAGAGATCAGGAGGGATTTATGTAGCAGCTATTTTTACTGCAAAAAAAAAAAAAAAAATCACTGGAAAATATAATTTGTAAGAAAGTTTTATTTTTATCTTAGCTTCATGTAAAGTTAAATGTATTATATTATACAGAGCAAGACGTTCCTGAAAATCAAGTCTTTATTAAAACCTCTTAAAATATAAAGCGAAGTATGGCATGTCAAATTTTTGTTCCTCAAGATAGCTCAAGATTCTTTCTTCCATCAAATGTATTTCTGCTTAGTGTTCACATTAAACATCCTTTCTTATGAAGACCTAGAAACTGTCAAAAATCAGCTGTGAAGGAGAGAATATTGGCAGTGGCTGAAATAAAAATTTGTCTTTTGATCTCAGGTGGAGACGGTAATATTGGCTTCAAAAGAGCAGTTTATGGTAATATTAAAAGTACTGTTTTCATAAAAATTACCCTTGCAGTCTAATCATCTATGTAAAATTATGGGACAGCAATGTGTAGTACAAGAAGGAAAGAGGAAGGTATAGGAGATATAGAACTTATTACAAAATAATTTCTAACTAGACAGATTTTTTTGGAATTTCAGTAATGATAAAACTCATATTAAAGTTTTATATGTAAACTTAAAATTTGTATTAGAGAAGTAGACAAACTTAAATTCAGGGAATTGAAGCTGTGGAAGAGAATCTAGAAGATCAGATAAATTGCTCCTACATTTTATCATGACAATTTATAATTAATAAAATAACATTAGGAGCAGATAACATGAGAAACTGTCCTTTTACAACTCATAATGGTTAACCTCATACTAGGTAATCTGAACCGACTTGCTCATAAATAAAGTACATAATTCATTGTTAAGCTCACTGCCAAAAATAATTGGCTATGTGTAACAAGGTCAAGTGAAGGAAAATCTGTTGAAATTCCCAAAGATAGCTTTGCACTTCACTTCACACTTTTAACATCAGTATTGAAATATACAATGTAACAGCACACATAAGACTTGACAAATTTTTTAATGCTTTCTTCTCCGATATATGCATTGGTATAGAAACAGTATCACAAAATTTAACAATATGAGGATCCTTTGCCAGTTTAAGTATTAAAACAGCACGTTTACTTTGACAATAGTCATTCTCTCCCATTATTTTACATTAAATGGGAAAGAAGAAATTCTGCAAACATGGGTCTACTGCTACTATTCTGACTTTTGTTAATCTTTGAATAGGTGTCAGATGGTGTCAGTCACTGGACTAGGGAGTTATGGGACCTGGGTTATAGTCCTGATACACTATTATGCTTCCCTGGGCCTCACCTTAGCCACCAAATGAGTGGTTTTAAGGTGTTTCTTATCTCTTACATTCTGTTAATGCATATCTATTCTAAAAAACAATTGACCCAAAATTCAACTAATCAGCATCAAAATTAATGCAATCAAAAAGTTAATTCATAAAAGTACTGCTAGGCACCCAGAATCCCAATGGAAAATGTAACGGAAAGGCATCAGTATATTTCACTTTTTGTTTTGTGAAAGAAACTTTCCAAGATGACTTTACTTATAGGAGGCACATGGGTTGAGCATTTAAAGTTTGTGAAACAAAGCATCTTTGTTCTAATAGAAGAAAGGCAAATACACAAAAGAAACTCTGCTGCTAGGATTTCTCCAAAAAATTAAAGATTCACTGAACTTCACAGAAGAATATCAAACCAATAAGGTATCCACTGCTTTTATGCATTGTGAGTGTCTGCTGCTTGAAAGTCTACTATCTACCAAGATTAATATTCAAGAGAGAAGCAGGTGAGAAGGCAATGGTGTGAGAGAACTGAAAGAATGTTGCCTAATTGTTCCTTTCCTATTCTGAACAACAGATTTCAATAAGTATTTGTTGAGGGTTTCCTATGTGCAAGATGAGTCTCCCCTCAAAGACCTTTGAAACAAGTGAGGGATAAAAGGGAACATAGGTAAAAACAAAGTGTTGTTTCTTGTCCTTTGTTCTTGAAGAGGACCAAAGATATCCAGAATGAGGTCCGTGAATTAGGTTTAAGTGCGGGAGAATTGCGTGAAGTCGTTGGCCTTACTCTTCCGGAGTCATTGGAGACAAAAATTAAGATAGTGGGCGATGGCTTGGGATGCAGTGGATGACTTTGGCATCTTTGATTCCTAACGTCTCAGCACAAAAGAGTGTCTGCTTCGGCCACTTTCATGGCCTATTGGAACAAATTTATTCTCATTCTGCTAGGAGAAGTCTTCGTGTGCTTCGGATGGACAACCCCCAACGCATCAGCCCATAAGAGGCCCTGTCGGTTACCCTCAACCCAACTTAGCCCATCTGCCAAAGTATCCCATTGAAACAAAGCAGAATAGAATAAGAAAGGTTCAGAGGCGAGTGAGATCACATTGGAGGAAGCTTCATAGAGGAGCTGGTATTTTGTTAATGTGTAGGGGATTTTGACAGGTGGAAAAACCAGGAGAGGCAGTATGGACAACATAAATGTAAGTGCATATTAGAAAAGACGGGACGTGTTCCACCCTTTTCAGATAAATAGCTGGTTCTGCAACAGTCATAGAATGTCACTCATTTGATGCAATGATTTTTTTTTTTTTAATAGAACTTCTTTTTAAATTTTTTTTTCCTGAGACAATTGGGGTTAAGCAATTTGCCCAAAGTCACATAACTAGGAAGTGTTAAGTGTCTGAGGTCAGATTTGAACTCAGGTCCTCCTGACTTCAGGGCTGGTACTCTATCCACTGCACCATCTAGCTGACCCTAAAATCTTTATAATCAGAGTATTTGGTGGATGAGAGGAATTTGGGTGAGGAAGTAGGGAGAGTGATACTTATAAATGAAGATAATATAAAAAAAGATGTAGAATGGACTTGTATAAATATCTCTATGTGTATGCACATACACACATGTATGTATAGGTTATGGCTAAGAGAAAATGAGTACAGTTGCCTGAAAATTATGTATATAGGACTAGCAGCATAGGGGGAAAGACTAGAAAGATAAGTTGGAACCTTACTGTGGCAGGCCTTTAATGTCAGATTAACAAATTTAGACTTTATAAGTAGTGGGTCATTATAACTAGCTTTATAGTGCTTTAAAGTTTACAACATGCTTTATAAGAATATCATTTGATCTTCACAATGATCCTGGGAGGTAGGTGATATCATCCCCATTTTATACTTGAGGAAACAGGTAGACAGATTAAGCAACTTGACAGGATCACTAAGTTAATTAAGTGTCTGACGCTAAATTTGAACTGAGGTTTTGACTCCAGGCCCATCCAACATTCTATTCATTGTACCATCTAGCTGGTAGTCTTTCAAGGTTTTTAAGAAAGAAACTTCAAGATAAAAGTGTGCATTAAAAACTGGCACTCATTGCAAAAGGCTTTTCATTGATTATCTTAATTGAAATACAATTCCAGCCCTGTGAAGTACAATTGACCCCATTTTTTGGATGGGAAAATAGGAAAAGAGGTTAAATAACTTACAGGCTGGATTTGAATCAAGTTGTTCTTGATCTTATATCTAGCTTTCTATCCATTGTACTACATTGCTTGCTTGCAAGTGGAATCAATTCTCAATGCAAATATATGTTATCTTGAAATTTTTCTTTCACAAACTAGGTGTGAAACACTAATACCTTCCTATATAGTCTCATTGGAATTCTTTGTGTACTAAAATGATACTTTTCATGAATTGGTTAAGGGAGAAATATTTGAACTTTTGAAATTTTGCATGGAAAGCAATCTAGATAGTCTAGAGACATAAGGAGTGTAGGAACTTTGATGGGGTGGCAGAAAGAGAAAGGATGACTGTAAGGTTTCAAGCCTGACTCATTAAGTGGATGATATTACTGACAAAAATACAGATTCTAGGGGAAAGAGTGGGCTTGTTGGAGAGAAGATGAATTCTGTTTTAAACATTTCAATTTAGTCTAACTTTTTAATGCCCTTTTAAGTGCTTTCTAGTGGATAATCAAAGGAAAATGTGTGTGTGTGTGTGTGTGTGTATAAATATATATCATTAGAGTCTAATTAAAATTTACTACTTCCAATCATGAAATTGTCTCAAATTTCGTCCTCTCAATGTTTCTCCTCAAAATAAATTTTTAAAAAATGATACTTGTATAGCACTTTAAGATTTACAAAGGATTTTACATGATTCTCAACACAACCCTGTGAAGTAGTTCCTGGAAATATTACTATCCCTATTCCACAGATAACAAATTCAGAAAGCTTAAGTAATCCTGCCATCATTATCCAATTAGTAATAATGAGAAAGGGTGTATAAATTCAGCTCTATCAAGACTCCAGGACTTTCTTCCTTATTAAAGTCTATGGAAGAAGTAGTTATATGAGGAAACTTTTTTCTCTTGATTAATTCTAGAATGGTGATTGGGAAAGGTATTATGTAAGTAGAAAAATATGAAGTCTATCCTTATTTAACAGCAACTTGGATCCATAGAATATCATAACTGGTTAAATCTAGATAAATCCTAGAGATAATCTATTCCAGCCTTTTTATTTTGCAGATAAAAAGACTACCAGAGGAAATGTAATTTGTCCATGATCACACAGCCAGGTCTTGACTAAGAAAAAACTGGAACACTGACTTTTAGACTTCTGGAATAGTGCTTTTTTCCACTATCCCATGCTGCGTTCTCTTTTCAACTATTTTGAAGATAATAACATTTCTCATCACTAAAGGCAGAAAGAATGAATCAATCCTTAAGGTGTTTTATTCTTGCCACCATACAGTTCCTTGTGTCATCCAAGCTGATAGGAGCCTCTAAAAACCTTTGAGAGGTATAACCAAGGAGCACTTACTATAGATGATACAATGCATTTGGGGCTGATAAGTGAAAAAGGGTTGAAGGAAGCAGGAAAAAAATATATACCGAATGTCTCTTCTCTCAAGAGGGTGTTATATGACAATAACAAAGTTCATCAGGAAACAGTACCCCTAAAAAGCATTTATCAGGTGCTTGTTGTGGATGATATCAGGTTAAAAGTTATGGGAGATCCCTGATAGGTAGGATTGACTTGAAATCAGTGCAATGACTACAAAGAGTTTTTTGAGACTTCTACCTTTTTCCCAGCAAAAAGAATAAAACAGGGACCTTGTATAAAGTAGACCCTAGAAACTTTTAAATGGAGAGAGATGGAACTGTGAACAAATCCATACTATTTAGAAAAGTAATAATACTAAGAAATGATTGTCTAAAAAAGATACAGTTAAGGATGACCAGTGCACCTTCTGTTATAACTGCAGAAAACATGTTATATTTAGACTAGACACCTTTGTTAAGAAAATATAGTTTTGGTGCTACAGAAACTGAAGTCTAAAAGGTTCAGTTTGGGAAAAGAGGACAGGGATAAGGAAGAAGGTTCCCCCTCAAAATAATGAACATTACCACATTAGTCTCAGAGGAGCACTCCCAGAGGTTTAGGTGAAGATTATGTAGAATGTACACTGGTGTTTCAGATAATGCAGCATAAGTGACCACCATTTTCTAGTCATTTCATGAGGAAATATTTAAGAAAAATATCATCACAGACTTTGGAAGGGCTTTGACTTTGAGTCATAAATATTATCCATTTGTGGACTACATTTAAGAATAAGCCTGGAATAGATTAAGTACTTATGGGAATTGGGGAATGGTGAATAAGTTGTGGTATATGAATGAAATGGAATAGTTCTATAAGAAATAATCAGCAGGATGATTTCAGAAAGGCCTGGAGAGACTGACATTAACTGATGCTGAGTTAAGTGAGGAGGAGAACATTGTACACAGTAATAGCAATATTATACAATGATCAACTATAATAGATTTAGCTTTTCTCAGCAATACAACAAAGACAACTCTAAAAGACTCATTATGGAAAATTCTATCCACACCCAGAGAAAGAAATGAGCCTGAAGGCAAATCAAAGCATACTATTTTTACATTTTTTGTTTTTTTCTTTCTTGTGGATTTTCCCTTTTGTTCTAACTTTTCTTTCACAATATGTCTAATATGGAAATATGTTTTAAATGATTGTTCATTAAAAAATATTTTAACAACTCTACTTAGGGCAAAGCATTGGAAATTGAGAGGATATCCATCAACTGGGGAATGGCTGAATAAATTGTAGTATGTGATTATAATGAAATATTAATGTTCTATAGGAAATTATGAGCAGGATACTTTCAGAAAAATCTCAGAAGTGCTCTGTGAGCTCATACAAAGTGAAATGTACTATAAACAAAGTAATAGCAATATTCTGGGATGATCATCTATGAATGAATGCTATTCTCAGCAATACAATGATCCAAGCCAACTCTGAAGGATTTAGAAAGAAAAATGCTATCTATACCCAGAGAAAAAACTGATTATGTCTGACTACAGATTGAAGTGTACTTTTTTTTTTAACTTTATTTTTTTTAAGGGTTTTTTTTTTTTTTTTTTGGAGGGGAAGGGGCATAGGGAGATTTTGTTTTCTTTCGTAACATGATTTTTATGGAAATGCTTTATGTATCTTCACATATGCCTTCTCAATGGAGTGGGGTAGGGAAGAAAGAAAGGAGAAAATCTAGAACTAAACATTTTTAATAAATAAATAAACATTTTTAAAACAAATGGTATTTTTTTTAATACTATAGAATATATAAGATATGCCTGAGGAAAAAGCCACAAGATCCAGATTGGGGGGGGGGGGTTTCTAGGAGGAGGTAGTTGGGGGTTTTTTGCTCTTTATCTGTAAATGATCACTTCAGAAAATATCTTAATGGCATTATCATGGAGTATGTGTCACCTATAGTAGTGGTACATTTTTCCAAAAATAACATTCCTATTTTAGTCAACTAGGGAGCAGTGAGAACATGGGAAAGGACATAATTGGTGCATTGGAGATGACATAAACTTAAAAATAAGTTTTGGATATAAACTGATGACAAGTTAGAAATGAAAAACAACATTAAGAAAAACATTGCTTTCTAGCTAGTAAATTTAACAGTAAAACTAAAATGTTTTATTTGTGCTCCTTACAATTAGTTCCTTGTAAAAAAAAATGGCCAAATGTATAAAATATTTACCAAAAAATACCCATTAAAAATAATAGTAATAACAACAATAATAACTCCCTCACTATTTGGCTATAATAGCTGTATATGTAACCCCTCAGTTGGAATTTCCTTTTGTAATCTAAGCTATTTTTTAATCTCTACTGTAGTAGTTAATAGGGATGAAATTCAGAAAAGAAAAAAAAGACTTTTATTATACAATGCCTTGTAGATTCTTAGGCTAAGTTTAGACAAGTGGAATTATACTTGAAATATAAAGTTAGAAAATGATTTTGGTCAAGATAGGATCAATGACATTTTTACAGCTAGAATTTACAGAGATGGACTTTCAGTGAGTAATTGCCACCAGGAACTCCCAAAGTCCTACTCAGACCTGAAAAAAGAATTGGACTAACAACCAAGATAGCAGGTGGAATAAGAGGCAAACTACCCATTTCCCACATACTTACTCAATCTAAACTCTAATATTTATACAACCAAATAATAAAGAAATCCAAAGAGAAACTATAGAAAGTGATTTCTATTTCAGATGATTACATTAGATCAGGTATAAACTTAAGAACATTGGAAAATACAAGAAATATCAGGAAATCACAGTGCTCTCAGGGACAGATACATGTAGCCTAGAAGGTTCAGTGTCCAGAGCTAACAAATATGGACAGTTTCACCACAGAAACATTAGAGTGCTTGCTCAGAAACTTGAGGATGGGGACCTTGGAAGTACAGTGTAGTAGTCAATGTTCAACTGAGACAGGGCAGAGCTAGGTGTCCCATGGTCTCTACTACCCTGTCCCTGCTACCAGAGTAGACCAGCCCTCTGAATCTCAAGAAATCTATGTACCTTAATCTGGGAAAGTGAAGGTCAGCGTAGGAACCCAGAATGAGACCAAGCAAGGCTAAACACTCTAATAACCAAAGTCACAGCAATAGTCAGGCTCTGGCCCTGGAGGAAAGCCTCAATTCAAGAACTAGCTGGAGACAGAGACAGAGTCAGAGAGAGACAGAGAAACAGACAGAGACAGAGACAGACAAACAGAGACAGAAGAGAAAGAGAGGAGAGAGAGAAAGAGAGAGGATGATGATGATGATGATGCTGTTCTAGTGGCAGTGCAGAGTTGAAGTAGGAATCCCCTTCTGGTCACAGGTTCAATGTGAAAGAATTATTGAATGTTAATGGCAAAAAGAAAGTTTTATTGGCACTGCAGAGGTCAGTTTTACTAGGAGACTGACTTCCTCAGCAGCGGAGAAATAACAAAAAGTTTTTCTCTGAGGGTCTCTTAACACTCAGGAGTCCTGACAAGCACTAGTTAGGACTGCTGCAAAAATATGGGTTTTAAAATTGCCTTTACAGAAATCTGGGGCTCAAGTTTCAAGCCAATGCCCCCCCAAAAAAGTAGACTTATTGATAAGCCTAGATACTTATCAATATCAGGCCCAGATCTCCAATTGAATGAAAACCACTTTGAAGACTTTCCCCCAGAATTTGAATGGGGATCTGGCTATCCAAAAGATCAATAGGGGGTTGATTTGCCTTAGAAAAGCCCAGACTTCTCCTAGACATCTGGAGTCTGAGAGGCCAGAATCTCCCTTCTTTTACAGATCAAAAAAAGGGGACACAATTTCAGAGTGATAATTTTATAGATTAAAGGGCACAGTTTCACTACACCACCCCCCACCCGCCCACCCAACGGCCCCCCCCCAGTCATTACCATCTGCACAATGGAAATAATTGGCAAGATAGAAAAACTTGAATGTGTAATGACATCTCACCGAAGAAACAAAAAAGGAAGGTAACTGATTGGAAATAAAAATCCACAGGATTGAGAAACAATCTGAAAGAAAAGAAAAAGAAGACAATAACATAAAAACAAATGCTCTATATTTGAGCTCCAAGCTACACTGAGAAAAGGAAACATATATATATATATATATATACATATATATATATATATGCATAATTATAACTTCTGGGGGTGATAGGGTATAGTAAGGACTTTAGAAGGATAAAATAGCCTTGGATAGTTTGTAGATAGCAGAGAAGGAACCAGAGAGAGAGAGAGAGATTGAGATTAAAGACCATTGATAGAGAGGGGGTATAACAGTGAGGGCAATATATTGTAGAAGATGGAAGGAATGTGATTAAGGGAGAAATCACTGAGAGGTTGATCTTATGGAGAAAAAGTCTCACCTCCTGCCCCTTCATCAGAGATTTGAATAAAGAAAAAATGTTGAGGAATGGTCTGAAAAAACTGACAAATGAGAAAGGAAAAAGAGGCAACTCAAAGGAAACAACTTCCATTTTTTCAGTAAAGTATTGATAAGGTTAGATTTAGGGAACCAAAATGAAATTAGGGTTTCTGGTGGTCAAGGAGTTAAATGATAAGGTCTAGTGGCAGGTTCGGGGTTCAGGGAACCAAATGAAGAGGTTTGGCTCCCCTGCAACCCCTTGGGATTCAGCGCAAGGATAGGAAGTTTTGGGGACTTCCTTTTGGCGGGGCAGTGGTTATCCATAAAAGAATTTACAGACCCAAAAACCTAGATTTGTTAGGATTCTTACAAGGTGCTAAGTAAGTGGAATTGAGAGACAATGGTTAAATCTAGTTTAGCATTGATTTAATCCAACAACAAATAACAGTTTCCTAGTGATATAATGATTGGTGTGTACTCAGTTTACAGAATATAAGCAAGAAGCTCTCAGGGCCAGACACAGAAGCCCACTAAAAGCTCTCTGAGCCTCAGCCAAGATTGAGTTGAGGAGATTCACAAGCCAGAGAAAACAGCTTAAGCTCTCCGAACCAAGGCTACAGAAGGCCTCTAAGAAAAACTTGTCGAATTGTTGCTGGAGTTGTGAACGAATCCAACCATTCTGGAGAGCAGTTTGGAACTATGCTCAAAAAGTTATCAAACTGTGCATACCCTTTGATCCAGCAGTATTACTACTGGGCTTATATCCCAAAGAGATTATAAAGAAGGGAAAGGGACCTGTATGTGCACGAATGTTTGTGGCAGCCCTTTTTGTAGTGGCTAGAAACTGGAAACTGAGTGGATGCCCATCAGTTGGAGAATGGCTGAATAAATTGTGGTATATGAATATTATGGAATATTATTGTTCTGTAAGAAATGACCAACAGGATGATTTCAGAAAGGCCTGGAGAGACTTACACTAACTGATGCTGAGTGAAACGAGCAGGACTAGGAGATCATTATATACTTCAACAACAATACTATATGATGACCAGTTCTGATGGACCTGGCCATCCTCAGCAACGAGATCAACCAAATCATTTCTAATGGAGCAGTAATGAACTGAACTAGCTATACCCAGAAAAAGAACTCTGGGAGATGACTAAAAACCATTACATTGAATTCCCAATCCCTATATTTATGCACACCTGCATTTTTGATTTCCTTCACAAGCTAATTGTACAATATTTCAGAGTCTGATTCTTTTTGTACAGCAAAATAACGTTTTGGTCATGTATACTTATTGTGTATCTAATTTATATTTTAATATATTTAACATCTACTGGTCACCCTGCCATCTGGGGGAGGGGGTGGGGGGTAAGAGGTGAAAAATTGGAACAAGAGGTTTGGCAATTGTTAATGCTGTAAAGTTACCCATACATATAGCTTGTAAATAAAAGGCTATTAAATTAAAAAAAAAAAGAAAAAGAAAAAGAAAAACTTGTCAAACCCCAAGTGATGGAGACAAGACTTCGAAGGAGACAATAAAGGATTTGTACTTTAACTCCTGGCTGCATTTGGGGTGATTACACTAAACTGAAACAAAGGCTGCCTCCAGAAGCCTCCCAAGAAACCTTATATTTTAGTTATTTAGTCAGAGAACATTATATTTTAGTAAAGAACATTACATAGAATGATAGAAGGGTTTATTATGGGGATTGGAAGTAAGGTTAGAAATCCTGACGGAGAGGCATTAAGTCTGGTTAGAGAACTAGGTGAGGGTAAAGAGAGGATGGCACTGGAAAGAGTATTCCAGTGGACAGAGGCTCCTTGGGATGCCAAGCATGGAGCTGGCATGTTTGGAACCTCTGCAAAGAGAGGGTTTTAGTTTGGCTCTTTTTATAATGAGAGATTTAGCTAAAGGGGCCCATGGGTAGAGTCCCAAGTTGGCTCCTCCCTGGGTTTCAGCTTGAGATAGAATGTGAATTGAATTCAATGAGTTTCAGGACTGAGCCACCCAGATAACAAGGGTGAAACTGTTTGTCCCTTGGGGCAGAGTCCCTTATTGAGTCAAAGTTAAAGGAGATTTTCTCCTTCAAGGATTTTCAGAGTTTTGGGGTCTCCTCTTCTGTATGAGGCGAGATAATCAAATGTAAAAGGGTAGAGTAGGAAGATTGAAGAGAGAAGAAAAAGTTTGAAAATAGCTATTATGATGAATAATATAATGAATAAATTAGGGAGGACTGATACTTTACCTTTCATTGCTTTTGGAATGTTATCCCTTGACTATTCTATGTTATAGAATTTATTATGCTTTAATTATTAGGTTTTTAAATTTACTATTCTTATTTTTTTCTTTTCAAGGACAGAAGTGATAAAAGGATCAGTACTCTAAAAATAATGTGGATATGAGTTGAAAGTGTTGTTATGAATGAGATCACAACATTTTGTTCAGGTTCAGAGACAGAAATTGCTCTCTTCTGATCTTAATACCATGCTGCTGATTCATCCTTGGATATTCAGACACCTTTCTACTCCATTCAGCCTCTTCTTCTACCTGATTTTACAGCTAGAAAGTGGAATACTAAATTCCCCAAATCTTCCTTAATAGATGAAGAAACTGGACTTCCAGCTCACATCATTCTTCTTCTACAAGGAGATCCCTCCTCCTCTCCCAATTTCCTTTTGTGTATGTCTCCCCCTATTAGAAGTTCTTTGAGAGCAGGGATTGTCTTTTTCTTATTGTATCCTCAGCACTTAGCTGAGTAAATAGCAGGCACTTAGTCAATATTTATTGAATTGAATTGAATCTTCAGTTCACTGTATTGCAATGAATGGCAGAAGGGAAGGGAAGTGGAAATCCTCTCAGCTTTGACAGGGTATGAGTAATCTCATAAATTTTAGAGGGAAAAAGGAAAAATAATGTTTCCTTTTGGGGAATTAAGAATCTAGAAAATGGGACTGAGCAGGAAATGCCCAGTAGGACCACTTAGGTGAGGTGGGGTAGAGAGGTACAGATTGAGAGACTGTATTTCTCTGTTCTCTTATGAGGGAGGTACAGTGGAAAGAACACTGATGCTGGTGTCAGAGGATGTAGGTTGAAATCATATTTCTATACCCTAAAAATATTACTCAAAATTTTCAAGGATTTTCATAGCAGGATTTTTAAAATATTTTTTTTTAATGCAAGCAACCTAAAGTTCAACAATAGGGAAATGTTAAATACATTCTATTACATTATGTGATGAAATATCATGTTATTAAGCCTAACAAGTATGAGCAAAATAGAAATCCAAAAAAACTCTATGAAATAATTGAACTATGAAAAGCAGAACCAGAAAAATGGAGGATACTTAATGTCAAAAGAATGTTTTGCATTGCAAACACAGTGAAAGTCCTGATGGAGACTTTAAAAATGACTGAAAAGTAATGACATTATCTACATTAAAATTCATTATTTAAAGGTAAAATAGTCACATATGCTATGTTCACTTCTTTTTTGTTTTTTTCTCTCTCATAGTTTTTCTCTTTTGCTCTGATTTTTCACTTCTAACATGATTCATAAAGCAATATGCATTAAAAATAAATACATTTCTAAACAATTATTTTTTAAAAATACTAATAGTTGCAAAGCAAGTTTTATTCATTGTTTTAATGTCTGATATTGATTGTAATTTTTAAAAAATAAACTAAGATTGTGCCCATCTTTAAGTTTGGTGTGGGTAACATGATGTAGTGGGACTTGGAATCGGAAAGCTTGAGTTTGAATCCCTGGGGTATAGCTTAGTACCTGTGTAACTCTGAATAGATCTTTACATTTCAAGAGCTCAAGTAATTGTATTTGCTCTACTCTCTATTAATAAATGGGTTCCATTATTTTTTTTAAAATGAAGAAAAATAAGAAATCACATTCTTGATACTTCAGATGTAAACCTCTTTGTCCTTGTTTCTTCATTGATAAAATGAGAGGATTGAGTTAGATGGCCTCAAGTTGTGGGACTGGTGATTCTGCTGGGGTCAAGTGTCGGGATTTCCATGCCAATGTGAGTAATTAACTGAATGAAGATGCTCTCACTGGAAAAAATTGCCTTAAAGTATACTTTAACTGTGACTTGAGACTTTATGATAATAGATGAAGTTATAGCTAAAAGGCTGCAGATGTTTGATAGTCTTAGATGAACAGTCCCCTCCTGTTGGGGGACAAAAATCCTACCACCTCTTAATTAGCATTTAAGTACTTCTTTTAAATGTGATAATGGCTTCTGATTCTCTAAAGAGTTTATTATTTATATTCTTTTGTTTCTGGGTTAGATTTCTAAATCTGATTAGATTATAAACCCAGACTCCCTGAAACAATGGGAGAAAAGGCCAGGGTGGGGGGTTGTGCTTCTGAGTTCAGGCTATTTAATTGTGTGTTTTACAATTTATGCCTTGTACTTCTTTGCTGACAAACATCTTGTCAGATGGAAGATGCCCTTTCTCCCTTTATCACAAGATATTAATAAACCTCTTTTTGCTTTTTCTTATTCTGATAGTCTAATTGTTTTTGTGGATGCTACTGTCTCACATACCAGGATCACTCTCTCTTTTCACTATTCCCTTTTTATTATTAGGAGACACCCTGTTTTCCAGAGCTAAGGCTCACCAAGGAAGCTATGCCCTGAGCATGCTGTAACAATAATTTTTTGTACTCAGCCTCTGTGGATGATTTTTGTTGCAGAAAAATCCCAGAATTGTTTTATACCAACATCAGGTGATCTCTGAACTTGTACAAGCACCTGCAGGACCCATGAACTGGTCATGAAGCCCTGCTTTGAATCAAACTTATCTCATTGTTGTTGTTACCCCACACTGTCAGGATTATAGCTCACTAGGTAGTCATTGCTATATGCATTAAGATTTGGTCTCACTAAGACATATTTAGCAGAGGAGTCCCCATCACGTGTCTAATTTTCCACCAAGGGGATAAATTGAGTGAAGATACTCTCAGGGGAATATAGCCTTAAACTATACGTTAATTATGACTTGAGATTTTATAACAACAAGTAGAACTATAGCTTAAAAAAAAAAGAAAAGAAAAAAGTTGCAGGTGTTCCTCCCCTCCTGTTTCCCATGACTTCTTAATTAGCATTTAAATACCTCTTTTAAAGACAATATATTCTTTTATTTCTGGGATAGATTTCCAGGACTAAAATGTAAGCTCCCCAAACAATGGGAGAAAAAGCCAGACGGGGATATGAAGCTGCATTCAGACTGAATGAGACTAGGTGAAGATTTCTCAAAAAGCCTATGATTTTAGGCCTAAGTTTCAAAACGTTATGTGATCCCTATTCTCAGAGGTCTGTAAGGAAGGAAAGATCAGAATGCTGACCATTGGTCAATGGTTATTTTCTTTTAGGTCCATCCAATGGACCCAAGTCTTTTGTTATTTAACCAGTTCATTATTTCTGGTTCGACATTGGGCACAATGCTGGGAAATGGATGCTGAGAGGCTCTATGTCTGCTGGTTGTGCTTGGGCCTCTCCTTGCAAGGACTGAATAAATGCTTCCTGTTTGTATCTGAAGATGCCTCTGAATAGTCAATTTGGGTAAGGGGGTCGAGCCCCTGTCCCACACAGTTTATGGGGGCTTGTCTGGGATCTGTGGCTTCCCAGAGAGATGACTGGAGTTCTGATGCAGGGCAGGCGCCAAGTTGGGTTTTCTCTGATGTCCTTGAGATCAGCCTCCCTCTCTGTGAAGTATGGATCTGAAGAGAGGTGCCCAGATACAAACAGAAACAGAAGGAAAGCTTCTGAAGAAGCCTGAGGGCAAGTGAACAGTCAGGTAACTTGTGTATACATAATCCAGAGGTAAAAGGGAAGGAGCAGTCCAGATCGGAGCTGCTGTCCCCAGGGCACTGCCTGTGTCCTTGGACTGTCTTTAAGCTGAAGGGGATCCTGGGATCATCAAGGCTTGATAATCCATGGGTAAGGAATGCCTCCTAATAAGCCAGAAAGAAGTCCTGATAAATGACAAAGAGCCAGGGGTTCTCTGGATGACTGCTGGATGGGGATAAATGAAACAGGAAACTGAGGACTTCTCAGAATAATAACTGTGGGAAATTCAAGACTCAGCACCAAAGGTTTGTTAGTCATTAAGGCTCTGGGAAGAAGAACAAGAAACTTTCTCTTCTAGCAGAAATACCTGAAATAACCTTCTGGACCTTTATTTAATTGCTTAGAGAAAAACATGACTAATTATTTAATGCCCTAAAGATATTCAAGAAGTCTTCAAACTAGCTATCTCTATTTGTTGATTGAGGAAGCCTGAAGTAAACTAATTCTACTTGGTTGTTCTAGCTTAATGGATTACTTACCTCTAAATAAATCTCTTTATTGTGAGTGATTATATGGTTTCTCATAAAATTATTAACTAAGATAGATTGAACCTATAACCTAAATTTAGTTTATGAAGATCTGATGGGTTTGGAAAATGAAATTCTTTGTATAAACCTTATAATAGAATGTCTATATTAGCTCAAGTAAGCATTTGTAAACCTTGTAAGGCTGACCACACATAAACCCATAACCTTAGGCAAACACACCTGCAAGCATTTGTAAACTTTTTGAAACTAACCACCATAAACTTAGGTAAACATATCTGCAATAAGCCAACTATATCGGCTTGGCTAGAATTTAACAAAACTGTGCTATTTCCATCTAATCAGACAGTGAAAATTAACCAGATAAGGGAGCAGGAGTGAGGGGGAAGGGGTGTCATGGATTCTTGTGGTTTATAACTATATATTCGCCTTTAACTTCCGTGAAATCAGCCTCCTCTTTCTGGAGAACTCCAGGGAGTGGACCATCGACTTCTCATGTATGAGAAACTTCTGATTCTTCACTTTGAGAAATCTCCGAGTAGTTATTTTGAGTGAGGACTTGCTGTTCCACACAAGGATGACTCCTCCAGGCTTATGGATTTGAGCAAAGAGATCAGCTCTGTGTATCATAGGATCTCAAGCTATGAGATTGAAGATTATTCTCCCTAGAGGAAGAGGGGAAGGAAGAGTCTAAACCAAATCTTTGGAGCAAAAAAAAATCTAAACTATCACCAGTGTGCACTTGATGAGATATTGCTATCTTGTGTGGGGGGAAGAAACAGTCCTCTTCCAAGTAATTTTTGTCTATGTTTGTATCTTTCTGTGAGGTAGATTTTGAGAGGAAGAAAGGAAGGAAGGAAGGAAGGAAGGAAGGAAGGAAGGAAGGAAGGAAGGAAGGAAGGAAGTTTGACTTTTTCCTGCACACTTCAGCTCTGGCCAAGCTGAGGGCTGCAGAAGAAGTTAGCTAATTTTTAAGAGCAATGATTGTAGAGTTTGGCAATTAGTCATTTCAAAATTACAAAAGTTCTTAGCATAAAAATAAATGCTATAGGAGTGTTAACATCTTTATTAGATTTAATTGTTTCATATTTGGTAATTTTATATGGGTTTTTAGATGTGACCAACATACAATACCAATGTGTGTGTGTAATTTGGAAGCAAATTCAACTAAATTAAAACCTCCCTGAGGAGGATACTGCATAAAGTAAAAGAGAGTCTTTCTCTTTTTTCCCCCCTTCCCGCATTCCCTGGCTGCAGCAGGGACACATGGACAAGGGGTGAGAGAGAAAGAAAGAAAATATGCTCAATCAGTTCAGTGAAATTTATTATTTGAAATATAATAGTAAAAGCAATTTTATATAAATTATAATCCTTTTGTACTGACTGGGGGGGGGCAGAAAAGGGCTCAGCTGCTTTTAAAACAAACAGCCTAATCCACAAGCCTTTTCTGATTCACAGAGGAAAAAAAGAGGAGGCGAGAGAGGAAGGGGAATGGAAAAAGGAAGAGGAAGAGAGAAAGGGAGAGGGAGAGGGAGAAAGAAAGAAGAAGGGAGGGAGAAAGGGAGGAGAAGAGAGAGGGAGAGGAAAGAGGGGAGGGATAGAGAGAGAGGGAGGGGGAGGGAGAGGGGGGAAGAATGGAGGGAGAAAGAGAAAGAAGGAGAGAGGGAGAAAACAAAAGAGGGAGAGAGGGAGAATATGTGAGCAAAATCTGGATCATTTGCATTGACCTAAGAATGGGTGAAAGTAAAAGAATAAAAAAAAGATGATGTCAATTAAAGTAAACTGTTAGAAGTGAAGAGGAGTCCTCTAGAATTTCTCTTCAACTGTAAATTTGTTGAGCTTCTTAAAACTATTTTGTAAAGTTATATCCCTGAGAAACAACTTGTTTGAATTGCATAGGTCCCAATGAAGGAATGAGTTTACTGATAATCTACAACTTTAAGTAGGAATAATTTATAATGATGGGTTTTTATATCAGGAATGTTGAACTTAAAGCCACTTCCTCAGATATCAAGATGAGCTGTAAATTTCAGATGATGAATCTCTTACAATTATATGAGATGATCACTATTAAGTGATATGTGTTAGAATTATGAGTTTGTGTACTTTAAGCAAAAGATCTTAGAAATTTTTGTGCAAATATTGAACATTACTAAAGGAAATTTAATTCTGTATTTGATTTGATTTTAAGTTTAAAAAATAGGTTATTGAAACAAAGTTCTGGTAGTTTACCTTAGGAAGTCAGATGTTTGTATCCCCTAAGTAGATGAAGGATGTTGTTTTCTAAAATGTATATTGTGTAATGTGTAAAAAAAATTATGAGCTATGCTTTAAAATTTTGTCAGCTCTGCTGGACATATGTATATATTTTAATGAAATTTGTTCCAA
Organism: Sarcophilus harrisii; assembly: GCF_902635505.1. NCBI lineage: Eukaryota > Metazoa > Chordata > Mammalia > Dasyuromorphia > Dasyuridae > Sarcophilus > Sarcophilus harrisii. Next base: position 240,284,947 of record NC_045428.1, read on the forward strand.
AGTTATTTAGATATTAGCTATATTGTAAACCTTAAAGTTTTTTTTAAGTAATTTTAAAAACAAGGGACAAGAAAGATTGATTTGCAAAAGCAGTTGATAATTTGAATGGAACATCTAGTTAGAATATCACAAGATAAAGTATTGATTTTTTAAAAATAACTTTTTAATTGGTGTGTACATTAAAATTGTAAACAACTGTAAATTGTATGAGATTCCTACCCATTTTTGTGATAAACTGTATTATGTTTATTTGGCTATCACTTATGAAAATTGTGAAATTGTTGATGAAATTATTTAGGGTTATTGTCTTAATATTGAAACCTAGGATTATTAGATACTATGTGGACACCAGATGATGACAGGCACCAAAGTTGGGGTTTGATCATGTGAGGAATTCATATTGGCCATTATCTTTGGCAAAAGGTAGATTTATTATGAAAAGGGGCAAACTCAGAAGGATGCCTTCCCGAACTGTAAGTGCATGTCTTACCTGGACAAGACATGAGAGAACAACCTTAGCCTCTGCTTAAGGTGGGATCCTTCTGACTCAATTTCCTAGTTTTGTTTCTTTGCTTTCCACCTGATTATTCCTGAGTCTGTCTATGAGGTGGAATTGTTAGTGCATGATTGGTTGTCACAGCTAAGGATGCTTTATCCTGTCATGTATGTGCTTTTGGATTGAGGCCCTGGAGAATCAGTTTTGACTGATTAGATTATAATCATGTCCCTGCTTTTTCCTCTTATAGTAAATTTCTGTAATCACAGCAAGTGGTCAGTAGAATCAGTGAATCAATACAAGTATGTAGATAATATCTTCATCTGCACCTAGCCCTAGAGGTTTCTCTGGCTGCTGCCATAAAAACCCCCTTGTCCCAGATGAGTTTCTTTGCCTGAAGGCCCACTTGGGCCAATTCCCACCTCCCTTTTGCTCATTGGGAGAGGAAGCAGACAATCTTATTATGTCCTGACCAGGCCAAGGTTTTTAAGACCTTGAAAGCTAAATTGCCCTCTCCCCTGCCTTAGCCCTACCTTTTACACTGTACATTGATGGAGGACAGGACCAGGTCCTAGGGGGTTTTGACTCAATTTCTAGAATCCTATTCTAGAGTCTAGTTTACTTCTCAGAGAAACTTGGTGTATTTGGGGTGATCCTCCTGCCTTAGAGCTAGCTGCCACAGTCCTTCTAATTGAAAAAGCTCCTAAGTTCATCTTGGGCCAATCATTGGATATTCAGGCTCCCCACCGAGTTCAGAGCATTTTTGCTATATAAGAGCTTTAGAATTGTAGAAAGAAATGAGAATGAATATCTATCACTGACTCCAAATACATTTTTTATGTTGTGCATGATCATGGGGGCTATATGGAAAGAAAGGGGATTTATTCCCCCATTAAGTACATGGGAGAACAATTACTGCAAATTGTCCATGGATCTAGAGAGGTTTCTGTTATGTTTCAAAAAGGAAGGGGGATCCACTTTAGGCCAAGGGAAACAGACTTGCAGATTGAGCTGCCTGTGCTGTTGTCTGTTTGCCCCAGACTGGTGGCACCTTTAATTAAGGAGTTAGGAACCCAACTCCTGACTCCTGTATTCCCTCATATAGCTCCCAGGCAAGTAAATTCTGAAAGGACTGTTAAAAATGCTCTAGAGTTTTTGCTAAAGGAAACCATATTCACTTAAGACCACAATGCTCCAGCTATTGCCCCTACTCCTTTGAGGAAACAAAAGCAGAAATTTTGGGAAAACATTCTTTGGTATTTATCCTAGGAAAAGCTGCCTGGATGAGAGACATTCATGATAACCTCATCTCATTCCCCCCCCCCCCATTTTCCTCTGTATTCCTGATTACTGTGTCCAGTAACCCCCATATTAACTCTACTTTTGTTTTGTTTTTTTTCCTCATATTTAGTCCTTGCATTTTTAATATACTTGTGAGAGTTGTTTCTTCCAGACTCCAAGCCATGAAATTCCAACCACTTGGCCAACCTGAAATCACCTGATAGCTAATTCTGACACTCAACACTGGATGCTGCTGCTGCCTACAAGTCACTTGTCTCTCCTCCTCAGTCTGGACCCCACTGGACAAGAGCAGCTCTACACCCTTTATCAGCTTGCAGCAGCTCCAGAAGATGAGACCCCCATCCCAAATGAATCTGGGTCTGGGCTGCTTGCGGTGGGGATGATGTGACAATGGCCCTGAGGCTCCTGGGGCCTCCTCAGTGTTGTATAACATTGGCTGCCAGATGCCAATCTACTGGTCTGAGGTGACTGGATTTCCAGGACATAGTGGAAGTTGGTGGAAGTGGGGTCTCTGACTCCTGCTCATTGCTTTAAGCAGCAATATCCTGTCACCCGCTTGCTTATGCACTTAATGGTTAGAGTAGTTCAAGATTTCTTAGCTAAAATGGCTCTTGAAAGCTTCCACTGATGGGCAGGTGAGAGCAGGTTACAGTTGATACTGAAGAAGGGGACCAGCCTGAAGGCCTAGATAACAAGCATGTCGTAGTGGAAGGAATGTATTAAGACTGGTATGAGAAATATTCAAATGTATGAAATAAAGAGGAAGGACTGAACGGGACCAGGTGAAGATTTCTCAAAAAGTCTATGACATGGAGTGGGCCAGATCTTAGACCTAAGTTTCAGGAAGTCACATGATCACTATTCTCAGAGTTCTGTAGGGCAGAATGGTCAGATGCTAGTCCTAAGCTTCAGGAAGTTGCATGACCCACAGGAAGTACACAGCACTGCTGACCACTGGTCAAGGGTTACTGCCTTTTCAGTCCGTCCAATGAACCCAAGTCTTTTGTTATTTAACTAAATTCACTATTTCCAGTTCACTAGGCCAGGCACAATGTTAGGAGATGTGAGCTGAGAGGTTCTTTGTCTGCTCAGCTAGAATGCTTGGACCTCTCCTTGCAAAGATTGAATAAATGCTTCCTGTTTGTATCTGAAGATGCCTCCAAGACATTGTGTAAGGGAGTGTAGCACCTGTCCCACACAAGGCTATTTAATCTTATATTTTGCAGTTTTTACTTTGTAGTCCTTTTACTGACAACACCTTATCTGATGGGAGATGCCCTTTCTTGTAAAATCATAATAAATCCTTTTTTGCTTTTTCTTATTCTGAGAGTCTCTGTTTTTGTGGATGCACACAGTTGTCTGGAATATTTCCTGTTTATGAGGGGCTCTCCTGTATGGAATCCTTGGTCAGGCGCCCTTTGGAGAGTTCTCTATTAGTCCTTGGACTTAACAGCCATTCAGAGAAAGCAAAAATGAAAGTAAGCTAGCAAAGATAAAGGATTAATTTGGCCCAGGAGATAAGCTAGCTGAGAAAAGTTTTAAATCAGTCAGGAAAGTTGTATAGCATAGCCCAGAAAAGCAAGTACTGTTAAGGGTGGGGAGGACTCTGCCAAGCAACTAGTGAGCTATCTGAACGACTGGGATTAGGATTGGGAGAATTTAGGCAGAGTCTATAAAAAACTCCCATTTCCCTTTGATAGTGGAAAATCCTTGGCAGTTCAAGTCCATAAGGATTGATCAAATTAATGATCAATGTTAATATTAATTAATTGATCATCAATCAATATTGAATTGTTAAACAAAAATTAATAATTATACATTTATACAACTATACAATATTATTTTCCTTTGGTAAGATCAGTTGAGTTCTACGTTAAAAGAGGATAAGATACTGTAAACCTTAGGAAAGAAAAGTAGCTGGCTCTAAACCTATCTGGAGTCCTAGGAAATACTGGGATGAAATAAATTGTACATTCCCGCTGAGCATGGGATGTAAATTCAAAGAATCTTCAATACCCAGCAGGTCTTCTAAAGCTTTGGCTCCAGAATTCCCCTCCTCAATTCTACTCCAAGGTGGTCCCACCTTGATTTAGAAAAGCAGTGTGTGTGTGGGTGTGTGTGGGTGTGTGTGTGAGTGTGTGTGTGTAAGCCTATGTTTGTCTTCTGTTTCTCTCAGCTGAATTACAAAGAAAAAGATCTGGCTGTTTGGAATTTTAAAAGTGCTTATTTTGTACATAATTGGACTTATACAAATAGCTTTTAGCTAGACAGAGAAAGGACTAGCTCTGAAATAGGAAAAAATTTTAACTGCCACACCAAAAAGAAAAAATAATGACATTTCTGTGGACTTAGAACTGGACAATTTGGATTTGCAGAAATAGTTAAAAGTTACAGAACTGTTAAAACATTTTAGCAGATTCTAGAGTTTTGAGACTTAAGTTTTAAGTTGTTTTGTCACTGTCTATCAGCCAAGTTGAATTGAGCTATTATATTTTTAACTAGGGCTAATTTACGTGATTAAAAGTCTTCTGAGGCCATAACTTGAGGTAGAAGACAAAAAAAAAAAAAAAAACCACCCTCTCTGGGATTTTAAAAGCATCTCAGATTTGTGGAATTTATCCTGGCTAGGATAAGTGTCAGGGACTGCCCTGAATTCTTCTGGGGTTTGCACTGGTATCCCAACATCTTTGACATTGCCCTCTCCCTTATCTGGCATAGAAGGTGGGCTAGTCACTAGGCCACAGACCTGCAGCCAGACACCTGGATCCAAATTTCTCAAACCCTCTTCCTCTAGCTTCTCTGTCAATTTCTTAAGACTCTATGGATGGATTTTAAAGGGCAGTTTTCTTCCACCTTAAATTTTGGGATTGTGTTGTTTAAATTGGAATTGATATTCCAAAATTGTATGAGATAATTACTATTAACTAGTCCATGACTTGGAACTATGCTCAAAAAGTTATCAAACTGTGCATACTGTTTGATCCAGCATTGTTACTACTGGGCTTATATCCTAAAGAGATCTTAAAGAAGGAAAGGGACCTGTATGTGCAAGAATGTTTGTGGTAGGTCTCTTTGTAGTGGCCAGAAACTGAAAATTGAATGAGTGCCCATCAATTGGAGAATGGCTGAATAAATTGTGGTATATGAGTGTTATGGAATATTATTGTTATGTAAGAAATGACCAATAGAATGATGTCAGAGAGGCCTGAAAGACTTACATGAACTGATGCTAAGTGAAATGAGCAGAACCAGGAAATCATTGTACATGGCAACATCAATGCTATATGATGATCAATTCTGTTGGATGTGGCCTTTTTCAACAATGACAGGATCCAAATCAGTTCCAATTGTTCAACAATGAAGAGAATCAGCTATACCCAGAGAAAGAACTCTAGGAAATGAGTGTGAACCACAACATAGCATTTCCACTCCCTCTGTTTTTGTCCACTTGCATTTTTGTTTTCCTTCTCAGGTTATTTTTACCTTCTTTCTTTCTTTTTTTTTTTAAGCTTATCTTATTTTTTATTATGTTTATAAATTAGGTGCAAGACAAAATGATGTAGTATAAAATTAATGATCTTATTAATGACAAAATTAGTGACAATTTTATACAAAAAGAAAATGACAATTTAGTAGCTCTACAGCGAATTGTGTCTTCATAATCTCCTTTTGTAAAAGAATCTTGACTTAATGAAATCATTGATTCAAAGAATGGTCATTATGGCTACTACTGGAAATTTCAAACTCTTAACTTTACCTATGGTAAGTTAAACCTCAAATGTAAACTTCTGTATGAAGCCTGCCCTAATCCCAACCAAAAGGCAATGACTTTCTGCTTTTGCCTCATCTAATGCTTTGGTTGCACCACTTATATTGACTTGCCAATCCCCGCCTCCCTTAGTTTAGTTACTTGAGTATGTGTTCTATCTTTCTATTCCTCTCTTAGTTTATTTGCTTGAGTATGTGTTCTATCATATATATATATATATATATATATATATATATATATATATATATATATATATCTTTTTATTTACAATATATGTGTGGGTAATTTTTCAGCATTGAAAACTGCAAAACCTTTTATTCCAATTTTTCCCCTCCTTCCCCTCACCCCTTCCCCCTGATGGCAGGTAGACCAATACATGTTAAATATGTTAAAATATATGTTAAATACAATATGTGTATACATATCTATACAGTTATTTTGCTGCACAAGAAGAATCGAACTTTGAAATAATGTACAATTAACCTGTGAAGGAAATCAAAAATGCAGGTGGACAAATATAGAAGGATTGGGAATGCTATATAGTGGTTCACACTCATTTCTCAGAATTCTTTTGCTGGGTATAGCTGGTTCTATTTATTATTGAACAAATGGAACTGATTTGGTTCATCTCATTACTGAAAATGGCCACATCATCAGAATTGATCATCATATAGTATTGTTGTTGAAGTATATAATGATCTTCTGATGCTGCTCATTTCACTCAGCATCAGTTCATGTTAATCTCTCCAGGCCTTGCTGAAATCATCCTGCTGGTCATTTCTTACAGAACAATAATATTCCATAATATTCATATACCACAATTTATTCAGCTATTCTCCAATTGATGGGCATCCTCTCAGTTTCCAGTTTCTGTTTTTATCTTATTTCTAAGTCCGATTTTTCTTGTGCAGCAAGATAACTCTATGTGTGTGTGTGTGTGTGTGTGTGTGTGTATATATATATATATATATATATATATATATATATAGTGTTTAACATATACTTTAACATATTTAACATATATTGGTCTACCTACCATCTAGGGAAGGGGGTGGGGGCAAGGAGGGGAAAAGTTGGAACAGAAGGTTTTGCAAGGGTTAATGCTGAAAAATTACCCATGCATATCTCTTGTAAATAAAAAACTATAATTAAAAAAAATTAGTGCATGCTAAAATCGTGAACTTGTTTATTCTTGTATAAGATTCGAAAAAACGTGTGCATTGTTATTGGAAATATTGTTATTAGAAATTTAAATCTGTATTTAATTTAATTTAAGTTAAAAATTTTTGGGTTTCTGATAACTTAAAGAAGTCACATGTTTGTATCTTCTAATTAAATGAGAAATATTTAAACTACTATGTTGCTTGATAAATTATATATTAGGCAATTTGTAAAAATTAAATGAGTTGTGCTTTAACGTTTCTTCAGCCCAGCTGGATATGTGGTATAAATTTCATGAAATTTAATCCAAAGTTATTTAGAATATTAATCTTAAGGTTTGTCTTTCTTTCTCCCTTTAACAAAGAAGTAAAAGCAAGAAAATATGGTGTATAGGGATATGTGTAATTGCAGAACAAATTGTATCTGAAAGGTGTATAATATGTCTAAAGATAAATAAGAAGATATTGAGGAGGTATCCCTCCAGAAGTTGGAAGCCTGACTCCAAAATATTTCGGTTTGGTTTTAACAAAATGACATCAGTGGGGAAACTGAGATATAGAGAACAGGGAAAAGCTTTCCCCTGAGCTCTGCTGCTTCAAGAGGGGTTAGTGGAAAAACATTGGAACAAATTGTGTCCAAGTATGTATTGATAGAGACCAATGATTCCGATAATGGAACATACTTGACTTCTAAGGTTTTATAAGAAATAAACGGGAGGGATTGCAAATTGACTGGCAATTCCATATACTGGGCATCTGCTCTTATCAGGGAAAGTGGAAAGAATGAATCAGATTCTTAAGCAACAGATTATTAAATTGATGTTAGAGACTAAATTGCCTTTGACCAAATGTTTGCCTTTGTTAAAAAATTAGAACTGTTCCCAAAAATGATCTGGGACTTTCCCCATATGAGATGCTGTTTGGTTTACTTTTATTTGGGAGAAAGAAAGGGTGAGAATACCCTCTTTTGTAACAAAGGATATGTTTTTAGGGAATTATACACTGGCCATGTCCTTATCCCTTTTTAACCCCCTGGGGAAGCAAGATTTACTGACCTAGACAATATCTTTGGAGATTCAAGTTCCAGGAATCCTGAAAGAAGTAGCATGGGAAGTATATCACCAGACATTACAGATCAGCAAGACTGCCATCTGCAAACTTAGAACACTGCTAGACTTAAAGAGCTTGTGGAGGAATCTCAAGAATAGACTGTTAATGACAATTTATAACCTCTAAAATTGACTTTGCAATTAGGAATGTTTTGGTGGGAGGGGAGATTAATTGTACTTAGAGGAATTTTAATAATATTTGTGTTGTACCTGTTATTTATATTTCCAGAAAAGTTTATAAGGATTCCTTGATTGGAGGAAATTGAATTAACATTTTTTAGGATGAAAATATTATTAATGCTAATTCTGATAGGGTTCTTTAATGTGAAATTAGTATATTCTATATTCTATGTGAGTTTTAATTGGTTGTATTAAATAATTTTAAAACTGTTCCCATTGTTTAGGGAGATTCTGAGAACAGTGGTCTATGTCTTTGTCCAAAACATGTTTAATAACATGTTTTGATATAGATTGGTTATTGAGCATCTTAAAGTAAAATGATTTGTGTAATGTTGAATTTAAAACCCATCTACTTAGATATGAAGACAAGCTGTGAACTTTTTAGGATGAATCTCTTACTGTTATCAATGTAAGTAGGTATAGTCAATAATTATTTAGGATATGTGATCCTTGAGAAATAAAGTCACCTGAAACTTCGATTAATGAGACTTGCTATTTGAGATAAAATCTCTTGGGACTTTAGCTGATATAATTTGGAGTTTTGAATTCAGATATGAATTGTCTGATGGATCATCAAGGCAGTAAACCATCATCTGAAAGGAATATGCCACAAGTTACCTAGAGGAATGTGATCCTGAAATGTTACAGGTGGAGGTTAGTATCTGGGCAAGAGTTGGGAGAACAACCTTGGCCTCTGCTTAAGGTGGGATCCTTTTGACTCTGTTTCCCAGTGGTGTAAGAACTTGCCTGATTATTCTTGAATCTGGCTATAAGGTAGAATTGTTAAACTGAACCAAGAATCCTTTATCCTGAAAGACTAGTTTTTGATTATAATCATGTCCCAGCTTCTTCATCTTATAGAAAATTTCTATAATCAGGGTAAGTATTCAGTAGATATAAGACCTTATACTTTCTTGTCTGAAAATATGTGGTCATTAAGTAAGTGAGTATATGGCCTAGTCATCAATCTGTTGCTAGGTACATATATCTTATCTGTTTTGGGGGGGTTTGTGGGGGTTGGGTTTTTTTTGGTTTCTTTGATTTTGGGGTTTTGTTTTTTTTGTTTGTTTTTTTAGCATTTTGTTGTAATTGATAGGCATTTTTATTTGTGAAAGCTTACCTATTCTAATTAATGGGGACACAAATTGTTGGGGTGGAAGGGCCCCAGATGGGAGGTGGGGGTTCAGAACCCTAATTTATATGCTGAATAGGTTCATTAGGAGGTTCTGGTGGAAATAATTACAATGACAAAGGTTTTATTATAGATTTGAAAAAACATATAGTTTTTACATATAGTTCAAGGAAAGGGATTTTTATAAGTTTCTTGGTAGAATTCATGATTTCCCAGTAGAAAGGGAGTAGCCCATGAGGTTGGGACATGCCCTTAGCTGGCAGACTGAAAGAGTTAATTAGCTTTAAAGAAGAGAAATGAGGTCAGAAAGCATAATGCAGTTAGAGATACCACATGCTATGGAGGAAGGGAAAAGACATCACAAAGCAGGATACTGTGGTGGACTGACAACCATGGAATGGCCCCTAAGTAGGTTTTATAGGGAAAATTAATAGGGAAAACTGGAACATTAATTAATTATTGATAGAGTTGTGAATTGATCCAATCATTCTGGAGAGCAATTTGGAACTATATCCAAAGTCTAGCAAGCTGTGCATACCTTTGATCCAACAGTGTTTCTACTGAGCTTATATCCCAAAGAGATCCTTAAGGAGGGAAAGGGACCCACATGTGCAAAAATGTTTGTGGCAGCCCCTTTTGTAGTGGCAAGAAACTGGAAACTGAATGCCCATCAGTTGGAGAATGGCTGAATAAGTTATGGTATATGAATGTTATGGAATGTTATTGTTCTATAAGAAATAATCAACAGGATGATTTCAGAAAGGCCTGGAGAGACTTACATGAACTGATGCTAAGTGAAGTAAGCAGAATCAAGAGAACATTATGCACAGCAACAAGAAGATTATACAATGATTAATTCTACTGGACATGACTCTTTTCAATAATGAGATAATTCAGGCCATTTTCGTTGGTCTTTTGATGGAAAGAGCCATCTACACCCAGAGAGAGGATTGTGGGTACTGAATAGCAATTACAACATAGTATTTTCACTTTTGTTTTGTTTGCTTGCTTTTTGTTTTTTCTCTCATTTTTTTCCTTTTTGATCTGATTTTTCATGTGCAGCTTAAGTGTAGAAATATATAGAGAGAAGAACTGCATATGTTTAACACATATTGGATTATTTGCTGTCTAAGGAAGGGAGTGGAGGAAAGGAAGGGAGAAAAAAATTTGGAACACAAAACCATAAGGTTTTGCAAGAGTGAATGTTGAAATTATCTAAGCATATATTTTGAAAATAAAAAGCTTAAAAAATAAAAAGAACGATTATACAAAACACCCTTCTCCCAAAGGCTATTACATTCTATCACAAATACATATAAAGTCTAGTGAGTATATATTTAAATAGCAATGTGGCAAACATAGTTTTCAGTAGCCAGAAGACTAGTTCTACTATTCCTAGTGTGTTCAAGAAGTTTCCCTTAAACATACTGAATCTTGGTCCTTGACTCAAGATTCAAACATTGTCACTAACCATTGCTGTCCTATGATGAGAAAATAAGAAGTCCAAAATCATCCAGACCCTTCAAAGCTCATAAAGATAGATTTGGGGGGAAGAGATCTGTTCATTGTTGAAGCTTGGATGCTTTCTTTCTCCTCTCCTTCCCTGGTTGGTTTCTCCTTAGGGGTGTTTCAAAAAGCTCCAGTTTCTGGAATTCCCTGACTCCAAAAAAAGGCTTTTGCCATTTATAGTCATATGAAAAAATGCTCTAAATCACTATTGATTAGAGAAGTACAAATTAAGACAACTTTGAGTTATCATGTCAAACCATGTACATTAGCTTAATTGGCTAATATGATAGGAAAAGATAATGATAATGTTAAAGAGGGTATGGAAAAACTGGGACACTGATATGTTGTTGATGGAGAACAATTTGAAACTATGCCCAAAGGGCTATAAAGCTATGCATACCCTTTGATCCGGCAGTGTCTTTACTGAGCCTGTATCCCAAAAAGATCATAAAAAAAGGGAAAAGAACACATGTGCAAAAATGTTTGTAGCAGCTCTTTTGGTAAGTGATAAGAAATTAGAAATTGAGGTGGATGCCCATCAATTGGGGAATGGATAAATAAGTTATGGTATATGAATGTAATGGAATATTATTGTTCCATAAGAAATGATGAGCAGGCTGATTTCAGAAAAGTCTGGAAAGACTTCTATGAACTGATTGTACATGGTTAACCTATATCAGATTGTTTACTTTCTTGGGGAAGAAACAGATAGCAGAAGGAGGGAGAAAAAATTTGAAACATAAAATCTTACAAAAATAAATGTTGAAAACTATCTTTATATATATCTGGAAAAATAAAATACTATTGGGGGAAAAAGAGAGGCTTTTATGTAGGACACACAGAATATGATAAAATCTGTCTACCAATTGGAATAGATTCAATTTTACCTTTTCAAAAGCTTTTCATACAGTCTAAGGTCTATAATTAAAATTGTTTAGACATACTATATTTTAATAATAATAATAGCTAACAGTGTTATAATACTCTGTATCAGGAACTGTTCTATATGTTTTATTATCTAATTTGAGCCTCACAAGGGTTCCTTCCCAAGCCTAGCAAGATAGATGTTATACTAATTTTTACAGATGAAAAAAACTGACTCAAACAGAGGCTAAATGACTTTCTCAAGTTTATACTGCTAGGAAATGTCTAAGACTAGATTTGAACTCATCTCCTTGATTCCAGACCTGGTTGCTTTATCCACTGTGGCACCAAAATCACATCAAGGGAAATTGGATTGAGTGAATCCAAGTAATAGATTTTTATTGACGTATTTTGGTTCCTTAGATTTTCCTTTCCTTCTTTTAAAACTATCATCATATGAAAAATATGCTCTAAATAACTATTGATTAGAGAAATACAAATTAAAATAACTGAGGAACCATGTCACATCTCTTACAACACTTTGTAAGAGGAAAAAAGAAAAAAATTCAGTGAAATCTATCAAAACATTAAAACTATCTGACATTAAATGTTCTACACTATGAACACATGAATTCTACACTAAATTCATAATCCAGGGGTCCTCAAATTATGGCCTGTGGGCCAGATGCAGCAGCTGAGGACGTTTATCTCCCTCATCCAGCGCTATGAAGTTTCTTTATTTAAAGGCCCACAAAACAAAGTTTTTGTTTTTACTATAGTCCGGCTCCCCAAAAGTCTGAGGGATAGTGAACTGGCCCCCTATTTTAAAAGTTTGAGGACCCCTGGACTGTAGACCTTTCACCCCTGAAAAATAAAAAACAATGGAAAAATGTCTTTTCATATCTCTTTTCTGGAACCAAGTTTGTTCATTATATTTCTGCACTATTGGATATGGTTATTTTATGGTTGTTCTTTCTATTTAAATTGTTGTATATATTCTTGGTTTTATATTTATCAAGAATATAAGCTCAAGAATCTTTAAGTCTTTTTTATTATTATTATTTTAAATCTTATCGTTCTTGGGCTCACAGGTCACAGCAGATAGCAACTGTAGCCATGAAATTAAAAGATACTTGTGTCTTGGAGAGAAACCTGTGGTAAATCTGGATAACATACTAAAAAAGAGAGACATCATCTTGATGACAAAGCTCAATATAGTCAAAGCTATGCTTTTTTCCATTATCAATGTGTGGCTATGAGAGTTGGACTATAAATAAAACTATGTATCACCAAATCAATACTTTTGAATTGTGATTCTGGAGAAGACTTTTGAGAGTCACTTAGACAAAAAGGAGATTAAATCAGTCAATATTTTAAAAAATTAATTCAGGACATGCATTGAAAGGTCAAATACCCAAACTGAAGCTTAAATGCTTTGGCTATATAATGAGAAGATGGGAGTCATGTGGGGGAAAAAAATCCTGATGTTGGGAAAGACTGAAGGAAAAAGGAAAAAGGGACAGCAGAGGATGAGATGGAGTCATGGAAATAATGAACATAAATGTGGACAGACTTTGAGGATAATGGAGTAAAAAATAATAGAGTAATAGAAGGGTCTAGCACGCTATGGTCTATGGAATGACAAAAGGTTGGATATGACAGAACTGAAATCTTTTTCTTTTTTTAAAATTTTCTTTTCTTGTTATGAATTTAAACACTGAAAAAGAATTTCCAAATATTTGACAAAACACAAGAGTTATTCATAAAAGTATTTCTCCATTTCATGCCACTTTTTTTAAAGTTCATAATACTTTTTAAAAATTTTAATAAACAAAACTAATTTAACCAAAACTAAAAGGAAAGCAGAAAATTGGGAGGGAATTACAGCAAATATCTTTGATAAAGTATCTCATATATTTGACTCAAACTGATTCAAATTTATAAGATTATAAGTCATTCCACAACTAATAAGTGGTCAAAGGGAGAAGAATTCAAAGCTATTATAATATGAAAAAATGCTCTAAATAGCTATTGATTAGAGAAATGCAGATTAAAATGACTTTGAGGTACCACATCTATCACATAAGCTAATATGACAAAAAAGAAAAATGATAAATGTTAGAGGAAATATAAAAAAACTGAGACACTATTGCACTATTGGGGAAATTGTAAATTAATTCAGCCATTCCAGAGAGCAATTTAGAATTATGCACAAGGCTATAAAATTGTACATACCTTTTGCTTCAGTAATACCACTGCTAGGTGTATATTCCAAAGACATCCCCCAAAAGCAAAAAGAACCTACCTGTACAAACATAGTTGTAGTAGCTCTTTTTGTAATGGCTAAGAATTGAAAATTGAGAGCAAATTCATCAATTAAGGAATAGTTGAACAAGATGTGGCATAAGATTGTAATAGAATATTATTATATTACCAAAAAATGATAAGCAGCATGGTTTCAGAAAAACCTGGAAAAATTTACATGAATTGATGCAGAATAAAGGGAGCATAGCCAGAAGAACATTGTACTGAGGAACAGCAATATTATACAATGAAGAACCATGAATGACTTGCATTCCCAGCTATTCCCAGCAATACAATAATCCAAGACAATCCCAAAGGACTCATAATGAAAAATGTTATCTGCATCAGAGAAGGAACTGATGCCATTTGAATATAAACTGAAACATCTTATTTTTTTCTCTTTCTTTCTTCCTTCCTTTCTTTCTTTCCTTTGCTTGAGTTTTCTTAAACAAAATGACTAATATGGAAATGTTATACATGATTGCACATGTATAACCTATATCAGATTGCTCTTCTCAGGGTAGGGGAAGAAGAGAGGAGGAGGAGGGATAGAAGCTGGAACTCAAAACATTTTTTAAAATATCAAAATTTGGTTTTTACATATAATTGAGGGAAAATAAAATTTAACTTTTTTCAAAGTACATAATAATTCCAATGTTATATTCGAAATTGTCCTTTTTTTTTTTTGGTGCTTTCTTGTGATCTTTTTTCTATTTCCTTCTATGTCATCTAAAAATGTTTTAATGACTTTCTTTCTTTTTTGTGTATGTCACTGCTATGGTTAATGTTTATTTTCCTAACCAATACTCTTCCCCAATAAAAAACTGAGAGAAATTTTAAAAAAAGAACCCAACCTTCTAACAATAAGCATAGTAAACAAATTCACATAGTGGTCGTATCTAAAAATTTAAGTCTCTTCTGCATCTTGAATTTATCACTTCTCTATCTTGAGATGAATAACATACATTGTAGGTCATGTGGACATATGGCTGTTTTTCTTTATAAAGTTTCTCTTATAGTAATTATTCTCTATTTCTACTCACATACTGCATCAATTATGCATCCCAGGATTTTAAAAAATTTCATCACTTCTTAACTCCATAATAATATTTCCTTTCATTCATTGTTCATGATAGTTGATAGTTGATAGGTATTCTCTTAGATTCTAATATATGACTTTTTTTTCCTTCTTTAATTTCCATTCCTGATCAGAATCAGGACTATGTTTTAATTGCATCTCTTAACTATTCCTTTTCCTGTAATATCCTCCTTTTAAACCTCACATCCTATCTTTATTTTTCCCCCTTTGAGCTTGATTTCTATACCAAATTGTGTATGTTCAACTCTTCTTTGTTACTCAGATAAGAGCGATAATCATATGATGCCTCCTTTCTATACCCTTCATGTTTGTGTACTCTGCATGTCACACACTCCAATTAAAAGAATTAAAGAGAATTAAGATCCACACCCTTCTTGCTCTTCTTTACACTAATATAATACCTTTTACCTTCCTTTCTCTTTCACGTCTTAGCATCCACAGAATAGAATCAATCCACTTCCTGTTTTTTTTTTTTGTCTGACTCCTTCAATACTCAGTGAAGGTATTAAGGTTCTAAAGGGATATTGTTTCTTCTCACCTTGTTACAATATCGATTCTGATCAAAAAGTTTTGCCTCCCTAGGTGTTTCTTGACTAAAGTATTTATACTTTATAGTTTCTACTCAGTGCTAGCCTTTTATCAGAAATTCTTGGAAGTCCTCCTTTCCATTAAAGGTCTATTTCCCCTCTAAGAAGAATACACTCAAATTTTTAAGAGTCAATTGTTAGCCCATATCTTTTGCCTTTTGGAATATTGTATTCCAAGATTTTGTTTTCAGGTCTTGTGTGATCTTAATTTTTTTTTATTATTTATTATTTTTATTTATTATTTGAACTGAGCCTCTTCTCCATCTTTCTCTACATGCTCTTTTTTTTTTTTTTTAAGTAGGAAGCCTTAGAATTTGTCTGACTTTTCTGAGACATTTTCCTTTTTTTTTTTTTTTGTTCACTATCAGTAGATTCTTTCTATTTCTACTTTTTCCTTTGGTTCTAATAGATCCAGATCATTTTCTTGTTTTATTTATTTATTTAGGAAATCTCTTGTGCAAGATTTTTAAAAATCATGTTTTTCAGGAAGTCCAACGATTTGGATAACCTCTTTCCCAGATCAGGAAGTTCTGGTATGAGATACATGACATTTTCTTCTATTTTTCAACCTTTTGATTTTGTTCTAATATGTATTGCTATCTCTTGGAATCACTGATTTTTTGTTTGGTCTGTTTTAATTTTCAGGGGCTCCATCATTTGGGCAAAGTTATAATTTTCCATTCTAAGCTATATCTCTTAATTCTATACTTCAGACCTTTAATTATATATATATATATATATATATATATATATATATATATATACAAATAAATAGATATAGATATAAATAGCTTAATTTCTTCTGGATATTAATATAATCCCTACAAAAATATATTTTCCCTTTGAGCCTCTACTTCTTGTTATTATGGTAATACTCTCTTTCTTGGCTGGAGATTTATGTAGTTCTGGACTTCTAATACATATTTATAGTGGCTGATTTTTTTAAGCTAACTTATTTTTCCAGCTTTAGTTCCCAAATTTGTCAGCGCCAGCTCTGCTTCCTACTGCACTTTTGTGTGCTGTTTGATCCTGCCTGTTCTCAATCTCATTCTCCTCTGTTTCTGAGCTGACTTCTATATTCCTCATTAAGTTAGGAAGGATAAATGTCACTGAAGAGTAGTTCTTCAAAACTAGATATACATGAACTACTGTAGTAATCATGCAGATTATAAAACAAAAATAGAAATTTAACAAACATAAAATGAAAATGAAATAACATTTTATCCTACAGACAATAGGAAGCTGCTGTAGTAATGGAGTACTATAACCAGAATTATACTTTAGGAAAATCCTGTGTGAAGGATACATTTGAGAAGAGCGACAACTAGATGGCACAGTGGATAGAGCACTAGCCCTGAAGTCAGGGAGATCTGAATTCAAATTTGACCTTAGACACATAATACTTATAAGCTATGTGACTCTGGGCAAGTCATTTAATCACAATTGCCTTACACAAAAATAATAATAATAATTTAAAAAAGAAGAAGAAAAGAGTGCTTGGAGTCAAAGAGATCAATTAGTAGAGTTTTGCAATAGTCCAGGTGAGGAAAATGGAGTAGGGTGTTAATTGAATAGAAGGAAGGGGACAAATATCCCATGCATGATCCTGCTTGGGTGGATCACAAGATAACTCCAACTCTGGAAATATCAATACAAGCATAGGTTTTAGAATTACAGAAAAACAGAATTGCAAAATTCCATACTGCTTATAATGATAATATAATATAATATAGTGGTAATATAATACAATATAATATAATGGTAATAACTCCCTTTCTTTATGTAATTCTCTCTTCTGTCATTTTTTCTCTTCTCTTCTCTTTCCCTTCCCTTCCTTTCCCTTTTTTTTTCTTCTCCTCCTAGTCTTTCTCCTTGTCCTTCTCCTCATCCTACACCTTGTCCTTCTCATCTTTCTCCTTCTTTTTCTCCTTTTCCTCCTTATTTTCTTCCTTCTCCTCCTTTCAGACATAGAGTTGGGTGTTATTATATTTATGAAAATTACTTTATAAATAAAATTTTTTGATGCCAGTAAATTTTGCTTCCTATGATCATTATGTTGTGGTAAGTTAAGACTAATGAGGTACAATAAAAGTTCGAAGTCTCTGATAGACAACATCACACAGTTAATATAAATTTCCAACTTGACATAGAACTAAATCATCCTTGATCTGAGAATAGCTAAGTCATTCCCCACTATCCATTGTCTATATGTAAAACTTTAGTTCTGGGCACTACAATTTGAAAAATTTAGGTAATTTAAAAAAAAATACCCATTTAAGTGATATTTTTAATTCAACAAAATTATTTAATTTTTCATTTCAAGAAGTAGTGGGTAGATTTCCTATCACTGAAAGTATCCCTGCTGAGGCTGGATAATCACTTGCCCAAGATTAGCAAGAGATTCATTTTCATCTATGAGTTATTCAGCATATGCATAGAGATTTTTCTTAATTAAAAAATTCTGTGCTGCAATGATCATAGGATTCTCATAGAATTTGAGATCATTTAATCTAATCCCTTCATTTTTCAAGTGAAAATAAAAAATAGTTAGATGTCTTGACCAAGTAGCAAGGTTTTCTGACTCCAAATTCACACCACTTTCCACTGCATCATGCTAAATAGAAAAAATTAACTACAATAAAGAATCAATTAAATTATAGAAAAGGTCAACTTCAAGTTTAATTTTGGCAAGCTGAGATCAAATAATTTTCTATTGAGTATTCGTTTTTGTAAAGATAGAACAATTTAAAACTGTATAACATGAATTATAAGTAGGGGTTATGAAGACACAGAAAATTAAAATGAAAGAATGCTGATTTCAGCTTCCCTACCACTCCCTTTTCAAAATATAGCAGAATATTGGGAGTCAATGAGCAGTTGATGACAAGTTCTGTCAGGTTGCAACCACATGACTGAAGATAATTGCAGTGATATACTGGAACTGATGCACTCCTCACCCACACACACATAGACTACTTATCTATGGGTTCATTTTGGCTGTTCAAATTTTTAATCTCGCAGAAAACATTTTAATGAAATATGCATTGTGTCTATTCTTTAATGAGTATGGAAATGAGGAATAGATATCACCAACTCTATTTTACTTGTAAAATCCTTGCTTTGTGATCACAAGATCCCTTATTACTATAAGCAAGTAAAGGAGCAAGTATTCTGTTGAACTGTATTGAACCCATCAACAGGATCAGGCTTGCTTCTAAAGCAAAGGCTTTGCATGAAATATGTGCTCAATAAATATTTGCTGGAGGAAAAAAAGGTATTAAAAAGAACAGTCCTTACAACAACCTAGGAGGTAGGTGCTATTATCTCCATTTTACAGGTAGGGAAACTGTGTAAAATAGAGGTTCAAGGTCACATAGCCAGTAAACATCTAAGACTGGATTTTAACTCAAATCTTTCTGATTCTATGGTCAGCATGTTATCTATCATGATCAGAAAACATCATTTCAATCTCTTTTAGAGATACAAATATTACCTAAATCAAAGAGAGAAGGCAGAGAAATATAGAACAATATCCACAAAATAAAGTATTATCAAGGCTACAATAAGATACTGGAAAGATTATACACTATGACCAGTTTGGATTTACATTAGGAATTCAAGATTGGTTCAACATAAGGAAGAATAAAAATGTAATAAATTATGTTAGTAATTTAAATAATAAGAATTATGTATGTCAATGTATGCTTTAAAAAAGGATTTTGAAAAAACACCTAATAATTTCTTATTAAATTTTTAGAAATCAAAAACATAAATGGGCCTTTCTTTGATATATAAAATAGTATTTATCTAAATCCAAGAGAAAACATCATATCTAATCAAAAAGTATTTGTTAGAGACCTTTCCAATAAAATTAGGGAAAAGCAAGGATACCATTTAACAAAAAACAAAGATCCAAAGATGACAACTGAAGGAAATCGCAAATGTTGCAGGGTCAGTGAGAAACAGATCTTCCAATATGCCCTGTGTGGATTGAGTGTACATAGAACTTACTCTGTGCCAGGCACTGTGCTAAGCATTTCAAAACCCTTTAGGTAGGTACTGTTATTATCCCTATTTAAAGTTGAAGAAATTGAGGCAAAGAATTAAATGACTTGTCCAAGTCACACAGCTTGTAAGTGTCTGAAGCAATAATTAAATCCAGGTTTTTCTTATCCCACACTTAATACTCTATCCCTTGCACTACTTAGCTGCCTCAGAAAGTAATGTTGCTGAGTATTAATGCTGAACAAAGATTTAGTGACCAGACTATAACAGATCACAGCAGAAAATGTAGGAGAGTTGAAACCAGAGGCAACTCCTGACCAACCAGATACTTTAGTTATTAAAGCTACTAAGGAATAGAAGATACCCATAGATTCTGTGATAGCCAGATTGAGCCATCCATAAAATTAATATTTGGACTAGAGGTTCAAAGATCTCTAAATGTTGATAGTGAGTCATTCACAAGGTCAGGAAGTCATGGGAGGAGTGCTGGAACTATTTGGTTTATAAACAGACTTACTCGTGATTTTAAAAAAAGCTATTATTTATATAGCTGGATGAAATCCACTTATAAACTTATATGTATTTCACCATGTCACGTAAACCTGCTTAATTAATGTGAGTAAAGTACTGATATACATATAAGTATATAATACTTTATATTTATCACTGATCTGTTTCTCTAGAATGCATTCTACAACATTGTGTTATTGTAAGACTACATGTGCTCTGTTTCTGCATGTGAAATAAACATTTAGTTTCTGTATACATTATAGAATTTTGTATACATATATGGAATAATATTTTGCATATCCATAAACATCTTGGTATATCTAATGATTTGCAAAAACTGCAAATTTTCCATTAATGGAAGAATTTAATAGGATTGGTCAGAGGACCCCTAATCATTTGAGTTCTCTCAACCAACTTGACAAAATAACTGGATATAAAGGATGGGTGACAAGATAATGAATTGTTAAAAGTTTTAATCTGTCAAATTTCATAGCTTGTAAAGTTCATGACACCTCGAACGGTTTGCATACTGAGTGAACTATTTGTAAATTATAAAGAATGAGAACCTAGGAGAGGGATATTCAGAAATGAGGTTTTTATGGGCTTGGGTAACCTAATATTATTTATCCCCTTCATTCTTCCTGGAAACATTTAACATGATGAATTTAATCAATATAAGGTAACTAGACATTGGCTGTCTGAAGGATAAACTGGTGCTCTTTAAAAAGCAAACTAAATAGATGTGCAGTGAATTGAGAAAGAGTTATCCTATATAGTTCATTGGAAATTGAGCTGTGGGAATCCAATCCTAGATTCAGGCCCAGGTAGCAGAGATGTTATACTTGTGAATAGCAGCATGAGCCAAAAAAATTAAAAATAAAGAACAGTAGTTATCTTCAGTGCTTAGCAAAGTGTATATATACTCATATGTGCTCATTGCTCAGTCTTCATGTGTGTTTTCTTCCTCCGGGTCAATAGGTGAATAATTAGGGAATTCCCAGATTAGAAAAGTTTGGGAATACCATCTTTTAAAATAGAACATTTTAACTGATGGTTGTAGGATGATTGTTATGATGGTTTTAGAGTAACCTAGAAGATGGAGTCAAGGAGAAGCAGTGATTAATCCTCCCACAGAATAGCAGAGGGTGTAATGAGAAATAATGGTGATTACATGATATCATCAGAATGCTATTGAAGTACAAATCATCTGACTCTCCCACATAAATAGGTATGGATACCAGTAGGAGCATAGGACTCTTGTTATAAACAATAAATTATCTAACTGCAAAGGTAGTCATAATTCATTTTTCAAAGTCAACTTTATTTATAAACCAAAGTAGGTGGCCACCTATATCCCTATAATGCAATACTTAAAGTATTTAGCCATAACTCTCCCCTAACTACATATATAAACTTTATAATAATAGAATTTGGAGCATCAATGGATAAACATGTATGTATGTATACATGATTCACATGCATTGATTTATATACATATATTTATATTCATACGTATAAATTAGGGAGCCATGTCCTAATTCAAAATAATAAATTTATAATGGTAGATTAGGAAGCATCAACAGATGATATATATATATATACACACATAGGCTTCATATATAATATATATATAAATACATATATACATACATATCTGTTTATCTATTTTGCCCTACATATATTCTATATGTATATAAATGTGTGAATATCAGCAGATGTATACATACTTATATCCGTTATAAATTATATGGTTCTATCATATCATATATAAGTTCTATCATTAAAAAGTTATTATTTTGAGTTAGGGAATACAAATATCTACTTAAATGTAAATATCCCATGGGAGGAGCAATTATTTATCAGTTATGCGACATTGGTCAAATCTGTGAGAATAAAGTTTATAGAGGAAATGGAGAATTATTAGTCACTTGGGATCCTAGACTTTTGACCTCTTGGAGGAGCTCATATACCTGCAATTACTACTAGATAGCTCATATTCTTGTTTTAGGACTGGTGATATTAAAAACAAAAACAAACCCAAAACTCACGTTTCCAACAGTAAGCTGTTTGACTTCTCCCATAATGTATTATATATACTATACCCTGCAAGCCACAGGATACTCTTTGATGATGTCTTTTTCTATCTTCTTTTTTCTCAAGTCCCAATCAACACTAGGAATCCCAAAAATACTCCTTCCAAGTCCCCAGGAGAGTGACAGGTTTTTTGAGACCAATAATTTCATCTGAACTATGTAACCTTTATTGGATGAGATAAGAAGTTTGACAAATATACAAGTACATCAACCATCCTATTGTTCTATATCTCTTCTCACTGTAACAGCCAAATTCCTAGAAAAAGCTGTTACTGCCTCACTTCTCCTAAAGCATGGAAAAAGTTTCTTGCCAGGTTATCTATGATGTATTAATTCAAAAAAAAATTTTAATGATGTACTTTTTACATCCCAAAATTGCTTCCCATCTCCTTCTCTAAAGGACCACCTGATTTAAGAAATAATTTTTTTAAGAAAAAGGAGAAAAATCAGCAAAACGGTCAGTACATTTTTAAAAATCTGAAGATATATGCATTGTACTATATCTGTGGACCTCCCAAAGAGTGATATTAAATTTCAATCTCCTATCTCTTCTTTAGAACTTTGCTTATTTTTTGTGGTTTTGCAAGTCTTTTTTTTTTTTTTTTTTTTTTTTTGGTTCATGATTATCCTTTCCATTAACACTGCTGTTGTCACTGAATATTTGTTTCAATCTGCATCATGCAAATCTTTCCATGCTTCTCTTTGTTCATTCACACTCATCACTTCTTGAACAAAGTTATGTCCCACTGATTATTATTGTTTATTAATATAGTAACATTCATGTGCAAGCAACTAGATGACTCAGTGAACAGAATTCCAGTCATGGAGTCAGGAATACTCCTCAACCTGAGTTCAAATCTGCCCTCAGACACTAGGTATGTGACCCTGAGCAAGTCATTTAACCTTGTTTACCTTAGAATCTCATCCACAAAATGAGCCGGAAAATGACATGACAAACTACTACAATATCTTTGCCAAGAAAACCCCAAATGGGACCACAAAAAATCAGATACCACTGAAAACTGAATAGCAACTATCATATACTACCATTAACCATTCCACAATAAATGGTTATCTATTTGGTTTTCTGTTTTTTGCTATTACAAAAAGTGTTGCTTTGGTTTATAGGGAGACTTTTTTTTTTTTTTGGCTGAGGCAATTGGGGTTAAGTGACTTGCCCAGGGTCACACAGCTAAGAAGTATTAAGTGTCTTAGACTAAATTTGAACTCAGGGCTTCCTGACTTCAAGGCTAGTGCTCTAGCTACTGCACCATCTCACTGCCCCAACTTTTTTCTTTTCAATCAGAGCCTTAGGGCATATGCTTAGTTGTGGCATTGCTAAATTCTGGAGTACCAACATTTTATTTACTTTATTTGCATAAATCCAAATTGCTTTACAAAATGGTTGTACTGATCCACCTATAGCACATTAGTGTGCCTATCTTCTCATAACACTTCCAACACTATCCCCATCTTTTGTCATCTTTTGCCAATTTGAAAAATCTGATGTGAAGCCTTAGGTTTTATTTGACTTGGTTTGCTAATTATCAATAATTTAGAGCATTCTTTCAAGTGACTATCCATATTTTGTAATTCTTTCGAGAACTGTTCATATCTGGTTTAGAATATATGCCATATCTCTGAAGGGTATATGAACTCATTCACATCTAATTTTTTTGCTGTTGCATGATTCATTTGATTTATTGATGAATATAGTTTACTTTGTTGTTTTAAATTTAACTTATGCTAGACTTTAGTTTTCCCAGCAGTTTTTTTTTTCAAATAGGGAGTTTTCCTAAATAAATTTTTAATAACAAGTTTTTTCATTGATCCAACACTGTGCTGTGAAGTCCCATTCTCATTCTTTTCTGGCTAGTCTGTTCCACTGATCTACTTGTCTATTTTTTAACTGATATCAAACTGCTTTTGCTATAGATGTCTATAATGCTCTATTTCTATGTTAAAGAACTCTGAAATTCCTTTATCTGATCTCAATCTATTGCATTCCACTTCTTCTACTGCTTTGCAACCCCAAACATTATTCTGAAATCCTTGTATGATCACCAATCCCTGAGTTCCTTCCAAGGTAATCATCCCTTTCTTAGCTATATTCTCCTTCTTTTCCCATCTTAAACCCTTAAGGAATTAGTTCACCTCTATATTGTCTTTTTTTTCTTGAATCACTTGCCTCTATATGCTATCACAAATATTGTTCTGCCAAACCTCAGCCCTGGATCATTCCTACCATCCTATCCACTGCCTTCATACTGAAGAAAACATAAAACCAGATTTGACTATATCCACGGTAATATTCCATAGCATTCATATATCATGAATTATTCAGCCATTCCCCAACTGATGGGCATCCATTCAGTTTCCATTTTCTAGCAATTACAAAAAGCGCTGCCATAAACATTTTTGCACATGTGGGTTCTTTCCCCTTTTGGGGGTACAGACCCAGTTGATTCACTGCTGGATCAAAGGTTATGTACAGTCTCAATCTCTTCTTAACTTTCTATTATCTGATTTCTGATCTCACTATTAAACTGAAATTTCTCTTTCCAAAGTTACTAAAGATCTCTTAATTTCCAAATACAATGGTTTTTTTTTTTTCATCCATCCTCATCCTTCTAGACTTCTCTGTAGATTTGTCTTCACATCCTATCACCCATAACATTGTCAATGACCTTTTACTCCTTCAAAGTCCCTCTAGGATTTTGCAATACTACTCTCTCTTCATTCTCACCTACTTATCTGTAATTGTCCTTGACTCTTCAACTTTTCTCATCACTCATATCCATTCTGTTTTCTTTTAACTACTTGCATCTTATCTTATCACAGATCTTAACCCATCCAAGCTTTAGTTTGGATGATTCTTATCATCCCATCCAGTGTCATTGCTGATTCCCTAGCCTGCCATATCTTTAGGATATGGCCTGTCAAAAGAAAAACTTGACTACATCACCATTCTGATGCAGGTCTCAGTCAACTCACACATGGACTATTGCAATAGCTTTCTGGTTGGTTTCTCTTCCATAAATCTTTCCCCACTCCTGTTCGTACTCCACTCAGATGTCAAAGCAAAGCTTTAGTGTGACATCATTCTTCTAGTCAATAAATTCTAGTGATTTCCTATCATCATTAGAACCAGATATAGGATCCTATTTGGTATTCAAGGCCACCCAACCTCACTTTCTACCTCACACTTTGTCCCCCATATATACTTTAGTGGCACTTGCTTATTGTTTTTCCTAAAATCCCTCCACATCTCAGCTCTTGACCTTTCACTCACTATCCCCATGCCTGGAATATTCCTCCATCTTAATTCTAGTGCCTTCTCTCTGTTAATTATGTCCAATTTATCCTTATGTAGCCTTTTTATACATAGTTGTATAAACTCCTTAGATTGTGATCACTTTAAGAATAGTCTGTCTTTTTTTTTCTATTCTGTTTTGCTAGTGTTTTCCATAATATCTGATATACAGTAGGTGCTTAATAAATGTTTATTGACTGGCTACTGCTTTATAATATAATTTGAGTTCTGAAGTGCTATTCTCCCTTCATCCACATCTTCCCCCCATCCTTATTTTCATTAATATTTTAGATCTTTTTGTTTTTAAAGTGAATTTTGTTATTATTTTATAGAATTCTGTAAAGAATCCCTTGGATACTTGATTTGTGTACCATTGGAACTAAAATAAATTTATTTGCATTTTTATTATATTGGTACAAACCAGTCATGGGTACTGAATGTTTTTTTTTCAATAGTATTTTATTTTTCTAATAACATATAAAGATAGTTTTCAACATTTTTTATATTTTTGTAATATTTTGCATTCCAAATTTTTTCTCCTTTCCTTCTTTATCTTCTTTTCCCCAAGACAGCAAGCATTCTTTTATTGTTTATACATGTACAATCATTGTAAATATACCGCTGTATTTATCACATTGTGAAAGAAAAGTCAGAGAATAAAAAGGAAAAAAGAAAAATCAAACAAAAAAAAGATGAAAATGGTATACTTCAATCCACATTCATTGTCTATAATCCTTTCTCTGGGTGCAGATGGCATTTTCCATCCAAAGTCATTGGAATTGTCTTGGATCACTATATTACTGAGAAGAACTAGGTCTATCTATAATAATTGATCATCACATAATCTTGCTGTTACTATATGCAATATTCTCCTGCTTCTATCAATTTCATTCAGCATTAGTTCATGTTTAAGTCTTTCCAGACTTTTCTGAAATCAGTCTATTCATTGTTTCTTACAGAGCAATATTATTCTATTACATCCATTTACCATAACTTATTCAATAATTCCCCCGATTGAAGAGCATCTACCCAGTTTCCAATTCCTTGTCACTACAAATATTTTTGCACATTTTCCCCTTTTAGAGGAGTCCTTGTAGAGCATTGAAGATTTCTCCAATTCTTTAAGTTGTACTTTGAAAAAGATTCTTTACAATTGAATTTATAAAAAATATTATATGTGCTTTGATAGATATATCCTCAAGTGTTTTATGTTTATTATAGCTATTTTGAATAATCTCTCTCTCTCGCTTTCTCTCTCTTTTTAACATCTCTTGGCTTTTTTTGTTATTATATAGAAAGGCTGTTAATTTTTATGGATTTTAAAGGTTTGTTAAAGCTATTAATTATCTGAATTACTGTCACTGATGATTCCATAATATTTTCTAAGCAAATAGCAGGAAGAATAATATGTACATACTTTTCAAAAGGTCTTTATATTTCTATCTCTTTCGGATATTTTTTTTTGTTTGCTGGTTGGTTTATATGTTGTTTTTAGTGTAATTTAATGTTTTAGTTTGTTATAGATTTTTTTTTCTGCATCTATTGGGTTTTGGTTTTGGTTTTTTGTTTTTGTTTTTAGTTTAATTAATTATGATGATTGATTTCATATTTAATGATCATTGCCTCCCTGGTATCAACTTGATGATAATCAACTTGATAATAATGAATGATTTCTTGGATGAACTGTTGTAGTATGTTTGATAGGATTTTATTATAAATTTTAATTGAAATTCATTAATATTATTGGTTTACAGCTTTTCTTTTGTGTTCTATTCTTTCCTAGTTGAGGTATTAGGACAATATTTGTCTATTTAAAGGAGTCTGATAAAGTGTTTTCTTTCTCAAATTTTAAAGTATTGGTATTAGTTGTTCTTTAAAGATTTGATAGAATCCTCATAAATTTTGTTTTGCCTTTTTTGGTATTTTTGGTAGTTCATTTGTATATAAATACACCTTTTTAATATTGAATTATTTAACATCTCTATTTGGTTCTCTTAATCTGGATATACTTTTGAAAGCATTCTCTATTTCTTGTGTAGTCAGTTTTGTTACTTTATAACTGTGCATAATGATTCGGATAACTTCTTTTTATTCTAGTTTTGATGTGATTTCACCATGTCCAATTTATATTTTGTTGATATGATTTTCTGTTCTCTTATTTTTAATCACTTTGTCTAGTCTTATCAATTTTGTTAGTCTTTTCAAATGACCAGCTTTTACTTTAATTTATCATTGCTATCATCTTTTTAGTTTCCACTTTATCTTTTCCTCTATTAATGTTTAATCTCTTCTGTTATTATTTGAAAGATATATATTTTTATAATTTTCTTTCAAATAATTGTTATATAATTTGCTTTTTAACAATCATAATTTAATTGTAAGACACAGAGAAGGACAGAGAGAGGGGAGAAGGTAAGCATGGTATAAAAGTTGATTGGTTAAGGTCCCTGTTACTAAGACTCAAGGTTGGTCTGAAGTAATAACCTTTTTTACCCAGCTTTAGGGTTAGGGCTTTCTGCATAACAAGATTTGATGGATTAAGCTATTTTCAAAACAGGTTCCACCACAGGACACCATAGTATATTTTATTTTGGGTTACTTGCATTGCAAGTATTAAAGGAAGAATTTAAGTATACATAATGGAATAATTCTCAAAATGAAGTAGCTCTGGATCCACTCCCCCCCCCCCTCTTATGTTACTATGAAAACACAATATCCTAACTAAATTAGGAGCCAGGAAATATATTCTTATATGTGGGCTGGAGGACTGAGTAGTTGTGATAGAGGTTGGTTAGGAATATTCCTCAAGATTAGAGTTTCCAAAGATTTGAAAATCACAAATCAAAGGAAAAAAAGTTGACAGTAGTCATTCATTCTAAACAGGGCATGAAGAGCCTTTTTAGTTTCAGGGTCTATAAATGAGGGGATTTACACTTACATTAAAAAATTAGTATGTTATGGATATGAATATCATAGACAAAAAAATTACAATTCCAATCATCTTTCAATGTCATACAATTTGAACTTTAGCTAAAATTTAGTTAAGCAGTCATAATTTCATATATTCCTTAAAGAACAAACTTTGTGAAAGATTCTATAGGTAAACTAAGTAAGGTAACAGATTAAACTACTAGTTTACAAGTTCACAAAGGATTGATTGAGAGGAGAGATTTATATATGATAGTTGACAAATAATTAAATCACTTTAAGGAGCTCAAACTTCCCTTTGTCTTCCATTAAAGAAATATTAATAAGTTGACATTATTATTTCTATAAGTAAGTTTTGATCAGGTAAAATTAATATAATAAAAGACAAGCTTTCAGGTGATCAAAAATTGCAGGAGAAATGACCTAGATTTCTAAAAGGAATTTGTGCATATTCCTTTTTTTTTATAA
Organism: Sarcophilus harrisii; assembly: GCF_902635505.1. Classification (NCBI taxonomy): domain Eukaryota; kingdom Metazoa; phylum Chordata; class Mammalia; order Dasyuromorphia; family Dasyuridae; genus Sarcophilus; species Sarcophilus harrisii. Next base: position 240,313,775 of record NC_045428.1, read on the forward strand.
TAACTTTTTATTGACATAACCCATGCCAGGGTAATTTTTTTACATTATCCCTTGCACTCACTTCTGTTCCGATTTTTCCCTGCCACCCTCCACCCCCTCCCTTAGAAGGCAAGCAGTCCTATATATGTTGAATATGTCGCAGTATATCCTAGATACAATATACAATATACGTGTGCAGAACCAAATAGTTTTCTTGTTGCACAGGGAGAATTGGATTCAGAAGGTAAAAATAACCGGGGAAGAAAAACAAAAATGCAAACAGTTTACATTCATTTCCTAGTGTTTTTTTCTTTGGGTGTAGCTACTTCTGTCCATCATTGATCAATTGAAACTGAATTAGGTCTCTTTGTCAAAGAAATCCACTTCCATCAGAATACATCCTCATACAGTATCATTGTTGATGTATATAATGATCTCTTGGTTCTGCTCATTTCACTTAGCATCAGTTCATGTAAGTCTCTCCAAGCCTCTCTGTATTCATCCTGTTGGTCATTTCTTACAGAACAATAATATTCCATAACATTCATATACCACAATTTACTCAACCATTCTCCAATTGATGGGCATCCATTCATTTTCCAGTTTCTAGCCACTACAAACAGGGCTGCCACAAACATTTTGGGACATACTGGTCCCTTTCCCTTCTTTAGTATCTCCTTGGGGTATAAGCCCAGTAGTAGCACTGCTGGGTCAAAGAGTATGTGCATACCCCTTTTGCAGGCAAACATAATCATGAAACATTAAAGCCAAAGTGATACAATAATGATTACCAATATTAAATAATATCAAGTCTCCTTGTTATTAGTAATCAGTCTCCATGTCCATGTAATCATAAGCTGCATTTTGAGTCCCAGCTATTCCAAATAGTCATCTGGTCCCATAGAAATTCCTTTTGCTGTTTGATTCCAGGTGAAATCCATAGACTCTAACTATTTAGTAAATAAAGTTCCAGTTTATTCACAGGGTTTTAATATCTTATTCAGAAAATTAATAGTGCAATGAGGATATAAGTCAAAAGGATTCTACCTTTACCTAGACAAAGTTGTCCCCTCAACTTTCATAAGCACAAACAGAACTCAGCCTACACTTCCTTGGGGCAGCACATGGCATTTATCTTGAATTAACTTAATTATAAATCAAACAATCGGACCTTAAATTAAAAACTTAGAATATCGAATTATAATCCCAAGAGATTTTGCTCCCCAAAATAAAATTTCACCAATCTTTGCTTAGGGCCAGGCTATTATTGTTATTCTCAAGTTACAATAACCATTACACATAGAAGGTCTTTTAAGTTTAGACCCTCCTGGAGCAGAAATCAAGCATTTAGAAATTAAGAGCAACCACATTCTGAAGTTGCACAATACTATGAATATATGATAATTGATTCAAGGAAACTACAAAATGTTAGCTACTATAACATTTTACACTAACAGATATTCATATTGCCTATTATCCCCTGAGCACAAATAAAAATTTTTAAATATAAGACCTATAACTGCTAAATTTTCTCAAAAATAAGAATTCAACACATATCATATACTAACTACTATAATTTCATAATTGAAGAAACAATCTATCATTTAGAACTCACCCTTTAATACAAATTTTTAAGTCCTCCCATCTCACCTGGCAGTGGTCTTAGGTCCTCATCAATCCATTTCATTATTTTTGATGTTTCTTTCACAGGGTTAAAAAGATCTTTTGACCCTCCCCACATAGAAAGTCCCAACAAAACTCACAGATACAGACAACCTAAGAAACCCAAGTTTCTCTTTTTCTAAAAAGGAAGTTATCAACTATTTTATAACAAAATATGCCAAATTAAATATTTGAGTATTAAACTTTGTGACCACATTCTTCACCTGCTCCATTCATAATCTAACAGAATCCAGATTAAAAGAGAAGGTAGACAAGTCATACAATTGCATCATCCTCAGGGTATCATTTTGTCAAAGTGAGAGCAAGTCTTATATGATAAATGTCCTCCAAATTAGAAGCCTAACAAGAACATAACAATATTATAGATTTTAAAAGCATGACGTAAAAATTTTTCACCAATCAACTATCAAGTCATTTGAATGCATTTCTAAATCCTCTTATATAGAAATCAATTCTTCTATCAAGTTGGCACACTATCAATTGCATTCAAAAACCAGTATAGAATAATTAAACTCAACAAAAACAATAATAGCTAAGATTTAATAACACTTAGCATATGCCAGGCACTATGCTAAACATTTTACAATTACTACATCATTTGACCCTCACAACAGCTTTGGATGATAGGTGCTGTTATCCCAAGTTAGAGATGAAAAAACTAAGCAAATAAAGATGACATGGCTGACTTAGTGTTACAGTGCTAGTAAGTTTCTGAGATTGAGTTTTCTTTTTTTTTTCTTTATTAAAGCTTTTTATTTTTCAAAACATATGTGTGGACAATTATTCAACATTAGTCCTTGCAAACAAAACCTTCTATTCCAATCCCCCCCCCCTTCTCACACCCCCTCCCTTAGATGGCAAATAGTCCAATATATGTTAAACATGGTAGAAATAGATGTTAAATCCAAACTCAATTCCCACAGTCCTCTCTCTGGGTACAGATGGCTCTCTTCATCACTGAACAATTGGAACTGGTCTGAATCATCTCATTGTTGAAGAGGGACACATCCATCATAATTGACCCTCATATAGTATTGTTTTTGAAATGTATTATATCCTAGTTCTGCTCATTTCACTCAGCATCAGTTCATGTAAGTCTCTCCAGGCCTTTCTGAAATCATCCTGCTGGTCATTTCTTACAGAACAATAATATTCCATAACATTTATCTACCATAACTTATTCAGCCATTCTCTGACTGATGGGCATCCACTCAGTTTCCAGTTTCTGGCCTCTACAAAAAGGCTGCCACAAACATTTTTGCACATGTGGGTCCTTTTCCTTCCTTAAAGATCTCTTTGAGATATTGGCCCAGTAGAAACACTGCTGGGTCAAAGGGTATGCACAGTTTGATAATTGAGATTGAGTGTTAACTCAGGTTTTCAAGCATCTCATTTTTCAACTATCTCATCTCCATGTCCATATGTCAAATATATTTTGTATTAAGTTTAATTAGCTCAGTCTAATACTCCACTGAAACTCTTCTGTACAGATTTCCTTATACAAAACCAATTAGTTGCCAAACTTTCACTTCTTAAGCTACAAAATCTACTTCAATTTAGATGTAGCTACTGATTTACCTAAACAATTAAATTTTTCTGAATTTTTCAAACTAGCTTCAGTTCTGTTTACTCTCTAGAAGGTGAAATCAACTCCTGCTGTAATAATACAGCTTGAACTGCACGCTCTTAATCTTAATCCTAGCTACATAACTATAAAAATTCATTAATGGTTTTAATAATACAAAAATATTTAAACTCCAATAAGAAAATTTACAGGAAAAATATTACATTTCAGTTACAAGTTCTAGTTTCTAATATGTTCATAATCCACAGATTTCCACAAACCAGGAAAAAGAGTTCCTTTCTTTTATCTATCTTTATCTCAGCAATCTCCAATGTGTATGGCATCTTTTAATGAATTCTTAGATTCCATTAACTTCTTGAGACAATAATAAATTGTGCAGTTCATAAAATCTCGGATTTTTTTCACATGAATTATTAGCTAATCACATCTCCCTCATCTTGTACATGTTAAATTTTTTTACCCTTATTTATTTTTATCACTTATTTTAAGTGTACTAGGATAATTGAATGGATTGAGTCAAACTCCATTCCTTTATACTTTACTGAAATCTAGTTAAATCATGTTTGTAAACCTGTCAGCAAAGGGAAAAAAGTCAGTCTGACATAGCCTTTGCTTGCTTGAAAATTCTTAGTAATTGTCACTTCACTTTTTTTAAAAAAGATATTAAATTTATTTTAAACTTAAATACAAAATAAGATAAGAAAAAAAGACATTGCCACATATATAGCAGAACATGAGAGGATTAAATATAAAATAATATATTTACATTTCAAAAAAACCTATGTAAATCTCTCTAGTTTTTCTTTGCTTTCTTGTAAGTTTTCTTTTGTTCTCTGTTCTATACTTTTTTACTTTATTTCCCTCCTTTTCTCTTCTCCAAAGATGGTTACAATTAAGCATAAGTATCTATGTATCTATTTGAAGGCATATATTTATATATACATAGATATCCATAAACATACACATATACAATTACGCACGTGTATGTAAAACAATACTATGGTCATTTCTATTTATCTATTTCTCTGAAGAAGGATAACATCATCTTTTATAAGTCCAAGTCTTTTCATGTTTTTCTAAGTCAAGTATCTCCTCATTTTCTATACCACAACAACATCCCAACCTAATCATAATCTATCTGAGAGATTGTCTATGAAAGTTTTTCCCCAATTTTCTGCACTCCTATTTCTGGCTGCATAGGTTTTACTCATAAGAAAATTTTAATTTAAAATAATCAAAATCAACCATTTTACATTTCAACAATGCTTCACTTTTTTTTCAACAGAACTAATCATTAAATTCTTCTTTACCTGCTGAACAAGATTACTTTTTCTTCCATATGACAGCTCTTCAAACACTTGAAGACAGTGGATATTTTGTCTCTTCCATGGTAAACATTGATAGACTTTCCTAGTTCATTAGACTGATCTTCAAATACAAGTTCAAAGCAATTCACATTAACAAGAACTTTGTTTTTAATAAACAATTATTATTTTATCACTACTGCTCTACCCCACTCATATATCTTGCGCATCTTAGAGAACAGAGGGTAACCATGCTAGTAGAATTGAAGAACATGGCACTAAACTGAAACATACACACACACACACACACACACACACACACACACACTGTCCCCAGCAAACTTTATATTAATTGTTATGAAACTTCAAAGTCACCCCATTGATCACAAAAATTGTGTTCCAGAGAATAGGGTTCTTTACCAAATAGCAATTTAAAAAATGGAATAAAAGTTATGAACATCTTTGCATTTATTTATATCTTTCACGCCAAAAGAAAGGCCTAGATTTTGTGTGCAAGAATTGATTTACGATGAGCTGATGCTGTTGTCATCTAATAATTCAGGACAAAGTATGAATCACACATGTTCCCCCTTAAATAAATTGTGGAGTCCTTGAGGGCAGAAACTATTCTTTTCTTTGTGTAGTACATATATGCTTGAGCATGCATGCGCATAAACACCCACACATATGCCTGTGTAGTTTTGCCCTTAAAGCCCCAAAGCATGGAACTTTGCAAATAATAAGCCCTTAATAATTTTTATCGATTTGAATTTAATTGGATGGGAGAAATTTAAAACTTAAGCAAGAATACAAAGTCTTTATTAAAAAAATTCTACTTTTATATATTAAATTAAAAGAAATAAATAAACTTGGAAAGGGAGGAGACTTCTAAACACACTCAGAAATCTTTTTTTAGGGCAAACTTTCTTTTTTGCACCTGTGGTCAATTGTTTGGCACAACCTCATGTTTCAAATCAGCTGAATTATTGTCAGACAGCTAACATTACCTTTCATGGACCACTCCTTTCTCAGCTTACTTGAAGATCAAATGACACATTCACAGTGCTGTAAATAAGGGAGTTGTTTTGTGTACTCAGTTCTTACTGGAAGTGCAGTTATTTTTAAAAAATCGAATAAGCAGCTCACTAAGTATGTGCCAGCAGGTTTGCTTAAGGGGGTGATGACGTCTACAGAGGTGTTACAGATTGAATCAAGAGTCAAAGTATTTCACAAGATAGTAATTATTGTTTCCTGCCTGGTAGTATTTACAGAGAAAACTCTTACCCCTATTTCTCAGAAGCTTGATAGTTCTCTTGTAAAAAAAAACTAACTCCAGGATAAAATTTCACAGCGCTGTTTCCAAACCCCTCCTTCTTGTAGCTAAATTCAATTCTGAGACTGTGGGAACAAGGAAAATTGAGCTAAAGCAATTACATAGATAACTGTTGCCACAAATGGAAAACATCTGTAAAGATTTTTTTTTAAACCATCTGAGTGATGATAGAAATTTGTTACTGCCTAAAGTGCTAAAAGTCATATCAGTCCCCCTTTCACTGACCAGTTAACAAATCATTACATATTGACTAAGTGCCTTCTATGGGCTAAGACAAAAATGAAACAGTGGGGTAGCTAAGTGACTCAGACATTGGTCTTGGAGTCAGGAGGAGCTGAGTTAAAATTCAGCCTCAGATACTTACTAGCTGTGTGACCTTGGGTAAATTCATTTAATTCTGATTGCATTCAAAACTTAAAAAATGAAAATGAAACAGTCCTCATTCTCAAGGAACTTAAATTCTTTATTAGGAGACAAAATGCATAGTGGTATATGTCTGATACTGATGCTTCTCCAAGGAAAACTTTGATTACTGTCCAAAGGTAAAGGAAGAGGTTAGGCTTATTTTGTTTTACTTAGAGAAAGTGGATGTCAGATTAGAATTGTATTTATTTATTCTCTTGAATATTGTTAGTCTAGGGCAAATAATTTTTAGATTCAAACTGTGTTCTTAATTGCTATCACTTAACAACAAGTCACCCAAGTTACAAGACTTGATTTTTCTCTAAACAAATGGGAGTTTCACAATGAATTTACATAACAAATAGTAAATAAACTCACGTAACTAAATCAATAACAAAACAAAAATCAGAGAAGATATTTGTGTGTGTGTGTGTGTGTGTGTGTACTGATGTCAGGGAAAACAAGTACCTCTAGTGTAAAGGCTATGAAGCCCTTTTCAGAGCTGCTTTCTACCTTTTGTGTCCACCTGCCCCCCAGCTCCCACTTTAGCTCCAAGAAGCTGTAGCATGCATAACAGTCAAACCCTGGCAAACCATTTCAGTAGATGAGTAAAATCAGGTTAAGGGTAACCTAGGGGTTTCAAATCCAGTGGTGAGTTATTTGGGTATCTACACCAAATATGTAAAAATTTTCCCTGGCAAGATGTGAACAATTTGTTCTAATGGGTCATGAAAGCAACTGGAGCATTTAAAGCTCAGTCAGGCATCAAAGCCACCAAAGTCATTCAGTACATCTTAAATCATCACCAGTCTTCTTTGGTCTAGTGAGGTGGAGGTCTTCACACAACTTTGCCTCACAAAAATCCAGTTTATGTGCGAGTCAAAAGATATCATCCATACCATTTTAAACCCCAACATAGTGATATGATTTTGTTTTTCTGCAAATATAAAGAACAATAACAACAACAACACACACACACAAATGAGAAAGAGAGACAAAGACAGAAATCTGGAAGCCAGAAGAACAATAAATAATCTTCACCAAGTAGGAGAGACTCATGAAAATAGACTTTGAGGTAGGAGTTATAAACATATCAAAAAAAGCTTTATGTAGAATGTGGCATTTGAAATGAATCTTAAAAGAAAGTAGAGAGCTTTAGAAGGTTTGAGTAAGGTGTATATCTAAATCATGAGAGACAGCCAGTACAAAGGAATAGAGATGGAAGGTGGAGAGTTGTGTATAAGGAACAAATTTTTTTTAAAAAGAAGAAATAAAATCAAGTTATGCTGAAATTAATTAATAGTAAGACACATCTTTTTTTAAAAATTTTTATTATTTATTTTTTTAACATTCTGTTTTTTTATTGAGTTTGAAATTTTCCCCCTTTTTTCCATATCTCACTCAAGCAATATGTCAACTATACAAATGAAATCATTGAAAATATATTTTCATATTAATTATATTGTAAAAAATCAAAAGCAGAGCCAAGATGGCAGAGAAGACACACTTGTCATTCCAAGTTCCTTTCCTACCCTCACAACTAATTACCAAATTTAGCCTCAGAAATAGTGCTTGACTGACAAAATCCACGAATATTGGGAGTACAACAAATTACCAGCCAAAGATAATCTGGAAGATTGCCAGAAAAGGTTTGTCCTGATCAGGGGAGCAGGCCAGCACAGCAAGGAGGTAAAACTCAGAGAATAGCACACTGAGCGAATTGGGGTGGAGGTAGGGGGTAGGGATATGGGTAGGAGCAGTCTCCATGGGTGGAGATTTTGCAGGGAGGACTCTACCACAGGATGGCTGCTCTAGTTTGATTGCAAAACAGTAGATCAGCAGAGAAGTTACAAAAAGGCCAAAGATAGTGTCTACTCCAAAAAACACTAGAATCTAACAAGGTCTGGCTACATCCACCCAGCACCGGAAGTGACTCAGCATAGACTATAACACAGCTGTGCAGCCCCATTCTGCAGCCAGGGGCTTTTGTCCGGGGCAGCCAATTTCTACATGGCAGGGGGGCTCTTCCCAGGAAGCCCACAAATCTGCACAGGAAGGGGGATCTGCCCAAGGTAGCCACAAATCTGCACAACAGGAGGGCTCTGCCCAGGGCAACAGTACTTCTGTAGGGCTGCTGAGCTTCCCAAGGCAGAAACACTTCTGGTGTGGGGCTCTTCCTAAGGCAGCCACTCATCCGTACAATGGAGGATCTTCCCAGGGAAGTAGTACTTCTGCTGTGTGGGGCTCTTCCCAGGGCACTTTCACTGTTCAGCTGCTCTTAGCAGCCCATTTGCAGGATAGCTACTGTCCATATATCTATCCCTGCTCTGCAGAGGAAACTGGTAACCCCCTTTCCCTGAAGGCAGACCCTAAGGACTTTTTTAAAAAAATGAATAAAAAATCCAAGTCTACACTAACCATAGTTAGCTTCTATACAGAAAGAGAGCAGGTTTTCAACCCCCAGGAGACTAATAGCAGACAATCTCCAAACAAAAACCCCAAAGGGGGATGTAATCTGATCCCCATCACACAAGGCTCTCCTAGAAGAAATTATGAAAGATCTTAAAAGAGAGCTAGAAGAAAAAGGGGGAAAGGAAAGAGAAGCTCTGCAAGAGAGTACAGAAAAGGCATATAATTCACTTAAAGAAAAATTTGATAAAGTGGAAAAGGAAAACAACTTCCTGAAATATGAATTGGAAAAGGTAAAGAATTCCCAGGAAATTTGTGAATTGCATTTGTGAATTGGAAAAGATACAGAACTCCCAGGAAAGTAGGATTTATGAATTGGAAAAAAAAAATAACTCAGTAAAAAAAAAAAAAAGTTAGTGAAATGGAAAAAAAATTCCATAGAGCAAAACAATTCACTTATAAACTCAATTGGACATATAAAAATATGTCCGTATAACATATAACATATAAAAAAGAAGTAAAAAAAAGCTAATGAAGAAAATAACTCATTAAAAAATCAACACTGAACAAATAGAAATGAATGATTCAATAAGACATCAAGAATCAGTGAAGCAAAACCAAAAAAAAAAAAAAAATGAATAAGTGGAAAAAATGTTAAATATCTACTTGGAAAAACAACAGACCTAGAAAATAGATCTAGGAGAAATAATTTGAGGATTATTGAACTTACTGAAAATTATGATGAAAAAAAAGAGCCAAGACACTATTTTACAGGAAATCATCAAAAAGAACTGCCCAGATGTAATAGAATCAGAAGGTAAAAATAAGTATTAAAAGAATTTGTTGAACACCTTCTGAAAAAGACCTAAAATAAAAACTCCAAAGAATATTGCGGCTAAATTTCAGAATGACCAAATTAAGGAAAAAATGTTACAAGCAGCCAGAAAAAAAATAATTCAAATACCGAGGAGCCACAATAAGGATCACTCAGGATCTAGCTGCTTCCACATTGAAAGGTCGAAGGGTCTGGAATCCAATATTCCAAAAAGCAAAAGAAGTTGGAATGCAGCCAAGAATAAACTATCCATCTAAGGTGAATATTTTCTTCCAGGAAATAAGATGGACATTTAATGAAATAGGTGAATTACATTTGTTTCTAATGGAAAAAAAAAAAAAAAAAACTAAACAAAAAATTTGATCTCCAATTATAGGACTTAAGAGAAGCAGAAAAAAAGTAAAACGAACTCTTGAGACCTGTATTTCTGTTATTTACATGCATAAAGAGTGCATGTATAATTTGATTTTACTGATATAATATAAAAAAGGGGAAGTAGAAAAGAAAGAGTATCAGAAAAAGGGAAAAGGGAAGATAAAAAGAGAGAAACTACATCTCACAAAGAGGCAAAGGAAACCTATCATATCTGAGGGAATATAGGGAGGAGGAGGAACATTGTGTGCATCTTACGCTCATCAGATTTGGCTCAAAGAGAAAATAATTGACATATTTGGTTTACAGAGAAACTTCTCTCATCTCATTAAAAAGTGGGAGAGGAAAAGGGAAAAGGAAAAAAAATAATAAGGGAAAGGTATAAGAAAGGGGGAGGGATTCAAAGGGGGTGGGAGGGATTCTAAAGAGAGAGAGCTGCATGAGGCAAGTGGTGCCCATAAGTTTAATACTAGGGAGGGGGGTAAGAGAGGTAAGAAAAAGAAAAGCATAATCTGGGGATGATAAAATGACAGGAAATACAGAATTAGTAATGTTAACCATAAATGTGAAGGGGATGAACTCTCCCATAAAGTGGAGGCAGATAGCAGACTGTATCAAAAGCCACAACCCTACAATTTGTTGTTTACAGGAAATACATTTAAAGCAGGGTGATACATACAGAGTAAAGTAAAAGACTGGAGCAGAATATATTATGCTTCAGGTGAAGTAAAAAAAAAGCAGGGGTAGCCATCCTTATCTCAGATCAAGCAAAAGCAAAAATTGATCTAATTAAAAGAGATAAGGGAGGAAACTATATCTTGCTAAAGGGTAGCATAGAAAATGAAGCAATATCAATATTAAACAAATAGGCACCAAGTGGTGTAGCATCTCACTTCCTAAAGGAGAAGTTAAGAGAGTTGCAAGAAGAAATAGACAGCAAAATATAGTAGTGGGAGATCTCAACCTTGCACTCTCAGAATTAGATAAATCAAACCACAAAACAAATAAGAAAGAAGTTAAAGAGGTAAATAGAATATTAGAAAAGTTAGGTATGATAGATCTTTGGAGAAAACTGAATGGAGAGAGAAAGGAGTACACTTTCTTCTCAGCAGTTCATGGAACCTATACAAAAATTGACCATATATTAGGACATAAAGACCTCAAAATTAAATGCAGAAAGGCAGAAATAGTAAATTCATTCTTTTCAGATCATAATGCAATAAAAACTACATTCAACAAAAAGCTAGGGATAAATAGACCAAAAAGTAATTGGAAACTAAATAATCTCATCCTAAAGAATGATTGGATGAAACAGCAAATCATAGGCACAATTAATAATTTCACCCAAGAGAATGACAACAATGGGACAACATACCAAAATTTGTGGGATGCAGCCAAAGCAGTAATAAGGAGAAATTTTATATCTTTAGAGGCTTACTTGAATAAAATAGAGAAAGAGAAGATCAAAGAATTGGGCTTGCAACTTAAAAAGTTAGAAAAAGACCAAATTGAAAACCCCCAATCAAATACTAAACTTGAAAATCTAAAATTAAAAGGAGAAATTGAAAAAAATTGAAAGTAAAAAAACTATTGAATTAATAAATAAAACTAATGTTATGCCAAAGTTGCCTTTTAATGGGGTGACCAGCTCCTCCAATTGTCCTATTTTGTAATTCTGCCTTAGGTTATGACCATCCCCTCTTAATGGTTGAAATAAAGGTTTTATAGACGTTCCTTAATGTCATTAGAATATCAGTAACCTCCTTCTATTAGGTTATCCCCACCTACATCCCTCCATTGTTGTTATTCCATAAAAGGCTCCCTGCCCAGAGATTCGGGGCTAGACTCTTTGAGATGATAGTCTCATCTAGCCCTAGGATCAACATGGATCCCAGTATTTCTCTCCATTTAATAAATTATTGAATTGGTCTCTAATCTCTGTCTTGCTCAGTTTCTTTGGCATTACATTAAGAGTTGGTTTTATGAAAAAAACAATAAAATAGATAAACCTTTGGTAAATCTGATTAGAAAAGGAAAGAGGAAAATCAAATTGTTAGTTTTAAAAATGAAAAGGGAGAATTTTCCACCAATAAAGAGAAAATTAGAGCAATAATTAAAAGCTACTTTGCTCAACTTTATGCCAATAAATTTGATAACCTAAGTGAAATGGATGACTACCTTAAAAAATATGGGCTTCCCAGATTAAAAGGAGAGGAAGTAAATTGCTTAAATAGTCCCATTTCAGAAAAAGAAATAGAACTATTAATCAACTCCCTAAGAAAAAAATCCCCAGGACCGATAGATTTACATATGAATTCTACCAAACATTTAAAGATTATTACTGTCAAGATTATCTGTCATCAATGAATTGAGGACTGGTCTTATTCACTATTGCCTCAGGAGTTTGATCTGTGGGAGTTTCCTGAGGCCAGAAGCTATCTGACTAAGGAGTGGTCAGAGAATGGATGCAGGAGTTTCCTGAGGCAGATTCCAAAGCTAGAAGATTTAGGACTATTGACTTATTGCTAAAACAGAAGCCCCCCAAGGTCAGGGACTATAAAATCATATTACATCAGTAGCACTATTGTAGCAAGTGGTAAATAGCAGATGCAGATTTTAAACACAGATGGCTAGGGTAAGGGGAATATGTATGTAACTATGCTCCAGAACCCAAAGCACTGGACTTAAACAGACTGAGTTGGATGACCCTGGGAAGATGACAGAATAACATCAAAAATTACTAGGTTTTCCCAAATTCCCACACAAATAACTTAGAATAATACCTCGGTGTGAACTAGGAGGTAAGAATAGTTCAGAATAGGTCAGAAAACTTCAAGCTTCCCAAATATCCTCCACAGAAGAAAAAAAAAAAAAAAAAAAGAAAAACCCCATCTCAAAGTGAAAATAGAGCAGGAGAAATAAATAAAAATTGGGACAAAGCAGTTGTTCTGCTAAGATAACTCTAGAGGACCTCAGAAAAGACTTGACCTTCAGGAGTTGAAGTCTGGCCTGAATGAAATGCAAATACCTCCAAGCTAGTTCCATGGAATCAATAAACAAGTCTTGGGTGCAGCTGGGTTTGGTGACATACTCAATCTCATGAACTTTCACCTCTAGGATAGTGTTGAGGTCAGATGACTTCAGAAGAAGATTGAAGGATCTTCGACTATCAAAAGATGCCAAGCATAGCGTGCTGGCCAGACTCAGTCATGACACATAAGATCTACATTAAATATCAATTATAAGGAACTCAATGAGTTGAAATTGTTTGCTTCTTATATGTGAAAATGTTATCAGTACTCTTATCACTGTCATCATTATTTGTGTAGTTTGAAAGAAAATCATGGACCAAGCTGTGTATGAGGGAGCAAATTCTAAAAAATAAAATTTTAGGGTGAGATAAAAAGGAGAAATTATCTCATACAATGAGGCATACATAAAAGGAAGAATTGATACAGAAGTAAGTGGGGAAGTGGATTAAAGAGAAAACAATATATACATCTAGAAGGGTATAAAAGTCTTCTAAATTTAGAAAAAGTAAGAAGGCAGTCTCAGCTTCAGAAACATGCAAGCATGGTCTAACATAAGGAAAACTATTAATTTGTATTTGTTATATCAATAGCAAAGGTAACAAAAATCATATGATTATTTAAACAGATGCAAAAAAAGCTCTTGGCCAAATACAGCACTCATTTCACTTGAAATCATAAGTATAAATGGATTACTCCCTAAAATGATAAGCATCTACCCAAGCAGCTATCCATCAATAATCATTATTGGTAATGAGGATAAGCTAGAAATCTTCCCAACAAGATCAAGAATGAAAGGACACCTACTATCAGTTATATTATTCAATATTATATTAGAAATGGGTAATTAGGTAATGAAACTCTCTTTTTTGCAGATGATATGATGATATACTTTGCTACTTCTGTTAATCTGGGCAATGTATATTTTTGTATTAATTACTTTCATTCAGACTATCAGATTTATTGGCACATAATTGGACAAAATATTTCCTACTCATTCTTTTAATTTCTTCTGCATTGGTGATAAAGTTATTTTTCTTTTTTGATTTTTCCCTTTTTTAAATCAAATTACCCAATAATTTATCTTTTATTTTTTACAATGCCAGTTCAGTTTTATTAATATCAGCTTTGGTTTTCAGGATTTCTAATTAGTGTTCAGTTGGGGATTTTTATTTGTTCTTTTTCTAGTTCTTTTACTTGCATGCCAAATTCATTGATATGTTCTTTTCCTATTTTACCAGTATAAGAATTTTGAGAAATAAAATTTCTGCTAAGTATTACTTTGGCCATATCTCAAATTCTGGTATGTTATCTTATTGTTGCTATTCTCTTCAATTAAATTATCTGTTGTTACGTTTTGTTTTTTGACCACCTTATTTTTTAAGATTAGATTATTTAGTTTCCAATTAATTTTAACCTATCTTTTCACTACCCTGTATTGAATGTAATTTATTGAATTATGATCTGAAAAGGATGCATTTACTATTTCTGCCTTTCTTCATTTGATTTTGATGTTTTTATGTCTTGATACATGGTCAATTTTTGTGTATATGGTGAGAAAAGGTATATTCCTTTCTATCCCTATTCAATTTCTCCATTTCTAACTTTTCTAAAATTCTATTTTCCTCCTTAACTTCTTTTTTTGTTAATTTTATGGTTAGATTTCTCTAATTCTAAGAAAGAAAAGTTGAAGCCCCCTTCTAGAATAGTTTTGCTATTTCCTCCTCTAACTTATTTTTCTCCTTTGAGAATTTGGATGTATACCATATGGTATATATGTTTAGTATTGATATTACTTCATTGCTTATAGTACTTTTTAGCAAGATGTAATTTCTTTTCTTTTCTCTTTTAACTACATTTGTTTTTGATTTTGGCTTGTCTGAGATCATGATGGCTACTTCTACTTCAGCTGAAGCATAATAGATTCTGTGTGTGTCCTTTGTTTCAAATGTGTTTCTTGTATAAAACATATTATAGAATTCTGGTTTTTAATCCATTCTATTATCCAGTTTTTTTGTTTTTTGTTTTATGAGATTCTATCTCTTTCATATTCACAGTTATTGTGTATTTCCTTCCATCCTATTGTTCTCCTGTTTGTCTTTCTCTCTCTCCTTTCACTCTGTCCCTCCTCAGTAATGTTTTACTTCTGATCTTTACTTTTTCTTTGAGTCAATTCTAATGAGAATTAAAGTCCAAGCATTGTCCACCATCCATCCTCCTATCTTCTCCTTCATGGTAATAAATCTTTTGCACCTTTTCATGTGAGATAATTTATTCCATTCATCTTCTCTTTTCCTTCTGCTCTCAGTGTAATCCTCTTTCTCTTCCCTTAATTTTTTATCTCATTACGCACACCTTTACTCCTTCTAACTGACCTATTAGTGATACAATTCTTTATCGTTGTTGTTGTGATTTTATACTTGCTATTCCTTATTTATTTACATTTTCAGTTCATACAACAAAAACAAGCATTTCCATAGTACAGTACAATAAAAAAGATAATTGCACATGAAATTGCAAATCTACCATGCTATCTTATAAATTTCTTTTTTCTCTGTTTTTCTTCCCTCTCCTCCCCAACCCAGATAGATAGATAGACAGACAGACAGACAGACAGACACACAGAAAGATGTGTAAAATTATTCCATATATACTTCTATTTATCAGTTCATTCTATGGATTCAGATAGCTTCTTTCTTCATATGTCTTTTATTTTTATTTTGTATATTTATAATAGTCAAAATGACTTAATTGCTCAAAGTCTTTCTTGAAACAATATTGGCCTTACTTTATGGCAATATTCTCTTGGTTCTATTCATTTAGTTCTTCATTTCATAAAGACTTTCCTTTTAGCAAGATGTAATTTCTTTTCTTTCCAACAATAAGATGATTCAAAACAATTCCAATAGACTTATGAAGGAAAGTGCCATCCTCATCCAGAGAGTGAACTATGAAGACTGAATGTGGATCAAAGGATAATATTTTCATCTTTGCTGTTGTTGTTGTTTGTTTATTTGCTTGGGTTTTTTTTTTTCTCGTGTTTTCTTTTGATCTAATTTTTCTTGTAAAGAACAACAAAAATGGAAATATGTTTAGAACTGCATATATTTAATCTATATCAGATTGCTTTCTGTCTTGAGGGGTGAGGGAAGAGTATAGAGAGGAAGAAAAATTTGGAACACAAGGTTTTACAAAGTTGAATGTTGAAAACTATCTTTGCATGTATTTGGAAAAATAAAATACTATTTTAAAAAATTTTCATGTCTTTCTAAGCTCATTGGACTTATCATTTCTTATAGTACAGTGTTATTCCATCACAATCATACACCACAACTTATTTAGCAATTCCCCAACTGATGGGGATCCCTGCAAATCTCAATTCTTTGCCACCACAAAAAGAACTGCTATAAACATCCCTTCACATTCAAAGTTATAATTGCGATTTGTGAATTTCCCTCAATCTTATTTTTACTAACATTTTTCTTAGCCTCTCTTTTTTCCTCTATCCTGTTACCTTATCTTCTCCCATGACCCTCCCTCCTCAACTTTATCCACCCCTCCTAAAGTCCCCTCCATTCTCTCCCCTGTTCTCCCAAATCTCAATCCATACATTCCTCTAAAAGTCCTTCCCTATCCTGTGATATAGATTTTAAGAATCACAAGTATCATTACTATTGAGACTTTTTTTCATGATTCTCTTGCATAAGTCTCATTTCTCTTCCCCCTCCCCCTCCCCCCTTCCCCCCCACCAATTTTTCTTCTCTCTCTCTTTGAACTCCTTTTTGAGTCATCCTGGAGTTGGGGGGTGGGGGGTGGGGGGGACGGTGTTGAGTTCAAATCTCATTTTTCTTTGGGGCTTTGCTCATAGGTATCTTGACATTAGTGTTCTCTTCTGAGTTTGTGTCTGATCTTCTCTGCCACATAATAACTTTTTATGATCAAATTCTTTTTGTTTTTTGCTCATCTTTTTTAGCCTTTTCCTTCACTTTCAAATTTGAGCTCTACTCCTGAGGTGGAAGAAAACTCCTTGTGTCAGAAGTCCCTAGCTCTTTGCCTGCTGTTGCACTGGTACTACCCTAAGACCCAAAAGGTACCATCATACATCAGACTCTGAGGGTCTGGTGTCTCATTGAGTATTGCACTAAAGAGGTAGAGTAGCATGGTGGTTGCTGATACTGCTCTTTGCTACAGGGTTCTGCCTGTTTGCCAGGAGAAATCCCACAGGAAGAAGTCCCAGCACTGGCCCTTGTCTTGGTGTTTGCCTACTTACCTGGTGTCTCAATGGGGCTCAAAGTTTCTTATTGGCTTGCTAGGACATTTCCTGTTCTGCATTGCTCTCCCCATTTACCTGAGTGAGACAAACCTTTCCTGTTGATTTTCCAAGTTTCTTTGGCTAAAAGATTGCAATTAAAAGAAATTTATATTCCTACTCAATTGACACTAGTGAAATCTAAAATTTTATATAGATAATTGTTTGTAATGAAATAATTGGGTGAGGGTTTTTATTTTGTTCTGTTTGGGTTTTTCCCCTTTTTGGCAAATTAACTGAGGTTCTAACTGTGTGGGGCTGATATTAGACCCCTTTCCCCAAATTAACTAATCAGAAATATCATCAGGTACAAAGAGAAAGCATTTATTTAGTTCTTGCAGGGAGAGGCTCAAGCATACCTGGGAGACATCTCAGCTCCCAACCTGTGCCAGACCTGACAAGTTGGAAGCAGGTTAAATAGCTAAAGATCCAAACCTTTTCATTCGAAAGACTAAAAGGAAGTAACCATCATTGACCAATGGTCACCAATGTTATCTGCTTCTTGTGGGTCACATCACTTCCTGTAACTTCTGTCACTGACTTAGGGTCTGACTTTTAGAGACCTCTAGACCTTGAGATCATGTAACTTCCTGCAACCTGGGGCCCAAGACTTCATCTTCCAGCTCTAAAGACTTCTGGGATCACCTGACATAGGCCTAGACTCAGACTTCTTGAGAAAACTTTCCATATAATAGGAAATAATAGAGATAGAAGTCCTACAATGCACCAGACCTATTTCTTTAATTTGGCATAATTTTCCTCTGTTGACATTCACGAAATACATGCAAAGGAAGACATTCAGCTAAAGGAGACACTTAACTTTCATTCATTTTTCTCCAGTACCTTTAGGAATCAAGTTGTCAATCTTTCCCTATCAATTTTTAAGAGGAATCTCAATGAATATTTAAGAACATCTCTGTATAGTCTATGGGAATCTACAAATGTAGTTAACTTCCTTGATATATTCTTTCATAAAGAGACTTTTACTCTAATCCTCAGAGTATAAAGCAGTTGATTTGAGATTCTATTGAATTCACATTCAAAGCAAGACATTCTTAAAATCACTCTGCTTTTATGAACATTCCAAGAATCAATAAGAAATAAAATTAGTGTTTTCTCTAAGGAACCAAACATTGATTGGAATATCTATTTCCTGCCTTAAGCAACTGGCTTGGGACACCATCTAATCATTTTCTCTTGTATTGCATTCTTCATATTAAAGGGAATTGTTAATTCATTACAAAAGCTTGGCAAAAAGTTGGAAGAAAGTATTATTTGCAACATATATTCAAATTTGTGTACTTTCTCAATTTACAAATTCCTTCATATTGATAAGATGTGGAAAGTGTTTCTCTGGTTTTCTATTGTACTATCCTTACTTATATTAAGAAAACCAGTACAATAAAATACAAAACAGTGGAAATAAAACCATTGGGTCAGTTACTCTATTTCAGCCTGAATGTACAATTCAATAACATCTTCTTGATTAAAGGTACTATTATTGTGTGAATTCTAATAAGTCTTTTTGCCAAGGAATTTTCCAAATCATTGAAGCCATTCCTTGAAGCCAAACCTGTTATTATATTAGAGAGCCCAATAAGAATGCATAGGAGTTGTCTCATGCTTTCATCTTGAAGCACCATTTGCTTTCATTTAACAAAATAGACATTCTCATTCAGAAAATTTCTCAACAAAGTTAATATTTTTGAAGATTGATTGAAATAGCCAGTTGGTTTACTTTGTCCAAAAATATACCCAGCCAAAATATTCAAAGAAAATATTATACATTCAATTTTAATTTTAAAAAAATCCTAACTGCAATCTTTCTCATATCTCATTCCAAATTGTTTACCTTTGTATTCAATATAGATAAATGTGTATAAATCAAGACATATTGAAGAAAGTGCTCCATAAACACAAGGTTTATCCCTGGTGCTTTTCCTTTATATTAAAGTGCATTATTAAATTAAGACAATACAGTTTTAATTAAAATGGAACCATTATGTTATATTCCAGTTATTCAATTTCAGCCTGAATGTGTACATCTATTTCAATTATATGTTCCATAATTTAAAAAAAAAACCCTCTAAATTTTGCAGTTACTCAAAGATTGCTGGTAAAAGCATGTAATGCCAAGATCTTCTTGCTTTATATTTCTGTCATTTGATTTGTGTTGAATCAAAAGAAAAATGTGCTGCTTCATGAGGACAATAGCCAAAGTCTCTTTGTCAAGTAATAGAGCAAATCATTGAAGCCATTCCTTGATTGCCGTAAGATTACCGAGCAATCATTTTAAAGTCTTTCCAAAAATCCTTCCTAAAAACTGCACTGTGATTCTTAGTAAGAAATGGACCCAGTGCAAATCAAAGGGAAGGGAGCTCTATATAATGCTTTACTCTAAAAGCAAGTGTGTCATCTACAAGGTTATAATATATCTCTATAA
Source organism: Sarcophilus harrisii (assembly GCF_902635505.1). Lineage (NCBI taxonomy): Eukaryota > Metazoa > Chordata > Mammalia > Dasyuromorphia > Dasyuridae > Sarcophilus > Sarcophilus harrisii. The sequence continues at coordinate 240,333,458 of NC_045428.1, forward strand.
GTGGAAAGTATTCCATAGAAAAGGGGAAAATCTGGTATGAGTCAGGGCACTTCTTTGACTTAATATCTCCCTTTCCTAAAGTTACTTTGTGTTACCATTAGTTTTTGTTTGACAAAATTAGAGTTATTTTCATTCAGGAAATTGCTCAACAAATTCAACATTTTTGGGATGTTGGATTAAGACTACAAACCAAGAGATGAACCAAATCAATTCCAATAGAGCAGTAATGAACTGAACCAGCTACCCCCAGGGAAAGAACTCTGGGAGATGATTATGAACCACTACATAGAATTCCCAATCCTTCTATTTTTGTCTGTCTGCATTTTTGATTTCCTTCACAGGCTAATTGTACACTATTTCAAAGTCTGACTCTTTTTATACAGCAAAATAACTGTTTGGACATGTATACATGTATTTAACTTATATTTTAACATATTTAACATGTATTGGTCAACCTGCCATCTTGGGGAAGGGGTGGGGGGAAGGAAGGGAAAAGTTGGAACAAAAGGATTTGCAACTGTCAATGCTGAAAAATTACCTATGCATATATCTTGTAAATAAAAAGCTATAATAATAAAAAAGAAAGAAAAAAAAAGATTGCAAACCAGTTTAATTTAACTAAAAATATTTCCAAATGGAATACTCAAAAATTAGTTTTATACAATAAATTCAATTTTTAAACATCCCAGTTAATCTTCTTTCTTCCTCTTGAATAATTTCTTTTTCCAAATGTTTGACCTTTGAATCCACTATATGTGCTTACTTATTAGGATTATTGCAAAATTCTCCAAATCAAAGAATATTCCAAATCATTTAAGGCATTCGTTAGTCCTAATAGACTACCGAGTAACCTTGTTAACACCTTCCCACCATTCCTTCTAAAAATTGCAATGTGATATGTAGAAGAGGAATGTAATATGGCCTAATGAAAATGAATTGGAGTTTAATATTTTTCTTTTGTCTAGATATGTTTGTGATATAATGTAATTATAGTGAAATATAATAATATAATGTAATATAACTGGAAACTACAGAAATTGAGTCAATATGCTATTATTCAAAACGTTTGTTTGTCTTCATTCATCTTTCCTGTTTTCATATTAATAGCAAGTAATTGTAGCTATGTTAGGTTTTATTTACCCAAATAAGAATTATGTCTTTCAGGAAATTTTCTAAAAGAAGTAAATACTTTTTAGATATGGAATGAGATAGAAAACCTAGTTAATTTGACTAAAAGTATTCCCAAGTAGAATACTCAGAAAGTACTTTTATATATTGGATTTAAATAAATGAAACAAATCTTGGCTTAGCTCAATTCTTCCCAATGAATGATTTGTCTCATTCCAGATGTTTTACCTTTTTTATCCACTAAATTCTTTTGTTAAAAAGAAAAACACCACAAACACAAGGAGTCTTATATGACATGTCCCTATTGTTCAATAGGCTTTTTCTTTGAATTGAAATTTCTAGTTGCATTGATGGAAACTATAAGATTTCAACTGAAAACTTGTGATGGAAAGAGCCAACTATATCCAGAAAGAGGACTGTGGGGATTGAATGTGGATCACAACATGGTATTTTCATTTTTTGTTGTTGTTGTTTGCTTGCTTTTTGTTTTCTTTTTCATTTATTCCTTTTTTGATCTGATCTTTCTTGTGCACCATGATAAATATGGAAATATGTATCGAAGAATTGTACATGTTTAACATATATTGAATTACTTGCTATCTGGCAGGAATGGGGAGAAAAAAGAACTTACATTTTTCTAGGGAAAGGTAACCTCCACCCTTAATTGTTCTTTGAGGTCCTTGTGAGTTTCAATTTTCTAATTTCAGTTTTACTTCTCCAATTTGATTTTCATAATTGTGGAACTCAAAATGCCCATCCATTTCTCATACCTTCATTTTGTCTATAACCTCTTCCCTTAATAAATCTATAAATCTATCTTTTTTTTTTTTAGTTTTATTAGTTTTACGGTTACAGTAGACATTACCTTCATGTTAAATCTTTCTGTTCTTCATTTTCTGTTTCTCACCCCTCCTTCTGATGACAGATATAGATGTTAAATATATTAAATATAAATTAGATAGTTGTACATGACTAAAGATGTTTGTGTACAAAAGGATCAGACTCTGAAATATTGTACAATTAATAATTCAGAGTCTGATTCTTTTTGTACAGCAAAATAATGTTTTGGTCATGTATACTTATTATGTATCTAAGTTATATTTTAATATATTTAACATCTACTAGTCATCCTGCCATTTAGGGGAGGGGGTGGGGGTAAGAGGTGAAAAATTGGAACAAGAGGTTTGGCAATTGTTAATGCTGTAAAGTTACCCATGTATATATCCTGTAAATAAAAGGCTATTAAATTAAAAAAAAAAAAAATATTGTACAATTAGCTTATGAAGGAAATCAAAATGCAGGTGTGCATAAATATAGGGATTGGGAATTCAATGTAATGGTTTTAGTCATCTCCCAGAGTTCTTTTTCTGGGCATAGCTAGTTCAGTTCATTACTGCTCCATTAGAAATGATTTGGTTGATCTCGTTGCTGAGGATGGCCTGATCCATCAGAACTGGTCATCATCTAGTATTGTTGTTGAAGTATATAATGATCTCCTGGTCCTGCTCATTTCACTCAGCATCAGTTCGTGTAAGTCTCTCCAGGCCTTTCTAAAATTATCCTGTTGGTCATTTCTTACAGAACAATAATATTCCATAATATTCATATACCACAATTTATTCAGCCATTCTCCAACTGATGGACATCCATTCAGTTTCCAGTTTCTAGCCACTACAAAAAGGGCTGCCACAAACATTCGTGCACATACAGGTCCCTTTCCTTCTTTATAATCTCTTTGGGATATAATCCCAGTAGTAACACTGCTTGGATCAAAGTGGTATGCACAGTTTGATAACTTTTTGAGCATAGTTCCAAACTACTCTCCAGAATGGTTGGATTCTATTCACAACTCCACCAACAATGCATCAATGTCCCAGTTTTCCTGCATCCCCTCCAACAATCATCATTATTTTTTCCTGTCATCTTAGCCAATATGACAGGTATGTAGTGGTATCTTAGAGTTGTCTTAATTTGCATTTCTCTGATTAATAATGACTTGGAGCATCTTTTCATATGACTAGAAATAGTTTCAATTTCTTCATCTGAGAATTGTCTGTTCATATCCTTTGACCATTTTTCAATTGAGAATGGCTTTGATTTTTTATAAATTAGAGTTAATTTCTATATATTTTGGAAATGAGGCCTTTATCAGAACCTTTGACTGTAAAAATATTTTCCCAGTTTATTGCTTCCCTTCTAATCTTGTCTGCATTAGTTTTGTTTGTACAAAAACTTTTCAGTTTGGTATAATCGAAATTTTCTATTTTGTGATCAGTAATGATCTCTAGTTCTGCTTTGGTCATAAAGACCTTCCCCTTCCACAGGTCTGAGAAAAGTATAAATCTATCTTTTGCCAAAGAAAATGGCCATTATGAATTCTTCTCATGACCAAACCCCAACTTTTGGTGCCCAGTATCATTTGGTAAAGACATCAACAACATCATTTTGGTCCTCTAATCATATCAGACATAAATTAAATAAGACAAATTGAAGAAGGTATTTCATAAATATAAATGATGCAGTCAGGGGAAATAAAATGATGCAATTAGTGGCAGTGCAGAGAGTTGTGGGAACCCCTCTTTGGTCAGAGGTGCAGGTCCAACTTGAAAAGAAGTCACAAACCCGAGAAGTTTGACTGGCAAAACAGAAGTTTTATTCTGTTGGCACTGAGAAGTCAGTCTTGCTAGGAAGACTGACCTGTGAGTTGTAAGCTCTTAGTAGAGAAATAAAGGTCTTAACCCTGAGAAGAGGGTGTTTCTTCACAGTGGGCAGGGTTCCTGGTAGGCAGCTGTGCCACTTCAGACCTCTGCAAACTTTGAGTTTAAAATTGTGTTCTTTTATAGGAAATCTGAGACCAAAGTTTCAATTAAATGAAATTATTACCCCCAGGCCTAGATTCCCAGTTGAATGAGACCACTTTAATTCAAAGTATGTAGGAGTGGTCCTGGACTAATTTTTAACTCAATAGAGAATGCAGCTAGTTCTACCAAGATAACAAAATGAAACTACTTATCTTGATTCCCTGAGGCAGGTCTCTCCTAGAGAAGAGTTTCTCAAGCATTTACAACCATGGCTTCCCCCGCAAAGTCAGAGGACAGTTTCGGGGTTTCCCTTCCCACCCCCCATCCCCCACCCCCCCTCCACCCACCCATCTCCACCCCACCCCACCCCCCACCCCTCATTAGCATCATGTAATATGTTCCCAGGCTTCAGTAAGCTTTTCCTTTGTACTAAAAATTTTTATTGGATTGAGAGAAATAATACAATTCCAATTAAATTGGAATCATAACATTACATTTTAATCACTCAGAATCAGTCTGAATGTGTTCAACCATTTCAATAATAGCTTCCTGAATTAAAACAAAACAAAAACAAACAAAAAAAAAAAAACCTTGAGTAAAAGAAATATCTGAGTCTGCAAAAACTGATAAAAGAATCAAGCAGATTCATGTTAAGATTTCCTTACTTTCTATGTGATAACAATTGTCTTTTGTACTGAGTGGTATTGATGTAATAATATAGGGGAGACAGCAATGATTTTGAGATTCCCTGATTTTAGGAGGGGCTTCTGTTCTAACAATAAATCAGTAATCCTAAATCTTCTGACTTTGGAGCTTGCCTTAGGGAAGTCCCCCTCAATCTAAGAACAATCTGTCTGATCACTCCTCAATTCACTGCTGACTGTCAGGTAGCTTCTGACCAAATTCTTAAAACAATAGTGATAATCTGTTGGTCAATGAAAACCAAATTCCAGAGACCACTCTCTGGTGTTGGCCCTACTGCTGGGCCATAAAATTAGCATGTCAATGATAGAAAGCTGGATAAAGCTGTTTACTCTCTCTTAGGACTTTGCTCATTTCTTTTAGAACTTAGCCCACTGCAACTAGCATTACAATTACAATAAAACTGTCCCCTGACTAGGAAATGGGTTCAAGCCTACAAATTCTTTAGAGATACCTTGCCACATTAGGGTCCCCTTACTAATCTCAACAGCATCACTAGGAAAATATATGAATTCTAAAGATACTAGTCAAAGTCTTTTTGTTAAGGAATAGTCCAAGGCATTGAAGTCATTCCTTGATCTGCATAGACTAGAGTGATCTTTGGAAAGTCTTTCCAACTTTCCTTCTAAAGACTCCAATGTGACATGTAGCATAAGACAAACCTGCACCAATATTATAAGTTTCAATGTAAATGAATGGAAGTCCTATCTCATATTTTCCTCTAGCAATATAGTTTTGTTCTCAGGAGATATATCACTGACAATGGAAACCATTCTATAGTAATGTAATGATTCTGGTGTGATACAAGGCTTTTTCTTTTCTTTTTTAAACTTTCTATATCTCACTTATTGCTATCAATCATCACTGATTTTTATTTGCAAAATAAGAATTATTCTTATTCAGGAAATTTTTTTCTACAAATGAAATATTATCTGGAACTGGATTGAAATAGAAAGGATAATACAGATACAAATACTCCCAAATGGAAAACTCAAGCCTTGTTATATATTGAATTCAAATAGAGAAGATTGTTCCTGCTTTAACCAAAGGGCTATAAAACTGTGCGCACCCTTTGATCCAGCAATGTTACTACTGGGAGTGGCATCAGGAAAGAGTGAATTTTACTGCCTAGGTTGCTTGCTGAGGCAAGCAAGGAAGAACAGTGATAGGATTATCTCACCTTAAGAGGACCTTTTGTTCTAAAGTAGATCTTTTGTTGCTTGTCTAATATCTTACAAGGACAAATCATTTTAACCCCACAGTTAATGTACTCAATCAGAAAGCCAAGTTTTAATCTCAACCCTGAAGTTATGTTTCCCTTATAAAAGACTAACTTCTATTGTAAATCCCTGCTAATGCCTATTAGGACCCTGTGTGGGACAGTAGCAACCACTAAAACAGTCAGAGACTCTCAAAGTAAGAAAAAGCAAAAAGGGATATAGTACAATCTCAAGAGAAAGGGCAACTCCTAACAGACAAGATGTTGTCGGTAAAAGAGTGCAAAGCACAAACTGCAAAAACACAAGATTTATAGACCAGAAGCCCCCATCCTTTGACCTTTTCTCTCATAGGTAATTTACCTAGAGACTAAATATGGACCCCAGAACATACTTCACCATGTTAGGTACTTACTTAAATGCTATAGAAAAGGGAGAAAGAGGAAGAGACAGGAAGGAAATATTTGTTTATCTAAGATAATCAAACACCCATAGATTTTAGCTATAGTTCAACTTATTCTTAAAAACTCTCAAGTCACAATTAGAGCATAAATCAAATACACATCTTTACGAGGGGTCTGCACTCAGTTTATCCCATCCAGACCTTAACTCCTTTTTAGGATTAGCCAGTCAGTCAGTAGCATAATTCTCAATTTGCCATGTCTTAATGGCCTCTTCCCCTCTATGCTATCTTTCTCCTGGTTAATTGGGAGTTCCACTAGAGAATTTTGTCTTTTCCTTGTTAATTGCTAAAACCCCTTTTCTTTGCTAAAACCTCTTATAGATTTAGTCTGTTCTTAGCAGCTTGATAAAATCTTTGCCCCTGGATTTGGAGAAGGTCTAAGCCTACAAAGTCTTTTGAGACAACCTTGAGACAACACCAGTCATAACCCCAATATACTTTGAAATTATATCCCCATTCCCAACATATGGTGTCAGAAACCCATCAGCATCATATAATATGCTTCCCTAAAGCAATTAACATTTCCTTTGTATTGAGGTTCCTTTATCTCATTGAGAGAAACAATTCCAATCTAAATGGAACCATATGTACCATGTCAATTATTCAGTTTCAGCCAAAATGTACATATCTATTTCACAGATATTTTTCCTCAGTAAAAGAACTATAAGTTTTGCTGTGATTCTACAACTATAGGTTTAAAAAAAAAAGGTTATACTCTCATATTATGATCTCTTGTTTTTTACTTTATAACCAATGTCATTTGAATTGAGTTAATTCAACTGGAAAATATGCAGATTTGGAAGGATTATATCAAAAGTGTCTTTGTTAAGAAATATTCCAAGTCACTAAAACCATTCTTTGATTCCACTAAACCAATGACTTTTTTAAATGCTTTACACCATGTCTTCAAAAAGCTGCATTTTGTTATGTAGTGGAAGACTAATCTTCCCCAATATTATAGGTCCCAATGAAATAAATGGGAATTCTAGATCATACTTTCCTCCAGAAGCATATAATAATGTGTTATTGCAACTAAAAACAATTCCACAGAAAAAGAATAAATCTGAGATTGTACTGGTTAAAGAATCATAGCTCATTAGAATCTCATTGCTTTTCATAGAATGACCAGTCATTAGAATTGAAGAGAATCATATGTGCCATGTGGATTATAGCCAAAGATATATTTTAAATGAATACTCAAAATTATTGAAGCCAATACTTGATGCCAAAACAACAAACAAAAACCAACAACTTTATAATTATCTCCTTGAAAGCTTTCCAACATTCTTTCTTAGTCTGTAAAGTAGCATATAAGGGAAGACTAAGGTGACTCAATAATATAGGTCCCAATGCATATGAATGGAAACTGGTTTTTTTGTTTTCTTGAGAGTATGTTTGTGTTCTACAGGGATATAATATTATCACTGCAAGTGTGTTGAGAAATAAGGGTTGAGAGATCCCCTAACAGCAATGGAGTAAGAATTTGTAATCCCGAAAGATGCTGTTTGTGGCAAAAAATGGGTTTATTATACTGAGAAAATAACTTAGTAGGCTCTTCCAAAAATGATGTAAATTGTGTCCCCCTGACTTTTGAGGATGAACTCTGAAACTCTCCTCTGACAGTGGCCCACCCTTCTGGGCAGTTAAGTGGTTTCATTCAATTGGAAATCTTGGTAGGGACTAGCTGCACACTCTATTGAGTTGAAGATTAGCCCAGAACTACTCCCAGTAACTGGAATTTAAGTGGTCTCATTCAATTGGAGATCTGGGCCTGGTATTCCTATTGAGTGGCTTGAAACTCCAAGATAAGTACTCTCTTTTCAATTGGAAATCTAGGCCTGGGGGCATTGAATCTCATTCAATAGAAGCCCCAGCTTCAGACTTCTTATAAAAAGACAATTCTGAACTCTAAATCTCTGCAGAAGTCTGAAGTAGGATTATGCTTTGCCAAGGGACCTCTCTTGCTGGCATAGCTGCCTGCCAGGACTCCTGATTAATGTGAAGATATTATTTTCTTAGTGATGATCTTTATTTCTCTGACAGGACCTTGCCACTAAGAAGTCTGTCTTCTTGAAAAGCTGGCTTCTCAGTGCCAATAAAAATCCCTTTTCTTGCCACATTCAGATTTTGGGTTTGTGAATTCTTTCACATTGGACCTGTACCTACCAGAGGGAATTCTCACACACCAATTCTCTATCCCTAGAACCACATCAAAAGGAATTAGCAAAGGTAGGTTTTTAGCAAAGATGGGTTTACAAGGAGAAGAAACAACTTCTCAATGGGCTAAATCCTGTTAGGATTTTTAGTAAAGGTTTGGGGTTTCAGCCTTTGATTATATTGGGGTTTTATGACCCAGAGTTAGGGAAGGAACTCCAGATGAATTTGAGGGACTAATTTTCAAAACAGTAAAGGGTGGTTATTATGTCTCAGGCCAAGATCTCCAATTGAATTGTAGATGGAGACTCCCATCTGGGAGTTTTCCCTGTGAACAGAAGGGTGCCCCCCCAGAGGCCAGGAGGGGTTGTTTTTAGTGTTCCCTCCCCCAAAGATGAAGGGGACACAGTTTATGTCAAGTGGAAACCATTCCAGAGGGAAGTGGGGAGGGAAGGGAATAAGAGAAAGACAGAGACAGAGAGAGAGAATCTGGTGTTGATGTGGACTTTAAAGCCAGGTTATTCTCTTCTCTTATCAGGAAGAAGTCTATCAGCTATAGTCAACTATATCCAAGCTCCAGTTTGAGTAGCTGAATGCAAGGATTGAACTCTTTATCAACCTCTAAATAACCTTTGAGATCTTGATTAGCAAACTTTATTGAGATCTGGGACCTGCTCAGCTAGGTGGATTCCACTTGGTTCCTTTATGATTCCTCCCTTTGAGTTACCAAACTCTGCCCTGGTTCCTTCCATTACTACATAGATCCTGCCTCCACTTCCCTGAGACCTAAAAATTGTGTACCCTGAAATGTAAACTGTTCATTCATTTATACATTGTAACTGCTTGAGCACATGAAGCTATTTTGTTATTTTGTTAAGCCACATAATAAATAGCAACTTTGTAATCTGTGATGGATGTCATGTCATGGTTGATCTATGTCATGAATTGAATCTCTATTATGATATTTTCATATAATATTCTTTTTTTCTCAATTTATTGCTCTCCCAAATTTATTTCATATTACCGACTATTTTGCTTCTTCAGTGTGACTCAGGGTACTTATTGGATTTCATACATCTCCCCTATTGCCATGACTACATCAAGCTCCACAAAGTAAAATTAGATTTTATTAGCCAAAATAAATTATTTTCATTCAGGAAATTTTTCTTACAAAATACTTATTTTCTGGTTTTGGGTAAGATATATAGCTCTCTTAATTTGACTAAAAATATTTTCAATTATACCATTCAAGGAATGTTGTTATATATTGAAATAAAATAAAGGAGTCCCTTGTGTGACTCTGGGCAAGTCACTTGGCCCCAATTGCCTCAGAGAAAGAAAGAAAGAAAGAAAGAAAGAAAGAAAGAAAGAAAGAAAGAAAGAAAGAAAGAAAGAAAGAAAGAAAGGAAGGAAGGAAGGAAGGAAGGAAGGAAGGAAGGAAGGAAGGAAGGAAGGAAGGAAGGAAAGAGAGAAAGGAAGAAAGAAAGAAAAAAGAAAAAAGGAATCTTGGTTAAGTACAATCTTCTGCTTTAAACAATTTTTTTCATTCTGAACAGATTCTGGTTTTGTACAAAATAGATAACTATATAATAATTAAGATTGCGTGAGAAGATGATCCTTACCCAAATTAAAATCAGAGACTTTCAAGGTAAAAAGCAAAAAAGGATTTATTATGATTTGGCAAAAAAGGGCAACTCCCAACAGAGAGGAGTACAAAGTACAAACTGCAAAACACAAGACTATATTACACCCTAATGCAGACACCACACACATACACACACACACACACACACACACACACACACACACCCCTTGCTTCTGACCTTTTCTCCCATTGGCTGGGGAATCCAAGTTCACACTCTAAGTTAAATATCTATCCCAGAAACAAAAAATACATTTTTTTGTCAATAACACATTCTTTACCATATTAGGTACTTAAATGCTAATGAAAAGTGGGGGCGGGACCACAGGACAATGTAAGTTCATCTAATAATTCTAGTAGACTTTAAAGTGATTTTCTTAGGAAACTTTCCAAAGTTTCTGATGAGGTCCTTGGCAAGTGGGTAAATCAAAAGAAGGGGCAATTGATTAAAGAATACCTGAATTACTGTTTTGGCTACTCCCTGAGGTAAGCAGAGAGGAGCTGATGTGATTATTTTCTTAAGCAGACCTTTTGTTCTTAAGTGGGTCTTATGTTCCTTGTCAAATTCCTTGCATTGACAAAATTATCATGACCCCACATGATGTATACAATTAGCAGGCCAAGTTTATGATATTAACCCTGAAGGTTATTTTTCTCCTTTAAAAGAACCTACTGGTAGGGGGCAGCTAGATAGCACAGTGGATAGAGTACTGGTCATGGAGTCAGGAGAACCTGAGTTCAAATCTGGCCTCAGACATTTAATTAATTATTAGCTGTGTGACCCTGGGCAAGTCACTTAACTCCAATTGCCTAAACAAAAAACATGAAATAAAAGAACCTACTGGTACCCCACTTTTGTGAGTTCATTAGGAAATGACTGCCTTATGGCAGCAAGTTCGCTAAGAACTGTACCTGTGTTATAGCATGTATCTTCTCCCTTGTTAATAAGAAATTTTTAATGTATCTTCTCCCTTGTTAATAAGAAAATTTTAATTCTCTTCTAATATTCTGATAATTAAAAATTCTAATCTGTGATCCCCAAGATATTTTGCAAGATTTCAGTGGTCAAAATTTATATTCTTGTGAGCAGAGCCAATGACCAGACATAGATCAAGATAACTGGATATGCCCTGAATGAAATAGATGTTGGTCTTTGTAACTTTTCCTATTATCATCAAAATCTAAAGCTCCACTTATGAACCAAGAAAGTTTATTTGCCAAAATAAACATTCTTCTAATTCAATAAATGTTCTCCAAAAAGATAAATATTTTCTAATTATAGAAAACTTCTTAATTTAACTAAAAATATTGTGAAATGAATACTCAAGTAGTATTGGTATATACTGAATTCATGAAAGAATTCATGTTGAATGCTTTGTCTCTTTTCATCTATTGTATCCATAATAGATATCTATTTGTTAATCAAGACAAGCTGTCCTTGAAAAAGGTGCTCCACCAACATGAGGAGTGTTATACATAGCATATGTATGTAGCTATAGTCCTACTCTTTTCCTTGTGTTGAGCTCCTTATCTGAAGGATAATTCCCAATGAAATGAAACCTTTGTATTTAGTGCCTGAATTCAGTTCAAATTGAACTCAATTTCATCTTGAACGTGCTTATACTTTTATTATTTATTTATTTTTAGCTTTTTATTTACAAGTTATATGCATGGGTAATTTTGCAGCATTGACAATTGCCAAACCTTTTGTTCCAATTTTTCCCCTCTTTCCCCCCACCCCCTCTCCTAGATGGCAGGATGACCAATACATGTTAAATATATTAGAGTATAAATTAAGTACAAAATAAGTATACATATCCAAACCGTTATTTTGCTGTAGGAAAAGAATCAGACTACAAAATATTGTACAGTTAGCCTGTGGAGGAAATCAAAAATGTAGGTGGGCAAAAATACAGGGATTGGGAATTTGATATAATGGTTCTTAGTCATCTCCCAGAGTTCTTTTGCTGGGTGTTTGTGCTTATACTTTTAAATAAAAACAGTAGATAGATTTACTGTGATTTTATTGGTTAATGGATCAGGAAGGTCCATGTTAAGTTCTTGCATTCTATGGAATGAATAGGGTCATTTGAATTGAGTTGAATCACAGGCAAAATGCATTGACCCATGAGGATTATAGTAAAAATTCTTTACTCAAATCACTGAAGTCTTAAAGATTGAAATGTGATATATAAAGGAAGACTAACCTTCCCCAATAGAATAGATACAAAAGAAACATCTCTCTTTTATCTTTCTTTTTCTTTCTCTCCTTCTATCCCTTTCTGTGTGCAGAGTGTGTGTATGAGAGAGAGAAAAAGAGAGAATGTATCACTGCAAATGGAAACCATTCCACAGAAATATAGTAAATTTAGTTGAGTCAAGGCATTTATCTGACACCATATATCTCCTCTATTGCCATGACCTACTTGAAGTTCCACTGAGATACCATTAGCTTTTTATTTGCCAAAATAAAAGTAATTCTCATTCAATAAATATTATTCACAAAATAAATACTTCCTAACTATGGATTGAGAAAGAAAGCTATATTGATTTTTAAATTTTTTATTTATTTTTTATTATATCTTTTTATTATTATTATTATTATTATAGCTTTTTATTTACAAGTTATTTTACAGCATAGACAATTGCCAAACCTTTTGTTCTAATTTTTCCCCTCCTTCTCCCCACCCCCTCCCCCAGATGGCAAGTTGACCAATATATGTTAAATATGTTAAAGTACAAATCAAATACAATATAAGTATACATATCCAAACAGTTATTTGCTGTACAAAAAGAATTGGACTTTGAAATAGTGTACAATTAGCCTGTGAAGGAAATCAAAAATGCAGGCGAACAAAAATAGAGGGATTGGGAATTCTATGTAGTGGTTCATAGTCATCTCCCAAAGTTCTTTCGCTGGGTGTAGCTGGTTCAGTTCATTACTGGAAAGCTATATTAATTTGACTAGAATTACTTCCACCTAAGATATCATTAGTATTTTTATATATTAAATTCAAATAAGAATCTTGGTTAATTAAGTAAAATAATTTATGTCATTGAAAAAATATCACTTGTAACCACAACAGTTATTCATTTTTTAATCAAAACAAATTGAAGATGCTCCACCAATTACAAAAAAATGCTTCTTTATCTTATTAGGCTTTTCCTTAGTGTTGAAGTTCCTTATTTAACAGAGTAAAACATTCCAATCTCCACTGGAACAAAACCTTTATTCAATGTCAATTACTCAGTTTTAGCTTCAATGCATTTATTCTTTATAATAAAAAAATCCTTTATTAAAACTAGACAGATATAAAGCTAGAAAGATTTGTTCCTGGTAGGTATATGAGGGAGTATAGGAGTCAGAGAGTTAGGGAATTAAAGGTGCCATGATCAGGAAAAATAGGCTGCAGCAAAGGCAGCTGAATCTGCAAGCCTGTTTCCCTTGGCTTGAAGTGAAACCCCTTTCTGTTGTCCTTTACAAAACATAACAGAGACTTCTCTAGGTCCATGGAAAGCTTGCAATAATTGTAGAATTTCCCCTGCATATTTAATGGGGGAATTTTTTTTTATTTATTATTTATTGCTGTCAAAGGTCCCCTTTCTTTCCATATAGCCCCATGAGCATGCAAAACATGAAAGGTATATTTGGAGTCAGTATAAATGTTCACTTTCATTCCTTTCCCCAGTTCTAAAGTTCTGGGGAGGGCAAAAATGTTCTGAACTTGGTGGGGAGTGAGAATTTCCAGTGATAGGCCTAAAGTGAACTTAAAGGCTTCCTCAATTAGAAAAGCCATGGTAGCCACTGCTCTAAGGCAGTAGGGTCACTCCAAAGACATCAAGTTTCTTTGACAAGTCTACAAAATCTAGCCACGCTCAAGAAAGCATGCAATTGTTTCTTTGAGACAGGTTTAGGGTGTGATGAGAGTGTCTGCTTCCTTTCCCCAGTGTTCCAATGGGAGATGGGAGTTAATTCATGGCCTAAATACTCAAGAAACTGACAGGCAACTTGGGTCTTAGAAAAAGAAACTTTTATTGCCCCCAGGAGGCCAGAAAGTTAAGGCTCTTTTTATGTCTGCAGCCAGAGAAACTTTTCGGTTGGGCTGCAGATCAAGATATCATATACATCCTGTATTATGCTCATGGCTTCTACTGACCACTTGCTTTGCTTATAGAAATTTGCTAGAAGTAGAAAAAGCAGAAACTTGATTATAATAGCATTGACAACCTATCATCTAGTAAAAATTGCATCTCATAGCCAGGCTCAGGAATAAGGAAACAGAAAACAACTGAGAAACTAAATCAGAATGATGTGATCTTGAGCAGAGGCTAAGGTTGTCCTTCCAACTCTTGCTCAGATAAGATGTTCACCTATGACAGTTCAGGATGATATCCTTCTGAGTAACTTATAGCATTTCTCTTGAATAGTAGGTTACTGACTTAATGATCCATCAGGCAATCATACCCAAAATCAAAGTTCAAAAGAATATCAGTTACAATCCCAAGAGATTTTATCACTAAGAGCAAATTCTACTAATCATGTTTAGGGTTAGATATATTATTTTAAAAAGTTTACCAAGACATATACATGGGGGGTTTTGTTTATATGTTTAAATTCATGCTGGTGCAAAGAATCAATCATTAAACAAGTTTATAGATTCACAGTAAACACATTCCTTGTATTGGGAAGTATAAAGAAGTATGATCCTAAGCAGGATGTATACAAGATTTCTCAGGGTTGATGATCTTGCTTACCTTGATGCTTTCAAGAAAACTGGAAAGATTACAAATTAAGGGAAGTTAACAGAGATCCCAGGGAAGGGGTTGAGCTTACTGTTGTATTATTTAATACCTCTCCCCACTCCATAAAGGGGGAAAAAGATCTGCATATTCATACTTGAAGGCGAACTGATAAAGTTTGCACCTCATCTCTCTCATTTCCACATACAGTTAATTACTAATTTTAGATTTAACATGATGACAATAACTCCAAATAACTTAGTTAACATTTTTAGAATTTTCATAATAGCCAAATAGTCTTAGCTGTAATTTCCTCTTAATTTTCCACCAAAGGTAAATATACCTAATTTCCTAAATTACATTTACAAAATATTATAAAATGGGATTAGCAAGGCAAAATACACTTTCCATCTATTTTTAGTTGTTTAGTTTATTCTGTCCCCAAACTGCTGCTGCTTTGGAAATTCTCAGGGAAGATTTCTATTCCTTTACATAAGTTTCCCTTTTGTTTTAGGGAGAAAACAAAACAATTCTTAAAACTGAGATAGAACATTTTAAAATTGACTTAACTTTAGTTCATGAGATTCCTTAAATTCTAATTAAATGTTCCAGACAAACTGAATTGCCATTTGGTTATTTTCCAATTCACACAAACCATTTCTCTTTTATGAGTCAGAAAAAGCTTAAGGTGCCAGTTTTTACAGACAGGACCCTCAGAAGTCTGACTCTTGATAACTCAAAAGCAGGCTGTTTGTTGTCAGCTTTTAAAGTAGTAATGAACTGCTTTTCTGTTTTCCTAAAGTTCTCAAATTCCTAAATTTTCTATTAATGCAGACAGTGTAAATAGGTTACAATTTACATATCCCTTTAGTGGACTTTGATTAGAGTTCTTTTAAAACTGCTTTTACTACCATATCGCAAAAAACAAATTTCACTGAACTCAGTATATTTTCTTTCCTTCTCATTCCTTCCTCTCTATATTCCTGCTGTAGTCAGGGAAGGAGGGAAAGTGGAACCAAGAGAAAGAGACTTTTTTTCCTCTAATGTACTATCCTCCTTAGTAGGGGAAGCCTTAATTTAGTTGAATTTGTTTCCAAATTACTTTATACACACAGAAAAATAATTTATTTCAACATTGACACTGTATGTTGATCAAATCTAAAAATTCATATAAAGTTATCAAATAGGATGCAATTATATCCATAAAGCAGTTAACATTCATATAACATTTGTTTTGTGCTAAATACTTTTGCAATCATGTGATCTTCACAACAATCATTATTATTTCTCTTTACAAATCAGAAAACTGAGCAGAGATAAAATAATTTGCCATAAATTACATAGCTAATATATATCTACAACTGAAACAGAGAATGGTGGGCTTACCAAGTGCAGAGCCTAACTGGCTTTCTCACCTCACACTACCATGCTGGGTGCTGTCAAGGAGCACCCAGATTTTTCCCAGACAGTTGTTGGATGCTGGGTAACTGGTGCCAGGATGTCACTTTAATGGTGATTTCAATTTCCAGGGCTCAGGGAATGATGAAGATGGAGCTGATTCCCACTCCATCCCCATTTCCCAAAGTTGAGTTGGAGAAATATTTGGGAAATGTTGTATGGGGTCCCCACGACTGTTGCTGCTTTTCCCATTTCTATAGGAGAAGTAGAATTTGAATTTCTCTACAGATTTTTTTTTTTTTTTTTTTTTTTTTTTAGCATTCTCTTTTCTTAATCTGACCTGAGATGAGAGGGGTTAGCAAACAGAGGGACTTGGGCTGTATCAGTCTTGTTAGCAATTCCCACAACTGAGACTCCAGGGAGTAGAACATGCTGAGTGATTATCACCCTTAACCCTTCTGGGGTGCTTTCTCAATGGAGCAGAAGGAGACTTCAGACAAGATAGGAATGAAGGAAGAGTTAGCAAAAAAGTTGCTATTTACCTAATTCTTTTTCTTTTTCACTCCCTTCTTTTAGAATGAGGTAAATTCCTGGAATTATTCCCAATGTTTCAGAAATTTTTCTTGCAATCTTAAAATGACTAATTGCTAAACTCCTTAAACATTGCTCTCAAAATCTTGAGAATCTGCTAAGATGTTATTTTTTCTTTCTTTCTTTTTTATGAAAGATTTTTGTTTTCAAAACATATACATGAATAATTCTTCAATAACCTTGTGTTCCAATTTCCCTCTCTTCCCTCATCCCCTCCCCCCTAGATGGCATGGTCTACTTGCCATGGTAGAAACATGGTAGAAATATATGTAAAATCTAATATATGCATACTTATTTATATAATTATCTTGCTGCCCAAGAAAAATCAAATCAAACTGGAAAAAATGAGAAAGAAAATAAAATGCAAGCAAATAACAACCCAAAATAGTGAAAATGCTATGTTGTTGTTGGGGGCAATTGCACCTACCCAAACTGACTACTCAGGAGTAACTTCAAATGATGTACAGAAAGAATTTATTAGAATCTCAAAAAGCAGACCATCCTGGCCAGTGGGCCTGAAAGGACAGCAAGGATACGCACAGGAGGAGAGTCATTCACTTGAAGATGCTTACAACTTTTATACATTTCAGACAAAGAACCCCCAAAATCCCACCCTCTGTAGGTTGTGATTGGTTACATAAACCTTTTATCTCCCTATTTGGTCAGTGGAATGCAGTGAAAAAGGTGACATACAGCTTCAGCCACTTAATTCCTTCTTTGGTCAATGGAATGCAGTCAAAGTCTCATCTAAAATCATGTGACTGGGGCCTATAGGCCTGATCTGCTTTAGTTAACAGTCTCTGATCAATATGTGCTTAATCTGTAAGTTCTTCACCTTTCCACACATTGTGAACCACATTCAGTTCTTCTGTCTAGGTGTAGATGATTGTCTTCATCCCAAGATCATTGGAACTGGTCAGAATCATCTCATTGTTTGTTTGTTTGTTAGTTTGTTTTATTTTTTAATAGCCTTTTATTTACAGGTTATATGTATGGGTAACTTCACAGCATTGACAATTGCCAAACCTCTTATTCCAATTTTTCCCCTCCTTCCCCCCACCCCCTCCCCCAGATGGCAAGATGAACAGTAGATGTTAAATATATTAAAATATAAATTAGATACACAATAAGTATACATGACCAAACCGTTATTTTACTGTACAAAAAGAATCAGACTCTGAAATATTATGCAAATAGCCTGTGAAGGAAATCCAAAATGCAGGTGGGCAAAAATATAGGGATTGGGAATTCAATGTAATGGTTCTTAGTCATCTCCCAGAATTCTTTTGCTGGGCGTAGCTGGTTCAGTTCATTACTGCTCCATTGAAACTGATTTGGTTCATCTCATTGCTGAGGATGGCCAAGTCCATCAGAATTGGTCATCATATAGTATTGTTGTTGAAGTGTATAATGATCCCTTGGCCCTGCTCGTTTAACTTAGCATCAGTTCGTGTAAGTCTCTCCAGGCCTTTCTGAAATCATCCTGTTGGTTATTTCTTACAGAACAATATTCCATAATATTCATATCCCAAAATTTATTCAGCCATTCTCCAATTGATGGGCATCCACTCAGTTTCCAGTTTCTGGCCACTACAAAGAGGGCTGCCACAAACATTCGTGCACAAACAGGTCCCTTTCCCTTCTTTATGATCTCTTTGGGATATAAGCCCAGTAGTAATACTGCTGGGTCAAAGGGTATGCACAGTTTGATAACTTTTTTAGCATAGTTCCAAATTGCTTTCCAGAATGGTTGGATGTATTCACAGTTCCATCAACAATGTATTAATGTCCCTGTTTTCCCACATTCCCTCCAACATTCCGCATTATCTTTCCCTGTCATTCTAGCCAGTCTGACAGGTGTATAGAGGTATCTCAGAGTTGTCTTAATTTGCATTTTCTCTGATTAATAATGACTTGGAGTATCTTTTCATATGGCTAGAAATAGTTTACATTTCTTCATCTGAGAATTGTCTGTTTATATCCTTTGACCATTTATTAATTGGAGAATGGCTTGAGAATCATCTCTTTGTTGAAGAGAAACACGTCCATAAGATGTTATTTTAGCAGTTCTATAATTTTAATTAGCTAACTTTATTTCCATAGTTCCCAGCTTGTCCAGAGCTAAAGTCTAGGGGAAAAAAGTCAGGCTTTCCCCCTTTTAAGGTGGGAGTCAAGAATGTTAAGAAGTCTTTCCCAATGTTCTAACATAGCATAATTTTTTCTTGCTGACTGCATTTTAAATCTTTGCAGGTAACTGTAATGTTCTTAGTTGGTTTTCTGGAGGTCTTGGAGCAACTTCTTTTCAGTAGAGTAATCACCACAAGAATAGCCAGGTGTTAAAGTCCAAATCCTTTAATATTTCCTTTACAATCTAGAATCTGGGAGAAGTGCAGGAAGCCAGCAACCACAGTGGTGTGAAATGAAGTGAATGAATCTAGCTCTTCGTCCCAGGGGGAGCTCAAGCCCTGCTTATCTTCTCTGGCTCTGACTCAGGCTGAGTTTGTCCCAGCTTATATGCTCTCTTATAATTACATTATCATAGGTATGAATCTTGTAGAACTATATTAAGTATTAAGTACATGTACTGAATTAGAGAACTATTAAGCACCAGGCTAAACTAGATAACCATTGTCTTTATCAATTCCACTGACCTAACACCTTGTAAGAATCGTTGTTTCAGAGTTCTGACCTATAACAGGTAACAAATTTACTTCCCAGAAAAAACAAGACAGACATCCTGCACAAAGACACAGACACAGATAAAAATGACATAGAAGAATATTGTCCCATCTTTGCCAAAAACCATTACATTTCTTTACCAAAAGCCATTCTATAGCACCTTGTCTCCTTGCATCCCAGAGAAGGTAGAAATGTGGCAACTATTCTCTAGAAATTTTGTCAAAAATTGCAAGAATTTCCAAGTCTGAGCTTGGAAAATTTGCTAAGCATAGAACTCAAGACAACCCAGACAAGCCTTCTTTCAGTTGCTTGGGGTGTCCCAGCTATAGGATTGAGGGAGAAAAAATGGGAGCCTTACCTTGCCAAGGAAGGGATAAAACCAAGGGAGACCAGACTTTCCCTGTACAGGGCCACCAAATGTTGAGGTTCAAAAAGAGACCTCAAAAAGTTGGGATCACAGACCAGTGTCCTGAGATCTTAAAAGAATTTGCAGGCTTGAACCAATCTCCAAGTCAAGGAGCAAAGTTTGTTGTAATTGTAATACCAATTGAAATAGAGATAAGTTCCAAAAGGATTTAAGCAAAGAACCAAGAAAAAGAAGATAAATTTATGGGACAATGTTAAAGAGACCAGAGCTTCACGTTACTTATTTGCTAATTTTATGACTTACTGGATTTTGTTCATTTGTTTCTTTTCTGACCCACCCTTCATTTGTTTTAGAGGTTTTCTTGGCAAAGATTCTAATCTAGTTTGCTGTTTCCTTTTCCAACTCATTAAACTGAGACAAAAAAAAAAAAAAAAAAAAAAGGTTCCGTGATTGAGCCAATATCAAACAGCTAGTAATTTTCTGAGGTTGCAGTTGTAGTCAGGAAGTTGAGTCTTGTTGATTCTATTCTTCTGTGCATTCTATTAACTAGCCAAAGCTGGTTTTCAGATGATTGTTCAGATTCCAACAGGAGTTCCGACAATTTCCACGCGGTGCATTTGATGCTTATTGCCTAGAGGATTTCTTTGTTTTAAGAAACTATATAATAAATCAAACGTGTTATTTTCAATTCTCCTGCTCGTCGGTTTGCTTCTGAACTTACAAATTTTTAGGGGTTAGTGGGGAATCTGAATTATAGGTCCAATTCAAAATATCTGATAAAGACTGTGTGGCCCCTGCAAGATGAATTAGCCCATTCAATCCCTTTGCCCTCATCTTAATTAGAAAGAAAAATACATTTCTCTTTCCCTTTCATTTCCCCGCTCCCCCTCCCCGTCCCCCTTTAAAGTCTCTCACTAAGCTTCCTCCTTATCCTTCTCTTTCTTTTCCCATCACTTTTTATCCCTACCATTGGATTTCTTTTTGGACAATTTCTATTGCCTGACGTCTCCACTCTTAGGTCGTACGCCTTCCCGCCTCTCAGTCCCTCCTCCCCCTCAGTCATTTCCTCTCCCTCTCCATCCTTCCCGACTTGGCTGGGGGGAGGGGAAACGACAGGAATGAAGTTCCTCCCCTTGAAGTCGGCCCAGCCTCGTCCCCGGAAGTGGTAATGCTCCGGGAGACATTGCCGGAAGTGGCCGAGGCCGGGAGCCCGCCGCTCTGGTGGCGGCGGCAGTTGTGGGGCTGCGCTACTGGGCCCCAGACGGCGGTGCCGTGAGAGCCGGAGAAGGAGGAAGAGGAGGACGAGGAAGGGGCGGCCTCGGGCGAGCGAGGCCTGGGCCCTGCCCATGGAGAGCGGCGGGGCGAGCCGCGGCTGGTGAAGCTGGACGCTCATGGAGCCTCCGGAGGAGCCGCTCCGACCTGTGATCTACACCATGGAGAATAAGCCCATCGTCACCTGTGAGTGACCCCGACCAGCCCGACCCGCGGCCTACTTCGACTGGGTGCGGGCTGAGGAGAAGCAGACTCGGGCTGCGGTGGCTGCTTGATAGCGCCCCGGGGCGGGTAGGGGGTAAGGGGCGGCATTCCCGGAAGTTGTCGGCTCTCGCTTGGTCCCCATCAATCTGCAGCCTACTCTGCGGCTCAGGTTGGGGGACTGGGAGGGAAGAGGGGTATCCCGCTACCCTGAGCACTGCTGCCTTCTGGGACCATTCCGTGCTGCAGCCACAGGTCGGGATTTGCATGTGTCCCCGCGATCTAGAGAGTTGCTTTCTTGTGGTACCCCCAGCATTCAGCGCTGGGGTGTGGGCCCATTTTGGGACTAGAAGGAGGACAGTCGGACTCTAGAGATGTTTTGAGTGGAAAAAAAAAGTTGCGTGAACCTTGCTCTAGGTCACCGACCCCCTTTTCTCAGGCGCCTGTTAAAGAGAGTCCTTTCGTAGGGAAATAAAATGTCCTATTATTCTCCGTGCTCAGATACATTTAATAACTTTTTGAAGGAGCCCTCGTTTTTCAGAGGATGTAAAGACTTTCCCAGAAATTAAATATCTAAGAGGCAGTTGACCTAGGGTTAAAAAAATAGAAGAGAAAGAGTGAAGATTATTGTGGGACTAAATTCACCTCATCAGTTTGTAAAACATCACCTTTCTGCACACCAAAAGGAAACCCAAGTTTCATTGCTTAAGTATATTTATACAGAAGTCTTGTAATGATTTTCCAAAAAGTTAAGTTTTGAATTCACTATGTCAGGTATAGGGAGAGAATAGGAACAAAGAACTGAAGGATACAGTTTCTTTAAAATTAGTGTCTGCTTTTTGTGAGAATAAAACTCATGTAATAGAGGTGGATTTAAATACTTTAAAAACACTAACTTGAGCCTTTATAGCTGTGCTAAGTAATATTCTTATGAATGTCTCATACCTTCCTCCAAGATATGAGAATAAAACTCATGCAATAGAGTTGGATTTAAATACTTAAAAAACACTAACTTGAGCCTTTATAGCTGTGCTAGGTAACATTCTTATGAATGTCTCATACCTTCCTCCAAGATCCTGTCTTCTCTTTTGCATATAATTTCTATGCTGTGATCTTTATTAGGAGTGTGAGTATGTGTCATTGTGTTCAGTCTTTATCCATGGATGCCAGTTTCCTTTGTTCCTTATCTCATGATTATATACTTTTCTTTCTATGTACCTTTCTGATACAATAATGATTTCCTTCCTTTCTTTCTCTGTATGGCCCTTTGTCCCTCCCATTTTTCTCTTCCAAGACTTTCAATGAAGAACAAAGCTTAATTTTTTTTTTTTACTTCCTCCCTGTTGTCTTTCCTATTTTTAATAGAGTATAATACAATCACCACAAATCCTGAGACTCATACAGTAGATATCATCCTCGATATCTCACTTTTTTCATCCCTCTATCTTCTTTGTTGCCAGGTTTTCACCTTTGCAACATTTCTCCAGTAAGGCTCCCTTCTCTCCGACACTGCCACCACTCTGGGGTAAGCCCTTATCACCTCATTTCTAGGTTATTGCAATAGTTCCTTGGTAGGCTCTGCCTTCCTAAAGTCTCTTTCCATTGCATCTTACCTTCCAAAGTGATATTCCTAAAGTACAGATCTGAACTTCACCCTTCCCTTCCCTCCTATACTGTGTAACCTCCTATGATTCTCCATTGCCTCAAAATCATCTGTTTGATATTTAAAGTCCTTCATTACTTAGCTCCTTTCCATTTCAGTCTCTTACACCTGATTTCCTGCCTCCTCTTTGATCCAGAACATTGGCCTTCTTGCTGTTCCACAAACATGACATTGAACAACATCACTTAGGCTCCAGGCTTTCTCTACCACTACTCCCCCATGTCTAGAATATTCTTTCTTCTCATCTCTCACTGGCTTCCTTTAAGTTCCAGCTGAAATCTTATCTGATATAGGAATACTTCTTAATCATTTTAATTTTAGTGCTTTTTCTCTTTTAATTCCTATTTATCCTGTAAAGAAATTGTTGTATATATTTGTTTACTTATTGTCTTCCCCTTGAGATATGGATCAAGACTGTTATATGCCATTTTTCCATATATTCTTTGCTTAGCCTTGTGTCTGGTGATTTGTAGGTTTATTGACTTGATAACTGACTCATTAATCCATTACTTTCTGTTTGACCCATTCTAATTTTCATTTCCTGAGTGTTTTTCTAAAGTCTGTTGGATGATAATTTTCAATGCCTTTTTTTTTTTTTTATTACTACCTATTCTATTTTATATCTTTTGTTTTAGTTCTTCTTGTATCCTTTTTAGTCCTTGTGTCTAGGACATCGTTTTTTGGAGGGGACTTTATCTGGATTTGTGGGTTCTTTCTCAAGTTTATTCCCTGCTTTATCTCTCAAACCCAGATATTTTCTTATTATAGTTTTGTTTGTTTGTTTGTTTTGCCTATCTCTTCAGCCTAAGTATCTAGAGGGGGCCAGGGTGCAGAATACTCTTGGGTCAAGCTCTGCAATTAATGACTTAAGGTAGAAATGCCAGGTCCCAAATATGGTAACCAAGACTAAATTCTTCCTTCAAAGGACTCGTGGACTGCTTCAGTGCTGAGTGCTGTTTTAAGACTTTGTCTCCCCACCAGGTTCTAAGAGCTCCCCTTGTATTAGGTTCTTCCTGGCTTTACCACCCCCTGCCATTAAGCTTTTTTTTTTTTTTTTTAAATATTTATTTGTTTAAAACCTATAAACAAAACTTTGTCACATGCACAACATAATATAAGGGAGGATTCAAAATATTAAACAATAAATTTCCATTTCAAAAGAGCCTGTACAGTAAATACTACACATTTTGTTTAGAGCAGTCCATCTTTTCTTTGATTTCAAATTAGTTTTCTTTTGTTTTCATATATACAATTTTTAATTTATTCTTTTGTCCCCGTTCCCCTCCCACCCAGAAATTTACAATTAGGTGTGAAAATATTTATATATACATACATATATATACAGGTATACACATGTATATGTACATACACATATATACATATATAAATATCTACAAACACATTTATACACATATAAATTCATGTACATATATGTACCTGCCATTAAGTTTAGGGCCTCTTCATCTACAGGCTAGGAGATGCCCATGGCTGGTCTTTGCCTGTGGTGGTTCTGCTGCTCATTTGGTACACCACCTGGGACTGCTTCTTTGTACTAGGTTTCTTCAATCAATGCTTCTGGCTCATCATTGGCTAGGTCTTTGCTTTTATCATTAGACTAGGGCTTCTTGGTTGATGCCTTTTGGGGCAGGCCTGTACTCTTGCTTTCCATTTATCTCTTTCTCTTTAGTGTCTCAGCAGAATTAGACTGGGAGGGGCATGTTCATCTCTGGGCTAATGATGGAATTTAAAAGTAATCATTCTTGTTTCTTTTAGACTGGTATGTTTCTAAGCTCTGGTGACACGTTTTTGAGGAATCTGATCTCCTTTATGTCCCAATACTTAGCTGTCTTCCCCCATAGACTATATTCCATTTTTGCCTATGTAAAACACTTTGAGTTTGGTTTCATACTTTAGAATTTTAACAAATGAATATAGAGTACTATTCTCATTACATTTTAGTACTGAACAGTTAAATTTTGCCAAATCATTCAGAAGTGCATGGTGGTCAGTAAAACCAAATTATGAAATTTTGCAGCTTTTCAAAAAACCTTACCTTTTTCTGAGGTAATTCCTCCTTTCCAAATTGTAGAGAAAAGTTAAGAAAACAATACCTGTCAGGCTGCTGTTTTAATTACAAAATAGCCTTAGATTGATTTTTCCCCCCCTCCACTTTTTTGAGAAAAACTTTTAAACTGCCTTCAGTACATTTAAGAAACAAGCACCTTTTTTTATTGAATAGATATCAACATAGACTCATAGAAAAGACAAAACAAACATTTCTATTGCTAGCATTTATTCACTCAAAACCATGAATCCATTTCAATGCCCTCTTAATTTAGATTAAAGAATTCTTTAAAAAAAAAAAAAAAAAACTTTAGCCAATTCATCTTTTCCCTTGGAATTTGTACATTTCCTTCTTCTGTTGTATGAAATACAAATGCTGGCTTTTCGTGACACCAAATTTTTTTCATACATTATTTCATTTTGAGGTGTCCCCAGCCTTCTCCAAATTGGACACTCAATATTGACCTTAGCTGTATGATGGAAATTCTTCTTCAAAACTCAGTGATGCACAGGAACTTGATTTTAGCTCTGCCTCTCCCACATGGAGGAGCCTGGTTGCTTTTCTTGGTATAAAGGTATTTTGATCCTCATTTCTCCATCCTGGAAAAAAGCTCAAGCTTCACATTTGTTTCATAAAATCCTTTTATTCATTTAACATCTCAAGAAGGACCTTCTATAGAAAATTTTTTTCCAATTTCTGCATCTACTGGTGGCCTCCTTCACAAAGAACTTTGTATTTATTTTGTATATATTTCATTTATTAACTTTACATTTGTAATGTATAACATACACATGTAACTATTTTATATGCACTTATCTGCTATTAAAGTGTAAACTTCTTGTAAGCAGGTTTTGAGAAAATTCTGGACTTTTATCCCATGTGCATGTAATAGAAAACACAAAATAGATTTGTGTAAATTGATAAGGACTGAAATAAGTAGCATTTAAAAAAAAAAATACAAGGAACTATAACAATGTAAAAAAATCATTAAAATCAAGTCAAACAGTCATTGGAAAACCAGTAATTGTCCCAGAAAAAGTTATGGCAATGTATTCTCCCTTTTCTTGGGAGAGGTGGGGATACTCCTGGGGCTAAATGTGAAGTATGACAGATGATTTCACTTTAGTGTTTAGGCTACAAAGGAGAGATCAAATGGAGGTGGAGGAGGATAGAAATATATGTAGTATTAAAGTAACATAAATACAAATCTGTACAAGGATTGGAGAGAACACACCAGCTATTGGGAGTCTTTGTAAATCAGGGCTTCATGCAGAAAATGATGCTTTGTCCTGAATAGAGGAACTATGAGGTACCTGTAAGGAAAGAGGGAATTTCAAGTACGTAGGATGGCCAGAGAAAAGGCACAGAAAGATGTGAGATGGAATGTTTTGAGTAAGCAGCAAAGGAAAGATCCATTTTGTCTATAGGTGAAGGAATAATGTTTAGGGAGGCCGTAAAGATATGTTGGAGACATCTGTAAGGCTTTAAATTTTAAATAGTACTTTATTTTGTCCTGGAAGCAATAGAGTTGTTAGAGAGGGAGAGTCACATGGTCAGATCTGAGTTTAAGGAAAATTACTTCAGCAATAGGGTGAAGGATTGATTAGGGTTGGAAGAAAATTGAGGTCAGGACCAATTAGGAGTTGCCATTATCTAGGTAAGAGGCGAAAAAAGATCCTGAAGCAAGATGTAGCTTGGTAGAGTGATTTGAGATAGAAATAGCAAATTTGGGCATCTGATTGGATTTATATTATAAAGGAGAGTGAAGAGTTGAAGATAGTATGAAAGTTGTGAACTTGGGAGACTAGAAAGATCAATAATGACTTTGACAAAAATAACGAAGTTTGAAAGAGGACAAGGTTGCAGAAATGGGTAAGAGTAGATAATGTGTTCAGTTTGGAATAAATTGAACTTAAGATGTCTCTGGGATCCAATTTGAAATGTCCAGTGGGCAACTGGTGATGTAGGATTGAAGCTCAGGATTGAGTAAATCCCTATGAGTTACCTATTTAGAGATGATAATCCTTTTAGGGCTAGAGGGCTCCTTAGAAGAAATAGTTGAGAGGAGGATTTGAACTGGCTCTTTCTGACTCCAAGTCCGGGGTCCTTCTCCACTATATATACTGAGTTACTTCCTTGGTTATTGAAAGGCTAGTGGCTGTGACAGAGGCTCTCCAGCTTCACTGGTGATAGGAGTGATTCTTGCTGCCCATCCTCTTTCCTTCTTTCCTCCCAACATTCAGCTCTCTCCCAGAGGCCAGAAAGTCACATTTCACCTTGTCCTTTTACACCTCTTTTCAGCAGGCCCCTTCCTCCCCTCCCCTCTTAGCTTATCCAGTTGTGGCTCCAACAAGTGCTGAGAAAACACACACCACACACACACACACACACACACACACACACACACACACACACACACACACAAAACCGACTGCATCTCTGGTCCCTAGCACATCACAGATTACAGAGTGACTAGTTTCCTTACCCGGAAAATACACTTGGCCCCTTCAATCCCTTTTCCTGATGAGTGGAGTCCTCCCAGATCCCCACTCCCCATTTTTGGGAACGTGAAAAAACTAGTCATGTACCCTTTTTCTGGGACTTATTCCTGGCTCTTAGTTCTCTATACTGATTCCTTCTCTCCCCCTTTCCATTTTTCATCTTCCTTTGTTTTCTCTTGTTAAAATGTAAGCTCCTCAATAGTAGGGACTGTCTTGTCTCTTTTTGATATCACAAAAAAGTGCTTCTATAAATATTTGAGAATATTTAAATACTTTTTTCCTATCTATGGCTTCCTTGGGTATAAGGTCAGTGTTAGGGTCTCATGAACTTTTTTTTTTTCAAGTATTCTAGAAGTGAATTTCTTTTTTTAAAAAAAAAATTTTATTGAAGTTTTTTTATTTCAAAAATATGCAAGAATAATTTTTCAGCATTGACCTTTGAAAAACCTTATGTTCCAATTCCCCCCCATGCACCCCTCCTCTAGATGGCAAGTAATCCAATATATGTTAAACATGGTAAAAATATATTAAGTTCAATTTAGACAATCCATATTTATACATTTATCTTGCTGCACAAGAAAAATCAAATTAAAAGGGGGAAAATGAGAAAGAAAATAAAATTCAAGCAAACCACAAGAAAAATAGTGAAAATGATCTGTTGTGATTCACACTTGGTTCCCTCAGTCCTCTCTTTGGGTGCAGATGGTTCTCTTCATCACAAGATCATCAGAACTGGCCTGGATCATCTTATTGTTGAAAAGAGCCACGTCTATCAGAATTGATCATCGTATAATCTTGCTGTTGCCGTGTACAATGATCTCCTGGTTTTGCTCATTTCCCTCAGCATCAGTTCATGTAAATCTCTCTAGACCTCTCTGAAATCATCCTGCTGATCATTTCTTATAGAACAATAATATTCCACAACATTCATACACCATAACTTATTCAGCCATTCTCCAACTGATGGACATCCATTCAGTTTCAAGTTTCTTGCTACCACAAAAAGGGCTGCCACAAACATTTTTGCACATGAGGGTCCCTTTGTCTCCTTTATGATCTGTTTAGGATACAGACCCAGTAGAAATACTGCTGGATCAAAGAGTATGCACAGTTTGCAAGTCTTTTGGGTATAGTTCCAATTTGCTCTCCAGAATGGCTGGATTATTTCACAATTCCACAAAAAATGCATTAATGTACCAGTTTTTCTGTATCTCTTCCAACATTCATTAACTTTTCCTCTCATCTTAGCCAATCTGAGAGATGTGTAATGGTACCTCAGAGTTTTCTTAATTTGCATTTCTCTGATCAGTAGTGATTTAGAGCACCTTTTTATATGACTAGAAATGGTTTCAGTTTTTTCGTCTGAAAATTGTTCAGGATATGAACATTTTCATAACTTCATATTGCTTTCCAACATGGTTGTGCCATTTTATATTTTTACCAACAACATATTAGTTGCCCATCCTTCCTCTGATATTGAATGATGTCATTTTTTGTCATATTTGTCAATTTTCAGGATTAAAGTGAAGAGTCTGGAATACTTTGATTTATATTTCTCTTATTAATGATTTGGAGCATTTTTTTTTTAATATGGTTGGGAATATTTCAAAATTCTTTTGAGAACAGTTTGTTCATATCCTTTGATCATTTATCTCTTGGGAAATGGCTAGTAGTCATAAATTTGTTTATTAATTGTTTTGTCTTGGATATGAAGCCTTTTTTAGAGAAATTTTGATAGAAAGGTGGGGTGTTTTTTTCCCTTTTTTGACCATTTCTTGTCTGTCCTAGGTGCTTTAATGTCTGCAGAAGCTTTTCAGCTTCAAGTTCCTTCTACTGTAAACACAATATTATGTTCCTTCAGCTACTTTAACATTTTTTTTTAAGGTGGCTCTCTTCACACTGACTTTTTATCTCACTGGGGATCCCTTCTTTTTGTTTGATATCCCCTCTTCCTCACCTCCCTTTCCTTTAGTTTTTTTATTTAATACTTTTGTGTTTCTTTTTCCAAAAAAAGATTTCTCTCACTCTTTATTATCCGTATTATCTTAGCTATTCTGAACTCATTCTTTTTTTATATGTATTTAAATTGTGATATTTAATTTCAATCATTATCATATATTAAAGTAATATATTAATTAATATTATATGTACACAATTTTACATGGAAGATATACTAATAGAAATAATTCCGTCCAGTGTCTCTCTAACGAATCAAGTTAACACATAAAATTGGAGTTACATGCTTGCCAAAGGTGTTTGCCACTGTAATGGAAAAAATCCAATGCAGAATTACATTAAAGAGAGATTCCCAATAGGTTTTTTAAAATAACTTTTTATTTACGAGATATATACATGGGTAATTTTTCAACACTGACCTTTGCAAAACCTTCTGTTCCAACTTTTCCCCCCCCCCCCCCCCCCCCCCCCCCCCCCCCCCCCCTCCCCAGAAGGCAGGTAGACCACTACATGTTAAATACAATATATGTATACATATCCATACAGCACAAGAAGAATTGGACTTTGAAATAAAGTAAAATTAACCTGAGAAGGAAATCAAAAATGCAAACAAATAAAAACAGGGATTGGAAATGCTATGTAGTGATTCATAGTCATCTCCCAGAATTCTTTCACTGGGTGTAGCTGGTTCTATTCATTATGGAACAAATGGAACTGATTTGGTTCATCTCATTGTTGAAGAGAGTCAGAATTGATCATCATATAGTATTGTTGTTGAAGTATATAATGATTTCCTGTTCCTGCTCATTTCACTCAGCATCAGTTCATGTAAGTCTCTCCAGGCCTTTCTGAAATCTTCCTGCTGGTCATTTCTTACAGAACAATAATATTCCATAGCATTCATATACCACAACTTATTCAGCCATTCTCCAATTGATGGGCATCCATTCAATTTCCAGTTTCAAGCCACTACAAAAAGGGCTACCACAAACATTTTTGCACATACAGGTCCCTTTCCTTTCTTCAAGATCTCTTTGGGATATAAGTCCAGTAGTAATACTGCTGGGTCAAAGGGTATGCACAGTTTGATAACTTTTTGAGTATAGTTCCAAATTGCTCTCCAGAATGGCTGCATGTATTCACAATTCCACCCACAATGTATCAGTTTTCCCACATCCCCTCCAACATTCAGCATTATCTTTTCCTGTCATCCTAGCCCATCTGAGAGATGTATAGGGGTATCTCAGAGTTATCTTTAATTTGCATTTCTCTGATTAATAATGACTTGGAGCATTTTTTCATATGGCTAGAAATAGTTTCAATTTCTTCATTTGAGAATTGTCTGTTCATATCCTTTGACCATTTATCCATTAGAGAATGGCTTGATTTCTTATAAATTAGAGTCAATTCTCTCTATATTTTGGAAATGAGGTCTTTATCAGAACCTTTGACTATAGAAATGTTTTCCCAGTTTATAATTTCCCTTCTAAACTTGTCTGCATTACTTTTGTTTGTACAAAAGCTTTTCAATTTGATATAATCAAAATTTTCTATTTTGTGATCAATAATGATCTCTAGTTCTTTGGTCATAAATTCCTTCCAACTCTACAGGTCTGAGAGGTAAACTATCCTATCTATGTTCTTCTAATTTATTTATAATCTCATTCTTTTAAAAAAATTTTAATTATAGCTTTTTATTTACAAGTTATATGCATAGGTAATTTTACAGCATTGACAATTGCCAAACCTTTTGTTCCCATCCTTCCCCCCATCCCCTCCCCCAGATGGCAGGTTGACCAATACATGTTAAGTATGTTAAAGCATATATGTCCTAACAGTTATTTTGCTGTACAAAAAGAATTGGAATTTGAAATAGTGTACTATTAGCCTGTGAAGGAAATCAAAAATGCAGAGAACAAAAATAGAGGGATTGGGAATTCTACGTAATGGTTCATAGTCATCTCCCAGAGTTCTTTTGCTGGGTGTAGCTGGTTCAGTTCATTACTGCTCTATTGGAACTGATTTGGTTCATCTCATTACTGAAGATGGCCACGTCCATCAAATTGATCACCATATAGTATTGTTGTTGAAGTATATTATGATCTTCTGGTCCTGCTCATTTCACTCAGCATCAGTTCATGTAAGTCTCTCCAGGTCTTTCTGAAATTCTCCTGCTGGTTATTTCTTACCAAACAATAATATTCCATAGTATTCATATACCACAATTTATTCAGCCATTCTCCAATTGATGGGCATCCACTCAGTTTCCAGTTTCTGGCCACTACAAAGAGACCTGCCACAAATATTCGTGCACATACAGGTCCCTTTCCCTTCTTTAAGATTTCTTTGGGATATTAGCCCAGTAGAAACACTGCTGGATCAAAGGGTATATAATCTCATTCTTTATGCCTGAATCATGAACTCATTTCGATCTTATCTTGGTGTATGGTGTTAAGTGTGGGTCCATGCCTAGTTTCTGCCATACTAATTTACAATTTTCCCAGAAGTTTTTGTCAAACAGTGAATTCTTATCCCAAAAGCTGGAGTTTTAGGGTTTGTCAAACACATAAAAACAGATTATTAAAGTTGATGACTATTTTGTCCTGTGAACCTAACCTATTCCACTATTCCATTGATCAACTAGTCTATTTCTTAGCCAATACCACATGGTATGATGACCACTGCTTTATAATATAGTTTTAGCTCTGGTACAGCTAGCCACCTTCATTTGATTTTTCTTTCATTATCAACTCATTCTTTTATTTATGTCTTCTATATATCTGGTCTCTCTCTTTTCTGTGTATTTTTCATGTTACCAAAACTCCAAGTTATCCATTCTAAGGTCTCCCTTCTAGGTATTTTCTGCTACTAACTTTGTAGAACTCACCTTATGGGTTCCCCTTTTCCATTATGCCTCATTTCTGGAACAATGCCTATTAGTTATATTAACTATAAATATAATATATATATATGATACGCATATATTATAGATATACATTATTTGTGTATTGTAATTATATGTAAAATAAACATAAACATAATAATAACTAAAATTTGTATAGTGCTTATTATATGCCAGGTACTATGCTAAGTGCTTTGCAATTATTTTATTTGATGCTCAAAACAACCCTGGAGGGGAGATACTATTATTTATCCCCATTTTAAAGATGAGGAGACTGAGGTAAAGCTACTTGCCCAGAATCACACAGTTAAGTGTCTGAAGCCAGAATTGAACTCATCCAGTGTAAAGTCCTCATCTCCCTTCATTCCCTTTATCTCTTCAGTCATAAGAAAAATTGTTAATGGAAACCCTCCCACCTCTTTCCTTTCTTCCTTTTCAATGTTTCCCCTCTCCTCATCCATTTCCTTGAAGCCTTTTCTCTTTCTGAGACCCCAGAAGTCACCTTGTTTTCATTGGTTGTCATTGCTAGATGCTGTACACCCCCCTCATCTCCGACTTTTGTACCTTCCCATGTAGTCCCACCAAAGAAGTTCATATATAGGGTGTTGGTAGGTTCCTTCCAGTTGATGAAGAGAATTTTATTTCTAATTCTTAGCTTTCACAAAATAATCTACTATAAATATTTTTGAGTGAGTCAAGGTTTTCTAAGTATTGTTTCCTTAGATATAAGCACAGTAATGGGATCTTTAATTCAAAGGGTATGGACATTTGATTTGCATGATTCCAAATTGCTTCTTATAATAGTTATACCATATTAGCATGCCTATCCTTCTTTTATACCCTTATTGCCATTTTGGGGTCATTTTTGCTAATTTGCAGTGTGTAAAGTGAAACCTCAGGATTTTTTTTTAATTTGGATTTCTCTTATTAATAATTTGGAGCATTATTTCATATGATAGTAAATACTTTGCAGTTTCTTTTGAGAAATGTTTGCTCATATCCTTTGATCTCTTATCTATTTGGGTATATTGTAATAGGCTTTTAATTCTTTTCCAATTCTTCCTTCTATAGCTCTCATTTCACTCCAGTTTTCTTCTCATACTCATTTCTTTTTCAGTTTTTTTTCTTGTTCTTTCATTCTCCTTTTTTTTCCCCTGAAGCAGTTGGGGTTAAGTGACTTGCTCAGGATCACACAGATAGGAAGTGTTAAGTGTCTGAGGTCAAATTTGAACTCAGATCCTCCTGACTTCAGGGCTGGTGCTCTATCCACTGCACTCCCTAGCTGCCTTTCTTATATTCCTTTAAAAAAAAAAACAACAACTTTTTTTTTACATTTGTATTTGTCTTTACTTTTTTCTTTTTTTCCCCTAATTATAATAACTTTTTATTGACAGAACCCATGCCAGGATAATTTTTTACAACATTATCCCTTGCATTCACTTCTGTTCCGATTTTTCCCCTCTCTCCCTCCACCCCTTCCCCTAGATGGCAAGCAGTCCTATATATGTTGAATATGTCACAGTATATCCTAGATACAATATACAATATACATGTGCAGAACCAAACAGTTCTCTTGTTGCACAGGAAGAATTGGATTCAGAAGGTAAAAATAACCTGGGAAGAAAGACAAAAATGCAAACAGTTTACATTCATTTCCCATTCTTTCTTTGGGTGTAGCTACTTCTGTCCATCATAGATAACTGAAACTGAATTAGGTCTCTTTGTCAAAGAAATCCACTTCCATCAGAATACACCTTCATACAGTATCGTTGTTGAAGTATATAATGATCTCCTGGTTCTGCTCATTTCACTTAGTATCAGTTCATGTAAGTCTCTCCAAGCCTCTCTGTATTCATCCTATGGGTCATTTCTTACAGAACAATAATATTCTATAACATTCATATACCACAATTTACCCAACCATTCTCCAATTGAAGGGCATCCATTCATTTTCCAGTTTCTAGCCACTACAAACAGGGCTGCCACAAACATTTTGGCACATACAGGTCCCTTTCCCTTCTTTAGTATCTCCTTGGGATATAAGCCCAGTAGTAGCACTGCTGGGTCAAAGAGTATGTACAGTTTGATAACTTAAAAAAATAACTTTTAGTTAAAAAAAAAACCCTCAATTCATTTCTTCAGAGAATTCAAAGATTTCTTGTGTTTAAGCTGTGTTTTTTGAATAAATTTCTTCTAAATTTGTGTCTTAAGCATCTCCATCACCTTAGTATCTCTTTATGGCGAGCTTTTAATTTTTTGTCTTTCCTGTTTATTTTTATTTTGGATTTAGTGTTAGAGGCAGTCTATGCATGCTTGTAGAGGGAATGGATGGTCTGTGTTTGGCATAATTTTGAATCCTGCTTTTGGGGATGTTTGAATGTTCCGGGTAGTAAATAAGTTGCCAATTGGCACTTGTACCTGCTCCCTTCATGGTATTCAGGAACATTTGTGCTAGATCTAGGACCTCTTCTTGGCTTATTAAACAATGGAGTCTGCCCTTGGTCTGTTTCTGCTGATATAGACTGCACATGGCTAGCTTTTGGGTAAATCATGTAGTCAATGTCTAGGTACCTGTCTGTCTACTTAAGTCACTTGAATTGGAAAAATAACTCAATTGTTTTCTTTCTGATCAGAACTTGATCTTTAATAGTTGATATATCTTTATTAAGTTGTTGGAGAGAACTCAGCTATACTCTCCTTCTCTTTCACTGTTCTCATTGATGTATTTGTTAATGTTTTATCTTGATTTGTAAAGTATTCCTTGGGTCACTTCACCATAGCATTAAGTCTATAAAGTAACTTTGAAAGTATTTTCATTGTTATCGTTAGCATTATACAGTCATGGCACTGAAAATTTCTTTGGCTGCTTAATTTTTTTTTTTCTTTATCTAATCACATATTTAGTTTGTTTTAGTAGATTGATTTCCATATATCTTATGCATTTTGTGGTTATTTTGAATGATATTTCTCTTGCTATCATTTCCTTTTGGATTTTGCTACTATTATATCAAAGTACTTTTGATATTTGGAGGTCTATTTTGTAGTCTACAATTGAATAAAAAGAGAATTAGCTGGATTTCCTTTGGAAATTGCAAAATTCCCTTGATAGAACCCAAGTTTTCTTTGAAAATAAAATTCTAACTTTTTAAAAACATTCCAACATTGCTATTTTAATGAAAAAAAGAATAGGAAAGTTTGTGAAAAATTAGCATATGATCAAAGAGGAACAGGAATAAAAATGCTGTCAAAGAATTATAAGATAGGAAGAGAAGATAGGTAGGTCATGTGGGTGAGATAATAAATAGCCACAGTACTCTATTGGTATAAGTTAGAGAAATTGAAGAAAACCTTCAGCATGTCAGGTGAACTCCTTATGGCATATTTACAGGATGATATGGAAATGAGTGACACAAAATATTTTTATACTTCAAAATGAGTAAAGTTGCAGATTTAATTAAAATATTTTAAATACAACAGATATTTTGTATATGTATTTTTCTTAATACCTTGCAATAATCTCATTATTTTTCTACTAGCATCCATACCCTACAGGTTGCAAACCATCTAGGTATTCAAAAAGAAAAAATTTTAAATTGAAATTCACTTTACATCTTGCTCTACCTTGCATCTACTGCTCTGTTTGGTTTCATCTTCAAAGAAAAAGATGCCCCTTAGAGTATAATCTCATCACTTCTAATCTTACCATCATGCTGCTATATCAAGCCTTGATTGACACTACCTCCCTCAGCCTCCTTTTACCTCTGAATGGAGGACTGGAGGGTGGAATACAAATTCCTCCCAATGCCTTTGTTTATCTAGGGCAGAAACTGGGCTGTGCTTCTTCCACTTTGCATTTGCTGGTCTGCCTCCTTTGAACTCCAAAGAAGATACTCCTTGGTGTCCTTGTACCCTCCCCGTTCCTGCCTCATATTGTGTGTTGTCTCCATCTTTAGATTGTAAGGTCCTTGAAGTTAGAGGCTTTCTAATGAAAAATTAATTAATTGTATCTCTGGTACTTAATATAATAACTGGTACTTTATATTCCTGGTTCTGCTTGATTCACTCAGCATCAATTCATGTAAATCTTTCCAGACCTTTTTTATAATCTGCTTGTTCATTTCTTATAAAACAATAATATTCCATTACCTTCATGTACCATAGCTTGTTCAGCCATTTCCCAAGTGATGGGCATCCACTCCTTTTCCAATTTTTTGGCTACTTCTGTGTATTTTTTAAAAATATATTTCTTTGACAATCTTATTTTCTTTCATTTCTATTTTCTCATTTTCCTAACAAAACCAGGCTTTCCCATATAACAAATATTGTGGTTAGGAATAGTAAATCTCCTTGTTCTTTAGTCCATTCCTTCTCTCCTAATAAGTGGGAGGCTTTGCATTTATTTTAAATCAGTCCTTGAAGACAAGTTCTAAAGGAATACTTCTCTCTTTTCCTCTTGGTAGAATATTTCAGATTGTTTAAATGTATCTACTCGTCTAGTTTTTGGTCTCGTATATTTCCATTTCAAAGATTCTCCCCAGCTCTGGTCTTAAATCAGGAATGCTTGAAAATCCTTTTTTATAATCTCTCTAGGATTATACTCAGTCTTTCAGACTAAGTTATTCTTAGTTCTAAGCTTTTTATCTTTAGCTCCAAACTTTTCTTTTGCCTTTTGAAACATTATATTCCAAAATATGCCTTCTTTTTGAATAGTTATAGCATGATCTTATGTAGTCCAGATGCTTGAACTCTTTCTGTATGTTTGGCAGCTTTTGCTACAAAAGGAGTTGCTTTATAATTTTCCAAATTGGTCTAATATCAACAGTTCAACTCCAGTTAAACTATTCTTGCATTCCTTGTATTAAATCAGTTTCTTCATAGTGTGTGGAGGACCAAAGTTCAAATCTGGCTTTAGACATTTAACACTTCCTAGCTGTGTGATCCTGGGTAAGTCACTTAATCCCAATTGCCTCAGGGGAGAGGGGGAATACACACACACATACATAGTTAGGTAAAGGAGGTATAGAATCAGCCTGAATCTGCCAGATAAAATTCTGTACCCTATTATATGGCATTAGCATAGTTAAGTAGAATTTAAGGGTGTTAAAATGGAATTTTTAGTCCAAAAGAGTTTTATTTTGACATTACTAATGTTACAGCCACATGTCTTAATATAAAACCATTGAAGATAATCTTATGTAATAGAATCATAGGATTTTTAAGTTGGAACTAGCCCAGGCTCTATTTAAAGCACAGTTCCTTTTTGCAACATCCCTGAGAAGTGGTTATCCAACTTCTTAAAGATTTTAAGTGAAACTTACTACCCATATGAAGGCAGCCCATTCCACTAAAAGTTTGAATTGTTGGTTAATTGTTCCTTTATACTAAACTAAAATTGCATGACTTCTGGTTATTTCCTCCAGTATCAAGTAAAATGTACTAAATTCCATTTCCTTTTGTCAGACTAATTATTCACTGAGCTAAATTGGTACAGAAATTCAGGGACGGTTCAATAATAGTAAAACATTTAACATGATAAATCCATAATAAAAATATCTATATGATGATATCCAGTGGTTCTCAAAGTATGGTCTAGAGAATCCTGGGGATCTCTGAAACCCTTTTAGAGGGTCTACATTCAAAAATAGTTTTTATTTCCAATATGGTAAGTGTCTTTAAATATAATCCAAATAAACAAAAACTCTTTGGAGAGATCCTCAATAATTTTTGATAGGATAAAGATACTGAAAACAAAAATTTGAGAACCACTGATCATATCAATAGACGCAAGAGAAAAAAGCTTTGATTAAAATACAATACTCACTTATGGTAAGAATAACAAAAATATAGATGGCTATATTTTTCTTAGTATAGAATGCACAAGCCAGGTTTATACATAATGATGAAACCTTAGAACTCCTTAACTTGAAATAGATCAAGGCTGCCTGCTCAGAACATTATTTTGCAACATAATCCTGGGGGGGGAAAGGAGGAGTTCGATTTAAGCCTAATTCTTTCCTTACTCTGAGCACTCTAGATCTATTATACCATTTTGCCTCTAAACCCCATAAAAATAATCTTCTATTTCTTTTCAATTATAATAGGGGGCAGTGATAAATCATTTTAAAACTGATTAAATGTCAGTTATTTGGAAATTATTGTTAAAACTTAAGTAAACGATTATCTTTTTTAAAAACATAAAGAAAGTACTTTTCCATCATTAGGCATGTCAGCTCTGACTACTATACTCTTATTTCTTTCAGGGTTAAGACTATAGCAAATTACAGTCAGCATAATTGCCGTGTGGTAGCATGAGTAGTAGATAGAGAGTTCACTTCTAAGTCAGGAAGGTCTGGGTTCAAACCTTGTATCTGATGCATATTGTGTTGTTCAGACAGCATTTAATAAAAAAACTGGAGAGATATGTAGAAGCAAAGCAAAGTTTATTATACGATCTTGCGATGGGGCGTCCCATCCATCGAGCAGACAATCGAAGGGAGGAGGCACCCTAGGGGCAAGGCCAACACTTTTTATACCTTACACAAATACCCCCTCCCACCACTGACTCTCATCCTTATTGGCTGAGGATCTTACCTTCTAAATGCTGGAACTACCCAAGAAATTGAACTTGACCGATAAGTATATAGTTGCCTATATTTGACTGAAATAGGGAGGATAGCAGGGAGGAGACTTAAGTATGCCCTTGACTTAATGCTTAAAGTCCTTCAGGCCTACTCAAACTTTGAAATAGATGAAGCCTTACTCGATTTTCACAACTGTCTTGAAAGATCTCATCTCATCTCATCAATATGATTTTTGCAAAAATGGGCTTAACTTCTGACTTCGTTAAGGCAGTATTAGAGTTATTAGTTGCAGCGTATAATTGCTGATTTGCTTTGGTAGAGACAGTCTTTTTTTAGGAGCAATATATCAAGGTAGTAAACCTTTTCCCCTGAAATTTACTAAAATATGGTATTCTGGATTGTTTTATTTTCTTTTTCTGGAAGACCATAGCTTATTCAAACCATGTTTTCTAGATCAGTTGTTTTGACTATTGGTGAATAATTTGTTCTTTACCTTTTGATGATTGATTGGATTTTTAAGTTGTATTTCATTTTTGTTTTTCAGAATGTCCATTGTTTTGCCTAATAATGTCTTCTATCCCATTCTCAACTGTAGTCTTCTTTTTAATTCATTAAGAGGTCTAATGTCACTCATCTTTATCTTAAGTTCTTTTATTAGGCTTTGCAACCAGTGGACATTCCTGGGGCCATTTTTCTGGGACATTAATTGTCCCCTAGCTACATCTGATTGTCTGGGACACTAATTGTAATTATTGAAAAAGTATTCTCTTTTGAATATTTCACTTCCCATTCTCTTATTTCATACCATTTCTTTAGTTAGCTCTGTGCTTATATTTGCATATTCATTTCTTTCTCTTTTTGATAGTATTTCTTTGGATGTGGGGATTTAGTTTTCTCAACATGTACTTGTTAAAGTTTATATTGCATATTTCTGGCTGTTTGGAAATGATAAAAGTGAGCTGAATTTGTGTACTGTCTCTTAGCTATTTTTATGGCCTCTTCCCCATATGTCATTAATTCGTTTTTGGTTTTTTTTTAAGTTATTTTCCCAGTTCTTTAAATTTTTTTGTTATTATTTATATAACATATATCTTTTTTTTTCTTTCAGTGACCTTTTTACTATGTGTATCTTGCATATTAACAGTGAGCTGCTCTTTTATTACTTATTCAAATCCAATTCTAGATGAATTTGTTTTAAGATTCTTCTGCTTAGTCACTTTGCATGCCAAAGATCGTTAGCACCTGGGACTTTTTTTTTTTTTTTTTAAAAGCAAGAATGAATTGTCATTAAAGAGTAAAGAATAAATGGACATTAAAGAACCAGCTTTGCCCAAAGTATACTATAATAGCTTTTACAAGATAGCTAATTTGGGGAGTACAGGCCATTTTAAAATTTTTTCAGTAAAATCAGTTTTACTCTAACATGCTATATGCATTTCCAGAACCCTGTGTTAAAGCAAAATTGCACAATAAAGTAAGAGTTTATAAGGAAAAGGAGGAGCATAATGCTTAAAAATTTTGCCCATGAAACACACACAAAAAAAGAATTTAATAAGTAGCAGCACACAGTTAAGAAATAAATAAATAGTCCAGTAAATAGTGTCCACTTCATTACTTCCAGCTACTACTTAGCCTGTACCCTTGGCTATATGAGCCTTATCTTGGAACCTTGAATTTTAGAGACCTTAGCTGTTTGTCATGGAAGAAATTGTTTAGACATGAACTCAAAATTTGCATTATGCTCAAAATGTTTTTCTAATATGGCAGCTGAATTGGAACAAATTTGTGTTTTTGAAACATTTTTTAATAGTTCAGCCTTTTCTTTCATTTTAATCAATTGACAAATATTGAACGTATTCCATATGCCAGGCAATATGATTACAGAAGCAGACATGAAACAAATCTTATCTTCAGGGAGATACTATCATGTGTAGACACAAACACACCCAAAACATGTAATAGTTTGTGAGGGAAGCTCTAATAACTCAGGAGATCAGGAAGTAACTGAATTAGACAGTTGAGCTGAGCTTTAAAAGTAAGAGGCCAAGTTTGGGGAAGGAGTTCTTTACTGGGATGAAGAAAAGCTTTTGCAAAGACATGAATATGGGAGAACAAATAAGTAAATTTTGTTGTATTGTAAAGTGTTTCA
The DNA here is from genome assembly GCF_902635505.1 of Sarcophilus harrisii. Taxonomy (NCBI): domain Eukaryota; kingdom Metazoa; phylum Chordata; class Mammalia; order Dasyuromorphia; family Dasyuridae; genus Sarcophilus; species Sarcophilus harrisii. Next base: position 240,374,630 of record NC_045428.1, read on the forward strand.
AAGGAAGTAATAAGGGCTTGAACAAGGGTGTTAATTTTGTGAGTATAGAGAAAGGGGACCAGTGCAAGAGATGTTGCAGATGCAGTCTTTATAAGAATTGACAACTTTTTAGATATTTGGAATGAGAAAAGAGAAGTCAGAAGTGATTCAGTATTGCCTGCCTTGTCTAGCAACTGGAAGGATGATGGTAACTTCAAGAAAAATTATTTATTAATAAGAATTTATTAAATAGCATACTTTGTGTCAAATTTTAAGGTGTACAGAAATTAAAGTAAAGCAGCCCCATATCTTCAAGGAATTCTACCATGGGGAAATAATATGAAAATAGTTGAATACATATAAATTATGTACGGTATCAATAGTGTAATTTTGGGAAGAAGTCACTAATGACAGTTTGAGAGAAATCTGGAAAGATCACCCTCCTTTAGAAGGTAGTATCTTAATTGAAAGAAATTAAGGATTCTGTGAGATGAGGAGGTAGACTGTTCTAGACAATGAGAATCAACAACCTGTGAGGGGAAAATGGAGGTGGATGATAGAATCCTATGTTGAGAATAGAAAAAAGGCCAGTTTGCATAGAATGAAGTATATTTGATAGTAAAAAAAATAGTTGGAATCAGCTACTGGATGACTTCAAATACTTAAGTTCTCTTAAATATATTTTAGTACATACTTAAGTGTGTTTTGTTTTATATTTTAGCATATTTTAAGTTAGAGTCACTTAAATTTCTTGAGCAGAGGAGACATTTGACAATTCTCTTGATTATATTGTTGAATCCTTTTGATGAGGTTTAGATTTAGGGAACCAAAATGAAATTAGGGTTTCTGATGGTCAGGGAGTTAAATGATAAGGTCTAATGGCAGGTTCAGGGTTCAGGGAACCAAATAGAGAGGTTTGCTCCCCTGCAGCCCCTTGGGATTCGGCCCAAGGATAGGGAGTTTTGGGGACTCTCTTCTGGCGGCACAGAGGTTCTCTGTAAAAGAATTTACAGACTCGAAAACCTAGATTGATAAAAGGCTTTATTATACAGATTGGAAGTAAGGTTAGAAATCCTGACAGAGAGGCATTGTCTGGTTAGGGAACTAGGTAAGGGTAAAGAGAATATGGCACTGGTAAGAGTACTCCAGTGGACAGAGGCCCTTAGCATGCCAAGCATAAAGCTTGGCATGTTTGGAACCTCTGCAAAGAGGGTTTTAGTTTGGCTCTTTTTATAATGAGGGCTTTAGCTGAAGGGGGCCTGTGAGTGGGGTCCCAAATTGGCTCCTTGGTGGGTTTCAGCTTGAGCTAGAATTTGAATTGAATTCAATGAGTTTCAGGACTGAGCCGACCCCACCCAGATAACAAGGGTGAAACTGTTTGTCCCTGGAGCAAAGTCCCTCACTGAGGCAGAGTTGAAGGAGATTTTCTCCTTCAAGGATTTTCAGAGTTTTGGGGTCCCCTCTTCACTTTTTTAGTTTTCTGATTTCTGATCTTTTAGGTGCTAATCATTTCTTTCTTATTATTCTAAACCACTGTGGAAATTATTGTGATAGTATGGGCATCCTATTTAGACTTCTTAATTGTTATTTCCATCTTGTACTTTTCTTCTGGAAATATCTCCCTTCTCTTGGGTTTCATTTGTACTTCTTTTTTATTTTACCCTCTGGTTCTAGAATATCAGGAAGTTTTTTCCTTGATAATTTCTTGAAAGATAATGGATAGATTCTTAAAAAAAAAAAAAAAAAGATCATGGCTTTTAGGCAGCCCAGTAATTATTAGATTATCTCTCCTGGATTTATTTTCCAGATCATTTGTTTTTCCGATGAGATACTTAATTTTTTTTTCCATTCTTTTGATTTTGTTGTCTTATTTCTTGTTGTCTCATTGGATCATTAGCTTCCACTTGCCCATTTCTAATCTTTAAGGAATTATTTTCTTCAGTGAGCTGCTTTTTAAGGAGTTTTTCTCTCCCTTCCCCCCCCCCCCCCCCCCCCCCCCCCCCCCCCCCGGAGACATACATCCCTTTATTTTCCAATTTTAAAAGGTAGGGATACAAAGGATTACACATTGTGTACAATTAAACCTCAGCTGTCAGTTTAGTAGAAAAATCTCATTTTAGAGAGAAGAATCCTGAGGCTAAGGAAAGGGTAGTCAGGATCACAAAATCAGTAAAGCAAAGATAGCCAGCATTGAACCAGACCTGTCAGTGGCTCAGAGAGGATTGGATCAAGGGTTATATGTGAGTCTTCTGTTGGTGGTGGCATGGGGGTTGGCTGAGTGCCTAGGAGGAAAAGAGGCCTATGATCTTTGGATTGGCTGACTGTGAGTGGCTTGTAGCCCTTGGCTGTCTGGGTCCTAAGTCAGGAAGGAGTTGAGTATGCTGGAGCAGTCAAAACTCCTGCCTCCAAGGGTTGTAAACACTGAATGATGTGTACCTGGACTGGCCTTTTGTGGGACTTGGTTCCAAAAAGATAATCCCAACTACAAATAAAAGTTCAACTTCTCAGAGTTTTGTATTATCTGTGCATAATTTTTATCCTTCTGAATTGGGAAGTGCCAGATGGAACTCTGTGGGGAATCTGGGCCTTTTACCTTCTTGAATAGATGGGACATTTCATGGCTGGGAGTAAATAGGGTCAGATTATAATTAGATCCTTTACTTCCATTTGGCTGCTGAGAGGGTGGTAGCTCCTTTGTGTTTGATGGTAGTAGTATTAGAAAAAGGATATCAAGTCTCCCGTGCTTCCCTCAGTAGCAATAGCAAGGGCTGCCTGCCTTTTGACGATTAATGAGTACTCATGTCAGATTATACTTTAAAGTGAGCTAGGTTAGGATTTCATTCCTTCACATGCCTCAGGGAGGTCAAGAGTTGTTTCTTTGTTTATTAATCTTTACTTTTTTCATCCCCAATCTTCTGCCCAATCAAGATACTATAAGCAGTAGGGGCTTAATCTATGTTTGCTAAAGGAGTGAACATGTGGAATGAATGGGACTCTTCCAGCAATACTTGAGGGCCTTCACTGGAGACTATGAAGATGCTTGTCCATTTCCAGGATGGGCTGGATAGCTTCTGCTATCCTTTCTAGCTCCAGAAGGTTTGAATCCTGAGACTGAGTGAATGAAGGGGGAGGTACTAGTAATGATTGCCAGAATACCTAAGAACTTCACAGGGTTCTTGAGACAGGCAGGGGAAAGGGAATAGGATAAATAGAGAGAACAAAAGAGGGAGAGAAAGCAAGAAGTCCTTTTCTAAAGTGAATTTTGTACATATTTTTCCATGTAGTCAGTTCTTTTTTAAGAAGTTCTTCTCTTCAATGAATTTTTGTGCTTCTCTTTACTATTTGGCCTATTTTGTTTTTAAGTTGTTAATTTCTTCAGTATTTTTGTGCTTCCATCACCAAGCTATTGACTCTTTTTCCAGTATTTTCTAATATTGTTCTTATCCCCACCCCACCCCCACCCCTAGTTTTCCCTCTATCTCTCTTATTTGGAATTTTAAAATTCCTTTTTGAACTCTTCCAGGAATTCTTTTTTGGCCCACGACCATTTCACATTTTTCTTTGAGGTTTACTTCTGAGTTGTTAAAAAAAATTTTTTTCCTGTCACCATGGTAACTTTCAGTGGTTGTTTTTTTCTTTGTTCTTTGCTCATTTTTCTAGTCCATTTCTTGACTTTGAACTTTGTTAAAGTTAGCCTCTATTCCTAGGGTAGAGGGGCACTGTCCTGAGCTTCAGTTTTTTTGTGCAGCTATATTCAGAGCTAGTTCTGGGGATCTGTAATTTTTCAGTTCTTTCAAGGTGTTAAAAACCTCTTACTTTCTTGGCCTGTTAGATCACCTTGATAAGGTACAAAGTAGCCAGTAACTTAAAAAACAGAGTTTGGGCAGGAAAAAAGGAAGAGAAAATTAGATGGTGGATTAGAAGTAATAATTTATAAATTGATTGGGATGATGAAAAAAACAAGACAACTGGGCATGTTGGGAACTCTAAGATCAGTATAATGAAAGTATTCTTTCTCTTATTTTCCCTATTCCTTAAATGGGAAAGTTTATGAGGTTCAGAGTTTAAAGAAAAGATGAACACTTAAGTGGTTCTCCATAATGAAATAAAACATGATAGGCTAATGGTCTTGCTTCATTTTTGTAGAGCTTTGGAATTTATAAAATGCTTTAAACTAATTCCTTTATTATCTCATTATTACTTATTTTTCACTTTATTGTATATTATGTGTTACTAGTATTTACAATTCATTTTAGTATATAGTTACAGCATAGCTCTTAAATTTATAAACATAATTATGAGAACTCGATTTTTATCATAGTTGACCACAATCAAAGTACGACAAAAAATTTTTAGCAAATCAAGAATTACAGTTTAGTGAGATTGTCAATATCCGTTTTCTATTTTAGTCAGATTTGTTCATTAATATGTCTCCTTAGGTCAGAGAGAGCTGTCAAGGTTTGTTTTACTTCTATAAGTTATTTGATTTTTAAAGTTGTGCTTGTTCAAGTTTTATTACTATGGGGGCAGCTAGATGGCTCAATGGATAGAGCACTGGGCCTGGAGTCAGGAGAACCTGAATTCAAGTCTAACACAATACTGCCTAGCTGTGTGACCCTGGGCAAATCAAAACTTCAACTGCCTTGCCAAAAATAATGAAAATAAAAAGTTTCATTTCTATTTGACAAGTAAGAATTCGTATATCTATAGTACGAACATGCTTTATATACATTGATTCATTTGACATGCAAAATGCTTTGAAAATTTTAGGTGCTATTAATGATGGTGGTGGTGGTGAAGGTGGTGAAGATAATGATAATATTTACATAGCATTTACTATGTGTTTGGCACTGTGCGAAACACTTTATAATTTTTATCTAATTTATCTAATTTGGTCCTCATAGCAACCCTACGAAATGGGTGCTAATATTATCCCCAGTTTACAAATAAAGAAACTGGGGCAAACAAAAATTACAGAGTTACACATGTAGCAAGCAAGAAGAACTCATGTCTGAGGCCAGATTTGACCATGGATCCAATGCTCTACTGTGTCGCCTGTTTGCACTCTTTGGACCATTTATATATATTTTACATATATGTATTTCTTTATTATAACTTTTTATTGACAGAACATATGCATGGATAGTTTTTCAACATTGTCCCTTGCAATTATTCTGTTCCAACTTTTCCCTTCCTTCCCTCCAACCCCTCCCCTAGATGGCAAGTAGTCTCATACATGTTAAACATGTTAAAGAATATCTTAAATATAATATATGTGTACATATTTATACAGTTCTCTTGTTGCACAAGAAAAATCGGATTTAGAAAGGTAAAAATAACCTGGGAAGAAAAAAATGCAAGCAGTTCACATTCATTTCCCAGTGTTCTTTCTTTGGGTGTAGCTAGTTCTGTTCATCACTGATCAATTGGAACTGAATTGGATCTTCTCATTCCGAAGAAATCCACTTCCAATCAGAATTAATCCTTATATTGTATTGTTGTTGAAGTGTATAATAATCTCCTGATTCTGCTCATTTCTTACAGAACACTATTCCATAACATTCACATACCACAGTTTACCCAGCCATTCTCCAGTTAATGATTATCCATTCAATTTCCAGTTTCTAGCCACTACAAAAAGGGCTACCACAAACATTTTTGCAAATACAGGTCCCTTTCCCTTCTTTATGATCTCTTTGGGATCTAAGCCCAGTAGTAACACTGCAGGATCAAAGGATATGCACAGTTTGATAACTTTTTGAGCATAGTTCCAAATTGCTCTCCAGAATGGCTAGATGTATTCACAACTCCACCAACAATGTATCAGTTTTCCCACATCCCCTCCAGCATTCAGCATTATCTTTTCCTGTCATCCTAGCCAATCTGAGAGGTGTGTAGTGGTATCTCAGAGTTGTCTTAATTTGCATTTCTCTGATTAATAATGACTTGGAGCATCTTTTCATATGGCTAGAAATAGGTTCAATTTCTTCATCTGAAAATTGTCTGTTTATATCCTTTGACCATTTATTAATTGGAGAATAGCTTTATTTCTTATAAATTAGAGTCAATTCTCTATATATTTTGGATATGAGGCCTTTATCAGAACCTTTAGATGTTTTCCCACTTTATTGCTTCCCTTCTAATTTTGTCTGCATTAGTTTTGTTTGTACACAAGCTTTTAAACTTGATATCAAAATTTTCCATTTTGTGATCAATAATAATCTAGTTCTTCTTTGGTCACAAATTCCTTCCTCTTCCACAGGTCTGAGAGGTAAACTGTCCTATGTTCTTTTAATTTATTTATAATCTCATTCATTAGCCTAAATCATCAACCCATTTTTATCTTATCTGTGTTAAGTGTGGGTCGGTGCCTAGTTTCTGCCATACTAATTTCCAGTTTTCCCAGCAGATTTTGTCAAATAGTGAATTCTTATCCCAAAAGTTGGGATCTTTGGGTTTGTCAAACATTAAAGTTATTGACTATTTTGTCCTGTGAACCTAACCTATCCACTGATCAACTAGTCTATTTCTTAGCCAATACCAAATGGTTTTGATGACCACTTCTTTATAATATAGTTTTAGATCAGGTGCATCTAGGCCACCTTCATTTTATTTTATTTTTTTCATTAGTTCCATTGATATTCTTGACCTTTTGTTCTTCCATATGAATTTTGTTGTTATTCCTCTAGGTCAGATAATTATATTTTTTGAGACAATCTTATTTACTATAAAAATAATTTTACAGTATAAGAGGATTTTTGTAGTCTTCTTTCATGCCGATTTAAATGATTTTGTAAATATGTTCTATAGTCTTTCTTCTTAAGCAGATTTTAAAAGCAGGATTATTTATTGATTGAATACAATCATCGACATGACTTTTATATAACTAAAGTTAGCATTGTTTAAAAGGGTTTTGATAATCCTAATAATGGCCAAAGAATTCATTCCTACTTATTTCCTTTCTTACATACCCCCAACAGAAAAAAAGAAACTAAAGTTCATTCTGTTGGTTAAAATAAATGGAATATAAATTAATCTTTGTTAAAAAAAAAAAAATCCAAGATATGTCAGTTCTAGGCAGTTTGTTACCTTTCCGCTTGTGTTTTATTCAACATGTAAAGGGGCCCTCTGAACTTGTCTTCTTATGTGTCAGTTTTTTCCATAAACACTAGACCCATATTATTCAGGAGACCCTGAATAAGTCAAGGTTAAAGGCCTCTCTAAACACCACCACCATTCCTGCCACAGCTGACATAACTTGCTAGGTTAGTCTGCACCAGTCTGATAAGTTCTTAGTTCAACTGGAACCCTTGTATATAAACAGACCATCAAATCTTCATGGTGTAGTAGTTTCCGAGAGAAAAAAATGCAGCTTTTTGTCATGTTACTTACTCATGCTCTTCCAATTTTTTTCTCTTTTTCCTTCCTTTCCAAAAGAAACTAGTCTTTTTTTCTTCTGTTCCCTTTCGCTTCCTATGCCCACTCCCATTTGGAAAGGGATTACCCTTCATTCATTCCTTGAGACCAACCTCTCTCTTTTTATGATCCATGAATATTCAAATTTCTGACTGTTGCAGATTCTTTCCTTAGTATGATAGTTCTTCCGTACATGTGACTTTCTTTTGTAATGAGTCAAAATTACTACCCATATGTGGTAAGTCATGACTTTTGATGAACAAACTCCCAAAACTAAATTTTTACTAGATCTTTTGAGATCTTAGTGGTCCTTTTATAATTAGAGTGAATTTTAAAATAATTATATATGTTTGGTTACTCATTTTGTATTTTAGACTTTTAAAAATTAATGGATTTTGGTGCTTAGAGGTTCAAACTAATTTTGGAAACTACATAATATTGTTAAGTTGTCATATGTGATGGAACTTCTGATGCTGATAGTTATCACAAAAGGCTTCTGAGCAAAAAACAATGAAGGATGTTCCAAAGTCTTGTGAAGATTTGTGTAAATAGGGAAGTATGTTAATCATTATTTTGTTATATTCTCCATTTCATTTCAATATTTTAAAAGTCTAAGATTCTTTTTTCTTCTCACACATTTGGTATCTTTTCTTCTTTTAGATACTTAACACCATCACAGTTGGGTTATATGAAGTTCAGGTCTCATTCACATGATCTGATCTGGCTACTTTTTCTCTTCTTTGTTGCTTTTAATTCTATTTCGGATTCTCTAATAAGAACATAAAGATGTCAGCATACATGTGTGGCGGATCCATGTTCCAGATAGTGAAAATAGTTGTCAGAAATCTTAGATTATTCATATTACAAAGGTATAAGATTTCTATTTAGGATAGAAGTCTTCAACAGGTTTATGTAGTGTTAACTTGGAAGATCTTATTGAGTTCTTTGTAGAATATTTCTACTTTTGCCAGTGATGTTGGTACATAAAGTGCAGCCATTTTCATGGTAGTTTTTCAAATACTGACTTTTAAGTACTGTAATATCCCTAGAGATAGTGTCTTACTGCTTCTAAGACTAACTCACAAACCATTTTTCCATTTAGCTGCAACTTACCTCTATTTCCTATTTTTATGGCAACAATGTCAAGATTGATTTCATTCAGCTCCTTTTTAAGTATATTCATTGAGTGCCAGGAAAGGATCTTGTCTTTAGAAGACCAACAGTCAAGTTAATGTTTATAGATTATCTAAAAACCTTGTGATTTTCTCCCCTTTTTAGTCACTATTCCAGTCTTGCTACAGAAGTAGATGGAAACCACATAGGACTGTGTAATTTATGTTTTTATTAAATGGATTGCCATGACCAAATAATTCATTACTAAATAGCTTGCCTACTCGTGTTGTAAAAATGGACTTTTTAGTCTGTGGCTAGGACCATCCTTGAATCTTTTGAACTCTTTTCTTTTAAAAATTATTTTATTTTATTTTATTTTCAAATGAATATCTGCCTCTTTCCCCCCACTTTTCTCCCCCTCCTTAATTAGAAACATTAAGAGGGTGGACCTCCTTACAAAGATGTATAATTAAACAAAACAAATTCCATATTGGCCATGTCAAGAAAAATATGGCTCAGTCTAGTCCATAACCTCTCTATCAAGAGGTAGGCAATAATATATCATTATGAATTCTTTGGAATTGTCCTTGGTTATTGTGTTCATTAGAATTCCCAGGTCTTTCAAAGTTGTTTGCTATTATGATATTGTTGTTAGTATATTATTGTTTTCCTAGTTCTTCTCGTTCATTCTAGATTAGTTCATTCTAATTCATCAAACCATCTCACTCTACATCAAGTCTGCCCAGCATTCTCTGAAACCATCTCCTTTGTCATTTATTATAGCATAATATTTCCGTCACATTGATTTGCCATAACTTTTTCGTCCTTGGAACCTCCTCAAATAAATTCTAGTCCCAATTTCCAAGGCCATAAAATATTATGTTCTGATATTTTCTCATAAGTTTAATAGAAGTTCAGTCTTTCTCATTAGTCAATTTACTTTTGAGACCCCGCTCTATTAATTAAATCAGAAAAATTTAATTTTCTCCTAAGCTTTACTCACCTCTATATATCCAAACTCTAAATCTTTACCTTAGAAGAGCTGCTATAAAAGTTTTTTGTACATAAGGTTCCATTTATTTTTTTTTTTTAAATCTTGTTGGCGGTATAGACTAGTTAATATATCACTGGGTTAAAGAGTATAAAAATTTAATAGCTTTTTTGGCATGGTTCTAAATTTCTTTTCACAATAGCTACATTAGTTCACAGCTCTATCAGCAGAATATTAATGCCCTTTTTCCCCCACCCTGTCCAACAGTAATTTTATTTTTTTGTCAACTTTTCCAAACTGATGGGTGGGAGGTATTAATCTGAGTTCCTTTAAATTGCTTTTCTTTCAATGATTTAAGGCATTTTTTTTTTCATATGAAACATGATAGAACCTATTAGATAGCATCATTAGGGAAAAATTGATTTTTTGTGATTGATATTCTGTAGAGAACATCTTTCCTATTTCATGATTGACAAAGAGATATAAACTTACATAAAATATAGAAGCTATAAGATCCCATTTATTGTTTAAAAAAAAAAAGAAGACGAAGAAGAATGTAACCTTTTATTGCCTTAGTAGGCTTTAGGAATAACTAACCAAGTTCAATGTGTAGCCTGTGTAGAATTTGATTGGTGAGCTGTTTGGTAGACTACACTAAGTAAACAATGACATTAACCCCTACCCAACAGCTTGCTTATTGGACTCATCTTATAAATTCTTGTCCCTGTTTCCAAGACAATCAAATACTATGTTTTGATATTTCCTCATAAGTTTAGTAGAGGTTCAGTCTTTCTCATTAATTAGTGAATTTACTTTGAGACCCCACTGTTATTAATTTTCTTCTAAGCTTTTATTCACCCTGTATATGTCCAGACCTTTCTCATAAGTTTAAATAAACATTAGGATAACTAGTAATTCAGTTTATTAATAATGTAACAAGCAATATAAGACACATCTAAATATTTAAATAATGTATTGAGGTGAGTAAGATCGAAGCCAAGATCACTTGACTTCCAGTTGAGTCCTTCTTAACCTTGCAAATCTTTAGAAACACCTCTAATAGCTTGTTAACTAAAAGACCCTTTTCAGGAATTCTTTCTTTGCAAGACAACAGTTAACAAGGGGGAAAAAAAACTCTGTTAGACAGGTAGGCATCAGTCATTTATTGAGTACTATTTGTTGGGTAATTGTGCTGAGTATTGGGGATTCAGATATCTGTGTGAGATTATGATGGTAAAATACAGAGAGTCAGAAGTGAATTATAGAAAGCAGATGAATCACAGTCACTTTAGGCCTGTCCCCAAACTGTAGGCCCCCAGATAGAACTCACCTTGGAAGAACTGGGCTGGCATGGCATATATTACAGGATGGGAATGCAGCTGAGTCAGGAAGAAATCTGGAAAGTCAGAAGCACATAGGTGTGGGGGGTAATTTTAGTCTTCCTTTTGGTACTCACTAGTTCCTTTCAGGAAAGAAGTTCCTTAGAGCTTTAACCTATTTCATTCATAGTAGCAGGAAAAGTGGTTTTATTAGGATATCTCTGTGATTAAGCAGTCTCTTCAACTGTGAAAGTTAACGTCCTCTGCAGAATAATAGTAAATACTAACTCTCCAGACTTAATTCCATGGGATTACATTCCCTCTTAAAATTGTAGTGAATAGTATGAAATTATAAAAAACAATTGGTCCCAGAGATGTGAGAAGATATCTCTCCATTTTTTTTCTTTTTGCAGAGATTAGGAGCCTATGGGCATGGATCATTGCAATTGACAGATTTTTGAAAATATATCAGTTGGTTTTATTGATTTTTTTTTTTTTTAATCTGGGTTGTATGCTTTGATTTGGTTTTAAATTCTTTGTCGTAGGCATGGCTTTTAAGTATCCATAAACTTTCTGGGAAAGGATTGTAGAAACAGGTATAACTGTTTATTTTAAAATTAATTTCATTGCTGTCTTTTATTTTTACATTGTCATACATTTTCCAGTGTCTTCTTTAAACAAAGGGTTTAATACATTGCTATTTGGTTTACAGGCATACCTTTGTAGTAGTCTCTATTTATACTTGGCAAGATCATTTGCAGTTTAGGCACTCTAAATATAAATCCAAATGTTAAATATTAGGTTTAAATTGAGATAGCATATGTGAAACTGTTAGATTAACCTGCAATCTAATATAAATATGATTCCAAAACTAAAGATAAATTAGTATTTTAAATCCCTTCTGGTGCTTTAGAAAGTGTGAAGAACTTGAAGACAGAGGAATAGAGTTTAAATTGTGCTCCTACCCTTTAGGCCCTCTGAGACCCTGGGAGAAATCATTTTCCTCTCTAAACCTCAGATTCCCTGTCTATAAAAGGAAGAGGTTTGATTAGATGACTTAACAAATTTCTTTTGGAACTAAAACTACAATCCATTTTGATCAAATTATTTAAAAAGTTCTACATAAAACTGTGTGAATACTATGTATAGCTTGCTTCTTTTTAAATATGAAAATCATATTGAAATGTTGATAGTAGAGGCAGAGCCAGGATTTGACCCTAGATCTTTTGACTCCAAATCTAGTTGTCTTTCCACTCTACGTAGTTTGTTATGAATTAACTAGTTTAGAAATTTCAAGCCATTCATATTGGAATTAATTCTTTTTGTTTAGGCACATAATTATAACTTTTATCAAATTCCTTTTCTTCTCTTTTCACTTATATTTAAGAAACAAAAAGCTGAGAAAAAGACTGAAACCATTTCCTTAGTAACTAACTAACTTTAGTAAATTACGTATTTAAAAAAATATATATTTATTTTTTTTTTTTTTAATCTAAGGATTGTGGTTCTATGCCCAGATTTGGGCAGCTAGTTTTTTAATAACTATATTATCCAGGGACATTTTAAAACACATTTTTAAAAAGTTTTATGAACTTAGTTAAACCAGTAATATTCCTTTCCATCTAATGATGACAATTTTACACTTTCACAGTGACCTTCTTTAACACCTTTTTTATAGTCTTAAAGTTAGAAATATCACCTTGAAGTTGTTATGCTACATTTCATCATGACAATCTACCACCCTTATTAGAATACTAGTCTAGAAGGCTATATTTTCTTAGCATAAATCATAGAATATAAAATATTTAGAACCTCTAAGGGTCAACTGCTTCTCAAGTAAGATTTAAATGTCGATGATTTTAAGGCATTGCAATAACTAGTCCTATGCAAACCCGAGGTATATTTTTATGATGCTAGTTTTATTGAATTTTACAATGGATTTTTTAAAAATTCAGTAACCTAGAGCCTGTATTTTCTATAATCTTAGCATTCTATAACTGGATTTCTCTCTGTTACCTTTGTAGGTGCTGGAGATCAAAATTTATTTGCTTCTGTCTATCCTACACTATCTCAACAGCTTCCAAGAGAACCTATGGAATGGAGAAGGTACTTTTTATTTTCTTATTTTTTTAGTACTTAGTGTAATGGGAAAGGATAGTTGGATTTTCAAAATCTGTTATGATAAGCCAGCAAACTAAAGATTAAGCATTTAATTGCTTCTTTGTTTTAAAAATGTCTTAAGTTAATGGGTCAATACAGAAAGTGAACAGGGTACCTTGAGGATAATGTAATACAAATAGAGACTGAAGGATACACTTCAAATTCTTTTTTTTTTTTTTTTTTGGGGGGGGGGGCTGAGGCAGTTGGGGTTAAGTGACTTGTCCAGGGTCTCACAGATAGGAAGTGTTAAGTATTTGAGGACATATTTGAACTTAGGTCCTCCTGACTTAAGGGCTGGTGCTCTATCCACTGTACCACCTACCTAGCTGCCCCCAATTCAAATTCTTAATGATCAGTACTAATGTTCAGAAAATCATCCAGTAAACAAGCATTTATTAAGCATTTACTGTGTCAAAAAAAAATAAAAGGACAGATAGGGTATCTGTGGCCTAAAAGTCATAAGCAGAGCTGTATGTAAAGAATGGTCTGTCTCCTCCCCCCCACTCTCCTGAAATTGAAGGAACTTGCAGTGGGAAAAAGGAACCATAAGGAAATCATTCTCCAATGAATTTTAAGTATTCAAGGCCCCAGGGAACAAGGAAGGTTTTTAAAATGAGTCAATCCTGGTAGTTTAGAGAGTCAGGAGCAGGACCCGGACCCGAGATATTTCTACATTAAACATCTACTTTATGCTGATCCCTGCTGAAAGTTAAAGATATGTACTGTGGTTTACATTATTTTGTTTTTATAGTTTTTTAAAATGTTATTTTTATTGATCTTTGTTTTTACATGAATGGAAAAGCTTTTGTTAAGGACTTACTATTGGTCAGGCCCTTTCTAATAATCTGGTTGATCTCCCAGCTTACTTCAAATCTCCTCACTCCATTCTCTACTCAACCATCAAAGTGATTTTTTTCTGAAGCACTAGTCTATGTCACTTTTTTCTTTAATATTTTCCAGTAGCTCCCTATTACCTCCATGATTCATATATAAAACTCTCTACCTTTTAAAGCCTTTACAACCTGACCCCTTCCTGTCTTTCCTGTCTTGTTATTATTTAACTCCTTTCTGGGTATTCTACAATTTAGTAATACTGGTCTCTTTTCTGTGCTTTGCACAATGTATTCCACCTCCCAACTCCACATATTTATCCTAGCCTTCCTCCATGCCTAGAAAGTACTTACCTTTCCAAACTTCTTAAAACTTACTTCTCCACACATGCATTTCAACCCAGTAATCCCAGCCTCCTGGCTATTCCTGGTATTTTCTCTGACTATTCCCCAGGACTGAAATGTTCCTCGCCCTACTGACCTGCTTGGTTTTCTTTAAATCCGAATTAAAATCCTGTCTTTTATTGGAAGTCTTCCCCAACCCCTCTTAATTCTGGTGCCTTCCTACTTATTCTTTATATAGATTGCTTTGTCTATATTTGTTTGCATGTTGTCTACTACCCCTTGTAGATTGTAAGTTCTTGAGGACAGGAATTGCTTTTTTTTTGTATCCCTGGTACTTAGCATAGTACTTGGCATATAGCTGGTACTTAATAAATATTGATTGATAGTGATGTTCTCCATACTCATTTCTGACTCAGCTTCTTCCTTCAAATCTTAACTCAAATCCTTTCATCTGTAAGATAGTTTTCCTGGTTCCCCCTCTAATGCTAGTGACTTATCTCTAAGATTATCAATTTACTGTTTGTATCTCTTTACTTTTTTTAAATTTTTTTTGCATGTGCTCTCCTCCATTAGCATGTGAGCTCCTTACAGGCAGGTATTCTTTTTGTCTTTTTTGTTATTCTCACTCAGCATTTAGCACAGTTAACTAACTTAACTTTTCGGAGCTTTTATTTCTCCATTTGTAAAATCATCTTGATACTAATAATGTTTCCTTCACAAATTTATGGTGAATAAAACCTTGAGTGTTCCCTCAATCAGTGTAGTTAACCGCCCTATACATGTTTTCTTATCCTATATGCCCATTTCCATTGACACATATATTGTTCATTCTCAAAGATTTCAATAAAATGAGAAAAGTGTGTAAATCAGCAGTTACATGGTTCATGAGATCACAAATTTAGACCTGGAAGCAACATTAGATATTTAGTATAAACTCTTTGAGTCTCAGAAAAATTATGATTTGACCAAGGGAACACAGGTGATAAGTTGCAAAAATAAGATTTGAACCCTGGTCCTCCTAACTCTAAATCCATTTTTCTCTCTTCTGTAACAAAATCTTCTCTTTTTTTTAAGTAATAGTTGTACCCCTTGATTTTTTCCATTTTAAAAAATCTTCCCCTCCTTGCTATATTTTATAATTAATATTTTATTTGACACTTTTGAGATTTTTATCTTGAAAATATATCCTCACTTTGAACTTATCTGTCAACTTATCTTCTTGAGTGTGATTTCTACTTTCTTGTATAGTTCATTGAGAATGGAATTATTAAGAGTCCAAATCTGGTCATTCCTCAGTTACTTATGATCATTAGAGCAAGATTGACAGATGTTTCATATGTTATTTTCCTGCTGGTTCCATTTATGAATGGTCTTGGGATGATGTAACCCAGTTGGTCTTCATTCTATCCTTTCTATAAATTTGTCTCCATTTGTACTACTTTTCCCTATTTTGTGAAGGTTATTGTTTATGTTATTCTCTGTGGTGTACAATCCTTTAGGTAAGTTTACATTCTGAACAAGTGTTGCCTTTGACTTGATCAAATTATTATATCACATGTTGCTGGCTCAGGTTATCTACGCCCTTGGGGCCTCCTCACTGGAAAAATTGCTTTCTGTCAATTAAGATCAGTATCTTTGCCTTTTTTTTTTTTTCCCATTTCCCATTTTTCAGCAGTATTGGTTCATTTGACTAGGTCGATTTGAAGCTATTGTAGTTGGTCACATCTTTTTCTTTTTTTCTCTTTAGTTCATTGAGTTCAATAGCCAGTTATTTCCTTTCTCTCCAGACAGTTTTTGAGATGATAAATTTTACCACATGCATTGCCTTCTGATTCTCTTTTAGGCAATAGTAATCTCTATGAGTGTGTAGTATGGGTTTAAGATTATAAACATATGTAATATTTTACTTCAGTGAAGTGTTTGATTTGAGCATACTCTTAGTTTTAGATTATAATGTACAGAATTTTAGAACTGCTTCAGCTTTTTAAAAACCACAATTATTCCTTTTTTTCTTCTTTGCATCCTCTTTAATCATAATTTATATAGTAATTTATTTTCATTTTTACTTGTTTATAGGTCCTATGGTCGTGCTCCAAAGATGATTCACTTAGAATCTAACTTTGTTCAATTCAAAGAGGAGTTGTTGCCGAAAGAAGGAAACAAAGCCCTTCTTACTTTCCCCTTCCTTCATATTTATTGGACAGAATGCTGTGTAAGTATTCATCAAAAAAGATAGGTGGGAAATGGATTTTTTTTAACTTAGGCATTGAAGGAGTCAGTTTATTGTACATTTATATTCATACTTTCTTTTCATTGTTATTGCTTCCTTCATTCTTAAAAGAACTGTGTTTATGAGCTAATTTTACATTGTTCATTCGTGACTTGTTTTATAGAAAACATTCAATTTCATAGATTTTGCTACTTGAGTAAAAAGATAATTATGTGCAGTGAAAACTTCATGAGCCTTTACCTAATAAAATTACGGCTCCCATTCCTATATATACAATATTTACCTGACTTAAAATGATTTATTAAATTGCTACTAACCGATATTATTGTTTGATTATTTGATCAAAGCACAATACAAAACTCATTTTTTCCCTGTGCTTAACTGATAAAAAAAAACAAAAAACAAAAAAACATTGCAAAGACAATCTCTGTAGTATGTTATACAATGGGCCAACATTGTATTTTCCTTGAAAATCAAGACGTGTTTTACATCTTACTAAGGTAAATAGGGGTGCTGCCAGGGCAAGCTTTCAGAATATAATAATTTACAATCTTCTTTATTCTAGTTATTGTTATTAACTCAGGGAAGGCTATTGATACAATTCATAAGTTAATAAGCATCAACAACCTCAACAACCTTCTCTGAGTAGAAAGACCAAATAAATTGCAAAATTTATGCATTTGATTTTTTTGGATATTTACTTAATAATCTTGTCAGCTTTGGAGAATTTTGATCGTTTACTTTTATGCTTTCCCATTTCTTTGAAGCATATATTAGTTCCTAATTTTGTCTAATATTTTAATTGTTAAAATCTTTTAAATCAAAAACTTTTAGATTAGTCTAAACCTGCTAATTTCTTTTGCCTATCAAAAGGGCAGTTTTGTTATAAACTCTTAAAATATGTAAGTAGTATGTCTTCTCACTGTGTTTTTATTTCTTTAAAAAACAAACTGGGGCAGCTAGCTAGTGCAGTAGATAGAGCACTGGTCTTAAAGTCAGGAGGATCTGAGTTCAAATCCAACCTTTAACACTTAATAGCTGTGTCATCCTGGGCAAGTCACTTAACCCCAATTGCCTGCTCCCCTCTCCACTTCCCCCCTCCATGCACACACCGCTATTTCCAAAGAAAGAGTGACTTTTGATTTTCCTTAATGTGACAATTTAGTAAAGCAAGAAGCAACTTAAAAGTTCTAAATATATTGATAAATGATTCTTGAGTACAAAATATGAGATTAGGTTATTCTTAGATCAACTATTATGCTTTCAAAATTCATATGAATAAATATCATTTGAAAGTCACTGAAGGAATAATGAAATTACAGTAGTTAGTAAATAGTGAAGATGCTAACAAATGAACAACATTTACTTAAGACTTTTATACTTCCTTTTTACTTTAAAAAAAAATGAACTATTATTTTTATGGTTGTGGATCTTTTTACCTATGTATTAGGAAAGGGATCATAATGTAGTGGATAAAAGACTTACCTGGAATGGAAGACCTAGGTACAAGTCCAGTCTCTTATGTAAATGAACTGTGTAACCCTGGGCACATCATTTCTAAGTGTTGCATTAAGGAACACTTAGAAACAGGGGAATACTTAGAAATGGGCTGATTTGCATTGATAGAGGGGATTTCCTCACTTGAAGTACATTCTCTGTCAATGAAATAACTACTCTGAATCCTGTTTCCCTTTCAAAAAAGATAGAGGAATTAAAGCCATTTATAAACAAAGCAACAAAATTGAACCATGACAATTCATACTCTCTCAGTAGAAAGGATTACATAGACTGGGTATCCTTAAATATGTGGGTAGAAACTCTAGAATGTTAGCAAATGTTTGGGTCTAATCTTCAAATCATTTCTTCCCCACTCTTATTTCTGTCTCTTATGGATTTCTGGTTTTTTAAAAGAACACTTTTTAAGTATTGACTTTAAGAATATTGAATAGGGACAGGAATTCTTCATCTTACTCTTGGTTTTCTTCCCTTGTTGGTCTGAGATCAAGTGACAAGCTAACTTACCTTGTAAGTTAATGTATGTAATTAATGTAAGTAATGTATGTAAAATGTATCAGAATTAATCTGTTCAAAGGACTACCATGGGATTCAAGCAGAGTTAGAACTGCCAAAAAAAAGTTCGGTGGCCACAAATAGATGCTTTCTTGTTGTCATTGATTGTCAGAACTTCACTATATTTTGAAAATTTTTGATTTTGAGGGAAAAGTAGTGATTTGACTTTAATGGCAATATTTGCAGTGTATATTTATATTGAAAGTGTTGCTAGTGAACAAGAGAGCATGTAGAGGAATTGGGAATCAGGAACCTCTGATACACATTTGCTTTTTGACTCGTAGAAAAGTAATTTCTCTAGGTAGCATTTTTTTGATTGTGTTCCTTATCAGTAAAACATTTTTCTGTATTTGCCCTCACTATGTATTTGTACATTTTATACATGTACTACTAATACCTATTATATACTATACAGCAGACTCTTTAGAATAGTTTGTGCCTGGAGTAAGGGTATGGGAAGCAGCTAAAGCTGGATAGGTAACAATTGCTGGCTGTTGACTTCCAATGTAGCTCATACTAATATGGGCAAGAAAAAAGGAAGATTGAGGTAGATCGGAGAATAAATACCTGTCCATGTACCTTCTTGAGAAGGAGCAAGTGGTATAACCCACAGTGGGGGCAAACAGGAAGAAATAGAGCAGAAGACATAGGCAATGCTGATTGGAAAAATGCTCATTTGGCTGGGTTGGCTCTCTTTTGTTTGAATATTTTTTTTTTTAGCACACCTCAATGGATTGTCTTATGTGTATCCTTTTTTGGACTAGTGTTTTTAGGGGATTACAAATTGCATAATAGCTGCTGATTTGCACTGGTATAGGAGTTTCCTCGCTGTGAGAATTCTTTAGAGTGATGATATGACAGGATTGGACAATATACGGGTCTTTAAAAATTGCTTTTTTTTGTTGTCTTTGACTAATATATATTTTGGCTTATAGCCTATCATGAAAATGCATACTGTTAAGATAACTGACTGATTTTTTTTTTAATTAAAAATACCATTACTATGGTTCAATGGGCCTATTTTAAGTTAATTTATTCTAGAATTAAAGTGATCATATCAAATTACCTTTACAGTGACTCACAATTTATTTTTTTAGGATACTGAAGTATATAAAGCTACATTAAAAGATGACATCACCAAGTGGCAGAATGTCCTGAAAGCTCACAGTTCTGTGGATTGGTTAATAGTGGTAGTTGAAAGTGATGCCAAGAAAAAAAACAAAACCAACATCCTTCCACGCACATCCATTGTGGACAAAATAAGAAATGATTTTTGTAATAAACAAAGTGACAGGTAAGAATATAATTTTATTTCACTAACAGCCAAATAAATTAGACAACTACTTTATATTTACAAATTTGATGCCTTCATCTCTCAATCTTTGTCTACAGCCTGTAGTATTAAATAAAGTCACCGCTATACAGTTGAATAGTTGATATTATACACACACACACTCTTATCCTCCCTGTAAGTTGGTTTTTTTTGTTTGTTTGTTTGTTTTGTTTTGTTTTTTGCTGCGGGCAATTGGGGTTAAGTGACTTGCCCAGGGTTACATAGCCAGGAAGTGTTAAGTGTCTGAGACCAGATATAAACTCAGGTCCTCCTGACTTAAAGGCTGGTACTCTATCCACTAGCTGCCCCTAATTTTTAAAAATAGTATTTTATTTTTCCAAATACATGCAAAAATAGTTTTCAACATTCACCTTTACAAAACCTTGTGTTCCAAATTTTTCTCCTCTCTCTCTCTCTCTATTTCTCCCTTCTAAGACAGCAGGCAATCCGATATAGGTTAAACTTGTCCTCCCTGAATTCTTAACCTACTGTTATTTAGACTCCACATAGCCACCGAAGTGATTTTCCCAAATCATAGTTCTGACCATATCCCTTTGCTACTTATCAAATTCCTCTAATATTCTTTTGGGCATTTTAAGACTTTACTATCTGGCCCCTTCTACTACTTCTCTACTCTGTTTACATGTTATTTACCTCTATGAATTCTGTGATCTAGCTATAGGCTTTGTTGCTGTTATTCATGCATAACATACCATATACTGTCTCATTGCCTTTTCATTGGCTGTTCCCCAGACTTAGAATGCAGTTACTCTCTATTTTCATCTATTACAATCCCTAAGACAGATTCACTTCATTCGTTTTTCAAGATTCAGATGACGTGTTATTGCCTTCATGAAATTTTCCTGATCTCCACACAACTGTTAGTGATTTCCTGGCCCAAAATACCTTGTGTTTATGTTGTATAATCAATAACATTGCTGTGATGTGTGTTCATACAAACGTACATGCATACATACATATAAGCATGCATATTAATATTCTGTTTTTTCCAATAGAAATATACAAGCTTTGAGAGCAAGAATGATTTTAATATTCATCTTTGTATCTTTAATACCTAACACAGACTGGCTCTTATATATGTCTTGATTGATGACCAAAGCTGTTATAAGGCTAATTTGGTCTTTTTAGAATGAACTGGAAGAAGAAAAAAAAGAGACCACTGTACACAATAGTTTGAAACTCCCTTCTGTGGGAAATGGTTTGCAAAACTTGTAAGTGTTGTCCAAACCATATTAAAAATGTAATTGTAAAAGTTAAGGAGATGAATAAAATTTTAGAAAAATTAGCTATAATAGACCTTTGGAGAAAATTGAAAGTGAATAGAAAAGAAACCTACTTTTTTTCTCAACTGTACATGTCACCTTCATAAAAATTAATTGTATGTTAGGGCATAAAAATCTTACAAACAATCTTTTTGGACTTTTGGACTATGATGTAATAAAAATTAAAATCAGTAAAGGGACTTAGAAGCCTAGTAATAGAAATCTGAATATCTAAACCTAAAGAATGAGTGGGTCAAAGAACAAATCATAGAAATATCCAATAATTTTATTAAAGATCATGATAACAGTGAGACAACATAATCACCAGGATCAAAAATGAAAAAAGATAAATACCACAAATGAAGAGGAAATTAAAGCAATCATTAGGACTTATTTTGCCTAATTATATATGCCAATAAATCTGAGGCTATAAGTGAAATGGATGAAATAGTTGCAAAAATATAAATTGTCTAAATTTGGAGAAAAAGTAGAATGCTTCTCTGTCTTAGAAAAAAGAAATTGAACAGGCTATAAATGAGCTCACTAAAAATGATCACTAGGACTAGATTGATTTAGAAATTAATTCTATCAAACATTTAAATAAAAACTAATTTAAATATTGTATAAACCAGGCCTTCTTAAACCTATTGTCTCTTCACTAAGAAATTTTTATGTGACCCTGGTTTTATATAGATATATAAAATAGATAATGAAATCAAACATTTACTAATAATAAATCATAATTTTGCCATATTCAGTTATGAAATTCCATATAGGGTAAAGCTGGGATATAAATTATTTGAGAAAATACTAAAAGAAGGAATCCCACCAAATTTCTTAATGATTATTGATAGAAAAATTATGAATATAATACTAGCAAGGATATTACAGCAATATATTATAAGAATCCTATAGCATGAGCAGGTGGGATTTATACAAAGAATGCAGGACTAGTTCATTTAGGAAAACTATCCGCATAATTGACCATATCAAAAACAAAAACAACAAAAACCATAATGATTATCTCAATAGGTACAGTAAAAAACTCATTCCTGGTTTCTGTTTTTGTTTTAAACAACTAGAAAGAATTAGAATCAATGTAGCTTTCTTTAAAATGATTATCAGTATCTATCTAAAACTATCAGCAAGTATTAACTATAATAGGGATAAGCCAGAAGCTTTTTCACTAAGATCAAAGGTGAAACAGGGATGTTCATTATCATCACTATTCCTCAATAGTGATGGGGGAGGAAATGTAGTAGACAGTATGGGAAAAAAGGATCACTTTTCACAGATGTTCTGGTGATATACTTTGAGAATCCTAGACATTCAACTGAAAATTTAATTGGCATAATTAACTACTTTAGCAGAATTCTAGAACAAAAACTAAATGCACATAAATCATCAACATTTCTATATATATTACCAGTAAAGTCCAACAGGAAAAAATATGAAGAGAAAATCCATTTAAAATAACTGCAGATAATATGAAATATTTGGGAGCATACCTGCTAAGATAAAGTCGGGAACTATATGAACACAGTTGTAAAATATTTATTCACATAATTAAAGATATTTAAACAATTGGAGAAATATTAATTGTTTATGGGTAGGCCAAGCCAGTATAATAAAAATGACAATTCTTAATTTACTCATTTCAGTGCCACAGAATCCTCCATTTATAGAACTAGAAAAAATAAATTTCTTTTGGAAGAAAAAAAAGTCAAGAATATCAAGGAAATCTATGGGAGAAAAAGTATGAATCAAAGGAATCTAACAGTACCAGATTTTAAATTACATTACAAAATAAGTAGCTTTTAGGAGAAGAAATCAAAACTCTCTAGACCTATTTTTAAAAAATACTCTAAGTCACTAATAATTTAAAAAATGCAAATTGAGGTACCAGTTCATACCTATCAGATAGGCTGATAGAAGGAAAATGACAAATGTTGGCTAGGATGTGAAAGAATGAGGACACTAATCCACTATTAGTGGAATTGTAAACTAGTCGAATTGTTTTGAAAAACAATTTGGAACTATGCTCACAGAGTTATAAATTGTGCATATTCTTTCTCATCAGTACCATTGCTAGTAGAAATCAAGGAAAAGGAGAAAGAACCAAAAATTTCTAAAATTAACTTTTAAAAAATATATACTATTTTTAATCTTAGAATTGTTTCAAAAAATAATTTCTTTTAATATAATGTTAGTTTAAGGTTTTTCAAGTTAGTATCCATTTCAACCCTTCCATTGGGCTCATTGGGTTTGTCACCAGTGATTTGGAAGTAGTTGCATAGACACATCTTGGACTTTTTTTTATCCTTTTTGTGTTATTGCTTATGGATTTATATTAATTTAATTTAATATTTATTTATCACTTCAATTTATCTTTAATCATTTATTTATTTAATTTTTATCTAATTAGTTTTGTGTTGAATATTAATATTTAATATTAATTAAATTATATATTATATGTAAATTACATATATATGTTAATTTAAGAAAATTCTAACTTTTATTTAAAATTGTAAGTTCAGCATTAAATATCAAAATTTGTTGTCTTATGTATAACAGTAAAAAATTAAATTGTCTAGAAATTGTGGTAAGTTCTTTTTATTTTTTTTTTATTATAGCTTTTTATTGACAAAACATATGCATGGGTAATTTTTCAGGATTGACCCTTGCAAAAACTTCTGTTCCCACTTTTCCCCTCCTTTCCTCCACCCTCTCCCCTAGATGGCAGGTACTTCCATACTTGTTAATATGTTAATGTATATGTTAAATACAATATACGTATACATATTTATAAAGTTGTCTTGCTACACAAGAAAATGGATTTAGAAAGAAGGTAAAAATAACCTGGGAAGAAAAACAAATATGCAAGCAAATGTAACAGAAAGAGTGTAAATGTTTTGTTGTGGTCCACACTCATTTCCCAGTGTTCTTTCGCTGGGTATAGCTAGTTCTGTTCATCACTAATCAGTTGGAACTGATTTGGATCCTCTCATTGTCGAAGATAGGCACTTCCATCAGAATTGAACCTCATATAGTATTGTTGTTGAAGTGTATAATGATCTCCTGATTCTGCTCATTTCACTTGCCATCAGCTCATGTAAGTCTCTCCAAGGCTCTCTATATTCATTTTACTGCTCATTTCTTACAGAACAATAATATTTCATAACATTCAAATACCACAGAAATTGTGGTAAATTCTACTGACTTTAAGGGGGTAACGATTTTTAAACTTTGTTATTCTTTATCTAAAATGATCTCTTCTCATCTTTGTAGGTGTGTGGTTCTCTGTGACCCTTTGAAGGATTCTTCTCGTACTCAGGAATCCTGGAATGCCTTCCTGACCAAACTCAGGACTTTGCTTCTTATGTCTTTTACCAAAAACTTAGGCAAGTTTGAAGATGATATGAGAACTTTGAGAGAGAAGAGAACTGAACCAGGATGGAGCTTTTGTGAATATTTCATGGTTCAGGTACTTGATCAGACACTGAATGAACT
The DNA here is from genome assembly GCF_902635505.1 of Sarcophilus harrisii. Taxonomy (NCBI): domain Eukaryota; kingdom Metazoa; phylum Chordata; class Mammalia; order Dasyuromorphia; family Dasyuridae; genus Sarcophilus; species Sarcophilus harrisii. Next base: position 240,399,209 of record NC_045428.1, read on the forward strand.
TTTTGTTGTTGTTTGATTCCCCTGAAAAGTATTACTTGTATTAGTTTTTTTCCTTTTTAAAACCAGAGATTAGTACTAAGAGTAGCAAGAATAGTAGACCTACTTATTTCTTATCTTTGTAAAACAAGATCAGAGACAGTTTTTTAGGTAGCTGTATCCTTAGTTCCTTTTTTGCTCCACTGCTTACATCCTAGTATTACTATGAAACAACTATGAAATCAGTTATATTGGTGTTTTGGTGTGTCTTATTTGATTCTCAGGGGCCTTTTAGTAATTAAATACACTATGGAAATCTAAGTCATCTGACTTCAACTCTTCTGCCTACTCTTTTCAAAGTACTACACAGCTACCCACTATTAAGACATTCTAATTCTTTTAAAATGTCTAAACAGAAATATGTTTAAGATGATCATACTTGTATAATTTAATATCATACTGCTTCATGTCTTGGAGGAGGAGGCAAGGGAAAAAGGAAGAAAAAAATTTAGAACTCAAAATGTTACAAAAATGAATGTTAAAAACTATATTTACATGTGATTGGGAAAATAAAATACAATTGAATTTTTAAAAATATGTCTCATTAACCATGGTATCACTAAAATGTAGACAGTGGATTAAGAAATTATAGTTTCCTATCAAAATGAGCCTAAAATAAAACCAACTTTCCATTTCCAATAATTAATCATATATAGCTCTCTTGTGATTCAAATGCAAGTGCTATATAAATGCTTGCTATGATTATCATTCACTATTATGGCTATTATTTTTTTCTACCATTAGTACTCATTAGATTTAGTGTTAACATAATTGTTTTAGGTTTAAATCATGTGAATCCTGGAAAGGAGTGACACATAGTTCATTGTATTTTTGCTAACTTCAGTTGTCCTTTTCCTCTAAGCAAAATGATTTGATTACATAAACTGATTTAATAATGGGGATAGGAAGTTAATATGTGCTAGATTGCAATTTGAAAGGCTAGGTCCTGCTCTATGGGTTCTACAGTTTAGATCTAGAAGAAATTTACGCTCATTTTAAAAGAATGATAAGCTTTTTGCTTTCACTTGTGAAGAGAAAAATTGTTTATGTTCTCACCATAATTTCTTGATTAAAAAGACAAATTTACTAGTTGGAATTACTTTGCATGAACTTGCTCCACTTCCATTAGTCACATGATAGCAACATATTGGAAATGGATGATTTTGATTAATTTTAGACTATCTGATTAGAAACTCTAATTTCTTAATCCTCTGTTCACATTTTAGTGGCACCATAATTGATATGACACATTTTAAAAGAATTAGAATATCTTAATAGTAGGTAGCAATGTGGTATTTTGGAAAGAGCCTGCATAAGATTTGAAACAGATGACCTAGATTTAAATTCCAATTCTAACATTTATTTTCTTTGTAACCTCTCACAGGCACAAGAATAAGTCACATAAACTCTCTTGAGCTTACCTCAGTGTTTATCTTTTATAAAATGAAAGTTGGATTAGGTGACTTGAGATAGAGGTCCCTTACAACTCTTAAATCTTATTGCCCCAGTGTATCGAAGCTCATTTAGGTTGAGTTTCTTCTTAATCTTTTAAGGTGAATTAAGTTTGCTAGTGAATTCACATTTTTAGATTAATTGATGCCTTTTGTTTTCATATTATTCTTCATTCTCTGCCTCTCCCTCAGTTCCCTTACTGAGTATCCAGGATTAAAAAATTTTTAAATAGTCAAACAAAATCAGGATTGAATTTAGATTTTAAAGATATTATTTATTGATCTCATGGTAACTATGCCCTATCGGACATCAATTATAAGAAAAATTACTACAAAACTCTGGATTTTTTAAAAAATTAAAAATTATTACACACTCCTAATATTCAGATAACATGATTATGTCACATTTTGTTTTCTTTTTTCAGGGGCCACGATTGAAAATTACCTGTCACTTATATTATTTTTTTTTTCTGTTTATGTTGTTAAGTCTTATGTGTATTGTTTTTTAGTTTTGCTTACTTCATTTTCCCCCTCCATTATTTCTAATGCCTTTCTCTTTATCTTAATTCTTTATATTTATCATTTCTCATGTCATAGTATCCCCATTTGTTTAACCATTCCTCAGTGATGAGTGCCTACTTTATTTACATAAAAAATGCCCCTATGAACACTTATCACACCTGAAATGTGTCATTGATTTCCTTGGAGGATGTTCCTAGCAGTGAAATCTCTGGATCATTTTTGTCATTTTAAAGCATAATTACAAATTAATTTCTGAAATAGTTGGATCACTTTACATTTCTAACAATATTATTTCAATGTGCCTGTCTTTTTCTGACACATACCGTTTTCCATCATTTGATTGGAGATAAACATAGTATTATTTGTATTTACACAGTCTTTCAAAAGACCATTAATGCTTTGCCATTCTTCTAATAACTGATGACTTATCTTTTGGAGAATGTCTTTGTCTTAAATATGAATGTTTAATACCTATATATCCCATATGCAACCTTTATCATAGATAGTTTTTATTGTAAAAAATTCCATTATCCTACCTGAATTGTTTATGGTTTTTTCCCCCATTGCAAAAAATTCTTCAATTTCATGAAATCTTACGTACTTATTTTATCTTTTTTTTACCTATCTTTTCTTGATTAAGAATTCTTGTCAGGATTGTTAAAAATACTAACATTTTCTTCATATTCTTATGATGTGATTTTTTTTTTTAATATTTGAAAAATATAAAACTCTTTATGGTTACTTCAAACTATATGTATGTATCTTCTATGTGTCTATATGCTTGAACAACAGGTGACACAGTGGTTAGAGTGCCCAGCCTGGAATCAAGTAGACTTCTCTTCCTGCATTCAAATCTGGCTACAGAAACTAGCCATGTGACCCTGGGCAAGTGATTTAATACTATTTGCCTCAGTTTCCTTATCTGAAAATAATTAGGTAAAGAAGGAATTAGCAAAACCATTCCAATATCTTTGCCAAGAAAATTCCAAATGGTACCATAGTCAGACAAGACTGAAAAACAACAACTTGGCACATACACACAAGTCTGTTTTCTTCTATTTGGCACAGGAACCATTTTTGGCTTTCTCTTTATGTTCTCAGCAAATAGTGCCTAATCCACAGTGTTTTGACTGATTGATTTAAATCTGATATCCATTTAAAATTTCTTATAGTATATGGTATGTAAGATGCTTTGGTTCTAAGAAATCAGGGAGCTTTTTTTTAAGGTTATTGAAATATGATTTATAGATTCTTTTGGTTGTGGCTTTTAAATCGAGTGATTTTTAAATTTTTTTCTCATTCTGTTTTTAGTCAGTTATTTTTGCTATAAAATAATATTACATTTTCTTATATTTTTGTTTTTCTTGTCTTTTTCAATGTGTTGCCATTGCCTTATTTTTCTTGTTTCATGTTATCATTTTGGTTCATTCTAATTTTCAGGGAATTTGTTTCTAGAGCAACATTTTGAACCTCTTTCGCCAAGTTAATTTTACATAAAGTCAATATGACTTGGTAAAGGTCTGGAACTTGCCATAGTGTGCAGGATCCATCTGTACTGGAATTTACATTGTGTGCTTCTTGTCAGATACTGCCCACAGAATGTACAGAGCTCTCTGTCTCCCTATGTTGACATAAACTTAAAAAAAAAAAAATTTTTTTTTTTGACTTTTTCTTGGGATTTCTGCATCAGAATTTGATCTAATGCATTTTCTAAATCTATTCAGAGGATTTTGGGTGGGTGGGGGCATGCTTTAGAGGGATGCTAGCCCCCAAATTATCTTACTAGAACTCACTCAGATTTTCAGATATTAAAACAAACCTTTGGAAGTTAGCAAATGCGACAAATCAGGACTCAATTTATTGTTTTTTTGATTGCCTAGACTTAAGAATGAAATGGAGAACATGTAAACAATGCACATGTATTACTGGCTCATTTTTTTTTCCCATGTTTTTTCCTGTCCCTGCAGCTTGTTTACTTCTCTATGCTATCGAGTTTACTATCCATTCTTCTTTAATCTAGTCTGGTCTACATCTGGTTTTCCTCTTTTAAAAAAATAAAATAAAATACATTTTATTGAAATATTTTGTTGCCCAAAGACCCCAGTTTTTGGGATAAAAACTCACAGTTTGACAAAAATTGCTGGGAAAATTGGAAATTAGTGTGGCAGAAACTAGGCATTGACCCACACTTACACCGTACACCAAGATAAGGTCAAAATGGGTTCACGACCTAGGCATAAAGAATGAAATTATTAATAAATTGGAGGAACACAGGATAGTTTACCTCTCAGACCTGTAGAAGAGGAAAGAATTTATGACCAAAGAAGAACTAGAGATCATTATTGATCACAAAATAGAAAATTTTGATTATATCAGTTTGAAAAGTTTTTGTACAAACAAAACTATTGCAGACAAGATTAGAAGGGAAGCAATAAACTGGGAAAACATTTTTACAGTCAAAGGTTCTGATAAAGGCCTCATTTCCAAAATATATAGAGAATTGACTCTAATTTATAAGAAATCAAGCCATTCTTCAATTGATAAATGGTCAAAGGATATGAACAGACAATTCTCAGATGAAGAAATTGAAACTATTTCTAGCCATATGAAAAGATGCTCCAAGTCATTATTAATCAGAGAAATACAAATTAAGACAACTCTTGAGATACCCCACTGTATACCTGTCAGATTGGCTAGAATGACAGGGAAAGATAATGCAGAATGTTGGAGGGAATATGGGAAAACAGAGACACTAGTACATTGTTGGTGGAATTGTGAATACATCTAGCCATTCTGGAGAGCAATTTGGAATTATGCTCAAAAAATTATCAAACTATGCATACCCTTTGATCCAGCAGTGTTACTACTGGGTTTATATCCCAAAGAGATCATAAAGAAGGGAAAGGGACCTGTATATGCAAGAATGTTTGTGGCAGGTCTCTTTGTAGTGGCCAGAAACTGGTAACTGAGTGGATGCCCACCAACTGGAGAATGGCTGAATAAATTGTGGTATATGAATATTATGGAATATTATTTTTCTGTAAGAAATGACCAGCAGAATGATTTCAGTAAGGCCTGGAGAGACTTACATGAACTGATGCTGAGTGAAATGAGCAGGTCCAGGAGATCATTATATACTTCAACAACAATACTCTATGATGATCAATTCTGATGGACGTGGCCCTCTTCAACAATGAGATGAACCAAATCAGTTCCAATAGAGCAGTAATGAACTGAACCAGCTCACACCCAGCAAAAGAACTCTGGGAGTTAACTATGAACCATTACATAGAATTCCCAATCCCTCTATTTTTGTTGCCTGCATTTTTGATTTCCTTCACAGGCTAATAGTACACTATTTCAAATTCCAATTCTTTTTGTACAGCAAAATAACTGTTTGGACATATATACTTATATTGTATTTGATTTATACTTGTAACATATTTAACATGTATTGGTCAACCTGCCATCTGTGGGGAGGGGAGGGGGGAAAGGAAGGGAAAAATTGGAATAAAAGGTTTGGCAATTGTCAATGCTATAAAATTACCTATGCATATAAATAAAAAGCTATAATTAAGGAAAAAAAAAAAACTATAATCAAATGGAGAAAAACACAGAGGCTGCTAACCCCTATTTTTTCAGTAATTTTGTTTGTTTGTTTGTTTGTAATGGAGGATGAATCAAGCAAAAGATGTACTCTTTGGAAATACAGAAAAAACAAAGAAACACATAAGCATTCCACAGGCTTCCATATCTGGAATATTGCTTCTGAATTATATACCAAATCCTGATCTCAGTTCTTTTCTGAGACTCAGGACTGAACATATATAGTGTATACAAGACAGAAGAGAATTTAGCATTTGTTTCTTTTTTTAATTAAAGCTTTTTATTTACCAAAAAAAAAAATTTGTTCCATATGCAAAATGCCTCCCATTATCCTTCATCCTCTCTTCCAGAGAACTATCTTCTGCAACAACAACAAAAAATATTTTTTTAAAGAAAAGCAGGAAGAGAAAAAGCACCAATAAAACTGATTAATACATTGAAATAAACTAAAAATAAATGTATGCAGTATTCCATACCTCTTATCTCCAGAAAGGAATTATACTAGATAATTTCTTATATCTTTTCTTTGGGGTCATGTTATTTTTGTAATTTTGCACAATTCATTTGTCTTCTTTTGTGTATCTGTATATATGGTTGTTCATTCCATTTTTATTGTTTTTGTCTTTTATGTATATTATTTTCTTCATTTAACAAATTTCCATACTTTTCTGTGTTCATACTTCTGTTTTTAAACAAGTATCAGATAGTTCGATGGCTGTTACTTAGTAGTAGAGTTTGAGATCTGGTATTGCCAGATCCTCTTTCTTCTTACCTTTTTTCATATATCCTTTGATATGCTTGACCTTTTGTCCTTGAGAATAATTCTTTTTTTTTTTTTTTTTTTTTAGCTCTACAAAATTAGTCCTTAGTAGTTTGATTGGTATAATATAGTTCCTCTTAAAACTTTGAAAACATTTCACATAAAAAAATTATCTTAATTTAGCCATTTCTCTTCTGACTTTAGACTTTGTTGCTTGACAGTGGAATAGAATGGTCAGCGAACCAGAAGCTTCCACATGGGTTGTGGGGTGTGAAGGGATCATTAGAAAGACTATTATGTGATCTTTCATTTATCATATGGGAAATATTTATTCTTCCTAGTGGCCATAAGTTTGTGGTGATACCTGGATAGTAAAGATCTTTGCCATAGACAGACAATTTTTCTCTGAGTGATTGTTTTTGTCAAAAGTAATTTTATGTTAATACATAAAAATAGCTCTGAGTGTATGTTGGACTTTTTTTTCTTTTTACCGTTCAAAATAGGAAGAACTTGCCTTTGTCTTTGAGATGCTACAGCAATTTGAAGATGCCTTGGTACAGTATGATGAATTGGATGCCCTATTCTCTCAATATGTTGTCAACTTCGGTGCAGGTGGTAAGTAGTAAATAACGATTAACTGGCAAAACCAAGGATAAAAAAATGCAACAATTATGCAAGTACATTTGGCAGGTTAATTTTCGTTTTCTTTTATTATAAATCATAGAGTCATAGCTATGAGTAAAAGTCTGTGTCGTATTTGTAAAACAAGATAGAGATTGTTTAAATGATTCTTTCAGTTTCTTGAATTGTGATTATATTTATACCAGGTTCTGTCCTTATAGAGAGAATATCTGGCTTGACCTTGTTTGATCACAGTTTGTATTTATCATATCAGTGGTGACTCAAGCCAGGGTCCTGCAACAGTTTAGTGCCCCAAAAGCAGTTTATTCTAGACTGAAGTCTGATTACTACCTTCTTGGTTTGAGCTTTGCAAGATCTGTTGGTGTCTGGGCAACACAATGATAGACTTGGCTCTGATAGGAACTCTACTTAGCTGGCCTCAGCTTTTTTGAACTAATTGGAAGACTTTCTGTAGGTCTTAAGTGATGACACTTCATGTTCCCTCAAGTCTGAACTTTATGTCCTGATTACTGCACTGTAAACCTCAGAATACTCTGGAAGCTGATTCCCAGCATCTGCCCAAGTATCAGAGGCACACAACTAGTGATTGTTCTGTCTACCTACTGTGTATCTGCAAGTTTTTGCTCCTAGGCATAATCCTCCCAAGTCCACACTGGGTCTGCAGTATACTTATGGGATCAAAAAACCAAAGCTCCCATTTAGCAGTTATTCTTGTTCTCTGCACAGTATCAGCCCTGTCCCTGCTGAATCTTGCCCTCATACATAACTAAAGGCCCCAGTTGAGTTCCCTGATTAGAAGGCCCTGACCCTCATTTTCCTGGCTAGACTGTTTCCAGTACTTATAGATCTGTTTCTTTTCTTATGTTGATCTGATTTAGAAAAATGACTTGTAGTCTTTTCTCAGATTTCTTGCTCCCAATAGTTTTGCTACTCTTTGTTGTTAGAGTAGTTGTAGGGGACAGTTGCCATTTTACTTTCTACTACTCTGCTGTCTTTGCTGTCTCTGTAAGACAGACTAACCCATAGTTGGTTCCTTATGTTTATTTAGATGGTGCAAACTGGCTGACTTTTTTCTGCCAGTCAGTGAAGAGTTGGAATGGATTGATTCTCCGAAAGCCAATAGATATGGAAAAACGGGAGCTGATACAGAGTCAAGAAGCTACGCTATTAGATCTTCGAAGTTACCTTTTTTCTCGACAATGCACATTGCTCATCTTTTTGCAAAGACCATGGGAGGTATCTCAGCGAGCTTTAGAACTTCTACACAATTGTGTGCAGGAGCTCAAACTACTAGAAGTAAGTTTAATATCTTATTTTTTATTATAATAATTTCTTGATGAATAATAAACATTTCTGTATTCTGACATTCAAGGTTTTAAGCTGCTTGTACTTCCTGATAACATATTGTTCCATAGGCATCAATTCCCCCCCCCCCCTTTTTTTTTTGTTCTATTGGCATGGTTATGTTTTCAAGTGATCTTTCTGCAAAATTTGAAGTAATTTAATTTATATACCTTAAAGCCATACTTTTCAGTGGATTTCTTTATATCAGGGGTTCTTTACATGGGCCTGTGAACTTTTTTTCTTGTTTTTTGTTATTTGATAACTGTTCCAATAGAATTGGTTTCCTTTGTAATCCTTGTATTTTTCTTTATGTATTTAAAAACATTATTCTAAGAAGGGATCCATTGATTTCATTGTACCCCAAAGAGGTTCATGACACTCAAAAAGTTAAGATAACATGTTAATAGTTAATATTTCATTCTTGATTCTGTTCCATATTTCATAATCTATTAATTCTTTAGTCATTTTACTTATTTATTTCCTATGATCTATTCTTCCACCCCATCTTGGCTATACACAAAAATGTTCTTTATTTTCGAAACTGCTATTCCCTGTTATTCTTGTCCCCTGTTACATAGGCCCCTCTTTCTCTTCAAACAGAAAGCTCTTAACTCTATGAATGGTATAATTGGACCAATTGTCACTTCCACTTTTAATTTGGGAGAGATTCTGCCTTTGTTTTTGGTTCTGTTGCCATTATCTTTTTAAGTTACTTTCCTATCCTGAAATGTAATCATTATAAACTTATAATCATTCTGTTATTTTTATTCACTTTTCTAAATTACTCTAATTGACAGTAAGGTAACTAGAATCAAGAAATTAATATGCACAGTGACTGAGAACAGAGAGGAAAAAAGTAATAAAGTAAAATCAAACAGTATAGAATTAGAACAACTCAACTTGACACTTCTCTCCTTCCCCTTCTAGAGAAGAGATGAGAAAATGTAACTCCCTTATTTTGAAGAAGTGGGTAACAGTGTATGTTGAAATGTTATAAATGTAACCAGACTTAATCACTGTATCCATTGTTTTTATGAAGTAAATTTTCTTTTTTTAACTTTTGTTACAGTAGAAGGTTTACTGGATAAACAAACTATTTGAAATGTGTGAGATGTAAAAACAAATGGCATCAGTAAAATTAAAAAAAAAATACAATGGTTCTATAGATATTATTTACTTCAGTCATGTGTGTTATGAGTTTGTATCTCGAGGCATTTTTTAAAAACCATTAATATCTATCAACTGTAAAGAAATCTTCATTTCAGTAGAAAGTTTCTCACTAGCAATTGTTATTCAATAGGTATCATCTATGACAAAAACATTTCTAGAGATAGAATCTCTCTTTTATTGTGATGTTGATTCTTTGGTTTGTGAGCATTGTATAGAGAGCCTGAATAAATGTTTATTTAATGTAACTGAATGAGGTTAGTCATGTGACTTAAGAATTATGTAATAAAACTCTTCATTTTGTTCTTAATCCTGTCTTCTTTCATTAAAAAAAAATATATAGCATTAGAGATTTAGGACTGGAAGGGACCTTGATCATCATGGAGACCCAAGTCCAGAGCACTTAAGTGACTTGCTCCAGATATATGATAGAGCCAGATAGATTTGAACCCAGAACCTCTAGTGCTTTTCCCCCACTACATTATACTTCTTTCTACATTGAATTGTGGAGCATTATTCATGAAAAAATACCTTCATGAGTCATATTTTTTTTAATCCATGAAAGAAATTGCATATGAAACCAGATTCCAATGTGTTTTTTTTTAATTTTGAGTTCATTATTTTATCTTTCCCTCTCCCCCCTACCTGAGATGGTTAGCAATCAGATATAGGTTATACATGTGCAATTACAGCATTTCTCTTTTTCTTTTCCTTTTTTCAGTTGGATAATTTTGCTTTTCTGGTAAAGATTAATTTTTACTAAAATCTGTAGCTTATGTCAGTATGTAAATAATTATAATCCTTAAATTTATTTAATTTATGCCTCTTGATATTTATTTTTTAGTCTCTCTTTTTTTTTTTTTTTTTTTTTTTTTTGAGGAAATCCTGATTTGTAACTTCATCAGTATTGTAGCAGTCATAATAATAATTGCACCCAGTAGAGTGCCCTTCAGGTCTCAGCTAAATTCTCATCTGTGAGAAACCTCTTCTGTCCTCCTTAATCTTTGTACTTTTCCTCTGAGATTATCTCCATTTTATCCGGTATATATCTTTTTTGTATATAATTGTTTGTAATATTAGCTAGCTAATAGTATGTCATACAGACCTACAGAACTAACATTTAGATACTTCATAGTCTATAGGTTCCAAAAAAACCCTGTTAAACATAAAACATTATAGAAGAGTAATTGACATAGTACATACAGCTTTAGACTTTAGTTTTTCCTTAAAAGCAGTATTCTAATAGTAATTCCTTAAAAGAAATTGTGTTTATAGATAAATAGATCTGATTTACTCTCTGCATTACTGTAAGTAAATTTTCCCATGTTTCTTTAAATTATGCTTATAGTTGTGCTTCTTAAACTTTCTACTTGCAACCCTTTTTCACCCAAGAAATTTTTATGTGACCCTGGGTATATAGATATATTAAATAGGAATACAAATAAAACATTTACTGATAATAAAGTTACTGTTTTCCTTAGCAAGTTTAATTATTTCTGGTACAGATGATTCTCAACTTTACATATCCAATCCTAGTTTCTCTTAAGCTACCACCTCACAACTATAAGTGTGTATTGGCCATCATGAAGTAGAATCTTCATTCATAAGCACCACAGAGTTATTCATCACCTCATGTCTGGATTATTTCAGTCTAGTCCTAGTTGTTTGTCCTCATTCCAAATCCATCTTCCACTTGAAGCTGCCAGAGTTATTTTTTCCTAAAGCACAGCTCTTGACCACTTCATCTCCCTACTTTCTGAAATCCGCAGTTTCCTTCATTACCTCTAGGATCAAATATAAAGTTCTCTGACATTTTCTCTTTTCAGTCTTCCTGCACTTTATTCCCTCGTATTCTTTAGGATCCAGAGACATCTGCCTTTTTGCATATGACAGTCCATCTCCCAGTCTCATCACACACACACACACACACACACACACACACACACACACATACTTTTAATTTAAATTTTGAGTTCTAAATTCTGTTCTAACTTTCTCCTCTTCCCCCTCCTGGAGATGGTAAGCAGTCAGAAGTCATACATGTATAATCATATAAAACATTTCCATATTAGTCATTTTGCACAAGAAGACTCAAATAAGAAAAGAGAATGAAAAATAGCATACTGACTAATATGGAAATATGTTTAATATGATTATACATGGGTAGTCTATATTGAATTGTTTTCTTTCTGGGGGTGGGGTGGGGAGAGGCAGATTTCTGCCCCATCTCCTACAAGACTAAGATCAAATCCCATCATACATATCTTTCATATATATAGTTATTTGAATGTTGCCACTCTATCAGATTATGAGCTCCAGAAGAGCAGCCATCCTGTTTTAGCCTTATTAGTGATGCTTAGCACAATATAACACAGTCAGAGAACCATATATGACTGATTATTTCCATAATTGTTTCTTAAATGTTAATACTTTTTAATTATAATGAACTTATATGCTTTTTCAGGTTTCTGTTCCTCCTGGAGCTTTGGACTGCTGGGTCTTTTTAAGCTGTTTAGAGGTGTTACAGAGGATAGAAGGTTGTTGTGATCGTGCACAAATTGATTCCAATATTTCACACACTGTTGGCTTGTGGAGCTATGCCACAGAAAAGGTAGTCAAGATATAATGCATAATGTTTTGTATTTTCTCCGGATTCTGCCAGTATATAAAGAATAATAGGCAAACTACTAATGATATTATTCATTTGAAATGACAATAACTGATTCTGATTATTTAATTATAGTGTTATACAACACATATAAAAGTTATTTACCATCTGTTCATTCAATGGATACTTTTCTAAATACATTCTATATATATATATATATATATATATATATATATATATATATATATATATATATATATATTAGGAAGAGCTTTGCATTGTGGGTAATGTGATTGGCTTAGAACCAGGAAGGCATACATTCAAGGCATACATTCAGATTGTTTCTCTGACACTTAACTAGATGTGACTTAGGGCAAGTAAATTTATTTCTAGCAATTCTCTAGGATTTATGTCCAAAATAGGGTTAAGCAGATGAAATGACAGGTGCTTTTTTATATTTGAGTATGTATATAAATACTACCCACAAACTTCTGGAGATATTTTTAAAAAGAATAGTATGTACTTTTTGCCTTCAAAGAAGCCTTTGATCTAGTTGGGAATGACATGAACATATACATGAAAAGTTATAGAGACATTCTAGAGAAGTGAGCTTGAAAGATACGGAAATTGATGAAGGACGTGAACTTTGAGCAGAACTTTGACAGAAAGGTGGGTTTGCTGATGGAAAACATTTTGTGGCTAGGAGTAAGGAGAAACACAGAATGAAGACAGGTAGGCATGAAGAGATGTAATGTCTGGAAAGTTCTTTTAAGGCTATGTTATGAAGTAAAACTTGGGCAGGTTGACTGGGACCAGATTATAAAAGATCTTAAAATGTCACACTAAGAAGTTTGCAAGAGGGAAGGTATTGAAGCTTTTAAATTAGGAAAATGATGTAATACATACAATTGTGCTTCAACATTCATGAGGATTAGGGATATAGGACCCTGCAAATATGAAAAACCATGAATAACTCTGGGCCCTACCCCAATTCTTTATTTTTTAATAATTTTTATAATGTTTTTAAACTACAAAACAAGTAAAACACACTAGACCCATAAAAAAAAAGTTGCATTTTCTATTTGAGAAAGATTAGTGTTTCTCATACTATACAGTCTTCTCAGCTACTAGTATAATTGCAGCAAATGCTTCATGGATTTCCTTATTCAAAAAGTAAAAGATACAAAGGTGACTTTTGATGTGACTAAAGGTGACTAAAAAGGTGTGACTAAATCTGGATAGTAAAGACTCAGAGGAGTTATTCCTATGGAACCCTTAGTACTTTGGTGCATTGAAACTTTTCACAGAATTTATTTATAATAAATTTATCTATGTATGTATACTTAATGGTAGTTAATTATAAAGTAGATTAATAATATATAGTATTTGTGACCTACTAAATGTTTTAGTTTTCTTTACACATGTTTATTGTCTGTGATTTTTCCATAGTATACTGATAATCTCCAAAAATTCCCATTTAATTGTCAATGGCCACATGAATAACCAAAACTGCAAATGTCAAGGGATGAATATGGTGTTTTTAGAAAGATTAGTCTGGTTGTAGTATATAGCATAGATGAAATCAAGGAGAAACTAATGTCAAGAATATTAGTTACTAAGTCTTTATAAAGGTCAAGATTTTTAATAAGTTAACTATGATGGGCCTTATCTTAATGAATAATAGTTAGCCTTCCCAAAACTTCAGCTTGGGGAAAATTTTATGAGGAGCAGCATGAAAAGAGCAGCATTTTTCTAGCCAGTTAGAAAGGAGTAAGGGGGGAAATAGGGTTTGAGTAGGAGGAGTAGGTGAGGTGTTTAAAGAACTATATAGATATATCTGATATAAGTGGCAACAGGTGCCATGTGTGAAACTACATCTTTTAAAGAATGGTATCATTACTACAGCGGTTGTTTACAAAAATGTAAGACAGCCTTGCAGAAAGGTACAAAAAAAAAATAATTATGGCTTTCTACCTGGTTGCCTGGTCTTAATGATAATCCGAGTTATCTTTTGTACTTTTCAGTTGTCTAAGAGGATGATGTTTGGTGACTTCAGAATTTCTAGTATTTATCCCTTCCATTTCTTTCATTAGCCTTCCTTGCAAGACTGTATATGCAGAATTTATAAAATGTAACTAATTGCATAGGTTATTATATTAAAATTACTAAGCTCTGTACTTTTAATATCTTGAAATACAAATTTACTATGTGTTTTTTCTTCAACAGCTAAAATCTTTGGGATATCTCTGTGGACTTGTGTCAGAGAATGGTCCCAATTCAGAAGATCTTAATAGGACAGTTGATCTTTTGGCAGGTTTAGGAGCTGAACGGCCAGAAACAGGTACTTTTGGAAATATCTCCTTAGAAGAATATATTGAAAACTAATAAAAAACAAATTTTAAGCCAGTTTGTAGATAAAATCTGATGTGTTAAATCTAATTGCTGAAAGTATCTTTTGAGCAAAAAAATTTTTTCTTTTCACCTTACTACCTATGTTTAAAAATTACCATTACCATTAGCATTAACAATATTATGAAAACTACAGTGATTGATTTAATTGTTCTGGAACCAGATCAACTGGTGTGAATCTTTAATACCCCTTATATAAACTTAAAATATTTTAATGTTATTGCTCTTTTTTTTCTGAATTATAGGTAAATTTCCCTAATGCATCACTGGCCAATTCATGTGATTATGTTATATTCCAAGGATTAGGTGCATTAGTTTTTTTGGAGAGTGTTGTCTTGGAGAAGTTTTTTAGCATCTAGTAGTATATTGTTTAACATCTTCTTTTCACAATATAATAAAAGTTTCCAGTGAGCTAGAATTAACTTTCATATGCTACTTAATTCTCAAAAAGTAACTTAATAATCATATTTACCTTAATTATAATTTAGTAGATCTTGCCATTCTGGAATAGAGGGCCAGCTTTCAAGACAGGAAGACTATACGGATTAAGTCCTACCTATAACATATCTTCGTAACTATGGGCTAGTTTGTTATCTTCTCAATGCCCATGGCAATTCTCTGAGACTCCTTAATACAAATGAGTTCCAGATTTGCATTTGGTCCAGAGAATTTCTGCATACTCTTCTATATGGTGATGAATCCACAGATCATCACATTTCCATATTTCCTTCATTCTCTCCTGTAATTACTTCCCACCTTTACTTACTCAAAGCCACCTCATCTCCTTCAGAAAGGAAAAGCTACTATTTTAATAGGGTCTATATAGGTACTGTTTAGAATAACAGTCAAAATACTTAGTTTTATACTTTGAGTTGATAATCAGCAGATTTGTTCATAATCGTCAAAAATGCCTAACCATTAAGTATCTTTTACACATTATCTGATGACAGAATAAAATTTTGTCCTGATTGGAAAAGCATGTGTTTGTGATTATCATGTATACTTAATTATTTTTACTTTACTTTTACTTTAGTTATTTTTAAAATATTAGTTATTATTCCCAAAGAGCTGTCAAACTGTGCATATCCTTTGATCCAGCAGTGTTTCTACTAGGCCCTATATCCCAAAGATATCATAAAAAAAGGGAAGAGGACCTACACGTGCAAAATGTTTGTGTTAACCCTTCTTGTAGTGGCAAGGAACTGGAAACTAGATGGATGCCCATCAATGAGGAATGGCTGAATAAGTTATGATTTATGAATGTTATAGAATTTTATTTTTCTGTAAGAATTCAGCAGGATGATTTCAGAAAGGCCTGGAGAGACTTATATGAATTGATGCTAAGTGAAGTCAATAGAACCAAGAGGACATTGTACACAGTAACAATAAGATTATATGATGATCAGTTCTGATGGATGTGACTCTTCTAAATTGAACTAAATGGGGCCAATTCCAATAGACTTGTGATGGAGAGAGCCATTTGCATCCAGGAAAAGGACTGTGGGAACTGAATGTGAATTATAACATAGCATTTTCACCTTTTTGTTTTTGTCATTTTCTTGCTTTTTGTTTTCTTACTCTTCTTTTTTTTAATGTGATGTTTCTTGTACACAGCATGATAAAATGGGGAAATAGATGTTTCGCATATGTTGGATTAACAGGGGAGGAGGGAAGGGAGGGGAGAAAAATTTGGAACATGAGGTTTTGCAAGAGTGAATGAGTGAATGTTGAACACTATCTTTGCATATATTTTGAAAATAAAAGGCTATTATTTAAAAAAAAAAATAAAGTTAAGGAAATTGAGGTTAAAAAGAAAAAGAAAAGAATATGACCTTATGTGCTTAAAAAAGTATAAAATGGAGATGTGCAGTTTCATATAAAATCTTCCTTTTATCTATGGAAATGCTCCATTTCTTATGATTAATTAAATCAAGATTAAAATACAACATTTAAAAAATAAAATAAAATTCTAGAATTATTATAATGCTGCTAAGCATCTGAAATCGGATCATATGAATGACTTAGATTTTTACATTTAGTATTTTAATTGGAAGTAAATTTCAATAATGTAATTCAGTTTTCAATGCTACTAAAATATTCATTGGAATTGCTATAATATCACTATGTTATCTGGCCAAAGTTGATGCCTTAATTTAACTCCTACTTTTAAGACTATCCAGAACCTGAAGGATTTTAAGTTTGATTTCCTCATTGGCTGGTTTGAGGGTAAACATAGATGCAGATGGACATAAATATTATTGAAGATGAGTAAGTAGTTGTTTCTTTTTGTTTAAGCCAAAACTGCCCAAAGTCCATATAAGAAACTCAAGGAGGCCTTGTCATCAGTAGAAGCTTTTGAGAAGCATTACTTAGTAAGTATTATATGTGTCTAAATCTGTTATTGAAAGAAAGAATCTTTCAGAGCACTAATATATCTGAGGAGGTATGTCACATGCTATTTGAATTGTTGATGACAGACTGACCACATTGCTGCTTCATGTTGACGTTGTTGGTTTTTTTAGTGCCATAAAGAGTTGTGGGGGGAAAAAACCCATGAATTATTCATATGGCTTTCATAAGTATCCAGGATGCCATGCTTTCCCCAGAAACAGAACTCTAAACATTTTTAATTTCAACGTTCCCCCTCACCCCCAGGCAATTGGAGTTAAGTGACTTGCCTAGGGTCACCTAGGAAGGGTTAAATGTCTGAGGTCAGATTTGAACTTGGGTCCTCCTGACTTTAGGGCTGTATCCACTGTGCCACCTAGCTGCCCCAACATTTTTAACTTCAAAAATATATTTGCCCATTTCATAGATTGGTAACAATGTGAATAGGTACTGGGTTTTTGTTTGTTTGTTTTGTTTTGTTTTGTTTTTATTATAAACTACTGAAAAATACTGATCTTTTTGCTGGCATTTCTTGCAGTGATGTTACCTTTTTAAAAAAGAGACTGAGTAGGCATATAGACCAACTTTTTAGCATAGCTAATTTTCCCATAATATTTCGTAGGAATAATCCATATTGCTATGCTTTTTTTTTTTTACTGTTTTGAAAATTTCTCTTAAATTAAGAAAAAGTTTGATTAAATTATGAGTAAATTCATATGCATCAAATAGCAAGAAAACCACTGAAATAATTTTTTAGGTTTGTTTCTTTGGCAAATAACCAGTTGTGTAAATTTTTTTTAACTAATTTTTTTCTTTCACATTCCTATTGAGCAGTGGCAATTATAAAAAAATCACTCATAATCTGATTACACAAATCTAATTACACAACTTAAAGGAATACATATGTAGAAATCTTTTTTAAAAAAAAAAAAAATATATATATATATATATATATATATATATGTTACAGTTTATAAGATGAAGTGCAATTGATTCAGTATGTGCACATAAATTGTGAGTTATATAATGCTATATAAATGTAAAAGGACCAAAAAAAATTCAAGTAAATAATTGTGGGTTTTTTTTTCCTTTTACACAGGATCTGTCTCATGCTACCATTGAAATGTATACAAGTATTGGAAGAATTCGATCAGCTAAGCTTGTTGGAAAAGATTTGGCAGAGTTTTATATGTAATTCATTTTTATCCTTTTTATTTTTGACAATATTAGGGCATGTACAGTCATACTTAATGTTGTGCAAATAGATTTATAAATTTGTTCACAATTTAGAATTTCTTAACACCACACTAGGAATAAAAGAAATCCAGTAAAAAAAAAAAAAATGGAGTCTCACACTTTGGTAATCCAAAGTACTGTGTGAAAAGTGAAATTGATATATTGTTTAAATAGATGATTGGCTTTCAAGTTAAGAAAACCATAGGGTCTGGGTGTGTGGAAAGATTCCAGACTTAAGATGCAAAGAAACCAAAACTTAACATAAAACTTAGTAGGGGAAAATAGGGTAATTTGGGGGGGGGGAATGCTTTATTTTTCTAAAGCTGTTTTTATTAACTTATCTACTTAATATTCTTTGAAAAAGGGAGATTACTGTAATAAACCATAAGGTGTTTTGTTTTTTTTGTTTGTTTTTTGGGGGTTTTTTTTGCTTCACTACAATTTTCACCACAAAACAGGAATAGGATGGTTTGTGTAAATCTTTGGTTAGGCCTTAACTTTAAGCAACATTAACTTGTCTTTGAGGTGCTTAAATTTTTTTAAAATAGTAAAAAAAAAAAAAAAAAAAAAAAAAAAAAAAAAGATGTAAATAAGTAATCCAGTCATTCACAATTCTGGTTCCTCTAATGCTTAGAGGAAAGTATGTCAAGACTGGAAGACATATTTCTATAAGAGTAATTATATCATTTCAGCTTTGAGGAGTAAATATTTTTGATTCTTAAGCAGAATGAGGCTAGTATTATCCCTTTTCTTTCAGAGTGTGATATTATCTTGAACTATCAGTAAAGAGGAAATAAAAGGAAAGTAATATATATGCAAAGCAGGCAAAGAGATTAGAAAATGAATTGACTCTTCCAGTTATCTTGCAAATAGCTGTTTGTTTTGGCCTATTTTTTAATATTTACCTTTTTTAATTGATAATCTTTGGTTTTATATCACCTTCATTTCCAGATATGAATATTTCTCTCTCCCTTCTATACCCAGTGATCCAGTTCTTTTAACAAAAGACTAAAAAAGATCAAAACCGTATTCAGCAAAATGTCATCCATTTCTGAAATATATGTAATACTTCACACCACAGTCTTCCACCTGTGCTAAAAAAAGAGAGGTTACTTATTTGTATTTAATTTAACCCCTTTCCTTCCTCTGACCTTGTGGGGGTAAACATAATTTTGGGTTCTCAAAGGTTCTACCAAACAAGATTAATTCACAGGTCTAGCTAAGCTAGGAAAGTTTCAACTGTGGCCCTGAGACAGATTCAGTTTGGTGTTTATGGTCCAGCTTAGTACAAAGAAACTAATGACCTTAGCTGATAAATTATTTTTCTTGGCAGCACCAGAAACAAGTAAAAGAAATGCAAATGGCTCTCAGTCTTATGCAATTCCATCCTATCTCTAGTGGTAACCATGATAGAATGGCTAAAAAGAAAGTGTTGGGTGCTAAGAGTTTCATCGTTTCTAAATAGTCTGTAAACATTTATATATCAATGAATACTTGAAAAGTAAAAAAAAAAAAAAAAAAAAAAAAAAAATTTGTCCAATGATCATTGTATTGAATTTATTCAATAGAAATGAAATATGTCACTGTTAAGATTTTTATGGTGACTAGAAGGCAAGGAAATTGCAACTAAATGTAAAGATGCTTCATAGTTTCTCCTTCATGAGGAAACCAGAGGAGTTTGTAGAGGGGGATTTATAATGTATCCAGTAAGAAACATCATTTCATGCGATGCTTAGTAAATTTGCTTTGCAGCATAATTGTTGGACAGAATCAAAAATGACCCACACAAACATAACAACCTATCTCAGATGATGAAGTATCAAATGCTCTATAAAACATTATTATTAATAATATTCTCCAAAACAAGTCAGAGTATATTTTAATACTTGGTGATTCAGTGCCCACAGGGGAAAGTGATAAAAAGTATGTTGGAAAATATATTTTAAATTGAAAAATTAAGAGCACAAAAAAAAAAAGAAAGAAAGAAAAATTAAAATGTGAAAGACTTACAGACTTCTCAAAAATTTTACTTTTTTCAGAAAAGCTGATCATACAGTAATAACAGTTTCTTGATTTCCTTTAAAATGCTTGTTTGGGTAATTTGTGTATGTATGAAATACAAGAGTAAATCTAACATTTTTCCTTTTTAAAAAATAAATTTTTATCGATCTTTTAAAAACATCATAATTCCCTACCTATCATCCCTTCAAAGAGTGCAATTCCTCATAGTAATAAATAGAAGAGAATAAAAACCATCAATAGAACAAAACTAATCATCATATTAAGAACTATCTTTATAAGATGTCCAATACAGGTAGATTTTAGTTTATGTGAATAATGAATTCTCTGAAATTTGCACTGCATTTTTTTTTTCCCCTGGACTGGAACCAATTATATGATTACAAGTTTAACTCATTCACTCAAAGTTCCCTATATCTACAAAGAAGTAAGGGAAATATCTTCTGATACCTCTTCTTTGAAGCTAAACTTAGCCTCATTACAATTTAGCAGAATTGAGTTTGGTTTTGTTTGGTTTGTTTTTCTTGTTATAGCTATTTTGTTACTGTAAACATTGATTATATTGTATTTCTGATTCTTTTTTACTGTATATCAATTCACCTGAATCAGTACTTGGTTCTCATTATTCATTATGTTCATTATTTCTTCTAGCAATTAATAATGGCATTACATTCACGAACCATGAATTATTTGTCATTCTCTAATAGAGTGACATTTACTTTGTTTTCAATTCTTTGTAGCTATAAAAGTGCTGCTATAAATATTTTCAATACAATGTCCCAAATGTTTTAGTGCCGTATTTAGCTCTTAAAGCTGTTTTAGTTTAAACCTAAAAACTGTACTAAAACATTTGAGAGACCCATTATATGTTAGGGCATTTCTTTTTTCACTGACCTATTCAGGGTTTAGGCCTAGCCTGTGTATTCCAGAATCAAATGATATGAATATTTTATTTTTAGTCATTCTTCTTAAGTGAAACTAAAAACATTTACTCAATCTATATTTTGTAACTAGTGTAATCATCCTAGAACAGAATTTTAGATTTAGAAAAAGACTTTAGAAATAATCTAGTCTTCTTTATTTTATGGACAAGAAAACTGAAACTCAGAAATTTTAACTTCCCCAAGATTTGTTTCAGAACTGGAATGAGTTCCTTCCTAGGTCTCCTGACTGTCTTATCCAGTAGTTTGTTGGCTGGATCATGATTACTTAGGGAATAAGTAATTAGCAGAGTCAGAAAGTAGTATCTGAAAAATGTTATTCAAGAACTTGGCTCATGTTGAACAATTCTAATTCAAAAGGATAAAATATTCCATTCCTACTTCAAATAGTGCTTCCATTTCAGAATATTACAAAATAGCAGTATTGGTACTTAGCATATAGGAAAAGACAAAAGCTAAAGATGAATTGGAAAACTTTTCTGAAATTACCTAGGTTGGAAACTTGTTCTCATTGTTGAATAAATTTAGGGAACCAAGACTTTGGTAACTGCCAAAGATAGCTAGACATGTTACATACTTTGGGCTAGGCTTGTCCTTTATTTTTTGAAATTAGTAATCACAAAATCTTAGTGTTAAATGTGATCTGAGATCCTCTCTAGTCCAATTCATAACCCAAACTAGAATCTTCTAGAAAGGGGTTATCTGATCTTGTTTTAAAAAACCTTCAGTAACAGGAAACCAACTATTAAAGGTTGCCTGTTGTCACTCTTGTATAGAATGCCCAGTATTACTGAAAAAATCCAAAGAACTACTTCAATTTTGGCATATTTTGTAGGTTTTTATTTTATATTCAGGTTGGTTTTTGGTTGAGCAACTTTTAAAGTTTAAGTTTAGATTAGGAATGCTGATACCTGGTATATGCTGACTTTATTTCTCACCTCTATGTGGAAATTTTTACTTTTTTGGAAACTACTATTAGCTTAACCTTCCTTCCTTAGTTGATATTTTCCCCACCTTCACATGAGGAGTCTGGTAGGAATCATGGAAAGAAGACTGAATTAGAAGTAGAAAATCTTTATTATGAGCCTGGCTCTATTCCAGCTTAATTTTAGACAAATCGTTTAATTTAAAGTCTGAGCTTTATTTTACATATCAGTGAAGTGAAAAACAATAGAGGCCTTGTCTATTTTAGCATTGTTGAACTCATGACACCCCCATTTTGGTTTTTGGACAAATTTACTATTTGTATCTGTTATGTCATTTCAGTTTAGGGAAGAGATAAAAAGAAAGGTATATTTGAAGTAAAAACGATAGAGGAAGAATAGTCCTAAAATTTAATTTTCAAATTTATTTTTATTATAAATTATGATTAAACTTCTTGTTTGTTTGCTTTGCAAGGAGGAAAAAGTCTCCTCAAAAAGCAGAGGTCTACCTTCAAAATGCATTAAAGAATTATGTGGCTGAGGGTTGGGCATTGCCCATCACACATACAAGAAAGCAGTTAGCAGAATGCCAAAAACACCTTGGACAGATTGAAAAGTATCCTTTCATAAAATTCGATTATCAATTTCTAAACCATAAGATTGTGTTTATATAATATACATGATGGCTTTCTCTTAGAATAATGATATATATAAGGGCCAAATTGGTGCTTTTTGGTGATCAGACTAACATCCTGGTTATTTTTTTGCAGATACTTCTTTGGAGGAAATGCTTTTACATCTATTTTTTACCTGAATATACTTATTCATTTATTTATTTATTTTTGGTGGGGCTGGGATTCTTGAAAGAATTTGCCTTTAATGAGTGCAAGAGCATTTAGAAAACAGATATATGATTTAAAAAACCTTCTTGAAAATAGCTATGGATTTCATTTCATTTTCCTTAGCCCTACTTTCCAGTTACCTTCAGACAAGCAGCCTTTTAGCCAGTGATACCCACTTAACAGAGGATGAACGTAAACATTTTTGCCAAGAAATACTTAACTTTGCCAATGAGCAGAAAGAAAGTCCAGGTGAGAGGTAAAATTCAACTAGTAATGTATTTTAAAACCTTTTTAAAAGCGAAATTGCCTCTTTTAAATAGAAAACTTTTAATTAAAGACCTTATTTCTTAAAGAATTCTGATTTACTTGATAATTAAACCTGTTGTTGTTTGTTCAGATCTTACTAGGATAAAATTCTGTGAATATCATACTTTGCTCTGTACCTTTTCTGTTTCTTTTAATGTATGCTTTGTGAAGGGGCTCCCGGAACTTGTTTTCTTGAGTTGCCCTATTTTCCAGAGATGAAGCTTCCCTGTACTAATTTAACAGTGATCTTTTTTTTTTCACTCTTCTTTTTTTAAAATATTTTTTACTAAAGCTTTTTAATTTTGAAAACATATGCATGGATAATTTTTCAACATTAACCTTTGCAAGACCTTGTGCTCCAATTTTTTCCAACCTTCCTCTACCCCCTCCCCTAGATGGCAAATAATCCAATATATGTTAAACATGGTAAAAAAATATATTTAACAGTAATCTTTTGAAAACTCTGTTCAACTCAATGCCTTTCTCTCCTGCCCCCCCCCCCCCCCCCAGGCAATTGGGGTTAAGTGACTTGCCCAGGGTCACACAGTTAGGAAGTGTTTAAGTGTCTAAGGCCAGATCCTCCTGATTTCAGGGATGGTGCTCTATCCACTATGCCATCTCATTGTCTTTGAAGCTAAGTCAGCTGCAGTTCTGGTTCCAACAAACCTAACCCAGAGTGATAAACTGTTTGTGCAGTTGGGATCTTGCAGATAAGCAGATAAGATTCTCCCTCCATGATGAGCCTGAGCCCTCCTGCTCTTTCTTGTTCCCCCTTTCTTCTCCCATGTCACTCTCATTTGAGAGGGAGTTGCCCTCTACTTCTTCTATGAGACTTCTCCTTTTTCCTAAACTTTATAAATACCCAAGGCATCATCTCTGGGCCAGGCATTTGCATTTACCTTTCTCTTTTAATAATTCAAGTTAATACCTATATTTTGTTGAGTCATGACTTTTGGTTAAGATTCAACGAGATAAGTGGAATTCTTAGTCTTTGGCTATATTAGCTATACAATCTGTATGCTCTTTGTTGAATTATAATTTTTCTGCCAGAATATAGTTTTCTTAGTTAACTTGAAGTATTTACTGTATTATAGGAACTGTACTAAGTACCAGGGTTACAAAGAAAGACAGCGACATGGTCTTTTTACTTTGGGAACTCACATTGGGAGACATAAGCATGTAAATGACTACACATATATAAGTTAAATACAGAGTAGTTAGGAGGTAATCTCAGAGGGAAGAAATGAGTGTTGTAGGGACTGGAAAAGGCCTTATTCAGGAGGAAATTTTTGAGTTAAATCTAAGGAAGCCAGTTTGGAAAGCTGAGGAAAAATAGCATGCCAGGTATAGACTATAGCATTGGATACAAAGAACAGCAAAGAAGTCTCGTATTGCTGAGTCATGGAGTAAATGGGAAAGAATGTGGTATAAGGGTAAGAGAATCCATATGACTGGGAATTTTCTTCATGAAACCAGACAGTAATAAAAATGAGATTCAGTGTTTTGACTAAGAAAAAGAGAAAAGCAGGTTAGTTCCTTGAAATTCGAGGAACACAACATCTTTAACCAAAATGGGGAAATCTTTGCCTCTGCTTTTGTAATTTCCTGCAAGATATATAAATTTCTTAGTAATACATTTCTTCATACATTCTAGAGTTTGAGGTGGGGCTAGGATCTAAACTTATTTCATTGAGAATAATGCTTTTATTTCAGGGACTTCTGACAGACTACATTATCACTATTTCTAAAACCCACATTTTTTTATATAAAATTTGCAGGTCTCAAAGTAGTACTATCTATGCATTCCTTCGCACAACTAAAACATCTTCACTTTGATCCTTCAAATGCTCTTGTCCACGTGGGAGGAACTCTGTCCATTGAGATTACTTTGTTAAGCCAAATGCCCATCTCAGTCCAAGTAGAGCAGATTGCCGTCAGTGTTCATTTTAGCATTGAGAAAAATAGCTACCGTAAGACTGCTGAATGGCTTACCAAGCACAAGACGTCCAATGGCATCATCAGTTTTCCAAATGAGAATTCAAGTGTTCCATTCTCCCGAAGTAGTTCACCTGCATTGGAATTATATGAAATGTATGAGAGAAGCCCTTCTGATAACTCCTTGAATACAACAGGGATCATTTGTAAAAATGTTCACATGCTACTACGAAGACAAGAAAGCAGCTCTTCTTTGGAAATTCCTTCAGGTGTGACTCTAGAGGATGGGGCACACATATTAAAATGTAGCAATGTAACTCTTGACCCAGGGGTCAATAAAATAATATTCAGAACTCAGGTATGTTTTAAAATTGGTAACTTGAATTTAATACTGCTCATATAAGGCTGTTTAAAAGCTAAAATGGCCTCATGGGAAAAGTAGCTCATCTTGGGAATTAGGAAGTCCTAGGTTCACAACCTCTTTTTAACACAAGCTTTTTAACACAGGCTATAAGATTATAGCCTGTAGAACAAATGTTGATCTATATTCATAGATCTAGTTTACTACACCAAACACAAATCCAGGTAAAAAGTAGAAGGCTAATGCTGCTGGCATTTTGGTTTTGTTCTTTTAAATCATGCTGACATTTGATAACTCACATTTATCCTAAAAGATTTGTATTGTTTGTTAGCCAGATCAGAGATTTTTATAGCTATCTCTTAGTTACCAATAGTATTACCATGTAGTGATATGTCAGGGTTGTTCTGAGCTAAGAATTATGTGGGTATATTTGTAATGTATGTGCACATAAATTGTGAGTTTTAGAACCAGATGGAAGCTCAGAGATTTTAATTTTTAATTTAAATTGCAAGGGATTCTAGAAACCTAATTCTTCCTGTTTACAGATAGGCAAATGTAGATAGAGGGTAACTAACTCATAAGTGTCAGTTAGTACTGACACATGATACAGTTAGAGCATGAATATTGAAAAACCAATCCTCCAGCTCCAGATCGCATATCATTTCCATGGCTCTATGAAACTACTTAGGATTACCCAACTCTGCTTTTGATGTTCCTTAAGGAATCTTCCAGTTCCCCAAAGAATGTTTTATAATTTTAAAAACAAAATATAAATTTCTCTTTAGTATATTATATAATACTTAGGTGAAATCCAAAAATAGCATGATGTTGGGTTTTTCTTAAGTGGGAAATCAGTATTTTGATAACACAATTACCTAAAAAAAAATGCCCAAATTATTTTTCAAGAGAAACCATTCAGAAATCAATCAATGAGCATTCATTGAGCACCTGCTGCTCACTAATTGTTGTACACATATGTGCTCCTATGACTCGTTTGTATGTAAATTGTCCCTTTTATGTAGTATATATTTAGTATAGATACAATTAGGCCAGCTCTCAAAAAGAAAGAATAAATATTTATGAAGTCCCGATTTGTTTTTCCAGTTTTAAAAATAGGTTTTGAATATTGTTACTGAATATTTCTGTATACTTTCTAAGAATAAATCCATCATGATTTTTCACAAATGAAAAATGTGTCTCTTGAAATCTCAAATCTGAATATAGGGTAAAATATGTTCAAGTTACCTTAAAACCTACGGGAACCATAGAGCAATAGAATTGAAATCAGAATTTTGGGGTTTTGGTTTGGGATCAACATTTATTAATCATGTGCATAAGTACATCATTGAACCTTCTAAGCTAATGAACCTCAATTTTCTAAACTATAAAAGGAATTAAAATAATACCTCTATCTTACAGAGTTGTTTCAAAGAATGCCCTTTATGTGCTGTAAAGCATTAATTGCATGCATGCATCTAAGTTCTCTTGTTTAGGAACACAAGTTGGATGGTAATAAGGCTGATGGCCAAAAATTCTTGCTGTGCCACTTGATACCTCTGGGATTGGGAAGGTTATTTAATCTCTTTGGGACTCAATGCCCTTATCTATAATATAAAAGAATTGGATTCTGGTACCTTCCATCTCTAAGTCTATGGTCCAATGATTATTTAAAAATAAATAAATAAATAAATAAGAATTGTTGACCTTGATAAGATTAGATTTTGCATGGAACATAATTGCCTTCAAGCATTGGGAAGAAGAGAATGATTGTTTCTAATCCACTTGATCAAGAACAGAATCATAAGTAATAAGAAGTTGCAGAGAGGCAGATTGAGGATCTATATATGGAAAACATCCTAATGCCCCAAAGTATATAGGTTGCCTCAGGAAGTTCTTCCTCTTTTGAGGTCTTTAAGAAAAGGCTAAATGACTATTTTTAAAGTTCATTATCTAGAGATTCTTGTTCAGCAATGGGTTAGACTGACTGATTTCTGAGGTACCTTCCAACTCAGAATCTGTATGTGTGCATTTATTCATTTGTGCATGCATGCACGCACATACACACAAAGACATATTATTGTAAATGTCATAATTTAGAAATTGTTACAACTTATAAAATCATGCATCATTTTTATTTTAGGCTAAAGAACCCGGAACATATACTCTCAGGCAGATGTGCACCTCAGTGGGCCAAGTGCAATTTGTTCTTCCTCATATTTACCCCATAGTACAGTATGATGTCTACTCTCAGGACCCTCAGCTAAAAGTGGAACCATTGACTGGTAAGAATACTTAGATATTAAACCATTTTTAGTATGAAGATAAAGTGAAAGGAGGAGTTTAGATAATAGAAAAAGCCTAAAATTTGTGGTTTCAATCTTTGGAGTTTCCTGATTTTTTTTTCTTCTTTTTATAGTGTAGCTGAGCATTTTGAAGCATAGGTTGACAAGAAAACTTAATGTCTTTCCAATTTCTGAACTGCATTTCATATAAATGCTAATGTCAGTGAGTGATTAAAAAAAAAAACTTATGAATCTGTGTGTGTGTGTGTGTGTGTGTGTGTGTGTGTGTAAGTGTGTAATTATATGCCTAGATATTTACCTATATAATATCAATAAGATATGCTGGTGAATGTCCAGAGACAGATTTGTGGATTCTCATTCTTTACAATGAAAATGCTTTAATTTATTTCTTTCTCTACATTAATGACTGTGTTATATCAACTTTAATAAATGTTTAAACCAAAAAGAGAAATTGCTTACTTGTTCACTGTCTTCCCTGCACTTTTATTAGATTGGTATATGTATGTATACACATATACCTTTATATGCATACATATCTGTGCATATATACATACATACACACAGATATACATATGTTAGAATTCTTACAAGGTGCTAAGTCAGTGGAATTGATAGAGACAATGGTTGTTTAGCAGGGTGCTTAACAGTTCTCCAGATGTACTTAGTACTTACTGCAGTTCCACAAGATTCACACCTTTAAGAGAGCATATATAAGGAGCAGCCCACTAAGACACAAGCCCACTCTCGGAGGCGGAGTCAGATTCATTCCATATTCCACCTTTGTGCTGGCTGGAGATTCGGAGAGAGCTAAAGGCTGAAGCTGGCAGAGGCAAAGGACTAGCTGCAGGAACCAAGGAGAGAGATAGGCCTCTAAGAAAGCTAACCGGGCCCAAGGAGGGAGACAAGATTTAAAAGGAAACAATAAAGGAATTGGACTTTAACTCCTGGCTGAATTTGAGGTGATTATTACTCTGAACTGAAACTAAGGCTGCCTCCAGAAGCCCCCCAAGAAACCTGCTCCCAGAGAACATTAAATTTTAGAGAAGAATATTACAACATATAAAAAACTTGACTAAGAAATTGCTAAATTAAGAGTAATACTAAAATGATGAAAAATTAGAAAAGTTTTCAATTGGAAATATAATCAGAATTTTCACAAATAGATGTATTATTTGTTCACATTAGAATGGGAATACTAATGCTTATTTCTATGATGTCATCCATGTGATATTTCCTTCAGTGATACAGATTATAATCCCTCAATACCTTTTTATCCCATGACATCCCATAAATCCTCCAGAGAGATTACACCCAAAATATTTCTATGTCATATCATTATGTGTGTATTATTGCAGTGTTCAATTTATATTTTACCTTCTTTGTAACTAAACTTCTCCCTTTCTGGTCCTAATTTTTACTGCTGCCTAAATATGATTTGTCATTGGTTAGATGCTACAACATGTTTATTCTTATCATACATCTCTAAGTTGCCCTTTGAATAATATGCAATTTTTATTCCTTGAAGATTGTGATATTCTATAATTTATAGCAGTAGCATTTGCATGATGGCCTGCAAATACTGGAAAAGTATTGGTGTTTAAAAAATGATATTGTTTCAAGAAGTTTGATACCATTAACAGTAGTGTACATTTTGGCAAGTAGAAATCTATTTTGTTGTTGTTGCCGTTTCTTCTCTCCCTATCTTTTGACCATTTAAAGGATCCTTTCAGCTGCATATCCTAGTATGGACTACAGGCATTCTTTACCCAGTTAGTTTCTGGATAACTAGGTAAAATTCTTTTGAGTGATTCCATATCATATTTAGGATGTTTTGCAGTGTTCCAGGGCTTAATGCAATCAGCACAATGTCATCCATAGATGAGCATCTGGAAGACCTCACTATTTGAAAGTAACCTCTTTTCCATTGGTCTCCATGCTGGACAATTCTAATTGATGAAAAATACCATGGCAAGCATGTTTCCCTCTTTTATGCTTCATTTGATATATTAATACTAACAGTTCATACTTTATTTAAATTCACATTATTCAAATTTGATTTTATGTAAATAATTCTGAAAGAAATTTGCATTTTAAAAAGTATCAGTTTTGTATTCTCTCTGCTCTTGTCCCTCAACTCCATGCTCCCTGTCTTCCTACCCCATGTCCTCACCAACAAAAAAAGAAAAAAAAAGCCTTAAAAAAAAAAAAAGCCTTGAATAAAAGTTAGAAGAACAGAAGATCAGGAGCTTGGCTTGAGTTTTCCAGCACCAAGAGAGAAGACCTTGCCCCATCCATCCATGTTTGGGTCTTGTGTATTTGTCCTTTATTCCTGCCTGTCACTTATCCTCTCTTGTGTGTGTCCTCACCCAACATGTCTGCCCCTCAAATGTTTTTCTTGTTGATTCTAGTCAGACTCTCAGGTGTTCCTTCTCCTGCTCTCGATTCTTTGTCTCCGGCCCCCATAGGTCCTTGAACCATGTGCCAGTCCTCTGTTTGCCTCCCTCCCTTCTTTTCCTGTGTCCTCTAACAAATTCAAATTGCATAAAAATTGCTTTACAAAAGAGGCCTGTGTAACTGCTCATTTAAATAAAATGGCTATCTGTAATCATGAGAGCAGTTCCCACTGTTGTTGCATTTGCTCTCATATGATTTCAACATATATATAAGAATTCCCTATAGAAGAGCCTTTAGGCTGCATTTTGTTTAAATCAAAATTTTTTTATATAGATAATTGATAAACACAGGATTTTTTTTCTTTTTAAATAAATTATGTGACAGTAAAAACATCTGCTGTAGAATATTATTTTAAAAGCTACATGTTCCCTTCTCATATTTTCATCAGGGTTAGAGACAGGGCATGATTCTTTTACTTTATTGACAGAGGAACCTTCCTGTATCAGTGAATGAAGGTTGTATTACCTTATAGTTCTTATAGAGTTGCCTAGGGAATTGAGAGGTTAAATGACTTGCCCATGATCACATAGCCAATATGTGACAAAGCCAGAACTTGAACCCAGATCTTGTCACTAGAACCATTTTTCTTTCAACTGTGTCACACTACCTTTCTTCATGAAAGATACTCAAATATATATGTATATCATTTTTTCAAATATTAGGATAAATGTAGATTGGCAATTAATAGTTTCCTATTAGTACTTTTTAAAAAGAGTAGTAAAACTATCTATGATTGTTTGGTAATTTACCAATTTTTTGGTAATTTTACCAATTATTTGGTAATCTAAATTTGTCAAGTATCATGAGAATTTATCCCTCAACTTCATCCAGATTGACGCCACCAGCACAGATGTCTTCTGTGACCCAACTTTTTGCATGCCAGTTGTTCTGATTGTCTTTGTTTCTTTTGTCCTCCTTTTAATCTCATTTCTAAGTGCTCCTGAGAGAATCTAAATTAACCTGGCTTTCTGCAAACTAGTTTTGTCTCCTACTGGTCAACATCTTCCCCACTGGTGGAGAATATATTGTATTTATTTAACTTGTCTCATTTGAAAAGAAAAATCAAATCTTTTTCCTATGTAATTTTCCCAGCTCATCTTCCTCCTTTTCCTCTATTTTTAATCTATAAGAAGTTCATTGAAACTTTTTAAGAAGATCAGTCATTTTCTTGGCTTATTGGTTTTTTTTAGATAACGCTTTCTTCTTTTCTGTGCTTAAGTAGACTAAGGGCTATGTTATAGGAACAGCAGCCCTCGGCAGGCTTCTTACCACTGGTTTTAAAGAAAATCAGTCAGTGTCATAATGTTGGACTTAGAAATTAACAAATATCAGATATATCACAGGTAGTAACCTACCTGGTCTTGATACATATTGTTCTACTTCCTCTGAGCCTCATTTTCTTCATCTATCAAACAGGGACTAGATGAGATGATTTCCAAATTATGTCTAACCATTCTAAAAATCATATCAAGTTGTTTATGAGTGGAATTCACTGTTTATAAATAGTCCTTCCTTTGCCCCTGTTCAAATACCTTTTACTCCATTTTTCACTGAATGTCTTCCAATTTCTCTGAAATAGAAGCTCCCCATTGTTGTTCTAATCTTAGAGAAAGAACTGATAGAGATGTATAGAACAATTTTGTGTGTGTGAGTATGTGTGTGTGTACATAACTATTTGTGTCCAAGGTAGCCATGGGGAGAGGAATTGGGGGAAAACAGAAATATAATAATTAATAAATATGTAAAAGGAATAGCAAGTTATACACAAGAGATTTGCAGTTTCATAGGCGATCATCTTTTTTGTTGTTGTTGTTATGGTGTGTTCAGGAAATGTTTGTTTTATTCCATAAATTAAAAGTAAAATAAAATAAAAAATAAATTGATTATTAAATAGCCAAAAAAAGAAAAAGAATCTAAGCTCTTTCTTAGTAGCTCTCTGGTCTTTCCCCAAATCTACTAAAGTCTGACTTGAAAGGAAATCCTAAATGTAAATTTAGTCACATTATATTCCCATTCTTTTCTTTTCCTCCAAAGTTTCTCTTTCATGGAAGTTGTTGGCTTATGTACACCAATGATTTCCTCTTCTCAGTCAGTCTCCAAGAAGATTCTTAACTTCAAGATTTTTCCATGGTAAAAAATGGTATCAGCTGTCAGATGCTTATATTCATTGACTGCCTAACCTTCTTCCTCTCTCCCTTTCACAGAGATGTTTGGGAGGTAGGGAGAAGAAAATTATGTGAATTTTACAAATATATAATTTGTCATGAAATTTATACTTTATAATTTACTTATGTTTTAATTCAGAAATATAACCATATAAATATAGGCCTTATTTTTCTATTCAGACATGTTTTGCATAAAAACTAGTATACCTTATAATTTAGTTGTTATTCCACATATACTCTTTCATAGGAATCACATTTTAAAGGTATGACCTTTAAGGACAGATTAAATTCAAATCAATACAATAATTGAATTTTGTTTTGTTTTTCCCTTCCTTCCAGACAGCCTTTTGGCTGGCATTCCTCAAAAAGTCAAGTTTACTGTCACTACTGGCTATTATACAATAAAAAATGGGGACAGTCTACAGCTTAGCAATGCAGATGCCATGCTTATTCTATTCCATGCAGAAAACAGAGCAATAATCTATTCTAACACCAGAGGTAAGCATTCTACTGCCATAACATAAATCAGCAAGATAGTGAAAATACAGGATTTCCACTTTAAAGTAAATAGCACAACTATATTTTAATTGTTAGTTAAGAGATGTAATATTGTTTTCTCCTCATTCCCCTCAAATGATTATAGATTACAGTGTTGTAATGCAGTTTATATACGGGGTTAAGATAGATCATCCTATGTTCTGTAGTCTCCATACATTCCATGTGCTAGAAGGACACAATATCTCTTTTTGCTTAAGTAACCCCCAAAAAATACATACAAAAAGAATTACAAAATCATCCCTCATAATCAGAGCGATATAGGGACATATGCTTGCAAAGTAAATATTCTGAAAAGATCTGTAATTACTGTATATTTCAAAGGGGATTGATGGGGGGAGGAAGAAAGGCATTAATTTGCTGTTTTTTGGGAGAGTATAATTTAATTATTCTGTATAATTTAATAAAGTTGGAAAAGACTGTTTGAACTAGCTAAAAATCACTGCCAATGCTGCCTAGGAGCTGAGTGGACTTTTTGAAAATTCTTTCCTATATGCTACCTTTATTAAAGTTGGGAAAACTAATAATAATGCCATTTTGTGGTTCTGTAGCACCTTTAGACTTCACAGTTTCCTCAGACATTCTCATTTGATTCATTTTGACTCTGCCATAGCATGATGAAAAATGATGATGTCCACACTCCACAACTAATTACTGCCAAACTGTAGCCTAAGTCTTTTAAGTTTCTTGTCCATGCAGCATTTTTTTTTTTAAAGTGATGTTTGCCTTTTGGTGTCCTCCTGCCTTCATTTGCAATTTTCTCTAGATCCTTTCATATAGATTTAGCCTCTTCTACAGGCTGTCTTGAACATGAATTGTATCCCTATTGCATTGTCTAATAATATGAGAAAGAAAAAATGAAGGCAGAAAAATGACTTGAAACTGCGTTTTTGTGTCATTTTTAGAGAAATCTTCAGAAGCATCACTCATGATTCAGTCCTCAGAGAAGGTCACCAGTGTCAGTTTGCCAATGGCTCCTGCATACCACATGATTGAATTTGAATTAGAGGTTCTTTCTTTACCTTCCACTCCAACATCAGGAGAGAGTGACAAATTAGTAAATAAAGAACCTCAGAGGAAAAATAAGGAGAAACAGAAAGCTGGCAACTGCATGGTTACTCTAGACCAAAAAGTAAGATGTGGGTTTTTTTTAATATGTTTTTATATATAAACATGCTATAGTTTCAAAAGTATTAGAAATGAAAATGATAGTAACTTCTGCCTATCATTCTCATTAAGTGGTTAAATTGCTTAAGTACCCAAAGTCCAAAAATCTACTTCAATAAAAGTCAAATATATAGAGGATTTACTGATACTATCAGCTTCAAACGAGTTTTTACACTTAATTTCTTTTACTCTCCAACCTTTAATCAAGGGGGGTACATGAGAGCTCACTTGCAAAAAAAAAAAAAAAAGAGAGAGAGAGAGACAAATTGAGCACAAACTCGGGGATAGAAACAGTTCTGCACAAAAGTTTAACAATTTCCTAGGATTCTGGGACTTATGCCTTACTGGAAGTATCACTTTTAAGTAATTTGCATGAGTTTTGGTATATTAAAATGACAGACAGGTATAACCAGCTATGTTCTGGTTTTGTCTGCTACAAAAAAAAAAAAAATGTTGATAGCATCTACATCAGAACATAATTTTTTCGTTGTTACTTGTTTTAGTAGCTTTTTGATCAAGCATGTTTGATCAGTGACTTAGGAATCAGAGAACTTAGGTTCAAGTCTGGCTTCTGACACTACTTATGTGACCTTAGGCAAGTCACTTAGCCTCCCTGGGCCTCAATTTCTTCATTAATAAACTGGGTTTGGATTAGATAATGGCCTCTGAGGTCTCTTTCAGCCCTATAGATGAGATCCTATGTAATCTCTGAAATTGTGGATGATGTGAATTATTAATAGTCTTCTTAACATAATACAAGTTAAAAGTTTCTAGATGTAAATACATGCCAAATATCATCCATGAATTCAGCTTGTAAGTTAGTACAACTTCTTAGTGTGTTCATATTCATTTTTTTTTTTCTTTCAATAAGCCCGTTTCTGGGGTATGAGTTTTGTTCTAAGATTGACCATATTATGCTATTTGCATTTATTGATTCTTTGGAGCCAGGTCAACAATGAAATGCAGGCAACAGAGCAATAGAAGAAAAAGACAAGGATTATGATTTTTTAATGTATATTTTATATACTATTATACATTCCATTGTATAGACATATAATTGTCTCAGACCAAATGTAGTCAGCTAAAGAGTTTTCTCCCTGGATTAGTTTCAGTTACTTAAAAGAAATGTAGCTAAAAGAGATCTTTCTCTTTTTTTCTTGTCTTAGACTTCATGTTCACTTTGAAAAATGAGATCTGAGTTTACATATATAGTCAGTCTGTCCTAGGATTCCAAAATTATTGGTAGGTTCAGTCAGAGTGGCTGTTGGGTGTCAGGTAAACTCCACAGTTGGATGCAAACTAATTTTGAGGCTAATTTGTTGTGATTTGGGCCCAGTCTAACAAAATGATCATCTACTACTCATTTTTTTTATTTATTTATTTTTGTGTTACATATTTATAAGAAAGTGGTTGCTATAATAGCCTGCTGTAGTCATCTCTTTGCAATAGCAGTAAGGTCCCTTTCACTGGCTATATATATATATATTTATTTATTTATTCATACACACACACACACACACACAAAATCACTAGTTATGGTTAGTCTCTTCAATGGTGACCAAAAAAAATAAGTGCTTTACAAGAAACCAAATATCCATAATCACTAATTCATATTTTTGTTTAATGATAAGAGACTTTGCTGCTACTTGATGACTACAACAGATTCTCATTGGTGACACTTCATGAATGTTGACAAATTTCACTGTGTATTTTACTTGTATATGAATTTGATTATGGGCTCCTTTTTTAGTGGCTTTGTTTGCTTGATTTTATCCATCATTCAGAAGAGTGATATTTGCAGTCATGAAAACTAAGTGGGGTTGGAGAATAGGGGTGGTGTTTTTAAAAGTCACATGAGTACCATGAATGTAATTTTTTCCCCTTTTTAGGTGTCTATTGATTGTCCATGGTCAATTTACTCCACTATTATTGCATTAACATTCAATATACCTTTTAAGGCCACCCATTCTTTGCTGTCAGCCGGAAAACGGTAATTAAATATTAATGATTTATTTCTTTTCCCAAAATGTCTGAAGTGGAGACACTATTTTTCCAGTCATAACTATAGTAAAGAGGGAGGGGAGGAATGGGGCCATATCTTTTTTTTTAATGATCATAAATAATGAAGAATAACTTTATAAACTTAGTCATCTTTGAAACTGTTGAGAAAGATACCAGAGGATATTAGGTTTCCTTATGTATTTAGAAAGTAGTTCTTAGCCAATATTTTTGTTTGTTTTGAAGGTTATTTTGGTTTCTTTACATTTTAATTGAAATAGTTGCTGGAATTTGGAAGTTTTTAATATAGATGTTTTTCATTCACAAAATCCCTTCATTTTATTTTGTTTCTTGAACAAAACAAACAAACAAATAAACAAACCCTAAATTCCAAAATAAAATAAAGCTTCCATTAAATCAAGGGTGGAAGGGTGTGGGAGGAGTCATAGACTCAAAGATTTAAAAGTAAAAAGGACCTTAGAAGTCATCAGGTTCAATCCTCCCCATTTTCTTTTTTTAAACAAATGAGGAAACTGAGGCCCACAAAGGTGAAGTAACTCACTCATGGTAGTAAATAATTAGACCAGGGATTTGAATATGTGTCCCCTGATTATCAATTTTTTCTACTATTCCAGCTTTTCCAATTATGGCCATTATCTTCCAGACATACTCATTTTAAATGTCTCTCTTAAAATGTAGTGCTCAGAACTGAACATGATATTCTAGTATCTCGGGCAAAATTATGTCACTATTTATAATTCCAAGAAATCATGTTTCTTAATTTGTCATTCTTATGCACTTTTATTTATTTGTTTATTTGTTTGTTTGTTTCATTTTTTTGAAAAGTGGTGATGATAGGTGCTCCTAGTTCCAAAAAATTTAGGTAAGAATAATAAATTGTAAAGGAAGAAATCGCATTTCTGTGTGTTTTTCCTAAAAGATTTTATGAAGTAAATTAACTGAGGATGTTGAAACGTGCCTTATCAGCTAATCATAAACATAAAACATAAGCTAATCATAAATTCCATATCACAAGTTCACCTTGTTATATCAGAGGATTTAAAATTGCTTTCCTAAATATAAAATCTGTCCAATGAGGCTGATCAACTTTTTCTTGCGTTTTTGTACAGAGATAAATACATAGATACAGAGATAAATAATACCTGTTCACTTCTTTAGAGATCCTGTTGTATACTTAGATTTTTACATAAAAGAAAATATACTTAAAAAGCCTAGTTACTTGTGAGACTTTGAATTAGAGGAACATTTTTTGCCCCATGTTAGACCCTTGTTGTGCTCATTTGAATTAGAGTTTCAAGGGTCCTTAAAGGTCATGGAGCAAACAGAAGGCCAGAAAGGTGGAATGATTTGTCTGAGATTTCACACAGTTAGGGGGAAAGCCACTATTCAGATCCAGGGCCTCCAACTCCAAATCCAAAATTCCTTCTATTACATCAAAGTTACTTCTCATGAAAATAGAAACTTAAAAAAAAAATCTTCAAAGACCCAGGGAACAGTTGTTAATTCTATAAAGTAGACTGTGATACTAACTATTTTAAAAGAAATTTGATATTTTATTTTACCTTAGCTTTCATAGTTTGTGTTTATTACATGTGTCATCATCCTACCTTTTCCCTATTCTTCCTTCCATATATTCTTATCTTCCATTCCAGCCTAAAATGGGCTACTTCCTTGTCTTCTCCTTTTATTCAGTTCATTCTCTTTTCCTGTAATGCCCTATCTCCCTATCTTTATCTTTTGAATTCTTATTCTTCCTCAAGAGTCCAAATCAAAAGCAATCACCTCCCAGAAGCCTTACCTAATGTGCAAATTGAAAATTACCTTCTCACACAGACCTCATATTAGCACTTTGTTTTATAATTTTCTTATTGCAAATATTGTGAATTATAGCTATCTATGTAGGTATATTAGCCCCACAATATAGTATTAGCTCTTTGAGCTCAGGCCTAGGTTTTAATTAAACCTAGTTTCTGCTTAGTACCTAAAAATGTGCTCTGTATACAGTAGGTACCTAATAAATGTAGTG
Organism: Sarcophilus harrisii; assembly: GCF_902635505.1. Classification (NCBI taxonomy): domain Eukaryota; kingdom Metazoa; phylum Chordata; class Mammalia; order Dasyuromorphia; family Dasyuridae; genus Sarcophilus; species Sarcophilus harrisii. The sequence goes on from NC_045428.1 coordinate 240,437,394, forward strand.
TTCATTTTGAAAATTAAATTGAAATCTCAGTGCCTTGATGAATCCTTAAAATTCGAAGAGAATCCACTTCTATCTTCTTACCAGCATATTTCATTGGAATACTTATTAAGCCTGACTTGTGAAATTTGGATATGATAGTATAAATCCCAAGTGGGTGTGGTGGAAAAAACAAGGAGATGGGGAAGAGTATTTTATGTTCTGTTTTAGAAAACAACAAAGTAGCTTACATAGAAAAGTTGGCTCTTATTGACATAGTTCTACATTAGGAATCAAAATAAATGCCTGTAGGACTAACATACATCTTTTTTTTGACCATTGCTATCTTACCTCGGAGCATTTTGTAAATTTTATTTGAATTTTATGTAAATCTTATATATGTGATATAATTAATACTTGGTCCTCATATTAGTTCCTTTTAACAGGACAAAAATCAAGTTATTAAACTTTAAAGTTAATCAGCTTTGTGGGAATTGTTATTTTCCTGTTTGTTTATTTTTTTCTTTTCTGTTTCAGGAAATATATTCAAGTTTGTGTCCAGAATTTGTCAGAACTTGGCTTCCAGCTATCAGATAGTAACCTTATAGATACTGGTAATAGCCCAGACCTGCAACTAGTTCCATTAAACACTAAGTGCCAGAAGGTAAAAATTTTCTCAAATTTTGCATTTGTTTCTCAAGTCAAATAACCAATGTGAGGCTAACGCATGTAAAGTGTAGGGTCTGAATTTCCATTATTGTGCAATTTTGGATAATTCATTTAATCTCTCTATTTCCTCATCTCTAAACTAGTAAAGTTACTACTTCTACTACCTGCCTATCTACCTTACAAAATTATTTTAAGGAAACTGCTTTGTAATTGTAATATACTTAACCACATCACCATGAGCCACCAGTTTTTTCCTTCTGTGGTAACTTTCATTAGCAAAGTACTAGCTCCATGAGCGGCATTCCATGAATGTTTATTCACTTTGAAATAACACAAAAGGAAAAGGGAGGGAAATATTAGTGAATAATTAAATAATCAAATCTATTTTTGGTTCCCTGAATTTTATTTAACATACTAAATCTACATGGTTATGTTCCTTTTTTTTTTTTCTTCCCTTTTCTGTATTGTGGATATAGGAGAGGATGAAAGTCATTACTTAGATTTCCTAATATCAGTTTATAGTTGTGCATGAGTGCTATATACACGGGTACTTTCATTAGATGAGTAGTTTGAAATGCCTACAGTTAGAATAGCTGGTTATATGAAAAGTAAAAAGGCATATATTAATTAGCATAGTTTTGTCAGAAAAACTTGTGTTTGTCCCCACTGCCTGGCTGCATTTAACCTTGCTTCTGCTGATCATTTTTCTGTGTTTATTTAGAGTAGAGTTGGTATTTGTTTGGGGAAGTTAAAAGGCTTTTTGTGGCATTTTTTATAAAAATATATTTTTAGCAGTTTGAAAATCTTTTTCCTAAGTTAATACTGAACTAATCAGACTTTGTAGTTTTATCTTCTTGCCTTTAATTGTAGCTTTATACAAAATTATTGCATAGTCCATAAATTAAGTTCTACTTATTTTTTTTAACTTGATGTTGCATATCAAATAATTGGCATGAATGTAAGTGTATACTTTGTGGACTTGAACTTTGTTGACTTGAACTTTGTTAAGAATTATTATTTTTATCCTATTGTGGAAGTATATGGTGAGATGCCACACATTGATAAATTATCTTTATTTTATTTATTATTATTACTTTTTTTTTTTTTTTTTTTTTTTTTTTTTTTTTTTTTTGTGATCCCTTATGCTGTGTAGCTTACGGAATCATAAAAAATTAAACCCTTTTTTACCAGTTTGTGCAATATTCTGCAGGGGAACAAAGCCAGGCAGGAGGATCCAAGGGAATTGGTGGGTGATGCAGAACCAAAGAACAGCATATACATACAGGTATATCATAAAAGAGGGCTTTTGTTTAAAAAAAAAAAACAAAAAAAAAAAAACATAGCATTGCCTATGCATGAAACAAATCTTTAATTTAAACTGGAATGGCTAGTTTTGTTTTATATAATGCTTCTGGAACTGTTTATAAGGGGGGGAAAATGTCTTTTTTTTTCCAGCACATTTACAGCAAGCAGTCAGTGTTTTTTGTATGGGAGCTATTGTGGACAAAGGAACTTCCACCTTCTCTGCATTGTCACTTTTCGCTTGATTTTTATCCAGCTTCAGAAGACCGGTCTATTTCCTTAAAGCCGTATAGTTATGAGTTCCAAGTGGAAAATTTTTTTGTAGGTATTATATTGATATATTTTTTACTGTGCTTTAAAACCGTTTGGAAAGGGATAATATGAATGATGAAATAAAAATATATGAAAGGAAATCACTTTTTAAAAAGAGCAAAATTCTTTAACATTTTATATTGCTGTCTATATTCAGGCTTTATTCAGAAAGTACTATTCAACAAGAGATATTATCATGGACTCCCTTTAGATTTGAATTTCCAGACATTTTTGCTATACATCTAAAAACTATATAGTGATAGTACAAATAGTTAACTTTGGTTAGCTCTTGTTTAAAATTGGTCATTCTATTAAACTGTATTTAAATTTAAAATCAGCCATTACTATTTCTTTAAAGAACTTAAATAATTTTTCTTTTTCAAATAAAAATTTATGATATCCTTTGTTTTTACATTACTTAAATTTTCCTCTGTCTCTCCTCTCAGGGATCCATGTAGCAAAGAATTTTTTAAAAGAAAAGTAGGAAGAAAAGGGAAAAGTCAGCATAATCATGAATACATTGAAAAAAATAAGAAACTTTTCATCATGTTCTACACCAATAAACCTCACATCTCTACAGGGGATTGAATAACTTAAAATATGTAATTCTCAGAGATCAAAAAATGCTTTTAAAATCATGAAGATTTTTTTTTTTTTTTTTGATATTTAAAATCTCTATTTAAAATATTTTCAGGGAGCAGCTAGGTGGCACAGTGGATAGAGCATCAGCCCTGAATTCAAGGAGGACCTGAGTACAAATTTGGTCTTGGACACTTAACACTTCCTAGCTATGTGACCCTGGGCAAGTCACTTAGCCCCAATTGCCTCAGGGGGAAAAAAAATCAGATGTTATTTTAAAAAGTCAATTAATTACTCATAAATGATTTAGGGCTGAACTTGTACTTGGTAGCTGAAATAATATTAAGATTATTCATGGTGGCTTTTCTCCCTAAAAGAAATTTAATTGGTTGACTAAATATGACAGACACCAGGATGCTATGTGTATGTATAAAAACATATACTGTCTGTCTGTGCAATATGTGTGTGTGTGTGTGTGTGTGTGTGTGTGTGTGTAAACACACATATATTTATATTTGTAGACCTAAAGTTTATTATATTTCCAGAAACAGAAAAGTAAAAAAACAAAGAAAAATTAATTTCTATAAAATTTAAGTACTCTAAATGCTTTTCTTATCTTGCTAAAAGAAATTAATCTAAGGATCAAGTAGGATAAAAGGATATATAAGGATAACTGAAATCTAAGATTTTAGTAATGTATACACAATTTTTATAGGTAAATTCAAGTTTAGGAAGGGGGAAGAAAGAATAACTTGGTTGCCAAGGTGATTTTCTTCTTATACAAAAAGCACTTTTCACATGGATTTACACTTTTTTTGCTTACAAATGGAAAGAAAAATTTACATGAAAAATAGGATGTAAGAAAAGTAACTAAAATCAAGAACATGTTATATTATATAGTACTATATAATGTTATGTTATATTCATAAAGTGTTCTAAGATACAAAAGCAATGGCCAAAATAGACATAATTGAGCTCAATATGCATTAATTTGTTTATTCCTAATGTAGATCTAAGCCACTAAGAGCCAACTTTTCTAAATGATTCACACACACAGACAGAGTCCATGGTACCTTTTTTTTTTCCCTTGTCTTCCAATTGCAATATATTGTTTTGATGTGAGAAGTTAGGTATATAAAGGTTACTATTAACAGATTTTCCTCTTCTCTCCCAAGTTTCTTTTTCTTGCTTCCCTTCTGAAAAACCTATTTAATATCAGCTAATGAGTGAACTTAAACTATTGATAGTCATTCTTTAAGGAGAAAAATGCTTCAGAAACAGTAAAAATGTTCTTGAGTTGCTGCAGTAGGTAAGATATGTGAATTTTAAGTATAACTTTTGTCTTAACAGCTAGTAGAGTAGTTTAATCCCAAGAGCTAGTAATTATTAAATCGTAAAATCAATTTGACAAGAGAATGGCAATTTAGGCATATTCTCTTAATTTGTTAATTTTAGGATCAGAGCTTCCTATGCTATACTTACTTTAGTTTTATCTCCAGTAGTACTTTGAGAGCTTCACAGCATCCAACCTTCTTTTTCTTTCTCTTTAATTAGAAAGCATAAATTAGCTTACAGATAATTTCTCAGTAAGTTAACAAAGAGAAGAACATATTAATTACTTCTTTGCCATTCTTATCTCTGAATGTTCTTGATTTTAGTTACTGTTCTTACATCCTATTTTTCATGTAAATTTTTCTTTCCATTTGTAAGCAAAAAAAGTGTAAATCCATGTGAAAAGTGCTTTTTTGTATAAGAAGAAAATCACCTTGGCAACCAAGTTATTCTTTCTTCCCCCTTCCTAAACTTGAATTTACCTATAAAAATTGTGTATACATTACTAAAATCTTAGATTTCAGTTATCCTTATAAATCCTTGGGGAATTTTTTTAAACTGATGAGGTTTCTGTCAGCCTTGATTTTCTTTCTTTAAAGGGCTTGTCCTTTTTTTTTTTCCTTTTGAGCATACCTACCCCCAAAGTGAATGTCAGAGTATGAACCTCTTACCACCTTAAAGAAATTTTAATTCTCTAGTTATCAGGGATAGTTATGTATTTTGAAGAAGGCTAATATAGTAATCATATATGAGAAGCTAATTTAGAATTGGTTGTTCAGTGGTAACAGTGTCATAAAGGTATTTCATCTATAAGGAAACACATGTAAAATAAACTAGCTCCAAAATATTCACTTATCATTTTTTAACCTCATCAGTGCTCTTTTTTAGAAAACAATTTGCAGCTTTTTTTGTTAGTGCATGACTCATTATCTAGGTAGATGTGTGTTAAGTATGTCATTTTTAACAATAGCTAATTAATTTTCTTCTTTCTCCCTCACTCAGACATTATATAATGTGAAAGCTGAGATATTCCCTCCTTTAGGAACAGAGTATTGTAAAACAGGTTCACTTTGTTCTTTGGAAGTGTCTATCACACGACTTTCTGACCTCTTGGAGGTGGATAAGGATGAGGCATTGACAGAATCTGATGAATATTGTACGACAAAACTTATGTATGAAGGTGAGTCTATAGACTTTCTCATTGTAATATTGTGAATAATCAAATGGCCTGGTTCGTATTAGTATTATATAAGGTTAAAAAAAAGGTTTATATGAGGTAGTTTTGCTCTTACATTTTATAAAACTTATGTCTTCTTAACATGATATTTTAATAGCAAAATAAGTTGTTTCCCCTTTTAAATTGGAATTCACAGTTGTATTTCATCATATAATGAAGTCTTAAATAGACAAGTTCCTAAAATTCACTTGCAGGTTTTGGATCCACTCATTTTTTTCCCTTTTTTGTAAATGACATATCCTTTTATTTTCAATCATGCCCTCTCCTTTAAACTCCTAGTCTGCATTCCCCATTTACCCACTGGATGTTTCCACTACCTCAATTCTTTATATCTAAAACAGAACTTCTCTTCACCTTAAAGCCAGGTTACATTTTTGGCTTCCCTGATTATTTTAGTCTTGCCCATTCTTAACTTGCCCATTCTGTAACTTCCATCTCTTCCATTAAACCTTCCATACATAGCCCATGCCACTCAAGAGTGATCTTTCTATTCTCTGCACTCTTAATTTGGCTATTATGCTGATTTGGCAATTTACCACACTCTCTTGGGACATCATTGTGTACTTCTAAAACTTTTCATTTAAATTTAACTAGATTGTAAGTAAGCTACTAAGGAATTTTCTGTCATACTTCTTTATAGTTCTCACAGTAATTTCCTTCTATTTACTTGCTCCATTTTTGTCTTGTGGACAAAAGTTTATTTTCATTTTCTCTCCCATGGCTTCTTCAAGGATCTGTCATTTCACTTGCATGCATATTCTATCCAATAATTCAGATTGCAACCCTTCTTTGCCTTAGTAAATGGTAGTCTTAATTAACTGAAAAAAATTACCATTATTAGTAAGTGATCTGGTAAGCAATTTTCTGTGAGTTCTCAAAAGCTTGATCAGTGTAGCAAGCTCTGATGGGTCCTATCAAAATCCAGATTTTTCCAGATTATCACTTGACTGTGCCTTTCATCTAAAAGCTAAATGAGGAGAGGCTTATAATCAAAAAGTTTGCCACAAGATAATTTTTTTTTGTCATTATAATTCATATCTAATAGAGGCTCCTTCCTCTACTCCTTCAAGATAGCACATGTTCAGAAAATGAAGAAAGGCTTTCGGCTCTAGCTGTAGTCGCAAGAGAAGGAACTATAAGAAAATCTTATACTAAATTGTAAAGGCAGAATTTGACTAGGGGAGGAGGTTGAACTTGGAAATCTACTGAATTCTGAAGTTGGAGTCTTAACTGAGGCATTGAACTCTGAAGGCATTATAGGTTTTCACCAAACTGGATGTTTTCACTCCAACAGTGAGAATTTTTTTTGTCTGAGGATTTTTCTGACAATTTATAGCATCTAGGTAGACTAACTTGCATAACAGTTGCATTATATGATTCAAAGATGACCAAATCTAAAAGTGAAGTGGTTCATCTTCTCTACTGTGTTCATAGAAGTTAGAAATAACAAGTTGTAATTACTGCATCTAATTGAAAAAAGTATAGCTGAACATTTTCTGCAAAAAAAAAAAAAACAAGGTTAGAGGAATGCATCGTGTCTACATTGAGACAGATGATACAGAAGCAGCTATGACAGATTTGATGCAAAAAAAAAAAAAAAAAAAAATTGTTTTTTCTGAATGACAATGCTAAAATAGAAGGAGCACATGGCAAACCAGTTTTTTTCCCATCTGGAGTCCTTATGAAATTTGATCAAGTTTGATTTTAAATTGTGAAAAACTTATGAAAGCAAATCCTCTCTTGTATATTGATCTTGGTTCAAAGTCCTTAGTTATGACTTTGGCTTAAAAATTTTAAACTTCAAGCTAAATGATTGATATTTGGGGAAATATTGGTTATTCAGACCTTAAAGAAAAGTAGTAAAAGGTTTGTTTTTGGAAATAAAATTATCTTAAAATTTAAACTGCTGTTAATACTTCCCTTCCGCTAAAGAATTCTCCCATAGAGAAAGAGATATATGCCAAAATGAAGACTTAATGATGGCTTAAGTATATATTAATGTTTTATTTAATATAACAGAATTTAGGATATTGAGAGACTTATTCTTAGAGAGTGTTGTGCCTCTTTTGAACATCTGTTTCAGAAGAGAAATGTGAATTTCTGGGTGAAGCCCAGATCCAGAACATGTCTGTGAGAATTGATACTGCCAATAGGAAAGAGATTGATTATGGAGAAGTTAAGAATTGAAAAACACTTCTATTTTGAGATACTATTTTTATCTCTCTTAACTTCCTTCTTGAATTGATATTTCTTTTTTTTTTCTAATAGAAATCAGAGTTTATTCAGGCAGTTACAATATCCTGTGCTTTTAAGTAATGTCAGAGGAAAGCCGCTATTCACCTTTCTTTTTCTTTTTCTTTTTCTTTTTTTTATTATTATAGCTTTTTATTTACAAGATATATGCATAGGTAATTTTTCAGCATTGACAGTTGCAAATCCTTTTATTCCAACTTTTTTCCTCCTTCCCCCCATGGCACGTTGACCAATACATATTAAATATGTTAAAGTATAAGTTAAATACAATATATGTATACATGCTCAAACAGTTAATTTGCTGTATAAAAAGAGTCGGACTTTAAAATAGGGTACTTAGTTTGTGAAGGAAATCAAAAATGCAGGTGGACAAAAATAGAGGGATTGGGAATTCTATGTAGTGGTTCATAGTCATCTCCCAGAGTTCTTTCCCTGGGTGTAGCTGGTTCAGTTCATTACTGCTCTATTGGAACTGATTTGGTTCATCTCATTGTTGAAGAGGGCCACGTCCATCAGAATTGATCATCATACAGTATTGTTGTTGAAATATATATATATATATATATATCTTCTGGTCCTGCTCATTGCACTCAGCATCAGTTCATGTAAGTCTCTCCAGGCCTTTCTGAAATCATCCTGCTGGTCATTTCTTACAGAACAGTAATATTCCATAATATTCATATACCACAATTTATTCAGCCATTCTCCAGTTGATGGGCATCCACTCAGTTTCCAGTTTCTGGCCACTACAAAGAAGGCTGCCACAAACATTCTTGCACATACAGGTCCCTTTCCCTTCATTAAGATCTCTTTGGGATATAAGCCCAGTAGTAATACTGCTGGGTCAAAGGATATGCACAGTTTGATGGCTTTTTGAGCATAGTTCCAAATTGCTCTCCAGAATGGCTGGATGTATTCACAATTCCACCAACAATGTGTCAGTGTCCCAGTTTTCCCAGTGTCCCACATCCCCTCCAACATTCCACATTATCTTTCCCTGTCATTCTAGCCAATCTGACAGGTGTGTAGTGGTATTTCAGATGCTTAATTTGCATTTCTCTGATTAATAATGACTTGGAGCATCTTTTCATATGGCTAGAAATAGTTTCAGTTTCTTCGTCTGAGAATTGTCTGTTCATATCCTTTGACTATCGATTGGAGAATGGCTTGATTTCTTATAAATTAGAGTCAATTCTCTATATATTTTGGAAATGAGGCCTTTATCAGAACCTTTGACTGTAAATGTGTTTTCCCAGTTGAATTGATATTTCTAAGAGTAAGGCATAACCTAAGGGAGGGGATGATGAGGTGTGACGGTTGAGAGATCCCCTGATAGCTATCTGATCCCCCTTTGCTAGCAGAAGGCTTTGGGCAAGAATTCCCAAACTCCAATGAATACAGACTAGAGGTTTGTGGCAAGAATGGGTTTATTCACACTAAGAAAACAGCTTTCTTAGCCAGAGAACTCCTGATTAGGAATTAGCAGAGATGAATTGACCAGCCTTCAGTTTTATGGGGTTTGTCCTGGCCCCCAGCTGGGAAGCAGTTTGGCCTGAATTTCCAATTGAATGAGATTACTTACCTGGGAGTTACCCTCATGAATGGGTGTTCTTCCTCCCCTCCCCTCCCCAGGCCAAGAAGGTTTGAGAGTCAGGTGCACCCTTCCCCCAGGGCTTGCATCAAGGCCTTTCTAACCCTTCCCCAGCAGATTAAAGGGGACACAATTTACATCAGGGGGAGAAGGAAATAGGACAGGACATATGAAGACAATATGTTGTTCAATCAATTCACTTGTGTTGGTCACAACCCTTTGGGGTTTTCTTAGCAAAGATATTACAGCTAGTAAGTTTGAGACCACATTTGAGCTCAGAAAGATTCCATATCCCATAATATCCATTTCTTCACCTAAGTAGCTCCATATAATATAGAAATTGTGTGTGTGTGTGTGTGTGTGTGTGTGTGTGTGTGTGTGAGAGAGAGAGAGAGAGAGAGAGAGAGAGAGAGAGAGAGATTGTGTATTGCCATCTAGAGTGGAGGAAAGGAGGGGAAAATTTGGAACATAAGGTTTTGCAAGGGTCAGTGTTGAAAAATCCATGCATGTTTTGAGAATAAAAAGCTTTACGCCCAGAGAAAGAACTCTGGGTGATGACTAAAAACCATTACATTGAATTCCCAATCCCTCTATTTTTGCCCACCTGCATTTTGGATTTCCTTCACAAGCTAATTGTACAATATTTCAGAGTCTGATTCTTTTTGTACAGCAAAATAACAGTTTGGTCATGGATACTTATTGTGTATCTAATTTGTATTTTAATATATTTAACATCTACTGCTCATCCTGACATCTGGGGGAGGAGGTGGGGAGTAAGAGGTGAAAAATTGGAACAAGAGGTTTGGCAATTGTTTATGCTGTAAAGTTACCCATACATATAACCTGTAAATAAAAGGCTATTAAATTAAAAAAAAAAAAAAAAAAAAAAAAAAAAAAAAAAAAAAAGAATAAAAAGCTTTAATTTAAAAAAAAAAAGTTATAAAAGAGAGCTCAAAACTGATACTTAAAGAATTTTAACTCCCTGGGGAATACAAAGATATCTTAATTTTGGTTTTTGGTTTTTCTTTTTGAGAAGCTGTTGGAATTAAATGACTTACCCAAGGCACACAACTAGGAAGTATTAAGTGTCTGAGGCTAGATTTAAACTCAAGTCCATGATTCCAGGACCAGCTGGTACTCTATCTACTGCACCATCGAGCTGCCTCTAACACAAAGATATTTTTAAAATTAATAAATAAGGCAATAGACTGAATCAGTTTAAGGTTCACAATAAGCAGAATAGGAAGAGAATTTTAAGACAGATTTTTATATCACCTGCATTTTCCATTTTATTCACTTCCCCTTCCCAGGTGAAAGAAAATGACAAAAAAGCAAAAAAATTCTTACAAAAGAGCACATACAAAACAAAAAAAAACAGGTTTGAGGGAGAAAAAGAGAAAATCTCCTCCTAATGACTCTTGAGAGTGGTCATTTTGAAGAGGGGATCCTGGAACTCTACCTCAATAAGGGACACTGTCCCAAGTCTTTTTCCTTTAAATGAATTTAAGTTTTGGCTGCTTGAGGGGGGAATGAAGAGGGAACCCCAAAACTGAAAATCTTTAAAGGAGAAAACCTCCTTCAACTCTGCCTCAGTGAGGGGACTCCACCCCAAGCACAAAGTTTCATCTTTGTTATCTGGGTGGGGTCAGCTCAGTCCCGAAAACCCCAATTTTGGGGTTCCCTCTTCAATTTAAGTGACAAGAAGGGTAAGAAGAGAAAAAAGGAGGGAAATTATTAAACAAGACTAAAAACAATAAGTAAAAAGCCAAAACGAGGAATGTGGATGAATAAATTGTGGAAAGTTATAAGAGAAAAGAATTGTGGGAATAGGGTTGCATCAGTACAATCAAAATAAATTGTGTAGGCAACGTTGATTTAGAAGATGAAGAGGAAATTGTTTAAAAAGTAATAGTAGAGACAGAAATGGAGGAAAATAAACTCAAAACTTTAAACATGCATGGGTTACAATAAAACAATAGTCCAGAGAAAAAACCCACAATCTCTTACTTTTAAGAAACATAACATAGTCATAATGAGAGGCTTGAATAATAATAATTATTCATCAGTTGAATCCACAAAAGCAGGCATTGTCATGCCCTCGGGTAAAGGAAAAATAAAAATTTATAGCATCAGTAAACAATGAAGGTGTGTTTCAAGGAACCATAGAAAATAAGCCAATGGCAGATTTAAACTTCATTGCACCTAATGGAATAGTTAAGCCACAGTAACACAATAATACTAAGAAATTTGAATAAGGTTCTTCCTCAGAGAAATCTTAACAAAAACAAAAGGAAAACTATAGAACTGAACAAATTGTTGGACAAACCAAAACTAAAATATTTATTATGTCTTCTGAATTGGACCACTTTAAAATACATATTTTTCATCATAATGTGCTACTTTTCCAGAAGTAGACTACATACTGAAATTATAAATCTTTAAAGGGGGGGGGGGGGGGGTGCTGAAAAACTAAATACATCCATTCATCAAGGACCACAACACAAAATTTAGTAATCATTTAAGGAGCCCAAACAAAAGACACAAGCCTTAATTGTAACTTCATAATGAAAAATTAAGTAACGAAAGAAAAGAAACAAAAGAAGATGTAATACAAATGTGAAAGACAAAGATCATATGACAACATACCAAAGTTTCTGGGAGTAAAAGTAAAGTATTCCTTATGATGAGGTTTAGATTTGGGGAACCCAAATGAAATTAGGATTTCTTGTGTTCAGGGAGTTAAATGAGGTCTAGTGGCAAGTTTGGGGTACAGGGTAAGTTTAACTCCCCTGCATCCCTTGGGATTTGGCACAAGAGTAGGGAGTTTGGGGGGACTCCCTTCTGGTGGCGCAAGCAGTTCTCTGTAAAGGAATTTACAGGCAATCCTGTAAACCTAGATTGATAAAAGAGGTTTATTATGGGGATTGGCAGTAAGGTTAAAGCCTACTTAAGGAAATAGGTGAGGGTAAAGAGAATATGGCACTGGAAATTTTCTCCTTTAAGGATTTTCAGTGTTTCAAGATTCCCTCTTCCCTTAGAGGAAAGAGTTTCTCTCTCCTTTTTTTTAATGCATTAACAAAATAAAGAATTAATGAGCTGAATATGTAGCATGTAATATTTTTTAAACCAACCATTAAAACCAAAAAAGCACAAAAGAAAAAATCTTCAAAATTATAGGAGCAACAAATAGGAAATCAAAATATTAAAAAAAAAAAGCACCCAAGAGCATTTTAACAAACTTAATGGACAATACCTAAACTCCACAGGTTATTCTCAAAATTGAGAAAGAAAGCTCTTTTTACTAAATTCCTTTTATGAGACAGTCCTGATATTTAAATTAGAGGATAAAATAAAGAATTAATATACATTTAAAGTCTTAACTAAAATCCTGACAAAAATAATTCATTAGTATATCCAAGAAATTGGATATACTGGATATATTTTAGAGATACAAGAATGCTTAACATAACAAAACTACCTGCTTATATTAGCACTTATTTATGTTTTTGAAAAACTCTACCAAATATAGGCATAGTGGTTTCTTTTTAACATGTAAGAAGATCTAAATAGAGATACTGGGACCAATGGATCCATTTTTGGTCCCAGGTCTGGAAGAGACAAAGAGTCCAGCCCTAAGTATCAGAGAGCAAATTTTTTTATAGGATAACAAGAACAATGACATAATGGGGGAGGTACCTGGATGGGGATAACCTAATTGGGGGGAGGCACCTAGGATGACTCAATAGAGGGAGGTTACTGATATTCTAATGACTTCTAAAATGGATAAACCTTTATCCTGTCAAACATTAAGAAGGAATGTCTATAGCCTAAAGATATAAAACCTTTATCTCATCAACCATTTAAGAGGGAATGATTATAGCCTGGGGTTTTGAGGCAGAGCTATTGAGGTAGACCTTTTATCTCATCAAACATTAAGAGGGAAAGGTTATAACCTGAGGCAGAATAACTAAATAGAACAATTAGGGAAACTAAATCAGGACATCAAAAGGGAACTTTGGCACAATGCACAACAAAGCTACAGAGAAAATAATAGAAAGTTTCCCAGTAAACAGGAATCACACAAGGCTGCCCTCTAGAACACACGAGTTCTAGAAGGCTTTTAAGAGTAAAAAAATTTTTTTTACATTTAAAGGTCTAAAGAAAGACAGAGGAAACAAACCCATCCTTATTTGTTTCTGAAATGGTGGTTTACTTAGAAAATTATAGGAAATCTTCAGAGAAACTGCTACTATTAACTTTAACAAAATTGTAGGCTAGACAATCCATTCAAAACTATTACAAAATGGATGGCTTTCCGGCTTATATAGATGTGTGTTGAGTAATGTAAGACTCCAATAATGAAATAGTAAGAGCCTTGGGTTAAACAGGAACAAATCTATAAAGAGATGTAACCTACCTCATCTAGCCTAGGACTGACCCCGAATACAGCCAGAATCTGTGGACATTTTTGGTTCTCTGGACACAGCCAGAGAAGCAAAGGATGAAGCACAACAAAGGAAAGCCTATGTCAGAAAGTCCAAGGTTCCAGGGAATGGGTCAGAAATAGCAAGCCCTCATGAAGAATTTGCATGGGGTAATACAGGACCATTCAATATATTGATGAGGGAAGCCCAGAGAGAACAGAAGAAGCGGCAATACTCCAAGTAAATCATAAGTTGCAATAGAAAACCATCCAATATTCTGATCCAAGAGTGCCTAACGCAGAACTGAGCCAGAATATTGAAGTTGGACACCTGTCTGAAAATAGATACCCCAAGGCAGGTAAAAGTCCATAGTAGAAACCCAGGGAAGTGAGGTAAGGACTAAATAAGGCCTGACTATGTAATGCCAAAGAAACTAAGCAAGACAGAGATTAGAGACCAATTCAATAGTTTATTAAATGGAGAGAAATACTGGGACCAATGGATCCATGTTGATCCCAGGGCTGGACAAGACTATCATCTCAAAGAATCTAGCCCCGAATCACAGCAAGCTTTTTATGAAATAACAAGAACAATGACATAATGGAGGGACCTAGATGGGGATAACCTAATGGAGGGAGGTTACTGATATTCTAATGACATCTAAAATGGATAAACCTTTATCTTGCCAAACATTAAGAAGGAATGTTTATAAAACCTTTATCTCAAACATTAAGAAGGAAAGGTTATAACCTAAGGCAGAATAACTAAATAGGACAATTGGAGGAACTGGGTCACCACATTAACAGGGAACTTTGGCATAACATTCCCCACTTTTTCCTCTTGGGACAATCCAAATCTTTGAATTACCTTCCTCTAGAAGGTCTTAGCACTATAATTTGAACAATCCTATGTGAAGTAAATAGACCAAATAAAAATCAAAATAAAGCTAGACCAATGCAAGGACTTAGGGCAAGGTCAAGTCTCTCCCTGATAACCCCAGAGTTAATCAGCAATACACAAAGTTACTTATTTCAATTATTTCTGACAATTAATTGTCAGATCCTCTGCAGTTGGGGAACATACGGACAGCTGTGGTCATTTGTGCATAACTTGGCCTCTGCTTACAGAGCAGCAGGGCTCAAGGCAGTTGTGCTGCCCATTCAGAGGGGCAGCCTGCTCCAGGAGAGAAGGGTAAGGCTTGGAGTAGCTCCACCTGTCCCATCCAGAGGAACAGGGCTACAGAAAGCATCAGATTTCTAAGCCGATTGTGCAGTTAGATCAAGCCAGCCAAACCCCAAACTTTTAGAGGCCTTGATATCAACTACAAGGTCCTTTTAAGTATGCTGAACTACTAATTAAGGACCTGGGATAACAGATCAGAGAGACTGCCTGTCCCAAGACAGGTATCTACTTTCTGGTTGTTTCTAAAAAATAATCCCAAAAAACTGAGTCTGCCAGGGCAATTCCAACAGAATAAGGGATTTCAAGTTAAAGCACAAGCAGCAAATCATAGTCTAGTAAATTTAAGCAAGGAGTAAAGAACTTTCAATTAAATCTGAACTAGCAAGATAGGAGATAAGGCAGAAATGCCTAAGGAAATACACCAGTTTCCCCAATTTCCTATTTATTCTCCCTTTTCTCTTTTGGAAAGGAATTGTCAAATGACCATGCCACATATAAATCATATACATATGCATATACATAACAGACTAAAGTCCCTCAAACATAACAGTAATAGTTACACAAGTTTAACAATTTCCATCCCAAGTCTTAAACACAGTAATACAGTTACAATTGTAACAAGTCAACCGCTTTCCCACTCCCCCATATCAGTCCAAATTACATCAGGAAAAGTGGGCAATGGTTCTCAATTGCTTCTTCCTGCTGAACAGGGACAATGCTGTGAGGGGGATGGGTGTATGTAGTGTGGCGTGGTACAATCAAAGCTTGATGTAGGTCCCAGAAGCAAGTCAAAATATCTCCAATCTGACCAAATCTAGAAACAAAAACAAATCTAACAAAGAAACTAACAAAGAAAAGAAAACAATCTGAGATAGAAAGACTGGTCTACAAGGACTGCTACAAGATGTGGCCTCTCATTAGTTATAAACCTTAAAAAACTTGAATATCCAGACACAATATCTAGTAGCCAATAGATGACAAGACTAAATACTTATTTGCTCAAGTATTTAGGATATAATGATTACAGATAACCAGATTGGAAACAGCAAGGTATGACATAATTGAATTAACAATTTCTTATTGACCATTGCTCTGATTACAGAAATCAGTTACAGGAGGAAAAAATGCAGTGCATATTAACTACAAACCCAAGAAATTTTACCTCTAGTAACAAATCCTAAACAGGTATTTACCATAACCTTATCAGTTTGCTGCTTTTAGCCAAGAACCAGGTAGCTACAACTTGATAGATAAAAAAATGTCTGGAACAGTTTAGAGGGAGGGGGGAGGATAGGATTCCATGTGACTACCCTTCCCCCCCCACTCCACTTCCAAAGAGACAAGGGTGGGGAGTGAAGTCGAACTAAACTTCACTCCAGGCTAACTAAATGTTCCTATAGCTGAAGTAGCAACAGTGGGGGATGAGTTTAAATCTTTACAAAAGATCCCTACCCCACTCAACATTTAAAGTAACAGAAATCAGTGGGTGGGTGGGGGAATCCCATAAAACCCACATGTCCAGCAAAGCTGGATTTAAAGCATATAATCCATTTCTATCTCATTTCAAATAATAAAACAATATAGTTTCTTTTTCTCCTTCTGGCCCATGTGGCCATTATTCCCAATGGACTTCTCCTAAGGTCCAACTTGGCCATAGTTGAAACTTTCAGAAAAGTCAGATCCCTTGTTCATACTTTAGGTAAAATTAGAGGTACATGACCTCTTTCAGGCAAGTTAACAGAACTTCTTTAACAAGCTATTGTTCCTTTAAGATCTTATACTTAAAGATAACCAATTCATTTTCCAAATTTAGAATCATCTTTAAATTCCTAATCAATCGTTTTCTCCAGCTGGAGTTCAGTATTGAAATAACCAATTCCCAAATTTGATCATTGTTCTTAAATTTAACAGAGCTCTTAAGTTAACAAAACAGACAAATTACAAACAATTTAACACAGACAAAAATCACAGAACACAGAGCACAACTAGACTGTCAAGACATACAGAACACTGATCACACTTAGACTGCACAATTACAACATTCAATAGGACATTAACATTAAAGCCAAACCAAATGGCGTTTTAAAATCCCCAGTCTTTGTAGATAGCCCCCTGAGCATGCAAAAATGGGAGGGATGGGAGGGGCGGGAGGGGCGGGCATTGCTCTAACATGGGATGACCAAAGCAAGGAAACCAAGTCCCTTTTTCTAATGTTTACACTCCCCACTCCAGAGCTAGGGTGGGGGAGGACGGGCCTTTGTCTCTGGAAAAGAATTGGACAGAAAAAGTTTCCTCAAGCAAAGTATCTGCTCCAGGAAAAGATTTTTGAGGCAGCGGAGTATCTAGATTGTAGACAGGTAAAAACTTAGTTTTCCAAATCTTTGCGGCCTCCCTCGTATCTCTTTTTAGAGATAGAGCCACAGCAATTTCTAAAGAATTGTGCCAGAGTTCCCAAGAGCTCCAAACAACAACTGCAGTCTTGATGACTGCAGTGTCTACCACAAGATAAGGAAAGAAAAAGTCTCTTACCTTGTCCAGAGTTCCATATGGGTTCCCTGCGTCCAGAAGACCCTATACCCAGAATCTATAATTCTGGGAATCCAAAATCCAAATGCTAGCATACCAACCAAACAAACAAAACAAGTCTTAAGACATAACCAGATGGTACCCCAGAAGGTACCCAGACAAACTTAATCTCCTGTGGCCGAAATGGGGTTGTCTACCATCAGGGTATTGTGGCTGGAAACTGCTCTCTTTCCCACAGGCTCTGGAAAAAAAAAAATCCAGGGAGGCCCAGCCTCTACAAGCCAAGAATTCAGATAGCCACCCTGCCCAAGGCAGAGACCCAAAAGTCTCTATCTCTAATCCTGCTCATTTTCTAATTATCTCGCTGGGGAACTCCAAAATGTAATGCTGAAGAAACTGAGCAAGACAGAGATTAGAGACCAATTCACTAGCTTATTAAATGGAGAGAAATACTGGGACCAATGGATCCACGTTGATCCCAGGGCTGGACAAGACTATCATCTCAAAGAGTCTAGCCCCGAATCGCAGGAATAGTTTTTATGGAATAACAAGAACAATGACATAATGGAGGGACCTAGGTGGAGATAACCTAATGGAGGGAGGTTACTGATATTCTAATGACATCTAAAATGGATAAACCTTTATCTTGCCAAACATTAAGAAGGAATGTCTATAAAACCTTTATCTCAAATATTAAAGAGGGAAAGGTTATAACCTAAGGCAGAATAACTAAATAGGACAATTGGAGGAACTGGGTCACCACATTAAAAGGGAACTTTGGCATAACAATTATCCCCAATAGAGTATTGAAAGAGTCTAAACCTAGCCTTGGTGCTAAATCTCAAACCAAGAATTGAGATTTTAGATGTGATTAAAAAAAAAAAAAAATTGACCAAACACTAGAGAAATTTTTTTGGGTTAAGATCATCCATTAAAAAAACCCAGAAGAGTTTGATTAATTAATCAAAATAACTGTAAGGTAAACCTCAGAAAAAAATTTCTTGGCCACAAAGACCATATGAGTGCTTGGAATAAATAGAGCAAGAGATTATAAATTAAATAATAAGAGCACCCT
Source organism: Sarcophilus harrisii (assembly GCF_902635505.1). Lineage (NCBI taxonomy): Eukaryota > Metazoa > Chordata > Mammalia > Dasyuromorphia > Dasyuridae > Sarcophilus > Sarcophilus harrisii. The sequence goes on from NC_045428.1 coordinate 240,455,852, forward strand.
AGGAAAGGATTTGGAGAATAAATTATTTAAAACAAAAATTGGTAAACTTTGCCCAAGAAACAGATTCCTTATTAAAGGAGTTCAAATAGCAGCCAAATTCCATGAAACAAGAAATATTCGGATAAAATCAAAAGATTGAAAAAAATATATACAAGGTGTAAGATATCCAATATCAAGTTACTCATTTCCATTCCTGATATTATTTGCTTGCATTTTTGTTTTTTCTTCTCCGGTTATTTTTACCCTCTTTCTAAATCCTATCTTTCTTGTGCAAGAAGATGACTGTATAAATATGTATACATATATTGTATTTAATATATACTTTAACATATTTAACATGAATGGGACTACCTACTATCTAGGGGAGGGGGTGGAGAGAAGGAGGGGAAAAGTTGAAACAGAAGTTTTTATAAGGGTCAGTGTTGAAAAATTACCCATGTATATATAGTCTTTGTATATAAAAACCTATAATAAATTTTTTAAAAAATAAAATAAATGAAAATATCAAGTTATTAACCTGCAAAATATAGTAAGGGGAGAGATTTTTAAGAATCATTGGGCTCCTTCAAAGTCATAATAAAGCAATAAAGATAATTGTCAATTTTTATGTAATACTATGTGCCAGGCACCATACTAAGCACTTTTACAGTTATTTTCTCTTTTGATCATCACAATAATTTTTGTCAAATGAAATTTGTCTCATAGATTAAAGCACATTTTCTCCAAGCATGATAACATTTTTTAACAGGGGTACTACCAATAGAATGGGTCCAATGCTTGTGTCAGTGACCTAAAAGACCAAAAATTAAAGACACCGTTCATTTTTATAAGCATAGAACAAAGCAACCCAAGGTTGATGAGAAAGTAATACAGTTGGTTATAAAGTTAGCATCATTGGAGTGAGAGCAACATGATTGGTTATATTAAGGGATTTATACACATGGAATTAAGACCATATCCTCTGTCTCAAAAGAGTGCTTTATGAGCTTATGGAATCCAACTGTAACCCTAGGCTATCAATAGTGAACCGGGGATAATAGACTCACTGACTCCTGGGAATGAAATTAGATTACTTTTAATTGGCAGCGATAAGGCTAAGATGGAACAAGGTCAACTTGTTTGCTTTCCTTCCTTATTCCCTCCATTATAGAAGATAGGGACTAGATTCAGCTCATTCTATGTGTCTGCTGCCCTAGCTGAAGCCAGCTTTGTGGAACAAAATATCCATGCTATATGCCCTTGGTGTCCTGTCTCTGTCCTGAATCACCCTGTTCTCTTTACCCTTCTCTCCCCTTGCTTTCTTACTTCCAGTTGTGTGTGTTGTTTACCTCTTTCAGTTGTCAGATTCTTGAAAGCAAGGATGGTCTTTTCATTAATTGTGGTCCTAGGGCTTAGTGGAGTACCTGGCACATAGCAGGTGCTTAATAAATGTTGATTGGATTGGGATATACAAAACCATGGGACTTGGAAAAGTTGAAAAGTTAAATGATGAGTTAGTAAAGTACCTTAATTTTTAAATCATCCATCTTTTAAGTAAATAAGCAATAAAATTTAACACTTCTAAGGATAAGCTTTGCATAGTTTTATTAAGCACTGACTGTGTGAAGTATTTTGATAGGCACTAGGGATAACAGCCCAAAGACAGAACAATCCTTGCCATCTGAAAACTCATATTTTACTCTAATAGGTAATCAGATATCAACAAATAAGTGCATGATAGTTTGAGAAAAGAGAAATCACTAGCAATTAATCAGAAAGGTGATATATATTATCCTTGAAGGAAACTAGGTTTCCCAAGAAGTGAAGCTAGAGTGTTCTAAGCATGGAAAAACAACCTGTAAAAATACACAAGGTAGAGATTGGCTTACATAATAAAAGGGTTTGTTTTTTATGAACAAAATCTTTACTTTTTTTTTTTTTTCCCAGTTGTCGACAATAGTAGTAATTGGGCAGTATGTGGGAAAAGTTCTGGAGTTATCTCAATGCCTGTGACAGCACGAGCAACTCATAAAGTCCACATGGAAGTAATGCCTCTTTTTGCTGGGTATCTCCCATTTCCTGATGTCAGGTTGTTTAAATACCTCCCTCATCATTCTGCTCATTCCACACAACTTGATGCTGGTAAGAATTTTTTTAAATAAGGAAGATTCCATATTAGAGATTGTGTAAATAATTTTTGTGGAAGAAAAGAAAATAAATTCGTTTTTAAGAACTTTTATGGATTAATAAATAGTTGATGAGATACTGACATACTCTAGAAAAAATATTTTTTAAATGATTATTTGTGTTTGAGGGAATATACACTTAAATTTTATTTCTTGAACACTTTGGCAAAAATTAAAAGTTTTTGCTAAAACTTCACATATTATCAAATATAAAAGAGATTGTTTTTAAAAACAGGAGAATGAAAAGACAAAGAGAAAAAAATCTTATCTATACAAATCACTTGATTATAAAAAAATAAAAATGAACAACTTTGATAACATAAAATTGAGAATGAATGAATGAAAACAGTAAAGTTTTCATCACCTCCATTATCTGATTATCAAAGAAGAAAATAATATAAAAAGGCAAGCATACTTATGTGCTACTTAACTATGAATTAGTCCAGCTTTTCCAGAGAACAGTTTGCAACTAGTTAGAGATAGGAAAAGGCACCTATATGGGAGGGGTGAGAGGAAGGAATGAAAATGTTTAAAAATATCAGCACTTTTTATTGTAACAAAGAACTATAAAGTTAGGTTTCCATCAATTGAAGAAATTTCTGAGCAAACTGACAATATTAGTGTAATGGAATGTTATTGCATTGTTAAAAAATGACAAACCTGGGAAATTCAGAGAAATGTGGGGAAGACTTGTACAAACTAATGAAAAATGAAATTAACAGAACCAAGAAAACATTTAATAGAATAACCACAATAATGTAATATAAAACATTATTTAAAGACAAATGGAGATATCAGTTACTGATGGGGGGGGAAAAAGGAAATATATTCCATTTCTTCAAAGTGAAGTGGTAGATTTTAGGTGTGGAATGAAACAAATTTTTTAACGTGGTGTATGTGTTTATTTTGCCTTTCTTGACTCTGTTACAAAGGAAGATTCTACTTTTCTGGTAGAGGGTTGGAACATATGTGGAGGTGAAGATAACAAATTAACAATATTAAAATAAATCCTCAATAAGTCATCAAAATACCAAAAAAAAATTGAGGAAAAGATTTTTTTTCTTAAATATAATCTTGTTATGCCTTCTGAGCTAATACTAAGAAATAGAAATTAATGTATTGATATGCCTTATAAATACTTAAGATTAAACTTGTTCTTGTGATTATAACATTAAGAGTTCTATTTGAAATTATTTGAGATGGAAATGTAACTTTCTGTTTTATTTTTTTCAGATAGCTGGATTGAAAATGATAATCTGTCAGTGGACAAGAATATGGATGATCAAACTGATAACAGTAGCCAAAAGAGTAAAAGCAGTTCCCATTCAGCAGCCAGCGTGGAACACAAAGGCTTGCCGATGCCTCGACTACAACCATTTCCATCTGGACAAGTCTTTAACTCAAGCACTGGCATGCAGATCTTGGTAATCCCTAGCAAGGATGACCACATTCTGGAAGTTAGTGTTACATGACAACTTCATGTGTATACCAAACAAATATTAGAAACTGGATATGAATGCACTTTAAAGGATCATAACCTGATTGTTCTTCATTGTAATATTCTGGCCCTAACTAGAATTGTGGTGATGCTACATTTGCCTACCATGGAAGCATTTGACAATTGTACAGATTTCATTGTACAATGCAGCTTGTATCAAATAGTTTATAATGTTAATTTTAGAAAATGTTCTATGTGATGTGTATTATTTATGTCATTTATCCATCTCCTAATGTCCCTGCTGTTGTGTTCCTACAGTGTCCTCCCAGATGTCCAATTTTCTTAACTTAGTTATGCTGCTGATAAAATAAAAAATGCTTATAATTGGGCTATCTAAATTGAGCAGCCTTTTAGTCTGCAGATTCCTTTTTTGTATGTAAATCTGTCTTTCAGATAAACCTATAACAAAACCTTGTAATCCTTACTTGTTGGTTTGGGTGTGCCTTTTTGGTCACACAATTGCCAATTTGTGGACCAAGGTAGTTTCCTAAATCACCTAAAAAGAAAAAAATGATCTTTTAACCCATAGCATCTCTAGGACCTTTTCTAAAAAAACAAAACAAAATAAGCATAAATAAATAAAAACCACCTTGAGGAATGGGGGAATTAGAGGGGGGGTGGGGGAATAACAACCCCTTCTGTGCCTTGGGATGTCTGAATTATAAGGATATTTAAGGTCTACTGGTAAAAATTTATGAGGTTTTTGAACTATTTCAAGAGTACTCTTAAAAAGCTAGGCTTGGCCTTGAAAAATAAATTGGCATTCAATTAATTTAGTTATGAATGTTTTTAAACCTCTTTTCCACCCAGAATGTTGATGAAAAATCAGATCTTGGTTTTAGGTATATATTTGTTATATTTAATTGTCACAATTTATGTTCTTTGGGATTATTTTGATTTGTGTTGATTTCTTCCCAACTCTTAACCTCAATTAAAATTTTTACTTTACATTTAGTTGTGGAGTATATTTAACCATTTTTTTTCACACTTTAAGTGCAGAAATTAAGTTCAACAATGGAGGTTATTGCAGGGATTTAATGTATTTTTTCTTTGGTTATGGGGAAAAATTAAGGTTCTGGAAGTAAGCTTCTGATCAAGCAAACTACAGTTATACCATACCAACTAATTATTTTGTTCTCATTGTAAATTTGCTTGTATATATATATATAAATATATACATACATACATACACACACATATATAGTTAATTATTATTTTAAAAAAGAGAAAAAGTCCAAACTAACTGAAATAATGTTTTAAGTTACACCAAAAATCAAGAACAAAGTCAATGTGTGTTAAAATTTTTTTTTTTTGTTATCAAAGATCTGAGCTTGTAAATAAGTGCTATATGTTTTAAACTTTTTCCAGCTCTCAAAAGCTATGTATTTTTGTACATATTAAGGACTCTCAAATTCACTGGGAATGCTTTTGGTTGGGATTTTATTTTAAAAATCCTTGCAAATTGATAGTTTAAGCAGATGGTGGGGCCTCTTCTGAATAACCTCAAAGGTATGAGCCTTAAAAAGAGGAAAAAAGAATCCTCATAGCTGCAGTTTCAACAGGTTGTTAAAGATACCTGACAAAAACTGATTAGTATTCTTCAGCGTAGGGAAGCACAGAACTAATTATAAAATTTTATCTTCGTTTTCAGTATTCTGTATGTTGTGTTTAAGTCATTCAAAAAAATAAAAGTGTGATTTTTTTTTTCATGTCCTTCTCATTTGTATTTGACTGGAGTAGTATGCAAAAATAATAAATATTTAGTTGTTTACTAATTTGCCCAAATAATTGTACTATGATTACATGAAATTTAAAACCATTAGTTTTTAATCATCCTACATTTAGGAAGATAGAGTTTAAAACTCTAATAGCTGTGTTTTGTTTCTTATAGTTTTCTTTATGGAAATTACATAATTGCCCCACAAATAAATGACTTGTAGTTGGCAGATGGATGAAATATATAAGATTAACAAGAACTCCACTGAATAGAAATATCATTTACAGCAGGAAATAGATCAAGTTCACTGTAGTATGCATTCTTCTTGTAAGAGAGTGTATTTTCGTAATATCAAATTTAGAATTGCCCGATATCTTTAAGGCCCCAAATTATGATTGAAGCTTTAGTTTTCACTATCCAATTTTAAGTCCAGGGAAATCTTACTTGAATATTTTAAAGTAAAAGACTAGAGAAAAGAGTAAATTAAAGAGAGCCAGGTGTGTTGGTATTTCTTAAAATTAGCTAAGAAATAAAACAAGCCAAATTTGCCGTATATTTTCTAGCTACCTGAAAGATTTCAGTAGAATTTAAGTTGCATATGTTCTCTGTTTTGCTTTTAAAACAAAGGATATGTTGCTCAAAAGATTCAGTAGTCAGCATTTTAAATATGAATTGTAAAGTCATCTACAAATATTTGAAATTATTGCTGCTGGAAAATAAAATTTAGGCATAAGGCAAAGCTGGTTTTCTTGTAAAAATAGCAACTATATAGTAATTGTAATGTCAGGCTTATGCTATTTCAGATTCCTATTTGAAAATATCGATAAGAATTTTTTAGTTATAATTTTGTTAATTTCAAAGGAAAAAGTACTCCATTTCCTCTCTAGTATTGTTCCATTTAATATGAAAATGGCTTTTTTTTTTTTAAACTACAATGTCCCCTAAAATCCAATCATCAAGACAGTGTATAAAATAGAATTCTCGTAAATAATTGTAAACTTTTTGTTTGTTTTATTTTTTTTCTTGGTGAATTACGGGGGGAGAGATTTCCACAAAAGCTACTTTTCACTTTTTCTTCGTCTTTTAAGATTGTATTAGAAAATTAAATCACAAAATATGTTGCATGTGGAACAGAAATATAAGGATGAAAAACAGTAAATTGGTAGTCTAAATGATTTATCTTAAATTATAATTTAGAAAAAGGACTGTTATTATACTAGTCTTTGTACTTCTTTATGTTATTTTGAAAGAATGCTTTTCTTTTTAAATTAGCATAAAACTTTAAGCATAGTATAGGCTCTGGGAGTTTTTGACTGGAAGAGGTAAAAAGTTAATGATTTTGGCAGATAATTTACTTTGATAGTTTACCATGAAAAAATTATTTATATTATCCTGTAATATATTGCTTAATTGTTTTATATATTTGTTCCTCCCATAATTCTCCCCCATTAAGCACATTTTGTTTTGGAAAAGAGTTTCAGTACATAAAACAAATTCCCACATTAGCCATATTAGATAATGTTATATCTTCCTCTTCATTTTAAGACAGAAAGAGAATAATATATTTCATTTTCATTCTTTTGGACTTGTGGCTTATCATTGCATTGATCAGATTTCTACAGTTTTTCAAAGTTTTTTTTTGCTCTATAATGATTTATGTATAAATTGTTCTAGTTGTGCTTACTTTGTTCTACATCAGTTCATTTTCCAATTTTTTCTTTCACTTCTTTGAGGGATAGGTCTAGCAGTGGCATAGCAGGGTGATGTAGCAGTTTATTCCTTTCTTGAGCATTGTTCCATATCGCATTCCAGAACCACCAATTCACAACTCTGCCAATAGTGCATTATTAGCATACTTACTTTCTGATAGCTAGCCCCCCAAATTTGTCATTTCTTCCTTTTGTTATCTAGTTAGATAGATTTGAGTTAAGCCTTAAAAGTTGTTTTAATTTTCATTTCTCTGTTAATTAGAAATTCTCCCATGATTGTTCAGCTGTCTTCGTTACCTGTTCATAGCTATCTATCTATATAGTTATCTATTTCCCTTCAAATATTTTTACATTATTTTTGTTTGTGACAAAACTTTTTCATTTTATATAATCAAAATTGTCCATTTTAGTCTCACTACTTTAGCTAAGAACTCATTCCCATAGGTCCAAAAGGTCATTTCTTTCTTGTTCTTCTAATTTGTTTATCATGTTACTTTCTGTGTCTGTGTGTGTCAGTTTGGAGTTTTTCATGGTATATATATAAAGTTTTGGTCTAAGCCTGAATTTCTTCCAGTCTGCTTTTCAGTTTTCCTATCATTTTTTGTCAAAAAGATTTTCCCTCATAACTGTGGGAAACAAATTGGATTTATCCAACACTATGCTGCTATGTTCACTTGCTTCTATATATTGTATGCCTAATGTCTCAGTCTCTCTTTTAAGCAGTAAAAATCTTTTTTTTTTTTTTTAATATATATCTATTTTCTCTTTCTCTCACATGTTTCCTCCTTCCTCCCATGGAAGTAAGAGGAAAAAAACCTTGTAAAAATATGTGTGGCTAAGCACAATGAATTCTATAATTGGTTTTATCCACACACACAAAAAATGTCTTAAAACCAAATGGTTTAATTGCTTTGATAGCATGATTTTTAAATCTGGTACTAATAGTCCCCTTCCTTCCCACTTTCTTTCCTACTTTTGAGATTGTTGACCCTTTATATCTCCATATGAATTTTATTATTATTTATAGCTTTATAAAATATTCCTTTCACAGTTTGATATAGCACTGATGAGTAAATTAATTTGGTTTTTTTTTTATAAAAACAATCAAATATTTTATAAACTTATATAATTTTTAATGGAATTTCTATTTCCAGATATTGCTATGTTTTGTTGATGAAATACAGGTATACTGATGATTTATGTGGGAATTAATTTTTATAAACTGCAGTTGGTAGTATTCATTGTTTCATTAATTTATGGTCACTGTAGTATTCATTGTTTCATTAATTTATGGCCACTTTACTAGTGTTTTCTAAGTAAATCATATGGCATCCTCAGAATTGGAACATTTCCTTTGCCTATAATTATTCCTGGTTTTACTGATACAGCTAACAGTTCTAGAACTGTATTAAAGAGTAGTGATGATATTGGGCCTTCTTCCTTTACCTCTACCCATTTTGGAAATTCTTTCAACTTTTATTCCTTACCTATAATATTAACTTGTGGATTTAGATAGATGTAACAATCTATTCATTCTTTAGCTTTTTAGAATTTCTTTCATAGAAATGGTTACTTAATTTTGACAAAAGCTTTCCCAACATCTTTTGATAAAATTATGGTTTAGATTTTTAAATATTTTATTATAGTTTTGGTTATGTAAAACTAACCCTATATTTCCAGTAAAGCCCAAGCTGGTCATAGTTTATAATCTTTCTAATAATGTGTCACTGTTTATTAGAGAAATGAGTTTAATAGTTTTATTCAAAAAGTTGTTTCATGGAAAGAGATTGAGAAAGGTGCATTTTTTAAATTTCAAAATATATATTACAGAAGTTTATGTAATATTGAAATGAATTGTTCTTTGAATGTTTGATAGAATTCACTTGTGAATCAATCTGATCCTGTAGCTTATTCCTTTGGGATTTCACTTAAGACTTGATCAATTTCTTTTTCTGGTAATAAGTGATATTTTTTTTTTAATCTGAGTATTTTATATTTTCTAAGTATGTACCTATTTCCACAATATCAGTTTTGTTAACATATAATAGGATAGGATGGTTTCTGATAATTTCCTTTATTTCCTCTTCAGTTGTTATGGGTTCTTTTTCATTTTTGATATGAACAATTGAGTTTTCTTTTTTAAAAATGGGTTAGCTAAATATTTGTTTTATTCTTTGAAAACAATAATTATTTTTATTCATCAATTTAGTGGTCTTTTTGGTTTTGTTAATCTCTTTAAGTTGCAGAATTTCTATTTTGTTACTTAGTCAACATTTTTAATTTGTTCAAGTTTTTTTTTGTTTCAAGCTCAGTTGATTAGTTTTTTTCTCTTTTCTTATTGAAAATAGAGATATAAATTTCGTGATATATGCTTACATTGTTGCCATTTATTTGATAAGCAGTAGATGCTAAAAAAAACAAATCCTGCCTAATTTGCTGACTGAGCTCTAAGTTTCATAAAGGCCACAACTAAAGCCAAGTAGCCAAAACTGGATATAATTAGGAAGTATGATAGCCATAAATAACTTCAAAATTCTACAAAGACTTAAAAGAAAAACTTGATATCGAGTTTTGAGCTGTCCTCATACCTAGGAGCACCTAAACTCAAGTTTCACCTCCAATGTACATTGGCCAAGTGGTCCTTGACAATCCTCCAAAACTATAAATTGCAGAAAAAGTGTAGACCTGCATTGGTAGAGAGAGTTTCCTAATCTGGGAGTTTTTGAAATGAAATCACAAGTCTAGTTCCTATCCCTAGGATAGCTTTTTTTTTTTTTTTAAGTTGCAAAAAGTATTTTATTTTCCTAAATAAATATCACATACAAACATGGGGAAATGAGCTGCAAAAAGAGGACTAAGACACAGCTAAATAGTAAGGACTGACATTTCCTGACAGTCATGAAAATAAATGTTACTTTTCCCATAAGCTAAACCTTTCAAACTAGAGAGATCCTGGATCTTTTAAGAGAAAACATTCTGGAAAACTTAATGAATATGGCAGCATAAATGTATGCAGAACAGCCCAGCACCCCCAGAAGTTTTTCTGCAAAGTAGAAAAAGAATACAATCCTAATTGATCAAAAAACCCAAGTAGAAAATACAATAAATACCTTCATCTAGCCTATCTCCCAAAAAATATATCACTGCACTTTGGGTCCATCCCCTCTCTGTCAGGAAGTTGGTAAAATGCTGTTGATACAGTGTTTGTCATTTTATTGATCAGAATTTTTAAGACTTAAAATTGTTTTCCTATACAACATTGCTCCCTTTGCATAAATTGTTTTGCTGGTTCTGCTCATATCCTTCTATATCAATTCATACTGTTCAAAATTCTCTTAGTTTATTTCACAATTCCTCATAGCTCAGTAATATTCTATTATATCTAAATATGATAATTCATGAATTTCCCAGTTCAGAAATTCAAGGCATCTCTTCCTTCTACCCTTAGATTTGTTCATTGCTATCTTCCCTTCAGGATCAGGAAATTTGTTTTCCTGTAACTATTCTTTCCCCAGGATTAAACTCGGTCTTGATCCCCTCTCCTGTTCCCGCTTGTTTCCCTCTTGAGTTTATTGTGTTATCCCATTGTTTGTTGTTTGTTTCTACTGTCCCACCATTTGTATGGTTCTTTGTGTATGAGACCAACCCTCTGTGGTTCATTTTGCCCACTCCCTCCATTTTTAGATTTTCTTATAACACAACCCAAATGTAAGAAATTGCATGTTTCCATCCTCTTCCCCCTTTCTTTAGGCCTCCCCCTTTTCTTTCTCCTCTTCAAACCCTCAGAACAGAACCAACTCATCCCCAGCACGTTTTATTTGACTACCTTTTGAAAACATTAATTTTTTGAAGGAGCATTTGTTTCTTCTTCTCATGTTAGCATAATTATTTAAAAATTAAAAACAACACAAAAAACAATAAATATAAAACTTTAGAATCTTCTTAGTTCTGGTATTTTTTATTTCAAAGTTCTGAGTTCCAGCCTTTTTATCAGAAATGCTGAAAGTTCTTTTCCATGAAAAATCTATTTTTTTCCTCTTGTAGGATGTTATTCAACTTTGTAAGGCAAATTTTGGGGTTTTTACTTGCCTCTTTTGTATTTGTGAAATGCAGTGGTACCTGGGTACTCATTGTTAATTGGTTCCAGAAGGCAACCTAACCATTGTTCCCTACCCAATTCCCCAAAAGGGGAAGTGGGACTTCCAGTTGCAGAGAAATAAGCCAGAGTCTAACTAGACTCATCACTTCTTGGCCCAACTCGCTTTGTTTCCCCCCCCCCCTTTTTTTTTTTTTTTTTTTTTTTTTTTTAATAATAGCTTTTTATTGACAGAACCCATGCCAGGGTAATTTTTTACAACATTTTCCCTTGCACTCACTTCTATTCCGATTTTTCCCCTCTCCCTTCACCCCCTCCCCCAGATGGCAAGCAGTTCTATATATGTTAAATATGTCGCAGTATATCCTAGATACAATATATGTGTGCAGAACCGAACAGTTCTATTGTTGCACAGGGAGAATTGGATTCAGAAGGTATAAATAACCGGGGAAGAAAAACAAAAATTAAGCTTTTTATTTTCAAAATATATGCAGATAGTTTTCCACATTCATCCTTGAAAAATTTGCTTTCCAATATTTTTTTTTCCCCTTTCCTCATCCCCTCCCTTAGATGGTAAACTAATATATGTTAAATGTGTAATTCTTCTATACATATTTCCATATTTATGCTGCACAAGAAAAATCCCAACTCACTTTTTGAGAGGATCTACTACCTATATACTCTCCCCCAATCCCACATTATCCAAGTTTACTTGGGGAAGGGAGATACCTGGATGTGGAAATAAAAGCTATGGTCCCATGCCCTCCATTACCAGGGGCTTGGCCATTGCCTAGAGCTCAGGGCTGCCAGGAGTTCCAAGTCCTCCACCTGAGTTTTCACTACTGTCACTTCTACTCAAAATTTTTTTCTCCTCAGAATGCTTCAAATACTAAACTTGACAAGTTTTGAACCAAATGAGTGCCAAGATATCACTGTATTATGTTCCATTATATTCTCTCATGTAGTATAAAAGCTTCCAAGTCTTGTATGACCAGACTACTGCCTTAGGTACTTGAATAGATTCTATCAGCATTTTTTGTAGTATGTTTTCTTTGACGTAGAAGTTCTCTTTTTTATTTATCACATTATTGGTACTTTTCCTTATGTAGTTCTTATCATGAGATGATCAGTAGATTATTTTTGCTTTGTCTTTGCCCTCTGAATCGAATAAATATTGACAATTTTCATTTAAGATTTTAAAAATATAATGTCTTATGATTTTAAGTGGTTTTTAGGGAATTCAATCATTTTGAAATTATTTGTTATTGACTTATTTTCCAAGTCAATTAGCTTTGATACTAGATGTTTTATATTTCCTTCTATACTTTCAATCTTTTGGTTTTATTCCAGCATTTTCATAGTGTTAATGATTTCTACTTCATCTATTCTAGATTTCAGAATTTTTTTTCAGCAAAGTTTACTACTTTCTGTTGTGTGCTATTTGTTCTGCTTCCAATTCTTTATTCCAGAGTTTTCATTTCATCTTTTAAAATGTTTTATGTTATATTTGCTGTGTATTCATTAGTCGTTTAAAAGAAAAAAAATCTTTGGAGTCAGAGTGAAGGCAGGAACTTGCCAAGTTTTCCCTCAGACTGTCCAAATACGCTAAACAAATATCAGAGCATCAGAAAGTAAAGATGGAGGGGAACAATTTTCCAGCCGAGGGCATCTGGGAAGCTTGGCAGGAGGAGTCTGTTTCTGGATAAGTCTGGAGTGCAATGGGGTTGCAGATCTGTGCCAGCAAACCTGGGTTTCCTTCTCCCTCCAAAAGAAAAATAGGAAAAGGCAGTAGGACCTCAGAATCTGCAGGTAGTGGAGGCAATCTTCAGACTTCTCAGTCCACAAAGGCCAAGAACAACTAGGTAGGAAAGGTTTGGCCCACTAGGGTGTGAAGGGAGCTGTGGCAATGACCACAACAGCAACTTCCAGAGATCAAAGGTCCATGCAGGAGGGGCAGGACAGCTGGTCTGAGGGAGAATGTAGGGGGCCTCTTTGCTGGCACCAAAGCTTTGTTGCTTTGCCCATACTCAGGTCGGGGTGGCAGTCACAAGAAATGTTCCTAGAAGGAAATCTGAAAACAGCGGCGCAAAAATCCCTAAAGCTTGGGACATTGCACCCTCCACCCTGGAAACAGCCTTACTTTAACAAAGAGTTAAAATACAAGTAATAGACTGGGGAAATGAATAATCAATATAAAAAGACTGATAGTAGAAAGTTACTATAGTGACAGGATCAAAATACACATTTAGAAGACAAAAGTCAAAGCTCCCACATCCAAAGCCTCCAAGAAAAATAAGATTTGTCTGAGGCTATGAAAGAGCTCAAAAGAGATTTTTAAAATCAAGAAAGGCAGAAGGCCACAGCCAGATGGTGCAGTGATGAGCACCAGTTCTGAAGTAGTCAGGAGGACCCGAGTTCAAATTTGGTCTCAGACACTTAATACTTCCTACCTGTGTGACCCTTGGCAAACCATTTAACCCCAGTTGCCTCAGGAGGGAAAAAAAGGTAGAGGAAAAATTGGAGGAGAATTGAGAGTGATGCAAAAGGAAATACAAAAAGCTAATGAGAAGATAGGCCTTAAAAAATAAAATTGGACTATGGGAAATAATTACTTGAAAATTAGAATTGGACAAATAGGAGCTAATGGCTTTAGGAGAAATCTAGATATAATAAATCCAAACGAATGAAAAACAACAAAAAGTTGAAATATCTCATTGAAAAAACATCTAATCTGGAAAATAGATCTGGAGGAAATAATTTTAAAATTATTGGCCTACTTGAAAGCTATGATCAAAAAAGAATCTGGACATCATTTTTCAAGAAATTATCAAGGAAAGCTGTCCTAATTTTCTAGAACCAGAGAATAAAAGAGATTGAAAGAATCCATCATCATCTCCTGAAAGATCCCAAAATAAAAGTTCCCAGAAATATTATTGCCAAATTTTAAAACTTCCAGGTCGAGGAGAAAATATTGCAAGTATTCGGAGGGAAAAACAGTTTAAATATAGTAAAGCCACAGTCAGGATAACACAAGGATTTAGCAACTTCTACATTAAAGGATTGAAGGGCATGGAATATGGTATTTTGGAGAGCAGTGGAGATAGGATGACAACCAAGAATCACCTACCCACCAAAACTGGGCGGGGTTGGGAAGTGAACATTCAGTGAAATTGAGGATTTTCAAGCATTTGTGATGAGAAGACTAGAATTGAATAGAAAGTTTGATTTTCAACTATAGGACTCGGGAGAAATATATGAAGGTATATGAAAGAGAAATTATAAGGGAGTTGTTTACATTCCTACATGGGAAGATGATACTTGTAACTCATAAGACTTTTTCATTATTATGGCAATTGGGAGTATATATAGACAGGGCACAGATGTGAGATAAGAAAGGGATGATATCTTAAAAATAAAATCAAGAAGTGAGAGAAGAATGTGCTAAGGGAAGGGTGGAGTGGTGTAAATTATGTCATAAAAGAGGCAAGAAAAAGCTTTTCTGATGGAGGGAAAGTGGGGAAGGAGAGTGTGTGAACCTTACTCTTATCAGAATTGGTTCAAAGAGGAATTAACATTCCCATTCAATATGAGTATAAAAATCTGTCTTACCCTGCAAGAAAGTAGGGGGTAAGGTGATAGAAGAAAAGACATATTGGAAGAGTGAGTCAGAAGTAAAAGACTTGAAGAGGGACAAGGTGTAAAAAGAAAAAATAGAAAAAGTGAGGGATATAGCAAAAGTAATTAAAAAAAAAAAAAGACTTAAAGCAAGTTTCTCTTGAAGGCCTCATTTCTCAAATGTAATTTGTAAAAAATAAATAAAAGCCATTCCCCAATTGATAAATGATCAGAAGCTATCATCTATGTCCAAGGTGTTATAAAATCATACATATCCTTTGTCCTAACCAATACCACTATTAGGCATAAATACAAAAGAGATTTTTATATAGAGGGAAAAGAACTTATATGTATAAAAATATTTTTTCTCAGAGTGAAGAATTGAGGGGATTTCTGTCAATTGGGGAATGGCTGAATAAATTGTGGTATAGGATTAGGAAGGAATATTGTTGTTCTATAAGAAATGAGAAGCAGGATGTTATCAGAAAAACCTGGTAAGTCTTCCAAGAACTCAAATAAAGTGAAATGTATTGTGTACATAGTAACAGCAAAGTTGTGGGCTTGATCAGCTGTGAATGATTTTGCTATTCTCAGCAATAAAATAATCTAAGACTACTCTGAAAGACCTTTGATGAAAAATGCTATCCATAACCAGAGAAAAAACTGATTGTGTCTGAATACATCTATGTTTTCTTTTGCAACATGACTTTTGTGGAAATGTTTTGCACAACTTCATATGGGCCTTCTCAATATGGGGAGGAGTATGGAAAGGAAAGAAAATCTGGAACTCAATATTTTAAAAGCAAATGTAAAAAAAAAAAATTATTTTACATGTAACTGGGGGAAATAAAAAATACTTAAAAATAAAAAAAAAATCTTTGCAGTTGTTACAGAGTTGCATGTTCCTTATTTTGGAGAATATCCAGATTTGTAATATTTTGCTCACTAGTCACTTTTTCCCTTGACTTAAATATTTCTCCATTTTTATTTTTGAATTGGAGTTTTGTCAAAACCAGGCTACACTCCTTAATGTGCTTTTAAGTAGGTTGGATGACCTTGCTTGGCTTACTACCCTGGGCCGCCTGGATTCCTATACTGACCTCTATCATTTCCCAAAGCTATGTGCCCTGAAATTTTGAAATCCTTGTGACTAAGGAAGAATTAGGTCTGTGATGTCCCAGTCTGATTGCTATAGCATCACTCTGGCTCTTGGTTGCTGCCTGCTGCCCTTTCTAGGGCTTCTTTCATTCCTACCCTAATGTTTTTGACCATCTGTTCTTGCTTCCACAAAACAGAACTTTTCAAGCTACATATCCCCAGTTTTGTTTTGTTTTTTTAATCACACTAGGAGACTATCCTGTACTACCACTGACTTTCTAGCAGTCCTTTTCATTATTGCTCTAAAGCTTTTAGTTGGATTCTTTACAATTCAAGGGTGGAAAGTGTTACTTAATATAGTTTTTCAATGGCTTTCTTGATCCTTTTTCAGTCTGATGCAAACTTTAGATATGTAGGAGCTAGATAATTTACCTTCCTTTTAGGCAGCTATTTTTGCAAGAAATCCAAGCACAATTCTCTTTTACTCCATTCCTCAGTAAACTGGGTAATGGGATAAAGAACAGGAAAAAGTATAAAAGAATAGTGGGGAATGAAATACCCATTTAACAGTTATAAATATGAATGTCCATAAAATGGGAGAGGATAGCAAAACAGAACAGAAAAGCACAACACAAAATTATGTTTCTTATAAGAAAGACATTTAAAGATAAAAGATGTATGGCTTTTGGGTTTTTTCTTTTTTAAGGTGGGCTTGGAGCAAAATCTTCAAAAGAACTAAGGAAGTGGGAATGAGGGAACAGGGGAAGAGGTGACAAGTACAATCTCAAACAAGGCAACAATAAAAACAGCTTTAAGACAAACAGAAAACTACATTATTCTTAAAAAAGTAATATCAGTACTTAATATATATTCACTAAATGGCAGCATTGTAAATATTTAAAAGAAATGTTAATACATATTAGAGAAAAAATAGTAAAACTATAGTAGTTGGAGACCTTATTCTACCCCTTTTAGATTTAGACATCTAATAAAAAATTTAAAAAAATAAAAAGGCCTGAACAGAATTTTAGTTAAGATATGACAGATCTCTGGAAATTATAGAATAGAAATCAAAAGTATGCATATCATGCATGAAATTTTTGCTAAAATTAAACATTAATTTGCATATAAAAACTTCACAAAGAAATGGAGAAAAACAAAGATATTATACATAACCTTTGTTAACCACAAGACAATATATAATACATAATGTTATAAAGTTTATTTTTAATAAGGAGCTTTTGAAAAAGGAATAAAAATTCATTGGAGACTTATTTAATCCTGAAGTAGTAGCATATGGAGGAACAAACCATAGATAGGCTACTATCATCAAATAAGATGAAAAAAAGTATATATATTTATGTGTCTGTGTGTGCATGTGTATACTTTATTATCTTCAGGTAAAATCAATTCATGAAGATATAAAAACCCCCAAGGAAATTCCATAGAACTTGAAAAAACTCCCTTCTGAAACCACAGAAAGCTTTTATTTTTTTTTCTTTGTACAAAACATCTATAGCTGGATTTTAGGTCAATCCACTTTGAATCAAAATTACTTCAAACTACCCAGGGTTTCTTCACCAGTGTCATGGCTCATAATATGGTTCCCATTATATTTGTATCAATAGCTGGAATCTTGAAAACCCCTCAGAAGAAACCCAGTATAACCTTTATGAGCCTCTATATGTGTATGTTATTCATTATTGGAGTAAAATACGTAAACAAAAGACTGTAGTTTATTGCCATTTTGTCTGAATGGCTCTCATTTGAGAAAAAGTTGGTTCAAGCTAAAACAATGAAATGTTAAAATTAGAAACCAAAATATTTAAAAACAATTATCTCATTAGGACAATTATCTATTAATCTGAAAGATATTAGTTCATGTTAAGTTGTTGCCAAAATTACAATCCTAAAAATTCCCAATGAAATAACTTTAGAAAAAAAAGAGATCGACAACTAGAAATCTAGTAATTTCCTTATATACTCTGAAGACCACATGTTTACTCCCATTTGGTTGCCACTGTTTTCCAGCAATAGAATAGATCTATTTCAAATGAAAGTAATGAAAGTTTTTTCCCTAGGAACCAAGATACTTAAATCTAGTACTCATTCAGGGACAAAGTGTCAATATCCAATTGAGTGTTCCAGTTCATATTAGACTAATTGTCAAAAGTTAGAATACTGAAAACCCTGAAGAAGAAACCCAATATAATGTTTTGGAACCAAAATCTGTAACTGGATATCTCTTAAATTCCTACTGAGTGAGGGAAACAATTTGCTTTCATTTGGTTATTGCTTTCAAACATTAGAATAGCTCTATTTCAGGCCAAGGCAACTGAACACTTTCTCCTAGAAACTAAAATTTATATTCCCTTAGACAAGGACATTGATCCAAAATCCAATTAAGAATTCCACTTTGTATAAAATTGCTGTTAGTTATCTAAAATTAAAAAAAACTAAAACCTAAGAAATACTCTCTGTAGTATTGAAAAAGCAAAGAAAAAAAAAATTTAAGGGCCTAGAGCCTTGATTTAAAATATTGTCTAATACTTTGTACCAATTTTATTTCCATTTATCTAATAAGAGAGTTCAATTTCACCCTAAGGTGATGGAGGTTAATTATTAGAAACCAGCATATTTAGATATAATTGCACAAAGTCATTTATCTAATATCTACTTCAGATTTTGGTTCACATGGAATTATGGTATCCCAAATAGGAGACACCCAAAATATGTCTTTAGGAAAATAATGTGCAACTAAAAATCTTTTAGATTCCTTGACAATGTGATCTAAAGACCATCTAGCTGCATTTGATTTCCATTTCAGCAAAAATATAGTCTTTAAAGAAGCCTATAAGGAGTAAAGTAAAATCTATTGTTTCAAGTTAACACTCAAAAAGGTAGGAGTGGCAAACATGTGTCAGATAAAATAATAGTTTTTTTAAAAAGCTTATTAAAAGAGAGAAACTATGCTATTGATCAAATGAGATATTTATAAAACACTTTTGTAAACTATGTAAATGCTAGCTAATGCTAGAAAGGCAACTATGTAGAACAGTAGATAGGATGCTAAGCCTTGGACACTTAACTAGCTGCATAGTCTCATAGTATGTCATTTAACCTCCATGTCCTCAGTTTTTGTAAGTATAAAAGAGGAATAAGAATAATAGTACTTGGCCTTGAAATTAGGCATTGATGCACACCTAACACCGTATACCAAAATAAAGTTGAAATGAGTTCATGATTTAGACATAAAAAGTGATAGTATAAGCAAATTAGAAGAACAAAGGATAGTTTATCTCTCAGATCTGTGGAGAAGAAATGAATTTGTGGCCAAAGAAGAACTGTAGTACATTATGGAATGCAAAATGAATAATTTTGATTATGTCAAGTTTAAAAAGTTTTCTACAAACAAAATACAGACAAGATTAGAAGGGAGGCAATATGGAGAGACTTACACGAACTGATGCTGAGTGAAACGAGCAGGGCCAAGAGATTATCATATACTTCAACAATAATACTAGATGATGACCAGTTGTGATGGACCAGGCCATCCTCAGCAATGAGATCAACCAAATCATTTCCAATGGAGCAGTAATGAACTGAACCAGCTACGCCCAGAGAAAGAACTCTGGGAGATGACAAAAAACCATTACATTGAATTCCCAATCCTTCTATTTTTGCCCACCTGAATTTTGGATTTCCTTCACAAGCTAATTGTACAATATTTTAGAGTCTGATTCTATTTGTACAGCAAAATAACGGTTTGGTCATGAATACTTATTGCATATCTAATTTATATTTTAATATATTTAACATCTACTGGTCATCCTGACATCTGGGGAAGGGGGTGGGAGGTAAGAGAGGAAAAATTGGAACAAGAGGTTTGGCAATTGTTAATGCTGTAAAGTTACCCATACATACAACCTATAAATAAAAGGCTATTAAATAAAAAAGAAGGGAGGCAATAAACTGGGGGAAAAATTTACATACAAGAGTTCTGATAAAGGCTTCATTTCTTTTTTTTTATTTTTTAAAAGTTTTTTATTATAGCTTTTTATTGACAAAACATATGCATGGGTAATTTTTCAACACTGACCCTTGCAAAACTTTCCATTCCAACTTTTTCCCTCCTTCCCCTCATTCCCTTCCCTAGATGGCAGGTAGTCCCATAAATGTATACAATATTTGTATACATATTTATACAGTTGTCTTGCTACACAAGAAAAATAGGATTTAGAAAGAAGGTAAAAATAACCTGGGAAGAAAAACAAAAATGTAAGCAAACAATAACAGAAAGAGTATAAATGTATGTTGTGGTCCATACTCACTTCCCAGTGTTCTTTCGCTGGGTGTAGCTGGTACTGTTCACCACTGAACAATTGGAACTGAATTAGATCTTCTTATTGCCAAAGATAGCTACTTTCATCAGAACTGATCCTCATATAGTATTGTTGTGTCTAATGACATTCTGGTTCTGCTCATTTCACTTAGCATCAGTTCACGTAAGTCTCTTTGGGCCTCTCTGAAATCATCCTGTTGGTCATTTCATAATATTCAAATAGAATAATATTTCATAACATTCATATACCACAATTTATTCAGCCATTCTCCAACTGATGGACATCCACTCAGTTTCTAGTTTCTAGCCACCACAAAAAGGGCTGCCACAAACATTTTTGCATGTTTCCAAAATATATAGAGAATTGACTCAAATTTATAAGAAATCAAACCATTGTCCAATTGATAAATGGTCAATGGATATGAACAAACAATTTTCAGATGACATTAAATCCATCTATAGTCATATGAAAAGGTGCTCTAAATCACTATTAATTGGAGAAATGCAAATTTCTCTGAGGCATCACCTTTCAGATTGGCTAAAATGACAAGAAAAGATGATGATGACTATTGGAGGGGATGTGGGAAAACTGGGACACTAATTCATTGTTGGTAGAGTTGTGAACTGATTTAACCATTCTGGAAAGTTTTTTGTCTCAACCCCAGAAATCTTGCTAAGGAACAAACACCTGCACAAAAACACCTTAAGCATAAATTACAGCAGGTGTGCTGGTTTTACAGTGGCACAGATGATAGAGAAGGATCCGAGAACTAGAAGGTGGGCACCTGGGTAACTTTTAGCCTGGGGCTGAGGGTATGCTTATATTTTGGCAAATGGAAAAACCATGTGCATACCAGAAAAACATCTGATTGCATTGATGTCCAGAAAGTTTCAGGAGCTGAATCTGCAGAAGAGATCAGAGAGTCCTCTGTGCCACAAGAGAGTACAGCATCTAAAAACCATGGTTGCTCTGGTAGCATTTCTGGCAATGCTTTAACTGTTGTTCAACATTGAACATTGATCCTGAATACTTTGAAAGGAAAATTTACAAAAAGCTTGCTTCAGATATTGATGCCATTAGTTAACAAGATCTGACTCCTGATTAGACAGCACAAAATATCATTATGTATTTGTATCTGCTTAGCATTGGCTTATACCTGTGATGCATATTTTTGTATTATTTATGCTGTGCTCCCCTGTTATGGGCCAGAACTCTGAACTTGAAACAAGGAGCTAAGTCAGTGGAATTGATAGAGATGATAGTTATCTAATTTAGCATGGTTCAGTATGATTGATTTAATCCTACGAGGAGATGTTATGGGCCAGAACTTGAAACAAGGTACTAAGTGGAATTGAGGAGACAATGGCTAAATCTAGTTTAGTATTGATTTAATCCTAGAACAAATAATGGTTTCCTAGTGATAAAATGATTGGTTTATACTCAATGTGGGACATATAAGCTAGGAACCTCAGCCAGGATTCAGTTGGGGAGATTCAGAAGCCAGAGAAGGCAGGCAGGAACTCAAGCTCTCGGGACCAAGGCCAGACCGAAATGAAGGCTGCTCCAGAAACCCCAAGAAAACCCCAAGAAGAGAACATTACATTTCAGAGAAGAATATTACACTCCCCTATGTCTCAGTCTTGTGTGATTGCTACTTGCAGCTACCACTGTTCACTTGATGACCTTAAAATAAAAATAAGGGGGAGGGAGGTATGTAGAGGACTTGAACAGAATCTAAGTTGCGTCCACGTCAGAGCTTACAACTGTCCTGTTTCCTTGAGAAGCAGGCTCAGGGTTCAGCATATTCTCCATGAGACCCTACCACAATATTCCAAGTCACTAAGGAAGTGAGGCAAAGAGGTGCTGGCATTGTTCCCATGGGTCAGATTACAGGTGTTTTTGTTTGTTTGTTTTTATCTCATGCTCTATATAAAGCTGAGCTAGCTATGGAATAAATGGTTTTATTTTTTATTTTCTACCTGACCCATGCTTTAGTCAGGTTATCCTCCAGCCTGTCTATCCCTAGGCTCAACTTCTTTGCAGCTGGGCTAATCCACCTGCAACAATCAATAAAAGGGTGTTTACCATAAAAATAAAAAGGATTCATGCTTAAAAGGAGACTAAATACTTTTAAAAATTGGTTGATCAAAATTTAAAAATCAAAAACTAGTTAATTATATTTAAAAATTATATGGTAAAATATGCCAAAATTTTGGGGATACAATCCTTAAGGGAAATTTTTAATCTCTAAATACTTTCATAATAAAAAAGAAAAAACATAGTAATGAATTGAGCATTGCTTTATGTGCTTCATAGCATGGGTTAAAGTAAGTACCTGGATTCAGCATTTCTAGAAAATTGGTACTCAGGAAAATGATATAATTATAAGTTTTACTGTTATGCAGCATAGCAAGCAGTCAAAATAAACCATATACACACAGTGTGACAGTAGACATAGGCAGGTTTGTCTCTACATGTAAGAAACTCACTCCAGCTTGAAAGGGAAGAAGATACGCTGTGCTGTAAGAAAACACATTTAGAGTTGAGGTTCAGCAGCAAGAATATATACCCAGAAAATTGGAAATTAGTATGCCATAAACTAGGCATTGACCCACACTTAACATCATACACCAAGATAAGGTCAAATTGGGTTCATGACCTAGGCCTCATCTAATAAATAAATTAGAAGAACATAGGATAGTTTACCTCTCAAACCTGTGAAAGAGGAAGGAATTCATGACTAAAGAAGAGCTAGAGATTATTGATCACACAATAGAAAATTTTATTATGTCAAATTGAAAAGTTTTTGTATAGACAGAATTAATGCAGACAAGATTAGAAGGGAAACAATAAACTGGGAAAACATTTTTACAGTCAAAGATTCTGATAAAGGCCTCAATTCCAAAATATATAGAGAATTGACTCTAATTTATAAGAAATCAAGCCATTCTTCAATTGATAAATGGTCAAAGAATATGAACAGACAATTCTCATACGAAGAAATTGAAACTATTTCTAGCCATACAAAAAGATGCTCCAAGTCATTATTAATCAGAGAAATGCAAATTAAGACAACTCTGACATAACACTACACACCTGTCAGATTGGCTAGAATGACAGGGAAAGATAATGTGGAATGCTGGAGGGGATGTGGGAAAACTGAGACACTGATACTTTGTTGGTGGAATTGTGAATATATTCAACCATTCTGGAGAGCATTTTGGAACTATGCTCAAAAAGTTATCAAACTGTGCATACCCTTTGATCCAGCAGTGTTACTACTGGGCTTATATCCCAAAGAGATCTTAAAGAAGGGAAAGGTACCTGTATGTGCAAGAATGTTTGTAGCAGCCCTCTTTGTAGTGGCCAGAAACTGGAAACTGAGTGGATGCCCATCAGTTGGAGAATGGTTGAATAAGTTGTGGTATATGAATGTTATGGAATATTATTCTTGTGTAAGAAATGACCAGCAGGATGATTTCAGAGATCAGGAGAGAGTTACATGAAGTGATGCTAAGTGAAATGAGCAGAACCAGGAATGGAGGACTTACTTTACAGAGAAAAGCATATCCCTTAGGTGCACAGATGGTACCTGAAGTCAGGTTCTGTAGCACTCTCCTGGTTGCTTGTCCCTATGGATGATTGTAGTCACATAACATTCTATCAATTGGAATGTTAGTTTTCAGGAGGTTATGAAGACGCTTCAAAGAAAGTGTTGTAGAAGCATTTTGGGTGAGCTTGCCAGGATAATCCAGAATTGGGTTCCCTACAGTTACCCTCTGGGGAGGTGCATAATCATAAGTGCACCTGGCCTATGACCCATCTGTGTAGCTGGTGCAATTTCCTCCTTCACCTGGAAGATGATCGTCTGAAAGCCAGTATGGCTTCAGAGAAAACCAAGAAGTAATTGATAAGATGTTTGCTGCCTGACAACTCCAGAAGTGCCAGAAGCAGAACTAAGGTCCATAAAAAATATTCATTGATCTAACAAAGGTCTTCAATACTGTCAGAATCATAGTAGTACAAAGAAAACAGATGTGCATTTGTAAAGACCTTTCCACCCCAAATATTTGCATGGACTATTTGTACCCAACCTTCGGAGGACTTCACCTTTGGTGAAGGAGGACTCTGGCAAGAATCTTGCTAGCAGTTACTAAGAAAGAGATCAATTGTAATTGTTATAGGACAATCTATTTCCTTTACCTTTGTAAAGACAATGGAAGCATCCTTGAACTCCTGGGATTTAACCTCTTCTTGCCATATAATCCAGAAAATTTCAGTCAGCTTTTGTATAAACGTTGGACCCTCTTCCTTGTAAATATCAATTGGAATAAAATCAGCACCAGTTGTTTTGTCACACAAAAGGAGCCTAACGGCATTCAACACCTCTTCTTCAGGTGGAAATTTAACTAGAGAGGAATTGACTTCCACTAAGCTGTAAGGTCAGTGGTTTCAATATTGGTTTGAAGATGGTCTGTTGAGAACACAATGAAAGTGTTTGGCTCATCTCTCTAGGATCATGTCCTAATCAATGTAGCTCTACCAGCACTGAGTCATTCAGATGCAGCAGAGGGCTTTGGCCCATAAATATCCTTTAGAGAAACATAAAAGCACTTTGAATTGTTATTATTAAGATAAAGCTGAATTTCATCTGTCTTATTACTAAATCAAGAATCCTGTTATCTCTCTAAGCTTTGCTTACACTTTACTTTTGATGGAATTAAATACTTCCTTCTTAGAGATGGATGGACTATTCTGCTGTTAAATCCTGTGGAGTTCTCATTTTTCATTTAGCAGCTTCTGGATTTCTCCAACATTTTCATCAAACCAATCTTGATGTTTGCAAATGTTCTGACCCAGTTGAGTAAATGTGCTGCTGTACACCAAATTATCAGTCTATTGATGCCCATGTGGTCCCTTTAGAATTCCTTTCTTTGTGATTCTCAACCCCTCCCCCCACCCTAGTTAATAGAATTACCCTTTGACTCACAAATCCTGGTCCCTTTGTATTCCAATAGAAGATCTGGGCCTGTCCCAGCCCCCAGCTGGATCTGAGTCAACTTGGGGCTACATCCAAAAGCCCCTCTAGCTAAATCTCCCATTATAAAAGGGACTCGCTGGAACCCCCTCTTCACAGAGGTCCCAAACATGCTACCCATATCAGGACTTTCTGTCCAGCGGACCCTCTGTCTGGTGCCCTTCTTATCTCTACCTTCGTCTATTTCCTTAATTATGCTTTAACCTTGCTTCCAAACCCCATAATAAACCTCTTTTTATCAATCTAGCTTTTCGGGCCGATAAATGTTTTTATTAGGGACTCGTGCCACTGCTAGACCTCATTTACCGCTGTTGGTCCCTTTGTATTCCAATAGAAGAGGGGTGGGGGGGGGGGGGGGCTCTATTTGACTCCCTCTACCCCAAACCTGCCACTAGACCTCAATTAAACCCTAATTTCATTTAGGTACCCCATATCTAGACCTCATCACTATGATCTGTACAGCACTCTGCACTACACACTACCTTCCTCCTCTAATCCTGTGTGTCTCATCTCCATACACTGACATAGTTTTTAAAATGGCAATTGTGATGTTTTTCTTCTTTAAAATAATATAATGGTTCTCTCTGAGAGCAGGTTTCTTGGGGAGGTTTTCTGGAGGCAGCCTTACTTTCAGTTAAAAGTAATAATCACCCAAACATAGCCCGCTAATAAAAATTCAGATCTTTTATTGCTTCCACCAAAATAGCCTGGTTAGTTTTCTTGGTGGCCTATCTCTCTGCTTGGTTCCAAGAGCTCTTGCAGCTAGTCCTTTGCCTCTGTTCCCTTCAGCCTCTAGCCAGCACAGAGATGGAATGAATCTCTCTTGCCTCCCAGAGTGCTCCTCTCTGACCCCTGGGAATGTTCCCAAGTAACTCATTTGACTGGCTCCCTGAAGCTCTATTTATGCTCCTTCTCCAAGAGTGGGATTGTGGGATACGAGAGAGTGGGATTATGGGTTTCCTCCCAGAGTGCTCTCTGGCCCTAAAAGCTTCAAGGGAGGTGTGAATTCCGATATCTCATACTAAACCCTGAAATCTCCCAAACATGTGAACGTCAATGAATACTTAAATACATCTTGCTTATATGAGCTCTCTAAAGGTGTGAAAACAAGCATTATTTCTATCAGTTGTACTTAGTACCTTGTTTCCAAGTTCTGGCCCATAACATCTCCTTGTAAGATCAGATCAATCATACTGAACCATGCTAAATTAGATAATTATTGTCTCTATCAATTCTAATGACTTAACAGTTTGTAAAGATTCCAATAGGCAATATTAGCTGAGAGGATTCATCCACAAAGTTTTGTTCAATTTAGGTAAATATAAGACAGTGTTGGCGATTTACAAGTCATCAGTAGTAAGTGACTATTGCTGTTACTGTTTCCAGTTCTATTTTTCCCAAGTATTTCCTGCTATATCTAATGGCGTATGCCTTCTCTTGCATTAAATTCACGCCGAATTATAAGCTTTTCCTCTTTTATCTCATTGATGATGAGGGTCTCCATGTCTTCATAAAATTTTTCTTTGACCTCATCATTGATTGCCATTGTGAGAGCAAACACACTAATGATGAGAACCAATTGTTTTCCTGCAAGTGGCAATTGCATAGTCATTAGCCTGTCATTCACTCTTTTTGTAAAGTCTCCAACCTTGTTAACTAGATTAATTTTGATTGTAACACTTACACCAGCTTCATAGTTATCCCCTTTATGGTGGTCACTCCCAGCTGTATCCTGCTCTGACTTCAGTAAGTTGACCTTCATTTGCCAGCTGTTTCACGTAGGTCTTCTTTTTGGATGTGATACTTGCTGAGTTCTTTCACTACAAGAGTTGTTTGTCATTCAAGTGTCCTGAATTTCATGTTTTCCATAAGCATGTACACATTTCATGTACCAATGGTGAGTAGAATCAACTGCAAAAGTTTTTGTACATTTTTATTCTTTTGATGTCAGAGTGGGATACTTATCTGCTGCACTCCAGGACTGGATGAAATAAGCAATTTTTAGGGCACCTCTTCCAGCCTCTTTGTTATGTCAAAAGATAAGCAAAGCAGTCCTTCAAAAAGGCTGTTCAGATAAAAGGGGGCTGCCAAATCCTACTGCTGTTTCAGTGAATGAGTCTAGGAAGCCTCTGTTCAGGGTTGTGACTAAAACTCACAATATATTCATACCTGCTGCTTACTTACCTATTGCCACAAGACTTTGAGGTAGGTAAAAATGGCAAAATTATGGATGTTGTGCATAAAAGCACTCTTCAAAAGTCAAAATGGTATGACTCAAGATGCAGTGGATGATCTTGGTATTTCTGATGTCTAACTAGTTAAGTACTCCACAGCACCTGCTTTAGCTGCTTTCATGGTTGTTAGAACAAATTGCTATTTGCCCATTGTGCTAGGGGAAGTTTTTACATGCTTGGGGTAGACAGCCTGCTGTTAGTCCCACGTTCAGGGCGCCAAAATGTGAAGGTTTTCTGGAGGCAGTCTGAGTTTCAGTTACAATCAATAATTACTCCAAAATGCAGCCAGCTGGTAAAAATGCAAACGTTTATTTCTTCTTCCAAATTAGCGCGGTTAGTTGAGGCCTGTCTCTCTGCCTAGTTCCAAGAGATCTTGCAGCTTTGTTCTTGGCTTCTGCCTCTGCTTTCTTCAGCCTACAGCCAGCACCAAGTTGGAAGATGCAATGAATCTCTTGCCTCGAAGATAGGGCTTGTGGGTTCCAAGAGCTCTATCTGACTCCAAGTAAAACTCTCTCGAGCTCCCAGAGTTTCTAGTAACTCCTCATAACTAACTCAAATCAGTCCCACAAGAAGAAGTAAAAACCCAAGCTCCAAGAGCTCCCTATATATGTGATCTCCCAAAGGTTAACTCCGCCTTCTGGAGGGAGAGGGATTCTGGGTTATCTCCCAGAGTGCTCTCTGGCCCTAAGAGAGGTGTGAATTCAGATCTCATACTAGCCCTGAACTCTCTCAAACGTGTGAACTCCATTGAGTACTTAGATACTTATGAGGTCTCTAAAGGTATGAACACAAGCATTGTTCTATCAGTTCCACTTAGTACCTTGTTTCAAGTTCTGGCCCAAAATTTCTCTTTCTAAGATCAAATCAACTCCAATGACTTAACAGTTTGTAAAGATTCCAACAGCCTGCTAACACACCAGAGGGTTTGCACAGGCTACAACTTCTTGGATCCACAGATGAGAGTCAGGTGATTCAGGTGGACACTAGAGATGGAAAGCAGCCCTGAAAATGACACAACAGACCTCACACTAGAGATACTAGTCTTCTCTCTCTGGAAGAGGGGCAGAGTTTGAGAAGAAAATCAAAAGTTCAGTTTTGGACATGTTGAGTTTAAGATGTTTACTGGGCATCCAGTTCAAGATGTTTGAATGAAAATTGACAATAGGAGATTGAAGATCAACAAAGCAGTTAGAATAACATTTGGGAATTATCAGCATGGAAAGGGTAACCAAATCCATAGATGCTGATGAGATCACCAAGTGAAGTAGCAGAGAGGGAGAAGACAAGAGGTCCCAGGACAGAGTTCTGTGATCACCCATAGTCAGTGGGCATGACTTGGATAAGGATTAAATGGAGACTAAGAAAGAGAAGTTTAATAGGAAAGAAAAAAAGGAATAAGTGAAATCTCAAAAGCCTCTAGTGAAGGAAGTATCAGGAAGAGGGTCAATGTCAAAGACTGAAGAAAGTTCAAGAAGAATTAGATTGGGGAAAAAATATGGCATATGGCAGTGAGATTGGTAACTTTGGAGAGAGCAATTTTAGTAGGATGCTAGATCGTAAAGGGTTAAGAAGATAGAGTAAAGGAAGTAAAGGCAAGCACTATAGCCACTATAGATACTTTTGTAACTAAACTCCTTGAGAAGGTAGTCTATAGACAACCTTCTCAAGGAGTTTAGCCACAAAGTTCAGAAGCAGTATATGATGATACTTATCAGGAAAGGATCAAATAAGTTTTTTGAGGATGAGGGAGAAATGGGATACTTATAAGAAGTAGGGAACAAGTCAGTAGATAGGGAGTGATTGAAAATAAATGAAAGTGTTGATAAAAGGATCAATCTGTTGGAGGAAACAGGATGGAATGAAGTGCATGCAGAGGGGTTTACTTTGACAAGGAATAGAGCAACCTCTTCATATGGGATGCATTAAGGAGGATGACAGAAGGCATCATAGATGTGATAAAGAAGAGGGGGGAAGAGAAACCTCATAGTGAAGGGTCTCAATTGTTTTTCTGTATTATATGAAGCAAGGTTCTTAACTGAGAGGGTGATGGGAGAGGTTTGACAAGAAATGAAAAGACTTGGAGGAGTCACTGTGGACAGGAAGATAATGAGTTGATAAGGGAGGGAAGAGTATGTGGGATTGATTTGTAATTGGGTCCAATTGAGGTTGTATAACATAATTTTTTAGTAGATCCAATCAGAATGGCTGCAGGACATGTTCATTCAATAATATATATATATATATATAGAAACAAAAGACTCAGGGCTGAGGCTTCACAGGATTCAATAAGAAACATGATAAGGGGCTCAAGATAAGGGGACAATGTAGAGTTGAATTAATTCACAAAAGGGTCAAAATGGGGAGAAAGGAAAGAGTAGCTAGTGGTATAGAAAATAACTAAGGCAATTGGAGGTCATGGTGTGAATGAAGAATATGATTTGATAAGGGATAAGAATTGGGCAAGAGTAAAAGTTATAGAAGACCAAAAAGTAATAAAGTAAAATATAAAGACTGAAAAAATAGAAAAGAATATGAAGCATCTCATAAGAAAAACAATTGGAAAACAAATCAAGAAGAGAAAACATAAGAATAATTGTATTATTTTGAAAGCTATGATCAAAAAAGAATCTTGATACAATAATACAAGAAATAAAGAAAATTGTCTTGAAATGTTAGAACAGGAAGGAAAACAAAAATAGAAAAAAATCCATTGATCATCCCCATATGAAAGAGATCTTACAAGGAAAAATCTACAGGAATATCATAGCCAAATCCTGAAGCCCTTAGCTTAAGGGAAAAAATATTAAGA
The DNA here is from genome assembly GCF_902635505.1 of Sarcophilus harrisii. NCBI lineage: Eukaryota > Metazoa > Chordata > Mammalia > Dasyuromorphia > Dasyuridae > Sarcophilus > Sarcophilus harrisii. The sequence goes on from NC_045428.1 coordinate 240,486,174, forward strand.
ACAACAACAAAAAAAAAATTCAAACACAGCAGAGCCACAAATAGAATCATATAAGATCTAGCAGTAGCTACACTAAAAGACCTCAGATCTTGGAACACTCTATAGCAAAGAGCCAAAGAACTGGGGTTGCAGCCAAAAATATCATATCCAGCCAAGTTAAGCATAATCATGAATGGAAAAAAAAAAGGATGGATGTGGTTCTTTTCATTTCAACAATAAGGTGATTCAGGCCAATTCCAATAGTCTTGTGATAGAGAGATCCATCTGCATACAGAAAGAGGTCTGTGGGGACTAAATGTGGATCACAGCATAGTATTTTCATCTTTGTTGTTATTGTTGTTTGTTTGTTTTTTTCTTTCACATTTTTCCCCCTGTGGTCCAATTTTTCTTATGCAATATGATAAATGTGGAAATATGCCTAGAAAAACTGTATATTTAACCAATTGTTATTGGATTACTTTACTATCTAGGGGAAGGAAGAGAGAAAATTAGGGAGAAAAATTTAGAACAGAAGGTTTTGCAAGGGTGAATGTTGAAAACTACCTTTGCATGTATTTTGAAAAACAAAAAGCCATTATTGCAAAATAAATAAAATGGATGCTAGAACAACTATGCTTATTTCCCCAAAAGCTCAAAGACAGAGGAAAGGGATATGTGTATGAAAAGAGTTATAATAGCTCTTTTTTGTATATTAAAAAGAGGTATAATAGCTCTTTTTCTTTGAGGGAAGGAAGAAGGAAGGAAGGAGGGAGAAAGAGAGAAAGGAAGGGAAGGAGGAATGAAGGAAGGAAGGAAGGAAGGAAGGAAGGAATGAAGGAAGGAAGGAAGAAAGGAAGGAAGGAAGGAAGGAAGGAAGGAAGGAAGGAAGTGTGTGGTTCAGAAATGGTGAGGGGTCAGCATTTAATTAAAAAAAAAAAAAAAGCTGGAGAGATCTCTAGAAGTAAAGCAAAGTTTATTATGTGTTCTCCCGAGAATCAGGCATCCCACTCCTTGAGCAGATAATCAAAGGGAGGAAGCACCATTGGGGACAGGGTCAACACTTTTAATCCCTAACGCAAATACCCTCTCCCATCACTGACCCTCATCCTTACTGGCTGAGGATCTTACATTCTAATCTTACATTTTAAATGTGGGAATTATCCAAGAAATTGAACTTGACCAGTAAGTACATAGTTGCCCATATTTGACTGAAATAGGGAGACGCTGATGTCATGGAAGGATAGCAGGAAGGGGACTTAGGTATGCCCTTGACTCAATCTTCAAAGTCCTTCAGGCCTACTCAAACTCTGAAATAGATGAAGCCTTACTCGATTTTCACAATTGTCTTGAAAGATCTCACCTCATCTCGTTCAGTCCCCTCTTATTTGTACACTGAGATTGCTTCAAATTCTTGTAACATAACTTCACATTCCCTATTGAATTCTTCATCCCCTTCTGGCTCCTGTTGTCTTTTAACCCTTGTCCTTTTAACACCATCAATCTAACAGACCCTTCAGCTTTCTCTTCCAACCTAATCATTCTAGATAGAGAGTTTTGGACTATTCTGGTTATCAATCAGATCAATGTAGATAGAGAGAATTTTAACACTACTGAGAGCTATAAGGCCAAACCAAAGGAGCTGCTTCCACTAGCTTCCCCCAAACCAGGATCACCAAGAAGTATTGAATGGTGAATGGAAACCTCCCTCTCTGGTACTTCACTTGGTGATCTCATCAGCTCCCATGGATTTAATTACCTTTCCATGCTGATAATTCCCAAATGTTATTCTAACTGCTTTGTTGGTCTTCAATCTCCTATTGCCAATTTTCATTCAAACATCTTGAACTGGATGCCCAGTAGACATCTTAAACTTAACATGTCCAAAACTGAACTTTTGATTTTCCTCTCAAACTCTGCCCCTCTTCCAGAGAGAGAAGACTAGTATCTCTAATGTGAGGTCTGTTGTGTCATTTTCAGGGCTGCTTTCCATCTCTAGTGTCCACCTGAATCACCAGACTCTTACCTGTGGATCCAAGAAGTTGTAGCCTGTGCAAACCCTCTGGTGTGTTAGCAGGCTGTTGGAATCTTTACAAACTGTTAATATTATGTTAATGGTGATCCTCTATACAGGATCATGAGCAAGTTTCCTAATGTTCTTAGTGATTTCTTTTACTAGATTTCCATTGTCATCAATCTTTATATAACAAATGCACAAATTTAGTTTCGCACAAACTCCCCCTTACTCAGCCAACAAATAATCCAGCACAAGTCTATGTTGTAAAACAGCCACTCTTGTTTGAGTAACTTGGTTAGCCAAAAGATCTAGTGCTTTAGCTGTCTGATTGGTGGTAATTTCTACAACTGCTTGAACCCTAATTATCCTGTTCAACATATATATTGGGGTTCTATATCCCCAACTTCCATCTTGAGCCCAAGTGGCTGGCCCATACTCTAACTATTCTCTCTGGAGGTTAGGCATCACCCCAACCATTAGCATCGCCAGTCTGAGTAATGGAGGTATCTAAACTCCATTTCCCTCTTCCCAAATCATCGTACAACTGAATCCCTATTGGTTTGCCTATTCAGGAAGAAAGAAAAATGTTGGCCTTATTAGTCCAACATAGCAAATCCCTGTCCAATTAAGAGGTAGGTGAATATAAGCAGTTAAGCCACAGATCCAATAATGACCCTTTAGAGCAGGTTGTTCCCTCGAAAATATGTCTGAACTATTCCTTGTAAAAGGGTAATATTGCTGGTCTCTCATCCCTAGGGGACCTTCCCTACAAAGGTGACATACTGATATTTCCATAAACCCAGCTCCTTCCTCCAACTACAATTGGCAACTGGCCATTGACCTGTTAGGTTAGAGGTACTTCAAAATGTGGGAAACAGAGTTCCATGTATATGTATATATATATATATATATATATATATGTATATATCCCAAATGTAGACCTCAACACATGTGGTCTACACCTCAACATTCGGTTCCTGACCTCAACACTACTATCTTCTACCAAGAGAGTGGAAGCAGCTACTGCTTGTACACAGGTCAGCCATCCTTTGGGTTACGAGATCTAATACTTTAGAAAGGAAAGCCACTGGTTAGGAGCAAAGGATCAGCAATGCAACATGGGCAGCTGATCCTATAAGCCTCCTTCCCTTCACCTGGAGTGAATTCCCCTTCATTTCATTTTCTCTGTGTATTTAATGGGTTTGGGTTTAATGGGTTTGGGTGTCTCTTTCCATATAGCCCTGCCATGATCATGCAAAACATGAAAAACACGTCTGAAGACAATATAGATCTTTGATAAGTCAGGGGCCTAGGATTGGGGTTCTAGATATAGCCCTACCTTCCATCAACATACAGTGTAAAAGGCTCTAGGCCTAAACCTTAGCCTAATCAGGGTTTGAGATTCCAGCTTTTTCTCAAAGAACAAAAGGCAAAATGGGAGTGGCCCCAAGTACTTGGGCACAGTAAGCCTTTAGATAAAGAAACTCTAACCCCAGGAAGTAAAAGAGTTAAAAGATTTTATCTTCTACAGCAATTATCATTAATCAAAGCTTCAGATGAATCTAGTTCTCAAGAATCACAATAAAGGGTTCATCTTAGAAAGTTCACAGCTTATACATCTTATCTTTCTTATCTAAGTAGATAGTTCTAAGTTTAACATTACACAGATCATTTTGCCTTTAAAATACTCAAATACAAAGAAAAAAATTCTAAATTGCATGTTGTCCATCCTGTTTCCACATAAAAGAAACTTTTAGATCTTTCAGATTTAACATTAATACTCTCTTCATTCTAAAAAAAGAATTAAATTTTTGGAAATAACCCTATCAAATTATCAGATCAGATTAAAATCCTGCTCTAGATTTTTTTTATCATCTTCCTTAAACAAGGAGACTATCATGCATGTAAATAAACATTAATTTGCTTTAGACAGATAGGATCTTAGTAGAAATAAATTGCTTTCAGATAACTTACAGTTCTAACAAACTTCTTAGAGCAGCTATAGACTTGAAAAATAAAAATAAAACATTCCGTTATTAACACCATATAAATGTAGGCTCTTCCTTTAAACAGTAGAAGCAATTGATATCCGAACCAGCAAGGTGTTGCAGTTGTTAAAAAGCCACCATACTTAATGGGGAAGGGGGATTAGATCACCTGACAAGGTCCCTCTCCAGGTGGCCACCCTTCCTCCCCTCCACCATGCTTCTCAACCCTAACTTATCACAGCTAACTTTTTTAAGGGTGCCATTTCCCCATGATCCAATCTGCCAGGGATATATCTCCTTTTCCCATGGCAAATGGCAGATTCATTAGGGAATTGTGCCTTTTTTTGAAAGGAAAGAAGCCCCTATCTTCACCCTCTTGATCCCCCATACTTCCCCGATGTATAGGGTTATTGTGATCCCAATGGGGATCTGCTAAAGGTATTTCTAGTCAGCAGAAACTACTCCTGCAGCTGGAGGGTTTCTCCTGTCCCACTCTTTCATAGCTGGACCTCTAATTAGTCCCCTCTCCTCTAGTGAGAAGAGAGAATTCAAAATAGACATAAGTTTTCCTCCCAGCCCCAAGGGCCCTTGGAGGGGCTGATGAAATTAAATCCTTTCCTTCTCTTTCAGGTATAAATTCAGTCTTTGGCACACCCAGTCTTCAATAGTACCTTCACCAATTTTTATCTTTTTTCACCCCAGACAAAACAACAATACCTTATCATTTTTTTCTTTTTCCTTGTATATTTTGGCAGTTCATTCCAATTACTTAATTTATCTCCCAAGGGACTATCTATGGGTATTTTCTGATCATTTTTCTTATTTCTCTCCACAAGGGCTGGCTGGGACTGGGCCACATCCATTGAATTTGGATGGAATCTAAATTCCAAAATACCCAAACATACCAATTGTCACCAATTGAGTTCAGTCACCCTAGAAGGCCTAGCCAAGCCTGTCCAGAGACCCAAAGTTTAAGACTCAAAGGCCTCATAGGGTCCTGTCCAGAGACCCCTCCAGAGTTTAAGACTCAAGAGCTTCACAGCTTATCTTATCCTATTCAGAGACCCAGAGTTTAAGACTCAAGGGCCTCACAGGGGGATTACCTCTGGGTTTCTGTGCAGCAAATTACTTGACTGGTATGTCCTCCACCAAACCGGTCAGAATTTTACTGTGGAGTTTTTCCCTTTGCTTTACTCTGAGTTTCTCCACTTTGGGCCCACTTTATCTTGGGGAGTAAGGAGAAGCCCTGGACTCTGTCGGGCTGCCTAAATCAGGGCAGGGCACCACCCCGCTAGCACCCCAAAGGTTTGTGTACTCACCACAAGTAGCGTGATCCCGGATGAGCCCCCAAAACTGTGTGGTTCAGAAATGGTGAGGGGGTCACCATTTAATTAAAAAAGCTGGAGAGATCTCTAGAAGCAAAGCAAAGTTTATTATCTGTTCTCCTGAGAATCGAGCATCCCACTCCTTGAGCAGATAATCAAAGGGAGGAAGCACCATTGGGGGCAGGGTCAACACTTTTAATTCCTAATGCAAATACCCCCTCCCATCACTGACCCTCATCCTTATTGGCTGAGGATCTTACATTCTAAACGTGGGAATTACCCAAGAAACTGAACTTGACCAATAAGTACATAGTTGCCCATATTTGACTGAAATAGGAAGATGCTGATGTCATGGGAGGATAGCAGGAAGGGGACTCAGGTATGCCCTTGACTCAATCTTCAAAGTCCTTCAGGCCTACTCAAACTCTGAAGTAGATGAAGCCTTACTCAATTGTCACAACAGGAAGGAAGGAAGGAAGGAAGGAAGGAAGGAAGGAAGGAAGGAAGGAAGGAAGGAAGGAAGGACGGACATAGGTACATTCTTTTAATGAACAGAAAAAACTATAAGGAAGCTACATGAAAAACCAGAAAGGAAACTCTGACAAGCCATACAATTTTGACATTTTGTAAAAAGGACTCAAGATTGCAGGAAGTTGGTACAAGAAGCAGCAGATGTGCCTGAAGTGGATATAGGTGTTATTAGACATGAGAATCAGGCTTTTATTTCCTATTCTGAAGCCCAAGATCCCTCCCTTATCACCTCATTGACTGGGGATGACAGAAAGTTAACAGACTTCCTGATCCACCCATTGCATATTTTAGCTTGATATGTTCCCCCTCCCTACCCCGACCCCCCCCCCCAACTCCCATCTCCCTCCACCCCCTTGTTTTAAAATGGCAGAAAACTTTTCCTTTGTATAGAAGTTAATATGAATTAAGTCATTAAGTATGCTCACTCAGTTCTTGCAGTTATCTTTCACTCATTTCTTGGTTTTGCTTGGTTTTTATCAGTTTAATCAGTTCAGTGGCTCAATATCTTGTTTTGTATAATTACTTCGGTCAGCTGACATGACCTTTCTCTAAGTCTTTGTTCCTATATGGAATTACAATTCTATAGGTTGCTCACAGAATATATTATATATTTAAAATTAAAAGCAGGCATAGGTAATATTTATAATTTCATGTATAATTTTATGTTGTCTATTTCACTTCGCATATGGAAATGTTGATTTTATTTAGTTTTAAAAACAAATTAAGAAAAAAAAGTGAGAGGGTAATATTGATAAGGGAATAATCATAATTAGCTCACTTAATTTGCACTTAATACAATTTCCCCCCAATTACATATAAAGATAATACATTTGTAAAATTTACATTTTAAGAGTTTCAAATGTTTCTCCTTTACTCCCTTCCTTTTCCCTCCTCAAAATAGCAAGCAACAGCATCTGGTCCTGACAGAAAGACTCAATCCAGAAACTGAGGTTAGTGAGAAAACTGAACACTAAGCATTAATTAATTTCAGAAGATAACTCGGGGGCAGGGGGAATAAATAGTTTGGGTACAGATACTACAAGAATAGTTTAAAGAGATAAAATATACATTTTAATAAAATTAGGGTTCTTGAGGGGAAAACATTGGAAGGAAAACAGATTAAAATACAAAGTAAAAAACCTTTATCCAAGTAATATACTCCTTGAAAAATATAATGAAGCAGTCATAATTCAATAATGTCACTGAGACAATAAGAAATATTAGTCCAAAGTGAAAAGATTGAAAAATATAGATTGGGATTATATCTGTTCCCTTAAATATTGTTAGATTAGGGGACAGGTTCAGTCTAAATTTTAATCACTTTTCCTCATTATTGAGAAAGGATATCTTCCAAGTCTTATGTCCAGTGACCTTGTCCACCAAATATCAGTTCCATAATGAACATATACAGCAAATTTCAAAGAAACCTTTTTATGCTACTAGTTGCAAAATGGAAACCAGAGAAAATATACATAGAACAATATGTATCAGATAATACAGAGTGAAGGAACATTCCATAAGGAAGGCGGAAACTCAGCTCAATCTAGAGAGACTGACTGTCCTGGATCTCACAGAAGGAGAAATCTCCTTCTCTAGAGCAACAAATTTGGAATAGGGGCATTGTCTTTCCAGAGTCTTTTCCTTCAACAATCTGAAGTGGTATTGGTCTCTTATTTTTCTTGAGAAGCTGGAAGCCAGACATGCTTGAATCCACTTGAAGCCTGAAGAGTCCTAAAAGCACCAGATCTGTCCCACTCCTTATGCAGGGCAGAGCATTCATCTCCACCAATTAGGAGAGTCCCATGCCAATGAGATTTAGGGCAAGAGTTATTTATAGCAACAAAGGTTTGAATTTCCTCTTCTTTTTAAATTGAGGGTAGGAAAAAAAGGAGAGAAAAAGCAACATTGAAGCATTGTTTTAAAAGCCCAGAATAGTACAGGAGAAGATTCAGTAAGGCAGTTAATTGGGGGGATGATTCTAGCAAATTTTTCTGATAAAGATCTGATATCTAAGATGTATAGCGACTTGATACAAATAAATGAAAACTTGTTTCATTTGACTCACATAGAAAATATAGATACTGGCTCTGTGTCTTTAAGAGTTGTCAAGCTCCATTAAACTGTGCATACCCTTTGGTCTAGCATTGTTTCTATTAGACTTATATCTTGAAGAGATCTTAAAAGAGGGAAAGGGACCCATATGTGCAAAAATGTTTGTGGTAGCCCTTTTTGTAGTGGCAAGAAACTAGAAACTGAATGGATGCCCATCAATTGGAGAATGGCTGAATAAGTTATGGTGTATGAATGTTATGGAATATTATTGTTCTATAAGAAACGATAAGCAGGATGATTTCAGAGAGGTCTGGAGAGACTTACATAAACATTATACACAGCAACAGAAAGATTATATGATGATCAATTTTGATGGACATGACTCTTTTTAATAATGAGATGATCCAGGCCAGTTCCAATAATCTTGTGATGAAGAGAAACCCAGAGAGAGGACTATGGGAACTGAGTGTGGACCACAACATAGCATTCTCACTCTTTTTGTTGTTGTTTGCTTGCATTTTATTGTCTTTCTCATTTTTTTTCCTTTCTGATCTGATTTTTCTTGTGCAGCAGGATAATTGTATAAATATATATACATATATTGGATTTGACATATATTTTTACCATGTTTAACATATATTGGATTACTTGCTATGTAGGGGAGAGGAGAAGGGAGGAAAATTGGAGCACATGGTTTTGCAAGAGTTAATGTTGAAAAATTATCCGTACATATATTTTGAAAATTAAGAATCTTTAATTTAAAAAAAAAAGGAGTTGTGAAGCTCTGAGCTTGGCACAACAGCAATCCTTTGTGTTTACCTTCTGGATGATCTTATCCTCTGGCAAGTGAAGTCATAGGATTTATGCTATTAAATGATATGTATAATGATTTAGATTTGTTGGAACTTCCCTACCTCCCAGGAGATCCTGGTCTGAGAGTTGGAACTACAGACAATGTGCTCTGGCAGAAAGTAATCAATCAATTACATCTCCTGACATGCTAACAATCTCTGTGCTTGTAATTGCTAAGTGAACTGAACTAGGTGCTGCATTCCTATTCCTGCCAAGCTAACTGTGGTTCTGTTACCCCACTGAAGGATCAGAAGGCTCAACAATCCTAATATGAAACATTCACAAGGCTCCACAATTCTAATAACTTAAAAACCAATAAATGCCCACAAGTTAAGATGACCAAGGCTGGGTGGTCCTGTGGATTCAAATTCCTTGTCAACAGTGAAGACATGGCTTTACAGGGAGCCCATTAGATGTCTTACTGGTTTCCTTAATAATCCACAGCTCTTCCAAGAATGCCTGTATTATTCCAAAAATACCAACTATTAGAAACTGTTTACTCAAGACCTAAGAATGACTCTGTTGTTGTCCCACCTTTGGTAGGTTTTATAATACTCTATGTCTGCCATACGCCCTTAAGCTCTCTTTCTTAGGAGGACTTGAGTTGCAAATCTGTTTTCCTCACTTTGAATTAAATGTATTTGATTCCTGACTTACCTACCTCTGGCTTGCTTTATTAAGCTCTGATTATCTAAAGCAGGGGTCCTCAAACTTTTTTAATAGGGGGCCAATTCACTGTCCCTCAGACTGTTGGAGGGCCGGACTATAGTAAAAACAAAAACTTTGTTTTGTGGGTCTTTAAATAAAGAAACTTCATGGCCCTGGGTGAGGGGATAAACATCCTCAGCTGCTGCATCTGGCCGCAGGCCGTAGTTTAAGGACCCCTGAATTCTAAAGCTTGGAGTAGGTCCAGTCCAGACTACATTTAAAATTCTTCTATCAGAGCCAAATGTAACATGTAGAATAAGCAGATAAATGTCTTGTTGGGAGTTGCTTCTCCCCATGATATCAAGAAGATAATGTTTTTTGTTTTATTTTTAAAACTTGTGATCTATGAGCATATATGAGATAAACTGTGGAGAGAAACTGTTGAGGTCTGGAACCAAATGTTGAGGTCTACATTTGGGTACCTAAATGAAATTAGGGTTTAGTTAAGGTCTAGTGGCAGGTTTGGGGTACAGGGAGTCAAACAGAGCTCCCCTGCAACCCCCTTAGATTCGGCACAAGGATACGGCGGTATATGAAGTCTAGTAGCGGCGCGGAATTCCCAATAAAAGCATTTATTGGCCCAGAGAGCTAGATTAATAAAAGAGGTTTATTACTAAGTTTAGAAATAGGAGATAGGTGAAGGTAGAGATAAGGAGGGCACTGGACAGAGGGTCCTCACATGGCTGCCATGTTTGGAATCTCTGCAAAGAAGGGTTCCCAGTGTGGTCCCTTTTAAGTCAGAGACTTAGCTCGAGGGGCTTTGGGGTGTAGCCCCAAAGTTGGCTCAGATCCGGGTGGGGCTGGGACAGGTCCAGACCTTCTATTGGAATTCAAAGGGACCAGGATTTGTGAGTCAGAGGGTAATTTACATCAGCTAGGTGGGTTGGGAATCAAAGATTGGAATATTTCCCACATCAATACCCCCTCAAGCAGTTGGAACTTAAATTCATTTAAGGAAAAAGACATGGGGCAAAGTCAGTTATTGAGACAAAATTGAAAATTTTCTCCTTCCAGGATTTTCCAAGTTCAGGGGTCCCCTCTTCATCCCCCCCTCAAGCAAGTCACCTCCAAAGGCATGTGGGAAAAGGGCGCCGATCTCCTCTTAACTGCTTCGAGCTGGCAAGGGTCGTAGAGATGTGGGGTTCATGCCAGGAGGTGAGGCGTGAGGTATGGGATTTGGGGATGGCAGCAGGGCATCTAAGGGGTGTTTGTCCCGGTTAGTTGTTCTCAGTCAGTTGTCCCATGTTCTCCAGGCTGAAGGGCAGTTGCGAGTCCAAAGATTGAAGCCCAGATCTCGGGAGCAGGCTAAAACCGGGGTGTCATCCAGGGTGGAGATGCAGCAGGAAATGCATCAGGTCCCTTCTGTAGGCTGCCTGTAAGAAGGCTGATGGTCCATCTAACAAGGAGAAGTAGGAGAAAATGCTGGGAGCAAAAGATTATTTGTCTATAGTAAAAAGTGTTTAGTAGCCGCCCTTTCTTTCTTAATTTCCAGGAAAGCTAAATTTCTCCTGGGGTTGGTATTAAAGGGTGTGGACTAAGAAGTCAGGGTAGGCAAGAGGCCTATACCTCTAGTCAAGATAAGAATGCAATTTAAGCTCTTAGAAATCTTTTAACTGTGCTGCCTTTCTTTAAAAAGAGTTGGTTCCTTAATAAGCAAAGACCTTGAGCCTTCCCCCCACTTTCCCCACTCTTATGGGGGAGGGGTAGAAGGGGTCAGAGGGAGTGTTAGAAGTATCTCAGCACTGCCAACCCAGCTTACCGGCCCCTGAGGTGTTGGGATTGTCCTGGGATAAAAGGGGAAACAGGGCCAGACCCCAATTCCCTACCGGGGACCAATTCAGCCCCTGTGGTGTGACGCAGTTTCTCCAGTGTTCCTCCTGCTCGAACTCAGGACAGACTGAGGTCTCCTCGGACAGTTTCCAGGACACCTCAGGCCTAAGTCTGGGAGAGATTTGTATTAAAAGGCACTTCTGCTCCAAGTGGTTTTTGAGGAGGCAGAAATTGCCCTGAGAAGAAAAGAGCTGAGAGTCTCAGGTTAGCGGTAAAGGGAAACCAATAAAACAGCTGTTAGCAGCAGTGGCAGAAACCTTGAGGTTTGGACCCCGGAAAAAGTTGAGATGGTGGGTGGGTCCTAGGTTTCATTAGGTTCAGTTTTTCAGCTTTAAAAGAAACAAGTGTGCTGGGTGTGTTTTGGCTCACCGCTTTTGGCTGAGGGCACAAGTGTTAATCAGTCCCAGGATTAGAAAGAAAAAAAGCATTTTAAAGGATGGACTTGTCTGGAGAGATATTGGAATTCAGCTAATCTATTCAGAATTCAGGTGTTGAGATTAAGGCATTTTTCTCAAGGCAGGTGCATTGAGACAGCTTAAAATCTCCAGGGATGGGGGAGGGAAGCCAATTCATTGCAAAACCCGAAGACTTTCCCATTCTATAAAGTAACCTTCATAGACGTCTCTAGAAGGTGTCACAAAGGGCCTCCTAGAAGGCCGTTTGCCAAAGAAAAACCAGGATTTCGTCCCTACAACGTCTTGTAGGTGATTAATTTCCCCAAGACTCCCAGAGTCTGCCAGCAAGCTCAAATTAGCTCGAGACTTTGAGTCTGCCCTCCTGTTATAGAAGGTGGGCTTGCCTCAGTGGAAACCTCCTTAGAGGGCCACCATCATTGAGGGCAAGGTAGCGAAGGAGAAGTGTGCTAGGAGTGGGTGTGGTGTCCATTTCAATAGCTCCTCACTTAACTCTAGACAGTATGCATTATATATATATATGTAGCCCCCGGGGTCCCTGAGCTGTAGTGTCTCAAGGAATGGGGAGGGAAAAACAGGGCAAGTCTAGAGAGCTTGAGAAAAGCACTGACAGGAAAGACAGACTTTTTCCTAAAGATGTTGAATTTTAACCAGTTTCCCCATTAACTCATTTCTTGCTGCAGTCAAGGAATGAGGGGAGAAAGAAAAAGTCATCTTCTAAAGAGTTTAATTTGCCTTGACCTGGAATTTTCCCCACAATTCCGGTCTTTTTGAAAACTGCAACCTCCAGGATTGGAGCCTAGAAAAGAACCTTTTTAATTGTTGGAGGGAAAGAAGCCAATCCAGAAAATAGAACAGAGGTGCTAAGAGCAAAAGGTTTTAGGACTGAGAAAATTAGGAGATGGTTCCCCCTGTAGGGTTAGGTAAAAGGGAAGAGACAGACCTATCCTGGTTTACCTGTTATCTCTCCACAAGCAACTGAGAAAAGGTTTTAAGTAGTGCCCAGTAAGAAAACCCAGAGCAGTTTAAAATCCCTGTTTTGTAGCCAGCCCATGCAAAAGCTTAATTTGAGGCTTCTATGTTAAAAGGCTTGGCCAGGGAGGGCTTCCTAACACAGGATGACCAAATCAGGGAAACTGAGTCCCATTTAAATGAGGGCTGAGCACGCTTCCCAGGGCTGGAAGCTGGGCTTTAGGCCAGGTAGTTCAGATTGCAGCAAAGTTCTTGTTTGAAAGTTTAAACCTTGCCGGATTTGAGGAGATTGAGTGAGTCCCCAATCTCCCCTGTGTCAGACCCAAAAGGGGCAGGATAAGAGTATTTAAACGGCAGGTTGCCAAGCCACATGGGGAGAGGTCTGAAACAGGCCTCAGTTTTCCCCCCTCCATGGAAGAGGGGGAGGAAAGGGCCAGAGCGGGGTGGGGAAGAAAAGATGCCATCTTCCGCCGGTGCATCCTGAATGGCGGGGCCCTCTGGAGACTCCGCCAGGAACTTGAGGGTAGTCACCCTGCCCCCAAATCTTCGGAAGACCTAAGGGAGGACGCCACCCCTGTCCAGGGGTAGCAGCCGGGGCAGAGCATTTCTAACTTCACCCCAAGTCAGGGACCTTTCTCCTCGTGGCTGGAGCCTGACCATTAGAAACTCCATTGCATTTAACAGTGCAGTGGGAGAAGGGCTCAAACACAGCTCCTCTTATGTTTCTCCGGTTATCTCCCCAGCACAGATCAAAGAGAGCACTGGCCTGGGACCCCAGAGAAGGGTGGGGTCCCCAGAATGGCCATGTGCCTTGGTCTGGGGGGGGGGTTAAAGAGACTCTTGTGTCTTGGAGTCCCAGCCTGAGAGCAGGCTTTCTAGTGATGAAAAAAAAAAGATTAGAAATGCATTGAGATGCAAAGGAAGGGCCTTTGTCTCTTGAAAGGATTTGGACAGAGGGAGTTTCCTCAAAGGAAGAATCTGCTCCAGGAAAGATTTTAGAGGCAGGGGAGTGTCTAGATTGTGGACAGGTAAAAACTTTTAGTTTTCCAAATCCTTGCAGCCTCTCTCATATCTCTTAGAGACAGAGAGCAGACAAAAGAAGCCTTTTGTCAAACCTCAGCAATTCCTCAAGAATTGTGCCAGAGCTTAGAGCTCCCACCTAGGACCCAAGCCTGACCCGAGGGCGTTGGTCATACACTGCAAGATTAGGAAAGAAAAAAATCTTTTACCTTATTCAGAGTTCCAGATTGCCTGGTAAGAATAGAGGCCTTTTTCATCTGAAAGTCAAATAGGGTGAGACAGAACGCAGATATTCTCCCCACTACCTTTAGAGAGAGAGACAAAAGAAAGAACGCAGATTCTTCCCAGAAGAATACTGCCTGAACAGCTCAAAACCCAGATTGGTTCTGAGTGCCCCAAAAGGTTGGGAGTTCGTTGGCCTTATTGCCAAATTATCTAGCTTCCGGTTTTCGTTTCGTCAGGGAACCAAATGTTGAGGTGTAGACCACATGTTGAGGTCTACATTTGGGTACCTAAATGAAATTATGATGCGGGAAAGATTCCAATCTTTGATTCCCAACTAGCTAATGTAAATTACCCTCTGACTCACAAATCCTGGTCACTTTGAATTCCAATAGAGATCGGATTCTCCAGCCACACGGATCTGAACCAACTTTCAGGGCTATACCTCAAAGCCCTCAAGCTAAGTCTCTGACTTAAGGGACCACACTGGGAACCCTTTGCTCAGAGATTCCAAATCATGGCAGCCATGTGAGGACCCTCTGTCAGTGCCCTCTCCTTCATTTCACCTTCACCTATCTCCTATTTCTAAACTTAGTAATAAACCTTCTTTTATTAATCTAGCTTCTGGGCCAATAAATGCTTTTATTGGGAATTCAGCTAGCTACTAGACTTCATATACCCGTATCCTTGTGCCGAATCTAAGGGGGTTGCAGGGAGCTCTGTTTGACTCCCTGTACCCCAAACCTGCCACTAGACCTTAACTAAACCCTAATTTCATTTAGGTACCCCGAATGTAGACCTTAACATGTGGTCTACACCTCAACATTTGGTTCCTGACCTCAACAATTAGGGGTTTAGTTAAGGTCTAGTGGCTAGAGTTTGATACAGGGAGTCAAACAAGCTCCCTGCAACCTTTAGATCTGCACAAGGATACCAGAGTATATGAAGTCTAGTAGCGGCAGGGAATTCCAATAAAGCATTCTATTGGCCCGAGAAGCTAGATTAATAAAAGAGGTTTATTACTAAGTTTAGAAATAGGAGATAGGTGAAGGTAGAGATAAGGCAGGGCACTGGAAGAGGGTCCTACATGAGCTGCCATGTTGGAATCTCTGCAAAAAGAATTACAGTAGATCCTTTTAAGAATCAGAGACTTAGTCGAGGCAAGGTTTGGGGTATACCCTAAATGTTCACTAGATTCGGTGGGTCTGAGACAGTCACGGATCTTCTATTGGAATTCAAAGTGACAGATTTGTGAGTCAGAGGGTAATTTACATTAGCTAGGGGGGGTTGGGAATCAAAGATTGGAATCTTTCCCGCATCAAAACTATTAAGGATAATAGCTTGAAATAATTTCTAAATATTGCCAACAAAGTCCGGCAAGATAAGGTGGAAAGAAAAATTCCTTTAAAATAATTGCAACTAATATAAAATACTTGGAAGTCCATCTGTAAAGACAAATCCACGAACTATATGAACACAATTACAAAACCTTTTTCACACAAATAAAAATCTGAACAAGTGAATAAATATTAATTGCTTACGGGTAAGACTAGAGTAATATAGTAAAAATGACAATTCTGTCTAAATTAATTTATTCATTCAATGCCATCCCAATCAAACTACAAAAGTGTTATATTATAGAGCTGGAAAAAATAATAAGAAATTCATCTCAGTATAAAAAGTCAAGAATATCAAGGGAATCAATGAAAAAAAAACTTTAAAGGAAAATGATCTAACAGTACCAGATTTTAAATTATCTTGAAAAGTGGTCACCATCAAAAACAATCTAATACTAGATTTCACTCAAGGGGAGATTTCCCAAAGTCTCTAATGTAGCAAGCTGCAAACAAAGACATGATGAAGAATGCCAGCGCCTTTTATGTTGGCTTCTTTTCCTTCAGCCATCGTAAGTGGGCTTGGGATTCCATCTTCTCTCTTGAAGACAGAAATAACTGAAGTAACTGGAGAGATAAAAGGGCTTAAACAAACTCAAAGAAAGCTAATGCAGACTAAAGAGATCAAAGTTTTCTTTCAAACTCACCAATTCCATCTTACCACTCATATAGGCATGGATCATTGATTTTCATCAATAAGGAGAAAGTCTCATACCAAGGAGCTTTGGGACTGTGATTACACATACATTTCAATGGAACTGCTAGAGTAAGCATAGAATTCTAGATCACCTCCTTCCCCTTCCCTTACCTCCAGCAGGAAGAAGAAAAAGAGGAAAGAGGCTTTTGACTTTGGCCAGATCTTTTCCAACCAATCTTTCACAAGAGGAAGAACTTTCAGCTTTCCATCTGACTCAAACAGTATTCCTGTATCATCTCTTGGGAGCTAAAGACAGATTATAATTATGGCTCTATAATAAATCCAGTAAAAAAATGTACACCACGAATGCCTAAGGGAAATTTCTAAATGCCTAAGGGATATATGAAAGAAAGGGATTTCCATCAACCAGAAACTACGAGTTACCCTTCTTCCATATGCACTCTCTAAACTTGAGCCCATTTTCTCTTATATTCACTTTCTAAATAATTTCTAAAATGATTTCTAAATAATCAGGACAGGAATAGAAGGAGGAAGGGAAGAAAGGTTAAGCTAGTAATATTGGAGAATTCACTCCTAACCTTATAGAAGTACCACTAGAACACATTGATGGTGAAGATGGTGCTAACTCATCAGAGAGAGGACTAGGAATAAGAATCTTCAAAGTTTATTTGGACTCCATACTGGACTGGTCTGGGATAAAATTGGGCCTCTTACATTTGTGAAGATTCTCCTCCAGAAATCTATTATTCTATTCACTAACAATATTAGAAAAAAAATGATAAATTTTCTCTTTATTTTAAACTGAAATTGTATAGTAGTCAGTTTTTATGGTATGTTTCCCTAAGACAGGCTAATTTTTAGATAACTTTTGCAGTCTTTTGTATTTGTTGGGGTTTTTTTTTATGTTGGAAGTAGTGATACATGTTCTATCACTGAATTCTCAGCTAATATAATACATTCTTAAAAGCAGTTTGGCCAGAAATTACTATGATATTTCATAAGTATTCATATTGATATTTTCTTTAACTTTAAGCAGACATAAAATTCTTGACTTATTTCTGATATGGCTCCAGAACTTCTCTGAGATATTTCTGGATTATAAATCAATAGGATACTGCTTTCCTGTTCTTGAAATCACCAAACTATTGAGGACTTGGTTGATTTTGTTTTCAACTGAGCCTGCTTGTACTGGTATTGCATTAGTTTGGAATTCCAGTAGACTGTCCTCCAAGAATCAGGGATTCATTGGGAGGAATTTCAGATGCCTTTTGAGACTTAGAAGAAATTTAATTTTCCTGAACTTTTAATGGAAATACTTATAGTATAGGGGCCCCTGGAAATTCGGTATGCCCTGAGTATAAAAGAACACTCAGAAAATTTTGTCCAAAACTCAATTATGATGGCCCCTTCGCTGAGGAGAGAAGTTTTGTTGTTGTTGTTGTTTTTAAATCCTGGACAATATGGTTTCTCATCTAAGGATGAGAAGCTGACTTAAAGCCAACAAAAGTTCCCTATTGTCTAGAGGCAGAGCATCACATGCTCAGACAATTCTGTAACAGAACAGGCTTTTCTTATAAGGAGAAGGGTTCATTTTCTTTTTCTTTGTCCTCCTTTGTTGTTTTTGGATTGGAGACCTTTATGAAAGCAACAAAATAGGCAGTGGACAATTAAGATTTTGTAAAAATGATGCTTGTTAAATTGTGCTATTTGGAAATATGTCAGAATATGAATTACTGGGTTTATTTATAGTTGCATGAACATACTTTAATACAAGATACTGGGGAAAGTATTCAAAAGAGAAATGAAAAATCTCCCTAAGTCACTACTAAGACTATTCTTAAAAACAACAAAAATCAGAATACTTAGTTTCATAATGTTTCCTCTTAAGAAGAATCTATGTTAATTGTCACTGAATATAAGATTTGCACACATATAGAGAAATTTGTATGGTAACATAAAGCAAATAATTGCATTTCCTCCTGGGGAAAAAGACTATCTTTATTTATAATTTATGAATGTTGTTTTATTACATTTACCAATTAGTGCAAGATGATAATAAAGAGAACACTGAGGGGCAGCCAGTTGGCACAGTGGATAAAGCACCAGCCCTGAAGTCAGGATGACCTGAGTTCAAATTTGGCCTCAGACATTAAACACTTCCTAGCTGTGTGACCCTGGACAAGTCACTTAACCCCAATTGCCTCAGAAAAATAAAATAAAATAAAATTCATGAGAATACTGGCAAAAAAAGTGAATGCCTCTTCAATTAGACTTTATTTCTTGTATTCTATGACTGTATAGTTTGCAATTAATAAAATGATTTTCCACACAGTATTTATATGACTATCCCAGTAATGGAGACTTTAATGGAGACAATACCTTTACCTCTTTGGGCCTCAGTTTCTCAAATGAAGGATTTGGAGTACATCATCTGCAACATTACTGTAGCTTTAATGGGAATTTAAAAAATATCTATTAGTTGGTTGTTTTTCATTGTGTGCTTAAGTGCCCTCTACTGTTCAGAATGAGAATAACTTTAAATGGAGGTAAATCTATTGAGCAATATCAAAGTTCTACATAAAAATGCACGTATTTTGCTTTCTTTAATATTCCTTGCAGTAACAATGAGATAATTGTTTCTTTTTCAAAATGCTTTTAACATTTTTTTCATAGTTAACAAAATTCTAATGCAATGTCTCAAAAAATCCAGCATCTCATTTATTTCTTGAAAGCAAAATGAAGTACAATTATTTCCAGAAACAAAATAATATGCTATTTAGTATTTATTTTTACTGGTGATGAATCATTTGAAATTATTGCTCTGTTTTCAAAGGGTCTCTGATGTCATTGATATGAATACTCTTTTAATGTTGCAATATACCACAGATCTAATTCTTTTCACCCTGTGACTTTTGGAAAAAGTGTTTTTTGTTGTTATCTTTTGTCTTATGTCACCTATTCTTATGTGATTCTTGTCTATGTAAGTACCACAAAGCATAATCCAAAATATTAGGGTCCTTTCTAGAGATCCAAACATATGTCAAATGAGGACACAAGTTGTTAATTTGTTGTCTAACCTTCATTCTTGCTAGGGATATAACTAGGAATTTCTAGTTAGTTTCCTGTGGCAAATTTACTTCAGCAGGTGGTTTAAGGCATAATAGCTCCTTTGCTGGAGATAAAGGTCATCGGAGTTAAGGAGATTGTAGAATGCAGAAACCAGGGTGTTGAGAATAGGCAAACGTTGAGATAGTAAAGATGATAATATGAAAGGTTCCAGCCAAAACCAAGTCCTTCATAAAGACTCTCTAGGAAAATGATTTAGACTTCCACAAGGCACCAAGATTAAGCATTAAAGAATAAAAATTCCAAATAACCCCTCCATTCTATCCAGGACCCTACCAGAAGCCAAGATGATTCCTGGTTGGATCCTGCCAGCAGGGCCCTAAACTGAGGAAGAAATCAAAACCTTTGGGTTTCCCAGAATCTCAGTTTTCAACTTTGGGTTCCACTCCTGACTCTAGACATTCTCTACCATGACCCCCACCTTCTCTCATTCCCCTATACTTTTTAAGTTTTCTTTTATGTATTGTCTTAGCTTATTGGAATGTAAGCCTTTTGGGGACCTTGTTCTTTTTTTTCTCTATTTGCATTCTCTGCACTTAAAATAGGACTGTATTCATAGTACACACTTTTTTTTTTAAGAGTGAAAATGCTATGTTGTGAACCACACTCAGTTCCCACAAGCCTCTCTCTGGGTGTGGATGGCTCTCTTCATCACAAGATCATTGGAACTGGTCTGGACCATCTCATTGTTGAAGAGAGCCACATTCTCTCTTCAGAGGATCATCAGAATTGATCATCATCTTGTTGCTGTGTACAATGATTTCCTGGTTCTGCTCATTTCACCCAGCATCAGTTCATGAAATTCTCTCCAAGCCTCTCTGAAATTATCCTGCTGATAATTTCTTATAGAAAAATAATATTCTATAACATTCATATTCCATAACTTATTCAGCCACTCTCCAAATGATGGGCATCCATTCAGTTTCCAGTTTCTTGCTATTACAAAAAGGGCTGCCACAAACATTTTTGCAAATGTGGGTCACTTTCCCTTCTTTAAGATCTCTTTGGGATATAAGCCCAGTAGTAGCACTGCTGGATCAAAGGGTATGCACAGTTTAATAACCCTTTGGGCATAGTTCCAAATTGCTCTGCAGAGTGGTTGGATCCATTTGCAATTCCACCAACAATATATTAGTTCTCAGTTTTCCCACATCCTCTCCAACATTCATCATTATCTCTTCCTATCACCTTAGCCAATCTGAGAGATATGTAGTAATATCTCAGAGTTGTCTTAATTTGCATTTCTGTGATCAATAGTGACTTAGAGCACCTTTTCATATGACTAGAAACGGTTTCAATTTCTTCATCTGAAAATTCTCTGTTCTTATCCTTTGACCATTTATCAATTGGAGAATAGCTTGAATTCTTATAAATTTGAGTCAGTTCTCTATATATTTTAGAAATGAGGCCTTTATCAGAATCTTTGAATGTAAAAATGTTTTCCCATTTTATTGCTTCCCTTCTAGTCTTGTCTGCATTAGTTTTGTTTGTTTAAAAAATGTTTTAACTTAATATAATCAAAATTATCTATTCTGTGATCAATAATGATCTCTAGCTCTTCTTTGGTCACAAATTCCTTCCTCCTCCACAGATCTGAGAGGCAAACTATCCTATGTTCTTCTAATTTGCTTATAATAGCATTCTTCATGTCTACATCATAAACTATTTTGGTCTTATCTTGGTCTACAGTGTTGAGTGTGGGTCAAAGCCTATTTTCTGCCACACTAGTTTTCAATTTTCCCCAGCAATTTTTGTCAAATAATGAGTTTTTATCCCCAAAGCTGGGGTCTTTGGGTTTGTCAAACACTAAATTACTATAGTCATTGACTATTTTGTCCTGTGAGCCTAACCTATTCCACTCATCAACTACTCTTTTTCTTAGCCAGTACCAAGTCGTTTTGATGACCTCTGCTTTATAATATAGTTTTAAATCTGGCACAGCTAGATAGATCATCTTCATTTGCCTTTTTCATTAATTCCCTTGAAATTCTTGACTTTTTCTTCTTCCAGATGAACTGTTATTTTTCTAGATCTATATAGTTTATTGGGAGTTCGATTTGGTATGGCACTAAATAAGTAGAATAATTTAGATAGTATAGTCATTTTTATTATATTCACTTAGCCTACTCATGAGCACTTGATATTTTTCCAACTGATTAGATCTGACTTTGTGTGGAAAATGTTTTATAATTGTGTTCATATAGTTTCTGACTTTACCCTGGCAGGAAGACTCCCAAATATCTTATATTGTTGACTGATATTTTAACTGGAATTTCTCTTTTTTAAGAGAAATCTCTTGCTGCTAGACTTTGTTGGTAATATAAAAAAATGGTGATGATTTCTATGGATTGATTGATTTTGTACCTTGCAACTTTACTAAAGTTGTGGATTTTTTCTAGTAGTTTTTTAGTTGACTCTCAAGGATTCTTTAAGTATACTAACATATCATTTGCAAAGAGTGATAATTTGGTTTCCTTATTACCTACTATATAATTCCTTTAATTTCTTAGTCATCTCTTACTGCCAAAGCTAACATTTCTAATACAATGTCAAATGGTGATAGTAGGCAGCCTTGTTTCACCCCTGATCTTACTGGGTATAGTTCTAGTTTGTCCCCATCATTACATATGATGATTGCTGATGGTTTTAAATAGATGCTACTGATCATTTTAAGGAAAAGTCCATTTATTTCTATACTCTCTAGTGTTTTTAATAGGAATGGTGTTAGATTTTATCAAATGCTTTTTCTGCATCTATTGAGATAATCATATGATTTTTGTTTGGTTATTGATATAGTCAATTATACTAATAGTTTTCCTAATATTGAACCAGCCCTACATTCCTGGTATAAATCTTACTTGGTCATAGTGTATTATCTTGGGGATGATTTTCTATAATCTCTTTGCTAATATTTTATTTAAGATTTTTGCTTCAATATTTGTTAAGGAAATTGATCTATAATTTTTTTTCTCTCTTTTCAACCTACCTGGTTTAGGTTTCAGTACCATGTCTATGTCATAAAAGGAATTTGCTAGAAATCCTTCTTTCCCTTTTTTTTCAAATAGTTTGCATAGTATTGGAGTTAGTTGTTCTTTACATGTTTGGTACAATTCACATGTAAATCCATCTGGCCCTGAAGATTTTTTCTCAGGGAGTTGATTAATAACTTGTTTTATTTCTTTTTCTAAAATGGGACTATTGAAGTAATTTATTTCTTCTTCTGTTAATCTGGACAATCTATATTTTTGTATATTCCTCCATTTCACTTAGATTATCAAATTTATTGAAATGAAGTTGGGCAAAATAACTCCTAATTATTGCTCTAATTTCCTCTTCAGTGATGGAAAGTTCTCTCTTTTTATTTTTGAGACTAACAATTTGATTTTCCTCTTTCCTTTTTCTAATCAGATTAACTAAAGGTTTGTATATTTTGTTGGTTTTTTCATAAAACCAACTCTTAGTTTTATTTACTAATTCAATAGTTTTTTTTTACTTTCAATTTTATTTATCTCGCCTTTAATTTTTAGAATTTCATATCTGGTATTTGTTTTTTGTTTTTTGTTTTTAATTTGTTCTTTTTCTAGCTTTTTTAGTTGTAAGTCCAATTCACTGATCTTTTTTTCTATTTTATGTAAGTAAGCATCTAGAGATAAAATTTCCCCTAATTACTGTTTTGGCTGCATCCCACAAATTTTGATATGTTGTCTCATTATTGTCATTCTCTTGGGTTGTGACTATGATTTGCTGTTTCACCTGTTCATTCTTTAGGATTTACATTATTTAGTTTCCAATTAATTTTTGTTCTATTTTCTCCTGGCTTTTTATTGAATGTAACTTTTATTGCATCATGATCTGGAAAAAATGGATTTTCTCTTTCTGCCTTTCTACATTTGATTTTGAAGTCTTTATGCCCTAACATGGACAGTTTTTATATCGGTTCTAAGAACCACCAAGAAAAAGTGTACTCCTTTCTGTCTCCATTCAATTTTCTCCAAAGAAAATATCTAACTTTTCTAAAATTCTATTTACCTTCTTAACTTTTCTTATTTATTTTATGGCTCAATTTATCTAGTTCTGAGAGAGCAAGGTTGAGATTCCCCACAAATTATAGTTTTGCTATTTCTTCTTGTAGCTCTCTTAACTTCTTTAGGAATTTAGATGATATACCAATTGGTGCATATATATTTAGTATTGATATTATTCATTAACTATGATACCTTTAGCAAGATATAGTTTCATTCCTTATCTCTTTTAATTATATCTATTTTTGCTTTTGCTTGATCTGAGATCAGGATGGCTGCCCCTGTTTTTTTACTTCATCCAAAACATAATAGATTCTGCTCCTGCCTTTTACTTTTACTCTCTATGTATCACTCTGCTTTAAATGTGTTTCTTGTAAATAACATATTGTAGGATTCTGACTTTTAATCCAGTCTGCTATCAGTTTATGTTTTATGGAAGAGTTTATCCCATTCACATTCACAGTTAAAATAACCTAATTCTATATTTCCCACCATCTTATTTTCCCCAAATTATGATTTTTCTCTTTCCTTTCCCCCCTTTCCCTCCTCCCTAGTATTTTGCTTTTGACCATAACTTCCCTCAAGCAGCCCTCCGCCTTTATAGCTCTTCCCCCTTTCTTATACCTTTCCCCTCCTACTTTTGTTTTACCTTTTATCTTCCCCCTTTCCTTTCTCCTTTCCCCTTTCCCCTTCTACTGCCCTAGAAGGTGAGACAAGTTTCCCTGTGAAACCAAATATATCTAATATTCTCTCTTTGAGCCAAATCTGATGAGTAAAATTCCCACAATGTTTATCCCCCTTCCTTCCTTCCCCCTCAAT
Organism: Sarcophilus harrisii; assembly: GCF_902635505.1. NCBI lineage: Eukaryota > Metazoa > Chordata > Mammalia > Dasyuromorphia > Dasyuridae > Sarcophilus > Sarcophilus harrisii. The sequence goes on from NC_045428.1 coordinate 240,510,099, forward strand.
TATAATAGGTCTTTTTTGCCTCTTCATGAGATGTAATTTTCCTCATTTTACCTCCATTTTCCTCTTTTTATGGTATAATCCCCTTTTCACTTCTAGTTTCTTTTTTATATTATCACAGCAAAATCAAATTATACCTGCACACACACACACACTCTCTCTCTCTCTCTCTGTATATATATACATATACACACCCATAACAGAGATACAGTTCTCAAGAATTCTTTCCTTTTTACCTTTTTATGATTCTCTTGAATTGTATATTTGGAGATTAAATTTGTTGTTCAACTCTGATTTTCATCAGAAATAAATGAAATTCACCTGTATCATTGAATATCCATCTTCTTCCCTGAAAGATAATGTTCAATTTAGTGGGATAGTTTATTCTTGGCTGCATTCCAAGTTCCTTTGCCTTTTAGAATATCAGATTCCAGGCCTTTTGATCTTTTAAGGTGGAAGTTGTAAGGTCCTTTGTGATCCTGATTATGGCTCCCCAGTATTTGAATTGTTTCTTTCTGGCTGCTTGCAATATTTTTTCCTTGGTCTGATAGTTCTGAAATTTAGCTACTATATTCCTTGGAGTTTTCATTTTGCAGTCTCAGGAGGGGTTTGGTGAATTCTTTCAATCAGAATCCTTCTGATTCTAGGACAGTGGGACAGTTTTCCTTGATGAGTTCCTGAAAGGTAATGTCTAAATTCTTTTTTTCATCATGGTTTTCAGAAAGTCCAATGATCCTTAGATTGTCTCTCCTAGATCTATTTTCCAGGTCAATTGTTTTTTCAAGGAGGTATTTTACATTTTCTTCTATTTTTTTCTTTTTTGGTTTTGCTTGATTTTTTAAAAAAATTTAAATTTTTTTTGCTTGATTGATCATTTATTTCCATTTGTTCAGCTCTAATTTTTAGTGAATTATTTTCTTCAGCTACCTTTTTTTAGTTCTTTTTGTTTTTGGCCAATTGAATTTTAAAGGAGTTGTTTTGTTTTATGAATTATTTTTCCATTTCACAAATTCTGTTTTTTAAGAAGTTATTTTCGTTTTCCATTTCACAAATTCTGCTTTTCAAGGGGTTGCTTTCTTTTTCTTTTTTCATTTTGTGAAATCCATTTTGTAAGGAGTTTATGCTTTTTCCATTTTACTAAATCTATTTTGTAAACAGTTTTCATCAGATAATTTCTGTTTCCTTTTCCAAACCCTCTTGCAAAGTTCTCAGTTCCTTTCTCCATTTTTCTTCTCGCTCTCTTTTGAATTCTTCCAAGAGAGCTGTGTGACATGGAGACCATCAACCTTTGGAGCTTTATGTGGAAATAATCTCCTTTTAGTGTCCTTAGGGTTTGGAATCTGTTCTTCTCTTTCTCCATAAAAAACTGTGTATGTTAGAGTTCTTTTTGCTTTTTTGCTCACTTTTTTGTTTTTATTTTATTTTGAAAAAAATTTCTTTACATTATGCCTTGCACTCACTTCTGCTCCAACTTTATCCCTCCCTCCTCTACCCTCTCCCCAAGATGGCAAGCAGTCCTATACATGTTGAATATGTCACAGTATATCCTAGATACATTATATATGTGTGCAGAACCGAACAGTTCTCTTGTTGCACAGGAAGAATTGGATTCAGAAGGTAAAAATAGCCCAGGAAGAAAAACAAAAATGCAAACAGTTTACATTCATTTGCCAGTGTTCTTTCTTTGGGTGTAGCTGCTTCTGTCCATTGCTGATCAATTGAAACTGAGTTAGACCTTCTCTTTGTCGAAGAAATCCACTTCTGTCAGAATATATCCTCATACAGTATCGTTGTTGAAGTATATAATAATCTGGTTCTGCTCATTTCACTAATTTGCTCAATTTTTTAAAGAAAAAGTTGAGGTTTGCTTTTAGGACAAAGGGGAGATTATCCAAGCTTTACATCAGGGTTGACTACTGATATAAATCCCTCCCAGTAGATTCTTTGGCTCACAGAGCCCACACTGTCCTGGGACTGTGCGCTGCTTGCGCTTGACCCACCTTCATCTGTGCCCACTTGAAGCAGACCTTTTCTGGAGATCTTTGAATTTACATTTCCCAATATTTGTGGGTTCTGTCCCTTCAAAACCAGTTCAGAAGCTGAATTTGCTGTTAGTTCAAGGGTCATGGGGAGAGCTCAGAAAAAGAAGAGTCTCCTCTCCACCATCTTGGCTCCACCCCCCAAAGTATTTTTTTCAAAATGATTGTATATTTGTTGATCAAGGATGGCATGACCTATTGGCATCAGGACAGAAGGAAAGTATAGCAGTTCCCCAGAGATCCATAAGTTTCCAATATGAGTTCTAGGCCTAAAGAAGGAAACAAAGTCTAGTTCCAGACAATTTTCTAACCAGAGGCTTTAATAAGAGAGTCATAATAAAGACCCAGAGACCTCATCTAGAGCAGAGCAGTGACTGTAGCAAGAATAAGGCTTAGCTCTGCTACAGGGGAGTGCTACTCTGGCACTGCACTGGAAGATAGCAAGTGAATCTAACTACCCAATCCAATACATAAAAGATCTTGGACATGGCAAAGAGCTAAAATGCAGATTTAAGGCCCCAAATGAGAAAACAGAAGAAAACTCCCAATATAAGGAAGAAACACTCTAGTTTAAGAAACTGTCAATGTAACTACTCAAGAGAAGAAAACACTAGAATAATTAAAAGTAGATTCCCAGAAACAATAACAACAACAATAGATTATTCATGAGATAAATAAAGGAAGTAGGACATCTGAAAAGAATAAACAGATTAGAAGAGATAGTCCAAAACCTTGCCCAAGAAAAGAACCTAAAAAATTGAATTGAACAGAATTCAATGAGGAAATGAGGCAATAAATTAGAATAAAATCAAAAGACTGAGAAATTAGAACATATGAAGCCTCTGCTAACAAAAACAAGTCACCTGGAAAACAAGAAAAAATAATTTAACAATCATTGAACAGGGCACAGTGATGCAGCTCCTACAATTGAGGAGGCTGATCAATTGAGTTTGGGAATTTCAAGCTTCAGTAAGCTAAAGTCATTTGGGTGTCCCACACTGATGTGATAAGCCCCTAAAGCTAATGGGCTGCCTAAGAAGAGGTGAACTGACTCAGATTAAATATTGTAGCAGGTCAAGCTTTCTATGACAATCAGCAGCAGGCTTGGGCTTGTACTTCCAGGTCAATGGGTGAGATAGGGATATCTAGTTTTTAAAAATCAAAAACAACAAACATTGATATTTCTCAAAATGATTCCCAAACAAAAACCTTGGACACCACATTTTAAGAAATGAACTGCACAGAGCTAATTTAAACCAGTGAACAAAATAAAGATAAAATACATAAACCAAACCCTAAAAGAAAATCCAAATTTGCTACATCCAGAAATGTCATAAAATCTACAGCTTCTTGGTTAAAAATATATATTGCAAGAACCAGAACATTGTACACAGCAACAGCAATATTGTACAATGATCAACTGTGAATTATAGCCATTCTCAGTAATAACATAACCCAAGACAATTCTGAAGGGCTTATGATAAAAATGCTATGCATCTCCAGAGAATGGATTGATGGAGTCTGGGTAGTTTGATGCACACTATTTTTTTTTTTTTTAACTTTATTTGTGTGGGGGAGGAAGGGATGGTCTCTTTTCTTTTACAACATGACTAATGTGGAAATGTTTTGCATGACTGCATATCTAAAACCTATGTCAAATTGCTTGCCTTCTTAAGGGAGGAAGGGGAAGGAGAAAGAATTTGGAACTAAATAAAAAAAAAAAAACAAATGCAAAAATTGTTTTTACATGTTGGTGGAAAAATTTTAATAAAAAAAGATATCAATATATACAAAATAATACCATTATACAGTTAATAACATGAGATTATGTAACAGCTGCTATATATGAGAGAAATGTATGTTATCTATTAAAAAGAAAACCAAAACTATTTACAAACAAGTTTCTCTAACAGGGTTTCCAGGGGGCATTTGAACAAAGGTGGAGAAAATCATGCAACTATTTTGATGTAGTCTAAAAAATCATGTTACCCAACCTCAACGGGGCAATCACTATTGCTAGGCAATCCTCTATACCTTCTTTATCAACTTACTATTCCCCTCTCCACAGAGGCTCTTTGGAAACTTTTCATCTCTTCTCAATTCTCATGACAGCCTCTCCCTGTGAGAACTTTTGTCTCGTATTTTTAAAAAGGGCTATTTTGCCATGAATTTCCCCCTTTTTTTCCCCCCATCTTTTATCACTCATTTATTCTGCTATCTCCTCCTCTTTCACACCTACCTTACATGAAGTGGTCTTCTCAAACTAACTTCTACCTGCACCTACCAGGATCCTATTCCATTCTGTCTCTTCTGACAGATTGCATCCCCACCCTAACAATTGTTTTCAACCTATCTCTTGCTTACGAACTCCTTCCTTACCACCTACAAATATGCCCACATTTCTCCTAATCCTCAAAAAAACCTTATTTTTATCCTTTTATCACCATTAACACTTCATAGTGTTTGATATTTTCTTCCATTTAATTCTAGTTCTAGTTTTGTTTTTGTTTTCAGACTTTGTGCCAAAATCAATCTCAGTTCCATTCTACATCCACATTTGGTTGTCAGGCCTTGTTTGGGCCTGACATTGTTTTCCTAGATTCCTCTTCCTTTGGTGTGTCTATGTTCAAAACTGGCAAATTTCGTGATCTGGTCAAAAGTTATTTGTCCCTGATTCCCTAGGTGGTCTCCATTCTGCCTGGGTCTTCTCTGATCAAGGTAATCATTGCTCTTTAATTTCTCTAGGAATTCCTAGATCAAGGTACTGCATGGTCTTTTTCTAAAAGGTTTTTTAAATTATTATTTTTTGTCTTCACTTTGCACTTAATCTTTATCCCTGTCTTCTTTCAGACAGACATTCCTTATAATAAAGAATTGGGTTTTTTTAATTGCTAGCCTTTATAGATTATTTTCAGGTTGGCAAAGTTAGCTAATTTGAACTTTACAACAGCCCTATGAGATAGGGGCTATTATCATCACCATTTTCCAGATGAGGAAACTGAGGCACATAGAAATTAAATGGCTTGCCCAGGGTCACACAGCTAGTGTTAAAAGGTAGGATTTGAACTCAGATTTTCCTGACTGCCAGTCTTGTGCTCCATTCAATATGCACCCAACTTTCCTACAAAAGGAAAAAAATGCAGCAAAACCAATTAAAATATCATGATTGCATGCAAAATAGCATGATAGAAATGTTCCTACCCTATATTGCTTCAATCTCTTCAAAGGAGTAAGAAGATTATTCTCCTATCTCTTTTGGGGGGCAAATTTGTTCTTCATAATTCCACATTTTTTTTTTTTAAATTTGTGATTTCTCTTTTCATTTATAACACTGCAGTTATTGTGTTTGGTGGTCTTGTCACTCTTTAGTTTCTTTAATCAAGTGATCTTTGTTCCTCTCCTACAGTGCCTAAAAACTGGGTATTATAGGTACTAATTGTTCTTTAAAAATTTGATAGATTTTGTAAATCTGTCTATATTGGACCTTTTTTGTTGTTGTTGTTTGAGAATTTCTTTACAGCTACTTCAATTTCCTTTTTTGGAACTGGATTATTTGAAATCTCTTATTTTATTTTACATTTTTGATAATATTTTATTTTCATTTTACATATAACTACATAATAGTTTAAAATTCTTTTTCATTTCTTCTGAGTTTAAGATACTATTGATCACTTTCCTTCTATTCTTTTTTCTCTAGGTTTTCAGAATACCATTATCTTCTAGTTTTCCTCCTACCAATCTGACCTCTACTCTGTCTCCTTTGCTAGCTCCTCTTCCAGATCATATACTCTAATCATAGGTGACCATATGGGTCCTGTCTTGGGTTCTCTTTTCTCCCTTTATATTGCTTGATGTTCTCATCAGCTTCCATGAATTTAATTATCATCTCTATTTGACGACTTTCTAATTTACCTAACTTGTCTGAAAACCTCTGCTGACCTCCAAACTCAAATCTCCCACTAACTTTCAGACATCTCAAACTGGATATCCAACAGAAATCTTAAATTCACCATGTCCAAAATCGAATAGGAGTTCGATTTTCCTATCTTTCCCTACCTTTCCTATTTCTGTAGAGGGCGATATCAACTGCCCAGTCCCTTAGGCTTGCAACCTGGGAGTGATTTTGGATTTCTATCTTTCACCTCCCATATCCAAAGTTTTGCCAAGGCTTGTCAATGTCACAAACTTTGATTTCATCATATTACATCAAAGATCTACTGAACCTTTAACTCAATGCAATGGGTTCAACTTCAAGGACTTTGTTCTAATATTCTCAATGACTCATGCTCTCATTCTGAGAATCTATTGGTAAAAATACCAATCTCAAGGGCCCTCAGCTCCGATGTAAATTCTTAGTTAACTAAGGTACCCAACAGAAAAGAGATTTAGAACCATAAGGGGACCAACTAGATGGTAAGGTAGGCTTGAAATTTGTAAGATTCCAAAAAGACTCATTTCCTGAGTTCAAGTCTGGCTTCAGACAGTTACTAACTGGTGACTTTGGACAAATCACTTAACCCTATTTGCCTCATCATGCTGCTCTGTAAAATAAACTGAAAAAGGAAATGGCAAACCACTCCAGTATCTTTGCCAAGAAACATCACAAAATGGGGTCACTGGGAGTCAGACACAACTGAAATGACTGAACAACAATAATCATAAATCACTATATGTAACAAAAAAGTATTTTTATCTGAGTTCTTAGCAATGAAATTTGAGAAAGCTCTCCATGGTAAGTTTCATTTCCCTCTGCACAGGTCTGGCGAACAATAGTCAGAACTAGAAGCTAGGTTTTCTGTTTTCAGTCCTGTTCTCTTTTCCTTACACTACAATGATAAAAATGTGACAGTAAAAATGGGTACATGGACAGAAAGTGGTATCACAGGAGAGTAATAGGGAGCAGGAAGAGGAGAATCCCTCTAGAGCAGGAAAAGTTTGGAATACAACTTGAAGATGTATGGAATGGACTCCTTCCCAGATGAGTTTTTATTTTTAAGCCTTTTATTTTCAAAACATATGCACAGATAATTTTTCAACATTGTCCCTTCCATAGCCTTGTGTTTCAGATTTTCTCCTTCTTCTTCCTACCCCTTCCCCTAGATGGCAATCTGTTATACATGTTAAAATAGTTGTTAAATCCAATCTGTGTGAATATATTTAGACAAATTGCTTTTTCTTGCTGCACAAGAAAAATCAGATCAAAAAGGAAAGAAAATGAGTAAGAAAACAAAATGCAAGCAAATAGCAACAAAATGAGTGAGAATGTTATGTTGTGATCCATACTCAGTTCCCACAATCCTCTCTCTGATTGTAGATGGCTCTCTTCATCACAAGATCATTGGAACTGGCCTTAATCATCTCATTGTTGGAAAGAGCCAAGTCCATCAGAATTGATCATCGCATAATCTTGTATATAATCTGTACATATAAACTATGTACAATGATCTCCTGGTTCTGCTCACTTCACTCAACATCAGGAAGTTAAGTCTCTCCAGGCCTCTCTGAAATCATCCTGCTGATCATTTCTTATAGAACAATAATATTCACATACCATAATTTATTCAGCCATTCTCCAACTGATGGGCATATCCACTCAGGGGAAACTATTGAAAGTTATTAAAATATTTTAAAGACAAGTTAACAGATCCTAGTTTATAAACCCCTAGTATAGAATATGGATGAAGGGAAAGAATAATACTTTAGAAAGGGAGAATGGCATGATTAAAGACTAGTAAGATATGAGAAAAATAATAGTTACCATAAAGGCTTGCAAAACACTTTATACATTTTCTCCTCTGATCCTCACAATAACCCTTAAGTTAGATGTCTTGTATTTCAAATAGGGAACTTGAAGGTGAGAGGTTAAGTGACTTGACACCTTGATTGCAAATCTAGCACCCTACTCATTAGTTTATCTTACTGCTTGGAACTATCATGATTTATTGGAAGACAAAAGAATATGGCAAGGACAGGTTAAATTAAGATAGAATGGGAATGGGGGCAGTTAGGTGGCTCTCTAGATAGAGCATTGGTTCCTGAAATCAGGGGGATCTGGGTTCAAATCTACCCTGAGATACCCAGTTGACTCTGGCCAAGTCACTTAACCCCAATTGCCTCCTTAAAAAATGTATAAATATCATTAATAAATTTGGATTGTTAGAAGTCAGATTATATATTAAGGTAAGGCTATTTTTGTTTTAACCACTTAGGAGTCACCAGAGGTTTTTAAACCTCTAATGACACAGAGGGAGTTGGAAACATGCCATTAAAATCTTAATGCAAATTGTTTATGACTAGGTATTATAAAAGATCACCTTTAGGCTTTGGTAGAGAACAACAATTAGGATTGGGCTAATTATAATAAAAAAAACTTACATAATTTCCCAAGATTTCCAACAATAAATCTGGGTCTTAAAACCCCCCACAAATTAAGTAAAATTAAGAACTCATTCAACCTAATTTAAAAATAAGGAAACCTCTCTAATGCTTAGAAGGACTTATCTGTGCTATATGAAACTTTTTTCTTTTGCATTAATACATATTTTTTTTTCCTGTTTAGCTTAGGTTGTATGCAATATTGTACCTGAATTGTTCAGTTGTGTCAGACTCTTTGTGACCCCATTTTGGGTTTTCTTGGGAAAGATACTGTAGGGATTCGCCACTTCCTTGTCCTTGTCATTTTACAGATGAGGACACTAAGGCACAGATTTAAGTGACTTGCCCAGGATCTTATAGCTTGTAAGTGTCTTGAGGCTAGATCTGAACTCAGGAAGATGGCTCTTCCGGACTGCAGGTTCAATACTACTCACTGTATCAACTCACTGCCCACAGGAACAACTTAGCTTTATCAATGCTCTTTGACAGAATGAAAATTGTACATATACACAAGTACATTCATTTACTTAAGCAGTTTGTATGGATATCTTTCTAGTAGTTGGTTTTCTTTTTCCTCCAAGCATAGTATGCAATTTCCTTCTTGCCCAGGCTGTCTTTTAGATTCAGAATTTTGAGACTGGAAAGGACTTTCTCAATGATCTTAAGTATACATTATAGATCTGGAAAATGAAACCCAAAACTATTAAACAATTTACCCAAGATCACACAGTAATTTACTGGTAGTTTTGAAATCTAAGTTTCCAATTCCTGTGTTAAAAAAAATGAAAAAAGTTATATTAAACTTTCTGAATCTTCTGCCCAGAAATATTTGATAGGAGCACATAAAGAGCTAGTAGATTGTGATATCCTCTCTAAGCGGAAATTATGCTGGGAAATGATGCCAAGTCCAAAGTATTGCTATTAACTAAAAAGTACTAAATACTGTCTAAACCACTTGCCAATTCCCTAAAGAAACAAAACTTTACTAAAAAATCACCCCACAAATGGAATTTTTGCACATGAGATTCCTTTAAAGTGTGTTTGAGTCTCTAGAACAATAATACCCCGTTGTGTTTTATACACAATTAGATTACATAAAGAATACGGAAGAATAAGCTCCAAAAGAATTTTTTAACATTTCTATTGGTAATTGCTAAATTTCCTTTGCTATATCATATGAAAAGATGGGTTGTACAATATTATAAGAAGTACAAATATTAGTTGAGTATGGCTGAATTAGGGCAACTTTGTAAAGGCAGAAAGTTAATTACCCTATAAAAGTAGTACACAATTGAATTCAATTTAACATTTATTAAGGGCTTAGTATAATCGAGACACAAGATACAAAGCCAAAAGTGTAACAATTCTTTCCTTCAAGAAGCTTACAAGGAGAGGAACAAAGACGTTCATAAGACCATAGGTATAAAGCTGCAGGGGAACTCAATCGCCATCTAATGATTAAAAAAAAATAATTTGTAGCTAGCATTTATATAACACTTGAGACAAACTTAGGATGTAGGTGATATTATTATCCCCATTTTACAAATGATAAAACTGAGGCAAACTTACCTAGAGGCACACAAGTAAACTAAGTTAAGTGTCTGAGGCAGAATTTGAACTCTAGGCTTCTCAGAACCAGGCCTAGTGGCAAGGGTTAGCAGCCCTCAATAAAAGCCATCTTAGAAAAACTCCAATCATGTTGTAAGTGAGGAAATTAAGGCTCTAGAGAGTTGAATCATGTAATGTAAAGCATTTTGCTATAGATATAAGAGCTCACTCACTTTTCAGAGTACTAATTTTGTTGTTCTGGAAAAACATTTCATTTCACTGAAGCAAACATTTTATATCTGGAAGTTGGAGGATGCAGGCTGCAACTCAATTCTACTTGCCTTCAGGTGCCAGAGCATCAACTGTCTCCTGAGAGCATGCAAAAATATTTGTTTGCATGGTCTCTTCTTCCATTTGTGGCATATGGTCACTGCTCTAGAAACAGAGAACGGTGGCCCATTTAAACTCTAGGACCCCAAACTAGAACGTCCTAAAAGGGCCCGATGCCTTGAGTTAAATGCAATGTAACCAAGCTTCCAAGAGAGACCTTTTTGCCTAGAGCAGCAGATCCTTCCAGGGCCGAGCCTGCCCAGGCCAGAAAGACAAGCCTAGCACCCTCCCATCTCTCCTCCCTGCCCTGCCCCCCCAACCCCCAACCAAGAGAACAGGCTTTTGTGCCATGATGGAGGGGGGAGTGCCCACCTCCGCCCCCACCCCCTCCCTTCGGCTCTCCTCCTCGCCTCCCCTCCCGCCATTCCCCCTCCCGCGAGTGCAGCACACTGAGGGCTCCACCGTGCACCCCGAGGCCGGCGGGAAGCAGCAGCTATCGGCCATCACGTGCTGCTCCTGCCGCTCCCGCCGCTCCCGCCGCCGCCGCCGCCGCCGCTGCCTCCAGCCGAGCTCCGTTCTCCAGCTCGAGCGGAAGTGGGCGGGGAAAAGTATCTTGGAAGGGAACTGGGAGGGGGAGGGGAAGAGTGGCGGGAGGAGAGGTACACGCCGCCGAGAAACAGGAAGCGGCTGGGAGGTCTGAGCCATCCCAGGGTGCCCCGCGCGGCGTGGACTCGGCCGCTGCCGCCATCCCGCTGGCTAAGAGAGTGATAGAGAGCAGAGAAGGAGGAGAAGGCCCGTGCCTTAGGTGGCCTATCTGCCCGCCCGCCTGCCGACTTCCTGACCCCGAGTGTAGGTGTATGTGCGTGCGTGTGAGTGAATGAGTGAGTGATTGTATGTATGTGTGCGCGGGGGGCCGTGTCAACGAGACGCCGAGCGCAGCCGCCACCGCCGCCGCCACCAAACGGACATGTTGGAGCCCAGCGCCGCCACCGCCTCCTCCTTTTTTCCTTCCTCTGAACGGGACTGAACTGTGGACCTGGCCGTCACCGCCTCCGCCTCCTCGAGCCCCGAGTCTCCCGCCTCCTCCGCCCGGATCTTCGCGTCTTCGCTAGTCTCCTCTCTCTCCCGACCCGGCTCGACCTCTCCGCCCCGCTCCCCGCCGGCTCCCCCTGCAACGCGAGGTCTATGAAACCGGCAGGGCCCGGAGCAGCCGCCGCAGCGCGAACATGGACGCCGTCAACGCCTTCAACCAGGAGGTGAGCGGGGCCCAGGGGCCCTGGGGCCGGGGGGAGGAGGCAGCTTCGACTGCTGGGATCTTCCCCTCCGGCTTGCCCTGAAGGGGAGGGGAAGGAGGACAGGGGAGGAGGTGCCTAGCTGCCATTCAGCGCACTAAAAAGGGCCGCCCCCAGCACCTTTCCTTTCCCGCTCCTCCCGACTTAGACGCTTCGGCGCTGCTGGGGGCTCGCTTCGTACCAGTTTCGCGGAGGGAGAGTGGCGGGGTCGGCAGCCGAGCGAGGTCACTGCTCTTCTCCTTTCTTTCCCCCAGCTTAACCCCCTCGTCCCCTCCCCCACCGCGCCTCCCGGGGCGTCGACCTCTCTTCGCGGAGACTTGGCCCCTTCCCCTCCCCCCCCCCCTCTGTTCCTGTTAACTTCTCTCCCTGCTACCCAAGTGTGGCAGAGTTCTCTCTGCTCTCGCTGAGCGACCAGCTTCGCTGTGCCCCGGGCGGGGAGGGGAACGGACAAGAGGGGGCTACACACGTGTGTGTATGTGTGTGTGTGCGTGCCTGCGCGAGAGAGTGGCGGGTCGGTGGGCCTGTCTGCAGTGGGGACCCTGGCCCTAGGGAGCCGTCGAGGGCAGCTCTTCGGGGACGGCCCTTCGTCCCGGGGATTCAGACTCTTGCGCTAGGCGGAGCATAAAATAAGTGGAAAGTGTTCTTGAAGCACTGACTGCGAATCTCATCCATTTCCTCCTGGGTCTTAAGACCTGAGGTTACGATGAGAAACTGAAGAGTGACCGCGGAGGGAAGGCAGGCCGGCCGGCCGCCTTGTCCCTCTATGCTTTAGTTAGACTTCGGGTTCTTCTGACTGGGCACTTTTACTGGTGGGAAAGCCTCTTTAAAAAAAAAAAAAATCCTCCCTAGTTCACTAACTCATCACGAATTACTTTAGTTGGGAGGATAATTTAAAATTCTAGCTCTGCCAAATGCAAGTTACAATTTAAGACCTTTGTGATGGTGAAAGTTGAACTCCCTTCTTCTCCCAAACTTTCCTCAATGGGTTAATTATCTTATATAAAAAAATCATGTATTCAGCCTCCCCCTATTCGTTAAATGGACAAAATGGAAATTTTATATTCATACAAAAAATTGCACAAGCGTTGCTGTTCTGAGTTTTACTGCCTGCATGGTGTAGTCAGTTACACTTTAATAAGATTATGGGGCAGCAAATAATGTCTTAAGAGTGACTTTGGCCCAGTTAAGCAATGACTTAAGAATGACAAAGTAGGAAAAGAAACTTTTGGAAGTGTTCAGCAAAACCTCTCCGTGATTGTTTCTAGTAAGATAGGTTTCAAAGCAACAAGGCACCAAGATTGATGCTCATTATTTCTGAATTGAAGAGTGAAGTGTGTATCAAATGCTTTGCAAACTTTAAATCCCCGTATAAAAGGTCAGTTATAATTCCTTACTAGATTACATGTTATTTTTTGTTGTTGTTGTTGTTGCCAAACTTTCCCCCCATTCATAGAAGTTAAAAGGAATTAATTTTTTAATTTAACTAATTTAGACTAAGAACTGAACTCCTGATAAAGGTACTCAGTACTGTGTGAATTTCGTTTGTAACTTTCCTTTATAATAATTTTTTTTTTCATCGTGGCCTCTGGCAATCTGGTAAAAAGTTTATGGTTTTTTCAAAAGGTTTTTAAATATACCAAAGAAATACATAACGATTACAAAAGAAAGTAGTTACATTGAAATTTAGTTATCAAAATACTTAAAAAAAAAATTGGTTCATGGACTACCCTTAAGTTAAGATTTATAACTTTGATCTTCAAGCTTTTTTTTTTTTCATTCAATAATTATTTATTGTCTTCTGTGTGCAAGGCAATGTGCTGGGGGTGGGAGTATTGTATACAAAAGTAAATAAATAAATACCTCTAGTTTATAAGAAGTTTTTAATTTATGATTGTGTGGTAAATTATATAATAACTTTTATTTGGATAAATTACTTGTTATGAACTTGTCCATTTCACCACTCTTATAAATTCATCTCCATTGACAAAAAGATTACTGGTCATCAAAATGGTTAAAGATATCATTGTAGAATGTACATTTTGACTAATTTTCGCTATAAAGGTTCTTTTTTCCTAGATGTTTGTTAATAATATGTTCTGAATTTTCCCCAGGAACAGAAGTCAAAACTTATTTTTTGAAAATCGGAACATTTACCTGTCTCCAATCTTGGGCTACCACTCCTGTTTTTCAGTGTCTTTTAAGTTCTAACAGTGACTTAATATGTATCTGACTAAAGTGGAATGTAGTTCTTTTGGACCTGGTGATTTGAAACTCTTCCAGAGTAGTTTGCTGTCTACTTACTTTGGGTTTTTCCCCTAGTAACTGTTTTGTTCTGTCTTTTTCATTTCAAGGTTCATTCTCTTTTGACAGAGAAAAGAGAAACCGACTGTGAGTTGAGTAGCTTTGTCTTTCTCCATCATCCACTTTAAGCCCCAAACACAAACACTTCTACTGTGTTTTATCACTTCTTTGATCTTCTTTTCCCCAAAAGGTCTTTTTAAAAAAACATTTCCATTCAGTTCATTCTAAGTGTTAGGCCTCTAATTTTCTTATTACATTGAATTTTCCTGTATTCTTTACAAAACTATTCAAATCGCTGGCATCCTTTAAAAAAGACAAACAAACAACAACTCCATCACTTGATTTTACTATCCTTAAGCCATCCCTTTCAAGACAAACTGCCATCTATACAAATTGTCCTCATGTTCTAACTTAATTCTTCTCAACCCCTTGCAGTCTGCCTTCTAACCTCCTCATTCATTTGAACCTGTTTCTTTAAAGTTGCTAGTGATTTCTAATTGCCACATCTGATTTTTTTTCCTCTTAACTTTCCTTCTTGATCTGTCTGCAACTTTTGACACTATTAACCATTTTTCTTCCTTTTGTATTTCCTCTACTTGAGTTTTCAGGACATTTGGCTGTTCATTTCTTCTCTCTTTTCTTTGCCAAGATTATCATTCTTGTCCCAAGGTTCTGTCCTGGCTTCTTTTCTCTCTACATTTTGATCACTTGATTATCTCTCTGATTACTCCAAATATAGATACATGATAATGCCATATATGCCCCTAATGTTGTCATGTGATTAAACTCAAAGTATATAATAGTGACATGATTTGACAAATCTTGAGAAAATTTCTGTCAAATCTGGGATTTGTGTCTTAGAGAAACAGCAGGTACCTCTCCACCTGCCCCCGCGCCTCCTCCCATCCCTCCAGCCCCCCACCCCACCCCCACCCCAATACCCTTTTTTTATAAACTTCAAAGTTTGTCTGATAGCTGCCTCATTTACTACTTTTCTTATTCAAACATTAGATAATTTCTGACAGCACTTAGGGATTTACATCATGATCTCTTACTGGACAAGTAGCTGCTTCCTCAGAAAATCTACCTTTTCTCTTTTGAAGGATTTCATGTCTATAATTTAGTTCTAAGTTTCAATTTGGGATCCTTTTTCTTTCTCAAAGAATCATAGATCTAGAGTTATAAAACTAGGTCAAGAGAGATAACTAGAGCTGTCTAGAGCTAAAAGAGGCTTCAGAGGCCACCTAGCCCAATGGCCCAGGGCAGTTAAATGTCTTTCTCAAGATCACAGAGGTATTAAGAGTTAGACATAGAATTTGAGTCCAAATTCTCTTGACTCCAGAATTGTGGCTTATATACAGTCATGCTTTTAAAGGTCAGAATTCTCATTTGTCTTTTTTTTCTTTTCTTTTCTTAAATGTTTCCTGATAACCTGGAAGTGGTGAGGCATTTTTTAGAATCCCTTTAACTTTCCGAGACTAATACTGGAAAGTTAACAACTGCTTGGCTGTGGTAGAAAAACAATCACATTGATCAGGTTGGATTATATCAGTCACTGTCAGAGGACATATGTAAAAGCATATGCATGAGGTATTATAAAGGTAGAATCAATAGCATTTGGCTGTTTGGATATTGGGTATGGGAGAGTATTCGAATATGACACCTTGGCTGGTAGCTGGATGATATCGTTGGCTTTAATAAGGAAATTAGAAAGAGGGGAGAGTTTGAGAGGAGAGATGGATTCAGTTTGGGCATTTTGAGGTTTAGATGCCTATCAGACATGGAGTTTGAAATTTCCAGTAGGGAATAAGAGATTGGGAGGCAGGAGAGAAAGGGTAGGACTAAACAAATAAATTTGATAATAATCTGGATAAAGATGATAGCTGAATTCATGCAAAGTGATGTGATCATCAAATGATATAGTATAGGAGAAGAAAAGGCTAAGGACAGGATCTTGGGACTGAGTCTGACCTGTCTACTGCTGATCCACTGAATTTCTTGTTTGATTTTCCCCAGCACATTAAGTCTGGCATTCTTAGATCATTGTTGGAAATAGTAAAGGGAGCTTAAATGCTTTTTTCTGTTCTCTCACTTTAGTCTGTTATTAACTGTATATTAAAAGGAAATTCAATAGGATTTTTTTTTGTTTTTTAAATAAACAGTAGCCTTTAAAAGGGTGATAAAATTCCAAACAGTACAGATACAGAATCAATTGAGAGCCTATAAAATAAATCCCTGTGGGAAATGACCAGATTAGAATTGAATTATAAATGGGAATTTCATGTTTTACAATAAAACATGGTATTTGCATATGCATCTGTTTTGTATCTTATTTTATGATAAATTTAACTTTTGATTATGTCTTGGAGGGGTCAAGACTTTTTTAATGTGGGACTAGGTTTCCAGTTTTATGTTAGTGGGGGAAAAGAATTTTTCAAAAACCTGCTTCACCCAAAACTTTTGTTATAAACTTTATCATAAACTCAGCTTTTCTGTAAAGTGAAGCACATTGGTACAATTAAAACGATTCCAAAATCTTTCTGCGCTAGTAAAGAAGATGGAGAAGGAGGGAATAAGCATTTAAGTGCCTACCATATATTGTACTAAGTGCTTTACAAATATCTCATTTGATCTTCACATCTACTCTAGGTGGTAGGTGCTATTATTTTTCCCATTTTATAGAAAGCTGAGGCAGATAGATTAAGGGATTTAGCCAGGGTCATGTGGCCACTAAGTTTCTGAGGTAGAATTTGAACTGAGGTCTTAAAAGACTTCCATACCAGCTCTCTAAACATCATGCCATCCAGCTGACTCCAGTAAAGTACTGTTGTTTAAGCTTTGTACAAATAGTTAGTAGGGAATTGTATAATCCCAATGTCCACTAAATTTGACTTTAAAGTATATTTTCTATATACTAATTTGATTATAATTACCTTAACATGGAGAGTTAGTCCGGGCCAACTATAGTGGATAGGGTGCCGATTAGAGTCATATAAACAGTTTTCCTTTTTTAATTACTAAAAGTATACTTTCCTTCTTATCTCCTCAGTTCCCTATTAAAAAAAGGAAAAAAGAAAAACCTTTGTAATAAAAATGCTTTTTTTAACAAAAGAAATTTCTACATCAGCCATATCCAAAAAATTTTCTTAAACTGTACCCCAAGTCCATCATTCTATGTCAGGAGGTGTAGGTTATACTTCATTATGATTAGTGATTGTGTTGATTAAAGTTCTTCTGTATTTAAAGTTTTCTGTATTTACAGTGTTATCATTGTTTAAAGTGTTCTGTTTCTACTCACTTGGCTCAGTACCATTTCATAAAAGTGTATGATTGTGATATAGTGTAGGGGTTTCTCTAAACCACCCCCTTTCTCACTTCTTTATAAGCACAATAGTATTCCATCACATTCATATACTAGAACTTGTTCAGGTATTCCCCAATTGATAATCTTTTTGTTTGTGATTCTGTCACCATAAAAGATCTCTTATAAATATTTTTATATGTATTTGTCCTTTTTTTTCCCTTTGATATCTTTAGAGTATAGATATGGTTATAGTATCACTGAGTTAAAAAGATTAATAGCTTTTTGTGCATAGTTTCAGATTGCTTTATAGAATGGATGGACCAGTAGTTCACAGATCCAACAGTGCTTTAAATGTTCCCACCCCTCATCCAGAATTTGTCATTTTTCTTTCTTTGGTAAGCTGATGTTTGTGAGGTAGAACCTGAGAAAGTTAACTTGAATTTTCATTTTTCTAATTATTGGGGATTTAGAACATTTTTTCAGTGAAGTCCTTCCAACTTGATAGAACCTGTCAGATGAAGGTATTAGTTCAGTGGAAGATATCTTTACTATTTCACAATTAAAAGAAGTAGAAACAGTGAGATTCCATTGTACTTAAAAAAAAAAAAACTGATTATAAACAAAAAAAATAATCAGAACACAATCCTTCATTGCTTTAATGTCAGGGGAGTTATAGGAACAACAGCCTTTCTGAATAGCCTTTGTGAAGTCTGACTTAAGTGGTTTAGTAATTACCCTAGGTAACAAGTGCATCAATTCTTTTCACTCTGCTTATTTGATTAATCTTAAAATGTTCAGTTGTTTTCAGTCATGTCTGACACCTTGTGATCCCACTTAGGGGTTTTTTTTTTAAATAGTATTTTTCCCCAATTATATGTGAAGACAAATTTTAGCATTCATTTTAAAAATTAATTGGTTTTTTTAGATTATACATATACATTATTTTTTTATGTATTTCTGTATGAGTCATATTGGAATGGTGATCAGAATGTAAAGGAAAACCACAAGAGAGAAAAAATAGAAGGGGAGAAAAAGCTGAAAATAGTATATATGGATCCACATTCAGTCTCCTTAGTTCTTTCTCTTGATTGTTATGGCATTTTCCATCTAAAGTTTATTGGAATTGCTTTGGATCACTGAATTGTTAAGAAAAAAGCTAAGTCTATCATAGTTGTTAGATTTTTGTGGGGGTTTTTTTGCAAAGGAAATTGGGGTTAAGTGATTTGCCCAGGGTCACACAGCCAGAAGGTATTAAATGCTATGGGCAGATTTGAATTTGTGTCTTCCTGACTTTAGGGCTGGTGCTCTATCCACTGCACCACCTAGCTTCTCTGTTAGTATTCATTTTTACAAAATTTTGAATTTGAAGTTTTTCTCCCTTCTTGTATATGTGTCGCTTGTAAAACATTATTTCATATTAGTCACAGTTGTGAAAGAAGAAATTGACCAAAAGGGGAAAAAAATAGAGGGGGAAAGTGATACGTTTTGATATGCATTTGGGGTTTTCTTGACCAAGATACTGGAGTGTTTTGCCATTTCCTTCCCCAGCTCATTTTTATAGATGAGGAAATTGAGGCAAACAGAATTAAATGACTTGCCCAAGATCACACAACTATTAAGTACTTGAGGTCATATTTGAACTCGAGTCTCTCTGTCTCTAGCCTGAGCACTCCTATCTACCACACAACCTAGCTGCCCCTATTTCAAAATAGTTGTACTAAATTCTAAGTCTTGTAAAGTTTGCATTCGCTGTATTATCACATAAATTGGTTTCCTGGTTCTGCTCAATTCATTCTTCATCAGTTACAAGTCTTGAATTCTCTGAAACTGTCCCCTTTATTCCTTATAGCACAATTGTATTCTGTTATATTCATTCATTTGCCATAATTTGTTATCATTCCCCAGTTGAAGAGCACCCTACTTATGTCCAGTACTTTGCTGCTACAAGAAAAACTTATAAATATTTTTTGTAGACAAGGATTTTTTTCTTAAAAAATTTTTTTCCTACCTCAGTGCATTGATGTGCCTACTTTCCCATCTCTTTTTGTTTTCTTTTCTTCAGTCAACTTGACAATGTCATGGTTATGAGAATATTAATGAGTTGGATTTTTTTTAATGGTTTATATTTCTTTCCTTGAAAAGTCTGTTCATAAGCTTTGGCCTGATATATAGTTCTTATTCTTTTACATTTGAATTAGTTCCTTATATATCTTAGACATGAAACTACTAATTAGAGAAATTTGTTGAAAATATTTTCCCCTCAGTTATTTGTTTCCCTTCTAATTTTGTCTGTATTGATTTGGTTTGGTTTATGTAAAAACTTTATTTTTTATGTAATCAGAATTTTCTATTTTATTTAATGTCATTCTCTTGCTTGGTCATGAACTCTTAACACATCTATAGTTCTGAAAGATAATTTCTCCTTGGCCTTTGTTTAATTTACGCATCCATTTGAACTTATCTTGGTTTATATATAATGTGAGATGTTGTTCTATATCTAGTTTTTTTCAGACTGCTTTCCACTTTTCATCTTTTTCACAATTGTGAAATTGTGAGTTTTATCTGCAATCTTTGAGTTAATCAAACATGGCTACTGTGTTTGTTTGCTTCTGTTGTGTGTCTGTTTCACTGATCAAACTTCATTTCATAACAATGCCATTTTTTTCTTTTTTCTTTTTCTTTTTTTTTTTTTAGATTATATATGTACATTCATTTTTTACATATTTCCATATGAGTCATGTTGGGAGAGAATAAGAACAAAAGGGAAAAGCCATGAAAAACAAAATAGAAAGGAAAAAAAAGGTGAAATAGTATGTATACTTCAATCTGCATTCAGTCTCCATAGTTCTCTTGGTGGATGGCATTTTCTTTTTTATTATAGCTTTTTATTGACAAAACATATGCATGGGTAATTTTTCAACATTGACCCTTGGAAAAATTTCTGTTCCAGCTTTTCCCCTTTCCCTCCATTCCCTCCCCTAGATGGCAGGTAGTCCCATACATGTTAAATATGTTAAAGTATATGTTAAGTACAGTATATGTGTATATATTTATACAGTTGTCTTGCTACACAAGAAAAATAGGATTTAGAAAGAAGGTAAAAATAACTTGGGAAGAAAAACAAAAATACAAGTAAAACAATAACAAAAGAGTGTAAATGTTATATTGTGGTCCACACTCATTTCCCAGTGTTCTTTCGCTGGGTGTAGATGGTTCTGTTCATTACTGAACAATTGGCACTGATTTGGATCCTCTCATTGTTGAAGATAGCTACTTTCATCAGAATTGATCCTCATAATAGTATTGTTGTTGAAGTGTATAATGATCTCCTGGTTCTGCTCATTTCATTCAGCATCAGTTCATATAAGTCTCTCCAAGCCTCTCTGTATTCATCCGGCTGGTCATTTCTTACAGAACAATAATATTCCATAACATTCATACAACACAATTTACTCAGCCATTCTCCAACTGATGGACATCCACTCGGTTTCCAGTTTCTAGCCACTACAAAGAGGGCTGCCACAAACATTTTTGCATATACAGGCCCCTTTCTCTTCTTTATAATCTCTTTGGGATATAAGCCTAGTAGTAACACTACTGGATCAAAGGGTATGCAGTTTGACAACTTTCTGAGTATAGTTCCAACTTGGTGGATAGCATTTTCTATCCAAAATTTATTGAAATTGCCTTGGATCACTGTTGCTGAGACAAGCCAAGTCTGTCGTAGTTGATCACCTCACAATTTTGCTGTTGCTATTTTTTCCTGGTTCTGCTTCACTCGGCATCATTATGTAGAAATCTTTCCAAGCTTTTCTAAAATCACCGTGTTCATCATTTCTTATAGTAGAATAATATTCCATTACATTCATGTTAACATAACAATCCAGCCATTCCTAAAATGATGAGCATCTACTCATTTTCCAATTTTCCACCACAAAAAGAGCTATTTACAAACATTTTTGCACAGGAGCTGTTTTCCCTCTATTATTTCTTTAGGATACAGACTTAGTAATGGCATTGCTGGATCAAAGGGAGAAGTACCATTTTTTTTTTTTAATTGCTTTGTAGTGTAGTTTAAGATAAAGTACTGGAGAAAAGCCCCCTTCCCACCTTTTGTTGCTACAGGTATATTTTGTTATTTTTTTCTAGCTTTATAAATTAATCCTTTAGTAATTTGGTATGGCAGCAAATAAATTAATTTTATCAGCATTGTCATTTTTAATGTAGTGATTTGGCCTATCCAGAGAAAATTAATGTATTTTTAGTATTTAGAGCTGTTTTTTATGCTTGCAAATAATACTTTGTGGATGAATTTCATATAGTTTGTCTGTGTCTTGGCAAGTAGACTGTGGAGAATTTTGAATCTTGTCATTACTTTAAATGAAACTTTTTTGCTGTGTTTCGTTGGTAATAGAAATGCTAGTTTTTTGTGTAAGTTCATTTTTGATGAAGTTATAGTTTCAGCTAAATTTTCAGTTGGCTTTCTAGGGTTCTGTTAAGTAAAGCATGATAACATCTGTAATAAGTGATAATTTGGGGGTTTTTTTGTTCTCATTTTCACAATCTTATTTTTCAGTTTCAAAGACAGCACTACATGTCATTCCATCAGCTGTTATCCCAAGTTGATGTAGAGCCAATTTAATAATATTTAATTATAGTTCAAATAGATGTGAATCCACTTAACTTTATCATAGTTTTGCACCATCTTTCTCTCTTAACCACATAGATATTATGAGATTTGATCAACTTGATGAAGAGATTGTCAAAGCATATAATTATTCTAAATTGTTCAGTTCAAAAGCAATCTTCACCCAAACTGAAAGCAATCTTTGTAGAGTTATTTAATGAATATGGATCCATTTGTATGGACCAGATGGGGAAACTCCTTATGAAAGTTGGAATTATATCTCATACTTCTTCTCTAAGATAAAATAGAATATTTGTGTTAATATTCATTTGACTTTGGCAGGACTATAATTGTTTATTCATAGTTCATGCTTAAAGTAATATTCTTTTCTTAACTGTTTAGAGATCATTATTTCTCATATAGTAAGTAATTTTTAGGTGATCTTTTTATCCCTCTAATGTAGGGATATTCACAAAGTAGGCAATTGCAAAATTTAAAAAATAATTTCATTAATTGAAACAGCTATTAAGCATTAAATTTTACATTCTAAATTGCCTTTCTGAACTTTATTATATTCTAATTATAAGAGATTTTTAAAAATACACAAAATTAATTTTTAATAGGATTCATATATTAGACCCTTATTAAAAAAATAATTGCTGCACACTTTTCCTTGTTAATTATTAAATTTCTGGTTTTACTGACAATCTTTGTTTATGCAAAACCTTAAAATTTTTGTCATCAAAATTGTATCTTCTGTGGTCCTCTCTTATCCATTCCATGATTCTGAAAGACATAATTCTTAACTCTTCTTGTTTATTCATATTTAAATCAAGAATCTATGTACTTTTTTAATCTAAATTTTTCTTTATGAAACACTTTTTTTCCCCTTAGTAGCATTTTATTTTTTTAATTACATGTAAAGATGGCTTTCAGCATTCATTTCTGTAAGAATTTTAAGTTCTAAATTTTTTCTCCCTCTCTGGCTTACCTCCCACCTTCCCAAGACAGCAAGCAATCTATCTGTCTGTATTTTATTGTGGTATATGGGATGGGATAGTGGTTCAAACCTAATATCTGGTAAACCACTTTACAATTTTCTCAACAATTTTTATCAAATAATAATTATTCCTGTAGTTGGAGTTTTTGGATATACTAAACAATGTCTACATGCTTCTGTCTTTTGGTTTCCCAGATCTTCTTAGCACCATGTATTTCCAGTTTGAATTTATGCACCTGATTATTTTTTAAGTTTTTATTTGTAGTGTCTGTTTCTTACATCCCCATAGTTATCTCAAGTATCCTTTATCCTCCTCCCTGAGAACAACCCCTTAAAACAAATAGTAATTTTTAAAGGAAACAAAAGTTAGCACAATTGAGCAATATATTGGAACAATTCTGAAAGTCTGGAAACATGCAACATATTGTGGATTCCCATTTCCACATAGGAGAAATTGGGGGTGTCTTTTTATACTTTTTCATTTAATTTCTATTTGATCATTATGATTTTATTATATATTGTGTGTGTGTGTTTGCTTTTATTTTTAGTTTGGTGGTTTTTTTGTGGGTTGTTTTTGTGTAGTTATCTACATTGTATTTAAGATATTTTTCATTGTACTTCATTCTGCATCAGTTCATAAAGATTTTTCCATAGTTCTCTTTATTCATCACTTATTTATTTTAGCACAGGCATATATTGTTTAGCCATACCCCATTTTCCCCATTTGATGGGCATCTACTTTGTTTCTAATTTTTTAGCTATCACGAAAAGTGCTGCTATAAATATTTTGGGGTATATTGGGAAATTTTCTTCCAATTGATGGCTTCCTGGGGTTATAATCCCAGTAGCAGACGCTCATATTAAAAGGGATGTAGACATTTTAGTCATTTGATGTGCATAAGTCCAAATTGCTTTCCAAAATGGTTGTGCCATTTCACACTTCCAGCAACAAAGTATTATTAGTGTGTTTTTTCATCTGTAACCATTCCAAGATTGACTGTGGTCATTTTTGGTCATTTATACCAATGTAAGGAAAAGAAGTTAAACCTCAGGGTTGTTTTGATTTGTATTTCCTTTATTTACAATTTGGACCAGTTTTTCATTTGGTAGTGAATTGCTTTGCAATTCTTTTGAGAATTCTTTTGTTTATATTCTTTGGCCATTTATGTATTGGGAAATGAAATTCATCGCATCAGTTATTTATATATCTTGATTAGAAAATTTTGATGGCAAAGTTTTCTTTCTTTCAACTTGATCACATCTCTTATTATCCTATATGCATTAATATTTTCTCTGCAGAAACTTTTCATTTGCAGCAGTTGATTAGTTTTTAACACAAATGTAAGTCTTCACATTTACTTTGATGTTAGGAGATTCCTAATGTTATCTCTGGGTGTACTTCTAGTGGTAGAGATCACAACTCTTTTATGTTTTCCCAGTCCTTAGATTCATATCCATGTTTAAGAATGGAAAAAATATTGTTCAAGGAAGGAATAAATACTTCATAGAAGTACTAATGACATTCATTCTGTTGAGGGGTCAGATTTTAGGAGATATTTTTGTTAACATTTTGGGAGCAACATTAAATCATCCAATTTATCCACTATTATCTCACTACATTACCGACTTTTGCCTCCTTTGCCATTCATCATTTCACTGAAAAAAAATAATCTTTTAAATTTTTTATGGAGTTCTGTAGTTTATCTCACAGGCACTTATTTTGTTCTTTCTTCACTTGAGAAATTCTGGTGAGAGATGGGGAAGAAATTTGTTTTTTTGGTTTGGTGGTTTTTTTGTTTGTTTTTGCTTTGCTACTTTCCTATATGGAAAGGGCATTTATAGAGAGTAATGATCTAAACTTCTGCCAGACTTCTAGTACCAAGTGCAATGATTGAATTAAGTTATCGTTGGTAATAAGCTACAGTGTATTTGTACCCATCAGACATTTTTCTTCATTGCCCTTTCAACAATTTTGAGTCTGTTAAGTCCTGCATATTCATTTGCAGGAATTCCTATAAGATATCCCAGAAAATACTAGTGTTGAAAAGGTGGGATATTTTTGTATCTAGGAATAGTTTAGATACATTTAAAGTGCTGTACAACTTACACAAGAATTCTGCCCTATTCTTTCTTTATTTAATTTTGGACCTGGCTCATTGCCTAGGTGAAGAGGAGTGACAGACTTTTATTCTTTCTTGGAGAAAAATTTCCAAAATCATGCTGATTTCTTCAGTGTCTTATGGAAAGGAACAATACTATAAAAATAGCTAGCATTTATGTAATGCTTTGAAGTTTCCATCCCTTATCTCATTTGCTTTTTACAATAACTCTGTGAGATATGGTACTGTTATTTATACTTAAGAAATAAGGAAATCAAAGACCAGAGAAGTTGTGACTTATCCTGGGTCACATTAAGTATGAGAGGCAAAATTCCTTCCAAGTGTTGAAGAAGCAGCAAGAGCCAAGGCTTGGTAATAATATTTGTATGTCTGTCTTTCTTTTTTCCCTGTATCTCTTGAGTTCATGTCATTTGAGTCAATAATGGAAAAACAGGGAACTGTAATTTTTAGAGTTGGGAAGGGACCTTAGGATTAAATTTAGTTCAGTTCTTTTCTTTTAGATGAGAAATTGAACTTTTTAGTCATAATTTATAGAATCTTCACAACTAGGTAGGAACATTCTTTTCTTTTCTTTTTTATATGCATGGGTAATTTTACAGCATTGACAATTGCCAAACCTTTTGTTCCAATTTTTCCCCTCTTTCCCCCCACCCCCTCCCCCAGATGGCAGGTTGACCAATACATGTTAAATATGTTAAAGTATAAATTACATACAATATAAGTATACATGTCCAGTTATTTTGATGTACAAAAAGAATCAAACTTTGAAATAGTGTACAATTAGCCTGTAAAGGAAATCAAAAATTCAGGCAGACAAAAATATAGGAATTGGGAATTTTATGTAGTGGTTCATAGTCGTCTCCCAGAGTTCTTTCCCTGGGTGTAACTGGTTCAATTCATTACCACTAGGAGCATTATTTTCAGAGATAAATAATGCCAGAATGATCACTTGGCACCTTCTGAAGAAAGAAATTTTTCACAAAGAAACTCATCCTTTGAATTTTTACCAAAGGACAAGACCCCATAGTATATAGGAAAAGAGATGTGAATTTTTACTATTTAATTACTTTTCTTTATTAATTTATTTCATAAAATTTATGTTCATAAAATTCTATGACCATTTGACCTTTTTCTATTTTAGTTTAGATTCCTCAAATACTTGTTATATTTTTTATTAACCTATATTTAAACATTAGATTCATTATTGAAATTATCATCCCTTTCAGATTTTGAATAAAACATTCTTTGTTCAAGTTCTGTAATTACAATGTAAAATATTTTAAATACAATGTAGATAATAACTACACAAAAACTGTTTAAAAAAACAACCCCCCAAAAAACACCAAACTAAAAATAAAAGCAAACAAAAACAAACACACACACACACAAAATAGATGTAATAAAATCATAAAGATCAAATAGAAATTAAACGAAATGGTATAAAAAGACACCCCCAATTTCCCCTATGTGGAAATGGGAATCCACAGTATGTTGCATGTTTTCAGACTTTCAGAATTGTTCCAATATATTGCTCAATTGTGCTAACTTTTGTTTCCTTTAAAAATTACTATTTGTTTTAAGGGGTTGTTCTCAGGGAGGAGGATAAAGGATACTTGAGATAACTATGGGGATGTAAGAAATAGACACTACAAATAAAAACTTAAAAAATAATCAGGTGCATAAATTCAAACTGGAAATACATGGTGCTAAGAAGATCTGGGAAACCAAAAGACAGAAGCATGTAGACATTGTTTAGTATATCCAAAAACTCCAACTACAGGAATAATTATTATTTGATAAAAATTGTTGAGAAAATTGGAAAGTGGTTTGCCAGATATTAGGTTTGAACCACTATCCCATCCCATATACCACAATAAAATACAGACAGATAGATTGCTTGCTGTCTTGGGAAGGTGGGAGGTAAGCCAGAGAAGGAGAAAAAAAATTTTACTTTAATGGAAATTTCTTTAATTGAAACCGCTATTAAGCATTACATTTTATATTCTAAATTGCCTTTATGAACTTTATTATATTCTAATTTTAAGAGATTTTTAAAAATAGGCAAAATTTATTTTTAATAAGATTCATATATTAGACCCTTATTTAAAAAAATAATTGCTGCACACTTCTTCCTTGTTAATTATTAAATTTCTGGTTTTACTGATAATTTTTGTTTATGCAAAAACCTTAAAATTTTGTCATCAAAATTGTATCTTCTGTGGTCCTCTTATCCTTTGGATTCCATGATTCTGAAAGATATAATTCTTAACTCTTGTTTATTCATATTTCTTTAAGAAACACTTTTTCCCCCCCTTAGTAGCATTTTATTTTTTTTAATTACATGTAAAGATGGCTTTCACCATTCATTTCTGTAAGAGTTTTGAATTCTTTCTACTTTTTCTTACCTTTAAGCTCCTGACCCTCATTTTTCTTTTCTTGAAAAATATGCCCTTAGTATAAGTAAGGTGCTATTATGGACACTATGTCCAGTAAAAACTTTTTAAAGATGCTATTCAGATTAAAGCAATTACAGAAAATTATAACTGGTACTCCAGTGGTACTTCCAAGCTGAGAGAGACTATATATTTGAGAGGTTCATTAGTAGGTTGGCTGGAGTTTTTCTTGTTATTGTTGGCTTTTTGGTCGTTAACTCTTAAAGATCTTTTTACTGAATCATAGAAGAGTTGTATAATGTGTACTTGCAGAGGGAGTACTATTAAAGAGCTTTGAAATACTCAAATAGGAATGGAACCAGCTTTTGTGGGAACCTAAGAACAATTTATAACATTGTTTCCATTAAGGAAGTGCATTTGGAGTTATCAGCAAATGACTTAAAGACTTTCCAAACAGTTCACTTGAAAGTTGGAAAGACTTGTATGTAAATGTATCAAAACTATGTTATTTAGTTTTCATATTCAAGATTGGAGGTTAAAAATGTAGCATCAAATTACAAATTGAGAATACTCTCAAATAAGAAAGTAAACATTAGATTTAAATGATCTTGTGCTTTTTCACTATTTGTGATTGTCATAAGGAAAACTTTCAGTTTGACTATCACTATGCTGAAATGTGATTGCTTCTATCAGTAACCAGATTTCCTATGACATAACATTAATTTTTTAAAAGAAAATATCTTAGTTAAATTATAGCACCAATAACAATGTTAGGAATTTAAATCCTAATTAAGATCCTTAGAGGTTTTTAGTTGATATTATACATAACAAGAGATTAGCCTATATATATGTTAATGCTTGTTTAATTTATGATATTTAATAAAGAGGTAAAAATTAACTCAGTATGTTTGATCTAGCTCACTCATAAAATCTATTGATTTCTAGATCTCCCCTCCCCTTTGAGTAATAAGACAATTGATTTTCAGACACACAAATTAATGGGGTCTAAAGACTAAAAACTTAGAAAGAATTGACATATGCCCTAGAGGTTATCTAATCTATTGCAGACTAAAAGTTGGGCTTGTCATATAATCTATTCAACTCTGAGCACAGATACCTGAGGTTTTTATTCTTTTGTCTTTTTGTTGTTATATCTCCCTTTTTTAAAAAATTTATTTTATTCAGACAAGGTAGATGTTTTCACCTGCCATTACCTCACTACCACCCCAGTTGAGAATACAAGAAAAACAAAACCCAATTTAAAAAAAAATTGTCCATATCAAGGGGAAAAAAAATTGTTTCTTTCTGATTCCCACCATTTCTTTCTAGAAATTTCTCTGGGTTCCTAGTTTGTCATTATGATAAAAAGTTCAGTGTAATAGTATACCATCACTTTTATGTAATTGTTCATCTATTCTCCAATTTATGGACACTTCAGATTTCTATTCTTTTTCACTTATTTTATAAACATATAAATGCTTTTGTACATCTGTAGAGTTTGTTTTGTTTAGGATTAATCCCTTTATACTACTTAACTTCTAATTTTTTCTTTTTCCCCTTCTGTTTACCTGTTGAGCAAAATATATTTTTGTATCCAACTCTACATGTCAGTCCTCCTTCCTGCTTTTTGTATAGATATTTTTGCACTCTGAATATGAGATAATTTTCTCTAATCTTCCTTTTCCTTCAACTCTCCACCCCTGCCAACTCCAGTGTATTTCTCTTCCCCTGTCTTTGCATTCTTAAGATATCAAAAGACAACAAAAGCCTTCTTAAAAGTTGTCTAATTGGATTCCTGAGGCCCGTGATGATGGAACTCAGAGGAGATACATTTTATCATTTCTCCTTATTTTAATGTAAACAATTTGTTATTAGTATGTACCTTTTCATGTTTCTCTTAATTCCTGTGTTTGAACTTTAAAAGTTTCTCTGCAACTGTAGTCTTTTCAGGAGTAACATTTGGAAGTCTTGTCTTTCATTAAAGGTCCTTCCTCCCCTGTAGCATTATAATATTCAGTTTTGTTCTGTCAGTAATTATTCACTATGACCCTATATATATCCTTTGCCTTTTGGACTATCATATTCCAATGTCACTGTTCCTTTATATTGATAGTTATTAAATTGTGATCCTGATTGTAGCTCTTTGGTACTTGAATTCTTTCGTTCTATTGTATTTACTTGGAAGCTCCAAATTTTAGTTTTGATGTTCTGGAAAGTTTTCAATTTGAAGTTAATTTCAGGAGGTGACTGGATTTTTTTCTGTTTTCCCACATTTTCACATTGCCCTCTTCTTCTGAAAGATTTGAAGAATTTTCTTTTAAGATTTCCAGCATTCGGTCTAGGCTTTTTGGGGGGGAGGGAGGGGAGGTTATGATATTCAGATAGTGATTCTTTAATTTTTTTGTTTGATTTATTTTTTAAGTCTTTTTTTTTTTTTTTTTTGCTTTGAAATATATATATTTTTTTTGTCTTTTGTTTTTAATATTTCTTGTTGCTTCATGAAGTCTTTGATTCCTATTTGATCCATTCTAATTTTCAAGGAGTGTGTTGTTTGGAAAATGTTTTATACCTCTACTGCACAGCTGTTAATTACCTTTGCAATTATTTCTTTCCTAACTTGAACTTTTTTTTTCCTTACCCCCCTCTCAACTTTCTAATCCCATTCATAGAAACAGAAAAAACAAACCTTTATTTCATCTTTTCCAGTTATTCTCGCTAGATTTTTACCCAAGTTGTGTTTTTTCTCTGAGACATTGTTCATAGATATTTTGGACTTAACTCTTTTCTGCATTTATGTCTTGAGCAGTCCTTTTATAATAGGTTATTCTTTTGTGTGTCTGTCCTTCCAGTCTACTTCCTGACTTTAGACTTGTCAGACTAATACAGGGAAGATCTAAGCTAGTCTTGTTGCTGCTTTCTTGTATTTTGAGTGGTTTGTTATTCCATGACTGTAGGTTTTTGGTGTTCCCCAAAATCTGGGAACAAATCTGATTGCTGCTTCTTTGTTTTGAGATTTGAAAATTTGTGGATTTGAGTCTTAGCAAGAATAGACTGCTGCTCAATTCTGTCCCAGCTGGAAAACTATTTGTTCAAAGTGGGATAATTGTGGCTATTATTTGGTCTGGAATTTCTTCCCCTGTTATTCCTCAGCTAGACTAGATTTTGAAAATGAGACTTTGCTGTTTGGGGAGCTAAGATACACTACTTCTGCTGCTGGCTTCTTAACATTCTCCTTTTTTAACTTATAGCCAGAAACTTCCTACTTGGAAACACTATTCTGGAATGAAAAAGGACCTATGCACCAGAATGACCAAGCTGCTAGTTTGTACCTATCCCCATTGCAGTGATCTAGTCAAGACCATGTGAAGCCAGACTCCATTGCCAATGTTCTTGGACTTCCTTGTCTGTCTTCCTGTACTGAATGGGACTAGACAAGTAACTGAATGTGGCTTTTTTCCCTTGATTTTCTTATTAGGATTCAATCCAATGGATTTTCTAAATTTCTTTAAAGTAGTTTGAATAGGAGAGCTCATTACCCTGCTTCCCAATATTCCCTTTTCTTCCCTTGGCTTTTCTTGGGAAATCGGTTAAACTGTAGTAGATATAAAATGATTCAGAAATTAGATTATATACAAATTATATTAATGATTCATGCAGTGTAGTTGTTTCTGTAAAGTTGTATATGATTTTTATGTTTTCATTTGTGATTAAATTCATTTTACTTCTGAATCAACTAAATACTGATTAATAAATACTTAAATATTCTAGGAAAGTTCACTATTGCTTTGGTGAATCTTTTTTTTGCAAGAATTTATTAAGCATATATTATTATGCCTAGTAGTATTTTGTTTAAATGAAGGATCATCTACTTCATCTAAATTGAAAAAACTACAATCTGGTTTTGTTGGCTTTGTTGGAATATCCTTTCTATTCTTGTCTGTGGTAGAATGTTAATCTAAAATTACAGACTCATGGAATCACAGAATTTAAGAGTTTAAGAGACTTTAGTCAATATCCATTGCAATCCATACCTAAAGATGAATCTCCAGTGTAACACATCCAAAAAGTGGTCATCTAGACAAAATGAAGATGATTACCTCATGAGTTAACAATTCAGCTTTGGACACATTGTTAGGATTCTAACCTGTTCCAAAAAAAAAAAAAAAAATTGGATCCTGACTCCGTTATTTTTTGTTGTTGTTGTTATTTACTATCCCTTCCAACTTTGAGTCTTCTCCAAATTTGATGGGCATGATATCTTTGCTTTTATCTGTATGATTGATAAATATAGGTTATTGCACTAAACAAATAGGCATCATACTGATGATCTCCTGCTAAGTGGACATTGAACCATTAATTTCTACTCCATTTATCCATCTCATTTAGCACCACCCCTATTTTACAAATGAGTTGTGAGGATTCAGTATGTGACTTTTTGGGGGGGGGTATTCCTTAACAATTTTTTTTTTTAATGACGCATCTTAGAATTTTCTCAGGTACTGAAATCAAGCTCAATGGTCTGTAGTTTGAAGATTGTCTTTTCCCCCTGAGGCAGTTAGGGTTAAGTGATTTGCCCAGGGTCTTACCACCAGGAAGTGTTAAGTGTCTGAGGCCAGATTTGAATACAGGTCCTCCTGACTTTGGGGCTGATGTTCTATCTACTGCACCACTTAGTTGCCCAATTGTCCTTTTTCTTTAAAAACAAAAACAAAAAACTAGATATTCTTTAGTCAGTCATTTTCAGTTTTTCAGTTATCACTAATATTGATTTGCTGCCAATTCTTCAGTTCCTGACACTTGGCTAATTTGGGCTAGTACCTTAAATTCAACAAGGACAGCTAGATATTCTTTTACAAATTTTAAGGATACGAGTTCTCCTTTAGCCATTTTTGTTGACTATATCCAATGCAGAGATAGTTTTTCCTTAGTAGAAAAAACAGACTAAATAAGAACTAAACTTATGTTATTGTCATTGAAGTCACATTTAGAAATGATCCTTCCCCTTTTATATTAAATCAGAACCCTCCTTTTTGTTGCCCTTTTTCCTCAATAGTTCCAGCTTATCCTCAGCATTAGCACTTTTTTTTAGTACCATATCATGCTCTTTATGTAATCTTTATTGATGACTCTTTTATCTTTAGTTTTTCATTTAAGTTGAATTTGGTTGGCAAGTTCTCTATCAATCGAATATGCCGTGCTAGATTCAGGAGAAAAAAATTCCAGATGTTCAATCCTGTCTGACTCTTTGTGATCCCACATGGGGGTTTTAGGTTTTTTTATTTTGGAGTTTGGGGCTTTTTTGGTTGGGGAAGGGAGAGTACAGAGATACTTGGGTAGTTTTCCTTTTCTTTCTCCAGTTCATTTAACAGATGAAGAATTAACGTAGATAGGGATATGTGACTTGTCCAACGTCACTCAGCGTCTGAAGCTTGATTTGATTTCATCAAGGTAAATCTTCCTGATTCCAAGCCCATTGCTCCATCCATGTGACCTACAGCAGAGTACAAGTTCAAAGAATAAAACAATGCCTACTCATAAGGAACTGGAGTTTTAATGGGAAACACAACACATACATATACAGTTAACAAATACAAATATATACAAAGTTAAAGGTTAGAAAGTGCACTTATAGTTAGTGAAATTAGGAAAGGCATGATTTTCAGGCTTCCAATCTTAATAGGGGAACTCACTGAGCTAGAGGCTAAGAAGAGTGTATATTTTAGGTGTGGGGAATAGTTAGGGAAAAAAAACCAAGGAGATGAGAAATGGAATGTTATGTATAAAGAATAGAGAGGCCATTTGACTGGTTCATAGAGTTCAGGAAGTTAAGTAATATCTAATAAGGTTAGAAAGATACTTTGGGGCTAGGTTGTGTAGAGCTTCATAAGCCAAACAAGAGTTTGTTTTATTTATATTTATTATATTTATTTATTATAGGAAACCATTAGAGTTTAATGAGTAAGGCAGTGATTTGGTTACATTTTCACTTTGACAACATTTTGAAAAATGGATATAAAGTGGTGAGGCAGAGAAAAATTAGGCTTTTGCAATTGCTAAAGAAAAAAAAGCATGGTATTGAGAGGTAGAAGTAGAAAGGGCATGATTTGGCAAGTGATGGGATATGTGGAGTAGGGAGAATAAAGAATGGAAATTAAAATGTTCAAGTTTCAAATGTGGGAAGTTGGAAAAATGGTGATACCATCAATAAAAATAGTAAAGTTTGAGGATGGGCTAGTAGAGCTTTATTGGGAAAGATAATGAGTTTTGTGTGCATTTAGTTTGATGTCTCCAAAATATCTTATGTAAAACAGCCAGTAGGCACTTGGTAACATGGGACTGAAGTTTAGGGGGAAAACTGGGTTTGAGTATATGGATCTTCGGAGTCATCTTCATAGAAGTGATAATTAAGCCCATGGATACTGATGAGTTTACTGAGAGAGATTTGAAGGAGAGAAAATGAGAGCCTATGACAACTCTGAGCCTTTAGGCAACAAGAAAAAAACTGAAAAAAAAAAGTTTAAGTAGGAAGGATGATACTTGAAAAGAAATTGTCACATTTTCAGTTGTGGTGACTTTGTCTATTAGAAGCCATAGGATTGAACAAAGGGCCAAGGAGTGAGAAGAATATAAGTGAAGACAGTAAATAGACTGATTTTTAAAAGAATTTGACTGGAAAATTAGAACAACATGTAGGAAGAGAGCTTAAGGAAATAGTTAAGCATAGTGAAAGTATTTTAAGATGGGGAATCCTTAGGCATGTTTAAAGTGATTAGAAAATGAATCAGTAGATATGTAGAGGTTGAAGAGATTTGAAGTGATTGTGAATATAATTTTTTAGACATCTAGGTGGCATAGTGCATAGAGTGCCGGGCCTAGAAGACTCATCTTCCTGCATTTAAATCTGGTTGGAAACATTTACTAGCTATAATGCCCTGAGCAGGTTCTTCAACCACGTTTGCCTCAATTTCCTCATATGTAAACTGAACTAGAGGAAGAAATGGCAAACTACTGCATTATTTTTGCCAAGAGAACCCTAAATGGGATCATAAAGAGTCAGAGATGACTAACACAACTGAACAACAGGAGAAGAGAGAACTCATGCGATGAATAGTATTTATTTTCTCATTTGGAGAAAGAGACTAGGTCCTTAGCAGAAGAGAAATAGAAGATAACTGAAAAAGGAAAAAGTTTGAGAAAGCGATGGGCAGAGTTGGAATGTCACATGTGATGGGGTAGTGTTGAGATGATAGGACAGGAGATTAGGCTGAGGAGTTTTCTGCTAAGTAGCTAGTGATTAATAAGTACAGGATTGAGGGAGGACAGCAAAAGCTATGGTGAGTAAAGGCAGAGTAGTAAGTAGGTGGCAAATAGTCTCTTTCGATGACTCTTATTTCTTCCTTATTGAAGTTATTTCCTTTGTGTCTTCAGAATTTTATTCTTAGAAATGTATAGATTTATAGCCTGTGAGATATTTCTGAACTTTTAAAAATCTGCTTTCTCAAAATTTAAAGTACATGACAGATTATTCCTAGCTTTCTTCCATATTGCAGATTCTAGGATGGAATGGTATCTCCTCCCCCCACCCCCCACCCCCCACCCCCCACCCCCCTTTCCTCCATCTCCTCTCCTCACAAAGTTCATCTTTTTCATCCCAGCAGCTAGCTCTTGTTAGCAAGAAGGAGATATAGGATTGTATTTTTCTCTTGTATCTTTTTATCTTTTGAACGATGAAAATATTCTCACAGCAACTCAATCTTTAAATATCTATTAACGTACTTATTGTGTAATTGTCACTGTTAGGTGAGGATACAAAGTCAAAAATGAAATATTTCCTGCCTTCAAGGAGTTTATGTTCTTTTGGGAGAGGGGGAAGCAAATATGTCACACACATTGAACATAAATATATGAGACAATTTTTGTTAAGAACAATCTCACATAGAAGGTGATACTTAACAGAAATAAGCTGTCCTAGGAGGCAGAGGTAAAGGAGTTCTACAAGTATGGGAGATAGGTTAGACAAAAACAGAGTTGTAGTGTTTTTTTGTGAGAGAAAGAGCAATGAAAGCTAGTTTGGTTTTACCATAGAGATCCTAAGTGGGCAGAATAAGTAAGGAATATATGCCTACTAAGTGGGCATATAAAAAGGTTAAAAAGATAGGTTGGACTTGGATTGTGTATAATCTTATTAGCTCAACAGATGTTTTTATATTTGACCCTAAAGGTAATAGGGTACATTAAGTGGGGAAATGACTTCTGCTTTGGAAAAATCATTGTGGTAACTGGTTAGAGAGAAGGAGAATTAGAAAGTGAAGAGACTTGAGGTCAACCAGGAAACTATTTAAAAAATCCTGGCCAAAAGTGATCTAGAGTATGTTTGCTTTGTGAATGCTATGTATATGGATGTGAGAGATGTTTGTGGAGTTGGAAATGATCAAACTTAGCTACTAAATGAATGTTTGGGGTTAGGGAAAATGAGGAATGAATGAATAAAGAAAGCATTTGTTAAGCTCTTACTATGTACAAAGTACTTGGAATACAAATAGAAAAGTAAGACTCACTCCTTTCAAGGAGTTCACATTCTACAACAATGTGGATTGTTTCTTCTAGTCAGATGGTATAAGGAGAACTTATGGTTCTTAGGACTCAGCAGCAAAGCAAATATCAATATGTCTTTCTTAATGTCATTTTCACTCGTGAAAATTATTTCAGTTTCTGATGCTGAACTATTTGATAATGACAAGGACTTTTGTGGCAACACTTTTTTTCTCTGCATCTTTTTTTTTTTTTTTTAATTTCATAGCTTTATTCCATATTTATAACAATACAATAAACTGTTTTGGAAGGCAGAAATTTCTCCTACAATCACAAAATATTTACTTAAAAGTTCCTCTTCAGGAAAAAATGATCCTCTACCTCTATATATCATCTTTCAGCTTTATCTTGACCTTAATTTTTTTTTTTTTTAAATACCGAGAGCAATCTGTTGAATTAATCATCTGGATATCCAAGCCATGTCCCTCACCTCTTTATTAAAACACTTTTCTCTGCATCTTTGATAGCTATTGTTGCAGCACTGGCAAAGATCAGCTGCGAAGTTGCACATCCATAGAAATTTCAGGTTAAGGGCACTGGATTGGAAATATTTAGAAACATTTTGATTCCCAAGCCTCTTAATTTAAGGGTCCTAGGAAGAATTAAGTACTTGTAAATTATAAACCTGAGTGATAGTAGAAGTTCAGGGGGGAGGATGAGTTTAGGTGTGAGAGAGCAGGAAAAAATAATGAGTTCTGTCTTGGATACTGTGAGTTTGGGATGGCGTGGCTTTTACAGTGGATGATATTGATAGGAATAATAATAAGCTAGGTATATAGAGTTGAGGGTTATTTGCATAGAAATGATAATATCTCTTCTGAGTGAGAGGATTTAGAGAGAAAAAGAAGAGGGCCCCAAGCAGAGCTTTAGGTAGTAGCCAAAAGTTAAGGGGCATATGTGAATGGTTGTACAGCAAAAAGGATTGTTATTATTCATATATTCCATGTTTCTATGTCAGATTTGTACTTTGTAGTCTTTGAATAGTATTAGATATAAGTAAGCCACTGCTTTATTCCTTTTCATATAGATAACGATTCTAATCAAAAATTCTTAAGTACTTTTCAAAGAAATAGCTCGTTGACTTTCGATTTTGCATAAAATCACTTGAAACAAACTAATTTCAGAGAAGTATGCTTAATGCTTAAGTTTTAGATTTTCACAGAAATTGTTTTGAACATTTTGTTATTTTATATTTAGCTCTTTTCACTCATGGATATGAAGCCTCCCATTTCCCGGGCTAAGATGATTCTCATTACTAAAGCTGCCATTAAAGCTATTAAGGTAAGACAAAAACATTTTATATCATTAACATGATCTTAGATTTTGAAATTTATAAGTAATAGGAATGGAATTTTGCCCTTAGTTTAGGACTGTGTTTGTCTAATATTTCATACTACATATGTAGTTTACTTACTAGTGTTTATAAAGGTTATTGATGATAATTAATATGGCTACATTTAAATTTTGTTATCTAACTTACAAAAGTATAGCAATTTGTTTTAGAAAGTTATTTTCCTTTAATTTTCTTTCAGAGGTTGG
Organism: Sarcophilus harrisii; assembly: GCF_902635505.1. Taxonomy (NCBI): domain Eukaryota; kingdom Metazoa; phylum Chordata; class Mammalia; order Dasyuromorphia; family Dasyuridae; genus Sarcophilus; species Sarcophilus harrisii. The sequence continues at coordinate 240,547,556 of NC_045428.1, forward strand.
TTTTGTCTCAATTTCTTGACTTGTATTTTGAGATAGTTCTAATGATTGTTAATATTATCATTATGGTTTTTAAGGTTATAATTATATTTTCTCTGTAATATTTATCTTATTTGTTTTAAAAAATAGACAATCATATTACAGTTGACCAATGACTGTTTTTTTCCTTCAGCTTTACAAGCATGTAGTCCAGATTGTAGAAAAGTTCATCAAGAAGGTAAGTAATCTTTCTTTTTGGGTTTTTAATTAGTTTTATTTTTGTTTTGTTTTACTTGTTTAAATTATTGTTTCTATAACTTTTTATTATGAAAACTTTATATACTCAGAGAATGTGAGTAATTTTGCTTTCAGAGACTTCAAGAAAAAAGTTAATGAAATCTTAATGTTTCAAAATAACTGTTAAAAGTGTTTTCTGTCTGTGATTAGTATGTTCAGTGAATTTTAACCTATGAATTAAAGGTGTTTTTAAATATCTTCAAAATAATTAATTTTATTTTATAGTCAAGTAGTCATAAAATGTGTGGTGATTATAGAAGTGACTAGAATGCTTACATTGCACATTTAGCTAATACAATTTTACCTTATTTTCAACATAAATAATCTTTTAGGGAAAGTATTTTAATCTTGTTAACATTGATCAAAAAGTGTATCAATAATCTGTTTCATATCTATTACTTTTTTCTTTGTAATAAAATAAAATGAGAAATTTTATAATGATCCCCAACTTTTTATTTCCTGTTTAAAAAGTATTTCTTTGGTTGAATTAATGAATTGTGTGACTATATTTTGTTATCATAAAGGTGCAACTTGTGTTATTTTTATTTTTTAAAAATGTTTTATGAATGATCTTTGTGGACATCATGTCACTTCCCAGTGCCCTTCCTTGCTCCACTAAAGCCCTTCCTTGTAACAATTAAGTACACATTAGCAAAATAAATATTGACCAGATATGAAAAAATATATATCTGAATCATGTAGTTTATTATATTTCAAAGTATGCTTCATTTTTAGTCCTTTGAAATCATTGTGATCAGAAGTCTAAAAACTTTGAATATTGTTTTCCTTTATGTCATTGTAGTCGCATTGTAAATTGTTCTTTGCAGTACATTTTTACCAAAAATTGTTTTTCTTTCAAGTTGTTCTTTTCAGTATTTCTGTAAGATAAAATTATAGCTAAAAGTGGTACACTTCTAGGTGATATTCTGCTTTTCCCTATCACATTTATTTCATTCTCCTCTCTATTTATCTTGTTTTCTCAATACTTTTTCTTCTCTAATTCTGCCTTCTTTCTGATTTCAAATATGAACTCTTTAGAGCAAGGATTCTTTGACTTTGGTGTCTGTATCCTATATCCCTTATTATAGTATCTGACCACAATAACAAAAATACCACAATAACAGGTCCTTAATAAATATTTGTTGGTTTAACATACCATCAGTGCCAAAGGCATTGGATGCTTCCACTTACCATGATAGAAAGGATAGGGACTGGCTCTGTGATTTCACTGGTATAAGTAACAGCTTAGTGAAGAACTTCCTAGCACCAATTAGCACAGTTTCTGTGACTTAAAATCTTTCAGCAGGGATTCTTTTTTTTTTTTTTTTTTTTAATAGCCTTTTATTTACAGGTTATATGCATGGGTAACTTTATAGCATTAACAATTGCCAAACCTCTTGTTCCAATTTTTCACCTCTTACCCCCCACCCCTCCCCCCAGATGGCAGGATGACCAGTAGATGTTAAATATATTAAAATATAAATTAGATACACAATAAGTATGCATGACCAAACCGTTATTTTGCTGTACAAAAAGAATCAGACTCTGAAATATTGTACAATTAGTTTGTGAAGGAAATCGAAAATGCAGGTAGGCATAAATATAGGGATTGGGAGTTGAATGTAATGGTTTTTAGTCACCACCCAGAGTTCTTTCTCTGGGTGTAGCTGGTTCAGTTCATTACTGCTCCATTGGAAATGATTTGGTTGATCTCTTTGCTGAGAATGGCCAGGTCCATCAGAACTGGTCATCATATAGTATTGTTGTTGAAGTATATAATGATCTCCTGGTCCTGCTCATTTCATTCAGCATCAGTTCGTGTAAGTCTCTCCAGCCTTTCTGAAATCATCCTGTTGGTCATTTCTTACAGAACAATAATATTCCATAATATTCATATACCACAATTTATTCAGCCATTCTCCAACTGATGGACATCCATTCAGTTTCCAGTTTCTAGCCACTACAAAGAGGACTGCCACAAACATTCGTGCACATACAGGTCCCTTTTCCTTCTTTATAATCTCTTTGGGATATAAGCCCAGTAGTAACACTGCTGGCTCAAAGGGTATGCACAGTTTGATAACTTTTTGAGCATAGTTCCAAACTACTCTCCAGAATGGTTAGATTCGTTCACAACTCCACCAACAATTCAGCAGGGATTCTTAACTTTTTTGTGTGCTAAGGACTCCTTTGGCAAAGCAAAACCCTACATATTCCTCAGAATAATATTAAATGCATAAAAATTTTAAAATAAGATTACAATGGAAGCTGATTATATTGAAATAGTTATAAAAATATTTAAAAAAAAATTTGTGTCAAGAACCTCTGATTTAGAAGCAGAAGAATGGAAATGAGAAATCAAAAAGCCCAACCTGTCATTTTCCAGATGAGAAAACTGAAGCTCAGAGGGAAAAGACTTGCCAGATATTATATAGGCAAAGTTAGGATTTAATCAGATTCCAAATTCATTGAGAAAATTTGTTAGTTGTTCATTGTTGAAATCTAGACCAAACACATATTATAACATGCAATATACAACAAAGAAATACTATATAGTTTTGAATAAAGTTATAACATTTCAGAAGTATGTTTTTGAAAGTTTATCCTATCAGGGTTGATTTGTGGAACTGAAAGAATAATATGATTGGTATTATACCCAGCACAGTAGTCTACAAATAATAAAAATAACCATGTAATAAATATTTGTCAAATGGGAATATTGAGAAGAGTTCAAAGTTTGGAAAGGTAGGCTTGATGCCTTGGTATTTTGTAAAATAATGTTTGCAGTTATCAAGATACTGATATACATCATTTGTGTCATTACTGCAACCTTAAAGATTAGAATTAGATAGAACATCCTAATTTTAGAGATGAACAAAGGCTCACTGTGTTTATTGCAAAGATTTTTTTCTGAGAGCCTCATATTCTAATTGAAGCTTCATCATTTTTGTTTGCAAAACCTTTCTAAATTTTATGTAATCAAAATTGTTCATTTCCTCTGGTTATTCCTAGTTAGTATTCTTTTCTTTCTACTTGTTAAGGATACCTCCTTCCTTATTCTTCTAATTTGTTAATGTTATGACCTTTTATAACTAGATCATATATCTGTTTCAAGCACAATATGTTGTGAGTTTGGGATCTAAACTTAAATTTCTTCTGGACTGCTTTCTAGTTTTCCTAACATCCAGTTTTTGGACTTCAACCACTGATTTTTTTCCCCCCTGAGGCAATTGGGGTTAAGTGACTTGTCCACGGTCACACAGCTAGAGGGGTTTTAAATACTTAACTGGTTTTGCTGATCAACTTTTTCTATTCTTTAACCAGTACCCAAATCGTTTTGTTGATTACTGCTTTGTAGTGTAATTTTATTTAGTTCATCTCCCTGTCTTCTCCCTCTTTTTTTCATTTCCATTCCTTAGAGATTCTTGCCCTCCAAATGAATTCCATTACTATTTTTTCCTAACTTTGTAATCTTTGGTATTGGATTCATCTGGTATAATTAATAATTTAGACAATATTGTCATTTTATATTAGAATGGCCCAACCATGAACAATTATCATATGTTTTTGATATAATTTAGGTCTTCATTTTTGTAAAAGGTTTTTATAGTTGTATTTATGTTTTTTTGTCTTTGTAAGTGAATTTAGGATATTTTATGCATCGTGTTTTGAAAGAAGGTTTTTCTTCCTGATGGATTTTTTGGGCAATACACAAAAAGGCCAATATTTTTTGTTGGTTTATTTTTAATCTGGTTTCTTTACTAAAGTTTGTATTTGTATTGAAAAATTAAGTGATTTGTCCAAAATCATTCACATGTACAAATTGTTTTTCTTGTAATAATTACTAATTACCTTTTTATGTTTGCAGTGTAAACCAGAATATAAGGTTCCAGGACTATATGTAATTGACTCAATTGTGCGGCAATCTCGTCATCAGTTCGGAACAGACAAGGATGTTTTTGGGCCAAGATTCTCTAAAAATATAACAGCTACATTCCAGTATTTATATCTCTGTCCATCTGAAGATAAGGTATAGTTTAAATATTAAAAATTAGAACTTGAAATCTTGTGTATTCTGAATGTTGTTGAACTAAATTTAATAATCTCAGTTGTCCATTAAAGAAACACAGTGATTTCTTTGTCCTTTAGATAATACATACTCCAGTAGTTCTTCATGAAACATGGATTTTGTTTCCAATTTTTGAGAATGTCCATCTTGTATATGATTTTGTTTTATATAAATATGATAAAAATATTAGCATAAATAACCCTTTTTCCTTTTAAACTCTACTTTTGTTGGGAAAGTCATATGAATTATATCTTAGGATACTAGAAGCAGATATAATTACTGAACCTGTCATTAATCTTTGAAAGATGGTGGAAAAAAAGAGAAGTCACAAGGTTTAGAGAAAAGCAAATGTCCCAAATTTCAAAAAAAGGGGAGGCAATGTAAACTACAAATTATAGGCCAGTGTTTCTTGGCATAAATTTTGGATACTTTAGAACTGATTAGAACAAATTAATTTGTTTGAGATCCATTGGAAATTGAACCAATGATCATCTGGTGATCATTAAAATCCATCATGGATTCATTAGAGAAAGTTTTCTTCGAGTAAATTAATTTCTGTTGCCTCTACTATGAAACATGGATGCCTGTTGGGTTTTTAACATATTCACAATTTGGTTCCAACTTTTTCAGTCTCATTATACTTTTATTACTCTTCTCACATTCTGTTGTAACAGTCAAATTGACTTTTTCCTCACAACAATTGCCCATCCTTTTATCTTCATATCCTCCTACCTCCAAATCCCATGCCTGGACAGCATGCTCTCTTTACCTCCACCTCATAGCAATATTGATTTTTTTTTTTTTTCAAGACATAATTCAGGCACCACCTTCTATAGATATGCAGCTTTTCCTGATTGTCTCAACTTATAATGTCTTCTTTCTCTTATATGTATTTTATACTTATCTGTAAAAAGCACATTTTAATTGCTTAATAAATGTTTTTGATAGGTGCTTTATTTTTTTTCTTACTATTGGTAGATCAAGTGAATGTTATGGATCATTTACTTAAATTTTAGCATATTATTTATCAGCCTTGTGCTACCCTTGTAGACAGTGTAGAGAAATGTGGGCTTAGTGATATATTAGATTCAGAAGTGGTTGAGTGGATTCATTGAGTAATAATTAATGGATTTAAATTTAAATTAATGAACTCATCATGAAAGGAAATCTCTAGTTCAATGTCTCCAGAATATGGTTTGACATTATGCTGATAAATATTTTGATCAGTGACTAGGTATATGTTTATTAAATTTCCATGCAAGACAAAGCTAGGAAGAATAATTGACAAATTGAACGACAGTTCCCAAAGATCTCTCAGAAGTTAAATGTATTAAAGTGAAATTTAGTAAGCATACAGTAGAAAAATATGCTATGAATTGGGGTTGGTTTTGATATTTTTTTCTGACTACTTCATTATTAGACTACATGTGAAAAGCTTACTTGAAAAAGACCAATTACTTGTCTGGGGTGTTGGAAAAGGAAGTCTTCTTCAAAGAGGGCTAAATGATCTGTGAGATTCTTTCAATTTAATCTTCAATTTCAAAGTTATAGTCTAGAATTTGTTGTTGTCTTTAAATCTTCTCTTTTCTCAAATGTGAACTGACAAGAAGTATGGTGATATCTTATACCACTACAGTCACTGTTCTCAAAAATGCCAATTTCTACTTGTATCAGACTTAAACATTTTTATAGCTTCTGTCCTAGGATTGAATCTAAAACATGATTTCACTCTGTCCTATTACTTTGATATCTAATTCTACTTCTCTGTTGAATTTTAAGGACTTCCTCACTTGAGGAATTTATTTTCTAGCACTATCTATTGTCCCTCGGTAGTAAAAATAATGATTGTTGATATAAACTATCAGAAAAGGTCATGAAGCATATGTATCAGAATTTTAATGCCATGTTACAAAAGAACAAGCTTAATTTTTTCAATTTAACTAATTTGTAATTTTTTTATGTCCATATTGAAAATAGTTCAACTAAAAATTTGTATTTTTATGATTTCCAAAGTAAGTCCATATACTTTAAACTTATTCTTGTTTATATTACAGTATCATGCTACCTATATTCTAATTATATAACTCATTATCATAAAACAAAAGATTTTAAAGTAAATGTTACCTTCCCTCTTTTTCCTTCTTGCCTTATTTCTCGGATTTCTTCTACTTCTGAAATTATCTGCAAAATTGATTTTATATAATTAGTATGTAAATTCTTTAAATAATTAGCTAAGTCTTTTCAGACTTATTATTTAACTTGGTAGCTTCATTGCCAAAATAGGCATAGGGTTGGATGAGGGAAAATGATTATTCAGTATGTAAGGATATTCAAAATGAAAGATTTCACATAATTCTTATACCTGTATATCACGAATATTCTCTTAAAGAAGAGAAAAGGAACTAGATATGTAAGCACCAAATGACATCTCAAAAAACTTGTCTATTAATTTTTAGTCAATTTCAAGTTGTCTTAACCATTAACTAGCAAAGAATTAAAATCAGTAAATTAGAAAAGATAAAATTGAGTAGTCCTTACAGTTACAACATTGCCAGCAATCTGTTGATGAAAAACTTGGTAATTAATCAAAGTAAAAGATTGAAATTATCACCATTAACAAAGCATAATGGATGTAAACAATCTCTGGAATTAACTAATCTGATCTCTTTGCCAAAACATAGATGTGACAGCAAAGATCAGTGAATGTTTGGGATACAAGTTCATTTTTATTTTTTAAAAAATAGCTTTTTATTTTCTAAATATATGCAAAGATAGTTTTCAACATTTCATCCTTGCAAAACCTTGTGTTCCAAATTTTTTTCCACCCTTAGGCAGCAAATAGTGCAGTATATATTAAATATGTGCAATTATTCTATACATATTTCCACATTTATCATGCTGCACAAGAAAAATCAATCAAAAGGGGAAAAAATGAGAAAGAAAACAAAAAGCAAGCAAACAACAAAAAAAGGGTGAAAATACTGTGTGGTGCTCTACATTCAATCCTCCAGAGTCCTCTTTCTGTATGCAGATAGCTCTCTCCATCCACATACATTTTTTAAAACATTAAAAGAATAAAATGTGTTCAGCTTCAGTTTCCTTTTTTGTAAAATGCAGGTGATAACACAGAGTTGATTTAAGAACAAAAGGAGACAAAATGAGAAAACATTTAAAGCTCTTTGTAAACCTTAAAGCATTATATAAATATTATTGCTAGTATGATATAAAATAACATCTCACAAAACTGAGAAGTAATGGGAGGGAGGCAAAACAGTGTTGTATAATAGCTTGTTATGAAATTTGGTAATTTCCAGTGCAGTCGTAGATAAAATTGGAAAGATTATCAGTGAAACAGATATGGTGGTGCTTCTGTTTTCATCGGTTGGTAACACTATAATTACTACATTTTAGGTAGTAAAGCTGAGAACAATGGTTAACTTTGACCAAATAAGCATAGAAAATAGAAGTAAGAAGCAATACAGTTTTGGAAGTGTTCAAGGATTGGTTATGCAAATATCAGAAAAAGGGACAGAAAATATTAAGTGGAACTAATTGATAATCCATCAAAAACGAAGAGCCCAAATTTCTACTTTTTTTTGCGCGTAAAATTTCATGATTTTATACATTTGAAAACATCATTAGTAATATAGCAATCAATGTTAGTTCTTTTAAGATTTACAAGACACTTTATTTTCTTTATTGATAAGTATTGTATCTATTATATATGATTTCAATTTATATCTTATAAAAGCTCTTTTTCCAACATTAAAACACTATCTAAATGTCATTTATTTGTAGTAACGCCACTACTTTGGAGATTGATTTACTTGAATGTTATGTAGTTTTATTTTATTCAGAAGTTGGATGTGGTACAGACAAGATAATGGGTTAGAGGCAGCAACCTAGTTGAACTTTCAACATTTCCAGTCTTAACAACATTAAAATAATTCCTCAAATCAAGTTTTGGGGTGACAACAAAAGGCCAGGAGATATTTTGTGGCCTAAAAAAGCTTAAAAGGTCAGTAGGAGAACTCTGTATGTCTGGAGTGTACACATACAGCTACAAAAGCAGCTTCCGGAATTTTGAAACCAGGGACAGTCAGACTTGGACAACTGATCAGAAAATAGATTAGGGGCTCCATTGCTGAGACGAGGTATTGATTGGCAACTTCTTGTTGTGGTCTATCAGAAGGAAAGAGGGAGCCTGGTAACAACAGTTCCAGAGCCAAAAAAACTGCTAATGCTTGTAACAGTTCCAGGGCAGAGAAGAGTGCTAGTGCTTTACAATGTAGAGGAGCTGGGGCCCTATCTGAATACAGATCAGAACTCAGAGCAGGAGAGACATGACCACATCTCTCCCTGGATCACATCTTTTTGAAAACACCAAAAATATGCAAACCACCAGCTCTAGCTCTAAAGACAGTAACATGTAAAATGTCTGATGCTTGAGACATTTCCTCCCCATCCCAAAGTAAATAGAGCCCAACATAAAGTTCAAAGTCAAGAAATGGTTTGGAAATATAAAAAAGAATATGACTATAAAATGATACTCGTGGCAGGGAAGACCAAGACAAACTGAAGAAAAAAAAACCACTAAAATAGTTATAACTAAAGCTTCAAGGAAAATTCCTAATTCAAAACAAGCCCAACAAGAATTCTTGGAAGAGTTAAAGAGATTATAAGTGATAGAGGAAAAATTGGGAAAAGGAAAGAGTAATGCAGTAAAATTAGTAAGAGAGATTTAATTTAATAATGTGGTAAAAGTGGCACAAAAAATAATTGAAGAAAATGTAAGAATGGAAGCTAATGTCTCCATGAGATATCAAAAGTGAAAGTCAAAAGAAAGGAAAAAATAGAAGAAAATGTGAAACCTCTCTGGAAAAACAACTCACTTGGAAAATGGATCCAAGATAACATAAGAATTATTGATTATCAGAAAACCATGATCAAAAAAAAAGAGCCTAGATATACTAGGTTTCAAGAAATTAAAAAAAGAAAATTGCCTTGATATCTTCAATCCAGCGGGCTAAATAGAAGTTAAAACAATCCATTGATTACCAATTGCAAAGTGAAAAACTTAGTGGAATATTATCCCCAAATTCCATAGTTACCAAGTCAAGGAAAATAATAAATAAGCAACCAGAAAGAAGCAATTCAGATCTCATGGAACCAAAATCAGGATCACAGAAAATTTATTGGTTAAATTAAAGTTGCTATAGGCTTTTGATATATGATATTCTGGAAGGTAAAGGAGCTAGGATTACAACCAAGAATAATATACCCAGCAAAATTGAGTATAATCTTTCAGAGGAAAATGGATATTTAATGGAATAAAGAAGTTTCAAGCATTCCTAATAAAAAAGAACAGAATTGATTGGAAAATAGGACATTCAAACACAGCACTTAATAGAAGCATAAAAAGGTAAACATGAATGACACTCAGGGCATGCTTATTAGTAAAATGTAATTTTGCTAATAAACAGAGTCTTCGCCTCCTCAGTTAACTAAGACCTGGAATGAGAGTTGATAATTTTTATGGGAAAAAGGGGATAAACAAGAAGGTAGCATCATAGACATGGGGAACAGTATGATTGGTTTCAAATTTGGATCCCTGCCTTCATATTGTTATTAGGAAAATTCATTGGTGGTATCCACCTACAAGACTAGTTAGTGTCACAGTGATAACAAATCAGACTTTCTTGAAGGATAGTCAGTGTTACAGAAACAGACCAGACTCTCTGTCATTCACCTGCATCTTTCAAGGATAACAGATTTCCTTGATGCAAGAAAAGAGCAATGATTAACTTCTAAAGAAAAACTTGTAAAGTTAATTTAGAGACAATTTAATTTAGAGATTTACAGGAAAGCTGAACCTCTATACTTAACTCAGAGACAAACCAAATATGACTTAGTTACACAAAATGTTGTTATTGTGGTAGATAAAAAAATAAAAAAAAGTTAAAAATCGAGTCAATTTGATTCTCAGTTTCCCGTTTTGATTAGTAGAGTCTTGTTTCCCATAGTTCTCTTATCTATATATTGGTTCTGTAAGATTTTTAAAATATGGTCATTATTAGTACCGTGCATTAACATAAGGTTGTCTGATAAAAATTTAGAACAGGTTTTAACACAGCAGTTAAAGCCAAGTCTGAAGAGATTAATAAGATCCAGGGCAGAAAAGCCTTTTTAGTAAGGGTGGCTAACTGGCTATTTCCCTGTACCCAGCTGAACTAAAAGGAGGATTTCTGTTAGGAGGCAAAGGTGATGGGTAATTGTTTCTCCTATAACTTGGTGAATTTTCTGAAGCTGGTAACAATTTTCCTTCATCAGTTAATGTAAGAACAGCAAGAATGATTAATCCTAGAACAAATCATAGTAAAATATCCAAAACTATAGGTGAACTCTTTTTTTCCCCTCTCAGTAGTATTTTTTTTTCCAAATACACGTAAAGATAGTTTTCAACATTGATTTTTGTAAAACTTTGTTCCAAATTTTTCTCCCTTCTTCCTTACCTCCTTCCAAGACAAGTAAGTCATTTGATATAGGTTAAATATGTTCAGAACTTTTAAATATATTTCCATGTTTGTCAGGTTGTGCAAGAAAAATCAGACCAAAAGGGAAAAAAACATAGGAAAGAAAAAGCAAACAGACAAAAAGGTGAAAATGCGATTCACATTTAGTCTCCATGCATCTCTCTTTGGATGCAGGTGGCATTTTCTTTCCCTAGTTTATTCAAATTCTCTTTGAGTTGCCACATTGTTAAGAATAGCCAAAATTAATTATGGCATACTTTTGCTGTTATTATATACAATGTTTTCAGCATCAGTTCACATAAGTCTTTCCTGGCTTTTCTAAAATCTGCCTACCTGTCACTTTTTATAGGACAATAATATTCCATTACATTCATATACCATAACTATTCAGCCATTCCCCAACTGATGAGCATCCACTCAGTTTCATGGATTAATTTTAGAGAAATATGTACATGTCCTCAAGAAAAAGCAAACATAGATACCATGAAACAAAAAAGCCAAAATAATACCATAGTAATTATCAATATTAACTAGCATCAAATCTCTTTTTATGCTAGTAATCTGTTCCAAGCCCATTTAACCAGCACATGTTATCTTGTATCCCAGATGATAATTTCCTGATCCCTGAAAATAACTTCTCAGACATTCTAGATTAGGTCTCAGTTTTAGGGCAGATCTGTTTCTCTGGTTCCAAGTCGTTTATAGAAAATCTGCTAGTAATTTGATTCAATACAATTTAGTTTTATTTTTGTTTACTCATGTCCAACTCTGATATCTAATTTGGGGATTTTCTTGACAAAATATTGAGTGTTTTGCTATTTTCTTTTTTCAGTTCATTTTACAGATGAGGATACTAAAGTAAACAAGATTAAGTGACTTGCCCATAGTCACAGTTATTAAGTGTCTGAGACTGGATTTGAACTTGGATATTCCTGACCTGAGGCCTGGCATACTCTATCCACCTTGCCATTTGGCCATCCCATACAATTTAGTATACTTTCCTAAATTTGCTTTTCTCATAAGTAGCTCATTGGTAAAAAAGCAATTGAAGTCTTACAGTTCTAATCCTATTAACAGAAATATAAGCATTTGAAATTATAAATCCATGATTTGCCTGAAACTTCAGAGAATTTTGAGGGGAATGGGAGGGTATGCGCATATTACTTTAACATACTATTTCCCATTACTTTCTTCACCCAGACATTATACCTTACATAGACACTGCCAACAACAGACCAAAGGGAGAATCTTTTTAAAAAATCTATGAGGGCCTGAATTGTAAAATAGGTCTTAATGTTAACACACACATGTACACATACATATATATAGATCAAAGAGTGTAAAAGATAATTTTAAATTTCTTTACAATTATCAGTGCAATTTTATGTGTAAAATATTTAATCCAATATTGAAAACTTAATACTAAAACATTTTTGTCTCAGTTTCCTCTTGAAGGATATTTTCCTAAGGACCTAATCTTATATATGAATGTATAATTATTAGCAGGTAGATATAAGCCCAAGAACTCATTCCCTTAGTTGATTAGTATATAGACGAGCACAAATTCAGATCAAAAATAGTAAACTCTTTTACATATGCATTCTATTTAGCAATGCATAAGTGCTAGAGTATTGAAACAAAAAAAAATTCATTATATTGAAAAAAGATGTTAAAAGAAGAAGCAGGGACATAGTTGTAACAGCATCAAGTGGTCTACCAGGCCTAAGCCCAAGGATACAGAATGTTTTAACAAGTACAATGGGATAAAGCATTCTTAATTATGTTCCATTTCATGCAAGAGTCACAATTAACTTTTTCGAACAGTTAGCCATTCAGCAGAGGTCCATATTATTCACAAAGTATCATAGTCAGGCTCAGCATTTATCTAGGAAGAAACAGTCTTGTCCCCCCAAAAATATAGTGAGGGCAAGTGCCACAGTAGTCTCCCCAACTTTTCCCAAATATAGGAATGTAACTATAATACTTCTAAGATAACACTCCCTTTGAACAGCTTGTGGCCTTTTTCTCAAATAGTAGCACAGAATGATTTAATGGTATGTCAGACATTTGTACCTGAATTCATCACTCAGAAGAGAATCAAATTTCAATCTGAAGAAAATATATCTCAAATAGCAAAATTTCACTAATCACAACTTAGGGTTAAGATATATATCATATTCAAGTTGTAGTAATTATAAACAATAAGCATATATTTGACTTTACTTTAAATCCATACTGGAACAGAAATGAAGAATTTAGAAATTAATCACATTCTGTACCTTCACACATATAGCAAATGTTATAGTTAATTCAAGAACCCTAAAAAGAATGCTGGCTGTCATAAGCTTCCAGATGAACAACTATTCATTTTGCTCAATTGCTTGTAAGGCAAAATATAATCTTTGAGTCTCAGAATTCATTGCTACTAAAGATATAACTCCACTACATACTGTTTATTAACATATAGAAATAATTTTCATAAGTGACAGCCAAATAATTTTAAAGGAAACTCAATTTATATTATTAAATTAGCTTTTGTAAATCCTTCTTTTTTCCCCTCTTCACAATAAGTGGAAGAGTGGCTCCTGTAATAAACTAATTCATTATTTTAGAATTTCACAAGATTTAGCAAGTTCTTTTACAGGACTGATAAAATTTTATGACTTTGCTCAAGGAGAAAATTCCAAGGATCATGGCAGATTTTCAAAGGAGATTTTACAAAGTCTTCCCTATACTTTTTTTTTCCCCTACAAAGTAGTTATTCTTCCCTTTTAAAATATATCCCATTAAGTACTTGATAGATTATAATATCATAACACTAGCTTCAAATGAATTAAAATTTCATAGTGTCCAAATTAAAATAATTAAACTTTCCAGTGATACAATTGCCTTTACTTCTCCTCTCCCCACCCCCCCAGGCAATTGGGGTTAAGTGACTTGCCTAGGGTCACACAGTTGGGAAATATTAAGTGTCTGAGACTAGATTTGAATTCGGATCATCCTGTTGCATTTACTTCTTAACAGTATTTCTTAAACAATGTTCTCTCAATATTTAGAATATAAGAAAATTTAGAAATACAAAAATATGTATCCTATCATGAAACAAAACTTGGTACCAATCAGATGATACCAATTCAGAAAAATTATATTATAGAAATTCATTCATTTTTATCCTGTTGGCATTTTATTCTACTCACATTTAAAACCCAATATAGAGTTACCTAGTATGGGGTAATTAAAGTCAACTAAATAATAATAGTAATGTTAATTAACACCTTTTTTTTTTTTTTTTACTCAAATTGCTTAAAGTTTATTTTTTCCTCTCTCTTTGGATATCTCTCCAATGGACTTTGATTTTTAAAACCCTTTAAAACATGGATTCTTCTTGTTCACTTTTCATATTGTAACTTAACTCCACTCTTTGAGATCCCAGAGTATCTATAAAACTATTCATTCCTCTAAAATTCTCCTTTGTAATTTGACACAAAACTTTTTTATAAAACCCATTTAATTGCAAAAAAAAAAAAAATGCTTAGTCTTATCCACGTCTTTTGGTGCCCTTTCTTTTTTTTTTCTGCTGAGGCAATTGGGATTAAGTGACTTTCCCAGGGTCACACATAGCTGGGAATTATTAAGTGTCTGAGACAAGATTTGAGCTCAGGCCCTCTTGAATTCAGGGCTGGTACTCTACACTGCGTCACCTAGCTGCTGCCCTTTCTTCTTAGTTTACCAAAACAATTAGTTCTATTTTTATCACTTACAGAAGAAAATAAAGTAGTGTCACCAAAACATTCTTCCAAATTAAAATTTACTTAGTCTTTAGTTGCTCCTTGATTTAAGCACACTTTTTTCTTTTTTGAGGAGTCAATAGTCACCTTTTCCCCAAAACTAAAACAATAAATTTGTCACTACCTTTGTCTAGTGATAAAGATTTAATTGTTGTTTCCATGTAATTTTCAGAGTTTTATTTGATTTTCCTTAAAACAGTTTGTACAATTACCCCAAAACTCACTTAAACATTTCAGCCTTTATAAAAACGGTCAAATAATTTAGAAATTCAGTCACAAATTTAGTCTCAAATTAAAAACACCATAAATAAGGAAACAACGACTCTCTTCTTATCTGTCTTTATCTCTTACCTGGACAATGTTTAGAAATGTAGAGAGAAAAGATTATCATTTTTTTTCCTGTTTCTATAACCTCTTTATACATACACACACACAATTTTTGCCAGATGTAAAAAATAATTTTGTTGTTTTAAATTTTGAGTTCTAAATTCTCTTTTCCCTCCTCCTTCACTGACAAGACAAATAATTTGATATAGTTTATACACATTCAGTCATATAAAAACATTTCTATATTAGTTGTTTTGTGAAAGAACACATCAAAAACCAAAACAAATAAAGTTTAAAAATGTATACTTTGATCTGTATTCAGACTCGGTGTCAATTCTTTCTTTGGAGGTGGATATAACTTTTCATTAACTCCTTTGAATTAAATCATTAATTTGTGAAGAATAGTGATGATGATTATTAAACAGTATTACTGTTATTGTGTATGAGATTTTCCTGGTTGTGTTCACTTCACTTTGCATCAGTTCATATAAATCAAAAAAAGGCAATCTTTCTGAAGACATGTAATGACTTTAAAAAGTTTATATTCTTTTTCCCAGGAAGAAAGTTTATTTTGCCCAGGTAATGTCACAAGACAGATACAAAACAAACACTTGCCATCAAAGTCTTCCTCTTTATCCTTCACTAGAGATTTATGAGGGTTAGATTCTTGCTAGGTGGGAGAGCTTTTTTTTTTTTTTTTTTTTTAAACCTTTCTTCTAGCTTTTCCACTTAAGCTCATATTTTAAAAGTTCCTAATTCATGTAATAGAAATCAGTGTGCACAATTTCAAAATTATAAGTCATTTTTCAACAGTGTACAACTCTTCATGACCCAGTTTTCTTGGCAAAAAGACTATTTCCTTCTATAGCGCATTCGCAGATGAGAAAACTGAGGCAAACAGGGTTAAGTGATTTGTCTAGTGTCACACAGCTAATAAGTTTCTGAGGCTAAATTTGAACTAAGGTAGACTCCATTTTCCTGAGTCTAGGTCCAGCACTCTGTTGTGCCATCTAATTGCTCTCATATATCTAATTTTGCTCTGGTTTTTAGTTAGCAACTTTCAACTGGGTATGTTTCTATGTTTCCAGGCTTTTCCAACTCCTTGAATGGGAAACATCCACTGGCTCGAAGTATGGGGTCCTCTTTAAAGAAAGAAAAATTCCCCAGGGGCCTTTAATGACTTCTCTGAAGGGACATGAATGGCATAAGAGCATCCTTTGAAGAAAAAAAAATTCTTCAAGGTTCTGATCTCTGAAAAAAATTTCCCAGGTTGTCACTTGCCAGTCAGTCTAAACACAAACGGTACTCCTAGGCAAACAAATTAGCAACTTCCTCAACAGTTTGGGGGCTTTGCCTTGGCTCATAAGAGTTGGGATTCAGGGGAAAGTAGGGTTTCTGCTGCAGTTTTCTGAGAAGAAATTATCTCTTCTTTACCCCTCTCCCCATGCCCTTAAAATACCATCTTAGGACTCAGATTGCTCTGAAGACCAGCCTTCCTTCCTCAATTCCTTCATATTTGTTTATTGAAATTAAGGTAAATTGAGGTAAAACCCCAAGCACAATTACAAAACCTGTCCCAAATTTTACCCTCCTTCCTCCCATCCCCTCCCCTAAATGGCAGGTAGTCTAATACATGTTAAATTATATGTTAAATCCAATATATGTATACATATTTATACAGTTATCTTGCTGGACAAGAAAAAGGGATCAAGAAGGAAAAAAAAAATAACCTGAGAAAGAAAACAAAAATGCAAGCTAACAATAACAGAGCGAAACTGCTATGTTGTGGTCCACACTCAGTTCCCATAGTCATCTCTGGGTGTAGATGGCTCTCTACATTACTAGACAATTAGAAGTGGTTTGAATCAACTCATTGTTTAAAAGAGCCACGTCCATCAGAATTGATCATTGTATAGTCTTGTTGTTGCCATGTATAATGATGATCTGGTTTTGCTTATTTCACTTAGCATCAGTTCATATAAGTCTCTCTAAGCCTCTCTGAAATCATCCTGCTGGTCGTTTCTTAGAGAGCAATAATATTCCATAACATTCATATATCATAATTTATTCAGCCATTCTGCAATTGATGGGCATCCATTCAGTTTCCAGTTTCTAGCCACTATGAAAAGGGCTGCCACAAACATGCAAAATACCTTTTGAAGAAGGAACAAGTTAAAAAAAAACAAAAAATAGAAATCAGATGGCGGATGAGTTTACTCATAAAACAAAATTTAATAAGATGTATTTAAAACCAGAATCCAAGAATATGTTTACATATTTTTTATTTACATTTTCTGTTGTTTACAGCAGAAAAACCTCAGGGTTAAAACAAAATATAATAGACTTCAACTGAATTTAAAAAAAAAGGCAAGGCTAGTAATCACAATTTTAGATAGAGGAAAAACAAAAATAGACTCCATTAAGAAACTAGATTTTGCTAAGGTAGTGAAATAATGTGAACAATTTTGCAGCAAATTTCTCTGATCAAGTTCTCATTTTTCAAATACAGAAAAGTGAATTAATGTTAAAAATAAACCATTCCCCCTGACTGATTGTCAAAGCATTTGAACAAGCAGTTTTTAGAAGTGAACATGATCTGTAGTCATGGGAAAAAATGTCTTGTCTTACAGTTAGTAGAGAAATACAAATTAAAATGACTTTGAGGTATCACTTCATACTTGTACAACCAATTAATGTGACAGAAGAAGAAAATAACACATGCTGTCAGACAATTTGGAAAAACAATACTTGTGAATTATTGGTAGAGTAGTAAACTGGTTCATCCATTCTGTAGAAGAATTTGGAACTATGTGCAAATTGACTATAAAATTGTATACTCCTTGATCCAACAATACTGCTACTACCAGATCTTTATCTAAAAGAGATTAAACATGTATAAAAATATTTTTTGTGGTGAAAAAGGATTGGAATGGTGATGCTTCTTAATTAGGAAATAGATGAACATATTGTGATATATCATTGTGTGTTAGGGAACTACTGTGCTGTAAGAAATGATGATGGGAGTAGTTTAAAGGAAACATGGCAAAACCTATATGAAGTGATGCAAAGTGAAATGAAAAGAACTAGGAGATCATTCCATACAGTAGCTGCAGTGTTGTAATGATGATCATCTATGGAAAAACTTGGCTACTCTGAATACAATACTCCAAGACAATTCCTAAGGACAAATGATGAATACATGGTATTTGCCTCCAGAGAGAAACCTGATGAACTTTGAGTGCAAATTAAAAAATAATTTTCTCATTTTCTTTCCCCCAATATAACCAATAGCAAAATATGTTTTGCATGATTTCACATAGACAAATTGAGATGATGCTTGCCTTTGCTGTAAGCTTGGGAGGGAGGGAGAGAGAGAATTTGGAACTCAATGTAAAAAGAAAATCATGCTAAAAATAAATGATAAAACTGAAGTGGGGGAAGAAAAAGAATAGATTATTCCAATCTTAATGACAGTAGCATGTCGGAGGTGGAATTGGTGGGTGGGTAAAGATTAGGTCTCTAACAAATTGGATATAACATTTTTTATTTCTATTTGAAATGTACCAACCTCATTTACTTTTTTATGGTTCCTTCTATCTTCCCATCTCTCCCATTAATCTGGTTGAGGTTGTATAACATATTTATCAAGTACATACATGTTGGAATGGAGGAGGTAAACAAAACAAAACAAAAATTGTATTAAAAAACTGAATTTTTCTATTTAGTATATTTTTTAAAAATATCAATAAGGTAGTAACTTAATTGTCCTCTTTTTTTTTGTGGGTTTTTTAAATGATTTTTTCTAACATTATCAGCAGTCTTAATTTCTTCTCTGTCCATAGACTTGATTAAGTTTAAGATGTTGTGTCATCAGGGTTTTTGAATTCATGACATGAGATTGCTGCTTTGGCAAGCATTCTGAAATTCTTCAATATTGCTTCCTCTTATGTTTTTGTAAATTATTATGTATCTTTGTTTCCCTAGTTTTGCATATTCTGAACCAATTCATATAATTTCTCCATATTTTTATTTCAAATCTATTATATTCATCATTCCTTATAGCACAATAATATTCCATCATGTTCATTTATTAGAATTTGTTCAGTCATTTCTATTTTCAGGGAAGATATTTTTTATTAGACTGAAAATGGTATAAGCTTATATGCAGAAACTTTGATTTTTTTATTTCATATCATTTGTGCTAGAACTAGCAGAGTACATAAGTGGCTAATAAATACATTTGTTGACTCATTGATTTTGGTGTTTAAAAAAATTCTTAGTTAATATAGTTGGTTTTTTATTTTAATTTTTTCCCCCTGAACTTAAAACATAAAACTAAAGATCATTTAGTCTAATCCAAAGCTAAATAAGAAAAGATTGCTCACAAAACTGAATTTCTACCTTGTACTGCTTGTTTCTTTCAGATTGTCCAGCTTGTCTGTACTTGCCTTTAAATTTTTCTCCGTGTGTATGTGGTTATTTTTTTCCCTTTAGCAGTCTTTTCTTTGCTATCACTGTTGTGCACATGTCCCTGCCAATATCCCTGTAGTTTAAAAAAGAGAGAAAAGGAGGAGGGGGAAGGACTAAATCCTTGCAACAAATATACAGCAGACAAAATGAATCCACTCAACGAGTGGATGTGAGCTTGGGAGGGAGTTTCCCAAAAGTTACATCTCTTTATTCTGCTTGAGTTAATCATCTCTCTTTTATGAGATGAGATATTAACATGCTTTCATCACTAATCCTTGGAAGACATGATTGAAGGATACACCCTCTACTCTTTAGCTTTTAGTTCTTGTTCTTTTAATGTCTCTTTCAGGATCGAGGTGTGATGTATTTTTGACTTAATTTCCTGAGTATCATCCTTCTATATGACCACCCCCATATCCCTAGTTGTTTGCCTGTTAGGTTTAATGTATTTCTAGACTAAATTGGAACTGTTTTCTCCATGGTTATTTTAACTGTCAAATCCAAAGGTGCCTTTTCTCAGCCTTCATCCTTCTTGACCTCTGTAGCTTTTGATTTATCCATCATTCTTTTTTTTCCCTGAGTACTTTTACTTCTCTATATTTTTATTATAGTGTTCTCTGCTGATTTTCTTCCTTTCTTTCTGAATCTTCCTTTATAGTTTCATTACTAGAACTTCCTCTAAGTTGCATCTACGAATTCTAGGTGATGCTTAAAGCTTATTTTTGGACCTTTTTGTCATTTTCCTGTATATTGTTTCATTTTGTGATTTCATCAGCTCCCATGGGTCCAGTTATTTCTATATAGGTAACTCTCATATCTAAATATGGCCCCAATTTCTTCTTGATATCCATTCCTGAAAACATAAGATACCTATTGAATATTTCAAAGTTAATTAACATGTACAAAATGTTTCTTGTTTCTTGAATTTCCCATTTATTATTGAGGGTACCATCAATCCTCCCAATCAGCCAGACTTCCACCCTCAGTGCTATCATTAACCCTCATGTGATTTCACCCCAAATATCCAGTGTCAAGATGTCATTTTTTTCTACCTTTACAATATCTCTCATGTATTTTCTTCTCTCTAGTTGCATAATTAACACCCTGGCACAAGTTCTCCTCATCTCACACCTTGATTATTTCAGTAGCCTTTTCATTGTCTTATTAGCTTCACCTACTACTTCTGTGCATCTTACACTTAGCTGTCAGAGGGATCTTAAATCATATATTTGGTGATGTTATCCGCCATCCTTATTGAGTAATAAATTCTAGTGTCTCCCCATCACCTCCAGAATAAAATGTATAATCTTTCATCATTTAAAGTCCTTCATAACCTGGTCTTTTCCTATCTTGCCAGTGTACTTATACTTGAGTCCTTATTCCCTGTGATCCAGTGATGTTTACCTCTTTGCTGTTTCCTGCAAATGAATACCATATCTCTTCTTGCATCTGTCTTGGCTTCCTTCAAGATTCATGTCAATTCCTACTATTTTCAAACAGTCTTTTCTATTTCCCTCATAGTATCTTTTCTTTCAAGTTTACCTCCCATTTACATTGTATATATCTTGCATGCGTAAAGGTTTTTTTTTTTTTTTTTTTTTTTTTTTTTTTTGCCTTTTATCTCTGTCATTAAAATGTAAGCTCCTTCAAGATGGAACTGTGTTTTTGCTTTTCTTTGTATCTCTAATCCTTAGCTCCGGATCTAGAATGCAAGAAATGCTTATTAATCTACTAGCTTTCCTCTCAGGTTCTAATGGATATAAGAATAAAATATAGTGACTAACCCAATCCCCCTTTTTTTAGACCATGTTTTTTCATTGAGTTCAGTGTTTCTTAAATTATCTCTCATTAAACTATTTTCCATGTCAAATTTTTTATATCAAATTTCTAACAATTCTTCCAATTTTTTGATTTTGTCCTAATATTTCTTGCTGTCTTACAAAGTCTCTTTCCTTTTTTTTTTTTTTTTTTTTTAAATGAAGTTTCTTTTTAATCTTTCTTAATTTTCAGGGATCCCATTACTTGGGTAAATTTTACCATTTTTTCTTCTATGCTGTTTTATTCTCCTTCCAGTTCCTTCCCATGTAGCTTTGATATCATATTTTATCTCTTGCTTCATTTTTTTCTATGTATTAATGTGTCCTTATGGAAAATCCATTTTTTTCCCTTGCAGTTGTTATGGAGTTATTTACTTCTAGGTTGGGTCTTTGGACATCTTTGGATCTACAAAAATTCTCTATAGAGGTCTGTGTCTTTTTGTTTACTCATCTTTCTGATTTTAGTTCCTGAATTGGGGCTTTGTGCCAGAGGTAGGCTCAGCCCTATTTCATCTTGCCAGAAGTTCCTATCCTGACCATCACCTTTTAGGTTTAGATCATATTGTCAGGCATTCAGAAACCTCTATGATATCTCTTTAATAGAGTGCTAGGGACCTTGGGATCTTGGGATCTTGGGATATTCTCATTTGAGTGTTTCCTTGGTGGCAGTGGTTGGTGCCATAGCTGTATTTCTCTAATGTTCTTGATAGTTTTGAAGGTCCCTTGTTTTCAGTTTCCCTAGACTCTGGGACTTTCTGGAAGGGCTTTTTTCTTCCTCTAGAAATAGATTAATCCTTTTCTGATTATACTAGCAGGCTTCCAACGTTTTTGCTTGTGTTGTTGTTATTGGTTTTTCTGGTGCCTCTCTTTTTCTATTATATGTTGGCTTCTGGCTGGATTTTTATGCAGTTTTGAGATAAAAATAAATCACTTTAGTTAATGAATTTCTTTTTTTGTTGTTGTTGAAGCAGTTGGGATTAAGTGACTTGCCCATGGTCACACAGCTAGGAAGTGTTAAGTAAGTGTCTGAAACCAGATTTGAACTCAGGTCTTCCTGACTTAAGGGCTGGTGCTCTATCCACTGTGCCATCTAGTTGTCCCTCTATTGAATTTCTTAATCGTTATTTGAATGTATTGCTAATTTGGGGGTGGGAGGGCTGTTAGACTAGTTGGGGAGCTGATCAGCCTGCTTTTATTTATTTAGCCATATCAGCCAGAAGTAGCGTTAATACACATTAAAATCATAAACAATACAGACTTGAACCTAAAACATAATTTAGTTGATATATTAACATAATTAATTATATGCAAGTAATGTAATTTTCTATCATTTGTTTAAAAGTCAAAGTTAGTTATTTTTAACAAAATAGCAATGAGAATTCTTTGCTCTCATTTCCCTTCTGACTTCTTTTATGTTTCTCTATGGAAGATTTTATTGCTTTTGTGTTTGTGTGTGTATTTATGAATTTGTTCTGTATAGTAATTTTTTGAGGCTTAACTTGCCTTACTTTATATAACTGTTACTGGTATTCATTTTTAGTTTCAATTTTTTTTAACTACACTACAAAGAATAAAATGTATTTTATTCATTTTCATTACATTTTATTCATTAAATGTCTAATCATTGAAAATATTCATCTTTGTATTATAAAGTAACGATGGATATTTGTATATGTACCTCTTTCCCCTGCTGAAACTTTAGGATATAGCCTTAGTATTGTGATTCTTGGGTTGCATGGTATAATCAGTTTTGTAATTCATATAGGCAGATTCCCTTCCAGAAGATTCATACCAGTTTATAGTACTTCAGATTGTGTTCTTGTATATTCTTTTTAATATTGGATCTCATTCTTTTTTCATCTGGTTGTACCGACTTAATGACAATAATAGACTATTATAAAGTCATTTTATGTTTCTTCAGATTATTAAGAAGTTACTTTTGGGGGTGTGTGTTTATTAGTAGTAAGTATTTTCCTCTATGAAAATTGTTAACAAACTTTGATCATTTCTGCTTGAAAATGTATAGTACTTTAGTAGTTTGCATATGATAGATTTTTTTTTTCTCAGATATATTTGCCATTTGGGCTTCATAGTGACCTAATTAACAAACTCGCATTGTAGGGAAAATGTTAAGTTTGATTTCATGTCTGTAACTTCATGACTCTTTGATATTGGACAACATCTCCCTTTATTTTTCTTGGATAACTAAAATTATATCCCTAGGACTTAATTTTATCTCTCTATTGACATAATTGTAGCTCCTTTTCATATTATTGCTACAAAGATTTTTCTTATAAACTTTTATTGAAAATAAAAGTGTGAGTGGTTTTATCCAAAATCCTCTTATTTTTATATAATCAGATCTATTATTCCATTTAATAATAATAATAGCTAGTTTCTTAAAGGTTTGCAAAGTACTTTATAAAAATTATCTCATTTGATACAAGCTCTCTGAAAATTAGGCACTGTTATTATTACCCCCATTTTACAAATGAAGAAACATAGGTAAACAGATTTGCCCAGGGTCACAGAACTATTAAACATTTGAGATCAGATTTGAGCTTAGTTCTTTTTGACTCCAAATGTAACACTTTATCCATGCTGTATACATTTGTTTCCTAGAAAAAGAGGCTTCTCTTTTCATGTTGACGTAAATGTTATTGCTTTTAAAAAAAAATTTAAGAATGTCTTTTGTGACACATTTATTGCATATCTTTTCCCTTCCCTTTCCCCGACACAACAGAGTAAAATAGTTCGTGTTCTGAACCTTTGGCAAAAAAATGGAGTGTTCAAAATTGAAATTATTCAGCCTCTTTTGGACATGGCAGCAGGAGCTACTAGTGCTGCCTCAGTGCCAGAAAATGTTGCTAATAATGAAGGTATGATAATCTGAAATGTTAACCTATGAATTTATTTAATGCAGTGGATTTTTGTGAAGTTTATATCTTTGGGTCATGTTCAAGAATGTGAGATTTTGGCTTTTTGGGTTTTTTTGTAATATAATTTGATAACTATAAATGATTCATATATATTTGGGAAATTCTTTCATACCTCAATTCTTAATACTTATTCAACTGAGTATGCAATAATTAATACTCTTAACAATCTTATTAGAATAAAAACTAGTTATTATTTTTATTTGTTCTTGCACAAATCTAAAATTCCATAATTATATTACATAGCTCTTTCTTTTTAGTAGAGAAAATGAAATGTTTGGGTCAGAGGGAATGCAGTTGTTGAGAACTAATACAGTTCTTAAGTAAAAGTAAAATTTTAAGTACTGTGACTTATGTTATGGTTTTCTATTTCATTACCTTGTAGGTTCACCTCCACCCCCAATAAAAGTTTCTTCTGAACCTCCACAAGTCACTACAAATTCAGTACCAACTATGCCACAGTTGCCAAGCTCTGATGCTTTTGCAGCAGTGGCCCAGTTATTTCAGACAACCCAAGGACAACAGGTAAGATCACTCACATTGAAGCACGTGAAAAAAATACATCAGTGGTAAAGGTCATTGTAATTTAACAAAAATAAACATTTAATAAATACTATGTGCAAGGCACTATGTCAAGTGAAAAATATAAAAAAGCCATCTTACATTGGTGAGGGTTGCTAGTGATGCAGTTTTGATGAGAGAGTCACATTTATAGGAGCACTAGATAATAGAATATGTATGAAAATAAATTAAGGAGTACTAATTGATTTATTACCTTTTTCCCCTTACACTTTGATTTAGGAGAGCACAAAACTTTTGCTATTTGCCTTTCTACCTTTACTGTACACTCTTTCCCCGTGCAAAACTACTATGTAAAAAACCTTATCAAGAAGAAACATAGAATCTTATTTAGTTCCCCTAGATGTATTAATTTGTCTCACTATTCATTGTATTTCTTAATAATGCTTTTTTATACTATGCACCTACCAGAATATAGCTTATTGAATTTCTCATTTGTTAAGCTTCAGCAAATTCTTCAAACTTTCCAACAACCTTCAAAACCCCAGTCTCCAGCCATTGATAATTCTGTGATGGCTCAGGTTCAAGCTATAACAGCTCAGTTGAAGACTACAACGACACAACCACCTGAACAAAAAGCTTCCTTTCCCCAACCTGAGCAAAAAACTACATTTGATAAGGTAGGCCATTTCCCTTAATTTTTCAATCAGCTCTCATTGTTTGAGCTATTGAACCCCACATCATTGCCCACAGAAATTTATTATTATTTTCATAGGCTGATTTCTTTCTACTACTAAGCAGCCTTCTGTATCATCTTCCTCTATTATTCTGTATGCACAAGGATTACAGAATAATTTTAGTAATTGTAAGATCAAAATCTGATTGGAAGGGCAAATCTGCTCCCCCAAAACATCCTATTAGTGCATTGCAAAAGTGCATATAAATAACTTTTATCGCAGATTTAGTTTGCTTGTTTTTATTGTAGCAAATTCTTAATATAGCTATTTTTAGAAATACTGAACTAACAACTTTTGTTTGGAAATATGTGCTCCCTTCTAAGTATATTTAATCTCAATTTCATTTTATTGTTTTAATTTCAGAAGAAAATATTAATTCTATTACACACATTGATATTAGAAGTTATATCACAATGGAAATATGTCTTGCATGATTTTACATATAAAATGGATATTGATTGCTTTCTCAGTGGGTAGAGGAGAGACTAGAGGAAAGGAAAGAATTCTGAACTCAAAATTTAAAAAAAAAAAAAAAAAAAAGGAATGTTAAAAATAAATTATATATTTTTTTAAAAGTTACATAATTTGTTAGCTAAGGACAAAAATTACTCCAAAAGGAAGTTGATTCAGTTAAGTATAGCTGTACATATTTTGTTGGTATTCCCATAATAGGAGTATAGTAAAAAAGATCAAGTGTATAATCTTTGTGAGGATTATCTCTTGTAGAATAGTTTATTTTAATAAATTTTCATTAATTGTATAATGATTCATTTTTAACCAGAATATGTTTGTTACATATTGCCATATTAACTTTACTGAAAGATTTTTATTTGAGAAAGAAGATGAAAGTGATTATCTGGGAAAGAACTAATTTTCAAACTATTTTTCCAGAAAATGTTGATAGTTTGATTGTGTAATGTTAATACATATATGCCATTCTCTAGTGGCCCCAAAAAAACCTCCATGTAATACTAATATCTTGGGATATAATTTTTTTTAATTTCTTGGCCCTTGTGGTGAATAGATTCTATTTTGAAAATAAGAGTTAATTAACTATGTTTTGTTCCTTAAATATTATTTTAATAACATAATATAATTTCTTTATTTAGACATGCAAAGTAAGTACATAAGCTAAATTAATCTTATTTTGTGTTTTAAAAATTCTTTTTTGAATTTCTTATTAATTTTGAAATTAGCTATTTTGTTACCAAAAGATTTGATATTGAAATGTACTTTAAAAATGCATGTGTATAGGTGATATTATATTTTATATTTCTGTGTTCCAAGGTAAGCTTTTATTTTAAAAACATGCAAAATAGTATTGTATTACTCTTAATATGAGACAAATGTTGGATCTTTTTTTTTTTAAAGGAAGCATTGAAAAATAATTATTTTTTTCCAGAAGTTATTAGATAGATTTGATTATGATGATGAGCCAGAAGCTGCCGAAGAATCAAAGAAAGAAGATTCTTCTGTTTCTCCGTCTCTTCCTCAACCTCCATTGTAAGTGATTAAGGCTAAATAAAAAATAGCAAAGTGAAGATTAGTATTATTTAGAAGTCTGAAATAAGGCTAATTTCTCCATATAAGCATATAAAGTCACTCTTTCATTATCTTTTGCTCTTAATTATTAGTTTTATCAGGTAAAATTTAGTGTAGGTTAATGTCAGCAACATATTTTAAATAGTACCTGCTATATAGATGCTGGGCAACATGAATAAATGACATTTACATAGTATGTAAGGATTACAAAGGGCCATAGATAACTATTATTAAATCCTCAACAACTCGTAAGAAGTAGATACTAGAATCAAACTCGAGATGAAGTGACTTAACTTTTGGTTACAGAGGTACTCTGTGAGGGGGAACAGGTCACTTTTAATTCTAGGTTACTCTTGAGTCTCAAGTTTCAGCACCCTTTTCATTATACCATAATGCCTTAATGCAGAAAAATTAAGAAATGTTCATATTGATTACTATTCACAGATAGACAAGATCTTAAGAAACTATTTGTCCAAACCCTACAATTTCCTTGCTATGGTTCTTGGGCTTCTCTAAACAGCTTTCTCTTTTTCTTTTTAGTGGATTTCCAGGAGATGGCATGCAACAATCAGCATATTCACAACTTCCAAATATAGATCCTTATCAGCAGAGAATGTTGGGAGTACAACAGGATCCAATACACCACCAGGTAGAGATGACCCACACATTTTAAATTTAGGTCTATTGAGACATATGGGTATGTCTTACTAACAAAGTATAAATTAGAAATACTAAAAAAAAGGATTCTTTTCTGAGGGTAAATTTTGATAAAGTGAGTGTTGAACATCATTAAGGAAAAATAGATTTAAAAAAAAAAAAGCTTTCTTCCATTAACCTTAAAATTCTTTAAAATTAGGATTCTCAACCTGGAGTCTGAACTGATTTTAAAAATGATTTTAATAAATACTTTTTTTTTTTAGTATAACTGCTTTCCTTTGCAATCTCTGTGTTTTATTTTATACAATTTAAAAACATTCTCACAAGAGGGCCATAATGCAAAAATTGCTTTTAAAAAAAAGTTTTTATGGCGAGCATTACCTCTCCCTCCCATTGAATAATTTTTTGAAAAAGAAAACTTTCATAATAAATTTATATAGTCCAGCAAAGAGATATACATACAACCAAAAAACCTATAAATCTTTAGTTTGGTTATAGTTATATATTTAAAGATCCTGAGTGTGCCTTGGTAGATAACATTCTCAAATATTTCTTTGTAACTCCCCTGGAATGTGTTTTTCTGATATTATTATTTATTCCTGTCCAACTCTTTGTGATTTGATTTGGGATTTTCTTGGCAAAATTTTGGGGTGATATGCCATTTCCTTCTGCAGCTCATTTTACAGATGAGGGAACTGAGGCAAATTAGAATTAAGTAACTTGTTCATACAGCTAGTGTCTGAGAGCAGATTTGAACTCTGCTCTTCCTGATGCCCATGCCCAGCATCCATTGTGCCACCTGGCTGCCTACTGCTGGAATTCTAATTACATCTGTATATTTAATATTCCACTACTTTGCTGAATTTGTTTCCGTTCTTTTGGTTGGCGTTTAAAGTAACTAACTCATTTAATATACAAAAATAATTTTTGTTTCTTCTTTGTCCATGTTTATTTGATTTATTTTATTCTAGCATTTTTAGAAAGTATGTTGGATAGTGGGATGGTGGTTAATAGCTATATTCTTGCTTTATCTTTGATCTAATTTAAAAGGTCTCTTAATGACAAATAGAAAAAGGTAAAAGTAACTCTTGAGAACTGTATTTCTGTTGTGGATATACATAAAAATCACATGTATAATTTGATTTTACTGATATAGCATAAAAAAGGGAAGTAGAAATGGAAAGGGGATAGTGTCAGAAAAAGGGGAAAGGGGAGATAAAAAGAGGGAAACTTCATGCGTCGATGAGGCAAAGGAAACCTATCGTATCTGAGGGAACTTAGAGAGGGGGAGGAACATTGTGCGAATCTTATTCTCATCAGAGTTGGCTCAAAGAGGAAATAATTGACACATTTGTTTTACAGAGAATCTTCTTTCACCTCATTAAAAAGTGGGAGAGCAAAAGGGAAAAGGAAAAAGAGTAAAAGGGGAAGGGTACAAGAAAGAGGAAGGGATTCAAAGGGAGGAGAGAGGGATACTAAAGAGGGAGAGCTAGGTGATGCAAGTGGGACCAATAAGTTTAATAATACTAAGGAAGTGGGGAAGGAGGGCAAGAAAAAGAAAAGCATAATCTGGGGATATTAGGATGGCAGGAAATACAGAATTAGTAATCTTAACCATAAATGTGAATGGGATGAACTCCCCCATAAAGAGGAGGCAGATAGCAGACTCGATCAAAAGTCAGAACCCTACAATATGTTGTTTACAGGAAACACATTTAAAACAGGGAGATACACACAGAGTAAAGGTAAAAGGTCTCTTTAATTTTTCTCCATTACATATAAGGTTTGCTCTTGGTTTTAGATAGTTAACTATATTCGTTATTATACTAAGGAAATATGCAGTTATATCCGTTTTTTAGATTTTAAACGGAAAGGAATTGTTTTATTTTGTCAGAATCCCTTTTAGCATTATTGTTTATAATCATGTGGTTTTTATTATTAGTAATTTTTATTGTATTTATCATTTTTATGCTAAACCAACTCAGTTTTTTTTTATCCAAATTCAATCCACAGTGTATAATATTCTTGCAACCTATTTGTAAATATTCAGTTTAAAAAGTTAAAATTTTGCATCCCTGTTCACTAAGAATGTTTGGTTCATCGTTTTCTTTCTCTTTATTTTTTTCTGGTTTAGGTATCTTGTTCAGGTATCCGTGATATAAAGAGAATAGAAGGGTGCTTTTTTTTCTGTAATTTTAAACAGTTTATATAATACTGAAAGAAATTTTTTTTTTAGCCCTTGAGCTTTTTTCTTGATAAATTGTTCCCAACTTCTACAAGAAGCCTTTTCTAGTCCCCAATCTTATCTTCTCTCTGAGAGAACCTCCTGTATATATCTTGTTTGTACATGGTTGTTTGCTGTGGTCACCTCCATTAGTCTAGTAGATACATAATAAATACTTAGTAACCTAATCCTTGTAGCATATGAAGTGACTTTTGTGATTTCATTGTTGAAAAGTAAAATAAGTTCCTTTAAAGAGACCTTTACTCTAGACTCAGGAATATTTGGTTTTAAAGGAATTGACGTGGATAGTGTATCGCTTTCGTGAATTGTTTTGTGTTTTAATATAATCATTTTGTGGAACCTTAAAAATCTTTTCCTTTATTGAAATAAAAGAAGTTCATGGCTTGAGGGGGTGGGGGCATTTTGTTCTATTGGTTTATCTATTATAAGGCTTAGAATTCTTTAGCTGAAAGCTTTTAGATTTTAATATACAATTGATTGTTAAACTTAAGAGTTGAAGCTTTCCTCTACATAATTGTATGCTAAAAATCAAAAAGTAAGACCATCTAGAAATTATTAGGAACCTGTGTATTTTATTATGCTAATCCCAGGATAAATACAAGAACCTAGTTTGAGAGAGGCTTCAAAAAGTTTATATAACTAAATACATTTTCTTGTCTAGATCATAGCTTATCCTAGTTCATCTAGAGTAGTGGTTCTTGATTTGAGGTCCAAGAACTTAATTTCTTCTTTAATATTTAATTATCATTGGTTTTCTTTGTAGTCCTATATATTTTAAGTATTTAAAAATATTGTTCTGAGGACTCCATAAGCTTCATGAGATTTCCAAAGGAGTCCATGACACCAAAACCTATAAAATGTAGGGCTGAAAATTTGAAAGGAAAATTAATTTCAGTGATTTTCATCGTGCACTAATAAATTTTTCTATTCTTTTCTAACAGTTTCCACTAATAAATATTCAGGAACAATAAAAAATAGTTTTAGGTTCAAGTGATGCTACTATATAGATTATATTAAAAGTTAATTAAAGGTCAAAAACAGATACTTATGTTTTACTTCTATTATACCTGTTTTTTTTTAATTTAATTGCAATTATGTTATTCAAAACACTGAAAGTTATCATCAGTTATTAGCTATTATTATGCACCTATTATTTCCAGGAAGTTTTATAAGCGTAGGGTAAGAATGTTATCAAGAATAAGATGTCTTTTATAAAGTATGTGAAATTCTTTCTGTAATCTAGATTTAATGCTATCTGATTATACAGAGAATAACTTTTGGTTTCTCTAAATTATTTATGGCACAAACATTAAAAAAGGAATTTGATCTCTCTCTCTCTCTTTTTAAGGTCCCACTTCCTCCTAATGGACAAATGCCAGGTTTTGGACTACTTCCTACACCTCCATTTCCTCCTATGGCTCAGCCTGTGATTCCTCCAGCACCACCAGTGCAACAACCTTACCAAACGTCATTCCAGGCACCAAATGAACCACACATGCAGAAAGTTCATCAACAGGTGAAAAATCATTCCAAATAATTAAATAATAGAATTGTAAAATTTCATGTGCAAAATTTGCTTTTTTGGAGATTCTGCCCTTTGAATATGTAACTGTATTTTTACTAATTGCCAAGCATTGTTTAGAGCCATGAATTATTCAATTCAGTTTCAAAAAGCTTTGAAATTTTAATTATTGTGAAAAACAAATTAATGCTGCTGTGAACTAACTAAAATAAGTCCTTCAACTCAGGGTAGAAATGGCTAAAATTCTACTATAAAATATCTTTGAATAGTTTCTCACGTTTGCTTAGGACTTAGATGTCATTCTTGAAATGTTTTATTTTCTAAATTCTACTCATTTACATGTGCTTTAAAAATGAATTAAAAGAATGGTTTCAATATTTTTTGATATTAACAAAATGTGTTGAAATACACTGACAACCCTCTGTTAAATTGTGACTTTAATGATGTGATAGCATACAGAAGAAGAGTTTGTTAAAAATTATTGACCTTAACTGATTCAGTCAAAGAGAAGTGTTTCCAAAAAAAAAAAAAAAAAAGATCTCTGGTCTGATACCTGATATATTGACTCCAACCTTTTACTCATACAATTTTGTTCCCCTCATTTTAAATTTGATCTTATTTATTTTAAAGGAAATGGAAGTGGAGCAGCCTTGTGTTCAAGAAACTAAGCGGCATGTTTCTGAAAACAGAAAGTCAAGATCTAGGTCAGCATCAAGGTGAGGGGAGTATAACATAATTTTCCAGGATGGAATACTTTGAAATGAGAAAATTTTCAATCTGTTGCTTACATTTAGAATCGCATTTTCCAGCACCATCCCTGAAGTCAGGAGAACCTGAGTTCAAATCTGATCTCAGACACTTAACACTTCATAGCTGTGTGATCCTGGGCAAGTCACTGAACCCCAATTGCCTCAGCAAAAAAAAAAAAAAAAAATCACATTTTCCAAACAGATTTCTTTTTCATACATTCTTGGAACCCTGAATGTAAGTTTGCAAGACCATAATTAGGAAATATCTGGGAAGAGACATATGAGTTATTATGAAGCAAGGATAGACACAGCTTTCAAGAGTTATGAGTTGGATTTAGTGCTAGATACATGTCAAAGATTTAGTATGAGGATTTTTTGATGTGTTGGATATGGTGTACCTGATAGGAAAAGTATTTCTGTCAAACACATAATGAAGGAAGTTTATTGTATTCATAAGATGTTAACAAGATGCTACCTCCAGCCTAGTCCCTGAAGGATTTAAAGCATTTGACTCATGTATTCCTGGATTTGTTGGAAGTAAGAAAAGAGGATTGTTAATAATCAAATAGGAAGTCAGGCTTTCTCTCTCACTGGCTCTTTGTTCCAGGGAAATTCCTGAAGTAAATTTCAGGCTTATGTCTTAGATGGCAAAATGTGAGTAATGTCCTTCTAGAAATGACACTTAATTTATAATATTGGTTTCAGGTATAGGATAGCCTATTTCATCTACTGGAAAAAATTCTTAAGTCACAAAAAAGTCATGGGTGCGCTTTAAATACAGGTCTCCTGAAAGATCTCAGATAGTTTCTTTTATGGATTTTAATTCTTGTGGAAGGTAAAAACAACTTTCTGGAACTATTGAACAGAAATAACACATTGACATTTATCTTTAACCTCTACTTTCCAAGAAACTCACAAGGATGTATATCTGACATGATGTAAAATGGATGTCAAGTGAATCCATTTTATGCCTGTAAGAAGTAGTTTGAAGTAGAATGGTAGAAATATGATTGGAAATTCAGATGTACTGGAAGATGACAATGTTGTCATGTGATAAACATTACCTTCAGTTTGAAGTAACCTAGGATTAAACTGCATGTCAAGGGAATAGTATAGGTTTGTAGTGTGTAATGGGAATCCAGGAAAGACTCAAATTGTATGCAGGTTTCTGTAATGGGCTGAAGCTCGAGTTGATGCACTGAGATCCCAAGCACGTAAGGCTAAATAGTAATTGGACCACACTCTATTAATATATATGCTTGGAGAAAGAATGCGCCCCCTCTTCCCTCCCCTCTCCCCTTTCTGCAAGTTCTGATGTGTTGTATAGGAAATGACGATTTTGGTGGGTAGAGGCAGAGGGGCAGGAAAAGAGGCAGGGAGAGACTGTTGGCTGGTTTCCTGTGGCAGTTGCACACATTGTGATTGTGATTCCCCCTTCACCTCCGATCCTTCTTCACCTCTACTGAGAATAAAGATTGAAGATTTTCCCTTAACCTGAATTCCTGACTCCGACTGATTTTAAAATACGCGATCATCACAGGTTTCCTTAGTTCTCTGTCCATTTTCAGTTTTTTGATTGATTTGGTCTTTCCCTGGTTCCCAAATAGCTCTCCCCGAACCCTCCTCCCAAACCCTTTTGAGTAGTGCTAATTTTGTAGGTATTCTATTTTTCCCTTTGAGTTAGTAAAAAGTGGTAACTTTTCCATTGATATATACTTTATTGGGTATATTGTGTGAGGGAGTATCAAGCTTGGAAATGGCAGTTATCACCTTTTATTTATTATTTTGAAATGTATCAGTTTATCTTCAAGAAACATGATAGGACATTGACTTGTAAAAATAGAGGTTGAATTTGAAATGCTTTTAAAAATGTCATGGAATTTTTAACTTATTAATCAAGGTAGTTTGACATGAATGATTCATGTCCCTTATAAGATACAATGTATCACACTAGAAAATCATAGCATTAACTTTTTTTTTAAAAAATTTAATAGCCTTTTATTTACAGGTTATATGCATGGGTAACTTTTACAGCGTTAACAATTGCCAAACCTCTTGTTCCAATTTTTCACCTCTTACCCCTCCCACCCCCTCCCCTAGATGGCAGGATGACCAGTAGATGTTAAATATATTAAAATATAAATTAGATACACAATAAGTATACATGACCAAACAGTTATTTTGCTGTACAAAAAGAATCAGACTCTGAAATATTGTACAATTATCTTGTGAAGGAAATCAAAAATGCAGGTGGGCATAAATATAGGGATTGGGAATTCAATGTAATGGTTTTTAGTCATCTCCCAGAGTTCTTTCTCTGGGTGTAGCTGGTTCAGTTCATTACTGCTCCATTGGAAATGATTTGGTTGATCTCATTGCTGAGGATGGCCAGGTCCATCAGAACTGGTCATCATATAGTATTAGCATTAACTTCTTAAATTATTATACTGGTCAAAAAAATTGAAAAGGAGGAAAAAAACTTTTGGAGTTAAAATAATGGAGCATATTAGTGAAAATAAATAGGTATCAAAAGTATATAGGATGCTTTATATGCTTAACAAAATTGTATTTGGTCTCTGGCTAAAAAAAAGTCAATAATGTATTCAATTTTTGATATATTTATTATATTAATAAACTTTAAAAAACTCATTGCTATCAAATTTTTATTTTTAACCATTCAGTTACATTGCTAAGCTTAAAACTCTTAAGAGAGAGAGAAAGAGAGTTTATATGTGTTTAATCTGTTCTCTAATAAATATTAGGTCACCCAAAAGAAGGAGATCACGGTCTGGTTCTAGATCTCGAAGGTCCCGTCATAGACGTTCTCGTTCACGGTCCAGAGAGAGGCGCCGGCATTCTCCTCGATCCCGTTCCCAAGAAAGAAGAGAACGAGAGAGAGAACGAGAGCGCAGGCAAAAGGGGCTTCCTCAAATTAAGCCAGAAACTGCTAGTGGTAAGTCTTTCCAAACTTTCTGAAATTATTAAACTTTTTTTCTGTAGTGTTTTTTTTTGTTGTTGTTGTTGAATTTGCAGTAAGTAGTTTGGTTTGAAAGTAGAAGCCATAAAAAGCCCAAAATTTGTACTGTGACCTTGCTTTCCATGGAATCTCCTGTATTAACTTCATGCAATACAAAACCTCATAAATCTCAGTATGTCATAATCTCTTATTTAAAGTTCTTTAAGTACTGTGAAACCATTTTTTCTTTCTCAGGAATAATTTTACTATCAGAGAGGTAGAGAGGCTAGGAATCGGGAATTGTTTCATGGAAACGGTGGCACTTTATCTTTGAAGAAACAAAACCTTATCGTGGACCCCTTTGGCAGTCTAAAACTTTTTAAAAATGCCTTTAAAATGCATAAAATAAAATGTATAAGATTGGAAGGGAAATGTGTTGAAATAACAGTTACAAAAAAACAGTGGCAGATTCCACATGAATTATATCACACATTTTTCAGTTTCCACAGTGTACAAATTAGATACTTGTTTTTATGTATTAAAATGAAAGCATGGGGACATTTGAAGAATAATAGGTTTTTACAAAAATTAGATATAGATAAGCTACTTTTTACTGTGATGTAATTCATTTGAAATTTGCCATTGTTTTATGGTTTGGAGTTAAGGCTATAAATTTTGTTAGTTACAAAAGTTGTTTAGTGGCTTCCACCTTAGTTTTTGTACTTCTGGGCTGTTGGGAAACCAGTTGGTTTTATTTTCTTCAAGTGTAGCTAACCAAATCTCAACATTAGTTCATCTTCTAGTAAATCTTGATTATCCTTTTTAAAAAATAAGTTTTCATTAAAGTTGATTATCTTACATTCATAAACTGTATGGAAGAGTGAAATAATAAGCTGCATTGAGGCAAAATGGAAGTCGTAGAGCACGGTTATTTAGACATAAATTAGCTGCTCCCTTCCGTAATTAAAAGTCTTTTTAAGTCTTGTTTTGTCTCACCTTGGATTTATACTTGTGATCTAAGTAAGTTTAATTCCCCACATCCCAAACATTCCAGTAAATTCATTACTTTTTTCTTGAGGGTCACATTAGCCTTTACCTTTTTACTAACCTTTGCCACAAATTTTTTGTAATTACTGTAATTAGTTAGGGTAGAGTCTGTGTTTCACCATTCAATGAGCTAAAAATCTGGCTTCTTACTATTCTACTTCAGTATATTGCCTATGATCAGTTGATAATATGAATAAAACATTGAGTTTTATAAGTGACAGTGATTTCCCCTCCAAAATTGTTAACATTCTAATTAAGTGCACTCTTATTCATTGTGCTCTCTCACTTCTTTTCAACATTTTATGTCCTGTTCTTCAAAGCTACTTGTTTTCGCACATTTTCTCATGCCTGTTATAAAGTTGTTGTTTCAGCTTTGTAATTCTGTAGCATGACTGTATAAATGACTTTGATAGAAATAGCTTCTACTTATTAAATGAACCATATCTTTTTTCTATCCAAAGATTTTGAAATATGCTTTGAACATAGTTGTACAATAATTTATTGGTATCATCTTTTTAAAAAAAAAATAAGAATGTCTGCAGCATTATGATATTAAATTTCTAAATAATGAAAGAATATAATCTTTGATATAAGAATAAAGTAGTATAGTTATTCTGTTAAGTAAATCTATCTTCAAAATATTTAAATATACTTTTATAAAATGAATTATTTGAAACACACAAGGGAACACTGTTACTTAGGAATCTTACTGTGACTTATGTAAGACAAATAATTACTCTCAAATTTCTTTGAGATAAATATAAATATGTATCAGGAATATTTCGAATGAGACACAGGTGTGTTCTTTGCATATGTATTTGCAATCATTTTTTCCTCCAGCTTTTAAAATTATTATTTTCTTTTAAGTTTGTAGTACTACACTGTGGGTGGGACAGCTAGACAAAAGAACTACTCAGCAGGATGTTGCCAGTCTGTTAGAAGAGTTTGGCCCGATTGAATCAATTAATGTAAGTATTTTCCCCACCACTTAATGATTGATTATTTTGACAGATAAGATAGAAGAATTTTGTGATGAACAACAAAGAGATAAAACTGAGGTCTCCTGATTAGATTTTAGCATTTTTCTTATATAGCTATGCTTCTTCTTTTTTTTCTTCTTCTTTTTTTAATAATTATAACTTTTTATTGACAGAACCCATGCCTGGGTAATTTTTTACAACATTATCCCTTGCACTCACTTCTGTTCCGATTTTTCCCCTCCTTCCCTCCACCCCCTCCCCCAGATGGCAAGCAGTCCTATACATGTTTAATATGTCACAGTATATCCTAGGTACAATATATGTGTGAAGAACCGAACAGTATAACTATGCTTCTTGAATGATATTGTATGGTTTGTTTTCATTTAAACCTGAGTTCTAAAAAGGGAACCTTAAAAATAACTGTGCTTTGTATTAGTTTAGGGGAAAAAAATTCATAACAGGGATGAATGTACAAATTTATCAAATACAATTAGAGATTATAGTATTAAAAGGGGGGAGGATTTTATTTTGTTTCATTTTTTTAGTCTAAAATGCCAAGGGAAATTAGCAGGAGTAATGCCCCCAAAGGAGAGCTATTGAAACACAGAACAAAAGGAAATATTGGCAGACATAACAGATTTGAAAAGAAAGAAAGAGTGTGTATGTATGTGTGTGTTTTATACAGCAAGTGATATGGAGTAAAGATTTATTTTCATGGAGAACTTTTTTTTTTTAATAATCTGCAGTATTTTTAGAAATGTCTTTTTAAAAAATGTTTATTAAATTTAATTGAGGGGAAAATGGTTTATAAAAACCAAATTCTTAACAGTAATCCATAGTACATAAAATGCACTACTATTAATACAGCAGTACCGTTCCTCAATACAGTAGGGTTTGCCTGAATCTAAGGCTATATGGACCTGGCATTTTCTAGTAGAAATAGAAAAAAAGCCTGCACCAAAGAGGGAAGAGAAGGGGAGGAGCATAAGAGAGGTAGGCCTAGTCTGTGATCCTCTTGAGTTTAGGGGAATAAGTTTAGAATATAACCCAAGTATCTCTTTCCTTGTGGAAGAGAAAACAGAAAGATAAAAATAGTTTTGAGAAGCTAATCCTCCTACCCTCCAACCAAAAGGGAAAAGCATGAAAACCTTTGTTTATTGACTTAACTCTAGTTAAGAGGTAAATCTCAGCAACTAAAAGATAAAAGAAAGGAAGGAAGAAGTATCAGGTTCATAGATTCATGGAGATATAAATTTGAATTCAACTCCATTTCAACCACCTCCCCCAACTTCAATGTTCCCAGATACTACAGTTCCTCAATTTCTGCAACTTCATCCACAAAAATGAGCTTAATAACACATACCTCTGAAGACTGTTGTGAGATTCAAAGGAGATAACATGAAGTGTTTCGCAAATCTTAAAACTATAAATGTTGCCTAATATAATTCTCAAATTCAGGCTTTTCCAAGGTCATGTAGTTAGCTAGTTGCCAAAAGGAAGATCAGGCATCAAATTCCAGAAGCCTTACACTTAACTAGTTCTGGTTGTGCCAGGATCACATCTTCCAGTCACATATTTTCCTGCTCTTAACACTCCAGATAGTACTCAGCTCCACCCAGAAAGGTTGAAAATTCATTGTTACTTTTGAAAATGAATTAAGAAGGCCTTTGTGCTTCTGAAGGGAGTCTAATTCTATTAGACTTATCACTCAATGTTATCCACATGATTGATTGGGGAAATAGTATTATATCTAGAAGATCCTACTCTTTTTGATCTGCAATTCTGTGTCCCATTTGAGTATCCATTTTCATATATATAGGTGATGGAGGGACAGATTATATCTATCAACTATGGAATTTTACTGAGAGTAATTAAAATGTAACATTCATTGATAAGAATGCATATAACATAAGAAATCAAATTTCAGATTACTGCACCATATTATTTAGTGTCCTGTGGATAAATTTAAGCTCATTGTTATGATACATATCTTTACTATTTGTATTTATGATTGTTTTTGTTGTATATTTTGAAACAGATGATACCTCCTAGGGGGTGTGCCTATATTGTAATGGTCCATAGACAAGATGCTTACCGTGCCCTTCAGAAACTGAGCCGTGGCAACTACAAAGTCAACCAGAAATCTATAAAGGTAAAAGTTTGGTGAAAATGTGTATTGGAGTCAGTTTTTAAGCCTTCACATTAAATTTATTCTTTCATTACTTTTTTTTCAATTGACATTTGAAATGTTTACCCAAGATGTCACAAGAGTCTTGGTCTCAATTTGCCACTTTCTGCTAAGGTGCTTAGTAGCTGTACTTTCTCTCTGGGGGCAGAGAATGTGAAAAATCCCTTGAAATGACTTTTCTACCTGAATAGAATAAAGTATGGAAAAGCATTCTCTCTAGAGAAACGGAGACTCTCTCTCTCAGTCCCTGTGCTAAGAGTAGAAAAGTGGTCTGGAAAACTAATGCTTCTCCTTAGGCTTTCTGGGAGCTGTGGTGTCCTCTTTCTGGGGCTACAGTTACAATATTTATTTATCTCTAGTGCAAATCTGCATGCTACAATTCCTCCCCTTTTCTATTCATACGTGCACATGTGCACATATTATTATTTGTTCTTTTCTAGACCATAGTCTCATCCAATTTTGATTTAAACTTATAAAAATATAGTTTTAAATCTTAACATCAGTTTTAATTTTCTCCCTACCTTTCCCTGTCTTTTTTTTTTTTTTTTTCCCTGATGAAATAGATTGCCTGGGCCTTAAATAAAGGAATAAAAGCAGATTATAAACAATATTGGGATGTGGAACTAGGTGTTACTTATATACCATGGGACAAAGTCAAACCTGAAGACCTTGAAAGTTTTTGTGAAGGTGGAATGTTGGACAATGAAACGCTTAATCCTGGTAAGGCAAAATATAATTTAACTTTGAATTACTCTTATAGGTAATTAATAGGTATGTCAATTAAAATGTACCATCCTTTTTTGTTTAAGTAGGAAATATCCTGTGAGTTATTATTCCATAAATAGAAGTGGAAATACTCACATTATTTCTAGTATCCTTCATGACCAGTAATATGTTATATGACTGGTAGAAGTTAAATAGGCCTTGGCCCCAGGCTTATTTGCATATATTTTAGCACCCTACTTCCTAAGCCTTTTCATTGACTTTGCAATTGTAGATGAGTAAATGTCTGGCAGCTTATTAATATAGAGCAGGGGTTTGCAAACTTCTGCTGTCCTGCAGCTCTCTGTTTTTGTTTGGCCCAAAAGCTAAAATTGGCTTTTACATTTCAAAGTACAACATAATTTTATTTTAAACTAGAAAAGCCATTCTTAGTTAACAGGTGGGGCAGCTAGGTAGCACAGTGGATAGAGTGCTGGGCCTGAAGGAAGGAAAACCTAAGTTCACATATAACAACTGATACTAGCTTTATGACTGGACAAGTAATTTAACTGTATTTGCCTCAATTTCCTTATCTGTAAAGTGAAGTAATGAAAGAAATGGTAAAATAGTGCAGTATCTGCCAAGAAAACCATAAATCTGTTCACAACCACTTGATTACAACTGAACAACAAAAAATAAGAGGAAGTACAAAAACCCCCCCAAAAAACAGGCTGGCCAATCAATCTCCGGCATAGAATGTAAGGGATTTCAGTTGATCACCAAATATTAATTAAGTTCCTACTACTGCCAATCACTATACTAGGTCTCCGCCTATGGGTAACAGTAAATAAACTATTTCTACTGGTAAGACTTGTGTTCAGTGTATGCCCACTGATAAGTAATTGAATTTTATCACTGAAGTCTTTTTTTAAAGGTAAAGTTATCCAACCAAAAATCATCTATACTGAAATATATTTTTCCCACAAAATGTCTACTGAGAATGATCTTGCTTATCTGTACACACTTAATAAGAAGATAGAGTAATTAATATAATTTAAATCCATTAACTATATACACAGTATAATTTTGAGTCTATTCTATTCTGTGGCTTACCCAGCGAATTAAGGTTTCTATTTCCTTGTCTGTTTATAATAATACTTCATGTGTCCTAATAGCATGACGTACTAAAGGAACTTTTTTTTTCATTCTAGCATTCTGATAATTAAAATTAGACCTATTGTATTATTTAAGGTAGCAAAGTATGCTCAAAATATTAGAATGACAATTAGAATTGATATTTTTCAGTTGACTTTGAGTAATGAGCTTTCATCCCTGAACTTCTATTAGTGGCTGTGATTAAAGTACCTAGTTTACCTTTGTCCTTGCTTTTTTTTTTTTTTTTTTTTTAAATAGCCTTTTATTTACAAATTATATGCATGGGTAACTTTACAGCATTAACAATTGCCAAACCTCTTGTTGCAATTTTTCACCTCTTACCTCTCCCCCCCCACCCCCTCCCCTAGATGGCAGGATGACCAGTAGATGTTAAATACATTAAAATATAAATTAGATACACAATAAGTATACATGACCAAAACGTTATTTTGCTGTACAAAAAGAATCAGACTTTGAAATATTGTACAATTAGCTTGTGAAGGAAAACAAAAATGCAGGTGGGCATAGATATAGGGATTGGGAATTCAATGTAACGGTTTTTAGTCATCTCCCAGAGTTCTTTCTCTGGGTGTAGCTGGTTCAGTTCATTACTGCTCCATTGGAAATGATTTGGTTGATCTCATTGCTGAGGATGGCCAGGTCCATCAGAACTGGTCATCATATAATATTGTTGTTGAAGTATATAATGATCTCCTGGTTCTGCTCATTTCATTCAGCATCAGTTCGTGTAAGTCTCTCCAGGCCTTTCTGAAATCATCCTGTTGGTCATTTCTTACAGAACAGTAATATTCCATTCATATACCACAATTTATTCAGCCATTCTCCAACTGATGGACATCCATTCAGTTTCCAGTTTCTAGCCACTACAAAAAGGGCTGCCACAAACATTCGTGCACATACAGGTCCCTTTCCCTTCTTTATAATCTCTTTGGGATATAAGCCCAATAGTAACACTGCTGGATCAAAGGGTATGCACAGTTTGATAACTTTTTGAGCATAGTTCCAAACTACTCACCAAAATGGTTGGATTCGTTCACAACTCCACCAACAATGCATCAATGTCCCAGTTTTCCCACGTCCCCTCCAACAATCATCATTATTTTTTCCTGTCATCTTAGCCAATCTGACAGGTGTGTAGTGGTATCTTAGAGTTGTTTTAATTTGCATTTCTCTGATTAATAATGACTTGGAGCATCTTTTCATATGACTAGAAATATTTTCAATTTCTTCATCTGAGAATTGTCTGTTCATATCCTTTGACCATTTTTCAATTTGTCCTTGCTTTTTAAAAATTTTGTCTATTTACTTTACTTTGAAATGACAGTGATATCAATAGTAAAAATTAATCATTCATTGTAACTTTTATTGTTTGTCATACTTTTAGTAAACATGTATGAAGTATTTGGAATGGCCCAAAGTGCTCTGTAAAGAGATTATGTGGAGGGCTACAAAGGTTAAGATAAATTCTCTGTACTCATGGAGATTAAAATGCTCAAATTAGTAGGAAAATATCACTTGAGCTGTATTAGTATTTTTGCTTATTCTAATGCTACTTTTTTCTTGGTATAATTAGTATGGTGCAAAGTACAATGTTTGTCATAGATCATGATTGGTTGAGAGTATTAAATAGAATGAAAACTAGACTATATGACAAATTAAAGAAGTAACTGTTGAAAGTATTTTCAGGAATTCAGTGTTGTTTCACAATAGACTTAAATTAGCAAAAATTAGTATATAAGGAAAGCTTTAGAATCTTTAAATAAAGCATTATATTCCTTAAGCACAATACAAATTAAATAAAAGTCAAGATCTTCAAAAATATAATAGTCATTTACTTATTCCATAAACTTATGGTTCATAAGTTTATGTTCCATAAACTAATTGCATTTATTTTATAATTTTTTAAAAATTTTATAAACTTTTACAAATGCTAGGCTAGTAAATATTAATAGTAAGCATTTTTGTCATTTGTCATTTATTGTAAGTAATTGTGTATAGTTGAGTTGAACATAGTTTGATATCTGTTTCCCCTTTTATAGATTGGAAAGGAATTCCTAAGAAATCGGACAATGAAGTTGCTCAAAATGGAGGTGCAGAAACTACACATGCTGAACCAGTATCACCAATACCCAAGGCCTTACCTGTTCCTGTTCCTCCCATTCCTGTTCCTGCGCCAATAACAGTACCACCCCCACAGGTGAGATAATTTTTTTTTTCATCATGTTAAAGCATAACTAAATATTCTGTAAGCAAATTTTCTTGGTTTCTCTTTTTTAAATTATAATTCAAAAGTTTGCCCTAGTTTATAGATTGGTGAAAAGGAGAAATATAGAAGAATGATTTTGAGAAACTGCACTGGAATTAGGAAGAAGAAAGTTCAAAATCCTGTCTCAAACTTCTACTCTACAGACACCTGGGCTAATATTTTGACCTCCTTTTGACTCAGTTTTTTCATCTATAAATGGAAATAATAGTACCTACCATTCAGGGTTTTGTGAAACCATAAAAGTCTATGTAAATATTAGTCTATTATTATTTAGTATATTTACAGAATTTTAGTATTTGAAGGAATCTTGAGTCCTTTAATTTAATACATATCTGACATCCAGTTCCTCTGACAACTTTTCCTTGAAGAACACTGGGGATGGGGAAGTCACTACATTGACAATCCATTCCACTTTTAGAAAACTTTAATTGTTAGAAAAGATTCCTTTGCATAAAGATTCAGTCTCCTTTTATGTAATTTACAATTATAGCCCCTATTTCTGTCCTCTGGGACTTCTACTTCCACATTATGGCTCTTAAATAATTAAAGAATTTTTATAATTTATATAATCTTCTCTTCTCCAGTCTAAAGATACTCATTTCCATTAGATGATTCTCATACACTCTGTTCTTCAATCCTCAACCTTTTATGTTTTCTTGAGTATTTATTGCAGTTTCAGCCCATACTTAGCTTTTTTTTGTGATCCTGGTA
This sequence comes from Sarcophilus harrisii, assembly GCF_902635505.1. Classification (NCBI taxonomy): domain Eukaryota; kingdom Metazoa; phylum Chordata; class Mammalia; order Dasyuromorphia; family Dasyuridae; genus Sarcophilus; species Sarcophilus harrisii. The sequence goes on from NC_045428.1 coordinate 240,591,766, forward strand.
TTAGCCATACAGAGATATGCTACTCTTTGTCTCATCAGAATTTCATTCTTGAGAAGTACCCATTCCTGTTGGGTTGACATCCTTCATAGAATATTAAATCACAACTCTTAACAGACTTAGTACTCAACTATTTTAAATTCCTGCTTCCCAAAATCTGGATTGCATGTCAAGACTCTTGTTTGAGTTTCTGATCTTTTACTATCACAAATTCTGATACAATTATGGTCTCTTGACCTTGATTTCTACTTTAGTGTAGCTAATTTTTCTTTGTTAGTCAAATTTAGGTCCAGAATAACAGTTTTCAGTTCAGTTCAGTATTGTTGTTTCCTTGACCTTTTCAAAGTAGAATTTTTAACCTTCTTTCTTTTTTTCCCCCTTTCCTTTTTTGCGGGGGGATAGGAGGAGATCTATTAGTTTTACTGCTCGCTTTAGCAGGCTGGTATTACTGGTGACCCTTCTTCTAATAATGTTTTTAAATGATTAAGAGAACAAAATTTCGAAGAAAGACAGTTGAAGTAGTTATCAAAATGTTAAAATTATTTCCCCTTCCTCCCCCAGTATGTTTTACCCCTGTTATAAATAATGAATTTGTCATTAAGTTAAGAAATTATTAGGTTGCTTTGCTTTAAGCCTCCAGAAAACCACTATGTAGATGTGGTTTGGGGGTGGTAGTGGTGGTGATATCTATTATCTATAGAACATTTTGACATTGCTTTTGTTTATTTCTCTATTGATTATTACCACATTTTTGCCCACCAAGTTCCTCATTTTCTTCATGCGTATTTTATCTGTTTGTTTTAAGTGAAATATTCCTTTTACAGTCATACTTCTGTCTTGAGTACCTCTGTGTCACAGAGAAATCTATTTGACTGAATTCTTTTCCATGTGTAAAAATCTTGTTTTCTATGTATTATTTTGGACAGTTATATATAAATATTTGAGGAAAAGTTTTTGCCTCCTTGGATATAGTCAATAAATAGTGGTTATAATTACATCAAAAGATCTGATTTTTTTTTTTTTTTTTTGTTAAAATATAAAATGTCCTGAAGGACAATGAAAGTTGAATAAAATTTTTTTTTTTTTTAATGTTTTGGTTGTATGCTCCTAGAATGTAACGAGCTTGTCTCTGGTTTTGTCAGGTTGAGAGATAAACTAAATTGGCATCTTACGTGGTTGTCAGAAGTTGGGGAGGTGATCACTAGCTACCATCGTATTTCTCTTTATTTTCTGTCCATTGCTGACTGAACTCTCAGTTGGTAGCACATTTGAGTCTCCATCCTTGTTCCTTGGTACTCAAGGAACTGCTTCTTTTCAGATATAATAACCAAGAATCTTATACTTGTTATATCGCTGCAGATATTTGAGTGATCCTTTTTTCTTTCTGTTTCTGTGTCACATTCTTCTCTCCTTCAATCTACAAAATTCCTTTTTACCTTTTCACATACTTTTTTGCATTTCCTTTTTAGAGTATTCAAAGTTTTTTAGAGAATGGTTGATTATTCCCTATTAATCTAGATGCTACAGGTACATTCTTCTAGTACTTTTCAGCTCCTTTTGGAGAAACTAGTCTTTAAGAGATGGAGTTGAACTTGATATTCTTTTTATATATATATATATATATATATATGTGGGTCCTCTTAATGCTAGAAAAAAGCAAATACTACGTTTATTCTGCAGACTTTTATGCAGTTTTTCTTGTCCTCTACAATAGTTTGATGCCAAATTATGTATCCTTTACTTTTTCTGTTGACTTTCTGCTTTGATTAACTACTTATTTGCTGCACTTTGTGTGCATAATTTTGGAGTCAGTTGTTAATGGCATTTCAATCTTTTTTCTAGTCAGAGCTTGATTTTTTCAAGTTTTCCTTTTGATAATTAATTCAGTTTGTTAAATTAATCAGTTAACACTTTGCTGCCACAACCCTAACGTGAAAATTTGGACAAAAGCAAAATAACAGTAGCCTAATTAAATTGTAGGATTTACAAGGATTGTAGAATCCTTGTCTTTCCTTGAGACATATATTTCTGTGACCCCTTGACTGTTCATATTTTGACATATTAGACTTACTAATCTATTAGATCCATTAATAGTGCAAACACTCCTTATAGAATTTAAATAAACAGTGCTCTTTTCCTGGTATTTATTTTCAACTTCAACTTTTATAGGATGTATTTATACCAGTCTCCTTTCTTAGATCTAAATGTATAATAAACTTTGTTTCATCTGGTTCTTTCTTATTTGGTCAAGGCATTTTTTACCCTGTTCTTTTCATGTGGAACAGTATCACTATTGATAACAAATTCAAGCACAAAATACTTACTAGCAGTTGGCCACGGCAAACCATGAAATGTAAAAGACTCAAGATATAGAACAAGAAATAAGTTTTTTGGATATGACCAATTTTTTTTTTTTTTACTTGACTATGCATATTTGTTATAAAGGATTATCTTCCTGTGCCTTTGATGGAAAGTTTGGGAGGAAAAGAAAAATATTTTTGCATATTTTTTTAAAGGAAGGTCTTTAGGAAATGGTTTTTCAAGACATTTTAAAAGAATAAAATGGCAACAGATCAGAAAAAAAAATCGACTAGTTGAAAGAATGTTTATCTATTAATCCATATACTTAAAAAAAAACTTTATGAAAGCAATTTAATATGAAAAAAAAAATGAGAACAGAATAGGCAGACTTTTAGAGAACCTTAGATTTTTGAACTAGAAGGAACCTTCACTGTTTTCACTATCTTAGGACAATCCCTCATTTTGCAAATGAGGTGGAAATGGAGGCCAGAAAGAAAGTGACTTCCCCAAGGTCACACAGGTTAAGGGGAAGAGTTAGGACTTGAGCAGAATCTTGCTTTTCTAACTGAATAGCATCATTCACTGACTGGTTTCCTCTAGTCAACCATGACTTTACAGTAATACAGTTGACTGAAAAATAGTTAAAATTCTAGGACTTTTATGTTTGGTTATAAAATTTTCTCATGGAATCAAATGCTAAATGTAGCTTTAAAGGCTCTTTTCATATAAAATTTGTCATGAGCACCAAGAAAAATTTTTCTGAAGAACAAGTAGAATCTAAAAATTCTTAAAACATAATTTATTGTTATCATGGAGGATGTCTTACTAAAAGTTGAAATTTTAATGAGACAATATTAATGATTACCAAGTTTCTCCACATATCATTGAAAGCTCAATAAGATTTTTCTGGTGTGTGTGATCAATTATCTAAAACCATAATCAAGAAGCAAAATTTGCCTAATGGTAAGAAAGAAGGAGATGGTCTACTTGTATATAGTAATGACCCATAAGTAAAAGAAGCCATGCAAAAATAGCATTTAGAATATGTAGGATTAGAAAAGAAGGAAGGTTGTAACAAACACCCTTCTATCATACAAATATGATGTCTCCTAAACTAGGAAGATACCAAGCATACAAAGGCAATTAAAGACCAATATTCCTCTGGAATATCAATTCAAAAATTTTGAATGAAACATTGATGAAAGGATTGACAATTAACAGGATCATATACAGACTAGATTAGCATTATGTAATACAAGTTTGTTTCATTATTAGGGAAACTAATCACAGTAGCCCATATTAATAACAACAAAAACAAATCATATGATTAGATTAATATGTAGAAAAGTTGTTGCTTTTACACAGTAACATCCATTCATTTCTGTTCAAAAGGTATTAAAAAATAATAATAATGAACCATTCTCAAGGTATATATTTAACATTAAGAGTCAACATTTTAAATAGTGGAGAACCACTCAAGGCCTTTAAAATAAAACCAAATATATCAGGAATGTCCATTGTCAACAATATTATTTGATACCATATTAGAAAAGTTTGTTATAGCAATAAGAAGAAAAGGAACTTAGAATAAATATAGATTTAAAAAAACCAAAACATCTTTTTGCAGGCATTAATAGTTTTATACATGTAGAAGTTTATAACTTTAATGAAAGATTAATTGAAGTAATAATTTAAATAAAGTAAAACTATGTAAAATGAGCGCAGACATTTATCACCTTTCTCGTATGTCATCAACAAAACTAGCAGTCATGGGATAGAAAGAGAAATTCCATTTTAAATAACTAGAAAATGTGTAAAACATTTGGTAACTTATGAAGATACCTAGAACACAACTACAAAATGCTTCTAAAGAATTAAAGACCTGGGGCAGCTAGGTGGTGCAGTGGATAGAGCACCAGCCCTGAAGTCAGGAGGATCTGAGTTCAAATCTTGTCTTAGACACTTAACAGTTACTACCTGTGTGATCTTAGGCAAGTTACTTAACTCCAATTGTCTTAGCACCAAAAAAAAAAAAAAAAAAAAAAAAAAGGAATTACAGACCTAAATAATGGGAGAAATGCTAATTACTTATGAGAAGATTGCGCTATTACAATAAAAATGGCAGTATTGCCTAATTTATTTGACTATCAAACTACCAAAAGAGTAAGTTACAAAGCCAGGGGGGAAAATTAAGTACATTTATAGGAATAAAAAGTCAAGATTTCTTAGGGAAATAATGAAAAAAAAAAGTGAAAAGAAAGGGGATCTGACACTGTATTACAAAGATCTGAAATTATTACAAAGTAGTAGTCTTTAACATCCTGAAGAGGTGGGGTAGGTATCAGTGGTACAGTCTACAGTTTATAGAAACAAATAAACATAGTAGCGTAGTATTTGTTATATTCCAGACCCCCAGTTATTGGAGTTAGGACTCCTTTGACAAGAGAAGTCACATCGCAAACAAATTAGGGGATGGAAGAACTTTCAAAACTCTGGATAGAGTAAAACTTGTGAAGAATAGAAATAATAATAGGCAATTAAATGGTCTGTTTTGATTTCATTAAGTGAAAAATCTTTTACAGACAAAATCATTACAATTTAAATAAGAGGAGAAATGGATAACAGTAGGGTCAGGGGAACAGATTTTTCTGATGAAGAACTTTATAACTCCTATTGGACTTAAGAAACAAAATCCATTCCTCAGTGAGTGAATGGTAAAAAGATAAAAACACTTTTTTTTCCCAAGGGAAGAAATGCAAGTTTTCAGTAGCATAAAAATACTCACATTAATGATTAAATTAAGTTAAAGTTAATAATAATAATAATTTTAATTTCATTACTCTGAAGTACCATCTCATACACATGAAATTGGCAAGGTTAGATAAAAAGGAAAATGACAATTTTGAGAGGAGATATATAATGATGAGTACATTGCATCACTGCTGTTGAAGTTGATAACTAGTTCAGACAATTTGGAGCTACACTCTCAAAGATATCTAATTAGTCATACCATTTTTACTCCCTAAGAGAAAAAAAGAAAGAGAATGACTATATGTATAAAAATATTTATAGCAGCACTTTTTATTCAAAAAAACAACTGAATTAAGGGGGATATGCCTATGAATTTCAAAATGATTAATCATATTAATATCTAAATGAAATAAAATGTTGCTACATTTTTACAGATTCAATGAAATCTAAAAAGCTTTCAGTTGATCACATATTGATGTGCTTCATGCCAGACACTTTGCTAATTATTATTAAAATATTATTTTTAGAGATTGAGTGAGCATTAACAATAAGAATAAGAAATGCTGCTTCTTTAGAAAATGGGTTCTTTGAGACAGGGACAAGGAACGAATACATTTCAAGCATGTATAGGAGTAACATCCCACATCCAGTAAGCTTGGAAAGATGGGATTCAGCCTGATAATGCTGTTTAAAAGCTAAATTTGTATAGATTGACGCAGAGTTAAGTAAACAGAACCAGGGATATAATTATAATATCTACAACATTGCAAAACCTAAAGACCTCTGATCAATGCAGTGACAAACCTTAATTCCAAAGGATTTATCTGGTGACTTTATAGATTTGTTTTCTGTATTCATGCTAATTTGTAGCAAGAATGTATTTTGATAGCAATGCAAAAGAAAACAGTAAAGCATTTTTTAAAAAAAATACACACACACACACAGACACACACACACACACAAGGCTTAGAAGAAAACAGGCAAGGTTTTGGGTTACATTGAATTTAGCATATACTCATTTTTTAAAAAATGTGTACATAATGAGATTTGCACTTCTTTCTGTATAGAAATGTTCTGCCAAGGTAAGAATACTAAAAACTTTTTTTTTTTTTTTTTTTTTTTAATGAAAGAAAAAGGAGGAACCAGTTATGTATCAAGAACTAAAAATAAACTTATTCAAGTGTAACACTTTTATCTATTTTAAAGGGAGCAAGAGGTATAGCAGTGAGGAAGCAAGATGACTGAGTGATAAGGGACCATTGGAATAGCTCCTTACCACAGATTGCTGTAATCAGATCTGGAAAGTGCACCAGAGAGTTGTGGGCTGAAATAAAATGACAGAGTAGAGAGAGCCCTCAGTTGAGCTCTCCCACCAGTGTCCTTCAGACAACTTTAAGATAACATATCACATCCAATTCTAGAGTGGCAAAGCCAACTGAAGTCAGATTGAGACATTGTTCCAGCCTAAGGCAACATAACAGATCAGAAAAAGAGATCTGTGACATAGAAGATACTGAACCAGAACTCACTTAAATGAAATACCTCTTACCACTGGTAACAGAAGCAGTAGCAGCTTTAAGGTGTTCTTAGCCAAATATAGTCATATCACCTTGGAAGCACCAAAAACTTCCAAATCCCCAGAATTAGCTTTAAAACTGCAGTGCGGAAAAAGCCTGACACGAGACAGTTTCCCTTTCCCCTCCCCCATCCTAGGAACAGAGCTCAACAAAAACATAAAGTCCAAATCAAGAAATTAGCAAACAAGAAAAAATAATGTAACCATTAAAAGGTGCTTTTGGTGAGAGGGAAGATCAAGACATAAATTCAGAATAAAATGAAGTCAATAAACAGCTTGATAAAAGGAGGCACAAAAAATACTGAAGAAAAGAATTCCTTAAAAACCAGAATTGGCCAAATGAAAAAGGAGGTTACAATATTACTGAAGAATACAATTCCTTAAAAATCAGAATTGGGAAAGTGGAAGCAAATGATTTCATGAGACATCAAGAAACAAAACAGATTTTTTTCCCCATTTTTTTTTTCTTTTTGATCTGATTTTTCTTGTGTAGCATGATAAATGTAGAAATATGTTTAGAAGAATTGCATGTAATTAACCCAGGCTAAAGTTGAAAATTATCTTTGCATGCATTTTGAAAATAAAAAGCTGTTATTTTTTTTTTTTTAAGTTTTAAAATAATTGTCATGAAGGGGAAAAAAAACTTAGATCTCAAAAAAAAAAAAATTGAAAGAAAAAATCCAAAGAATGAAAAAAAAAAAGAATAAAACATGAAATAACTCATTGGAAAAACACGTGACCTGGAAAATCAATGGAGAGATATTTAAAGAATTACTAAATTACCAAAAAGCCATGCTCAGAAAGAGTTTGGACACCTTAATTCAGGAAATTGTCAAGGAAAACTGCCAAGATATCCTTGAACCAGAGGATAAACTAGAAATTGAACGAATTGACTAATTATCACCTGAAAGAGATTCCAAAATGAAACTCCCAAGAATATTATAGCCAAATTCTAAAGATCAGAGATTAAAGGAAAAAATATTGCAAAACAACTTGAAAGAAAACATTCAGAAATTGTGGAGCCATAGTCATTATTACACAAGGCACAATAGCTACTATTTTAAAGGAGAAAAGAGTTTAAAATGGGATGTTCCAGAAGGTAAAAGAATTGGGCTTATTACTAAGAATAATTTTCCCAGCAAAATTTAGAATAATCCATCAGGGAGGAATAGGAGAGAGAGAGAGAGAGAGTGTATGTGTGTGTCTATGTTTGTGTACATACACTCATATGTGTACACATACACATATCATAAGGGTCTCAATAAGGTTAAGAGATTTACCTTTCTATATGGGAAGATGAGACATTTGACTTATAAGACTTATACATTAGGGCAATTAGATTCTATATAGAGGGTACAGAAGTGATTAGATAATGCTGGAATGAAAAAAACAGGTGAGAAAGAGGGCTGCCCTGGGAAAAAGGGGAAGGGAAAGGAAGAATGGGGGAAATTTTCTTACATAAAAGATGTAAGCAAGGAAGAGCTTTTACAGTGGATCAGGAAATAGTGAAGGGAAGGAGGAGCGTGGTGGCGGGGAGCGCTTGAACTTCACTTACATATAAATTGGTTCAAAAAGGAAAAACTAAGTTAAAGAAATGACTGTATAATCATTATTAAAAATGTTTTTAAAAATTTTACATGTAATTGGGAAATATTTAATAAAATAAGTAAATGTATCAAAGTGAATATTGATGGGGAAATCCAGAAATGTCACTGTGAATCTTTTGTCCAAGAATACCATGCATCACCAGGAAAAATTCATGAGCTAAAATTTCATCATATAAAACATTGATTCCACTTTGATAATCAGTACCTCCTCAGCATCTTCAGTGGCCTTTTCTCTCTGATTTCAGGGCTGGCGTAGAGTGGTAAAACCAAGTTCCCAAGGCTTCTCTTTCTAAAGAGGGACTAGATTTTTTCCAACTAACTTCACTTGTCTGATCTGCTTGTTTTAAATGACATGAATATCATTCTCTAGTACTGAGTACCTTCTAGTTGCCCTTCTCTTTTTGTGTATTGTCTTCCTCCAATTAATAGATTGTAAGTTCTTTGAAAACAAGATTGTTCTTTTTCTTTGCATCACAAGTGCTGGCACATGGCAGGCATTTAGTAAGTGTTTACTTATTCACTTTGGCTGGCCCAAATAAATATAGGTAATAGATTGGACTATCTATGGACCCTGTCAAGGAGCATGTAGCTTGTGAACCACTCCAGCACACAGTATAACAAAGCAAGAAGAGGTTCCGAACAGTCATATACCAGGAATTCTATCAGACCCTGTGGAAGGCACAGAGACATTTTGAAAATATAATTGTAAACTAGTAGCTTTTTTGCTCACTACCCAATTCCAGATTACCGCCCTGTGGTGGAATTTGCTAGGGAGTGACCCAGGTAGGGGGAGGCCCAAGGTCAGCAATAAAGAAGAATGTTCACAATCCTGCAGCTGTTTGGCTCAGAACTCAAGCTCAGAGCAGGATCTGATTTCCAGTATTTCTCAGCCTCTAAAGGAATAACCAATGCATCATTTTCCGGATCAACCAAGAGCCTCTTATTCTGCTACTTAGAACCAATAGAGAATCCTGATTAGCTGATAGCTGGAGTCCAGCAACAATCAAGTCTTGATCAGATTCATACCCAGCTTTTGGAATTGCAGAGCTTTGAGCAAGGGTACACCAGTGAGACTTTGTCCTGGATCTTTGGTCACACTGAAAGCTTGCCAAACCCTTAACCTCTGAGATCCTGGAAGAACAGAAATACAACAGAACCATCTCAGACTTAAATCTCCAGAAGTCTGGCAAATCTGAAGTCAGGTAGTAGGCTGAAGGACAGGCAAACCAAAAAGGACCTCAATCATATTATAATGACAGGATTCCTCAAGATACAAGTACAAAAGAGAATGGCTCCAAAAAAACATCTACAAGCCATACCTTATAGAAAAAGTTTGGCAATGCAACTCAGCTAAAATTCCTGGAAGCACTGAAGCTAGTTAAAAATTGGAAAGAAAGTGCTTGAGGAGAAAAAAAAATTGGAAAGGGAATTAACAGCTTGACTCAAGAGGTACAGAATTTTCCCCAAGCAAGAAACTCCACAAAACTTAGAATTTGAGTCAAACAGAAAGCCGTGATTCCATGAGATAATAAAATAAATTTAAAAAGACTGAAAAGATGTAATATATCTCATAGCTGTGGTATTCTTTTTTTTTTCCCTAAAACATGATGGTTCTCTGTGGGAGCAGGTTTCTTGGGGAGGTTTTCTGGAGGCAGCCTTAGTTTCGGTTCAAAGTAATAATCATCTCAAATGCAGCCAGGTGTTAAAAGTTCAAATCTTTTATTGTCTCCTTCAATATAGCCCGGTTAGTTTTCTTAGAGGCCTATCTCACTCCTTGGTTCCAAGAGCTCTTGCACCTTGTCTTTTAACTCTTTCAGCTTCTGCTTCTAGCTCAGCTCCGACTCGTGGATTTTCAATCTCTAACTGCTGCTCCCCTCTCACTCTCCTGACTGAGCTCAGTTGTTTTTATGCTCTTTTAGAGGTGTAAACTCAAAGGTTGACTCCTCCTCTGTGAGTGGGATTATGGGAGGTGTGAATTTGGATATCTCATATTGAACCCTGAAATTTCCCAAACTTGTGAACTAATGTGTGAATTCTCAAAGATGTTAACTTAAGCATTGTTTCTATCAGTACTAGTGACTTAATACCTTGTAAGGATTTGCTGTAATGTGTGAACCAATAAGCATTGTATCAATTCCATTGAGTTAACACTAGGATTCTAACACATAGCAAAAAATAATTGATGAAAAAACAGGTCAAGGAGAACAGATTTTAAGAATGGGTGAAATATCTTAATTCTGTGACCAAAAAGAAGAGCCTAGAAACTGTATTTCAATTAAATGTAACTTCATAGATCTCTTAGAACTATAGGGCAAAATAGAAACAGAAGCCACCAGTTATCTCCTAAAGAAATACTATAGACAGCCAAAAAGAAAGAACTGAAGTATCAAGGAGCAACAGTCAATATGCATAATGGAACAGCCACTAAAATAAAGGAGTGGAGATTTTGGAATATATTGTTCCAGAAATCAAAGGATATAGGCTTTCAGTCAAGAACAACTTCTAGAAAAACTGAATATAATACTAAAGGTGAAGAGTTAATTAATGAACATTAATGAAATAGAAGATTTTTAAGCATTCCTGATAAGATCCAAGCTCTAGCAAAACTTTGAAGTTCAACAAGAATCACAGCATGTAAAAGTAAATGAACAATGATAAAGCACTGAACAGTGTTAAGCTCCTTATATATTCAAATATGGGGAGATAATTAATAACCTTATAGTGATTAGTCCATAGAGGGTTGTTATGGATTAATGATCTTAATAAAAGAATAGAAAGGAGAGGAAGAATACATTGGAGGGAGTAGTAAAAGGAACATTTGGGGAAATTATTTCACATAATCAAAGTATACAAGTAGATAGCTATAGAAAAGAGAAAGGAATAGAGGGGTGGAGTGGGGAACCTACCAATACTTGAACCCCACTCAAATCTGAATAGGACCAATTGGCCGGTTGGTCAAGAATATATACACATACACAGATACATTTCACTCAGTACAGTAATGAGGGGAGAAGAGGAATTAGCAAGAATAAATTAAGGGAATCTTAAGTAAAAATAAACTCAGGATATATAAAAATATGTATAAATTATTTTGAGGTGGCAAAGAAAGAGAATTTGAGGGGATAGAATGGATGAACAAGTTATGGTGCCTAAATGTAATGGCATACCACTGTATTTAATTCTTGTCAGTTTAATGACCAGTCATTATTCCAAAGGACTAATGATAAAATATGCTACTATCTCTTGATAGAAGGGTAAAAAGACTCAAAATGCACAATGAGCCATTTTTTTTAAGGCAGGCCCCCAAAGTTTGACTGACCATACATGTTCATGTGTTTCATTTTTTCTGTGTTCTCAGTTGGAGAAAGATGGATTTAGGGTATAATGTTGAGAAAACATCCTTGTTTAAAACAAATGAAATAATAAATGAATAGGCTTGTTATTTCATTCTATTATGTAGTCTTCTAATGTATTTAAAATATCTTGTCATATCAAATAGGTATATAAATACTTAAAATGTTTTTTTTTTTGTTGAGATTGGAATATTCGTTTTGAAAGTCAGTTCTACCATTTTGTAGACTCAATCATTTCTAATTCCATCCAGTTCAAATTTTGGCATGGAGCTTTATCATATTTTGCTATAAATCAAGACATCATAATAGTTGCACTTTTCCATGCAAAATAGATGAAAATGAGAAGAAATGGACTTATTTTTAAATACCAGCTCTTAGCTTCTATACAAAGTAGGTTGAATCTGATGCTGTAAATTGGAAATGCCAACTCTTTTTAATAGTATGGAATTGTCTTATTTACATTACATTATTACATATTTGTACATACATTTACATGTATTGCATGTGATAGACCTGCTATATGTACAAAATTTTCCTCTTGTCTCCCTTTTAGGTCCCACCACATCAGCCAGGCCCTCCTGTAGTTGGTACACTCCAGCCACCTACTTTCACACCACCTTTAGGAATTCCTCCACCTGGTTTTGGTCATGGAGTTCCTCCCCCTCCTCCTCCACCGTTTTTACGCCCAGGATTCAACCCAATGCATTTACCACCAGGTATTGCTTACTCATTTAAAAATATATATTGTTAACTTAAAACCTAGAACTTAGTGGTACTCGGTTGGGGGTGATAGGCATATTGTTAAGGAGTCAGTAATATCATGGACAAAGCATTAGAATAGGATTCCCAGTCAGCTATATTTCTTTGTACCCCTAAAGATCAACCCAATATAATAAAGAATTACCCAATTCTGGATTATTCAGCATATTGTAGAACTTGGGAGTATCCATTTCTCTACTCTGATTCTTTCTTTTCTTTTTTTTTTTTTTTTTAAGTTATCAATTTTCCTGATATCTCTCACACTATTTCTGGTGGTTTTGGTAATATACTACAGCATAATTGGGCCAGTTGTTATTCATTTCTCCCTCATAATCTACATTACTATTTTGATACTTTTGGAATTGTATTGCATTCATAGTTGTATTGCATTTATAGTTATATTGCTTCCATGGGGTGAAGGATTTTAATTTCCAGTAACAGATTGGGATTGTTGAAATTGTTTTATGATTCCAAAATTCAATGTAGCCCATAACGTTTATTCTTCAATTCTGGGCCTAGTTCATTGTCTATCTGCCATGGCTGGCCAAAATAACTGCTAATAGGCCAACTCAAAGGGCCAGCTGTTCAATTGTGTGGTATAACAATACACCTTTTTCATTGATTTTATTTTACCTATTCAGATTGTTAGGTTAAATCTCCCTTGAATAAATATGTATTTTCCCCCCTTAAAGAGAAAGAAACTATTGCAGTCTAAGATTTTATGCAGTAAGTATAGCGTCATCTACATATAGAAACAGCTTTGATAGATCTCTTTTCTATAGGAATTTAGACTCAATGCAGGATAGTTTCTGTAATTTTACTACAAAGTACAAATTGTGATAATTGTTCTTTTTTCTAGGTTTTCTTCCTCCTGGACCCCCACCTCCCATAACACCACCAGTGTCTATTCCTCCTCCCCACACTCCACCAATAACCATCCCAAATTGTAAGCATTTTTTTCCTTTATTTTGTGTGTGAGTGAATGAGAGAGGGAGAGAGTGAAAGAGACAACAGAGGGCATATAGGAAGTCAAGGTATTTTTTCAAATAAGGAGGGGAATCAGTTATTCAGCTTTACATGTTGATATGATTATATTCCTTAGCTACTATCGCTGGTATAAATGAAGACACTACAAAAGACTTATCTATTGGAAATCCCATTCCAACAGTGGTTTCTGGGGCTAGAGGAAATGCCGAATCTGGTGACAGTGTGAAAATGTATGGGTCTGCTGTTCCACCTGCTGCACCTCCTGTTACTCAGCCTGTTTCACTTCTTGGTGAGTTAATTTTTAAAAATGTTTCTCCATTTGGATTTTTCAAAGAACCTTTATATAGCTATAATTTACTAATGGTTAATACTTCACTGAATACTTTCTCATATATTCGTAATATAGTTAACCTGCCTTAATTTAAAAGGAGAGGAAAAAAAAGTACTGACCTTTTTCAAAAGATCAAAAAAAAATTTTGTCTCAAGTAAATACTATAGATATTTCAAACTAAATCATCTTAGCTCTATTCACAGTGATTCAAATCATACCTGACTCAGTTATCTCTTCTTTCAGATCCATCGTCTGCACTATTTCCAAAGTGATATTTCTAAATGTGGTTCTCCATATACATCTCTATTTGTAATGTCATATAAAACTTTTCTGTTGGACATTTAAAATTCTTTATAATCTAGAGCCAACCTATCTTTTCACATTTGTTGTATATTATTCTACTTTACTCTCAGATCTGGCCAAATTGGCCTTCTTGCATTCCTTACATATGACATTCCATTTCCTGTTTCCATGTCCAGAATGCTCTTTATCTCATTCATCACTTCAGCTCAAATGGAACTATAAAAATTCTTTCCTGTTTCCCTCAGCCGCTTGTGTTTCTCTTCACTCTGCCACTCAAAAATACCTCTCATTTGTTTTGTACATACTTAGAAGTGTTTCTCTAAAATATAAGCCCCTTGATAGCAATTATTTTATCTATCCAATTGTATCTCCAGGGTTGAATGCAGTGCCTTGGAGATAGTACAAATCTAATAATGGTTCACTGATTTATAGTGAAAAATTAATGGTAAATGTTTTTATATTATAATAGCCTGCAAAAATTTTAAAAGAAAGCTCCTAAATTAGACAAATAACTTTTTTTAATGGCAAAGACTGTAAACAATAAAAATATGCAATTGTGTTCTATTTTTGACCCTGTGATTTAGCATCTAAATCTATTGTATGAATCTAAACAGCTTCCTGTGTGTTTTAACAATATTTTTTATTTGATATTTTTAGTTACTAATGGACTCTTGAAATCTCATTGCTTAAGGGAATATAGGTACTTAAGTGGAATACCTACTACTTACCCAAGTCTGAGCCTGATCCTGGCCAGGTAGTTCAGTGGCTCCAGGACTCCTTAAACTATTGTCCCAAATCTCTTCTCCACTTCTTGGTCAAACTCCTTGAAAAAGTTCATACATACTCTACCTGTTTCCTTTCTCTTCTTAATCCTTTGTACTTTCATTTCTGATTTTTTTGTTCAACAGAAACTTTTTTCGAAAGTTGCCATTGAAATCTGTTGCCATATCTGATAATCTTTCTCAGTCATCATCCTTCACAATCTGTATTTAACACTGTTGACAACCCTATCTTGATTTTCATGACACAACTCCCTTCTAAGGAATGTTTCTCCTTAACTAATATTTCCTTTGCAGGCTTCTTACATAAAAAACACCTCAGGTGAGGTATTCCTCAAGTTTTGTGTGGTAGGCCCTTTTTCTTTTTACTCTCTCTTGGTTACCTAATCTTTTCCTTTGGATTTCAACCATATCCAAGCATATAATTCCCAAATCTGTAATTCTAGCTTCAGTGTATTTCTCCCTACATTAGTCTCATATCATCATTTGCCCAACATGCATTTTAAAGTGAATTTTCCAGAGATGTCTTAAAAGACACTTATCATCCTTAAAGCTTCCTATACTTGTAACTTTGGCATTATATGTGACTTCTCCCATCCATTTGTATTTAACCAGTTACCAAAAGTTTTGTTAATCATTAATGTTTTAATCGTTAACCTCTTACCTCATCTCATCTAATAAGCGAATAAGCTTCTGCCAGAGAACTTTTCCTTAAATGCATATCTGACCATGTGATTTCTGTATTCAACAAGGACCTCCAGTGGCTTCCTATGGAAGAAAACTTTAAAAAAAAAAGAAAAGAAAGAAAACTTAGCTTTCTATTGAAAGCTAAAGAATAAAAGAGAAAAAGATGGCATTCAACTTTAAAATAATTCCAACCTAACCTGTTTAAGCAAGTTACTAATTTTTAAAAAGTAAGATGGTCATATGAAAGGTTATCAACTGATTAAAGTAATTTTACATAAAAATGTAGCCAACTTTCATTGATTGTTTGAAATGGGAGAACAAAAGAATTTTTAAAGCTCTTTTCTCAGAAGTCCAAATAAATGCCCCAAAACTTTATACCACCTGGCTCAACTCTTATCTGTCTCATCTCATTGGATGTTACTCCTCTTCTTGCACTTTTGTGATCCAGAGAAATTGATCTTCACATGGGACCTTTCATCTCCTATTTCTTTTGTTCTGCCTTCCATCTTACATTCATGAAATGTGCTCTCTCATTTGTGCCTCAGAATCCCTCTTTTCCTTAAAGATTCAGCTCAGATACCATCATCTTTCCAAAACCTTCCTCATCACCTCAATTGCTATTGTCCCCTCTATGTTTAGTAATAAACTTTGCATGAATATTGTATTGATTTTATATGTATTTGGCTCTCCTGCTAGAATTGTGAGGAAGAATTGTTTTGCTTTATATCATATCCCCAGTGCTTAGTATAGTATCTAATAGTATATTGTAACCACTTAATAAATACTTCTTGATTGATTGATTCTTTTCCCTTACTATTACTTATGATTTCCTCCCTTTTTTTTTTTTGGACTACTAAACTTGAATAGTAAGAGTAATAAGAATAAACCCAGCTTACTATGCTTTTTTTCTGAAATATAAATGAACCTAAACTTCAAATGTTTTTCTATCTCGACTCATTAATATCTACAGTTTGTCCAAATAGGAACTAAGAAAAAAGAAGAGATGAGGCCATATAAAGAAGAATGTATATTTCATTTGCTCTTAGAACTAAAAATTCTTAGGAAATATCAAAAGGATTGCTTCAGAGATAAATAAAAAAGAAACTTTTGCGAGACTAATTTTTACTTTATGGACCAAGGAGGAAAGAAATCATGCTCAAAAGCAGTAGGTAGTAGCATTGAAGTAGGAAACAGCCAGGACTTCTCTTCACATCAGACTGCAGACATCCTCTGGAATCAATCCTTGCCAACTATTCCTTTTCTCCTAACAAACTCATTCTCTTTGCCATCCTGGATGGAGCTTTTGTCTTATCACATGAAGTCACCACCAATGATTTGATATTAGATCAGTCTCTGTTCCTACAACCCAGTGGTGGTAAGGAGAGAAGTGTTCTTGAAATGCTGTGCTGGAACTCAATGTAATGTTTTTAAGTTTACTGCAATAATATGCACCCTGTTAAGCATTGTGACATAAGGAAATAATTTAAACTCTGTGAGCCTCACTTTCTTCAAATCATCCTTTGTATAACTTATGTGGTCTTCAAAAATTGGTATGACTAAAAAGTTCGTCATCTTATACCCAAGTCTATCTGAATTAGGTTAACGGTGCAGATGAGACAGTCCTTACCTATATCCAATTAAGTAGACCCATATATATATATATCTTGGTAATACCGTCCCAAAGCCCACTCTATCCAGACTTAACCTTTGAGAACCTATATCACATGCATGGGACTTGTGCAGATAGTGCTTTGTTTATTTGAATTATTTTTTAAAATTGTAAAAATGTTATATAAATATGAAATTGTAATAGTAATGATTTAATACTATTTTAGGATTTGCTGATAATCCACAATTCATTCCTTAATAGATAGTATTACAGGGGTTTGTAACTTTCTGTTATGACCCCTTTGATAGTCTGATGGAGCTTTATCAATTCCTCCTTAAATTAGTGGTTTTGAATACATAGTATGTGAATACCTATAGGATTATAAAGAAAATCAGTTATTGAAATACAGTGGTTGATTTTTTTTTTTTTTTAAGAGCAAGTTTACAGATTGTTAAGAATCACTGGTCTACAGGATTAAATACAAACAACTTACCTCAACATGTAAGATCCATCCATCTTTATAAGCTTCTTAGCTTTGAATTGCTCTTTGTATTCTCCTGGACCCTCCGTTTTGGGGAGAGGTCCAGAATGTTTAACCTTTCTTCCCTCCTAACTGCTTCTGACTTGATGGACTTATGCATTGATTCTGGCCTCTCTTTCCCCTAAATTCTCCCTGGTCTTTGTTTACTGTCTTATCTTTCCCCATTAGAATAATAGGTTTCTTGAGAGTAGAGACTTTCTTTTTCTTGCTTTGTATCCCTGATGTCTCGCCTAGTTACCTCTTGTAGCGTAATAAATGCTTGTTGATTGCCTGCCATTTAACTTTAAATATATGACCCAAAACTATTATCTTTCATAACCTCCATGGTCCAACAAAAATGAACTTTATATACTGTCCATTGTTATTATTATACTTTTAATTAAGTCCCATCATAAAATCAATAAGTATTTGTTTAAATTGCTACATACTGGATACTGTGAATTTTTTATGTCTCAATATATGCCGACCCTGTATTTCCCTTTTCAGATTCTGTTCTTCCTTTAAGATTAACCACATCATTCATAAAATAATAACTAATCTTCCTAGTTGAAAAGACTCTCCTTTTCTCAATTTTTCTAAGAGTTTTTTGAGTCTTTCTTTATCCCTACCACATGCTGCTTTGTATCATACTTATTTTATATATGTCTAATTCCCCTATTAGGCAACTGGAAGTCTCCTTGAAGAGAGCATTGTTTTTCATATCTGTATCCATAATGCCTGGGCAATTAAATTGAATCAGTATTAGTTACAAGGAACTACTTGTTTTCCAGAAGAGGGATTGATTTGTGCAGACAAGTTTGTTTCACTTAGCCTTGTGTTGTTGCTATGTTCTAGAGATGCTGAATTAACTACTTTATTTCATTTTTGTTTGTTCATTTATTATGAATATTTAGCTAAAGGTGGATTTTGACACTCTTTTGATACCTTCATATTTGGGCTTACAAGTTTTTCTACCCCAGCGCATCTGTGAAGTATTAAAGTATCTACAGTGTTGTTTGACTTGTTTGACAAGTATATATTAATATAATGTAATAATTATATTAATATATTAATAAATTAAATATATTTAATATATTAATAAATGGTAAATATTGAAAAAAACAAATTTTATAATTAATCCCATAACTTAATCTATTTGTATTTCCATTTGTGGCATGAAGTTACATCTAAAGTATGACATGAGTGTGTCATAAATTTTATCCATCTGTATCCATACTTTTAGAACTGGTAGGCATATTCATCTTGCTCTTTTATGTTACAGATGGACTAAATGAGGAGTAGCAAAAAGACAGGCTAGAATAACCAAAGGAAGCAGACTTTGCTGCTTCCTATGTACATAAATTTGGTTTAGTTAGTTTAATTCCCTTAAATCTTTATAGTTGCTGGAGACCTTAGAGTTAATCTAACCCAATTTTTTCATTTTAATGATGGGGAAAATTTGAGGTCCAAAGAGGTTATAAAATGACTTGTTTCATAGGGGGAAAACAAACACTTCAAAGTTGGTAGTAGAGCTGTAAAATCCAGGTCTCCAAAATTGTCGATCTGTATCAGGTTGCCTCTCTTTATATATATTATTTTGATTGCATTTAGTCTAAGTTCAGCTTGATCTGGCTCAAGTGGGTCATAATATTCAAATCAAATTTGCATTTGATTTGGAACAAGCTTTATGTATTTTTTGGAAAGGCTTTTCTTCTTATTACCTATCACAAAAGTATCCCTTTGTATGCACCCCACATTCCAGATATTGTTGGGCAAGTTTCTCATCTTCTTAACTACATTGTAGTTAGTTCTTTAGGTAGTAAAGTAGATAAGGTGCTTGACTTGCAGTCAGGAGGACCTTTTAAATTTAAATTTTGCCTTAGTAGTAGTGTGACTCACTCTGTTTGCTTATTGGTAATATGAGGAGGATAATCATGAAGATCACATGATATACACAAAATTCTTTGCAAACCCCAAAGAAAAGACTAAATAAATGTTAGTGAAATAAGCAGAACCAAGAGAACATTGTACACAGTAACAAGATTATGTGATGATCAACTGTGATGGACTTGGCTCTTCTCAACAGTGTGGTGATTGAAGGCCATTCCATTAAACTGTGATGAAAAATGCCAATTCTATCCAGAGAAAGAACTATGGAGACGGAATGTGGATTTGAAGTATAGAATTTTCACCTTTTTGTTGCCTTCTTTCTTGTGTTGTTCCCCCCCCCCCCTTTTAGTCTAATTTTTCTTGTGCAGCATGATAAATGTGGAAATATATATTTTTTCACCTATTATCCAATTTATTTTTTGACTATTATCAACCATGGGTACTATTCATTTAACATGATAGTAAAACAAAACAAAAAACAACTTGTTCTGTTTGTATCATTTTCTGTTCTCTTCTGTAAGTAAATTCCCATCTCTCTGCGATTTAATCTTTTTTCCTTCTTAGTTCATTGACCTATGTAGCCTGACCTATGTGGTCTCTATCCCTAAGTTTCTATAGCTTATTAGCTACATAGCTTGGGGTGGTCAAAGCTAACCTTATGAGGGCCACAAAACTTTTATCCATTTGAATAACAATTAAAGCAAGTAACTTGGCCTAAAGTTCTTAGCCTTTTTTTAAAGGCTGGGTATATCCATCCTTTTAAGGAGTTAACTTATTTTTCTGACTTAATAAGGTTGCGCATAAGAATTTTTCATTTTGCCTAATTTTGAACCATAGGACATAATTATGTTGGGAGTAGCCAAGAAGATCTTAGGCTAATCCATACCTTATCTTGAGACAAGTAAATGGCTGAATGCCTAAGTATCCAGGATATTCTCCCTTCCTGATTGTGTTACAGAAGGAGATAACATGACTTATTTGACCATCTGTTAAGTGTTTAAATTTTTCATGACAAAAAATCTCACTTCCAATTTAATTTGGAACAGTGGCCCGGGGGGTGGGTGGGGGTGGGGTGGGGGTGGGATTGTGTTGGTATGATTAGAACCATTAAGAAAAAAGTAATAATAGTTTGGAACAGTAGCTTTGGGGTATGATCCAGATAATTAGTAATAGAAAAGATTATTAAGTAGCAGTAAGGACCTGAGATTTGCATTATGAATTTGCAATGGAAGGAGTTTGTTCAGCTTCATGGCTTTCCAGATAACTTGATTTTTGAAGAATAGGTTCATAACCCTCAGAAAGGCATAAGAGACATTGCACATGTTGTTATACATATTGGCTAGTTTTAAGGTGATAAAGAAATAATTTACTCAGAAAAATAATTTTTTACAAACTAGAAAAAAAAAAGATCAGAAACTTTGTTTAATATTTTATAATGAACTTCTGTCATAGTGCTGCTATCTTTCTAAACTCATTTCCATCAAGACTGTACTTATTAGTAACCTTCCATTATACCTGAGCATATTTATTGTAGAAGACACCAATACCTTCTCTTTGCATTTGTCTCATCAACTTTTATATCCATCATATAGTTTTGAGTTAAGGCCTCATCTTCTACTTATTTCTTGTCCGTGAATTTGTGTGTTAATGCCATCGTCCTTAAAATTTCCCAATTTTACTCAGCTTCGGGACTTTTTTTCTTTGAAAGTTATTTACATTAGATTAAAATGATCTGTCCTTGCTCCTGAAGATATCGTTTAGAAGACTAATCACATTTTGGATGATTATTCAACTTTGACTAGAAGTCTAGTAAAAGTTTATTTTCTTAAATTATCCTCTATCTACCTTGCAAACATGGTGGATGTTAATTATGTTCAGGGTAATTGATGCTTTTAATCTAAGCTGGAAACATGACTTGAGAAAAAAAAAAATAGTAAAAGAGGGCAAGGTTCAGGTGGTAGTCTTGTTCACAAAACTTGTCCACAGGCACAATTAATGGCAGTGCAACTTTGGAAGGATATGCATGTTGGAGACGAGAAAATAAGTATTATCGAGCAAGTAAACAACAGCTTGGAAAAAAAAACCTATTCGGAGACCCATGTGAGAAACTTCATTTATCAGAGTCAGTATTGAATTGATACACAAATCTGCTGTGTTTTTATCCAAACCCAAAATACTAAAACATTTGAAGACAGCCTAGTAATAGTGGATAGAGAAGGTTGACTTTAAGTCAGACTCAAGTTCAAGTACTACTTTTGACAGGCATGACCTAGGCATATGCCACTTGACCTTACAATGAGTGTTCCCAAATGTTTTCCAAGTTTCAGAACAATTTTTGATCATTATTAGTAAAGGGGAGTTTAATTACAGGCAGTTCCCTATACCAAAAGATTCATGATTGACCACTCTTCCCAAAATTTGAAAGAACTGTTGATATTGTTTTTTTTTTTCCTTTAATGATTGATTTCATACCACATGATTACAAAGCATATAGTATAATAAGAAATTTTTGACTTGAGTAAGAATTAGAGTCTAGGCTTGAACAGTTAAAAACTAGCTGTGTGGCTATCAACAGAGCATTTCACATTTATAAGCCCGAGTTTGCTTATTTGTAAAATGTAAGAAATCACTTTGTAAAATGTACGTAATCTATTTAAAACCAGTTCTATTATCCATATACGTATTTGTCTCACTTTTTCTCTCTCTGACCATATTGGCAAACAACGATTTTGCCTTTTTTTCCCAACTTGAGTCTGAAATAGGATGATTTTTTAAAATAGCTTTTTATTTATAAGTTATATGCATGGGTAATTTTATAGCATTGACTATTGCTAAACCTTTTGTTCCACTTTTTCCCCTTCTTCCCCTCATTCCCTCCCCCAGGTGGCAGGTTGACCAATACATGTTAAATATGTTAAGGTTTTAATTAAATACAATATAAGTATACATGTCTTAACAATTATTTTGCTGTACAGAAAGAATCAGACTTTGAAATAGTGTACTATTAGCCTGTGAAGGAAATCAAAAATTCAGGTGGACAAAAATAGAGGGATTGGGATTTCTATGTAATGGTTCATGATCATATTCCAGAGTTCTTTCCCTGGATGTAGCTGGTTCAGTTCATTACTGCTCTATTGGAATTGATTTGGTTCATTTCATTGTTGAAGAGGGTCACGTCCATCAGAATTGATCATCATATAGTATTGTTGTTGAAGGTATATAATGATCTCCTTGTCCTCATTTCACTCAGCATCAGTTCATGTAAGTCTCTCCAGGCCTTTCTGAAATCATCCTGCTAGTCATTTCTTACCGAACAATAATATTCCATAATATTCATATACCACAGTTTATTCAGCCATTCTCCAACTGATGGGCATCCACTCAGTTTCCAGTTTCTGGCCACTACAAAGAGACCTGCCACAAACATTCTTGCACATACAGGTCCCTTTCCTTTCTTTAAGATTTCTTTGGGCTATAAGCCCAGTAGTAACACTGCTGGATCAAAGGGTATGCACAGTTTGATAACTTTTTGAGAATAGGACAATTTTTTAAGTGAGTAATAAAACCTTTGTTATAAAAAGGGAATGCTCATTTCTATTATATAGGAAAATGTAATTTGTTATAGTTTTAATTTAAATGACAGACATTTATACATATACTTCTCATAGTTACCTATTCAAAATCAAGATGTGTTTTTGGTATTTCATATGAATACAAATCTTTTCATTAAATACTTAAATGCCAGAGTTATTTATTGTTCTTCTATATTCCATAATGCAATCAGCACAGTGGCAAAAGCATCTGAAGGACTCCTTTTCTCTCCTCCCCATTCTCTCCCTCCCCTCCTTAAAACCTTTGCAGAACATTCATCATCATAACAAATATCTTTTTAAAAGCATCCATTTTCTCATTGAAAAGTAATCTACATCTCATTGAAAGTAATCAGAGAATTCCTGAAAAGAGATCTAGTTGAATTTTTAAGTGATTTTCTCTATATTCATATATGTATATTCACAGATAACGCCTTATTGGAGAACTTCATTTTCTTTTGAGTTTTGTTTTGTAGATTTGTGCAAATAGTTTTATAATAATTTATATTTATATATATGTATGTATAAATATATGCATATATATATATTATATCCAAGTACAACAGCATATTTTCTCTGTACCCCTCAGTTAATTATATATATGAAATCTATAGAAAATAATTGGGAAAAAAATCTGCCAGTCAGGGTACTCTTCATAAATTTAGAGATAATTCTTGCTCAGATTTTATAAAAGAAATTTGGCCTGTGGATCAAAATAGAAGTGAATAAATCATCTCTAGTTCAAACAGGCCTGCTTCTAATTCATAGGGGTCTTTATATTATATAGTCTTAATCACTAATAATTTATTATATCAAAACATTTTCAGAGTTCTGTAAAATGAAACTTCAGCTTTCTCTATTTTGTGTGTTTTTTTAGCACAATTGAAAACAAGGGTC
This sequence comes from Sarcophilus harrisii, assembly GCF_902635505.1. Classification (NCBI taxonomy): domain Eukaryota; kingdom Metazoa; phylum Chordata; class Mammalia; order Dasyuromorphia; family Dasyuridae; genus Sarcophilus; species Sarcophilus harrisii. The sequence continues at coordinate 240,615,703 of NC_045428.1, forward strand.
AAAAAGTTGCTCAAAAGATCCCTGGGTGAGCTAATTAATTTTTTCGAAGCCTCCATTTCATTGTCTGCAAAGTGAAGAGAACCTCTGTCCTCTCTGTCTTCTTGGGAGTAGTGATATTGTTGAGTTGGACATATCACATAACATGAAAATAAGCACTGGTAATAGTTAAAAATACATAAAAGAAGACCTCTGGCAGCACGTGGGTAGATTCTCTTATGAGAAAATTATGAAATATTAGAGTTAGATGATGACATTTCATAATCTACACATGAGGTAATAATGCTTGTGATTAATGAGAACAATCAAGCATATATTGTTTATATGTAACACACCTTAAATATGAATACACATGCTAGCTGTATGGCTATCATCAAAGCATTTCAATTTACAAGCCTAAATTTGCTTATTTGTAAAATTTAAGAAATCACTTTGTAAAATGTATGTAATCTTTTTAAAGGGCAATTCTATCCAAGTACCTATTTGTTCCCTTTTCGATCTTTTCTGACCACATTGACAAACAAAATGCATATTGTCTTTTCTCCACCAATTTACCATGAGAATTGAGTATGTAAATTGCCTTAAACATTTTGGTTGAACTGGGTTTGAGTTTATTATTTTCCTTTCGAAATCCACTTTCCCCTCTCCCCTCCATTTTTCAAATATATACTGAATAAATAAGATTGACAGGAAGAACTGGCCTATAGTAAATTACATGTCATGATGCATTTACATTTGATGCTTACAGACTACAGAAAAATCTGTTAAGATAAGCTCTTACAATTTAATATAAAAGATTATATAGCATAAATGCAGAAACAACACTTAAGCCAGTGCCAAAAAATTTCTAATTTCAGTGTTGACAGTTTTAAGTACTTCTGCAAGTTTTAAAATGAAAAGGAAGATTATCCATTGTCTTGATTTTATAGAAAGATGAAATAAACCTCACCATTGTGTTATGAAACTTGGGCTCAAACTTTAAAACTTTTATGTTCCTTGCTAGCATAAAATTATCATAGAGGGAAGAGGAAATAATATATATATGAATTGACTTGGTTAAAATTCATTTGGTGGTGAACTAACTTTTTTTGGGTATTTCATATGAACACAAACCTTTTTATTAAATACTTAAACACCAGTTACTTGTTCTTCTATATACTATGATGCAATCAGCATTTTGGGGTGACTGATGAGCTTTCTAGTGTTGAACCTCTCCATGCTCTCCATGCTATTTGTAATCTTTTATTTTCTGTTTTGAAAGAGGACCAAGTTGAATGAACCTTGATCATTTTTTTAAGCAATTTCAAGAGTACTGTTTCACTTATGGGTCATGAGTTGGGCAATTTACATTAAGGTTACTTGTCTTGAAATGAGTTAGTCTTTGTCATTTGTTTAGTTGCTTGCTTATTAATTTGCTTTGTATTGAATTGGGATAACTGCTAACCAAACAAGAACCTCTTCTCCATAGTGGTGGTTAAGTTAAAAAGTGTTGCTTTGCCAGTTCATAACACTTTTGGAAGAACAGAAGATGAAGAACTGAAATCACTTTGGCTTAGCAACATTTATGACTTTTGACAGTGCACTTTGGGAAAAATAAATCTTAATTTTCACCCTTTTGTGTGCTTTTATTTATTTGAAATGAATGTTTCAGTGACACATGAGATAACAGCCATTAATTGGCATTTTAATTTGGGAAGGGGGGAGAGAATATAGAATTTAACCAAAAACAGTGAATTTTCCAACATCACATGTGCAACATTGAATTTTCTTGGTTTAGGATCACAATTTTCTAACCAGTCAAGCTGAATTGAAATCTATTGATGTGGCAATTGCCACAATGTTAAATTAAAATGCCTCTCAAACTGACTGGGGGAAAAAAGCCACTACCACTCAAGTTCCACCAAGACCTGCCTTATTAAGGGACACATAAGTTGCTATCTCATAAAGTTCCCTTTTTAGTTTGCTGTGTCCATCACTGTTGTATAAAATCTGCATTGTGTACTTAAGATTTTCAAACTTTGACACTTTACAGGGAGAGTGATAATAATGAAATAGTCCTTTCTTTATTATTTTGAAGTGTTTTATTTGTTAAATTGTTTTCTTGTTTCTTTTTAGGCACTCAAGGAGTTGCCCCTGGTCCTGTAATTGGGTTACAAGCGCCATCTACTGGTCTTCTGGGTGCTCGGCCTGGCTTAATACCCCTGCAACGCCCTCCTGGAATGCCTCCACCTCATTTGCAACGATTCCCTTTGATGCCACCTCGCCCTATGCCGCCTCATATGATGCACAGAGGACCACCTCCAGGCCCAGGAGGCTTTGGAATGCCACCACCTCATGGAATGAAAGGCCCCTTTCCACCCCATGGCCCTTTTGTTAGGCCTGGTGGAATGCCAGGACTTGGAGGTCCAGGCCCAGGCCCTGGTGGAGCTGAAGACCGAGATGGAAGGCAACAGCAACCACAGCAGCAACCACAACAGCAGCAACAATTTAGAAATGAAAATAGGCAGCAGTTCAATTCAGGTAGAGACCAAGAAAGATTTGGGAGGAGGTCTTTTGGAAATCGGGTAGAAAATGATCGGGAACGCTATGGTAACCGTATTGATGACAGAGATAATAGTAATCGTGAAAGGAGAGAATGGGGGAGAAGAACCCCTGAACGAGACAGGCACAGAGACTTGGAAGAAAGGAGACGATCCGGTGGACATCGAGACAGGGATTCTAGAGAGAGAGATTCTCGTAGAGATAAGGAAGAAAATCGAGGGAAGGAAAAACCTGAGGTAACAGATAGGTCAGGTGGTGATAAAACCATTGAACCTTCTAGTGGCCAAGTGGGAAATGCAGACACTATTTCAGAACTTGATAAAGGGGAGTCAACAGTTATAAATCCTACTGAAGAGTTACCATCAGAGGCTACTTCATCTGTTGATGAACCTGAAAAGGAATCTGCCTCAGGAGTAGAGGCTTCTCGCTAGAGACTGGAATTTGTCAAAATGTGACAGTGACATTTGAGCATAGAGCTTGAGGTGTACAGACAGATGCTGTATTATATTTGCTTCTGCTATATCACAACCCCTCAGTAGTTGGTGGGGAATTATAAGCAATTTGATTGCTTCCCTTCTATTTAAAATAGCCACAAAATGACAAAAATATGAATAAAATATTACCCTTTTGCTGTAACTTTTTAAAAGTTTTGACTTTAAAAAGTTTACAAATCGTAATTAGAAGTGCTTTCTATTTTTTTTTTTTAATTTAAGAAAAGGTAACAGTGAAAGCTCCTCAAACAATAGGGATGTTTTTAATAAACTCTATTTTCGTAACAAACTTTAATGTGTGCTATTCTTCCTACACTGCACTGAAGCGGAAAAGAAATGTTCAGCATCTTAAAGTTTGAGCTGTTAATGCTGTACTGAAGTCTAAATTAGACAGTTTAAATTGTTTATATTTGTTGGAAAAAATACATCTTTGTGTAGTTGAATTCACAGGAGCAGGTTTTTATTTGTAATAGTTGATTTTTAGATGCATTTTAATCTACTTGACCATATAAGGTAAAAAAAAAGTTAGTGGTTTTAAAATGTTATTTGGAGAGCTAATTGTTAGTGTTTGTGATTCAATCAAGGTTTTATTTTTCTCATTGGTTCTGTGGTATTGCCCTAATTAATTTGTAGAAAGACAAATTTCTTTACTGACACAATTGGACCCTTAGGAAAAAAACAATTTGATATATTCAAATTATTACCGGATAATATGCCCATTTGGGAAATTAGGCTGTTTTTTTCTTTTAACCCACAAATGCATTGTTTTGTTTTGTTTTTTAGGTGGTTGAGAGGGTGGGGTTTGGAAAAGAAATCAAGACTGAAAACTCCAGCCCAAAATATTTTTCTTTAATACTGAGAATTTTAAGATGCTACCTGTTCTGCATAAGTTAAGCTTTTATTTCCTCACTTATTTTGTGCACTTCCTTACTAGACAGAGGTAGTCTTGCTGCATTTCTGTAACAAATTAATGGAGTTTAAATTATCTATACAGGAGATGAAAAAATAGCCGAAGCCAAAAAGCAAATCAAGATTAGGGTACAAGAGCATTCATCCAATACCCTACAGAAAAGGTATTCCGTGTTACACAAAACCAAACACTGTGCTCATAAAAATTGTATTAATCTTGTGCTTTTAAAAAAAGAAACAACCACCTATCTTGGCTTTGATGTAATACCGTTAATTTCTCTTCTCCCCATCTTTCCCCTAAATGAAGAGGCAGCTGCTTTGTTACTTGAGTAATTTTTTTAATGCTGCTTTTTGCAGCAGGGCATTTGAAGGGGCAAGGGTGGGGGGTGGAGGGCATTTTTATGTTCCTGCATTTGCAGAATAAAGGAGAAAATCCTGTTTACATAGCTGTGAATTTAAAATTCCATGTGTTCAAAAATTTGTCTTTACTGTTATTTCATTCATGTTGGAGCCATTGAGTCACCTGAAGGATATTTGTATGAAAGACTGAAATCATAGCTTGAAAAACAGCCATTATTCCAGTTTTTATTATTCAGAATTTACTTAATTTTTTTACAAGGGAAGTTCTACCATATGACACAAAAGAGTCTCTCAAATGGTGCAATGAGTACCCTATCTAGTGTTGGGCTATTATTAGTAGAGATCAGTGAAGAGTTGCAACTTGTACTTTTCTACTCCTTTAAATTGTTAGTATTTTAAAAATAGTATCCAGACATTTTTATGAATTGTCAAGGCTAATGAATTTTTTAGGGAAAGGATCTAGAATGACATTTTACTACTATGTATCTGCTAAGGTATTCACTTTATAATTTGTCAAATCTATGTTTTTCTAAATTTTTTGGTCACCATCATTTGTATTTCATTCAAAATCTTGATTTGAATACATTTCATTTTAAAAGTTGCATAATGTAAACAGGATTAAGAGAGATAAGGGATAAGGACCACTTCTGGGGGTGGAGGGGGGGGAAGAGAAAAAAATACCTAAGCATGCATTAAAGGCTAAGAAACCCAGAAATAACACTCCACTTCAGTGTTCTGAATTTAGTTTAACTACTAACTTGCAGAGGTGGGATTCTGCAGCATTTTACCTTACGAAAAGAGCTTGGAAACAGAATGTGCCAATTTCAGTTATATATCAAATGGTACTGGGCTTACTACTAAGGCATGACTGTGGAAGAAAGGAAAAAAAAATGCTAACTTGGCAGGTAAGTTTCTTACTCTTAGCCAATATGGTTTTAAGACTTAGATTTTGGCTTAAATCAATTGTAAATAAATGGAGATTTTTACATAAAAGTAGAAATTTTGCCACCTGTTATTTAAAAGCTGTTTGTTTCATGCTAGGACACCACATTATCTTGTCTTAAGCCATGGCAGGAGGATATATACTCTATACTCTTTGTCCAAGAAAACTATCCTTTTATTGGACCTAAACATGGTCCATTATGAGCCAGCTGCTAGAAACAGGTTTCTCAGGGTTTTTTTTTTCTTAAAAAGGCAATTAGTTATAAATAATACACATATCCCTGTCTTGCCTCATTAGATTTGCCACACAAATGATACTTGATATCAGCCTTCCCAAGGCCTAAGAGAGAGCTAAATTCTACTCTGAACTGTTCCAACAAAGTTCACTTTAAAGAAACATTTGTATATCTAATGTTTGAGACCAGCCTTAAAGTTTGATAAATTCAAACAAAATTATGCCAGACAACTAAGTTTAATTCCCAGAAACAATATTCCACAGTCAGTGCTGCATTTTAATTATAGGTTGTTCGAAATTTTATACAAATCTGTATGAGACATTTGAACAAAGCAATTAAAAGTTTCACACAAGCTTTGACTTAAGATTAGTGTTTAATGGTCTTGCCAAGTACATTTATACATGTAATCATCCACATCTTTGTATTCCTAGATAAGTTATATCCTAGGAAAATGATTTACTTAGCAATCCCAATTACGCCACAAGCTAGGCGAGGTCCAGCATTTCCAGTTTTTTCACTCTCTTCATTTCCCCCTTTGCCCAAGTCATCAGGTTTCTCATGGACCTAATTTTTAAAAAAAAAATTATTTTTAAGAGGCAGTTTTACGAAAATTAAGCTATATGCTAAGTGGCTACTACACACGTTTTTTTCTCCCTAATCCCTGAGAGGTAAGACCCTCATGTACATAGATCAAGGGGCATGTCAAGTGAACCTTTAGTGATTAATGAACACTTAAATATATACAGTAACTTTTTTTTTTTTTTTTAGAAAAACAAGCCTGTAACATTTAATAGGATTTATGTTATAGGTTGTGTTGTCGTATACCTAAATAAAATTCTGTCTTACGACAGTTTGTTACTATAATAAAGGAAATTAACAAGTTAAAAAATCTAGAGCATATTGATCCTAGACTTCCATAATACCAAAGAAATTATAATGATTTTCTAATACTATTTGCACTATATATCAAATACAAATTGAGGGAACAAGTCAAATTGGGCTCAAAATCTACTGAAATGTTAAGATAGCATAGCAGAACAGAACCCAGAGATACCCCCTAAACTATCTGAAAGAATATTTTCATTGTTATTTCTGATTACTTTTTCCTTTTTACTAAAAGTAAAATGGATTAGCATCTCCCCAATATTTTGAGCAGTGTGGTAACTTTAGTAGTCAAAATACAAATTTAAAAAAAAAAAGGTAGGGGAGGGAAAGAATTGAATACTGGCAGATCAAACAGCAAAATTTGATATTTGAGTTGTTTGGACATTCAACCAACTATGGCATATTAAGATTTAACAAAATCCCAAAAATTTCAAATTAATATTTCAGTTTAGATCCAGTATAGTCAATTCTCTTTTCTACCCTTATTTTCACCCCAAATTTTAAGAATTCCCAAGTGTTTAATTTTCTAAGGCTTTAACAATTTACCTTTAACTGATACTGAATGAGGAATTAGCATTTAACCTCTATAGTACAGTGACCAAGGTCATTGTTTTTGTTCCCTTTCACTGTGAGCATTGATTTTTTTTTAGCATAATTTTAATTGCTGAAGTATGAAAACAAGTTAAAACATGAGTGCTCAGTCTCATTATTAGGAATCTTTTAAGAGATGGGGTGGCTGGACTAATGTATGAAGAAACTCCCTCTAGTAATGCAGGTCAGCATCTTCTAAGTTTAAAGAGCTGCTTAGAGCATTCAAAAGTTAAGTGACATATAATACCCAGGGCCACAAGGTCTGTATGTATTAGGACAGGTACACATGTGCACATACAAACACTTGATATTTCAACACTTACCACCATAGTACGGCCAATGATAGACATTGGTCCTGAAAGCTGAATTAAAGGATCTTTCATAGACACTGTTGCCACACCATCTTTGTCAGCCTTCACGTTGCCAAGGTCTCCAACATGCCTATGGATCACAAAAAAGGATCTTAAGGAAGTTTCCAACCAAGTGTTTCCAAGTTTAAAGTCAGACCCTATCTGCCAGGATGAAATTACCTATTATATTTGGTCAACTAAACACTGATCAAATAAGAATAGTCAGGTAACAAACAATCCAGACACAGGAATTAAAAGCTGAAAAAAGTAATAAAATCCCTCGACTAATCTAGTCAAACTTTAAAGAGACAAAGTAACATTAGGTGGAAAGTTTTTGTTTTTGGGGGGAGGGAAAGGAAGAGGGGAAAAGGGAAAGAATGATTGTAGATTCTTCCTAATAACCAAGAGAAAGGAACTATTGATCAAAGTTTAGTTTATCCTATGAATAAGAAGTAGTGAATTATTAAGATTTTCACCCTGATAGCAAATCAGTCCTTACAGGACTGAATCTTTTAAGTTTTCCTTTTAAACCATCTACTTTTTCTATTTCCAGGAAAAAGTGCAAATTGGAAATTTCATCCAATTCGAATGGTATTAAGTAGTTTCATCAATTATAGGCCTTGATGTTCACAGACTTCCTCCCTCCCCCTGCTTTAAAAATGGTGGTTGGTTTATTCTAATGTCTGACAATACTATATATTCATGTCATTTCCTCTATTTGTTTCATTTGACATTGTGTTCTGTATTAAATAAACATGATAAAAACAAAGCCCTCTTAATTTGTGCTCCCATTTGTGATCATTTTAGTCCCCACAGCACTACACTAAAAATGGGGGAGAAATGATGCATTCTTGTTGCTTTGCTAAGTGGAAAAACGGAAGAAAGAATACTTCTAAAATTCCAATTCTATAGGGTTAAAGAGAAATTCACCATCACATCAGTCCTACAGAAATGAGATTCTAGAGAGAGAGACCTGAATCCAGCTCTCATTTTACAAATTAAAAGACCTCAGTGAAGCTGACAGTTCTTATCACTTACCTTTCATCATCATCTGGTCCACCATGTTTTTTGGAATGAGGATTAAAGTGAGCACCTGCACTGGTACATCCTATTTGCAAAAAGAAAGACCAAAGACTATAAATGAAGACTTCAAAATAAATTATTCTATAAAGATATAATCACACAAAATTGTTAATAAATAAACTGAATTACAGTTATCTAAAACCTATTGTATACTAGTTACTTACCAAAACTTATGTACCAAATGTAGAATTCCTTTTAAAGTTCAATTCTAGTATTAAAGAAGAAAAATCCATATGATTTCTTTCAACTCTATTACCAAGTTCTTCTCAACTACTTTAGTTCAATATTTTGTAAGTTAAATGATCCAAAAAAGGTATATTCACCATTTTAAAGAAGCAAAATTTATTTCTAATTTTGTTATTCATTTAAATGAAAGCAGCATAGCTATAACTCATTAAAAATCATTTGAACATAATACTAATTTTAAAGAAATCATGTTATAAAGACATTCTCTCAAGATCCAACATGTTACAACTCCACTTAGTTTTAATTCTTCTATATTAAACTATACTATGGATTATATATGATTAATCCAAACTTATTATCTTTTCCCCTTAGACTAACATAACTTAAAATGACAAACCACTACAGAATCTTTGCCAGGAAAACCTCAAATGGGTTCACAAAGTTGGATACAACAACAACAACAACAAAAACAAAAACAACTATCTCAGTACATAAAGTAGGATTAAATCCTTTCACATAACTTTTGGCAAGTCCTTTTACAATACTGGGCTTTAAACTTCCTTGTGTAAAATAAGGAAGTTCTGACATAAAATCAAAGTGCTAAGAAAGCAAAAGGTCCTATACTTTAACCAAAGCATGAGCTTTTTTTGGAGGAAAGCTGGTCATCTCTCCAATAAACAGAAATTCTGATAAGCAGAAACAATTGTCTGCCACTGAGATAGGAGGAGAAATACCCTCTTTGGATTCAGAAAGAATGCATTTCCTAGCAGCTGTGATTCCCATTGCTAGACTGAAACAAGTACTCTTAACTTACCTATAACTGCTAGCATTTAAACTATACCTTTTTGATTAAGACATTTCCATAATAGACCACTAGGCAGCATTGTGTAATCAATCTCCTATTGGGAGAGCTAAAACTTCAACCAAAGTAAATGACAAAATAGAATAGGGTGGCTTAAAGAAAGGCAATTTTTCCAATAGAACAAACTAATGTTCCTTTTTTTATTCAAATTGTCAAACATTTTAAAAGTACAATCAATATGAGTTAAGTGAATAGATAAAATATCCATAGGATAATTTAACAGTGATATGTGATTATATTGAGCTAATTTTTTTTATTTTCAAAACATGCATGGATAATTTTTCAACAGTGCAAAACCTTGTTTTCCACATTTCACCCCCCCCCCCCCCCCATGGTCAAGTAATCCAATATATGTTACACATGTGCAATTTTTCTATACATATTTCTACCAATTATCATGCTGTACAAAAAAGGGAAAAAATGAAAAATCCACACTCAGTTCCCACAGTCCTCTCTCTTTGGATTGAGCTAAATTTTCTAATGGTGAAATTCCACAATGAAGTTGAAGAAGATATCTTTTCTTAAATTCACTATATAAGTTTTGCAGATTTAAGTCCCTTAATTATCCTTCACCCAATGCCAAACTAGAAGCCAACACATTCTAAAGTGATAATGGACTAAATTTGTTTTTACTAAGCCTGTTATGAATGGAATAAAAGGCACATGCAAGAAACTGAGCAAAGCAATACCAAAAATGGCTCTGATATCTCTCCCCACTTTCCTTTATTAAATGCTGCTACAAATGAATAGCCAGCCATATGTGGCCACCTAAAAGGCAATAAATGTTTTCAGACAACAGACCACCAGGGCAATTATGCTTTATAAATGTAAGGTTGGCTTTTTTGACCTTCAACTTTCATCTACCAAATAAGACTAATCTTAATATTTATTTAAATTTTACTTTATATAAGCATCCATTGTAAGGCAAAACAATGATGGCACCATTCGAATTAAGTTAACCGTTATCCGTCTACATTATTTTCCTGACAAGCTATAGTGGACCAACAAATTGCACATAAATTAAAAAACCTACCTTGAGTGTTATCACCAAATTCATGGACATGGAATCCATGATATCCTTCAGCTAATCCTTTAATGCTTCCAGACAGTTCCACAGGCTCCCCAACCTTCATTCAAAGAAAGATCTCATTAGTTTTAAATAACTAAATTAACAAGTCTTATAAGATACCTAGAGGAATTATAAGGAACCAATAAATTTAATGTCAGGTATAAAATATGTTAAGTCAATCAGACTGTGATCCCTGGGGAGCCATTTTGTTTTTGTAGAAGAGGGATGTGGATGAACTAGTTTTAGGAAGATTCACACCTCCAAGATTAGAGGAGGGGAAAAAACAAAACATTGCGCTTGATGTCAATAGACCTGAATTCACTTCAGAAGCCAGGACTCAGTTCAATTCTCAATAAAATAAAATAAAAATAAGGTGTTAAAATAAGATGATGTGAAGTTATTTCCAGTTTCACTATTCAATGACCACAGAGGACTTTGTAGAAATTAGCATTAATTTTAAACTAAAATGCTGGTTTTATAAAAAGCCAGGTTTGTTAGGGGAAAGGCACATCATTTTAGCGATCTTTGGTATCCCTTCCTCTACCGTTATTAAAGCCTTCCTAGCTATGAAAGGCCAAAAATCTTTAAATACTCTGTTCATCTTCAACCTCTCACCAAGAGTCTCTTAACTTTGAGATTCATTCGTAATGTTTCTATCTTGTGAAAATCTTTTTTGGAATTTGACTTTGTCATCTAGTGTAGTCCAATGTGGAGACACCTCAAAACACACCTTTCTTTCTGAATTATCCCCATTACTTTTGAAAACTTTATGACCCTTTTAGGGTCATGGAATCCTAGGATTCCAGATTTACAATCTCTGTGTCATCTATCTTTCCTTTACTAGACAGAATCCAGTAAATTGCCAAAACTTTTCATTTCTACCTCTACAGCATCTCAGCTTTCCCTACTTTATGCTCTCTCCTGAACTATGACAATATCTTCTTACCTTCCTATCTCCAGTCTCCACTCCATTCCAATTTATCCTCCAGAGAGTTGCCAAACTGAATTTGCTAAAAAGCACTGATTTGACTGTCAGTTCCCTAATTCGACAAACAATGATGATTGACTATTGACTATCTTCTTTTGGTATTCATACCTAGTAGTGGCATTGTTAGGTCAAATTAGATGCATGAATTTATAGCATTCTGGGTACAAATCATCTTTTGATCATTTATCAATTGGGGTATGACTTTTAAAAAGAATTTTTTTTGACTCATTTCCCTCTATGTTTGAGAAATGGGACCTTATCAGAGGAACTTGCTTCAAAAAAAATTTTTTTTACAATTAGTATTGTTAACTATCACCCCCATTTATTCTCTCCTTTAACCCTACCTGTTCTCAAAAATGTTTTGTTACTGACATTCCCTCCCCTAATATGCCCTTTCTTTTATCGCCCCTCCCAGCTTCCCTTATCTCATCCCCATCCTACTTCCCTACAAAGTAAGATAAACTTCTATACCTATATTAAGTGTGTATGTTATTTCCTCTTTGAGACAACTTTGATGACAGTAAGGTTCACTCACTCATCTTTTCATACTCCTCCTTCCCTCCACTGTAAAAGCTTTTTCTTGCCTCTTTTTATGGCAGATCATATGTACCATTCTAATTCTCCCTTTCCCTTTCTCCCAACTTATCCTCTAGCCCTTTAATTTTATTTTTTAAAGATATTATCCCTTCATATTCAACTCACCTGTGCCTTCTGTCTATATATTCTGCTTCCAATCACTGAGTTACAAGTATCATCCTCTCATGTAGGAATATAAAAAGATAAACCCTATTAAAGTCCCTTGTGATAGCACTTCCCTGATTACCTCCGTATGCTTTTCCTGAGTCCTATATTTGAAAATCAAAATTTCCATTCAGCTCTTGTCTTTTCATCACAAATGCCTATATGTTTCTTAGCATGAGACACTTCCTGTTCACTTTTCTGTAATATTTCTCTACCCTCTAAACTCTTGATATAGGTTCAAATGCTGCAGATTCCTTTTCTGTTTTCACAAGAAAAACCTTTTTTTTTGGGGGGGGGAGTTGTTTGTTTTTAAGTAAGGAAAACTTTATCCCCCTGATAACCCAGAGGAACGTTTTTCAAGCCAAACCATAGATTAATCAAGTTATAATAAGTTTTAATTCATGGATATATATATATATATATATATATATACACCATGCTGAAAAGATACTGTAGCTAATCAATTAGAACAAAGCAAAGTTTAGAAAACGATTTCTCTTTTAACTAAATACAAAACAAAGAGATCCTGCAGTGCTGGAGCTACTTGAACAGAAGATTTATATTAAAGGGGCCATCTACTTTGTCTAGACTCATCAGATGTCAATGTCCCCAGCATTGCCAATCAGTCAATCAATCAACAAGGTTATATTTAGCACTTACCACACACAATGTAAATATTGAGATACAAAGCTTATATTCTAGTAAGGGAAACAAACAAGGTACATACATTGTAAATGGGAGGTAATCTTAAAGGAAGGAAGACACTAACAGTAGTGGAAACCTGAAAAGACCTTTTTGTTTAAAAAAAAATTTTTTTTAAACATTTTAAAAGTTTTTAGTTCTAAATTCTATCCCTTCCTCCTTCCGAGATAGTAAGCAATCAGATATGTTATATATGTGCAATTATGTAAAACATTTCCATATTAGTCATTTTGTATAAGATTTAAATTTTAAAAAGTGAAAATGAAAAAAATTGAAAAATAGCATGCTTCTGTGTTTCAAACAACATTTTTTTTTTCCTTCTGGAGACCATATGTCTCACCATTAGTCCTTTGGGACTGTTTGGGATCATTGTATTGCTGAAAATAGATGTCATTCACAGTCACACAACATAAAAAAATTGCTTTTCTGTATACAGTTTTCCTGGTTGTGTTCACTTCACTTTGTATCAGTTCATATAAGTCAGTTCAGGTTTTCCTGAAATCATCCTGCTTGTCATTTCTTAAAGTACAATAATGTTCCATCCATTACAATCATATCCCACAATTTGTCTAGCCATCCCTTAATCAACAAGCATTCCTTTAATTCTAGAAAGTCCTTTTGAATTGCTGGGAAAATTGCAAACTAATATGGCAGAAACTAGGCATTGATCCACACTTAATGCCGTACACCAAGATAAGGTCAAAATGGGTTCATGACCTAGGCATAAAGAATGAAATTATTAATAAATTAGAGGAACATAGGATAGTTTACCTCCTCAGACTCTGTGGAAGGGAAGGTCTTTATGACCAAAGCAGAACTAGAGATCATTACTGATCACAAAATAGAAAATTTCGATTATACCAAACTGAAAAGTTTCTGTACAAACAAAACTAATGCAGACCAAGATTAGAAGGGAAGCAATAAACTGGGAAAATATTTTTACGGTCAAAGGTTCTGATGAAGGCCTCACTTCCAAAATATATGGAGAATTAACTCTAATTTATAAAAAATCAAGCCATTCTCCAATTGAAAAATGGTCAAAGGATATGAACAGACAATTCTCAGATGAAGAAATTGAAACTATTTCTAGTCATATGAAAAGATGCTCCAAGTCATTATTAATCAGAGAAATGCAAATTAAGACAACTCTAAGATACCACTACACACCTGTCAGATTGGCTAAGATGACTAGGAAAAATAATGATGATTGTTGGAGGGGATGTGGGAAAACTGGGACATTGATTCATTGTTGGTGGAGTTGTGGAACTAATCCAACCATTTTGGAGAGTAGTTTGAACTATGCTCAAAAAGTTATCAAACTGTGCATACCCTTTGATCCAGCAGTGTTACTACTGGGATTATATCCCAAAGAGATTATAAAGAAGGGAAAGGGACCTGTATGTGCACGAATGTTTGTGGCAGCCCTTTTGTAGTGGTTAGAAACTGAAACTGAATGGATGTCCATCAGTTGGAGAATGGCTGAATAAATTGTGGTATATGAAAATTATGGAATATTACTGTTCTGTAAGAAATGACCAACAGGATGATTTCTAGAAAGGCCTGGAGAGACTTATACCTAACTGATGCTAAGTGAAATGAGCAGGACCAGGAGATCATTATATACTTCAACAACAATACTAGATGATGACCAGTCCTGATGGATCAGGCCATCCCTCAGCAACGTAGATCAACCAAATCTATTTCTAATGGAGCAGTAATGAACTGAACTAGCTATACCCTAGAAAAAGAACTCTGGGAGATGACTAAAACCACTACATTGAATTCCCTAGTCCCTATATTTATGCAACACCTGCATCTTTGATTTCCTTCACAAGCTAATTGTACAATAATTCAGAGTCTGATTCTTTTGTACAGCAAAATAATGTTGTGGTCATGTATACTTATTGTGTATCTAAGTTATATTTTAATATATTTAACATCTACTGGTCATCCTGCCATTTAGGGAGGGTGGGGGGTGGGGTAAGAGGTGAAAAATTGAACAAGAGGTTTGGTCAATTGTTAATGCTGTAAAGTTACCCATGTATATATATCCTGTAAATTAAAGCTATTAAATAAAAAAAAAAAAAAAAAAAAAAAAAAAAAAAAGAAAAGATGCTCCAAGTCATTATTAATCAGAGAAATGCAAATTAAGACAACTCTAAGATACCACTACACACCTGTCAGATTGGCTAAGATGACAGGAAAAAATAATGATGACTGTTGGAGGGGATGCAGGAAAACTGGGACATTGATGCATTGTTGGTGGAGTTGTGAACGAAACCAACCATTCTGGAGAGTAGTAGTTTGGAACTATGCTCAAAAAGTTATCAAACTGTGCATACCCTTTGATCCAGCAGTGTTACTACTGGGATTATATCCCAAAGAGATTATAAAGAAGGGAAAGGGACCTGTATATACACGAATGTTTGTGGCAGCCCTCTTTGTAGTGGCTAGAAACTGGAAACTGAATGGATGCCCATCAGTTGGAGAATGGCTGAATAAATTGTGGTATATGAATATTATGGAATATTACTGTTCTGTAAGAAATGACCAACAGGATGATTTCAGAAAGGCCTGGAGAGACTTACATGAACTGATGCTGAGTGAAATGAGCAGGACCAGGAGATCATTATATACTTCAACAACAATACTATATGATGACCAGTTCTGATGGACCTGGCCATCCTCAGCAATGAGATCAACACCAAATCATTTCCAATGGAGCAGTAATGAACTGAACCAGCTACACCCAGACAAAGAACTCTGGGTGATGACTAAAAACCATTACATTGAATTCCCAATCACTGTATTTATGCCCACCTGCATTTTTGATTTCCTTCACAAGCTAATTGTACAATATTTCAGAGTCTGATTCTTTTTGTACAGCAAAATAACGCTTTGGTCAATGATACTTATTGTGTATCTAATTTATATTTTAATGTATTTAACATCTACTGGTCATCCTGCCATCTAGGGAGGGGTGGGGGTAAGAAGTGAAAATTGGAACAAGAGGTTTGGCAATTGTTAATGCTGTAAAGTTACCCATGCATATAACCTGTAAATAAAAGGCTATTAAATAAAAAAAAATTAAAAAAAAAAAAAAAAAAAAGAGCTGCCTGTTCCAGAACTGCCATATCCTTAGATCATTTACGAATTGGGAGATGACTTCTATTTTTGTTCATTTGAATCATTATCAAATTATATATCTTAGAAAATGAAAACTTTATTAGAGAAACTTATAATAAAGACTTTTTCCAAGTTAATTGCTTCTCTTTTAATATTAAATTTCTTGGATTTGTTTATGTAAAAACATTAAAATTTATTTATGGAAAAAAAAAAAAAAGTCCTTTTGAAGAAGGTTGGGATTTGGGACCTGCAGGTGGCAGCCCTTTCTGTAGTGGCTAGAAACTGGAACACGAATGGATGCCCATCAATTGGAGAATGGTTGGTAAATTGTAGTATATGAGTGTTATGAACATTATTGTTCTGCAAGAAATGACCAGCAGGATGAATACAGAGAGGCTTGGAAAGAACTAGGAGATCATCATACACTTCAACAACAATACTGTATGAGGATTTATTCTGATAGAAGTAAATATCTTCGACAAAGAGAAGCTCTAATTCAATTCCAATTGATCAATGATGGACAGAAGCAGCTACACCCAGAGAAGGAACGCTGGGAAAACTAAACTGCTTGCATTTTTGTTTTTCTTCTCAGGTTATTTATACCTTCTGAATCCAATTCTTCCTGTGCAACAAGAGAACTATATGGTTCTGCACACATATATTGTATCTAGGATATACTATAACATATTTAACATGTACAAGACTGCTTGTCATCTAGGGGAGGGGGTAGAGGGAGGGAAAGGAAAAATCAGAACAGAAGTGAGTACAAAGGATAATGTTGTAAAAAAAATTACCCATCATATGTACTGTCAATAAAAAGTTATAATAAAAAAAAAAGGTTGGGATTTAATGAAGTTTTGCAGGAGAGGGTAACAACAAGAGCATTCAATGAGGGAATTCAACACGAAGGGAAAGCAGTCAAAAAACATGAAGATTACATATCAGTTGTATAATCTCAAACTAAATAATCCAACATCTCAAAGTTCATGTCTACACTAGTAAGATTAGCACTTGTGTAAGCCAAGATTTAAGGAAAGATTCATAGCAAAGTCACTAAAACCAATCAACATATCCTCCCCCACACATAACACGCATGCAAACAAAACAATGTATGCAATCTTCCACATCTGTTGAACCTCACCTCTGCAAAATAGTTAAGGAAAGTGTTTTCTCATATCTCTTTATTAATTATTTATATTTTATTATTATTATTATTATATCAACTTTATTATTTCTTATAATTTCCCAACATTAAAGATATTCAACAATCAATAATTATTTTGTCATTGTTTCTTTCCATTTACAGTGCATATAATTTTAATTTATTTTTTTCAATTAAAATACTTTTCTTCCCCTGCTACTGTCTCTCTCCATGCGGAGTTATGAGGAGAGGGGAAAAAATAAGTATACAATTGAGGGAGGGGAAAAAAGAACTAAGTATATGAAATCAAGTAAAGTTTAAATTCTCTGCTGTCTGCCTCAAACAAAAAAATGCCTCAATCTGCACCCCTCATCTATCAGGAAGTGGGTTGCACATTCCATTATGTATCCTCCAGAATTGTGGTCAGTGACCAACTGACCAAAATTAAGTCTTTAAAAATTATTTGTCTTTACATCAGTACTGTATGAACTATTCTCCTGGTTCCAATATTTCACTGTGTCAAATTACATAAACCAGTTCAAATTTGTCTGAAATTAATTCCCTCATTTTTTACATCACAACTGTATTCCATTACAACAACACAACAACAATGATGACTAGCATTTACATAGTATTTTAAGTTTCGGATATATTATTATCCCTATTTTACAGATGAGGAAACTGAGGCAAAGAAAGATTAAGTGAGAATCAGAGAAGATCTGAACTTAAGGGTTGCTAAGTTCAGAGATCTTAACTACTATGCAATCTATATGCCATTCATATATCATAACATATTTTGTCATTCCCCAATTGATGGGCAGCTTCTAAGTTACTAATTCTTTGTGATAACATGTAAACCAAAAAATGGTCTAGGCTAAGTCCTTTCTAGGTCTAAGCCCATATGGGGGACTCTCTCCCTTGTAGTACTTTCCTTTTAATAGTATCTTTCTCCTTACTATAGCTAGTTCTGGTTAGTCTGCTAAACTCCTTTATATATCTAACCTGCCAGTCAATGGCATATTCCCACCTCATGGCATATTCCTTTAATAGATTCTCCCAAATTATTCCTCTCTTTATAACTTTTCTGCTCTCTATTTCATATATAGCTCCCAGTCCCTATTTTACCTTTTATTTTATCTGTAATCTCTTCTCCTAAATAAATCTATATTTTGGCAAAGAGGGGGGAAAAAAAGATGCTCAAACTATTTGTCCTTTTCTTCTTCTTTGATCTCCTAGGGAGAAAGACTTATAGGTGGAACTTCTGGCTCAAAAGGTATGCTATTTAGTAATTTCAGTGGAATAGTTCCAAACTGGTTTAATTTTTTTGGTTCTTACTTCACTTTGCATTAATTCACCAGTCTTTCCAATTGCTGTTCTGTATTAGCAAAGTCTAAAAAATCAATTTATGAAACTAGAAAAGACATTTTAGAATTTAATCCATTTGACAGTCCTGCCAATTATATCTCCAATCTCTTGTCTCAAAAATACATCCCCTTCCTTTCTGTTCATACTGATACAACTGTTAAATCAATTTTTTTTAACTCTTCCCTGAACTTTTCTTACTACCTTACTACTCTGCCCTCATCCTTTATACCAATCTAAACTACTACCAAAATAATCTGTAGCGTTCTGACATTTTCTTTTTAATCTTTTCCAACTGTTAATGGCCTTACTTCATAACAGGAATAAACACAGGAATTTAAATCTCTACAATATATTTCCAATCTATATTTCTAGCCTTATTTCACATTATTCCACTTCACTCTGGCTATGTTTTAAAATTTGTTACTATCTACTCTATGCATTCAATGCAGACTGAACACAATCTTGTTTCTGCCCTCCTCCCTCTTCCCTCAGCTCTCGGCTCTAATATAATCTCCCCTTCATGAAGATTTCTTTGATTTTCTTCTTCAGTTGAAAGGGAGTTCTTCAAAAGAGCTAATCCCAAAATAGACAGTCAAATGATATGAAAAGGCAATTTTCAAGAGTATGAATAAAACTGCTCCAAATAACTAATCATTAAAGAAATATAAATTAAGACAAGTCTGAGGTTACATCTTTTATTCAGGCAAGAAAACACCACCAAAAAAAGTAACAATTTTTGAGGGGTCTGCTGTGAATTGGTCCAGAAATAGGTCCATATCCTTAAGGAAATCAAAGAAAGGAGGAAAGGATCCACATATATAATATATATATATATATAATATAATATATATAATTAGAGCAACTCCTTATGTAATAGCAAAAACTGAAAACTAAGGAGGTGCCCATCAACTAGGGATGGCTAAACAAATTGTGGTATAGGAATATAATGTAATAGTATTGTGCCATAAGTAATGATGTAAGGGGCAGTTTTGGACAAACCTACAATCTACATGAACTGATTCAAGATGAAATGAGCAGAACTCACTTCACATCATTTATATCACAATACTTTACATCATAACAATTTAAGTTTATACAATAATATATAAAGAAAAACAACTTTTAAGGACTTGAGATCTCTGATTAATAACCATGATTCCAGATGAAACATGTTCCATAAAAACTCACTATTTAACAAAAACTGCTGAAAAACTGCAGAATAGTACTGCAGA
This sequence comes from Sarcophilus harrisii, assembly GCF_902635505.1. NCBI lineage: Eukaryota > Metazoa > Chordata > Mammalia > Dasyuromorphia > Dasyuridae > Sarcophilus > Sarcophilus harrisii. The sequence continues at coordinate 240,635,500 of NC_045428.1, forward strand.
AACGAGGCACTTAACACCATCTAACATCTTATATCAAGATAACATTGAAATGAGATCATGATTTAGACATGATACTATAAGCAAATTAAGAGAACAAGGGATCGTCTGTCAGATCTGTAGAGAAGAAATTTATGCCCCCCCCCCAAAAAAAACCCTAGAGATTATGAAATGAAAAAAAAAAAGGGATAATTTTGATTACATTAAATTGAAGTTTTTACATAAACAAAACCAATCCAAGATTAGAAGAGAAACATAAGGCTGGGAAAACTTTTACAATCTCATTTCCTATATATGGAATTAACTCAAATTCATAATACAAATCATCCTCCAATTGATAAATGATCAAAGGATATGAACAATTTTCAGATGACCATTAAATCCATTTATAGTCATATAAAAATGCTCTAAATCACTATTAGATAAATGCAAATTAAGACAACTCTGAGATACCACTTCACACCTTCTCAAATCAGCTGAGATGACAAAAAAAGATAATGATAAATGTTGGAGGGGCTGTAGAAAAACTCGCACCAATACATGGTTTGTGAAGGTATGGGGAATGACTACCATTCTGGAGAGCAATTGGCAACTATGCCCAAAGGGCTAGCAAATTGTGCATATTCTTTGAGTCAGCAGCGTCTCTACTAGGCTTATATCCCAAAGACATCTTAAAGGAGGAAATGTATGCAGAAATGTTTGTAACAGCCCTTTTTGTAGTGGCAAGAAACTGCAAACCGAGTGGATGCCTATCAGATGGAGAAAGGCTGAACAAGTTATGATATATGAATGTTACAGAATATTATTGTTCTTTAAGAAACGATCAGCAGGATGATTTCAGAAAGGCCATGAGCTGATGCTAAGTAAAGTGAGCAGAACCAAAGCAACAGCAAGATTATATCCGATGATCAATTCTGATACATGTGGCTCTTTTCAACGATGAGGTGATTCAAGCCAGTTCCAATGATCTTGACACCCAGAAAGAGGACTGTGGGAACTGAGTGTGGACTATAACATGGTATTTTCATTTTTTTTTTGTTGTTGTTGTTTGCTTACATTTTTCTCTCCCTCATTTTTTCCCCTTTTTAATCTGATTTTTCCTGTGCAGTATGATAATTGTGGAAATATGTGCAGAATTACACATGTTCAATATATATTTGATTACTTGCCATCTAACAGAGGGGAAGGGAGGGAAAAAATTTGGAATACAAGGTTTTGCAAGGGTGAATGTTGAAAATTATCTATGCATATGTTTCGAAAATAAAAAGAGCTTTAATAAAAAAAAAAAAAAGGATCAGGGGGAAAAAAGAATGTAAAGTTTAAACTCCCACAGTACTCACTGGTATGGCCCTTCACAAAACTTCTCTCTCCTTCCCAGGCTACCATACTTTCCCCTAAACCAAGCATTTTTTGTTTATTTCCCATATCCCACTGTAAACAGATCAGTGTTGTTAAGTACTGTTATCTTCATTTTGCAAACAAAGACAGTAGTAAGGTAAAATAAAATGAATTGACTTGTCTTTGCCCAGCTGGTGGAAAAGTGGCAAAGTCAAGACTGGGGGAAAAAACAAACTGGGACACTAATACATTGCTGGTGGAGGAGGGTGAATGATCCCACCATTCTAGAAAGCAATTTGGAACTATGCCCAAACAGCTATCAAATTGTGCATACCCTTTGATCCAACAGTCTTTACTGGGTCTGTATCCTAAAAAAAAAAAATCCTAACAGAGAGGAAAGGACCCACAAGTGCAAAAATGTTTGCAGCAGTTCTTTTTGTAGTAGCAAGGAACTGGAAATTAAGTGGATGCCCATGAGTTGGAGAGTGGCTGAATAAGCTATGGTATATGAATATAATGCAATTTTATTGTTTTATAAGAAATAAGCAAAATGATTACAGAAAAGCCTAGAAAAACTTACATGAACTGATACTGAATGAAGTGAGCAGAACCAAGAGAACATTGTACAGAGTAACAAGATAATGTGATGATCAACTGTGATAGAATTGGCTCTTCAACAGTGAAATGATTCAAGGCAATTCCAATGACTTGTAATGAAGTGTCATCTGCATCCAGAGAGAGAACTATGGAGACTGAATTGGATGAAAGCAAAGTATTATCATCTTGTTTTTTATTATTGTTTGCTTGGGGTTTTTTCTCAATTATTTTACCCCTTTGATTAGATTTTTCTTGTGCAGCATGACAAATATGAACATATTTTAGAAGAAATGCACATGTTTAACTCACATCAGATTTCTTGCTCACTTGGAGAGGGCGGAGGGAGGGAGAAAATTTTAGAACACAAGGTTTTGCAAAGGCAAATGTTGAAAACTTACCTTTGTATGTATTTGGAAAATTAAATAGTTTTCAACTTTCATTTTTAATAGTATCTTTACATCTTTTAGAAAAATAAAATACTATTAAAAAAAAAAAAAAGAATTGCACATGTTTAACCTATATCGGATTGCTTGCTGTCTTGGGGAGGGAAGAAGAGGGAAGGGAAAAAAATTTGGAACACAAACTTTTTATAAATTGAAATTGAAGCAAATGCTGAAAATTATCTTTGCATGTATTTGGAAAAATAAAATACTGAATTAATTTAAAAAAAACCATATATTTCACCATCTCCTAACAAAGTGGTGATGGCCTCAAGATGGAGAATGAAACATATATTTTTGGATATGTCCAGTGCAGTAATTTGTTTTGCTTGACTATGTGTATTTGTCCTAAGAGTTTTCTTTTTCTTGTGTTCATTTGGTGAGGGGATATTAGTTGAGAAGGGAAAAAAATGTTAACTGAAAAAAGTTACAATTTTTCCCCCAATAAATTATTAGATTCTTGACAGCATGGCATATATGAATCTTCACCTTTGTACTGCCAGAGACAACATGAGATATGACAAAAATTTAAGTATAAGCAAATACAAATTTTTTTTTTGGCCTTTTGCAATCCTTCAAAACTTACTGCCCCTATTTACCTTCCCAGTCTTCTTAAAACATATATAGCTTCAATACAATGAACTAGAGTTTTTTGTTCATTAGATAATTTAGGCCTTTTCAAGTCTCTATTCAACATACATTATTTTTAAAAATCCATCCATGGCTGTTTACATAATTTAATTTCAACAAGCAGAATGTAAACTTATCCTCATAATCAGAGAGGCAGCACTAATAAATCATAACTAACACTGAATTGAAGATGAGAAGCCCAAAGTTCTAGAGAAATAGTAGTTTGTTATCAAGAACATTGGATTTAGAACCTAAGAATTCTAATAGCTTCAATAGTTTTTTCTGAGCCTCATCTATTGAAATAGAAATTCCATTCCAAAAGAGGGAACCACCTACCACTTTTGGAGGAAGTGGGTTCCTTCATATGGCAATTCTTCAAGACTAAACACTTGTGGGGTGTATTATAATCAAAAATATAATAAAAAAAATAATCTCTTTGGGTATGGATTTGACTAGATGGATACTAAAGTCACCTATCTCACAGGACCATTGTGAGAATTAAATGAAATGGTGACTATTAAAATGATTTGCAAATCTTAAATACTAAATAAATGTCAGCTGCTAATTTTAAAAGACAACTTAAGAATACAGACACATTCTTCATTTCATAGCACTTCAGAAATAGATAGGATCTAGGGCTTCATTTAATGCAAACCTCTCATTTTTTTAAGAAGCCCTACAAAATTTGTGTCTTGTTCAAGTTAGTAACATCACCAAGATTAGAGGCCAATCTTACTTATTCCCAACATATTCCAATATGCCAATGTAAATATTGTATGAATATAAAATATGTATGACAAAAACTTAATTTGTTTGAAATAGTTTTAGCAATTTTAAGTCAGTATATCTATTAAAGCCTGCCTTATATCTACAATTCAAAAACAACCCCAAATTAATGACTTATACCTTATGTTATACTGCCATCGTTTAAATAAACTATTTTGCCTTAATCAAAATGAATTTTTAGTGAGCCAGTTTCCTGACTTTGTAAGTGCTTCTTAAGTGCTATCTAATCCTCATTTGCTAATGCTTTGACTTAAAAGTTTTAGAATTATCATTATAAATGAAAACATACATCCATGCAAATACCAATTTCTCATTTCCTCTGACCACCCTTTATCTGCTTTGGACATAACTATCATGCTTTTTTCTGACACCTATGCCTTTTTCTGTGATAGATAAGATAGACGTCTTATTAAGTACTTCCTATGCTATAGGCACTATGTGTTAGGAATACAAATACAGCAAGCAAGTCTCTGCTCTTAAAGAATTTACTTTTAAATGGGAGAAAGACAGCTAATATAGCAATAGAAAGATACAATCACGTTTGAGAAAAGACAGGCCCCAGGGATTGAGGTTTCCTAGAGAAAAACCAAAAAATGCGAGGAGAAAACACTGTCATCTCCAGAAAGCAAAGAGGCAGAATTATGGCAAAGTATGGCTAAAGATCCTTTGTAAAACAGCAATCCCAGGAAGCATCACCAATGAAGAAAATAGAGGCATGAACAGAGGTAAAATACTCTTTCAGTGGACCAACAAGAGTCAGAACTTTTTAATGGAGAATAATGTTTTCAGTGCTGAATTATGTATGCACCTACATAAAAGATTTAGGGTGTAGGCTAATTCTACAATATTCAAGTGTGGCTATCTTGTACTTTTTACATGTGAAATTGATTATTTGGAAAGAAAAAAAAATTTCCTCCATTATCATGACTACTTCTACCCAAGAAAATGAATTGGATTCACACAGACTAGCCACAGAACTATACCAGCAACATAGGTCATAAAAGCATAATAATTAAAACTGATTTCCTTCTCTGCAAAATGAATAGTTTGGACTAAGGCCCCTTCTAGCTCCACCATCAGTAATCCTAAGAGGGTTTTTTTTTAATTTTCATATTTGTTGTGTATTTTTAAAATTAAGTTATTCTCACTAAAATGAACACCACTTTTCTTTATTGTTTGTTCATTTTATACTATTTATTTTAGATGAACTAAAAAATTCTTTCTCTTACCAATTTTGATGTTGTATGTTTAAATAATCAAAGAAAGGAGGGGCAGCTAGATGGCTTAGTGGATAGAGCACCAGCCCTAAATTCAGGAGGACCTGAGTTCAAATCTGATCTTAGACACTTAACACTTCTTAGCTATGTGACTCTGGACAAGTGTGTGTGTATGTGTGTGTTTTTGATTGGGTAAAAGAGGCTACAGTCAATTACTGAAAGGGTGCAGAGCCTTAGTCAAACTGAGATCTGTTAAAGACCTTGGCTTAAAAAGGACAAAGTCTTCCAATACATCCAGGGCCAATTCCAGATCTACATTCTGATGTAGATCTACGTTTTGCCACCGGATTCAGGTCTGGAAGAGGAATTGAGGCTGATGACTTGGCACAATACTCTCTCACTTAAATTCAAGTCACCTTCATGCCATGGTTTTAACCACCCTACTCCTTACTGAGGGTAAAATGTGTAAATTATAAGTAAACTCTTTGTGTCTCATCTGTAAATAAATAAGTTTTCATCAATAAAATTCCCCTTTAAAACATATGAACTTTGCTGTTTACAATTATATAACTGGACAAGTCAGCTTCTACAACCTCTTAATTTTTTCTTTCATAAGAATCATGTATTTCTTTACAGTTTTCCCAAATTATTTATTACTTTTTACATTTTGAGTTCCAAATTCTCAACAGCCTTCTAATTTCCCTCCCACACATTAAAAAAGCTAGCAATATATCAACTATACATGTAAAGTCATGCAAAAATATTTCCATATTAGTCCAGCTGCAAAAAGGAGAAGAAAAGAAAGTGAAAAGAGAATCTTTAATCTGCATTTTGAGTTTATCAGTTCTCTCTCTGGAGGTGGATTTTTTTTTTTTTTTATCACAGATCCTTTGGAATTGTCTGGATTCACTGAATTGAGCAGAGCACCCAAGCCTTTTGAAGAAGATCAATGTTAAAATATTGTTATTGTGTACAATGTTCTCCTGATTCTGCTCTTTGTATTTTTGTATCAGTTCATCCAAGTCTTTCCAGGTGTTTCTGAATTCAAACTCCCTGATCATTTCTTACAGCACAAAAAAGTATTCCATCACAATCATATACCGTAACTCATCCAGCCATTTTCCAATTGATGGGAATTCCCTCCATTTCCAACTCTTTGCCCCCATAAAACAAACTTCTATAAAAATTTTAAATCCTTTTCCTTTTTTCTTTGCAATACAGACTTCGTAGTGAACAGATTTCTTGTGACGATAAACTAGGCTAGGAAATGTAGAATGACTAAGTGTATAATGACTAAAATGTACAAAAAGTCCAAGTTTAAAAAAAAATCTCCAGAAAGCTCAAACATTGTGAAGATAAAACTGGCTTCTTCATACTTCAATGAGGTTCAAGATGAAAAATGAAGAAGGGCACTGAGAGAAGTAAAATGGAAAGACAGGACAGATAAAAACCAAGGACAATTTAGTCCAACGAAACCTAGTAAGTGTTCTGAAACCTCATCCAATTTTCCCCTAAACTTTCCTATTTGGTTGACAGTACCACCCATTCTTCCAACTGCCCAGTCTTAAACTCGTCATTTTTGACTCTTCTCTTCTCAATCCCTCTAATTAACCAATCTCTGTCACGCCTGTATTCTGCAATAGGTTTTCACTTGATTTGGTGTTTTTCATTCCCATTGCTATGTTCGGGCCCTCATTTCCTATTTTCTGAGTTATTAAAATAACCTTCAGTTTGGTTTCCCTTCACATTGCCTACAAAACAACCTTCCTAGCAGCCAGGGTAACAACCTGGTATTCAAAGTCCTCTACAATCTTCTACCAATCTTTTATTATCATGCACATTCAGCCAAACCCACATTAAACACCCTAGATTTTGACTTACTCTCTCCTCAGCTCAATAATCACCCAGAAACCCTGCCACAAGACCTTTACAATCCGGACTCCACAGTCCCATCCACTTCCCTTCTCCTCTCCCCTCTCCGGACTTTCAAACCACTTCACATGACTTGATAGCTACTATTAGTCTTCTAACTGATACTCGATTTATCCAGGTACATATTTCAAACATAGGTACCATTTCACCCCACTCTAGATGGTTAAGATTAAGAGCAGCACAGTCTCTCTCACAACTGGGCCAAACTCCTCAAGTTCCCTGCCTCCTGTATCTCAGGTCTCCATACATTCTTATCTGCCCTTCTCAGCTCGGCCAGCGCGGGTGCTCTCCGAGCTCCAGCCGGTCCAGAGTCGGCATGGGAGGGGAGTTAGGAGGAGGGTGTGGATGCTCAGCCTTTCTTAATCCTCAAATTGTCTCTCACGGGGATTACGATTTAAACTCGCTTAAAGGAGGAAAAAGGTGAGAACGAGTTTTTCCTCTTCTCAGAGGCGAGACAAAACTGCCTTTTTAGTCACCTCCCCAATCTCCAGAGGCTCCCCGCCGCCTCCAGATAAAAATGCAAAAGAGCGTGATTGGCTTTTGAAGGCAGGTATAACTCGGTGCCTTCCTAAACTGTCCTACTCTTCTCCCCTGGCTTCCCCGTGGCTCCCCATCTCGTCCCCCAACGCCTGGAACTCTGTTCCTTCCTTCCTTCCTTCCAACCACGTTCCCCTTCCTTCTGGGGCCGTCCCCTCACGCTAGGCTCTCCTCAGATCACCCTACGGCTATCTTGTTTGTGCATCTGTTTGCAAGAGCCACGGAAAAGCAGCAAGTTTTATCCGGCTCTCCAAGGCATCTCGGCCCCGTGACTGGCGCGTAGTAGGCGCTTAATAAGCGTTAATTAAGCGACGGGGTGCTCCTCAATCCCCGCGCGCGAGGTCCCCAAGCCGGACTGTGGCCGCCACTTCCCTCCCCCCGGTCCCCCTCCCCCCGCCTCGCTGCCCCGCCCCCCCATGACTCAGCATTTAGACTCAGCAGCAGAAGCAACACCGATAGATAGCTCCCCGGAGGAGCAAAGTCCCCAGGCGCTTCCCGCTCGCCCCACGCCCCGCCCCTGCCCCTGCGGCGTGGGGAGCGCAAAGGAAAGGCCGGTACCCCAAGGCAGCTTAGCACACGGGGAGGGGGCGGAAAGAGCCGACATCCCACCAGGCAGGGGCAATAGGGGTGGGAAGAGGGGGAAGGGAGACGCAGGTGAGGGTAAGGAGGAAGCTCCGCAAGGACCGCAAGGACCCATCCACCCAACCCTAGCTATGCCCTTGCCTGCTTCTGCTCGAAGAAAACAGTGCCCTGCACGGGGCCATCGCCCTTCAAAACGCACACAGCCTTCAGCACCATATCTCAAGAGCAAGCGAGCGCGCGGTCCTTCCACGTCCCAGCTGGATGGCGGAAGAGAAGAAAAAGATGGTCCTGTGAAAGACGACAGACCAAAGAGCAAGGAGGGGTAAAAGAGGCTCACCCGTAAGCTACGCAGTTGCTCTCTTAAGGGCACGCACTGCCGTCACTCCGCCCCTCCCCTGATCCCGTCCGACCAACCAAAATTCTCTCTCCGTCAACACTCTTCCCGCCCTCCCCAAAGGCGGCCACCAATCAGAAAGGTAACTCATACCGCGCCCCCCCCACCCCCATCCCATCCCCGTAATGCCTGGAAATCTAAGCCCTTTGCACACCTTAGGTTGTACTTACGGTAGAAGGAGCTAGAATCCTCGATTCCTTCTCCCGAGACCTTCCTTCCACGTGAGAAGTGTGCACTTCGCTCCCGTCTCGTCTTTATCCGCGGTGGCCGCAACGAACAAAGGCCCCTACATCGCGTGTGACGGACAAAGCCTCCTTTCGCGCTGAGCCTGTATTCTGTGGGGGAGAGCCTAAAGAAATAGAAGGTTTAAGAAAAGAAAAAGAACTCACACCAAGTTTTAACGATCGTTAGGAAGGGAAGGCACTGCCAGCGGGGAGAGGAGGAGAGAAAGGAAAAAAGAAGCTGCCTGACCCCTGCCCTATAAGGAAAAAGGGATTCTGGGAGCTAGAGCTGCCACCCCACCAGGGCAAAAGCCCGCAGAGGGAAACTGGTGTATCCCGTGTGTATACACGTTTCAGCCGGAGCTCACACTGTAGGAAGGGCAGGAGTACGCAGTGAGGATGGAGAAACAGGTGAGAGCCAGGTTTTTTGGAAAGCTACGCGGTGGCGTCTGTATTTATCCTTCAGGCAATAGGAAACCGGAGCAATTGTTTGCCTTGGAGAGTCACGTGACCAGATCCGTAGCCCGAGGAAAATAACCTCGGCAGCTGCGTGTAGAATGGGGACAAAGAAAGGCCAAAAGATAGTTCCTGGTCTTAAGAGAACTAAATAGTCTAATAGAGAAAACGACACATAGACAACGATTTGCCAACAAGCCTTGTACCAGATATAGGAGAAAGAATCAACAAATTAGTAATAAAGCACAAGAATTAAAGGGGGCCAGAAAAGACCTCCTATAAAAGGTGGGATTTTAGCTGGGATTTGAAGGAAATTAGGGAAGTCAGGAGGCAGAAAGGAGGAGGAAAGAGTTCAAGAGGGATGAGGACTGAGAAAAGACCCCGAGTCGGTGATAATTATGGAAAGAGAAATTTCAATTAAGTGATGAAATCCAAAGCCAAATTACAGAGGGTGGGTAGCAAATGAGAAAAGAAGTCATGGAGTGTTGAAGTCCTGTTGAAGTGATAAAGTGTGGGAAAATCAGGGGCCAGGCAAAAGAATTCCTTATGAAATCTTCCAATTTATTGGTCAGAGAGACAAATGTATGTATGATTCCAATACCTAGTACAATCGGATATTCCTGTATCCGCCCAATCCACTGAGATGCAAATAGGCCCAGATTGTATCCGCCCAATCCACTGAGATGCAAATAGGCCCAGATTGTATCCGCCCAATCCACTGAGATGCAAATAGGCCCAGATTGTATCCGCCCAATCCACTGAGATGCAAATAGGCCCAGATTGTATCCGCCCAATCCACTGAGATGCAAATAGGCCCAGGTTGTGGCCGCTTCAACAGAATTGTAAATAGTTGGGATACACATCAGAGCAAAATTATCTTACTAATGTTGTCAAGTACTTTTCTCCCAAATGCCTTTAGTATCCATTGTGGACTGCTCTTTTTGTCCTAAATTCAAAGGTGTGTCTTTGATCTATTATATAGTTTGCATTTTGCTTCAGTTGCAAAGATCTTCATCACTGTATTAAACAGATAAGTCTCTGCTATTGTTTATTGGAAGGGGAACTGTTGAGCTAAATTATTCTAAGTTTCCAAACCTGTAATGGACTCTTACGACTCTCAGGTCTCTACAATGGAGACCTCATGCTTTAAAAAAAAAAATAAATAAATAAATAAATAAATCTGAGGAACAAAGGAGAGATGAAGGCCTGGTAAAGATAGAGGAGTCCTGACTAAGTTTGAAGGCAAAAGGGCCTTCCCTTTTGTAGATAGGGAGAAGCTGAAGATTCAAGAGAGAAGGGAAATGATGGAGGATTCAATCTGCTGAAGAATTGGGGAGAAGATGGAATAAAATATGTGTCTTAGAGGCGTTGGCTTTTCTGAGTAGAAGAGTTCCCTCTTTCTCAGAGACTGAGGAGAAAGGAGGAGAGGCTGGGAAATGATATCAAAGGATTTTGAAATTAAGAGACTAGGAGAAATGACTAATGGATCTGAACTTGAGAAAAATGAACCACAATGGACTTCTGAGTCTAACTGTTGTCCCAATCCTCCCAATGACACTACCATTTTTTAATTGTTCCTATTAAGACTCTGGTAGGTTCTATGTTAGTTTGTTCAGATAATTTTCATTTTATCTCCTGTGTTGAAACTTATTGTTTACTGTTATCTCTATATTCTTTGTTATCTAAATGAAAAGTGATGGCAGCCAGCCCATTTTGCTATGATGAAAAGTAAATTTACTTCATTTGTATTAGTCTTAGAGAAAATTAAAATTGTTATAAACTAAGTTACTCAGTCAAGGTTTGCATGAGTCAGCAGTATATGTATTTTTTTTTTATCATGGTCATTTGGAAGGGATTTATTTTTCCCATGGACTGATTAAGCAATGGAAAAAAAAAAGATTTTTTTAAAATGAAAATTTCACAGGTTTTTTAAAGGATACAGGTTTTGTCTCTACATTCCTAATTCTGTCTAGTTAATGTTTAGAGAAATAAGGAAAAAAAAATTTATTTCCTTCTCCATTTGCAGAAGTTAATGGCATTGGCAACTAAAGAAAAACTAACTTTCAGATTCAGGTATAATCTTTTAATTCAGATTCCCAAATTAAGAAGGAAAGGAGTTTTGAATGTTTTTTTTTTTTTTTTTTTTAATGCCGAAATAGGATTTGGAAGGTATATATCCTTAGGATTTTTAAAAGTAGAAAGTTTATAGATTTTCTATACAAATATATCTTTTAGAAAGACTTTGTATATATCTAATAAAGCACAAAGGATTAATATTTTTCACTTATTGTGAATCTGTTGATAATTTTAGAAACAACTGTGCCCTGCTGTTAAGTTGGATAAGATAGAAACGCTTGCAAATGTAATTTTGATTTAAATCCAGATAAAACTATTTTAAAACAATTAACTCTGTTGTCTCTCATTCAAAAGAAACTGGCTAAAAACAAAAACAAAAACAAAAAACAAAAGAAACTGGCTAGAGCTGCTAATAAGAAGTGAAGCTTTTGCATTTCCTGGTTTCACAGGTAGACATAGATTACTGAGAAGGTAATGGCAAGAGGGTCCTGATTCAATTTCCCCATTGAACAATTTTTCCTCTAAGCAAGAACGTTCTCTACTTTCTTTTTTCCCTCACTTTTAGATCATGTAAATTTTTTTTATTAAAGTTTATTTTTCAAAACATATGTATAGATAATTTTTAATATTCAACCTTGTGTTCCAAATTTTTTCCTTCCTTCCTTCCTCCCACCCCTCCCCGATGGCAAGTAATTCATTATATGTTAAACATGTGCAACTCTTTATACAAATTTCCACAATTATGCTGCACCCAAAAAAAAAAAAATCAGATCAAAAAAGAAAAAAAATGAGAAAGAAAACAAAACACGTGAACAAAAACACAAAGAGTAAGAATGTTATATTGTGGTCCACACTCAGTTCCCACAGTCCTCTCTCTAGGTACAGATGGCTCTCTTCATCACAAGGTTATTGGAACTGGCATCAGTCATCTCATTATTGAAGAGAGTCACATCTATCAGAATTGATCACATTGTATAATCTTCTTGTTGCCATGTGTAATGATCTCCTGATTCTGCTCATTTTACTTACCATCAGTTTATGTAAGTCTCTCCAGATTTCTGAAATCATCCTGCTGATCATTTCTTATAGAACAATAATATTCTATAACATTCATATACCATAACTTATTCAGCCATTCTCCAACTGATGGGGCATCCACTCAGTTTCCAGTTTCTGGCCACTACAAACAGGGCTGCCACAAACATTTTTACACATGCAGGTTCCTTTCCCTTCTTTAAGATTTCTTTGGGATATAAGCCCAATTGTGCCACTGCTGGATCAAAGGGTATGCACAATTTGATAATTCTTTGGGTATAGTTCCAAATTGCTCATTATAACGATTGAATCAGTTCACAATTCCACCAACAATATCCCAGTTTTCCCACATCTCCAACATTCATCATTATCTTTTCCTGTCATTTTAGCCAATCTGAGAGGTATGTACTGGTACCTCAGAGTTGTCTTAATTTGCATTTCTCTGATTAATAGTGATTTAGAGCACCTTTTCTTATGAATAGAATTAATTCCTCTACTTTCTATGTCATAAACTTGAATAGTGTGAAATACTGTAAGTCAACTAGTATTTATTAAAGACTTACTATGTGCTACACACTTTGCTAAAGGCATATAATTTTGTTACATCATGGGGGGGGGGGGCAGAGACATCTTTTGCTAAGGCAAGTGTTTCAAGCAATGATGAGCTAAGAGCTAGGTACAAAATCTCCCAATGCTAGAGTTCTGTAAGTTGATAATTTTGTATAGCCTGAAAATGATATTACAAATATACAATTGGCCATTGGTAGAAAAAAGATTCCTCACCCTTGTGTTACAGGAAGTGACTGGTTCAAAAATACATTTGGGATATATCTCAAATAAATAAGAGATGAGGGAATTTTGACCTGTAATTCCTAAAATAATGGTCTGATTTTGGGGGCTCAGGTATGACAATTTTGAGTAGTCCATATTTCCCTTCCTTTCATGACAAATTCTTCTGATCATGACAGGAGAACCCTAACTGTTTTATAGCAAATCTTGTTATTAACTATTATCTAAAGGAATAAAAAACCCTGCTAGTTTTTTTTTCTGTTACCAGAGAAAAGGATTCCTCATGATTTTTCTGCCCTCCCTGATACAGATTATTTCCAGACCAGAACCGTCTGAAATATCCCTTCCAAATGTGGATCTTCAGTTATTTTTTGATAAGTCTGATAGCAGATCAACAGGGTAATACTGAAAAGGTCATCAGAGCACAATTACTTTTTATACAAATAAAGTCAGATCTAAACAATTTTTAAAATATTAATTGCTCATGGATAGGCTGAACCAAGATAATAAAAATGACAATTGAACCTAAATTAATATACTTATTTAGTGCCATAGCAAACTACCAAAATATTATTTCTTAGAGCTAGAAAAAATAATAGCAAAGTTGATCTAGAAGAACAAAAGGTAAATAATATCAATGTAATTAATTAAAAAATGAGAAGAAAGATAACCTAGAAGTACCAGATTTCAAACTAAAAGCAATAATCATTAAAACAATGTAGTACTAGCTAAAAAATAGAGTGGTGAATCAGTGAAATAGATTAAGTACACAATAAACATTAGGAAATGACCATACTTATTTTGTATCTGAGAAATGCAAATATTTAAACTTTGGGGACATTATTTGACAAAAACTTCTAGGAAAAGCAGAAAGAAGTTTGGCAGAAACTAAGTATAGACCAATACCTCACTCTATATACCATGATAAGGTCAAAATGGATACATTATTTAGACAATAAAGAGTGATACCATTAGCAAATTAAGGGAGCATGGAATAGTTTACCTGTCATATCTATGGATAAAGAAAGAATTTATTACTAAAGACAGAGAGAGACAGCGAGAGAAAGAAAGAGAGAGAGAGACAGAGAGACAGAGATAGAGACAGAGAGAATAACAGGATGTAAAATGGATAATTTTGGTTAAATTAAAAAAAATTTACACAAACAAAACTAACACTAGCAAGATTAGAAGGAAAGCAGAAATTTGGAAAATAATTTTTATAGGAAATGTCTTTGATAAAAATCTAATTTCTCAAAACATAGAGAGAATTAAGTCAAATTTATAGAAATAAGAGCCATTCCTCAATTGATAAATGGACAAAGAATATAAAAAGGCAGTCTTCTTTTTTCTAAAAAAAATAATAATAGCCTTTTATTTTTCAAAATGCAAGCAAAGATTGTGTTCCAATTCACCCTTGAAAAATTGAATGATCTTGACTGTGACTACTGTGATCTTGTGTAGTGGCTGATTTATTGGAACCTGAACATATGGTTTTTCAAATTTCAAGATGAAGTCAAGCAGTTCATGGAGATGAAAGGAAAACCTGTTAGGGAATTCAATGATAGCAAGTGTCTGTGTAAACTGTTGTTCATGGTAGACATTCTCAAGTACCTCTCAGAGCTGACTGTCAAGCTGCAGGGTCCCAACCAGCTTCTCAGCATCCTGCTTTCGAATGTGAAATCATATGAAGCAAAATTAAGGCTGTGGAAAGTGCAACTTGAGAGGATAAACATGATGCATTTCCCTATTCTGGAAGGTCATAAACTTTCTATGATACTTGAATTTGCTAGTGAATGTGTAAAACTAATTGAGTTATTTAATGAAATTTAATGAAAGATTCAAGGACATGAAAAGTAAACAAATGGAACTGAACATCTCTGCTTTACCATTCAATGTGGAATCAGTTGATGTGTCTGATAACCTACAACATGAAATCATTCAGCTGCAAACTGATGAACTGAAAGCTAGGTACAATAACCTCCCACTGCTTGAGTTCTATGAACATTACATAAGCAACGATAAATTTTCTACTTTGAGGAGACATGCTTTGAAATATTTATCTGTATTGGGAACAAGTTACTGATACAAACAGTTCTTTTCAAAACTTACCACCCCAGACTGACCTATGCAAAACTGGAAAAGGAGATATGAGTAAGTAGCAACATCATCAAAACTGGCTAACATCACATGCCTCACCAAAGAGAAATAGTTCCAAGCATCATATTAAGGGTCAGTTAATTAAATGTTTGACCAAATATAGTAGGCTAATTTTTAAGTTGATGAATTTATATGGCCGGAAATGAAGTTATAAATATTCAAATGGCCCTTGGAGAAAAAAGTTCCCCACTCCTGCTCTAAAAACTATTTATAGACCAAAAATATATGGTGCGTTTCATTTACTTGGTGCTGATGGAGCCACTTTGTTTAGTGATAAGGATGAGATCCTGGAGAGATGGAATAAACACTTTCATAATATTCTCAACAAATCATTATCAACCAATGATCATATACTTCAAATTGAAGTTAATCCCTCTCTAGCTGAAATTCCAACTGAAGAAGAGATTTAGAATGCCATTAAGCTTCTCTTGTAGCAAAACATCCAGTTTTGTCAATTCTATTCCAGTTGAGATTTATAAGGCAGAGGGTCCATTGCTCATACAAAAACTGATAGACATAAAAGAGGGAAAAGAACCAACATGTGCAAAAATGTTTGTAGCAGCCATTTTGGTAGTGGCAAGGAACTGGAAACTGCATAGATGCCTATCAGTTGGGGAATGGCTGAATAAGTTATAATATAGGAAGGTAAGAGAATATTATTATTCAATAAGAAATGATGATGAGCAGGCTGATTTCAGAAAAGCCTAGAAAGGCTTACAATGAACTGATGTTGAGTGAAGCAAGCAAAACCAAAAGAGCATTGTACATAGTACAAGATTATATGATGATTAACTGTGATGGACTTGGCTCTTCTCAACAATGTAGTGATTCAAGGCGCTTCCATTAGACTTGGGATGGAAAATGCCATTTGCATCCAGAGAGAGAATTGTGGAGACTGAATATAGATCAAAGCATAGTATTTTCACTTTTATTTATTTATTTATTTATTTTAGTATTTTCACTTTTAAAGAAATTTTTTTCTTTCTTAATAGTTTTTTTTTCACTTTTTGGCCTGACCTTTCTTGCATAACAAATATGAAAATATGTTTCAAAAAATTGCATATGTTTAATCTCTATCAGATTACATGTTGTTTTGGGGAGGAGGGAGGGAGAAAAATTTGGAACACAAAGTCTTCCAAAATTGAATGTTGAAAACTATCTTTACATGTATTTGGAATAATAAAAGGGTACTGAAAAAAATTTTTTTAAATCTTAGATTTCTAAAATGCAAAAAAATAATAACCATACCAAAAAAAAGCTAATTGAAATCTACTGGATTATATGGCAAAACATGGTTATCTTCCCCTCCTCACCCCTCTAAGAGTTCAAGGATACCTCCATTATCCATCTCTATCTAACTAATGATTATCTGTGACAACCATGGGGAAGGAGAGGGATGAGAGTCTTTGTCTTAGTTCTTGCAAGATTCTTGCCAGTCTTCCTTAATAGGCTGACCTTCATTTGGAAGATGGTCATCTAACTGAGATCCAATGTGATTTAAGAAAAGGCAAAAGAATAGTTGATATAGTATTTGCTGCCTGACAACACCAAGAGAAATGCCAGTAGCAGAACTGGTTTGTACACAATGTTTGTTGATCTGAACAAGACCTTTGATACCAACAGTTGTGAAAGATTGTGGAAAATTATGGCAAAATTTGGTTGCCTGGAGAAATTCATTAAGTATCATATATCTATTTCATGATAATATGCTTACACAGATTCTGGTTAATTGTCAGTGCTCTTGTGTTTTCTCAGTCACCAATGGAATGAAGCAATGCAGTGTGCTTGCTTCCATGCTTTTTAGCATGATGTTTTTAGCAATGTCCAACCCACTTCAATGAGAATGAAAATTGCATCAAAGTCAGCAACTGCACTGAGAGTAAAATATGTAACTTTAAAAGTCCTGAAAAGTCCAGACTAAAGTGGAGGAAGAATTGGTGCATGATTTTTGTGCACAGATTATTGTGCATTCAATGCCTTTGAAGCCAAATACAACAAAATATAGACTGATTCTCTGTGGTTTATGCTAATTTTGACTTAACACCCAGAAAACACAGGTATTTTACCAGCTAGCACCACACCATCCATACATGGTCATAGCAAATGGAGAAATTTTGAATGCTGTGGATAAGTCCATTTACCTTAGCAGTATACTTTACAGAGATGAGCTCATAGATGGTGAGGTTAATGCATGGATTGCCAGAGCTAGCTTACTGTTTGAGAGATTCTAAAAGAAAGTGTAGGAGAGAAGAGGTATTGGACTCCCTACCAAACTGAAGGTCTAGAGAGCCATTGTGTTGACTGCATTGTTGTATGCCTATGAAACATGGTTAATATAATTGCACCATGCCAAGAAACTGAATCGCTTCCATTTTAATTGACTTAAGAAGATTCTGAAGAATATCTAGCAAGATAAGGTACTGTACACTGAAGTACTTTTTAAAGTAAACTGCCAAACATTCAAACTACTGCAGAGAATTCAACTCTGATGGGCTGACTACATTGTTTGAAGGCCAAATGTTTGCCTAAAAGATTATGTTATGTAATTATGGAGAACTAATACAAGGCAAGCACTTGCATGTAGGTCAGAAGAAGTGTCCTATATAAGGACACTCTTAAGATCTTTCTGAAGACCTTTGGAATCAGTTCCATGACATGGGAAATACTGCTAAAGGACCATCCAGCATGGCATGCCAAAGTCAAGCATTAGTCACATCAAAGAAGGCATTGTGTTCTATGAGTGAAGCAGAATTGTAGTAGTTCAAAAGAAATGTGAGATGTGAAAATTTAGAGATATCTCCACTCCAAAAGCTCATGTGGACTATTTGTACCTGATCTGTGGTAGAGTCTTTTGAGCTGCATTAATGTGATCAACCAAAGTTAGGCACACTTTACCTTGATTCCAACATAGTGATGTCATTTTGGTCTTCTTTGAGAATAAAGGTATGACAACAACCATATCATACTAGAACTGGAGACTCCATCCAGTTCTCCTTCCAGGACCAATGATAATAAATTCCTTCTTGGTTCATGGTTTCAGAGCAAGAGAAGCAGGTAAAGAGAGGGTATTTATAAAAATAAATTTATTGCCAGGAGGTTGTGGAGAAGATGGACAGAGAGGAGGGAGTGAAATGATGCATGACTGGACCTTTCTTGAAATAGTAGCGTTGAAGAGACAGTTCTAAGTTGTTCCATATCATGGTCTCTGATGCGATCAGAGAGTCTATTAGTGAGAAAGTGATGGATGAGATGAATAGAGAAGAGATAGAACAGAGACAGAAAACATGGGTTAGCCTAAGTAAGTTGCCTGAATTTCCTGAAAACTGAATGAGAAGTATACACTGGGAACCTCATAATCCTGCAAGATCAAACTCAAATCTTTTGCCCCTCCAATGTGGGAGAGGGGAAGGGAGAGAGGAAGCCCATGGAGGAGGTAGCACTATAAATTCCAAAAACAAATTCAAATCTGGCCTTTGATATTTGTTAGCTGTGTGTTATTGAGCAAGTCACTTAACCTTGTTTGCCTTAGTTTTCATATCTGTAAAATGAGCTGGAGAAAGAAATGGCAAATTGCTCCAGTATCTCTGCCAAGAAAACTCTAAAATATGATCATGAAGAGAAATGATTGAAACAAACAACAACTACCCCTTATCCTCTCTCATAATTCTATTTGCCTATTTGCTATGACATTTCTTTTTTGAGTCTTGTCCTTCCTTGACACCCACTTTTCTGGGTGTCAAACATCTCTAGGAGCTCTAATTCCCTTTATCTTGAGGAAGAAGTCTCTCTAAGCACCTTGAAGATTATACCTGTTCTAAGGCCCTGATCTCCAATTACAAAATATCTTTTCCAATCAAAACATTTTTCAGTAGGACCTTCATCCATTACTGAAACTATATTTACCCTTTTCTTTTCCCATTTCAATTCCTCCCTTTGACTCCTTCTTTAGGAAAGGACTACAGACTAGAGGAGTTAAGTTTCCCTTCAATTGGTAATTTTGATTTGATAAGGATATGTTAAAGACCATGCCTAAGTGAAGGGACAAGTCAATTCTCTGAGAGCCTCTACAGCTGTGAATCATAACACTTGAAGAAGTTGCAAAGCAGTCTTCATAGATGTGCACAGATACACACAGATATATGCATACATACACACAGATGGATTGAAAATGAAATAATTTGGAGGCAAAAGGGAAGAGGACAGAGGTCAGACAATGCAATTGTCTCTCAGTGGAGAGGTCGGAGAATAACAACTTCCTTTCAGTCTCCTTGTATCATCATCATCCTCTCACATGAAGAGATCCATTCAAAGGTCTGAGTTAGACTTCCAGCAGCCACTGGCAGGTGGCTCCCATATCACAAGGATATATTACATATTCCCTTTATTTTCTTTCTCTTCTCTTTCACTCATGTGCCACCCATTATGCAATACAATGGCACAAAACAAAACAAGTCATTCATAGACTAGGTGTTATCACATTTCAAATCTGGTTCTCTACTATCAATTCTTCTCGATGATTTTTTTCACCCTTGTCTCCTTATATTCTTCTTAGGAAGAAATCTCCCAATAGTTATTTTATTATTGTTATTGTTAACCCATAGGTGACTTCTCTTTGTAGTTTTTCTTTTCCTTTACTTAATATGATAATTTACTATGCTTTCCTTGTTACCATTTCTATCTTTCTTGTATTTCTGTTGTTTCACGTATTTTAAAGCAAACAAATTATTTCAGGTCTTGGTTTGCATCTTGAACCCCTTCGCCCTTCCTTCCATTCACTACAGTTTGTCTATCAATCATGGAGCTTGTGCATATTAGTATTTACACCTAAGCAAATAGTTTCTTAAACATTTGCCACTACTGAAAGTGGCAGGTAAAAATTATAACAGCTAAGTACAGCTATCTCTAACCAAGTTTGGTAAGAAGACACATCACATTTCCAGCTAAATTCTTATAGTTACTTATAGAAAGAAACTCAGGAATTTATGCAGACATACATACACACATATATACATATAAACACATACATGTATATATGAACATTGTTCTGGAGATGTTAGGTAAACATTGCTACATGTATGGCTTTATTTTCTCTGGAATGCCATGTCCTCTTTTTTAGAGAAGGGAGAGGTTACTAGCACAGTCACCCTGTCTTGCCATACATTCTTATCGGAATCAAAGTTCATTTACAGGGGCATACATGAATTCAATATTGTAGATCCTAGCTTTTAGATGCAATTTCAGAGGTTAACAGTATTCTGGTAATAAAGCATTAAGTATTTATTAAGCACTAACTATGTACTTGAAACTATGTTAAGCCCTGGGAATACAAAGAAAGGCAAAATCAGTTCTTGAGCTCAAAAAATGAAAATTTTTTTTTCAGTCTAATGGGAGAAGACAACATGCAAACACCTAAGTACAAATTATATGTAAGACAAGTTGAAGATAATATCAAAGGGAAGGCATTAGCATTACAGAAGATAAGGAAAGGGTTATTGCAAAAGGTAGGATTTTAGATGGGATTTGAAGGAAGTCTGGCATGTACCCCACCCTGTTCTGTCATCATCTGTACCTTAGAATCTATATTCTCTATTCATATCCAGCAACTTGGAAATTATTTATGTTCCTGCTCAGACAGTCCAGAATGGATGAAATCTCTCTAGCATGGCCACTGATATTTCTCAGAAGTCAATTCAAAACAAAATCTATAGAAACTCAAAGAATTATGGGTAATTTCCATCCTCAAATGGTAATGATTTGGGGGGAAGGGTGGAGGCAAGTCCAGTATTGCACTTATTCTCCATTCTTTCTGAGTATTTGCAAAAAATGGGTCATGCTAAATTTTTTGTTTGCTGCCATGCATTTTTATATTAAAGTTTCTTTAAGGCTTCATGTAACAATCATATTAGATAGGGAATGATGAGCAGGCTGGTTTCAGAAAAACCTGGAAAGACTTATATGAACTGATGCAAAGTGAAATGAGTAAAACCAGGAAAACATTGTACATGGTATTGGCAACATCGTATAATAATAAACTATGAATAACTCAGTTCTTCTCAGTAACACAATGATCCAAATAGGTACAAGGGATTCACAAAAGAAATGCTATCCACATCCAGATAAATAACTGATGGATTCTGAATGCAGATTGAAGCATATTTTTGTGTTTTTTCTTTTGTTCTGTTTCTTCTTTCATAACTGTGGCTAATGTGGAAATGTTTTAACTGATAGCACATATGGAACCTGTATCAAATTACCTACCATTTTTAGAAAAGGGGACAGGAGGGAAGGAGGAAGAATTTGGAACTCAAACTTTTTAAAAAAATGAAACCTAAAAATTGTCTTGACATGTAATTGGGAGAAAAAAATAAAATACTGTTTTTTAAAAAGAATCTTCAGAGAGCAAGAAAAAAGAAAAAAAACAGACACTTTAGAGGAGCAAAATTATCTAACTTTGAATTGCAAAGGAAATATTGGTGACCATTTCCTATCTCCTCACCACATTCAGAAGATATGTCAGTGGTTTCATTGATACTGTACATTATTTTATTATTATTGATATTTATCCAGCAGAGGGCATCATCACCTTAATATTT
The DNA here is from genome assembly GCF_902635505.1 of Sarcophilus harrisii. Classification (NCBI taxonomy): domain Eukaryota; kingdom Metazoa; phylum Chordata; class Mammalia; order Dasyuromorphia; family Dasyuridae; genus Sarcophilus; species Sarcophilus harrisii. The sequence continues at coordinate 240,657,277 of NC_045428.1, forward strand.
ATTTGCTATAATTTTTCTTCCCTTATTTTGGAAAATGAATTCTATTTTTCTGTCAGATTATAAAAGATGGAAATTGACATAATTCAGACCTTTTCTTTCTCCATTCAACTTCTTCCCATTCCTTAAGGATTAACTTCTGAATTTAATTCCTAAATGCATTTCCTTAGATTTTACTTTCTGACCCATGTTTCCCTGAATCCTTTGTCCTCTGTTTAATAATGATAATAATAACAACAACAACAGTAATAATGACAACAACAAGAATACTTCACATTTGCCTCAGAGCGATTCTGTGAAGTGAAGTATAAAGATTACTGTTGTTACAATTGGGGTCATGGAGACATTTAAGTCATTTAAACTGGTACATAGAAAACACTTACTAAATTCTTGTCTGACTGAACTTCTCTAAGCCTCACATTTTTTTGTTTGTGTCACATGGGCTTGTCCCACCCACAGAGTCACTATTGTGAAGATATGGTGACCCAAGTATTTGACAGAACACCCCTGGATTTCCATTCTGGCTCATGAAAGGGTAGAATAAAATGATGGATGACCAGAACATTGGAGGTGTTTGCATCTGAAGCCAAGAACAAGCCTGGATCAAAGGGAGATAGATGAAATAAAATAGGAACTGGCAGACTGGGGCCAATGAAAAACAAGTCCCCCATTAGCAATATCTTTCTCCATCTCCCTCTCCACCCTCCATTCATCCAGGGAGTATGAACAATTTTCTTTCTCATTTGCCAGCTAATCTCCAGTTTCAGTTTTCTCCCTCTAACTGGTAAACAAAACTGTTTGAATTTAGAGGTTCATTTTCTCTCTTTACTTTATCTCTAAGCTATTTAAAGTATTACTGGAAAAACTTGATTGTGTTTATTCTTCAACTCTGTATATATGAAATGCATAGAGAAAAGAGAAGGAAGGGAAAAGAAGAAAATAATACAATTCTTTGAAGGAACAAAAGATTTTTAATGAAAGCTAGGGGGAGGGGAGGAGAGGGAAGAGAATAGAAACAAGAAAAGAGAAGAAAATCTGTTCTTTTTATAACCTTGCTGAGTATCTACATGGGACTCAGTAAAGGGAAGGAAAAAACAAAATGTTTACTTTGTATGAATGATATGGTGATTTGCTCAGAAACCACAAATCATCAACTAAAAATTTTGCTTGAATTGTTTAATAAATTCAGCACAATAGGATATAAAAGAAATATATCAATCATTGACAATTCTATGTATTACCAGTAAAACCCAGCAGGAAGAAGAAATAAAAAAAATAAATTCCATTCAAAATAGCTACCGAATATATAAAATATTTGTGAGTCTATCTACTAAGTAACATCTAGGAATTATATGAACCTAACTATAATATACTGTATACAAATGAGAATAGGCTTAAATATGTAAGAAATATTGATTATTCATGGTTAGTCTGACAGTATCACCTAAATTAACTTAGTAAGTCCAGGTACTATCCCGATCAAACTACCTAAGGATTACTTTGTAGAGTTTTAAAAAAAATTCATATGAAGAATAGGAGAATCGAAGGTCAAAGATCTCAGGAGAAATAATGAAAAAAGTAGGAAATATGGAAGCCTAGCAGAATCAGATGTTAAACTGTAAGAAAGTACTCAGCTCAAGCTGTTTTCAAATCTGTAACCATACAGACATTTTGTTCCTGATTAAAAAATAAATCGATCAGTGAAATTGATTATATATGCTACATATGATTTGAACCCAGTAAGAAAAAAAAAGGGGAAAAGTTGAGACAAACTATATCTATACTCTCTGTCTGTCTGTCTGTCTGTCTGTTTCTCTCTCTGTCTCTCTCTCTCTCTCTGTTTCTCTCTCTCTCTGTCTCTCTCTTCTTCTCTCTCTTTCTCTCTCTTTCCTTCTCTCTGTCTCTCTCTCTCTCCTTCTCTCTGTCTCTCTCTCTGTCTCTCTCTCTTTCTCTGTCTCTCTCTGTCTCTCTGTCTCTCCTTCTCTCTCTCTCTCTATGTATACACACACACACAGACACACACACACACACACACACACACACAGAGGAAAACAAGTAGAACCCTATTACGTGTGACTTTCTGAAAGAATACCCTAACCCAAGAAGTAGGAATGTTAAGGAATGTTACAATTCATGAATGTACTATTCAGAGCTGGAAGACATCAATATCTCAGACAATGAATGATTATATTTGGCTATCCTCCCTAGTGGAAGGACTCTTCTTTTCCCCTGGTGTTAGATATGTGAAAAGGAGCTTATAGGATCATATATTTAGAGCTGAAAGGGCTACTAGAGGTTGTCAAACCTGACCCTCTCATTTTACATATATGAAAGGGAATTTTCCTCCAAACCTCAATTGATATGGCCTTAGAAGACTCAGAATGTAATCATAAACTGTAAAGTAGTTGTTCAGGAATTTTCCTACAATCCCAAAACAATGTATGAATAAGTCCTTAATAGAGAGGATTATAGAATCTTGGTCATATTACAAAGGCAATTGATATACAAGAAACATCTTGTGATTATCTAAGAAAATTGGTCACTCCTCTTGGGCCTATATATAAAAAAAATAAGCCATTCATCAGAGAGGAATCTAAGGTTGGCAGTGTTTTATGGTGGAAGAATTCTTTCCTTATACAAGAAGGCAGCAAAGAAGGACTTTTCTCCTCTTTTCCAACTTCAGCCAAGTCTTCAAAACTACAAGTAGGAGACAATATATTCAGCTGGAAGCAAAAGACAATTGAGGACCGACATAAAAGAAGAGAGAGAGCCTGACTCCTTGTGGTGGAGAAGAGTATTTGCTAAGAAATGAGCTGAACTTGGGAGTCCAGCTCAGCAGGCAGTCCAACAAAGACATTGCTCTCAAAGGAATTGTATGAGAACATTACAAAGAGAGAAAGGACTTCTAAGCCTTATAATAAACAGTAGTTGTGAGTTACCCTTTGCTATTGTCAAATAGGTGAAGCCCATTCCTCAAAATTCAGAGGAATTCAACCCCAAGTGGGGTTGAAAGTGGGACAATTTTATTAGAAACTATTGGCACATTGTTAATAGGAAACCACACCAGTGTGGGCCTGTGAACTACAGTAGTAGATATAACCATTCACAAAGTTACCTCTAGAATCCAAGGTAACAGTTGTCTCGATGGGGACACAACCACTGAGCAAGTTGCATATTAGTCAACATACAGATGAGAAGACTGAGGACCAGAGAGGTGAAATGATTTGCCCACGGTGTGACTATGGGTCTCCTTAGTGTAATGTATAATCCATTTACGCTATTCTACTGTTGGTTGCCTAGTGCTGATCGTTTCCTCACCAGCCATTTTAGATGAAAAATATAATAACTATAACTTGAAAAGATTTCACCTATTTGTCAGAAATAGGACAAAATGAGAAAATTTATACTTTAAAAATGTTTCCTAATGTTTTCCCAATTTTAGAAGTATAGCTGAAGGCTGGGCGTCTAGAATCTAATTTATTACTCTTTACTCTTCAGTAGTCTGAAAAATCTTGGAAAAGGCAAGAAATCTCATTTTATCTTAGTTTTTCCTTCATTAGAAGATTATTACTGGAAAACTAGGATAGAAAAATGGGATGTATGGTAGAAAATTAGATTATATAGAAAGATACAATAAAATTAAAATCTTCTTTTCTGAATGAAAGAATAATAATATGCAATGCACACACAAAACAAATTTACTATTATTTATGCTAAATAGTACAAAGGAATCACTAATTATAGCTATACTTCTTTATGCTAGCAATCAAACTTTATTAATCAAATATAGGCAATAAGAGTTCATATACCCTATTAAGCAATACAAATATTAATCCTACTAGGAACATTAAACCTGATTTCCTAAGACTTCTCAGTGGATATATCTCATATTGGTATTAAATGGCAAGGTTTTCTCTCTGCTCAGAAGAAGACCATGTGTCTTCCTCAGAGGTGCTTGCCTAGTAAATTGGCAAATCTCACTCTATCAACCAACACTTCAAAAAAACATGGCTAATGCTTGAGTCTCTAGAACCAGGAATGCAGGAATTGCCTCAGTCACAAGCCAAGATCAAGTTGAAGGCTGGGGACTTCTGTTGAGTTATGTCCATAAAGATATGTACATAGTTTTAATTATAGGTATGGGTTGGTAACACCCAAATTCTGATTGGTGGTCAATGATTTAATTTGTTTTCCAATTTAGTTTGATTGATGCCTGAGACTATATACCAAATTTTTCTGTCTGGAAATCCCATATATTTGCTAATTGTATGTGAACATAAACATGTTCTTTTGAAAAATTTTAATAATTTTATCTTCCTTCAATTACATGTAAAAACAAATTTTACATTTGTTTAAAAATTTTTTTGTTTCAAATTATATCCCTCACCTTTTTCCCTTCATTGAGAAAACAAGCAATCAGATGTTATATATATGCAATCATATAAAATATATTTCCATATTAGTCATGTTGTGAAAGAAAACAGACAAAAAAACCAAGAAAGATAGTTTTAAGAAAGTATACTTCAATCTGCATTCATACATACTCTGTCAGTTCCTTCTCTGGAGATGGATAGCATTTTTCATCAGATTTCTTTCAGATGGATCACTGTATTGCTGAGAATAACTTTGTCATTCACAGTTGATCAAACAATATAATATGTAGAGGGTCACAGTCAATGGGGAAACTCTGAGTAAGGTATAAGACCCTTCAGCCCAGAGGGAACCTGCTGACAATGTCTGGTTGGGGCTCTGCATCTCCCCTAAGGGCTCTCGGCCTTCCTGAGAAGTCAGGGGGCAGTGACAACCTGTGTTGAGATTGAAGCAGAGTGATACCAGGTGACAAACTAGGTACAATAGCAAGTTGTTTAGGTGGTCCCACGTGAGCAGTGTTGTTTTTGTTACATTATATAAAGGGGAAAGTCCTTGAAATAAACAGACTCCATTTTTCCACCAGCCTCAGGAGTCCTGCCTTATCACTTCTCCACTAGGAAGGTATATTTTAATCACCCTAGTGTGGAGGCTCTAGAAAGCAATGGTATATTTTGTCATTCCAACTTGGAGGATCTAGAAAGCAGGATATTTTAATCACCCCAGTGTGGGGGCTCTAGAAAGCAATGATATGTTTTGTCACCCCAAGTTGGGGGCTTTAGAAAGCAGGACATGACAATAATGTTTTCCTGGTTCTCCTCATTTCACTTGCATCAATTCATGTAAGTGTTTCCAGGTTTTTCTGAGAGCATCCTGCCAGCCATTTCTTATAGCACAATAGTATTCTATTACAATCATATGCAACAACTTGTTCAACCACTCCCCAATTGATGGACATCTCCTCAATTTCCAATTCTTTCACACAACTAAAAGAGTCACTATAAATATATTTATACATATAGATCCTTTTCCTTTTTCCTCGCTCTCTTTGGGGTAGAAACGTAACAGTGTGGTTACTTAGTTAGTATGGATATAATCCCAAATTGCTTAATAGAATGGTTGTATTGATATACTTCACCAAGTGAATTAATGTCTCAATTTTCTTACCCCCCTGCCAAACATTTGTCATTTTCCTATTCTGTCATGTTAGTCAATCTAGTGGGTGTGTGTTGTAGGAAGGGGAGAGCTACTCAGAATTGTTTTAATTTACTTTTCTTTAATCAACAGCAATTTAGAGCATTTTTTTTCATATGACTATAGATAGTCTTGATTACATCATCTGAAAACTGCTTGTTCATATCCTTTGACTATTTATCAATTGAGGAATAGTTCTTATTTTTAGAAATTTGACTCAGTTCTCTATATATATTTGAGAAATAAGGTCTTTATCAGAAAAACTTGCTATAAATTTTTTTCCTTTTCTCTTTTTTTATGACTTTTATTAAAGCTTTTCATTTTCAAAACATATGCATGTGCCCTCTTTGTAGTGGCCAGAAACTGGAAACTGAGTGGATGCTCATCAATTGGAGAATGGCTGAATAAATTGTAGTATATGAATATTATGGAATATTATTGTTTGATAAGAAATGACCAACAGGATGATTTCAGAAAGGCCTGGAGAGACTTACATGAACTGATGCTGAGTGAAATGAGCAGGACCAGGAGATCATTATATACTTCAACAACAATACTATATGATGATCAATTCTGATGGACGTGGCCCTCTTCAGCAATGAGATGAACCAAATCAGTTACAATAGAGCAGTAATGAATTGAACTAACAACACCTAGCAAAAATTGGGAGATGACTATGAACCACTATATAGAATTCCCAATCCCTCTATTTTTGTCTGCCTGCATTTTTGATTTCCTTCACAGGCTAATTGTACACTATTTCAAAGTCCGATTCTTTTTGTACTGGAAAATAACTGTTTGGACATGTATACATATATTGTATTTAATTTATACTTTAACATATTTAACATGTATTGGTCAATCTGCCATCTGGGGGAGGGGGTTGGGGAAGGAGGGGAAAACTTGGAACAAAAGGTTTGGCAATTGTCAATGCTGTAAAACTACCCGTGCATATAACTTGTAAATAGAAAGCTATAATAAAAAAATGTGCATGGATTATTTTCAATATTCATATAAAATTTTTTTCCCAATTATTGTTACTATGTATTTCCCTCCATTTTATTTTCTCTGTTTATCCTATTCTCTATCTCCTTTCATCCTGTCCATGCTTAAAAACATTTTACTTCTAACATTTCCTCCCCCAAACCACCTTTCCTTCTCTCAGCTCCATTTCCCCCTACCCTCTCTTGTCCCTTTTATTTCTTACTTTCCTAGAAGGTAAGATAGATTTCTATACCTCACTATCTGTTATTCCCTTTTTGAACTAATTCCAGTGAGAGTAAAGTTCATGTACTCTCCCTATCTCCCCTATCTTTCTCTCTACTCTCTTTCAGAGAGTTTTTTTATGTCATATAATTTACCCCATTCTACCCCTCCCTTTGTCTTTCTCCCAGTGCATTCATCTTTCTCACCCCTTAATTTTCTTTATTTAGGCAATCATTCCTTCATATTCAACTCACACTCATGACCTCTTTCTAGCTGCCCTAATAATAATAATAATAATGATACTTGTGCCTCCTTAAAATTTTATTTTCCTATGTAGGAATGTAAACCTCTATTAAATCCCTTATGATTCCTCTTTCCTATTTGCCATTTTAAGCTTCTCTTGAGTCTTGTATTTAAAAATTAAATTTTCTATTCAACTCTGATCTTTTCATCAGATTTCCTGAAAGTCCTCGATTTCATTGTAAATCTATTTTTTTTCCCTGAAGGATTATACTCAGTCTTTCTGGGTAGGTGATTCTTGGTTGTCATTCTAGTTCTTTTACCCTTCAGGATATTATATTTCAACCTCTCTGATCCTTTAATGTAGAAACTGATAAATCTTGTGTTATTCTATGACTCCATGATATTTGAATTGGTTCTTTTTCACTGCTTGTAGTATTTTCTCTTTGACCTGAGAGTTCTGGAATTTGGCTACAATATTCTTGGGAGTTTTTATTTTGGGATATTTTTCAGGAGGTGACCAGGATTCTTTCAATGTCTACTTTACCTTCTGGTTCTAGAATATCAGGGCAGTTTTCCTTGATAATTTCCTGAAATATGATTTCTAAGCTCTTTTTCTGATTGTGGCTTTTAGGTAATTCAATAATTTTTTTTTTTTTTGCTAAGGCAATTGGGGTTAAGCGATTTGCCCAGGGTCACACAGTTAGGAAGTGTTCAGTGTCTGAGACCAGATTTGAACTCAAGTTCTCCTGACTTCAGGGCTGGTGCTCTATCAGTGGATATCAGCACCACCTAGCTGCCCCTTAATTCAATAATTCTTAAATTAGCTCTCCTGGATCTATTTTCCTGTCAGTTGTTTTTCTAATGAGCTATTTCACATTTTCTTTTATTTTTTCATTCTTTTAATTTTGTTTTATTTGTTTTTTGATATCTCATAAAGTAATTAGCTTCCACTTGTCCAATTCTAATTTTTAAGGAATGATTTTCTTCTGTGAGTTTTTGTACCTCCTTTTTGATTTGGCCAGTTCTACTTTTGAGGAATTCTTCTCATCATATCTTTTTCCATTTCACCAATTATGTTTTTCAAAGCATTTTTCTCTTTAATGCATTTTTATGCTTCTTTTCCTATTTGGTATATGATGTTTGAAGGTGTTATTTTCTTCAGTATTTTTGTTTCTTCTTTACCAAATTATTGACTCTTTTTTATGATTTTCTCATTTCACTCTCATTTCTATTTCCAATTTTTACCAACCTTTTTAGATCCTTTTTGAATTCTTCCATAATCTGAGACCAAGTCTTTTTTTTTTTTTTTTTTTTTTTTTGAGGCTCTGAATGTAGCAGTTTTGACTTTGTCTTCTTTTGAGTGCGTGTTTTAGTCTTCCTTGTCACTCTAGGAACTTTTTGACATTTAGGATGTTTTCCTGTTTCTAATTTATTTCTTGACTTTTAATTCTAGGTTAAACTGGGGGTCTCCTCCCAAAGTGGAGGAGACATTGTCCAAAGCTTCAGTTGGTGTGTGTGTGTGTGTGTGTGTGTGTGTGTGTGTGTGTGTGTAGCTGTTTTCAGAGATGGGGATCTACAAGTTTTTGATTCATCCAAGGTAGTATGATCTAGGAAGAGATGTGTTTACTACTCTACTGACCTGAGCTCTGATTTGTAAGCAGCCACAATCACTCTTTTACATCCTGAAACTGTGACCAAGGTCCCACTGCTGCAAACTCTGGTGTGTTAGTGTTCCTTCTATTCCTGGGAATGAGACCCAGATCCAAGTATGGGCAATGCAAGTCCTGTACCTGGTGCCAGCAAAGAGATCTCTATAATCTCTGATCAGCTCTTTGACACCCATACTATAGTATTCTGGGTTGGTTTTCTGGAGGTCTTGGAGCAGCCTTCATTTAAGTAATTACCACAAGAATAGCCAGGTGTTAAAGTCCAAATTCTTTATTGTCTTCTTGCTTGGGGCCTGATTAGCTTGCTTGAGGTCCTTCAGACAGACCTTGGTCTCAGTTGCGGGAGCAGGAGAATAGGCCAGGCACCATGAGGCTGATGAAGATGGAATGAATGTCTCTCCTTGGCTCCAAGAACTTGAGCTCCTGCCTCCAGTCCTTTTGTCTTCCCCAAGTCTGTCTCTGAGGCTCTCTTTCCCCAGGAGAGCCACTAGGACCCTGACCAAAGATGGAATGAATCTGGTCCAGTTCTTACTGACTGTTATATACTCTATTATAATTACATTATCATAGGTGTGAATCTTATGGATTATTAAGTACTAAGTACATGTACTGAACTAGAGAACTATTAAAAATCACCATGCTAAACTAGATAACAATTGTATTATCAATTCCACTTAGTACCTTGTAAGAATCTGTGTTTCAAGTACAGAGTTTCACCATACTGTGGATTTCGAGGTCTAGAAATTGTTATTGATTTAGACACTCTCAAAGCCTGCTCCTAGTTTGCTGGGGTCTGGCCTCTGTTGGCCTATGTTCCTCTCTTATCCTCTGCAACAAATCTTTCCTACCAATTTTCAAAGTTATCTTGGTCTGAAAAGCTGTTTCACTTCATCTTTTTGTGAGTTCTACCACTTTAGAACTTGTTTGGGGGCATTATCTAAAGTTGTTTGGAGTGGTTTGGGAAGTCCCTGTCTTTACTATACCATCTTGGCTCCATCCATTCAATCTTTGAAAAGCTCAGTGGTGTCCTGGTAAATTGTTAACAACCTACTCCATAAATGTGTTCTTGATCAATGTATATTATGAAAATGCTTATTTTATTATTGAAAATTGTTATTAAAAACATTGAAGCATTTCATCCCTAAATGGTATCCTAATACCAAATGGAATTAGTTATGTCAAGGCTACAAACTCATTTTCACTAGAGGAGACAAAGAAGGCTCATAATGATAATCCTCAACTAATGTACATAATCATAACCTGATTTACTGTATCAGTTCAGGTCTTTATAAGAATACAATATAAGTATTGCTACTATAATAGGCCATACTCCAATATAGCAATCCCTTTTAGAATAAAAATCTTTATAAAGCAAAAAGATTTCTAATCCACATTCCTGGCCTACTTGTTTTAATCAACAAACCATGTAACAAAACTAACATACTTAAAATTTACTCTAAATAGGATTTGACTCCTTTCATGAAAATTACCTTAAATTATAAAACTTGAAATGAATTGTGGTTCTTGTGCTGACTGAAATGGCTTCACATAATCTATTATCTATAATCTGCATGCAGCAGAAATTAGGCATAGACCAACATCTCAAACTCTATAGAAAAATAAGGAAAATAGGCAAATGTTTTAGACATAAAGAATGACAGGTGCTAATTAAGGGAGTATGGAAAATTTATCAGAAAGAGAATTTATAATCAAGAAATAGAGAGGATCATGGGGAATAAAATGGATAATTTTGATTATATTAAATCTAAACAATTTTGCACAAACAAAATCACTGGAGCCAAAATTAGAAGGAAACTGATGGAAAAAAAAATTATTTTGGGGGAAAATTTTTGCAGTACATTTCTCTGATAAAGGACAGTACAACTAATTCAGTGGGTTACCAAGCCATTCAAGAAACATCAATTTAATAGCAAAAGTATCTAATTAAAATGCAAAAGCAACATAAATAATATAAAAGGGAATCAAATAATTGAATCCTACAACTAGATTAATGGCTCCTGAAGTTTATTCTCATATGCTTTTCTTATAGGATATAGATTCATCATTAAACAGACAAAAGAGCATTTCTTAGAAGCCAAGTTCTCATAGGTTGGAACCTAGGAGGATACAAAACAAACAAATTTGCAAACAAAAAAAAAAGCAAAATATCGGGGTCTGGACTAGAAATCTAAATTTCTGGGAGAGTTGTAAATCTGTTTGTGAAGGGCACAAAAATCCAAGGAAACTGTGAGAATGATTTTTGAATGTGCTTATAAGAGAGTACTGGCCAATGACCCTGGCCTATATGAGTGTGCACTGAGTATTCTGCTGATCCCCATGTCAACTTTGGAGCATGCCCAGACATTTCTGGTTCTGTTCTGCTAGCTTCATGATGAAAATGAACTTTGTCAAATGACTATATCTAGAACTGGAACCATTGAAAAAGAACTAGTCAACTGGATTCTTTCTCTTTTCTTGGTCAGACTGTATCCCTCGTAGTAATATTCCACTGAGAAGAGAGATAATATCATAAGGGAAAAGGCCATAGATCCTTTATATCTAAGGCCTGTGATTCATGAATATGGGCCTCAGTACTTTACTTCAGCATTTATTTTCTCTAGATAAAGGAGATAACTATGACCTCATGAGCTTCTAAATGTCAAGAGAGAAGCCTTTTAATGTCTGGGAATGGATTCCATTCAGAGTCTAGCATGAAGGCCCTAAGAATTAAGAAGAAACCTTAGGATACAGCAAAGCAGTGAATGAAGTGAACTGTGAAAGCTGTCTCACAAGATGGAGAGTGTTCCAAAAATTGAGTGAAGGTTGGCTATGCCCCGGGGCCAGGTTTCTTTCTCCAGAAATCATGCAGTGAGATCATTTGTCCTGATTAATCAGGGCAAAGATCCAGCCTATAAGGAGTGTTACCCCAGGCCTCTATATAATTCTTGTCTGTTAACTGGGCCTCTCCTTGCCTAACTGCTTGTGAAGAGGAAATGAATTCTTTTCTGCTTTTACCTTGAGAAATCTCCTAATTTATTTGATTTATTTGAGGCAATGGTCTTTGTCCTACTCAGCAGTGACTGAGACTCATGCAGCAGCAATTTGGTGGGATCACTGAGTTTTATATATTTTTTGTATTTTTGTTTTTGCTATTTATCTGAAGTAAATATCCCTTTGTAAAAGCCCACTGATGTTAACTAAGTGGAATTAGAGTTCTAATGGCTCATACCTAACAGTGGGAGAATAACACTGGGGTTCACATCAATAGCATTCAAACATTTAAAGGAGTACCTCCAGAGCCCTAAGGAGGAGGTATAGCTGCCATTTCTTCTTCTTTTTTTTTTTCAGATGGCCTGAAGTTTTATTTATTTTTTAAATAACTTTTTATTGACAGAACCCATGCCAGGGTAATTTTTTACAACATTATCCCTTGCACTCACTTTTGTTCCGATTTTTCCCCTCCCTCCCTCCACCCTCTCCCCCAGATGGCAAGCAGTCCTATATATGTTAAATAGGTTACAGTAGATCTTGGATACAATATATGTGTGCAGAACCGAACAGTTTCCTTGTTGCTCAGGGAGAATTGGATTTAGAAGGTATAAATAACCTGGGAAGAAGAACAAAAATGCAAGTAGTTTACATTCATTTCCTAGTGTTCTTTCTTTGGATGTAGCTGCTTCTGTCCATCCTTGATCAATTGAAACTAAGTTAGATCTTGTCTTTGTTGAAGAAATCCACTTCCATCAGAATATACCCTCATACAGTATTGTTGTTGAGGTATATAATGACTTCCTGGTTCTGCTCATTTCGCTCACCATCAGTTCATGTAAGTCTCACCAATCCTCTCTGTATTCGTCCTGCTGGTCATTTCTTACAGAACAATAATATTCCATAACATTCATATACCACAATTTACTCAACCATTCTCCAATTGATGGGCATCCATTCATTTTCCAGCTTCTGGCCACTACAAACAGGGCTGCCACAAACATTTTGGCACATACAGGTCCCTTTCCCTTTTTTAGTATCTCTTTGGGGTATAAGCCCAGTAGAGACACTGCTGGATCAAAGGGTATGCACAGTTTGATAACATTTGGGGCATAGTTCCAAATTGCTCTCCAGAATGGCTGGATGTGTTCACAATTCCACCAACAATGTATCAGTGTCCCTGTTTTCCCACATCCCTTCCAACATTCTGCATTATCATTCCCTGTCATTCTGGCCAATCTGACAGGTGTGTAGTGGTATCTCAGAGTTGTCTTAATTTGCATTTCTCTGATCAGTAGTGATTTGGAACACTCTTTCATATGAGTAGTAATAATAGCTGCCATTTCTTTAGAAAAGTAAAGGAGAGAGAGCAATTGCAACAAGCCATTACTATTTTGACATTAGAGGCCTCTGTGCCCTATCCATCTTGTTTGTTAGGCCACTTTACATCCCCCATTCAAAATCGGTATCTCTGGAGAAAGGATACTTGTAGGACTCTGTCATTTGTTCAGTGACAATTAGGGTCAAGTAACAGGCAAATAACTGGTTATCAAAAGTGGTATATAACTTGGAACTTGGAAATGGTGAATGTGGTTGTTTGCAAACACAGAGTCTGATAATTCTCTGGGCTTTGTTTTTGGATTATTAAAAAAATCTGGAATTATGTTGTTTTTTTTTCCATCAAGTGTATTACCAAAAAAAAGCTGACTGAGTGGGCTACACCCTGGATCTTTTTTTTTCTTAATTGTAACTTTTTATTGACAGAACATATGCCGGGGTAATTTTTTTTACATTATCCTTTGCACTCACTTCTGTTCTGACTTTATCCTTCCCTTCCTCCACCCCCTCCCCTAGATGGCAAGCAGTCTTATACATGTTAAATATGTTAGAGTATATCCTAGATACAACCAAACAGTTCTCTTGTTGCACAGGAAGAATTGGATTCAGAAGGTAAAAATAACCTGGGAAGAAAAACAAAAATGCAAACAGTTTACACTCATTTCCCAGTGTTCCTTCTCTGGGTGTAGCTGCTTCTGTCCATCATTGATCAACTGGAACTGAATTAGATCTTCTCTTTGTCGAAGAAATCCTCATCCATCAGAATACATCCTCATACAGTATCGTTGTTGAAGTATATAATGATCTGGTTCCGCTCATTTCACTTAGCATCAGTTCATGTAAATCTCTCCAAGCCTCTCTGTATTCATCCTGCTGGTCATTTCTTACAGAACAATAATGTTCCATAACATTCATATACCACAATTTACCCAACCATTCTTCAATTGATGGGCATCTATTCATTTTCCAGTTTCTAGCCACTATAACAGGGCCACCACAAACATTTTGGCACATATAGGTCCCTTTCCTTCTTTAGTATTTCTTAGGGATATAAGCCCAGTAGTAGCACTGCTGGATCAAAGGGTATGCACAGTTTGATAACTTTTTGGGCATAATTCCAGATTGCTCTCCAGAATAGTTGGATTTGTTTACAACTCTACCAACAATGCATCAATGTCCCAGTTTTCCCATATCCCCTCCAGCAGTCTGCATTATCTTTCCCTATCATCCTAGCCAATCTGACAGGTGTGTAGTGGTATCTCAGAGTTGTCTTAATTTGCATTTCTCTGATCAATAGTGATTTGGAACACCCTTTCATATGAGTGAAAATAGTTTCAATTTCATCATCTGAAAATTGTTCATATCCTTTGACCATTTATCAATTGGAGAATGGCTTGATTTCTTATAAATTAGAGTCAATTCTCTATATATTTTGGAAATGAGGCCTTTATCAGAACCTTTAACTGTAAAAAATATTTTCCCAGTTTGTTGCGTCCCTTCCAATTTTGTTTGCATTAGTTTTTAAACCCTGGATCTTTTTAGGGTTAACTTCCCATTCCTTGCTCCTCATTTCAGCCACCATCCTATCTAGTTCTCTGTTACTATGGCCTCTCCCAATCCAATCAACATGTCATCGTTAAGTGATTTATATAAGTGTTCTAAAGAAGGGCACTTTTCCAAATCACCCCATACCAGAATGTGTTAATATAAAGGGGAGTTCAGGTAACTCTGGGGAAGAATAATGATACCGGACGCCTTCCTTGCCAGAGAGAGAACTCCTAACTCTCTGAGCCACAGGAACACAGAAAAAATGCTGGTGAAGTTGTTAACCCCATTCCACTCACTCTGGGTCTGGACTACCTCATACACCATATTGAACAGTGGGAGCAACAGCCTTAATGACTTTGCTAAATTCCCTGCAGTTCAATGTAAACCACCAGATGTCACCCACCTTCATGGGCCACACAATATTGTTGTTAAAATAAATTACTGTTGCAAAGGAGTCTAGCTTCCTTAATCTCTGTCATTAGAGAAGAAACATCTTTCACTCCCTTGGGATCTATAGGATATTTACTACAAGGTTTTCCATTTAATTTTACCCAGTGAAATTTGCATGGAATTTACCAGAAGATTATGCACAACTACTGACTTCCAATAACTCACAGTAACCCTTTTCCTCTATGTCCATAATCCTCCGGTGGAAACTAAAGTTGCCCCTTTAGTATAAACATAGCTTGGCTGTCACTGTACAGAAGCCCATTATAAACAAATAGAACTTGGGCAATAGGGGATGCCTAAACAGGTTGAGATTTAATTGCCCTTTATTAGAAGTATGACATAAAATGTGACAAAATGTAAGGCTAGAGATCTAAGTCCAATCTAATAAACCCATTATTTAAGGAACTTGACTCCATTCCTTGCATATTTTGATTGGGGAAAGATATAACCACAACAGAAAGGGGGAAAGGTAGACACAACTCTTTTATTGGCTACTTTAAAGAGACAAAAAGCAGTCTCCAGATGACATTTCTAATTGATTTAACTGATTCTGCAAAAATAAGTCCTTGGGAAACTTCACGTAATTGGAACTTTGTTTCTGAAAATGTCTCTGAATGAACTTAATCATGCCCTCATCAATCACTGCTCAAATGATTCATCAGATCATTACTATATTTAAATTTCTCTTGCATTCTCTTCAGTTTTTTGGTGAAAACCTGCTTACCCCTTCCTCATTCAGTGGACAAAATCAAGCTCTAGGAACCAATAATAGGGTAGGTCTATTTACTTTCTTACTTTCATTGAGAGTTCCTACATTTCATTCTCAATCTCTTATCTCAGTAGGATGTTGCAAAACCTCCAGGTCAGAAATCTTTTTTTTTTTTTTTTTTTCAGTAGGTGGCTTATCAGTTCCTGTCTTCATTCAGCATAGCCTCTTTGACTTATACTATTATCAGATCCATTAGAT
Organism: Sarcophilus harrisii; assembly: GCF_902635505.1. Lineage (NCBI taxonomy): Eukaryota > Metazoa > Chordata > Mammalia > Dasyuromorphia > Dasyuridae > Sarcophilus > Sarcophilus harrisii. The sequence goes on from NC_045428.1 coordinate 240,673,243, forward strand.
GTCCCAGCACCTTTCTTATACTGGTAATTCAGCTGCTTCTGGATAGTCAACAACAACTAAGGAATCCTGGACCTGGTTAGCAACCACTGAGCTAATTAATGACTGAGTATTAATGGTACCCTGACTTTTAATCTTCAGGATATTTATTTAGAATATGAAATATTTAATTAGATATTCTAGAACCTGGTGATTAGAGAGCTGATTATTATTCTTTTAAAAAGGAGTCATTTCCAACCTTATTCCATTCTTATTACAGCTAGGTCCTGAATAATGTGAATAATGAATCTCATGAAGTGGTCACACTTATTTAAATTTGTACTATATATTTCCATTGTACTGGAATTGTTGACATGTTTTATGTTATTACAACTTCAAATAGTGCAAATTAGAATGTATTATTGAATTATTAGAATACATTATTGTATTAATTGAATACATAAGGATGTAAGGAGTTTTCAATTCAGTTCTATGATCATATTTCTTCCTCTTTAAAATATGGATTTTCCCATTGCCACCTTATTTAAAAGACAAAGCTCAGTGCTGATTGACTTCCACTAATTGAGCTGCCTGCAGCATATTAGATGGCTGAAACTCTTAGGATAGACTGTGGCCAGAAGAACTACCCCCCAGTGTCATCCTATACAAGACAATACATTAAAGTAATCTCAAGCTTTTTTTTTTGGCCATTTCTTCCCTCAGCTTTAGATGGGAAGACAGGAGAGGGGACAGAGTTCTTTATCTACTCTGCAGCCCTAAATGCGCAGTTAATGCTGCCTGGGATAGAAGCAGAGGTGAGTTGCCTGTGCTTGTCCAGTTTTTTCATGAGGCTTGAACTTCTTGACTATCTTCTGTTTTGTTTCCCTTTTTATGAATGCAGTTAAGAGGTTAGCATGAACTTTCTTAGGTCAAGAGATGACAACAGTAAGTATAGTAATGGAGCATCAAGAATTACAGACAGGCACACTAATGCTTTCTTTATCAGTGAAGCTGTGAATTAATGCAATCATTCCAGAAAGCAATTTGCAATTATGCGAACAAAGTGACTAAAATGTTCATTCCCTTTGACTCAGAAATTCCTCTGTTAGGCATATGCCTTAAAGAAGTCATTCATTAAAAACAAAACTAACAAACCAAAAAAGCAAATAAATACAAATTAGTTCATAGACTTTTTTTGTGTGTTAGCAAAGAAATGGAAACAAAGTAGACAACTGACAATCAGGAAATGGCTAAATCTGTGGTGGTACACATTTAAAACACAATATTACATAAATATTACAAACAATACAAATAAATACAAAAGAAATATTACACATTTAAAATACAATAAAATAAAAATAAAATACGATATTTTTGTTTAAGCATCAACAAATAGAGAATCATGCAAATACTTACAAGAATTGATGCAAAGTGAAATAAGCAAAGCCAAGAAAACAATGCAGTTAAAAACTACCAAAATGTTTATAGAGAAAGCAACCACAATATGAATGAAGTTGAATGTTAAGGAGAAAAAAAAGGTCAGCTCCAAAAAAAAGATAATGGCAAGACATCTCCCTGTCTCTTTCCCCCCATTCCTTTGCAGAGATAGAAAATGTGTATAGTGGAAATAGCAGAAACGTGGAAGGGCATGGAACTTTGCATATGTTTTTGCAATGTTTTGCATATATTTGGAATACAGCATATTATTTTTCTCTTCATTTAAAAAAATTGTCATAGGTTGTTGCTCTGGGAGAAGGAAAAGAGAGGAGGAAATTTTGGGAGATATAATAACAAAAGATATCAATAGAACAAACTTTTAAATCAGTTCTTATAAAAGCATGCAGTTGACAAGTATGTTTTCATGTTAAATCCTAGAGAGAATTCATGAACAATGAACTCAAACTTCTATATATAGTAGAGGAAATTTGATTTGCTAGGCAATGTGAAGCCAGGATCTAGTCTTCTATTCAAGGAAGGGAGATTTCATGGCCAGTGCTATCCTTGAAGATTGCTAATAGATTACCTGAACCTGAGATTGTGGGAACAGAGTCTTCTAGAGGAGGGGTCAGGAAATTATGGCTCATGGTCCAAATCTGATGTACCAGCTATTTTGCTTTTGTTTGGGGCTCACAAGCTAAGAATGGCTTTTACACTTTTAAGTAAAATTTATTGAGTACAGCCATGCTCATTTGTTTAAGTTCTATCAATATCTATCAATATCAATAGCTGCTTTTGTACAAATGTGAAGCTGAGAAGCTGCTTCAAAGACCTTATGTGGTGCTCTTATCACTTTTTTAAGCTATTTAGCCTGCTACAAATAAGGGTGACAAAACATTAACATGACAATGTAACAAGTGAATCTTTTTGGAAGCTCCAAGAATGTATATGGCTGTAAAATCTACAGATGCTACTTCCTTATGTCTAGTTGGTTTTCAGTGCATCTCTCAGCTTTCAAATCATATTGCTGCCATCAGCCACTGATGCCCAGAGGATACTACTATCAGCTATTATAGATATTGCTAACCAGTGTCAGTGAGATCTCCAGGTTTTCTGACCTTTCTTAAGTCACAAAATCATATATCTAGAAAGGTCTTGTCTTTTCTTGGTAAAATTTTATTTTATCCTTGGTATGCCCCTCTCTACTGCCAGCTGGGTCTCTTTCTAGTCTAATCTTTCCTATAACATGGTCAGAGGGAATGAAGAAAAAGAGATGTCACTAGCTAATTTCTGTTCCAGGATTCAAAGCACTCAGCTCTCAAATATGGAGTTCTCTCCTTCTTAATTGACTGCTTTTGTACTATCTTGTTTTTATTTAGAAATACCATGAGATATATTTATGCTAATTTGCTAATCACAACATTTTTTGTGTGTGATATTATTTGCTTTTATTTAATGACTAAAGCCTTTCTGATCCTTTGAAATTGTACTAAGAATGTACCCACATGTTTATTTTTGATTAATCCAATCAATATATCTGGCCTCCTGTAATACTTGGGATGGAGTAAGCTATCATCACAATGGAAACCTAGAAATTTCCAGAATAAATTCTAACTGGCAGCATATGAACTGAAAAAGATGATGACCTTTCACCATTTACATGAAAACTATTGGATACTGGATGAGTAATACAGTTCTCTCTCTTTAATAGATGAAGTTTGTGTCATCCATGCCTTGAAAGTGTTTTTCAAACCTTTAAGCACTATACAAAAATCAGCTATTTCATAATATGTATTTCACAACTTCTCTTTAATTGCTGCTCTATATGTGAATCAAGTAGGAGCCTCTGTATTATTAACTCAAATGTACTGATCATTTAAATATTAACAATCCATTTCTACTATTAATGAATAAATTTTAAAAAACATTTATTAAGTTCCAGAGTTGAGAATGTTTCCCCCAATGCATACTCTCTTAGCTAAAGGGTTCAGTTGCAGATGGCAAAGTCTGGTGATTCAGAACTAACAGTTTTGTTTGATGTTTGTTCTGAGCTAAGCCTGATTTAGACCAGTCTTCTGGTGGCTTAGATTTGATACTGGAACAAACTAACACTTGTAGGTCATTCAACAATGAACAAATTTGCTTAGGCAGGAAAAAAAAAAAAACTATATCTTGAGTCAATTCAGGGTTAAGTTGCCTTGCCTAAGTTATTGATTATAATTTACCAGGTGAGTATCAGGGAAGTCTCAAGCTCCTAGTGACTGTTTTATTCTCAGGTGATTAAAAAGTTATTTTAACATCCTGAACTGTTAGTTTAGTTTAATGAGCCAACCAAGACTCAGTGATAGGCTAATTTTCCTTAAAAGGTTTTTAGACTAAGTTGCACATGGGAGGAAAAGTTAGGATATTGTTTCTTATTACAATGTTGGCTGCAAATTTGTTAATACTGTGCTAATTTCATAACTCTGGAGGTAGGGAGAAATCACAAAGGATGTTATGAATGGCATACCTTGTATGAAGAGAATCAAGTGCATCGTGGAGAGAGAGGATAGGAAAGAGCAAGAAGGGGATAAGCATGTATATATGACCTACTATGTGCCAGGCACTGTGCTAAGTGCTTTAAAAATAAAATGAAATGAAAATAAAAGTAAATAAATAAAAATTTTTAAAATCCCAACAACTGAAGTGGGTGCTGCTATTTCCTCTGCTGTTAATCCTTAGGAAATAGAGGCAAACAGAAGTTAAATAAATTATTCTTCATCACAGAATTAGTTAAGTATCTAAGGCTGGATATATACTTTGTTATTCCTAATTCCAGGCTTTCTATCTACTATGAGACTTAGCTGCCTACATTTTGTCCCTTACAAAGCAGACAGGAATACCCCACCCAAAAGTGCTGCAGGATCCAGAATTCAGGAACTTAAAGCTGGAGAGACTGGTATATAAAAAAATTATAAATCTCTATCTCAACTATGGAGACTCAAAGGGAAAAAAGGAATTTTCTACAAAGACTATATGAAGACCTAGAAGAAATTAATCCTGATATAAAAAAGTGAAATAAAAACTTTCAAGGGGAAAACTGGTGGAAGAATAAATAGTTTTTTAAAATGTCAAAAGGTACCTAAGAAATAGATTCTCTGAAAACTATAGCAATTTATGTCAAAACAGAAAAAAAGTATGTGATTCTGGGATTGCACTAGTTATGGTAAATCTTACATGTTTTTGCTGATAAGAAAAACTACCAGTATTTTCAAATGATTCATTCATAAATAGCCTGGCTTAATTTATTAGTACTCCAGAAGTGTCTATTTTGAAGATAAAAGTGGACAACAGGGGTAGGTCTGATATAAATAAGTCATTTGTCAATTATATGTGTTGCCAAAAGTCAGAATAATGACAGTTATTCCCTTCAGTGGGAAAATGTCAAGTGTTGGCCCAAGATAGCCACATGACCATAGGCAGGTTGTCCAGTTTCCACATATCTATTCCACCAGTACACTGAAATTCCCACTAGACTGAATAATGATCAAGAAAAAAATTGATACTACTGCAAGTAACTTCTTCCATTGAGAACTACATTTTAAAATATCAGCCAGATGCCACAGAGAAGTTTTTTCCACATAAAGTGGTTGTAAGATCAGAAATAGCCAAGGCTAATAAGTAGGGTGCAAGATATTATGTTCATAGAGAGTAAGACCCAAGGGCAATCCTGAGAAAGCAGGGTTGTCAGGGGGGCCCAGGGTAGGGACTTAGGGAAGCTGGACAGAATAGCACCATGCAATAATTATGTAGTACTCAGACCAGGACCAGAAATGTGAGCTTCCAAATACCAAATTGCTCAAAAAGGCCCCAAAAGACTGAGCACTCTGAACTCCAACAATCTAGTAGTGCTTGAGTCCCAGAAGTGGAGGTCAGCATAAGAATCCAGGGGAATGGAGAAGGAGCAAACAGATAGGAGTACCCTAGCCAAAAGTGCTACAGGGTCCAGAACTTAAAATGGAGAGATTGGTATAGAAAGGAAAATACTATCTAATATAAAAAAATCTCTGTCAATTGCAGAGACTCAAAGGAAAAAAAATTTTCTACAAAGACTAACTGAAATGAAACAAGATATAAAAGAGTGAAATAAAAGCTTCAGAGAAAAAAATTGATAGAATAAGTAATGTTTTAAAAAATGGTAATACTTACATAAGAAATAGATTCCCTGAAAACTATAGTAGGTGAAGAAATCAGTGACTCCATAAGATAGCAAGAAATACTAGAATAAAATCAAAAGTTTGAAAAACTAGCATTGTATAAATAATCCTTTACAAATATTATCTCATTTGATCTTCACAACAACCCTGGAAGACAGATGCTTTAATTATCTCCATTTTATAAGTGAAAGAGGTTAAGCAGATTGCTTAAGGTCACACAGTTCCTAAGTATCTGAAGCTGCATTTTAATTTAGGTCTTCTTGACTCCTGGTCCAGTGCTCTTTCTATTGCAATATCTGATATAAAAGATCATTAAGGAAAAAAAAAAAACTTATGAATCACTGGACTCCATTAAAACTATTAATTTTTAAAAATCTTATATAATTCAAATAATCATAAATAAAAACTACTCAAATCTATTAGAACCTGCAGCAAAGTAATAATAAAAAGAACCTACCAAACACCTCCTGAAATGCCAAAAGGAAAAGTCTCAGGAATGTCATGGCCCAAATCCAGCATTCCTACAATCAAAGAAAAAAAAATCTGTAAACATCCTGAAAGAAATGTGTTATGTACCATGAAGCTACAGTCAGATCTCACCAAGTCTGGAAGATTCTCCCATAAATGAGCCAAGATTTTGGAATATAATATTTAAAAAGGTAAAAGGTAGTTTACAACCAAAAATGGTTTATTTTGTAAAGCTGTTTTATTCTATAGTAGAAAAATGGATATTTGATGAAATATAGAACTTTCAAACATTTCTCATTAAAAAGATCAAAGATAAGCAGGAACTCAGAAATGCAAACATCTTAGTACAGAGAAACCTAGAAAGGTAAATGTGTTTGAGAATTTGAAAGAACCTATATGATGTTGTAGTTTAATAAAAGAAGTATTGTTTTAGAAATAAAAAAATACTTCCATATTCTCTAATAACTTTCTAACTGTTGGCTATTTTTTTCTTTTTCTTTTTTAATGTTTGTCCCTGATGGCTGTGGTTATAACCAGGAGAGTAGAGTCCTTGTTTGTGATTCCAGGATAGGGGAGTGAACTGAAAATTGTAGCTGTGGGAGTGACTGTAGGGAGTAAGAGAATTTATGTTAAGTGCTTCTGGGGACTCTGCTTGTGGCTTCGTGGCTAAGGAAACAAGTACTTGAGGTCAGATACCCTGAGAGAGCTCAGAAAATAATAATTTGAAAATTTTGAAGCCTGAGACATTATTGCTCACAACTCAGAATTAGAGTCTGACTCTAATATATAATTAACATCCAAGAAATAAACTGCTTTAAAAAATGAATAAGCAAAAGAACCCAATTATGGATAGCTACTATGGTGATAGAGAAGATTAGAGTTCAAAGTTATAGTGAAGTCAAAATAGCTACTTTTACTTCAAAGATAAAAATGTCAAATGGTCACAAGCCTCAAAAAGAATTCTTGGAAGAATTAAAAAAAACTTTAAAAGTAAAATAAGAAAAGTTGAGGAAAAATTAGGGGAATAAATAAAATCAAGAAAATTCTGAAAAGTGTACCAATTGGAAAAAGAGATCCAAAAACTCACGGAAGGAAATGACTCTTTAAAAATTAGAATTGGGCAAGGAGAAGCTAATAACTTAATAAGACATCAAGAAATTTTTTTTTAATCAAAAGAATGAAAAAAAAGAAGAGAATGTGAAACATTTCATTATAAAAACAACAGACATGGAGAATTGAGGAAAAGACAACATAATTGTTGGACATCTGAAAGTTATTATCAGAAAAAAAAGAATCTAGACACCATGCTTCAAAAAATTATTATGTAAAATTGTCTTTAAGTTTTAGAACTATAGAGCAAAATAAAAATTGAAAAAAATCACCACCTGAAAGAGATCCCAAGATGAAAACACACAGAAACATTAAAGCCAAGGTTCAAAGCTCCCATGTCAAGGAGAAAATAGTATAAGCAGCTAGGGGGAAAAAAAATTAAAAATTGTGAAGCTTCAGACTGAAGGACATAGAATAGGTTATTCCAAAGAATAAAGGAACTGGATTTGCAATCAGGAATAATTTATCCACAAAGCCGAGTATAATATTGCATGGGAAGGGAGAGGAAAAATGAAACAATTTCTTTATACAATATGAATTGAAGAATAGTTCCAGAGGAGGCAGGAGAAGGTAGAGAGAGGCCTGATAGTGCTAGCACCTTGTTCTCATCAGAACTCTGTTAAAAGTATACATATATATATATATATACCTAGAAGGGTATAAAAGTCTTCTTAATTTACAAAGGATAAGAGGTGGAAAAGGATAGCATATGGGAGGAACTTTTAGAAGACTTTAGACTGATCAAGAAATAGAACATTAAGGGAGATAAGGGAGAGATTCTTTGAAGGGGTACAGATTAAGGAGGAAGTTGGTTAAGAAACAAATTAGACATTTGAGGAGGAATATGAGAGGCAGAGGAGAATAAACAGTGAGGAAAAATAAGTTGGAGGGAAATGAACAGCTAGTAATTTTAACTTTGAATGTGAATGAGATGAACTCATTCATAAAACAAGAATAGATTAAAAACAAGAATCTGACAATATGTTGTTCACAAGAAGCATATTTAAAAATGAGAACTATACATAGAATAACAATAAAGGATTGTAATAGAATTTATTATGCTTGAGCTCATGCGAAAAAACAAAAACATGGGTAGCAACCATGATCTCAAAGTTAAAACTTAACTAGATTTACTAAAAAGAGAGAAACAGGACAACTACGTTATGGTAAAAGTACCCTAGATAATGAAGTAATATCAATACTGGAATCTATAAGAACCAAAATTTTAAAGGAAAAGCTAAATGAATTACAAGTGGAAATAAAGATCAAAACGATAATAGTGGGGGACTTCAACCTTTCCCTCTCAAAACTAGATAAATATAACCAAAAAATAAATAAGAATGAAGTCAAGGAGATGAATAGAATCTTAGATGAGCCAGATATCATAGATATCTGGAGAGAACTGATTGGGAATAGAAAGGAACATACCTTTTTCTTAGCAGTCCATGGTAGCTATATAACACGTGGCTGTATATTATAATATAGCATTATAAAATTATAGCACATTACAGTTAAGTACAGAAAAGCATAAGCATTAAATGCATAATTTTCAGATCATAATGCAATAAAAATTATATTTAATAAGGACTATGGAAACCCAGTTTAAAAATAATTGGACTAATAATCTAAGCCTAAAGAATGGGTAGGTTAAAGAAGTCAAAGAAACATTAAATATTTTTTTAAAAAAGAGAATGACAATGAGACCACATGCTAAAACATATGGGATACAGCAAAAGCAGTAATCATAGGAATATATTGATAAATGCTTATATCAATAGAGAAGGATCAATCTAATGAATTGGGTAATTTAAAAAAAACTAGAAAAAGAACAAATTTAAAATCTCCAATTAAACACAAAATTGGAAAACCTAAAAAATAAAAGTGAGATTAATATAATTTAATGTAAGACAACTACCGAATTAATAAATAAATATAGGAGTTGGTTTTGTGGGTGGAAAACCTATTAAAATAGATAAACTATTGATTAATATGATTTTTTAAAGAGAAGAAAATCAAAAGGGTAATATGCCACCAATAAAGAAAAAAATCGAAGCAATTATTAAGTTATTTTGCTTATTTATATGCCAATAAATTGAGCAATTTAAGTGAAATGGAAGAATACTTAACCAAAAAAATGGACTGGCTGGATTAAGAGAAGAAAAAATAGAATATTTAAACAAGCCAGTTTTAGAAAAAGAAATTGAACAGGCCATAAATAAGCTTCCTAGGAAAAAAGCATCAGGACCACATGGATTTACAAGTGAATTCTATCAAACATTTAAAGTTTAACTAATTTTAATATAAAATATATTGTTTGGAATAATAGGCAAAGGAAGAATCCTATCAAAGTCTTTTTTGTAAAACAAATATGGTGCTGACACCTAAACTAGGAAGACCAAAAACAGAGAAAATTAAAAAAAAAACAATAGCTTTTTATTTTCAAAATATATGCAAAGATAGTTTCCAACATTCACCCTTGCAAAACTTGTGTTCCAAATTTTTTCTCCCTCCCTTACCCACATCCCCTCTGCTAGATACCAAATAATCCAATATATGTTTAATGTGTGCAGTTCTTGTATATATATTTCCACAATTATCATGCTGCACACAATATATCAAATCAAAAAGGAAAAAAAATGAGAAAGAAAATAAAAAGCAAGCAAACAACAACTAAAAAAGGTGAAAATACTATATTATGATCCATATTCAGTTCCCACAGTCCTCTCTCTCTACATGCAGATGGCTCTCTCCCTTACAAGTGTATTGGAATTGGCCTGACTCACTTCATTGTTGAAAAGAGCCAAGTGTATCAGAATTGATCATCACATAATCTTGTTGTTGCTGTGTAAATGTTCTTTTGGTTCTACTTACTTCATTTAGCATCAGTTTATGCAGGTCTCTCCAGGCCTTTCTGAAATTTGTTTATTCATTTCTTATAGAACAAGAATATTCCATAACATTCATATAACATGACTTATTTAGCCATTTCCCAATGGATCAGCATCCACTAAATTTCCAGTTCCTTGCCACTACAGAAAGGGTTACTATAAACATTTTTGTACTTATGGGTCCTTTTTTTCTTTTTTATGATCTTGAGAAAGAAAATTATAGACCAATTTCATTAATAAATGTTGATTTTAAAAAATCCTAAACAAAATACTAATTAGGAGACTACAACAATATATTATACATTGTGACAAAGTGGGAAGGCAAAAATGGTTTAACATAAGGAAAACTATTAACATAATTAATAATATCAATAACAAAAATCAAATGATTGTCAATAGATGCATAAAGAGCTTTTAAAAATTATTTATTTATTTATTTTTAATAGCTTTTTATTTACAAGTTATATGCATGGGTAATTTTACAGCATTGACAATTGCCAAACCTTTTGTTCCAATTTTTCCCCTCTTTCCCCCCACCCCCTCCCCTAGATGGCAGGATGACCAGTAGATGTTAAATATATTAAAGTATAAATTAAATACACAATAAGTATACATGACCAAACTGTTATTTTGCTGTACAAAAAGAATTGGACTCTGAAATATTGTATAATTAGCCTGTGAAAGAAATCCAAAATGCAGGCAGGCAAAAATATAGGGATTGGGAATTCAATGTAATAATTCTTAGTCATCTCCTAGAGTTCTTTTGCTGAGTGTAGCTGGTTCAGTTCATTACTGCTCCATTGGAACTGATTTGGTTCACCTCATTGCTGAAGATGGCCAGGTCCATCAGAATTGGTCATCATATAGTATTGGTGTTGAAGTATATAAGGATCTCCTGGCCCTGCTCGTTTCATTCAGCATCAGTTCGTGTGAGTCTCTCCAGGTCTTTCTGAAATCATCCTGTTGGTCATTTCTTACCAAACAATAATATTCCATAATATTCATATACCACAATTTATTCAGTCATTCTCCAATTGATGGACATCTACTAAGTTTCCAGTTTCTGGCCACTACAAAGAAGGCTGCCACAAACATTCATGCACATACAGGTCCCTTTCCCTTCTTTATGATCTCTTTGGGATATAAGCCCAGTAGTAACTAACACTGCTGGATCAAAGGGTATGCACAGTTTGATGACTTTTTGAGCATAGTTCCAAATTGTTGTTCAGAATGGTTGGATGTATTCACAATTCCACCAACAATGTATTAGTGTCCCTGTTTTCCCACATCCCCTCCAACATTCTGCATTATCTTTCCCTGTCATTCTAGTCAGTCTGACAGGTGTGTAGTGGTATCTCAGAGTTGTCTTAATTTGCATTTCTCTGATTAATAATGATATGGAGCAGCTTTTCATATGGCTAGAAATAGTTTCAATTTCTTTGTCTGAGAATTGTCTGTTCATAGCCTTTGACCATTTATCAATTGGAGAATGGCTTGATTTCTTATAAATTAGAGTCAATTCTCTATATATTTTGGAAGTGAGTCCTTTATCAGAACCTTTGACTATAAAAATATGTTCCCAGTTTATTGCTTCCCTTCTAATCTTGTCTGCAGTAGTTTTGTTTATACAAAAACTTTTCAATTTGATATAATCAAAATTTTCTATTTTGTGATCAGTAATGATCTCTAGTTCTTCTTTGGTCATAAATTCCTTCCTCTTCCATAGGTCTGAGAGGTAAACTATCCTCATTTATAGCTTTTTATTTACAAGTTATATGCATGGGTAATTTTACAGCATTGACAAATGCCAAACCTTTTGTTCCAATTTTTCCCCTCCTTCCTCGCATCACCTCCCCCTGATGGCAGGTTGACCAATACATGTTAAGTATGTTAATGTATAAACTAAATACAATATAAGCATACGTGTCCTAACAGTTATTTTGCTGTATGAAAAGAATCAGAATTTGAAATAGTGTACTATTAGCCTATGAAGGAAATCAAAAATGCAGGTGGACAAAAATAGAGGAATTGCGAATTCTATGTAGTGGTTCATAGTCATCTCCCAGAGTTCTTTCGCTGGGTGTAGCTGGTTCAATTCATTACTGCTCTATTGGAGCTGATTTGGTTTATCTCATTGTTGAAGAGGGCCATGTCCATCAGAATTGATTATCATATAGTATTGTTGTTGAAGTGTATAATGATCTCCTGGTCCTGCTCATTTCACTCAGCATCAGTTCATGTAAGTCTCTCCAGGCCTTTCTGAAATCCTCCTGCTGGTCATTTCTTACTGAACAATAATATTCCATAATATTCATATACCACAATTTATTCAGCCATTCTCCAATTGATGGGCATCCACTCAGTTTCCAGTTTCTGGCTACTACAAAGAGACCTGCCCCAAACATTCGTGCATATACATACAGGTCCCTTTCCCTTCTTTAAGATCTCTTTGGGATATAAGCCCAACAGTAACACTGCTGGATCAAAGGGTATGCACAGTTTGATAACTTTTTGAGCATAGTTCCAACAATAATACTATATGATGACCAATTCTGATGGTCTTGGCCATCCTCAGCAATGAGATCAACCAAATCATTTCCAACGGAGCAATAATGAACTGAACTAGTTACGCCCAGTGAAAGAACTCTGGGAGATGACTAAAAATCATTACATTGAATTCCCAATCCTTAACCTGCATTTTGGATTTCCTTCACAGGCTAATTATACAATATTTCAGAGTCCGATTCTTTTTGTACAGCAAAATGACGGTTTGGTCATGTATACTTATTGTGTATCTAATTTATATTTTAATATATTTAACATCTATTGGTCATCCTGCCATCTGGGGAAGGGGGTGGGGGGAAAGAGGGGAAAAGTTGGAACAAGAGGTTTGGCAATTGTAAATGCTGTAAAGTTACCCATACATATAACCTGTAAATAAAAGGCTATTAAATTAAAACAAAAATTTGCATTTCTCTGATTAATAATTGTTGGAATCTTTACAAATTGTTAAGCCATTAGAGTTGATAGAGACAATAATTATCTAATTTAGCATGGTTCAATATGATTGATTTGATCTTAGAAGGAGATATTTTGGGCCAGAACTTGAAACAAGGTACTAAGTACAACTGATAGAAACGATGCTTGTGTTCACACCTTTAGAGAGCTCAATGGAGTTCACATGTTTGGGAGATTTCAGGGTTTAGAAAGAGATATCTGAATTCACACCTCCCTTAATCCCTGCTTCCAGAAGGCAGAGTCAGCCTTTTACACTCAGCATAAATACAGCTGCAGTGAGTTACTTGAGAGAGTTACTTGGGAACATTCCCAGGTATCAAAGAGGAGCACTCTGGGAGGAAGCCCACAAGTCTTCTCTTTGAGGCAAGAGAGATTCATTGAATCTTCCACCTCGGTGCTGGCTGGAGGCTGAAGAAAGTAGAGGCAGGAGCAAAGGACAAAGCTGCAAGAACCAAGCAGAGAGATAGGCCTCAACTAACCGGGCTATTTTGGAAGGAGAAAATAAATGTTTGCATTTTTACCAGCTGGCTGCGATTTTGGGTGATTATTTACTTGTAACTGAAACTAAAGCTGACTCCAGAAAACCTCCCCGAGAAACCTTCTCCCCCAGAGAGAACCTTTATTATTTTAAAGAAGAGAAAAACACCAACAAATAAAGACTGTTTTCCCACATCCCCTCCAACATTCCGCATTATCTTTCCCTGTCATTTTAGCCAATGTGACAGGTGTATAGTGGTATCTCAGAGTTGTCTTAATTTGCATTTCTCTAATTAATAATGACTTGGAGCATCTTTTCATATGGCTAGAAATACTTTCAATTTCTTCATCTAAGAATTTTCTGTTCATTTCCTTTGACCATTTTATCAATTGGAGAATGGCTTGATTTCTTATAAATTAGAGTCAATTCTCTATATATTTTGGAAATGAGGCCTTTATCAGAACCTTTGATTGTCAAAATGTTTTCCCATTTTACTTCTTCCCTTCTAGTCTTGTCTGCATTAGTTTTGTTTGTACAAAACCTTTTCAATTTGATATAATCAAAATTTTCTATTTTGTGATCAGTAATGATCTCTAGTTCTTCTTTGGTCATAAATTCCTTCCTCTTCCACAGGTCTGAGAGGTAAACTATCCTATGCTCTTCCAATTTTCTTCATTAGCTTTTTTTACTTCTTTTTGTATATGTCCAATTGAGTTTTTAAATGAGTTGTTTTGCTTTATGGAATTTTTTCCCATTTCACTATTTTTTTTAGTGAGTTATTTTCTTTTTCCAATTCACAAATCCTACTTTCTTGGGAATTCTTAACTTTTTCTAATTCATAAATTCTATTTCCCTGCACTTCTTGGGAGTTTTTTTACCTTTTCCAAGTCACACTTCAGGAAGTTGTTGCTCTCTTGCATAGCTTCTCTTTCCTTTCCCAATTTTTCTTCTAGTTCTCTTTTAAGGTTTTTAATAGTCTCTTCTAGGAGAGCCTTTTGTGTTGGGGAGAAAAAATTGTCTGGAGACTGTCTGCTATTATTCTCCTTGGGGTTGAAAAGCTGCTCTCTTTCTGTATAGAAGCTATTGATTATCCTTTTGATTTTTTTTACTCATTTTCTTAAAGCCTGTAGGGTCTGGCTTCAGGTCCAGGAGGTTACCAGCTTCTTCTGCAGAGCAGTGATAGGTGTATGGACTGGTAGCTGTCCTGTCAACTGGCTACAAAGAGCAGTGAGGTACGAGGTATGGGAGTGCTCTGGGAAAGTGTTCCCCCCGGAAGTAACTCAGGCCTGCACTGCCGAGCTGTGAAAGTGCCCTGCAAAGAATCCTGCTGTGCAGGTTAACAACTGCCCTGGGGCTAAACGCTGAGCAGTGAAAGTTTTACTACCCTAAGCCAAAGCCTGCCCTAGGGCTGTGGGTATTAGTGGTTGAGTAGTGAATAGCCCTGCAGGGACGGGAGGTATCTCTGCCCCAGGAAGCACAGTCATCCTGGGGAAGTTCTATTGCCCCAGGTTGAGCTCCACACTGTGCAGATTAGAGGTTGCCCTGGGTTATGCAGATTTGTACCTGTTCCCGCAAAAGCCCAACTGTAGAATGTGGCCACAGAGCTGTGTTACGGTCTGACTGAGTCACTTCCGGTTTTGGGTGGTTATAGCCAGATTTTGTTAGGTTCTGGCATTTTTAGAGTCATCTCTAGCCACAGAGGTCACCCCCACCCCTGGTCTGCTCCTGGAGGCTAGTCTTTCCCTGCCAGTTATGGTCTGTTCCTAGCCCCTCAGGACAAACCTTTCCTGGCGATCTTCCAGATTATCTTCAGCTGGTGAGTTGTTTGCTTCTAATCTTCATGGGTTTTTACCAGTTAAGCGCTATTTTTGAGGCTAAATTTAATGTTGGTTGTGAGGGCATGAGAGGAGCTTAGAAAGTCATGTGTGCCTTCTCCACCATCTTGGCTCCGCCCAATCCATAAAAAGCTTTTAATGAAATAAAACTCTCATTCCAATTAAGAACACTTGAAAGCATAGGTATAAATGAACTTTTTTGTTAAAATGCAAAAAGCATTTATCTAAAACAATCAGTATGTATTATTTGCTATAGGAATAAGCTGGAAGCCTTCCTAATAAAATCAGGAGTAAAACAAAGATTCCCATTAGCCCCAATATTATTCAATATTGTATTAGAAATGCTAGAGAAGAAAAAAGAAATTGAAAGAATTAGAATGGACAATGAGGTAATAAAGCTATTTCTTTTTACAGATGATATGATACTTGGAAAATCCTGGAGATTCAATTAAAAAGTTAGTAAAGGATAGGCCAAACTAACATAATAAAAAATGGCAATTCTACCTAAATCAATCTATTTATCCAGTGCCATACCAATCCAAGCCCCAAAAATTATTTTATAAAGCTAGGAAAAATAATAACAAAATTCTTCTGGAAGAACAAAAGGTCAAATATCAAGGGGATTACTTTAAAAAATGCAAAGGAAAGTGGTCTAGCTATACCAGACCTAAAACTCTATTATAATATGGTAGTCATCAAAACCATTTGGTACTGGCTAAGAAATAGAATTATGCATAAATGGAATAGATTAGGTACACAAGACACAATAGTTAATCATTATAGTAATTTATTATTTGATAAACCCAAAGACTCTAGTTTCTGGGATCAGAATTCACTGGGAAATAGATGGTGGAAAATACATCTAGACTAACATGTCAAATGGGTTCCAGATTTAAACATAAAAAGTGATACTATAGGAACTATGCCCAAAAGGTTATAAAAAAAAAAAAAAAAACTGCATACCGTTTTATCCAGCAATGCCACTACTGAGCGTGTATCTCAAAGAGTTCATAAATGAGAGAAAAGGATCCATATGTGCAAAAGTGTTTGTAGCAGTTCTATTTTTGTGGTGGCAAAGACTTGGAAAATGAGTGGATGCTGATCCATTGGGAAATGGCTGAATAAGTTATGGTATATACAAATAATGGAATATTGGTATTCTATAAGAAATGATGAATAAACAAATTTCAGAAAAGCCTAGAAAGACTTACATGAACTGATGCTAAAAGAAGAGAGCAGAACCAGGAAAATATTGTACACAGTAATAGCTAGATTATGTGATCAACTATAATAAAATTATTTCTTCCCAACACTACTGTGATCTAAGCCAATTCCAATAGACTTGGGATGGAAAATTACAAAGAACTATGGAGACTGGATGCAGATCAAAGCACAGTATTTTCATTTTTTGTTTGTTTTTTCTTTCTCATGGTTTTTCTCTTTTGTTGTGATTTTTTTCTTCCACAACATGACTAATATGGAAATAAGTTTTAAATGATATTTGTGTATAAGCTATACTAGATTGCTTGCTGTATTGAGAAGGAGGGATGTTAGGGAGTGAAGAAGAAAAAAATTTGGAACTCAAAATCTTACAAAAATAAATTGAAAACTATCTTTAATATGATTGGAAAACAAACTAATATTATGTGAAAAAATAAATACCACATTAAAAAAGTAAAAGTTGGCAGAAACAATGGTTTTAGCAAAGGAGCAAGATAGAAAATTAACCCACATAAATCATCAGTATCACTATGTATCATCACCACCCTACAAAAAGAGATAGTAAAAAAAAAAAAAATCTTCATTTAAATAATTCTTGGTAAAATAAGATAGCTGGGATAACTCCTGCCCAGACAAAGCCAGGAACTATATGAACATAATTATAAAATACTTTTTATCCAAATAAAGTCAGATTTAAATAATTAGGAAAATATTAATTGTTCATTGGTAGACCAAGTCAATATAATAAA
Source organism: Sarcophilus harrisii (assembly GCF_902635505.1). NCBI lineage: Eukaryota > Metazoa > Chordata > Mammalia > Dasyuromorphia > Dasyuridae > Sarcophilus > Sarcophilus harrisii. Next base: position 240,690,619 of record NC_045428.1, read on the forward strand.
AATGACAATTCTACCTAACCTAATCTACTTTTTCAATTAAATTATCAAAAATTATTTTATTGAACTAGAAAAAAATAACAAAATTCACTTGGAAGAACAAAAAGTCAAGAATTCTTATCAAAGGAATTAATGAAAAAAAGTATAAGAAGGAGATTTAGCAGCACCAGATTCTAAACTGTGTTAAAGGCAAATAATCATCCAAAAATATCTGATACTGGCTAAGAAGTAAAAAGATGGATCAGTGGAACACAATAAACATAAAATACATAGTACTATTATACTATAACCTTGTATTTGACAAATGTTAAGATTTAAGTTTTGATGGTAAAAATTCACTATTTGTTAAAAAATTATTGAGAAAACTGGAAAGCAGTCTGGCAGAAAACAGGTACAGACTAACATCTTAAAACATTTACCAAGATAAAATTAAAAAGGATTAATAACCTAGATATAAATGGAGATATCATAAGTTAATTAGAAGAAAATGGACCATATAACTTAACAGATCTATGGATAGGAGAAGAATTTATGAATTAAAAAGAAATAGAGAGTATTGTAAGATGTAAAATGGATAATTTTGATTACATTAAATTAAAAAGGTTTTGTACTAATAATATCAATGTCATTAAGATTAGAAGGAAAGCAGAAAATTTGGGGGGAAATTTTTAAGACAACTCATATAAAGGTCTCACATATTAAATTTACAGAGATCTTTGTAAATTTTGTAAAGATCTGAGTTGTTCTCCAATTGATAAGTGGTGAAAGGAATGTACCATTTTTGGGTGAAGAAATCAAAGGTGTATGTAGTCAAATAAAAATCCTCTAAATCACTTTTGATTGAAGAAATGCTAATTAAAACAGCTTTGAGATATCACACATAAATCAGATTAACTAAAGTGATAAAAGGGGTAAATGACAAATATTGAAGAGGATATGGAAAAATTAGAACTCTCATTTGCTCTTTATTCTCGAAGAGGATCATGATATCAGGACCATGATGCATGTGACATGCAAGTGAATTGGATTTAAATAAAGGAGAATTGTGCAAAATCACCAGCCTCATTTTCCCCTCCACAATCATCTGGATTCAGTGGCCAGATATAGATCAGGATGACTGGAGATGGCCTTGAATGTATTGGGAGTAAGTGTGAACTGATCAAAATATTTTGGAGAACAATCTGGAATTATGCCAATGGAGTTATAAAACTATATATCTTTTAACCCAGCAATAGCACTACTTGGTTTGTTTCCCAAGATGATTAAGGGAAAAGGAAAAGAACCTATATGTTCTAAAATATTTATAGTATCTCTTTTTATGGTGGCAAAGAAAAGGAAAATGAGAGGATGTCCACTGTGCTATAAGAACTAATAAGGAGGTTGGTTTTAGAAAAACATGGAAAGATTTTCATGAAATAATGAAGAGTGAACTGAGTAAAAAGCAAGACAATGTTATATAAGTAACAAAAATGTAATTCAAAGAATTACTAAGAACAACTAAATTATTTTAAAGATCAACTCACATCAACTACCTGTGAAGGATGATGCTATCTACTTCCAAAGGAAAAAACCAATCAATAGAAGTGTGTATAGCATGTTTTTACATATCTCTATATCTTTATCTGTGTTAAACAGTGGCCCTTCTTAGTATGGGGTGGAAAAGGAAGGAAGGAGCCAGTTTGGAACTTAACATGTAACCCCCCAATTAAATTTAATTAAAAAAAAACTAAAAAACAACCCCCCCCACACTCAATACAATAAACATTGAATGTTGCACAAGTACAAATCACAATTGTGATTCTAAAGAAGAGAGATGAAAAGACATCTTTCACCACCTTTTTTTTTTTTTTTTTTGCAGAGATGGAACATCCATGGGTGTGAGAATTTAATTAAAAAAACTAAACAACAACAAAAGGAAACCCCTCCATACATAAAAAAATGAAAATTGCAAAATTACTAGTAATAAATTTGACTACAAAGAAAAGATATGAAAAAATGTTTTTTACCACTTTCTTTTTGCAGAGATAGGACATTCATAGACATGAGACATTACATATATTTTCAGAAAATTTTCTATGTTAACCAGTTTTGATGATTTTTTTCTCTCCTTTGTTTGATTCATCCTCCTCCATTTTTTGTTATATGGATAGTTTTCTGGGAAGGAGGCTAGGAGGAATTTTGATGATGTAAAAACAGAAGATGCCAACAAAATTATTTTTAAAAAAAAATAGCAAGGTGACACACAGGAAAACAAAAAAAAAAGCAATAAAATCTTTTTCAACTCTCATTTCCTCTACATAAAAATGGGTACAACCTCTTATAATCTCATCCAATGTTGGAGAAAATAGCTACTTCACTGGAACTCAATCAAGCAGGAATCAGAGATTTATGAGCCAATAATATACAATCATATATTTATAATTAGATCTTAAGAGGCCATATATTAAAGTTCTTTTTACAGATGAGAAAACTGAGTTCTCCAGAATCATACATCTAATATGTGTCAGAAGTCTAATTTGTACCTTCCTGACTCCAAGTCCAGCGCTCTATCCACTCTCATGTTGCTTCAAAATCTGAACTATTAAAGTAATTATTGAAGTGTGGCATGACCATTTCCCACCATTCCTTGTGATATTTGCTTTGACTATGGCTTTCACTATCAGCTATCTTTAGCCCAAATCTCAATTCAATTTTACTCAATAACAACATATTAAGCATTTACTATTTATTACACATGTATGCTAAATATAGTCTTCAGTGTTGGAATCTCCTTCCTAGGAAACCATATGACTTTTTTGTCTTCAGCTGCCTTGTAATCTTGAAAAACTCTCTGAATGATCACATCTCATGAGATTCTGATGCCTGGGGCTTCCCTCAATGAATGCTAGTTATAATCCAGACATATTTATGTACAGTACAGGCTAGCTCCCTGGAGGGCCTCAGGGTCAACCAGAGTCAGGATAAATTAAAGTCCTTGGTCTTTAGGGGGAGAAGTGAAGGAGGCAGACAAGCAAAATCCTGGATTCTGGAATCCAGAGTCACCAGCCTCTCTCCTCCTCTTCCTGCAGCTAAGTACCTCTGGCCTCTTTCCCTCTGCCCTCTAATCCTTGCCTGTGATTAGCTTAACACCAAACAATCAGCAAACACCAACAGTGAGAAGAGCCATTTATCCAGATGTATGCTAATAGAGTCATTATCTCACATCAAATAGGTAATTAGCCATAAGTGCTCCCTTATCTTATTCAAGCATACCTTTTTGGAGTTTCAGCCCTTTATATATTTGGGCATGCCCAGATGGCCAGAAATGGAAGTGCCCTAAGGGGCATTTAGAGTATATCCAGATTGCCCAATATGGAGGACTCTGCATCTTCCAGTACATAGGTGGATGTAACCTCCTTTGATCCACTTAACTGCATCTTTAAAACTGGCAAGATTGAGCCATTCGCTTGGGTCAGGGAAGTTGTAGAGATGTTTCTTTATCAGCAGTAATTATCTTGAAGGTCCTCTTAAATTTTGAGATTCAATAATTTCTAAAAATACCACCTGACCTCTCTAGGGGGAAGAGACTCATGGGAAAAAGTTGAAAAATCTAATTGATATTCCAGAGGATGGGCTGACTTTGAAGTTACCTTGGGGTATGACTAATAATGGAGATTGGGGAAAAGAAGAGGGTAGGACAATTAAGGAATAATATTCATTAATGTAATAAATATTAATTAGGTACCATGTGCTAGATACTAGGGAAGATACAGTAATAATAATATTTAATAAACTCCTTAATAGACATGTAAGAACTCAAACAATACATACACACTATAATAAGAATTTAAGTTGGAAGGGATCTTAGCACAACTTTAATTTTATAAGAATGCTGATATAAATATACAGAAGCCTAGTGGATTAAATTCATATAGAAAATAATTGGGTAAACCAAGATTCAAAAACAAGTCTTCTAACTCAAAATCTGGGTTTTTTTTCCCAGGGCAGGACAGAAGGATAGAACATAGAATATAAGGGTACAAGAGAAGTACTTTGATTCCACATTTGCTTCAAGTCATAGCTCACAATCTGCAACAGATGTATTTACTTAGGATCTACTTAGAAGAAAATATTCTTTCACAAATCACCATTATCAGTGAGAACAATGGACACAAATAGGGATTACACACATACAAGATATGTATAGGATGCCCACGTAGAAGGATGTCTCACATCCCCACATTGTAGGATAACCCCTGTGTTTTCTGGTAACATTATCAGGCTGCCCTCATGGAATCTACTTCCTGCTGGGTGTGGTACTTCACCTAAGTGTGTTATCCTTTTGACTTTTCTGACTTGGTGATAATTATGGTATTAATCTGTTGGTCCTATGGAATCCATCTGGACCACAGCCTCTGCTGAGCATCATTCTGATGGCTGCTAGTTGTAAATTCCCTTCTTGGCAATTTCTCAACTGAAAGAAAATATATTGCAATATAACAAGGACATCAGATATGTAAATTCTTTGGTTGGGGAACTTGTTATTTTTTGAACACTTTCTTTGTTTTACAAGATTCCTGACTCAGGGTGCTCATTTTAAAACATACCTATAGAAGCACATATTGTATTACTAGGAAAAGATGGCAGTGAGACTAAGGGTTTGCTTGATTCACATATGAACCAATTAGCTCAAATTGAAGGGAAAAAAACCCCCTAATTTACAACTCCAAATTACATCCATGACTAGCAAAATTCTGATAAATGCTATTTTTAAAAAGTAGGCAAAAAAATTTAGAGGGTAATTAGACAGTATGTTCTCTCTAATCTCTAAGAGCTTTAAAGTTTTATGCTTCTATAGGTATAATTATCCAAATATAAATAATTATTTACATAACTGTCTCTAATATATATAAATTACCAGCCCAGAAAAACCAGTGATTGTGGATTTCATTTTCCTTTCTTGCTGTCACATGGAATTTTCTCTTCATCAACCAGTGGCTTATGCTCCTAATATTACCAAATCCTGTCTCTTTGGTCTCCTAAATATCCCATCCATACTTTCATTTCTTATTCCATGTATTTCTGGCCTTCATTACCTCTTCCCTGTTATTTATATTTATTTATTTATTTTTGCTGAGGCAATTAGGGTTAAGTGTCTTAAGCTCAGGGTCACACAACTAGGAAGTGTTAAGTGTCTGAGACCAGATTTGAACTCAGGTCTTCCTGACTTCAGGACTGGTGCTCTATCCACTGTGCCATCTAGCTGTCCCCCTTCCCTGTTATTTTTCAACTGTATTCTAAAAACTATATCCTTAGTCTACATACAGGTAACAGATAAATATTCTAATTAATATCTGTGAGCAGGTCACCCTCCTATTCAAAAACCTTTTAGCTATATCATGCAACTCAGTGCTGTAAGCTCTAGGCAAATATGGACCAGGTTCAGTTTTGGGAAATCAACCTTTGAACCATAACTTTATGGTTTGTTTTACCCTTGGCTATAATAATTTTTCCTACAAACTTCAAAGTATAGTTTATGGATCTCTAGTCTGTCTCCATTTAGCCCTCAGGAAAAACCAGAGGCACTGGGGCTTCGAGTATTCATTTCCTCCCTTATCTAAGGGAAGGGGGTCCCAGTAGGGTAAAATACATACACTCTCTACCTACCTGTTTAGAAGACACTTTTTTCTTCTTCCAATTCCTGTTCCATTACCTTTCCCTGAAACACATTACATGCCTTGCACTAATCTAGCCCAGAGGATTAGTCATGATCGAGGTCCAACACCATTGGACTTTGTTCCCCAAAACAACCCCATGGAGTCTGAAAATGATACAATTCATCTCCCATTTGCATTAAAGATAATGATGTAGAAGGATAAAGAAAAGCCCAACCCCAACAAACATTGAAAGAGAATAACAGAAAAAGAAGTCTAGAAATAGAAAGGAGTAGACACATTTCTCAGTTGTACAAAGAACTTTACAGAAATTGATGTGGTCCAGCTCCCAGGGAAGATGTAGCAATAACTCTAAGGCCACCTGGCCTTAGATGTATTTAGAAATGATATAATTTTTCCCTTAGGTTATTCTATCTCAGTTTACTCTATATGATCTGGATGTTATGGCTATAAATATTGCTGGCTGTCAGGTAACAGTCTGTTGGTCAGTGATAACAGAGTTTTTGAGACTAATGAGCAACAATAATGAAGTGCTTAAAGTTAATACAGGTATAGAAGAAAATTATATGTCCACCACTTGACCAAGTGACATTTCAGGCCTAAAAACATACCTAAAAATATTCCATTTCTAAGTAATAAAATTAGCATATTAGTGACATGAAGTATCTGGTTTCTCTAAATTTATCTTATGAATTTATCTTCTGGCGCCTGGTTCTTTGCTAACTTCTTTTGGAACTTAACTCACTTTAATTGGCATTGTAATTACAATAAAATTTGCCCCTTGACTTGGAGATGGGTCCAAGCCTGCAAATTCTTTTGAGACACCTTAACTACCCAGTCTGGAATCCCAACATTTTTGGGGTCCCCCTCAAGCCCCAACACTTGACCATAAAACCTAATAAACAAATGTATAAAAGAAGAAATATTAAGCATATTATTAATTGGCAACAATGCAAAAATATATATACTCAATAAAGAGCCTTTGAAGAAAGGATTAAAACTTAATGAAACACTGGGTTGTTGTCAGGATTGAATATTTATTGACAGGTGAAATGCCAATACAGTTCATGGGAGAAATTACATTTCACCAGGCAATTTCAGCAATAAAAAAAGAGGGAGGGAAATCAATGAATCAGGCATTTAACAAAAAAATTAATAAATTTAAAAAATCCAACACAAAAATAGAAATTCTAAAAATTAGCGAAGGTATAAAATTGAAAACTTGATAAATAGGACCAGGAACTTAAAACAAAATTTAATAAAATGGATATGCCTTTGGATAATCTAATAGAGAGAAAAACAAAATAGTAAATATGACAAGTGAAAAAAAGAGAATACATAAAAATGAAGAGCAAATAGGGGAAATTATTAGTAATTATTTTGTTTATTTACATATTAACTGAACTGATAAGAAGAAATGCATAAGCATATTTTTAAAAAAATTCCCAAAACAAGAAAATTTAAATTACTCATTTCAGAAAAAGAAATTGAATGAAAGGACTCCCAAAAGGGCATTTACAACAAAGGAAGGAAAAGGAATTTACTTATTTCTCTGCAATATATGCATAGTATCTTTACAAAAATCAATGATAGCAAAACATAACAAAACGTATGTAATATATTTAAGAGAAAAATTATATCTCTGCATGGTGTAATCAATAAAAGATAGAATATACAAATCATTGAATTGGGCTTAGAATGAAAAATCGTAAATCAAGAGCAAATAAAGCCCTTCTCCCATGAAAAGCAAAGTGGAAATTCTGGGAAAATTTTTTTAAATTGAATTGATAAATATAAGCTGATTTAAAAAAATGAACAAAATAGGTAACCTGATTTTTTTTAAAAGAAAGGAAAAACAAGTTAATTATATTAAAATTTAAAAAAGAATTCACAATTGAAGAAGAAATTTAAGAAATATCAGAAATATTTTGACTAATTACATGTTAATAAAATGATTATGCAAAAGAAATGGATGAGTATATACAAAACATATACAGATTAAGAAAAGAGGAAAAAAATCACTTAAATAGCCCAATATTAGAAAAAGTCATCAATGAACTACCAAAGTAACTCAAGGATCAGATCAATTTACAAATGAATTCAAATGACATACTAAACAGAAATTAATTCCAAAAGTGTCTTTTATCCCTAAACCAAGAGGATACAAAACAGAGAAAGAATAATATAGACTATCATCCCTAATAAACATTGATGCAAAAAATTTAGATAACAAGTTAGCAAGTAAACTTCAATAAAATATTTTTAAAATTATACATTATGACTAGGTTGTATTTATCCCAGGAATGTTGTATTGACTCAGTATGAAGAAAACAATAAGTATAATAAACCAACAATAAAAGAAATAATAGAAACTACATGATAATATTGATAGGGGTTAAAAAAAGTTTTTTTCACAAAAATCAATGCTTATGTGTGTTTGAAAAAAATGCATACAACAGAAAACATAGGAATAAATGACCGTTTCCTCAGTATATTAAAGAACATCTATCTAAAACCAAGGGCAAACATTACCTCCCAAAGTTGTGAGTATTCAATGAGATGATAATTATAAAATACTTATCACAGTGCCTAATACTTGCAAATGTTATAAAATATTATTATTATTCAGTGTAAAGTTAGAAACCATGCCAATACAATCAGGAGAAAAAAATGCCAATTACCATCATAGCTACTACTTAAAGTTGCTAAAGCCATAAGAAAAGAATGAAAAATCAAGTGACTAAAAATAAGCAAAGAGGTAAAAAAAAAAACAAAAAAAGATAATTTTTTGCAGATGATACAACAATCTACTGGGAAATTTTGAGACAACAAACAATTAGCTGAAATAATAAATTTTTATACATATAGGATATAAAATAAATCCACATAAATTATCAAAAATCTTGTATATTTTAATAAATGTTACTTTCAAAATCATTACAAAAATATATAAAATATATATAAATAAAAATATATGTAAATATATAAAAAAGTTAAGATTGTCTACCAAGACAAAAACTATATTAATCTAAATTACAAAGTATTTAAATACTTTGTTTATAGTATATACATATATACTACATGTGTATATAGTATATGCATACTATATACACATGTAGTATATATGTATATATATAAGTGTATAAATAAATGAAGCATAAGAATACAAAGTATTCTTTATAGAAATAAAGACAGTCCTAAACAGAGAAATATTGTTCATGGGGAGATTGAACTAATACAATAAAAGTGACAACAATGCCTTAATTTATTTTATTTTATTATTTATTTATTTGGGTATGTACCAAATTACCAAAAGAGGTAAAAAAATTAATAAGAAAAATTATATGGAAGAAGAAAGGATTAAAAATATTAAGGTAAATACTGAAAAAAAAGAAGGGATGATGGCAAATTATATTACAAGAAAAGTAATCATCAAAATTATTTTGTATTGGTTAAAAAGTATAGAGGTCAATCAGTAGATCAGATTAGGTATATAATATGCTGAAGCAAACAAACACAGAAACATAACGTTCAAAAATCACTAGGACCCCCAATTACTGAGGTAAAATATTCACTACTTGGCAAAAACTGTTAAAACAAAAACGAAAACTTTGTTAAGTGCAGAGTAACATTTCACATTGCATACCAAGATAAATGCTAAATAAACATGTGATTTAGCTATAAAATATGAAATAATAAAGAAATTAAGAAAACAAGGATGAGATTATCTTTCTTCTCTATGGATAGTATAAAACTTCATGGTCAAAAAAAGGATCACAGAAGATAAAACTGATAATTTCAATCATATAAAATTTAAAAGGTTTTTGCATAAGCAAAACCAAAAGAAGAATGTGTGGCCAAAAAAAAAAAAATCTTTACAAGTTCCTGTGATAAAGATTCCTTATTGAAAATATGTAATGAATTGATTGGAATTCATAAGACTAAGAGCCATTCTGTAATTGAATAAATGGTCGAAGGCTATAAAGTCAATTTTAAAAGGAAGGCATCCAAGTTATTCATAGCCATATTAAAGAAAATGACCTAAACCACTTTTAATCAGTGAAATGGATATTAAAGCAATCCTGAGGTTCTGCTTAATACCTAACAGATTGGCAAAGATGATAAAAGTGGGAAATGACAAATGTTGGATGGGCTGTAGAAAAACCGGAACTCTAATGCACCATTGGTAGAGTTATGAATTGTTCTAGCTATTTTGAAAAGTAATTTGGAGATATGTCCAAAATGTAACTAGAATGTACATAAATATCCTTTAACTCAGCAATATAACTACTATTGGTTTTATATATTAAAAAGGAAAAGAAAGAGAAAAAGGGCCAATATTTACAGTAGTTCTATAATAATAAAACAAATAGTAATTTTTAAGTTTTATAGTAATAAAACAAAACAAAACAAAAAAGTGGAAACCTATAGGGTAACCATCTATTAGCAAATGGCTGAACAGATAGTAGAATTTAATGGAATATTACTGTGCCACAAGAAATGAAAAAAAAAAGAATAATTTTAGAGGAAATTGGGAAGACTTCTATAAAGTGACATAGAGTGAAGTGAGGAGAACAATTTGTGCAAACACAACTTTATTAAAAACCCTCAACAACTTTGATAGTCCTTTTGAAAGCAGAAACAGGACTTACTCACAGAATCAAATTTTTTGTGGAAAGGCTGTAAAAAGGCATGATTTCAAAGTATAGCTATTCCATATGGCCCCAGGAATCTGGTACCTAGTCGATGCACAACTACTTGTGATATTTTGCAGCAAGACATTATCCTCTATCATGCAGCTTGTGGAGAAATATACCCACTCTAGGAACCACTCCCAAGGGGTAACCATTAGGATTTAAAAGGGGGAGTGAAAGAAATAAATTCATTTTGAACCCTTACTGTATTCCAATCAGTATTAATCAAATTGTTACAATCATATCAAAGTTCTGTATATAATCTATAGAGTTGTGAACTGCAGATTCTAAGTTCACTTGCCTAACTATGGGAAATTAGCAAAAGTCTTGTTTTGCCTTATCATTGTGATCAAGACTAGTGGCTGAGATTACAACTACATGGAAAGTCTCCCCAAATTTTTTTTGTAATTCTGGACCAATCATTTGTCCAATATGAGCACATGACCACCTTACAACCACTTAGATCACTTACTGTGACAGCTTGTACCATTTCTTCCTGCCCAAATTAAGTAGCCTGTCCATTTTATATGAAGATATCTCTTGCTTCACTTAACTTGTAACACTGCTGACATATTGCTTATTTCAGCTTATGGATCACCTGTCAATCAGTGGAATAATTCTGTATTTGGTATAGTGGTTCCAGAATGACTGCATATCTAGCTGTATAAAAATAGGTCTGGGGAAGGAGGAGGCATTTCAGATCATGAGGAAAATCTAAAGTCCACTTTATTAGAGGGAATCATGAACCCTTTAATAAAGTACCATTAGCTCAGACCTCTGATTCAGTCTCTCTTCTTCTAAGTGGCATAATTTTAATCCCCACAGGATCAGTACTTATTGATGTTTTATTTATGAAAAAAAATCTCATTTATGCATTCTAGGAGTTGTACTGTTGGTAGAAATATTAATTGGTCTGGAAAACTTTTTGGAAATTTTTTTAGCACATACACTTTAACCCACATATACTAGGCATATTCTCCCCAAGGAGATAAAGACAGAGAGAAAGTTCCTACACATAGCCATTAATGTATATATTCACATATATATTTATTTCTCAATAGTATCTTGTTTTTCCAAATACTTGTAAAAATAGTTTTCAAGATTCATTTTTCTAAGACTTTGTTTCCAAATTTTCTCCCTCCTTCCCCCAAGACAGTAAGCAATCTGATATAGATTAAATCATGTATGTATATATAATAATACTTTTTGCAATATCAGATAATTGGAGAAGTAACTGCTAATCAAATGGGGCTTAGGTGAAAAACCTTTGGTATATGAGTGTCATAGTCTTGCACCATAACAAGTCATGAATATGAAACAGAAAAACTTGGGAAGAACCTTAAGAACTTATATAGAGCAAAGTAAAGCAGAAAAAACAATTGAATACAGTAATACAAAGAAAAACAATACTAAAAGACTTTATTGTATCAATTAATGCACCACTCTGACTAATCATGGACTTGATGGTGAAACATGTTTCTTATCTATTGGTGGATAGTAGGCATTATATGAAAAATAGGTTTTCAGGCATGACCAGAAGTGTGATATTCTTTGCTTGACTACTTCTGGCAAAGAAAATGTTCTTTTGGGATTGTGGGAGGGAAGATCATTGAAAAATGACAGTAACTAAAAAAAAGAGAGAGGGGAAAAAAATCAACAAAATATTTGTAAACAAGTAAATTTATGCCAATAATATATAGAGAAATAACTATGCATACTGAGTATGGATTGAAGAATAGCATTTTCACCTTTTGATTTGTTTTCTTTTTTCTCTTTCATGGTCCCCACCTTTTTTTCCTTGTTTTTTTTTTCCCTCCTGTTTTTTTTTTCCTTTTGGTCTAATTTTTCTTGCACAACATGGACAAATATGGAAATATGTTTAAAAGGATTGCACATATTTAACTATATAAGATTGCTTGTTCTCTCGGGGAAGAGGGAGGGAAGGAAGAGGAAAAAAAATTAGGACACCAAGTTTTACAAAAATGTATGTTGAAGACTATCTTTATATATATTTGGAAAAATAAAATACTATTAAAAAAATAAATAAATTTTAAAATGCCAGCCTTGGATTCAATAAGGCATGCATTCAAATCTTAGTTCTGAATACTTACTAGATATGTAATTTGGCCAAGTTATTTCACACCTCTGGACCTCAGTTTTCTCCTCTATAAAACATGATTTATGTTTGTATTACCTACTTCAATAATCTTAAAGCCCTCTTCCATAAACGCAAAGGTTATGTGTTGTCTTGTGTATCCCTAACACCTTGAATAACATATTGTTAGGCACTTAAATATCTGTTGAATTGAATTATCAGGATCTTCGGAAGTCAGTTACAGCTGGGCAGAAAATGCATAGAATGGCAAAGGTTTGTCAGGAATCAGAGACTGCTGGATAGAGCTGAGGGGTCCTTTTAGATCATTCAGGATAATTACCTTATAATTTTTATGAGTGAGGACACTGAGATTCAGAGAGGGGAAGTGATTTTTCTACAGTCAAACAGCTAATAAGTGGCAGAGCTGGAACTCAAAATCTAGTCTTTTGCCCCTAAATGCAGTGCTCTATTTACCATGATACTGAAGAAACAAATAGCTGAGCAAACAATAGTACACAGCGACTTGAACATAAGTAGGTATGTAACTGTGGAAATGATTAAACACAAGAGCGAGCTAGAGGAGGATATTCTAATTCAAGTACCTAAAAGAAGGTACATTAGGTAATCCGATGGAATGCTTCAAAGACCTCCTGAGGCTCCCCTAGAAATAAAGGTAATTGCCTGAAAAGAGGCCAGCAATTGCAGGTGATTGGAAAACTTGTGAGGTATAGTCGGTACATTTTGAGAAAATTTGCTGATGTTAGAAGATTGACAACTCATACCTTCTGGCACAGTGAATATTGAGAAACATGAAGGTATGTAGTAAAAATCTAAACCTACACTCATAAGCACCATTGGAAAAAAAAAAAAAAACCTTCTATTGTCTCTAATGGACTTCCATATAGTAAAACATTTTTTTTTAAATTCAAAAACTTAAATCCTTTGCCAAAGATTCTGAGTACTGCATATATAAGTTGTAGTTCAGAAAAATGAAAAAAAGAAAGCATTTTATAGTTATTTGCCCTAAGAATTACTAGTTTAGAAATTGGGAGTTGAGATGGAGATTCTAATTCTGCCTCAGACATTTGTTTAGCTAGAGCTTAGAGCTCTGTTTCCTTATCTGTAAAATGGAGTCATTTATACATGTCCTTTTTATTCTCACATTATTTATCTATGTAAAGTGCTTCCTTAACCTTTTTAAAGGGCTATGTAAATGTGTTATTATGATTTTATCTTTTTTTTGTCTAGACCTGAGTTTATTAGTATAAGAACTCCCAGTGTATGAAGTCCTAGTTTATAAACTCTCTCTACAAATGTTCATCAGCAATTGTTTGTAATTTATAGTCACTGAGAGTTATTTAGGATGCTGATATGTTAAATGACTTTCCTGTGATCAAAAGGAAGTATGTGGCAAAGGTAGAACTTGAATCTTGGTCTTCCTGACTCCAAGGTAGATTCTTTATTAGGTTATCCTTCCTCTCACTATTATTATAACCATTTATTTATAGGTGTAGAAAACTTACAAGATGAGACCTAGTATATTATTCCTCATTTTTATGAGGATAGGCAATGAGATTGTCTAAGTCTCTAGTCAGTGACAGTTTGCACCAAGAAATATGCTAGGAGGGGCTAATATTGTACAATCTTCTATAAAGAGGTTTACATCAATTTCAGTCGGTTAAATATAATTAATTGGACCTTGGTCATATCTAGGTCATAATTGGAAGTATCTTAAGTTGGTCTTTGTATTTCCCATTTCCTGGAAACTTATGTTACTTTCATTCCCTCTTTGTATTTTGTATCCTCTTCTATTAAGGCCTGTTTCTCAGATTTGCTGGTAACAGCTCTAAGCATCACTTGCCTTAGAGGCTTTTTGAAGAAGAAAACGTCTCTTATTATCTCTTCAGAATGGATGTTCTCACCACCGTAGCAGATCTCACCACATACCACGCTTAATCAAGCCATATAATTTTGTCCACGTTTTCCCTTTTCTATAAAGTAATGATTTCCAAAATGTGTATATTTATCTACCTATAAATACATACAACATATATCATATAAAACACACACATATGAATATATGATATTATCCATAGAGGTAGGAAAATATTTCTATTGATTTTTAAAACATATATATATATAAATATAAATGAAACTTTACTAATAGTTAATAATGTAGTTCGACAGTAGAACTCTCATTGGCTCTGGTACGTCATGCAGCGACCACATGACACGAAGCTGCGAAAATTGGTAGAAGTGAAGTTTAATATTGCAATTTCTCAACAGGACTGAGCACGTTCAGAAGCAGGGGCAAGTTTGGGCTATAAGCAGGGAAGCCTTCTGTACAACGTTGATGCCTTATGCAGTTACAACCTCTCATTCTTCTCTACTTTACCCCAGGCCCTCCTCCTAGACAAAGAGAGCCTTTCTTTCTCTACATACCCTTGATTCCATACCATTCCCCTCCTCCCATTTTCTCCTGCACAGTTATACCGAGTACAACGCTGTAAGTTTTCTCACTGCTTTCCCCACCCCTTTTCCAGGCTCTTAACCCATCGGCCCCAGGTGGGAGAAAAGGAAGTGGAATACTTTCGGGGTGGGGGGTGGGAATGGAGGCGTGGCGGCAGAGTAGTGTTCGGTGAGCTTGGAGCTAAGATCTCCGTTCAAATTCTGCTTCATACACTTACAGCAGCCAATCCGACTTTTCACGAGCCCCGCCCGCGCCAACTAGAGGTTTTTTGCTAAAATCCATTGGCTCCCTCTACCTAGGCACCTAAACAAGCAGTCTGGTCGACCTATGGCACGGGCTGGGTGTTGCTTTTGTTCCCTCGGCCCTTCTCCCGACTGCCTTCTCTTTCCTCTACTCCTAAAGTCCCGCTCAGGTAGTTCGGAGGGAGAAACGAGGAGCAGGCGGTTTTTTTCAAGCAGCCCCTGGGTCCCTGCAACTTAAGCCCAGGCCTAGAATAAAAGCCTCGTTACCAACGTGCGCGGGGTAGTCGTACAATATCCCAACTCTGAACGCCCCGCTACTCCATCTGCTAAACCGGATTGGCCGGACTGAGGCAGAGCGATCGCCCATTTCTCCAACCGTAGGGCGATTTTGCGCGGCGTCCTCCATCCCCGCCCCTTGGGCCGCCTGCGGTAACTACACAGCCCCTCGGATTGGGCGAACCTGAGCTGGGGTCCGCAGCCCCTACGTGTAGCGTGTAGCGCCGCAGCTGTTCTACTTCTAGCTTGGCTACGTAGGTAACAGCCATCGTGCGGTGGCTCTAGCCTGGCTCCTTGGCGTGCCCAGCGTGCGGGTCCTCCTTATTGTCTCTAGCTCCCTTTGCAAAGATACATACAGGCCAGGAGAATTGCAGGTGAGTGCTGGCGGGCGATGTGGAGCACGCGACTCTGGAAAGGCAAAGAAGAAAAATAGAAGGAATGCTGTGATTGTTCGTATGATCTCATTTTCAGCATCCAACGAGGTTTTTTCCTTTTCAGATCTCAGCTCTCGGTCGTTTAGATTTTACTCGGTTTTGTTTTCTTATTTCTACTAGAGGAGTGTGTGTGTGTGTGTGTGTGTGTGTAAGTAAGTGTGAGGCGGGGAGAAAAAGAGATGAAATCAGAGTTAATATGAATGGCTTTGCAAACTGCGAGAAGGAGAAAAAAAGAAGAGTGGAGATTCTGCAAAAGCAGAGGCGAATGAGAGTCTTGGTGTTGGGACAAGACATTGATGCAGCCGCTTGGCAGAGAGGGCTACATTGTCAGTCAGTGCTCATCCGTCATTGTAATCTGACTTTGAGAGGACGGGTATCTGTGTGTGCAGAGTGGAAATCTCTGGCCGACTTAAGGACCCCAGGCCGTGCGTTTTAGAAGAGGCAGTCTTCCCCGGCCCCTTATCTCCATTTCCCTGCGGTGCACAGGCATGATGCCCCTTCCTTGCGTCTTGCTAATAAATAATTTTCACAATGGGTTTTAGCTGGTAAGTTTGGCCGCCGAGGGAAGGAAGAGTGAAATCCTATCCGTCTGGTGATGGGTTAGTTAGAGAAAGGAGCTCGTGAATGAGGATTTACAGTGCTTCTATCTCGCCTGATCTCCTGGGCTCTTCTGAACTGAAGCCCGAGACAATGAGTTGTCATCAGGGGCTCTGGCTTCCAAGGCGCTGGACACTTAAAGAGTGCAGTGCGCTGGGCGCCCTCTGTGTTGTGTAGCAGGATGTTTGCAATTACGGTTTTTACAATTCTGGCTTTTCTTCCCTGCCAAACTCCCCCCATATTGTCCCTTTATTCCCTGTATGCCACTTTTCATCTGAGCTGGGCCTGCTTTTGTTTACAGACTTCATCATTGGGTGAGAGCTTGCTACTCCTGGAATCTGCTTGACTCTTTCCTTTTGAGTGGTTGGTAAATGGGTGGGCGATGCCTTATAGACTGTCAGGTGACTTTCCTCGGGCTCTTTTTCAGAGATGATGATGCAGTGCAATGTATTCCTTAATGCCCTTTCCCCTTACATACTGGCTTGTGTTTGTGGTTTGATGAGCAGTGCTTCTAATAAGCTGTGATGTCTGTGCATCTTCTTCACTGGAGTACAGGGGACACTGATTGACTAGAACTATGGGATTCAGCAGTGCAGATTTCAACAACAGAGGGCCCACCATGCTGAAAAGCTTGGGGGAGGAGAGAGGCAGGCATCAAAGCTGAGATTTTGATGTAATCTATCAGCGCTGACTTTACCATGTCCTTTCCTTCTCCCTTCTCCCCCCCCCCCCCCATACCTTGAGTGTTAAGGGATTGTTTCTAAACCATCCCCCCCTTTAAATGGCTCTGTGGTATTTTTTGCCTTTAACATCTCATGTTCTGTTTGGGCTTATGCTTAGGTGTTTAATATTACATGCATGCCCACAAATGTAGTATTTCTTTTTCTGGTTTGTATTTCAGTTAGCCTTAGCCTTTAGTTTGCTGTGCTGTACTTGATATCAGAGAAAGTTGTTTGGCATATTGAAGATGTAGACCCTTCCAACTACTTCATCCTGTGTAGTTGCTGTGTGGGCAAGATGACAAATGCTAACATATATATATATATATACACACACACACACACACACATACATATATGTATACACAAACCATAAACATGATATGAAGGATAAACAGCTATAGGGTTATGCAGTTATCTTTGAGAAGAGAAACAGTTTACCAAAAGATGCTAAATAAATGAGAGCCACTTAGTGAATAAGTTAGAAAGAGATGAATGGAAAAAAATAAAGCTTGAGTTGGACTGCTCTTTAAGCTTAAACTGATATAACACTCCACCTCCATCAAAAATCAACCAACAATTCTCTACCACAAGTACAGGTCGTTCGGATAGTTTGAATGATTGCCTCTTCTATATTATAGGATCCTTTATTTAGAACTGGAAGAACATCAGAGGCCACGTAGTTCAATCCAAGATTTAATGTTTTTATTGATATCTTCTGTTTTTTTTACATTATCATAGTTATCCTCAAAATCCCTCTTTCCCAGAGAGACATATAACAAACAGTATTTTTTAAAGAAAAAGAAAATCAGCACAACTGATTGTTGAAAAAGTCTGAAAACATGTGCAGTATAATACCTGTGAATCTCTCACCTCCACAAAAGGGTGGGTTAGAGGTCTTCTCTCTTATTCCAATTCTTCTTGATTTTAATAATTATTTCTATTGTCTCTGATTATTTTTGCTCATTCCCTAGGATTTTTCAAGTATAGTCATTGCTTTTTCAACATTTCTTTGCTTTGTGGAAGCATAATAATAACTGTGATACATGAAATTTCCTTTTAAACTAACCTTTATGACCTTTTCCAGTGAAAAAAATCTCTCTAGCCTGGTTGTTCTTCTTTAAGAAAGTATCCTCAAAATACTCATTAATATCATTTTGTCTTAGCATCTTAGAGTAGACTGATTATTTCTGTCTTTGACTTGTTGTGCTACCTGTGACTGTAAAGCTAATAATTATTATTTTTAAAATTTTAGTGCTAATGATGGTGAAGTCAATCACTTTTAGCACCCAGAAACAATTCTGAGACTTTTCAGACCATACTTGGGAAATTCTCTGCTATGTATAGTTATTGAGTGCCAGTTTTTATTTGGGGATGAAGTTTGAGAGCAAGATTTAAAGGGAAGTATATGATTAGGAGATGTTGTTAGTTCACATTTAATTGCACTTTAATGTTCATCTAAAGGGAATGTGGAGAGACTTTTTATTTTTTCAGGATTACCCCATTTCCCCATTCCTTTTGAAATAAGAATGTTAAAACTGCTTTGATCTTTCTCCTTTCCTATCTCAAATAACATGATCACAGTATGATCAGAAAATCCTGAAACATGATAGTAGATTTAGAGCTGAGAGGGATGGTAGAGGTTATTGAATCTAACACATTTATTTTACAGATAAGGAAACTGAGGCATAAAAAGATTGTGACTTGGCTAAAGTAACACAGCCACAAGGTGTCAGAGGTGGGATTTGGGCTCATATTCCTGAGTCCAAGTCTTATTCCCTGTCTATTACATTTTACTCCTGACTCATTTTTCCTACTGCTTTTTTTCATTCTAGATACAGATTTCTAAGTGGGATGGAATAGGCTAAGCAAAATTCAGTACAGTACTCTTAGCACGATAACCTATTCTTAAGTACCTGTCAATTTTTTGTTTAAAGTAAATTTATAAATTGTTAGAGTGGGAAAGTAACTTTCCATCTTTTTCATTTTTATGGAGAGGAACTGTGATCAGGATAGATCAAGTCATTTATCCACATTTCTATTTAGTAATAGAACTAAGGCTGGAATTTAGGTGTTGGGATTCCTAGATGAGTGAGCTTCCAACTACATGGGGTTAGTCCTGGAGTAGTATATGAGTGGTTAAGGAATGGTACTGTTAAGAACAGACTACATCTAAAACCCATATTGCTGTTTTGTCAATAATGATACTAGATCAGTGGGATTGTGACAAAGTAGGAGAAGAGCTACTGGGAAAGGAAAAAAAGTAATTTTAGTTTTAGAGTTTTAATAATGCCTCCATTAAAGATCTCTAATTTAGGGGCATGGATAACTGAGTTTGCTAGTCAAGTTATAGAACAGCTCTGTTAGAAACTATCAAATCTGAAAGGCTTTAAGTATATTGTTTTTCTGCTAAGAAAAAGTCTATGTGGGTTTGAAAAGGTTGGCTAGAGGGCAATGAATTTTTTAAGCCATTACAATTCCTGAACACTATATATTAAATTACAGAGGGGTTCTGATGCTTGTTTGTCAAAGGACAAAATTTCACATCCTTGGAGTAATAATAATAATTGTGTAGTATAAGACTTGAAAAAGTGTGGAATGTAGGCCTTTGAAAGGGGGTTAATCCTAGCTCTACTTTGTGTAGTTATTTAGCCTCTTGCAACTGAAATGTTATTTCATTTTAAAGATTTAAACTATATAATCTAAGATTTTTATATTGGTATAATTGTCCCTATACAAACCCCCAAACTTATGTAGGAGCAGAATATTAGATTTGAAATATCTTAGTGTGATAGAGTCTTCATTGTCTTTTTTTTTTTTTTATTTCAAATTTCAGGGTCTCATTTCTTCTTTCATTGTTATGATAGTATAGATTGACATTATGATCTTTGGGAGTAAGGAGTCTTTAAAAAATGGGTGTTTTTAAAAATTTAATTAATAAGTTGCACAGCCAGACAAATGGATAACAAGGAACAGAATGTCTTTTGAATAAAATGGAGTTTCAGTGTAAAAGGATATGTAGTTGAGGATTTTTTTCCCTCTCCATTCCTACATTCTCTCTGTTATTGCTTTCCTCTAAGGTTGGTGTAAAATTCTTGTCTAGAGGATTTCCTTAAAACATTTATAAGATCTAGAACAGGAATTCGTATTATGTGTGATAGATTTTTTCATATCTCTTTTTTCAAGGTGTGTGCATTCTTTATAATTTCACAACATTCACTTTTGTTTTTTTGGTAGGGTGGTGGTGCTGGTTCTGTTTACATTGCACTTTATTGTTTTCTTGGTTCTGCTTACTTTGATCTTCATCAATTCATGTTGATCTTTTGTTTCTTCTTAGTAGTCATCATGTTTGTTATTTCATATAGTTAAAAATATCCTATTACATTCATGTAACACAGTTTATTAGCTATTATTGAATCTGTAGTCATCTATGTTGTTTCAGTTCTTTGCTGTTACAAAAATTGCTGCTATAAATGTTTTTGTATTCATGGCAACTTTGTTCTTATATTAGTGATTTTTTTGAGGAGTGAGTAGAAGACTAGAAATGGGATCTCTGATTTGAAAGGTATGAATAGTTTAGTCATCTTTCTTCTCCCCTCCCTGTTTCCAAATTGCTTTCCTAAATGGTTATACTGATTCCCATTTCTACCAAAAGAGTACTGGTAAGTCAGTCTTTCCACAATCCCTTCAAGTTTGATTATTCTTATCTTTTATCAACTTTGCCAATCTGCTAAGTGTGAGATGAAACCTCAAGGTTGTTTTGATTTGCATTACACTGATTCTTACTGAGTTGGAGCATTCTTTTGTGTAGTTGTTAGTAGTCTGCAGTTCTTTTGAGAACAGTTGATATTGGGAATCACTTTTGGTCATAATAATAGTTGGCATTTATATAGCACCTCTTATATACTTGGCACTTTACACATATTATCTCATTTATTCTTCACAACTCTGGGAAGTAGGTGCTATTATTTTCTCCATTTTTACAGTTGGAAAAAATGAGGCAAACAGAGGTAAAAAGACCTCTGTTTTAGGGTGACATAGCTAAAGAAGTGACAGAGGCTAAATTTGAACTCCATTCTTACTGTCTCTATACCTAGCACTCTATTCACTGTATCATCTAGATGCAATATGCACACATATACATAATCCACATAAATATGCACACTTGTGTATATTTGCTTCATGAATTTATATACTTACATATATGTAAATACATAATACATCTCTTAATTATTTATGTAGCTTAAATAGCAAACTATTTTCAAAGAAATTTGATAAAAAGATTTCCCTCCTTTCCCCATTCCACTGTTTCCTTTTTTAACCTGGCTCCATTAATTTTGTTTATCCAGAAGCTTTTCAATTTAATATAATAAAAGTTGTCTATTTTATCTTCTGTAATTACCTCTCTCTCTTGTTTGGTTAAGAAAATAAGGAAATTACTACTCTCCATAACTGAAAAAAAGAATATAATGTTTCTTTTCTAGTTTTTTATGTTATGATTCTGAATATATACATCATGTATCCATTCTGAATGTATTGTGGAATGCATTGTAAGATATTGGGCCAAAACTAATACTTTAGACTTCTTTCTAATTTTTCCTGTAGTTTTTATCTACTTTCACAAATTTATATTTTCTGGTTCATCAAACATTGAGTTTCATATTGATATTAGTTTGTTGTGTATGTAGAACAACGTAGTTACCTTGTTTATCCTGTTTTTATGTTATGAATGTGTGTTTTTGTTTTATCTAGTATCATGATTTTAATTCCTGCTTTTTTGAAGTGACCAGATGTATAGCAATTTTTTTTTCTTTTGCTCTATATGTTTTTAGTTTTGAGTTGTGTATATCTCCTAAGTAACAGTTCATGGAGTTTTGTTTTCTTACCCAATATTTTTTATTCTTTTGGATTGTTTAAATCATTCACATTTAAAGCATTCACTTTTAAAATTATGAGCGTTAAGTTAATATTTTCCTCTATTTGTCTCTACTTTTTTTATACTGAATTAGCATTTTTTCTTCTTCCTCTGTAAACACCATGTCTTCAATTATTTTAATCTAGTTTAAGTTGCTATTCCAACCAATTTTCTTTTCCTCACCTTGAAGGCACCTCCCCCCGCCGCCCTTAATTTGCTACTTCTTTCCTTAGTTTTAGAGTTTTGTTCTTTACTAGTTTTGCTCATTACTTCCTTCTTCTTCCATTTATTCCATTCCATTCTACACTTTAAGAAAAGAGGTTTTCAAGTGAAATAATCTTTCTTTTCCCCTTCAATTCATTTTCATGGTATTTAAATTAAAATTTCATTTTCTTTTCCTTTTTCTAAAAAAAAGATTTTTTTAACCTCATCAATCTCATTTTCATTGGTTGTCTTCACTTTCTGTCTTTTCTACATTTTTATTCTTTGATTTATGGCCTTGATGCTTATTTAGTCTTTTAGTTTCTTAATTCCTCATATTATTAAAGCTTCTGAGGTATGTATTTTGTGTTCCTTTTAAACAGTTGGTGTATTGTTATTGCCCTGTAGGTCTTGTTTCCAGCTGCTTTTTTCTGTTGTGCCTTACTCTTAGAAATACCAATTCCTGCAGGTGATAGATGGAATGTTGCCCCAAAGTTGGAATTTTCCTTTATTCCCTGATTATGCAATTCATTATTAGCCTTCACTTGCCCTCTGGTCATTCCCCTCCATTTGTTATGAAATCTTTTTCCTTCATTCTCTACCTTTCCACTCTCCTGGATGCTATTTGCCTTAGTTGCTGTGATTCCCCTCACATGAGGCAGGATGAGTAATCTAAAGACAAATCCTTGCCGATTATACTCATCATATAGTCCCCATTTCCCTTATCTCGTGGAAGCATTCATCAGAAATACCCCTTGCTACCACTAAAATATGATTTCCCTTTCTTTTGTTATTTCAGTCCCATAGGCTCTCTTCTTAATGGAAGACTTTAGCAGTTATTTCCCCTTCATTGTTAACCTTTGACTTTGTCTTGAATCATTTCATTGTTGAAAAGAGCCAAGTCCATCACAGATGATCATCACATAATCATGTTAGTGCTTTGTATGATGTTCTCTTGTTTCTGCTCACTTCACTTTGCATCAATTTATGTAAGTCTTTCCAGCTTTTATGAAACCAACCTGCTTATCATTAATTATAGAACAATAATGTTCCATTACATTCATATATCATAATTTATTCTGCCATTCCCCAGCTAATGGGCATTCACTTAATTTTCAATTCTTTGCCCCACTACAAAAGTGGTTGCTACAAAAACTTTTGCACATGTAGGGCCTTTTCTCTTTTTTATGATCTTTTTGAGATACGGACCCAATAGAGATATTGCTGGATCAAAGGGTTTGCATGGTTTTATACTCCTTTGGGTATATTTCCAAATTATTGAGCTCCTTTTCTATTTAGAAAACTTTATTGGGAGGGAGGAGAATAAACATTTATATAGGGTCTACTATATGACAGGCATTGTACTAGCTGATTTTTTCAATTATCTTGTTCCTTACTATAACCTTGTGAAGTAGGGGGTTAATGATCTTCATTTAACAATTAAGAAAACTGAAGCAAAGAAATTAAGTAAATGACTTGCACAGGGTCAGTGTCTGAGTCTAAAACTGAACTTGATTCTTCCTGACTTTTGGAGTGATCTGATGCATAACATAATTTTTTTCTAATTCTTCAGTTTTGTTCTATGTATTTTTAGTTTTGAGGTATATGTCTCCTAAGCAACAGTTCATGGGGTTTTGTTTTCTTACTCAAATTTTTTTGTTCTCTTGGATTGTTTAAATCATTCACATTTAGAGCATTTACTTTTCTGTTGGACCATTATTTGGACCACATTATTCTAGTCCTGGTTTCTGATGGGTGTAGTACAGTCTTGTGTTATTTAAATTTCCTTTCCTTTTATTTGAAGAATTTAATTTTATTTCTCCTTGATGATTTTTTTTTTTTACATTGAACAAACTATTTAATTTAACTTTTACAGGATTGAAATTTGCCAGTATACAGCTTTTTTTTTTTTTTTTTTTCCTTCTGGAGGAGATCTTTGGATTCTTTCAACTGACACCTTGTTTTCTGTTTTCAGAAGTGCTGGGTAGTTTTCTTTTATTATTTCTTGCATTATGGGGTTCAGATTTTTAAAAATTTGTTATGTTCTTCTGAGTGATGAATAACTCTTAAATTAAATATACATTTTGTCTTCAAGATCAATTTTGCTTTTGTAGAAATCTTGTTTTCTTTTATTGTTAATGCTTTTTGCTTCTCTTCTTCCAGATTATCCTTCTGTGTACTTGCATTTCCAGTCTAGTATTCTTTCATTTGTTTCTTTGATGCTTATCATAGGGGATTCAGATTTTTCTATTTTGCCAATTATTTCTGCTTTGCAAGTCATAAATTTGCCTTTCACAATTCTTATTTCTTTTTTTTTAAGCACTCAGGAACATTCTGATGCAGTTCTATGCTTTCTTGAGAACCTCTGCTTCATTTGGTGTTGGTTCATATATATATATAATGTATGTATGTATATATATATATGCATGTGCATGCACAAACACACACATACACACACTTTTTTTTTTTTTTTTTTTTTTTGCTCTATGTGTAGGACAATAGCAACCACAAAAACAATCAGAGACTTTCAAGGTAAGAAAAAGAAAAAAGGCATTTATTACAATCTTGTGAGAAAGGGCAACTCCTAGCAGACAAGGTGTCAGTAGAGGAGTGAGTGCAAAGTACAAACTACAAAACACAAGATTAAATAGACCAGAAGCCCTTCACCCACCCCCTTTTCTCCCATTGCCTGGGAGAGCCCAGGCTTACTCTCTAAACTTGGAAGTCTATCCCAGAAACCAAAGAATATTACTAAATAACAAACTCTTAATTTAAATTTCCTTAGAGAATTGCTATACAAGCAGATATTCTTGGATGAGAGTATTATGTTACCTGAATTCCCAAAGCCATCTTCTCCTTTAAAAGAAGTACTTAAATGTTAATTAAGAAGTGGTAGTGGTGGGGAGGAACTGGAGAGGCAATGTTCATCTAAGACAGTTTTCTAGGTATAGTTCAACTTATTTTTGCAAAGTCCTCAGGCCCTATTCCCATGAGAGGTCTTCACTCAGTTTATCCCATATACCTTATTTATTCATATCTGTCTGAATTCTTTTAGCAGGTCTCTCTATTCCTTTTTTTTTTGTTTTGTTTTTTCACTGAATTTTCTTCCTCCTGAAATCTTTTCAGGTTTTTATTTTCTTATACTCTGTTGTTCACTTTCTAATTCCTTTCCTTTTGATGGTAGTTTCCCCGGAAGTTGAATCTAAGTCATTTTTAGCTTCCTTCTAAGTTGCAGAGTGACTTCTTGGGAGTTGAGATGGACAGGACTGGCCCCAATTGGATGCTGGTCTGTTCCTCTCGGGCTTAGTGAAGTGCAACACATCTACATACACTTGCCCTGCCCAATTCCCTCTTTTTCAGTTCTCTGGCAAAGCTTGGTCAAAACATAGAGTATTACTGAACTCATATGCCAGCCAGACCAAATATCTGCCTTTTGGTTTTCTATGGCATTGGAAGGAGAGGGTACCAGAATTGAATCCTGTTGCAAGCCCATGCCTCAGCTTGTATAGTGCTGATGAGTGGTGGGGAAAGGGTGCTGAGTGAGTGCATTCAGGATTATCATTCTCTGCTGTTAGTTATCAGATTGTCATTAGAGTTCTTGGTTTCATAGATCATGAAGAGAGTTGAAATCACTTTTCTCTTGTATATAATTCTTGTTTTGGAGAGATTTGATAGGTGATGAGGATTGGGAAAATGCATCTCAGTCTTGTTGGTCGTGTGACTCTGAGAACCTTTGTTCTAGGAATTCATTAGTTTGCTGTTTAAACTTTTTCTGCTATTCCCTAATTTTCTTGGTGTTCCTTTCAGGCTCCAAGGGAGGTTATTTCTTAGGGAGTTTTATGTCAGCATAAGATGGAAACTTTTTTCCCATTTGTGCTCATTCCTAAACCCTATCTTCACTTTTGTTTCTGATTTTTCTTTACAGTCCCAATCTTAACAGGGTTCAATATGTTATCCTTTGAAGCTTCTGGATGAGATATCAGACTTCCCATTTATCAGTCCTTCTACCCTTTGGCATTGCCATATATATATCTTTATTAGTACTAGCTCCAAAAGTTGCTTTTTTGCCTTCAAGCATCCTTAAAAATTGTGTGTGTGGTATTCACCTCTCACATGAGTTAGTCAATATACGAGCATGATTTATCTTTGTTTTCCTTATGTTAAGTGAGTGAGCTTTTCAGTGGTATTTAATGTTGCTGTTTTATTAAAAAGCAAAACAAAATATTTCTTTGACAAACTCCATAGAGAATAAAATGGGAGATTCCTCTTTACCTTGGACAGCATCATGGGCACAGAATACCAGGATCCTGTATCTGGCCATCCAATCACTTGAGGCTCCCTTTCTTTCACATCACTCTTATCCTACATTAACAATGAATTTAACCTCAAAGTTACTAAAGACAACTTCTGCTGATGAACACCAATAGAATTAGGATGAGTCTAGTTTAGCTAGTTGAGTGATTCAAGTTTGGGATTAGAATGCAATGAAACTCTGGAGGATCATAAAATGCAATAAAAACAACTTGACTATTGTTGAATTGAAAAAGGATACAATTCATAATTAAATTCAAACAAAACACTACTTTCCTTTGCTTCTACATTTCCCATAGCCACACAGGCTAAATTGATCAGCAAAGCAACCCCAAGTGGCAGTAGTTCTCCTAAAATGCCTGGAGCAACAGTTCCACAAAGATTGGGCATTTTATGCCCCAGGGAACCAGTGTGAAGCTTTTTACTTACTTGATCCCTTGGTTCCATCTTCCATGTTTCTGCCAGGACAGCCAAAAAAGTGACTTCACTTTTTTCTAATTTTCAGCTTCTTGTGTACTGGTTTCCCTTTTACCCATAAATATGTTCATATTTCCCCTCCCTTTTAAAATAACCATCATTTGGACCTACTACTCTCTCAAGAAAGACTTTTTCTTAGCCATATTCTAAGAGGGGAGGGGAGAAGGAATAAGTTGTCTATACTAATTTCTTTTTTTTCATGACTTGCTACTCTATATCTTGAAACTGGATTCTCTCTCTTTCAATTTCAAGATCACCAGTAATTCTTCTCTTTTGTAAATCCAAATGAGTTTTTTTCAATCCTTGTAGCATTTGATATTTTAATTTTTTCCCCCAGATACTCCCTTTTCCCTATTTCTGACAGGCTCTTCCATTCTTCTAGTTTCCTGGGTTTATAACTTGGGCATTATGTTGGACTCTTTAATCATTGTGATGCAAGCCTGGAGCCAGCTGTTCTTAGTTCAGAAGAGTCAGTTGTTGAATTTTCAGTGTGATGATTTATATTTTGAAAATCAGGAAATGGTAAACATCAGGATTTGATTTATTGTTTTGTTTATTGGCTGGACTTTAAAAAGTGATGGAGAAAATGTTAATACAAATTAAACTTAAAAACAAGTTGTATGCACATTTTATTTTGGAGAGTCAGTTAAAAAAGTAATTATTTTAAAAATCCTTTCCTTTTTAAATTTTGAGTTCCATATTCTCTCCCTTACCCACTGAGAAGACAGTCAATATGATATCAATTATACATGTAAAATCATGCAAAACACACACACACACACATATATAAGCAATATTAAAAAGGTAAAAAAAAATACTCTGTTTTTATTTACATTCAGTCTTCATAGTTCTCTCTCTGGATGCAAATGGTACTTTCCAGGTGATAAAATTCATAGGAGTTATATGTATCAGCTTTCCATATAAGAATGTAAACAGGTTAAGTTTATTGAGTCTTTTATGATTATTTTTTCATGTTTTCTTTTTTATGCTTCTTTTGAATCTTGTCTTTGAATATCAGATTTTTCTATTCAGCTCTGGTCTTTTTATTAGGAATTCTTAAAATTCTTTTATTTCATTAAATATCCATTTTCCATTGAAATGTTACACTCAGTTTTTCTGAGTAAATTATTCTTAGTTGTTCTTGGTTGTAATCCTAATTCTTTTGCCTTCTGGAAGAAAATATTCCAAACCCTCCATTCTTTTAATATGAAAGCCACTAAGTCTTGTATAATACTGACATGATATTTGAGTTATTTTCTTTCTAGTTGCTTGCAATATTTTCTTCTTGACCTAAAAGCTCTAGAATCTAGTTATAATACTTCTAGGAGTTATCTTTTTCAGGAGGCGGTTGATGGATTCTCTAAGTTTTCATTTTACTCTGGATTTAGAATATCAGGAAAGTTTTTCTTGATAGTTTCTTGGAATATCATGTCTGGGCTCTTTCTTTGGTCATGATTGTCAGGTGATTCAGTAATTCTTACATTATCCCTCCTGGATCTATTATCTAGGTCAGTTATTTTTTTGGTAAGATAATTTGCATTTTCTTCTATTAAAAAAAAATTTTTTTTAAACTTTGTTTTGCTTTGTTTCTCGATGTATTGGAGTATTAATTTCGATTTGTCCAATAGTAATTTTTAAGGAATTAATTTCTAAAGTGACATTTTGTACTTCTTTTTGTATTTGTTCAATTCTGCTTTTTTGAGGAATTCTTTTCTTTAGTTTATTTTTGTGCCTCCTTTTACTGTTTGGCCAATTTTGTTTTTTAATGTGTTATTGTTTTCATTTTTTATGTGTGTTTCTTTTACCAAGTTATTGAGTCTCTTTTCATAATTTTCTTTCATTGCTCTCATTTCTTTCCCCAATTTTTCTTCTATCACTCATATCTTTCTTTAACTCTTCCAGAAGTTCTTGTTGGACTTGGGTCCAATTCACATTTTTCTTTGAGGTTTTTTTTTTTTTTTTTTAAATAAAGAGCTGTTTTTACATAATTGTTTTCTTGTGAGTTTGTTTTTGTCTTCCCTGACACCATAGTAACTTTTTGTGGCCAAATAACTAACTTTTTTGGTTTATTTTTTCAACCTATTTCTGGATTTTGAATTTTATCTTAAAGTTAGGCTCTGCTCACCTGGGGTTGGGTCTGGAGTCAGAAGACTTATCTTTCAAGTTCAAATCTGGCCTTAGATACTTACTTGGGCAGGTCACTTGACCCTGTTGATCCTACTTTCCTCATATGTAAAATGATTTGGAAAAGATATGTCAAATGACTCCACCAGTATCTCTGCCAAGAAAACCCTAAGTTGGGTCATGAAGGGTTGGACATGATAGGGTAAGTGGTGCAGCTCAGAACCCCCAATTATATTAGGGTTCCAGGACTCTCCCTGCATGGCCATCAGATGTTGGGGAATGAGGGTTGAACCCCTAAAATATATTGGAGTTGGTATTGTGAGGTATTTCAAAAGAATTTGTAGGCTTAGGCCATCTCCAAATCAAGAGGCAAAGATTTTATTACACTTTTGGCATTGGGCTAAGTTGCAAAAAGCAGTTTAGTGGTTAGCAAAGAGAAAAATGCTGGTTAAGTTCTCTAGTGGAACTTGCAATGAACCAAGTGAAAGATGCGATAATGAGGAAGACCCATCAGGTAGGCCAAGTTCCTAGAGAACTTGCTACTATAAGGGGGGGCAGTTACTAATGAACCTGCTATCACAAGGAGAAAGATGGGAGTAATGACTTGACATCATAAAATGGGCTAAATTCCCCAAAAGTTCCTAATGAGCTAGCCATTGTGATGTTTAATAAGTGGGCTGAGTTAGTCATTGTTACACTCAGTAAGCAGACTAACTTCCTAAAAAGGAGGTAGTAAAGAAGTGAGATGCCAAGAGGTTCTTTTATAGTTGAAAAATAATCTTGGGAGTTAAACCTCTCCTAACTTGGCCTTCTGATTGGATGCAATAACTGTTGGAGTTATGATATTTTTGTCTGTGCAGTTAATTGACTATTACTACAAAGGCCCACTTAGAACAATAAAGGGGACCACTTAAGGAAAGATAATCCTGTTAAAGCTCCTCCCTGCTTGCCTTTGGAAATAGTTGCAAGAATTGAACTAGGACCACTGCAATAAAGGTTCACTTAGCTCCATCTTCTGACTGTGCCTTTCTCTATTGGACAACCAAGCTATCTTTTCTTGTGGTTTATTCACCTCATCAGTGATTAAGACTAGGTGGGGTGAATAAGACTCCAGCAAAAGATCATTTGGTAAGTCATAGGCAGGGTGTACCCTCAGTCAAACAGAGAGTTGAAGATCTTAGCTTAAAAAGGCTAAGGTCTCTCAGTGAATCCAGGGCTATCTCCAGTTGTTCTGATCTAAATCTGACCAATGAACCCAGACGGCTCTGGAAGGGAAAGTGAAGCGGGTGATCTTGCCCAGCCTTTCCCCACTTAAATCCAGTTCACTTGCATGTCATGGTATCACTTCCCTGATGTAATGGTCTTCTTCGAGGACAAACATTACCAGCCATTCACCCCATAAGAAAGATTGAAAAAAAAAAAAAAAACCAATATCCAATATATATTTGAAGAAAGGAGATGTTGAAAGTCCTATTTAATTCCTTCTGTCATTTCTGAAAGAAGGCCATATTTCCAGAGTAACGAAAAAGAATATAAATTATCTTTAAGGATTCAGCAATTAGGAAGAAACAAATGACTTTTTAATTTTAAATAAATACTTGATATAAGAAAACCACTTAATAGATTTATTGATGACTCAGGTGAAGAGGTCTCCTAATGAAGCTGAGGCCAGATATATTCATGGAAGAAAGTGTGTGGGCTTTTAACATCAAAGATCTTAGACACTTTACCGAGAAATTTAAACAAATCAATAAATTTTAGAACAATGACAAGTGGGGATGGTTAGAGTATTTGCCAATTGCATAATACGTAGACTAGGACAAATGATTTGCTTTTGTAAAATCAGCTGAATGAATTGGAGGCTTAAGAATGGGAACATTCTTTATCTCTGTTAGATAAAGCAGAGAATTCTTCACACTTGAATTAAGATAAATTCCTGTTTAGCTAGTCCCCTATAGAGGACAGCAAGGCAAAGGGAAATTTTTTTTTTTTTTTTTTTAAAGAGATGGTTTTGGCAAACTTATTTCCCTTGCTCTCCTCATTCCCCACTTTGTTTCAAGTACAGGTAGATCATAGCTTTTGGGTAGAGTGGTCTTTGAATAGTTTCACATCTTTAGCTTTACTGTCAGACCACCACACAAGATTGAACTATTGGAAGTTTAAGTCAGAAATTACAGTAGGCCTAACAATAGTCTGAAGGCATGTTCAAATAAAGAGGTCTTTTGGCATCCTATAGAAATGATCTCTTCCGTTCACTTTCCAACATGTTAGGTGAGCAAAAAGTGATGTTCTCTCTAATTGTTTTGGTTTTGGCTTTTAAAACAAAAAGTGATTACAAATTAATAAAGATGAAAAAAGTAGGAAGTGATTAGGATTGCAGGGGTTGTCAGTAGACACACCTATCCATTGTTGGTGGAGCTTTGAATCAATACAACTGTTTAGGAAAGCAATTTGGAATTTTGGAAACAAAGTGATTAAAATGTTTATATCCTATCACCCAGAGATTCTTTTACAAGGCTAATAACCTAAAAAGGCTATCCTTAAAAAGAACATTCCCAGAGACACCAAATATTTATAGCAACACTTTTTTGAGATGGCAGAGAATTAAAAGTAGATACCCATCATTTGAGGACCAGGTAAACAAATTGTGGCATATAATTTCGATAGAATATTATTGTGGTATAAGAAATGATGAATATATTGAAGCTTGGAAAGATCTAAATGAATTGATGCAAAACAGTTAATAAAAAGGGTTAATTAATGTTGATACCAAAGTCAAAAATACACTTGTCAAAGTCCCTTGTTTGGTCAAAGATCACCTATGTACTTCTCCAGTCACTTCCTTTTACATGTTGTCATTTCTTCTTGGGATATCTTTTATAAATTTTCTGATAAGAATTTCCATAAGCAAATACAAAATCTAGTCACATTAGTTTTTCAGTAAATAGTTCTTATTATTAAAATTTTATAGAATTAAGCTTATAAACTTCAGAATTATAACAAAATAAAATTATACTTTCAAGCAAATTTGGAGAATTTCAGTCTTCACCTTGCATTTTTTCTTTCCAAAATTTTTTCCCTCCCTTCCTTATATCCTCCCTCCCCAGGATAGGAAGCAATCTGATATAGGTGAAATATGTGCTATTTTTTTAAAACATATTTCCATATTTGTCATATTGTGCAAGAAAATCACACCAAAAGAAAAAAAATTATGAGAAAGAAAAAAAACAAACAAAATGATGAAAATATTATGTTTTGATCCACATTCAATGCTTTCTCTCTGGATAACATTATTTGCCATCCCAAGTCTATTGGAATTGCCTTGAATTGGTGCATTGTTGAGAAGAGCCAAGTCCATTACAGTTGATCATCACATAATCTTGTTATTATTTGCTCCATTTTGACCTTATCTTGGTATAGGATGCTAGATGTCGGTCAATGCCAGGTTCTCCCATATTATTTTTCAATTTCCCCAACAATTTTTGTCAAATAATAAGTTCTTATCCCAGAAGCTGGAGTCTTTGGCTTTATCAAATACTAGATTACTATAATCATTGACTATTGTGTCTTATGTAGCTAACCTATTCCTTTGATCCACTACTCTTATTTCTTAGCCAGCATCAAATGGTTTTGATAACTGTTACTTTATAATATAGTTTTAGGTCTGGTATGGCTAGGCCACAGAAGTCGTCTTTAAAAGGATTCTTGAGAACCTGATTTAAAAAAAAAAACATCCTTTTGTTATTTTCCCAGAGAGACAGAAATTTCAAATAAAAATAATAGGAACAAAAACTATTTAAAAAGAGATTCCCCAAATAAGGTGCAGTTTTGAAAAATGTTCTGAAGCTTTGATAAACATTTAGTTTTAATTTTAAGATCCATTTTTGTTATTTTTAATCTTCAGTAATGTTCCAATTTGAAAACTGGCTTTTTAGATCACCCTACAGAAAACCCCCTGCCCTGTTACATTCATTTAACCATTTTACACATTTTGAAATGCTTTGGACAAGAAGTGCATTTATTGTATGAGTCTCAGCATATTGAGAAAAACTATTTTTTAAAGCTAAGTGCTTAGGATTGTGTAAATATAAAGACCTATTATTTTTAATGAGCATATATTCAACTATTTTCTCTATAAAATGTAGCCCCTTATACTGAGGGAATAAGGGAAAGTGATCTTTAGCCATTTGCTTAAGGCAAGCAGCAATTTTTATGGAGTGAGAAAAAAGAATACCGAATACTGCAATTACTGCCTATGTGTCTTTTTGGACAAGTAGTTTATTAGATTTTTACTTTTTTATTTATGAAACTATTATAATATATTGCTTATAGAGAATGAAGTATTTCACGTAACCATCCTTATTCAATCCAGTGTCAAGATAATGCTTTAAAAAAAATCTCATGGAATCTTTTTTGTCCTGTTTTGTCGTTTGACAAGGGGCTATATTTCTGGTCATTTGGGAGACCACAGACATTTTCCCTTCTCTTAGTGTGTGTTGTATATATATAATGTATAAGTTTCCAGGTAGTAGTAATAGTAGTAATAACTAATACTTATAGAGCTCTTCTTATGGGCTAGATACTGTGCTAAATACTTTGAGAATTCTTATATAATTTGTTCCTTAAAACAATCCTGGAAGTTAGGTGCTAATGTCATCTCCATTTCACAGATGAGGAAACAGTTAAATATCTATTACACGTATGAAGTTTTACAAGATAAATTTATCCATTAGTCATATTCTGAAAAAAAAAAAGCAAGAAAAAGAGGAAAAAACTACTTCAATATACACTCTCAGTTCATCAGTTTTCTTTCTGGTAATTGATAGCATTTTTCATCATGAATTCTTAGGAATATAGTAGATCATTTTACTGATCAGAGTTACTAAAGCTTTTGCAGTTGATGATTATTATTGCTGTTACTGTTTACATTGTTCTTTTTGTTTCAGTTCATAAAAATCTCAGGTTTTTCTGGAACTATCTTCTTTATAATTTCTTATAGCTCAGTAGTATTACATCACATTCATATATCATAACATGTTCAGCCATTGCTCGAAATTCATTTCTTTGTCATCACAAAAGACTTGCTGTAAATATTTTTATACACATGTTCTTTTCTTTCTTCTTTGATCTCTTTGGTGTATGGAGCTAGTAGTGATATTTCCTGGTCAAAAGGTATGCACAGTTTTATATCCTTTAGACATTCCAAATTGTTTTCCAATTGGATTCATTGATGACTCCATAAACAATGTCTCCCCCTTCAGCATTTGTCATTTTCTTTTTCTGCTATTTTGGCCAATCTGATGGGTGTGAAGAAGTACCTTAGAGTTGTTTTAATTTTCATTTCTCTAATTATTAATGATTTGGAGCATTTTTTTTCACATGGCTGTTTCTTCCTTTATTACCTATGCATTTACTTTGACCACTTATCAACTGGGAATGATTCTTATTTTTATGAATCTAAATTCATAAATTCAGTTATATGTTTGAAAAATGAGACCTTTATTAGAGAAGCTTGTTGTAATTCTACCTCCCCCACACAGTTTTCTGCTTTTCTTCTAATTTTGACTGCATTGGTTTTATTTGTGCAAAAATTTTAATTTTATGCAATCAAAATTATCCATTTTATGTTCCAGAACCTATCTCTTGTTTGGTCATGGACTGTCTTCCCTTATCAATAGATTTGCCAGTTAAATTTTTCCATGCTCCTCTAATTTTTTTAAATATCACCCTTTATATCTAAATCATGTGCAGTTTTGAGCATATTTTGATATATAGTGTGAGATTTTGGTCTGTCTTTTTTTTTCTTTCCAGGCTACTTTCCAGTTTCTTGTCACTTTTTGTCAAATAGTGAGTGCTTTCCCCAGTAGCTGGGATTTTTGAGGTTATCAAATACTAGATTACTGTTTGATTAGCTCTTATATTTCTTATCCTATACTAAACTGTTTTAATGATTACTTCTTTGTAGTGTAGTTTGAGATCTACTGTTTAAATCCTCTTGCTTTCCTTATTTTTCATGATTTTCTTGATATTCTTTGGCCTTTTTTTTCCCCTCAATGAATTTTCTTATTTTTTTCCCCCTTAACTCTATAAAGCAATTCTTTTGTAGTTTGCTATGTATGGCATTGAATAAGTAAATCAGTATAATTGATTCTTCTGAATTTGGTTGATAATATACAGACATGCTAATGATATATGTATTTTATATTAATTTATATTCTATAACTTGTTTTAATTAATTTTTATTCATCTTTCTAATAAACCACATTACCACAGAAAAGCAGTGATTTTGTTTCTTTTCTTGTGCTTATTATCTCAATTTTTTTTCTTTTTTCTTTTTTTGTTTATTAGTATGGCTTTAAAGCAGTGAGGTGGCTCAGTGGATAGAGTTCTGGACTTCATGTCAGAAGATCTAAGTTTGAACCCTGCCTCTGGCATTTAACAGCTATGTGATCCTAGGTAAGTTACATTTGTGGCAAGTAAAATGCAACAAAAACAAATTGATGTATGTTTTCTCTGAGCAGGATAACAGTTTGTTTTCAGTGATACTGTAGCTGTTAATAAAATGGGTCATACTGTCCCCTTAAGTCAGCAACCACTACAGATGGTTAAAACAAACAAACAAATAAAAACACAGGAAAGGAGAAGTTTTTGGTGTTGGGAAATGTTATAATTGGCTAAAAGCTGGGAAGAGTGGGTTGGTCTTGAAGTGTGGATGATCACGCCCTTCTGATAATTAAAGATGGTAATTGCTTTATGGGCTTCATTTGCCTCTACTAATCTTGGCTGGGACATCAGCACTACCCCATTAGGACCACGTGGTTAGTCTCCCTTGTAGGCGATCAAACCACTCCTAATTTTGCAAAGAGAGATGGAGCAGAAGAGCTGTCCCTTGTGGAGGGGCTCAGCCTAAAGCGATTCCTGTTCACAGGAAACAAAACAGATGTCTCAGAGGTCAGCCGAAAGGGAATGATAATATTTAATCACACCTTTTATTTGGACTGGGAGAGGCCATATTTTTGCTATTAACTCCTTCCCTCCTTCCATCCCCCTATTGAGAAGGAAAACAATTTGACATAGATTATACATGTGCAGTCATGCAAACATATTTCCACTTTTGTCATATTGTAAAAGAAAACAGGGAAAAAAATCTCCCAAGAAAAATAAAGAAAAACTTTGCTTTGATATGCATCCAGCCTCTAGTTCTTTCTCTGCAGATGGATTGTGTTTTCATCATGAGTCTTTCAGAACTGCTTTGGACCATTGTATTATTAAGAATAGCCAAGTCATTCACCCTTGATCATCACACAATATGGCTCTAACTATATGCAATATTCTCTTGGTTCTGTTTATATTACTTTGCATCAGTTTATTTAAATTTTTCCAGGTTTTTCTAAGAATGTCTTGCTCATTATTTCTTATTGTACAATAGTATTCCATCACAGCCATAAACTTGTTTCGCCAGTCCTCAATTGATAGACATCCCCTCATGTGTCACCATTAAAAGCTGTTATAAATATTTTTGTACATATAGGCTCTTTTCCTTTTTTTTCTTAAATCTCTTTGGGTTATACATCTAGGTGTGGTATTGCTTAGTCTGTGTGGTTTTATAGCCCTTTAGGCATTGTTCCAAATTGCTCTTCATAATGCTTGCATCAGTGTGAATGTCTCAATTTTCCCACATCCCAACATTTGTCATTTTTTTGTTTTTATTATACTAGGCAATCTGATAGATGTGGGGTGGTAGCTCAGAGTTGTTTTATTTTGCATTTCTTTAATTAGTAGTGAATTAGAGCATTTTAAAAAATATGACTATAGATAGCTTTGATTACTTACTCTGAAAATTGCCTGTTCATATCCTTTGACCATTTATCAATTGAGGAGTAACTATTATTTTTTAGAAATTTGACTCAGTTCTCTATGTATTTGAGAAGAGAGGTCTTTATCAGAGAAACTTACAGTAAAATTCCTTTCACAGTTATGATTACTATGTATTTTTCCATCCTATTTACCCCATTTATTTTAGGCTGTGTCTCCTTTTATCTTGTCCATTATCAAAAGTGTTTTGCTTCTGATTTTTACTACCCCCAATCTTCCCTCCCTTCTAGCAGCCCCCTTCCCCTTCTCTTATGGCCTTTTTCTACTTTCCATTGATAGGGTAAGATTGATTTCAGTGCTCAAGTAACAATGTTATTTCCTATTTGAGCCAATTTCAGTGAAAGGAAGATTCAGGTGCTCCCTGTCATTGCTTTCATCTTCCCTTCCACCGGAAATGCCCTTTCAAATCTTTTTTTATGTGAACTAATTTACCCCTCCCTTATACTTTGTACATTCATCTTTCTCACACTTTAATTTAATTTTTTAAGATAGTCATCTCATCATATTCAAGTCAAATCCTCTATGTATACTCCTTTTAATAAGCAATACTCCTGCCCTAGTAATGAGAAAGTTTTTAGGAATTATAAGTATCATTTTCCCAAATAGAAATGTAAAACATTTAAACTTAGCGAATCGCTTATGATTTCTCTTTTCTATTTACCTTTTTATATTTCTCTTTAGTTTGGTATTTGAATGGACATCCATGTGTACATACCTATGTATATCCATATATATATATTTGTGTGTATATCTATCTCTGTGTGTGTGTGTGTGTGTGTGTGTGTATGCTGATGATTAGTCATTTTCCTTTTCTGCCATATAAGTAAATCTGGCAAGTGTAGGGTGATATTTTTAAACTTTTGTTCCTTTAGATAATTATTTCTTAAGTTTATTACTTTGGCTGGTATTAAGCTGTAAACTTATTTAGGTAGTATTGTTATTTTGTTATAGTGGCATGAAACCAATCATTAGCAATTAATATCTTTCTAATCATTTAGATTATTTTTCATGGAGAATGTTTTGAAGTAGTATTCATTTAATTCTTCAGTGTTTTTTGGTACCTGGAATAAAAGAGTAAATGACAAAGCATTAAGTATTTGTTCTATGTTGGGAATACAATAGAGATAACAGTCTCTGCTCTAAGAAATAGCAAATATACTCTAGTATCTTTGCCAAAAAAAAATCCAAATGGGGTCATGAAGAATTGGATGTGACTGAAACAACTGAACAACAGCAACTGTGATAAAATGTCCTCTTTTTTTGAAGATAGTTTGCCTCTTTGAGTCTTATAATTAAATCCATCTTTGCTATTGCTTTATCTGAAATAATATTTCTTACCCCTGACTTATTTGTGTTCATCTGAGGGTTTGCTCCAACTCCATATTTTAACTCTGTGAATCCTTGTGTTTCTTATAAATACCATATTGATGGATTTTTTGTTTTCCAAAATGAATTCATTTTGCTCTTCTCTTCCTACTTATCTATAAGTTCACCCCATTTATGATAATCATTTATTTCTCTTTATTCTATGCTTTTATAGTTTCTTTGCCTATATTCCTACTCCCTATTTATTATGGTTTCTTAACATTTCTTCCTTTTTAATTTTTCTCTTTGATGCTTCCTCTCTAAATTTATGACTTATTTTGCTAATGATTTGTTAATGATCCTTCTATGA
This sequence comes from Sarcophilus harrisii, assembly GCF_902635505.1. Taxonomy (NCBI): domain Eukaryota; kingdom Metazoa; phylum Chordata; class Mammalia; order Dasyuromorphia; family Dasyuridae; genus Sarcophilus; species Sarcophilus harrisii. The sequence continues at coordinate 240,729,375 of NC_045428.1, forward strand.
ATTTATTCTCTTTCTTATACTTTCCCTTTTCCTATTTCTCTGTTGAATTGAATGCATTCTATACTGAACTCTGTTTTTTGTGTTCTGCCCTTTGTTGACCAGTTTAGATGAAAGTGGAATTCACAGTGCCCACTTCCCTCATACCTATATTTGTCTGTATTGTTTCTTGTGTACCCTGATTATATAGACTGGAAAGTTCCCCCATCTTTTTCCCATTTTCTCCTAGTGTATCCTTTATTTCCCTCTCCCTTTTATTTATTCTTACATCATCAAAAGAAATTTATAGAACCTTTCCTTAAAATTGTATATGTATTCATACATACATTTACACATACACATATATGTATATGTATCTAGTTAACCAAAAGCTAATGTTATATATATATATATGGCATATATAAAGGGGATAGCCTAGAATTCTCTTCATAAAAATCAGAGGTGAAACCAATGGTGCTCATTGTTAACACTTCTATTTGACATAATATATGTTAGCTGTAGGAATAAGATAATTTTTTAAAAAGTTGAGGAAACAAACATAGGTCAAGAAAAAACAAATATGCAGAAAGTGATAATTTCAGCAAAATTTCAAGGTGTAAAAGAAATCCATATAAAACATCATTGTGTGTGTGTGTGTGTATGCACATACATACGTATGTGTGTGTCCAATAAAATCCAGCAGGAGGAGATAGAAAAGTTCCATTTAAATAACTATAGAATGCATAAAATAATTCAAAATATGCCTACTGTGATATACACAAGAACTAGATAACTACTATCACAGACCACTGTTTGCTGAAATAAAGACAAATCTCAATATTGGAAAAATATAATTGCTCATTGGTAGAATGAGTCAAATCAAAATAACAGTACTAACTTAATTTATTTGCTCAATTCTATACCAATCAATGATGAAATTCCTATGTAGATATAAAAGGGAAAAAGATAGATCAAGGGAAAGAATTAAAAAAAAAATGTGGAGCAAAAAAGACCTAGAAGCCTCAGATTTTAAATTGGACTACAAATCAGAAATTCTCCAATAGTTTGGTAGTTTAAAAAAATGGATAGAACGATAGAATGGATAAGAAAAACTGTATGCAGAAGTAAATGAATCTAGTCACTAACATTCAGTAAATGCAAAGACCTTGCTATTAGAATAAAGGCTTGCTATTTGATAGAAACTGCTGGGAAAATTGGACAACAGTATGGAAGAGATTAGATTTAGACCAATACCTCACACCGTCTGCCAAGATAAATTTCACATGGATATATGACCTATTTATAAATAAGTCACATCATAAATGAGAGAAACAATGAAAAAATTACCCATTAGATTTATGGATAGAAGAAAACTTCATTACCAAAAAAGAGGATCACATAATAAAACATTTAATTTTGATTACATGAAATTTAAATGTCTATGGACAAGTTTAATAAACCCACAATTAAAAGGGAAACAAGTAGGAAAAATTTTTTTTGCAACAAATATCTCTGACAAAGGTCTCATTTTTAATATGTATGGAAGTGATTTAAGTTTAAAAGAGTAAATTGACAAGTGGACTGAACATAGAACCAGCAGTTCTCAAGGGAAGAAACCTAGGCTATATATAACCATATTAAAAAATGCTTCATATCACAACTAATTAAATACAAATTAAAGTAATTCTATGTTTCTATGACACATGCATCAAATTGACATAGGTAACAAAAAAGGAAATTGTCATGTGTAAGAAAAGACACATAGATGTGCTGTTGATGGTCCAGAACCTGCACTGTTGTACCTGTATTCCTACAACTTCTTGAATGTTTGTCATTTTCTTTTTTTGGTTATCTTTACCAGATGTGAGGTATAACTTAAGAATTACTATAATTATTGGTGCTTTAGAGCCTTTTAAAAACTGTTGACACATTAAATTTTTTTTTCCAAAAAATGTATGTCAACATTTTTTGATCATTTTTGTATTATGGGTTGACTCTAACATTAGTTTAATGCATTTTCACATTGTGTGTGTGTGTATGTTTGTGAGTGTGTGTGTGCGTGCGCATGCACGCGTGTGTGTGCTTATGTATGAACAACATACAACAGATTTCTCTGATAAAGGTAAGAGTAAAACTTATGGCATACCCGATCTCTTCAGCTCTTTCTGATTGAAGTATATTTGACACACCCAATTCTATCCACTTTTTTAACCTCTTTCTTCTTTATTTTATAGTTAGATTTACTTAGTTTTGAGTGAGAGAGATTCAGGTCTCTCAGTAATACAGTTTTGTTGTCTATTTCTTCCTATAACTCACTTAACTTCTCCCCTAAGAATTTGGAGGCTACTTGTTGCCTGTGTGTTCGGTATTGATTTTACTTCATTGTCTGTGGTACCTTTTATCAAGATTTATTTTCCTTCCTTATTTATTTTAATTAGATCCGTTTTTGCCTTTGCTTTGTTTGATATCAGAATTGCTACTCCTGTTTTTGTTTTGTTTTGTTCAGCTGAAGCATAATAGATTCTGCTCCAGTCCTTTACCTTTATTTTATGTGCATTTCTCTGCTTCAAATATGTTTTTTATAAACAACATATTGTAGGATTCTGGTTTTTAATCTACTCTGCTGTCTACTTCATCCCATTCACATTCACAGTTATGATTATTCCCTCCATCCTGTTTTACCCTGTGTTTTTATTTCTCTTTCTAATTTCACTCTGTTCCTCCTTACCAGTGTTTTGCTTTTGATCACCACCTTCCTCAGACTCCCCTCCCTTCTATAAACCCCACTCCCTTTTCTTTCCCCCTTTCCCTCTTACTTCTGCCCTCCCTTGTGACAGCTGCTCTCCCTTTCATTTCCCCTTTTCCCTCTCCATTCCTTTTTTCCTATAGAGGTAAGATTAATTTCTAGATTTTACTATGTGTGTATTTTTCCTCTTTGAGCCAGTTCAATAAGAGTAGTTTAAATAGTGCTCAATCCCTCCCTTCCCCTCTGTCCAATCCTTTTTTTCTTTCCCCTTAATTTTTATTAAATCATTGCATCAAAGTCAACCCTTATCTATACCTTCTACCTATGTATACTCCTTCTAACTCCCCTAATAGAGGTAGAATTCTCAATAGTTACAAACATCATCTGCACTGTACTTCCCTTTTATCTAACCAAAGACTGACATATATTTCCTGACGTACTTCTAAGTTATTGTAAGCTTGAAAATTGTTTCACTATGACTTTTTTGGGTTCTGTCACTCCATAATCTGTTTAGAGGCTTAATTTTTTAACTGTCTCTTGATTAGGGAATAAAATGAGAAAAGGAAGGGAGGTGCAAAAATACACATATAGAATCAATGTTCATTCTGTCTTTTTTTGATGTCCTGTTGGAGTCCCAACTTTGGAATTTTTTCTATCTGACAAAGTCTCATTAAGCTTTCTCTATCTATCATCATTCAAGAGACCCATCTGTTGAAGTAGTTCCATCAGTTCCTCCTCCACTGCTTTCAAAATAAATACCCACACTGAGACAGGAAGCAAAAATAACCAACTTCTTATGTTCACAGGAGACATACTCCCTCCCAATTTGTGCCAGCTGTAATTAAGCAGAAAAAAAATAGCACATTTGACTATACCTTCTAACAATGAAAGGATAAGTAGTATGTTTATTACTGAGATGGAAAAGGAGAGAATATAGAGGAAAGGGGGAGAAAGAAAAGCTTTAGTGAAACCCTGGCCAGAAGGAAATCTTGCCCTTAATACTCTCTTTGAAAAGGATCATTATAATTTCATTGCCACTTGGAAAAAATCTTATAGAATGCTCCTGGTCTTCCCAGTCCTCCTTGTTCTTAATGTAATATCTACAAATTAAAATTAAGCAAATTAAGATGAGGAAAATAATTTGAGGACCTCTCACATACAGTGAACAATTCTAATAAATAAAATCTCTGAAAATAATGCTACTTTAATGAAACATATACTATTAACATGGAAATGTTAGATCCAAATTCTAGTACATCCTCAGGAAATAGAAGAGAGCTTTCTATCTATTGAAAATTGAGTTCTCTAATTCTGTACCAATGATTTCACTTAAGGTGGAAGGAGATAAAGATCCAAAAATAAAATACAATTATAAATGCTTGCTAGTAGGTCTTTTTAGAAAAGACTCAATACAACACAGAAAGAATTCAGAAAATAGCTTGGAAATAATAGAAACATATCACAAGGCATAGGTTTTTCACTTTGATAATATAAGGATGGGAAGCCATAACATTTAGTGGGGAGAGAATTTGAATTAGGAGATCTAAGTTCCAATCCTCATTCTGCAAATGACTAAATAAATGATTTCCTTTAGGACTTGCTTTTTTCTAGGCTTTAGTTTTCTCATTTGTAAAATGAGAACCCTAGACTAGATGATTTCTATTTGGCTAGGATTAGAATACCTGCAAGAAAGCAAGAAAGTTCTTGAAAGGTCCTTTAAGAGTCAACTCTTCAATTTGAAAATGTTGCTAAAGAGGAAATAGCTTTGTACTTAAATGTAGTATTCTAGGTTGCATATTATGCTATTAAGCAATCATTATTAAAAAGAAAAACCAAACTATTTGCCACTAATTAAAAAAAATAGAAAGGTTGATGAGTAGAGAGGATTAGGTAAAGAAGAATAGGAAATAGCTAAACTCAAAAACCTTCAAGAACATAAAATTATGTGAAGAAGAGTTGATGGAAAACCTAGATGACTTTTTTTTTGCATAATTATGAGTTTAAATAAACCACTTATACCATATATGACCATAAAAGTTCAAGGCAAACCAGTGACCTGAAAATTAAAGACATATAAAAATTTAAGAGAGAAACAAATTAGGTACCGTTTACATCTAAAGCTAGGGAGAGAAATCCTAACCAAATGAAAAATAAAGAAACAAAGATGAAATAGAAAATTCGGGTTATGTGAAATTAAAAAAAAAATTTTGTATGAATAAAATTAACACAATGATAAAGGGAAGTGGTTGGGGGGGGGGGAAATCTTTCCATCAGATATCTCTGATAAGAGTTTGATAAATTAGATATATAGAAACCAAACTGAAATAAAAAAGACCAGTAGCCATTTCTCAATTGTTATAAGCATATGAACAAATACTTATCAAATAAAAATTTCAGATAGCAAGTATATAAAAGATTGCTTCAAATAACTAATAAAAGGAAAAATGGAAACCAAAGCAACTCTGAGGTTTCATTTCATATCCAGTAAATTAGTAAAGATGACACAAGATTGGAATAGTGTTTCCCCTGACCTCCTCCATTCCACCTTAATTGCACACAGAGATGAATATACTTTGATCTTGTCACCATCCATTCAGAAGTGTTCCACTTTCATGTTCATTAATTCTGAAATTTGTTTATCTGATCACAATCTCTTGCTTTCTGTTTTTCATAACTGTCTTGTAACTCCAAATCCTGTTCTTTATCCTTAGCAAGACCTCCTATCCTTCTCCCCTTCACTTATTTCCTAGGCAGTTAACTCCTATTTTGGCTACATCCTCCTTCATTTCCCATCTTGACTTTTTAATAAACCTGTTGAACGCTATACTTTGTTTTTCTCTTCAATCCTTTGGCACCTTATCAAAGATCTTGTTTTGCCAAGCCTTAGCCTTGGATTATTCACAATATCTACTTACTGCCTTTGTTATGACTACATATGTACTGCTGAACAAATCTGGGGGAAAAAACAAACAAAAAAAACTCCACAGCACCTTGCTGAATGGCTCCATTACATATATTACAAAATCTTGATTGGGACCTCACTGAGGCAGGGCATTCCTTTTATACTTTTCTAATTGATTCAGTATCCCCCCTGACATTGTGTTTTGGGATTATTATTATTTTTTTTTGCACATGAAACTACAGATCTATTATGTATAACTTTTAAATATATAATAATGTTATCATGTAAATTTATTTCTTTTTTTTTTTATTCCCTTCTTTCTCTGCTTTAGAGATGGCTACCATTAGTTACAAATGTGAGTGTGTGTAAAATCATTCTCCAGTGTTTATTAGATGTATTGATTAATTTTGTTGAAATTATTTTTTTCCTTTTTTCTTTATTTTAAGTAAGCAGGTCTTGGAATGGAAGAGACATATATTAAGAAATGTAAGAAATATAAAAAAACAAGATGTTTCAGTAACATTTTGGAAAAGGAAATAGTCCTTTGGAAAAATAATTTTCAGCAAGATGGTCACATGTGAAATTGTGTTTAACTCAGCTTCCTCTCATCACTACAAAATAGAAATATAGAAAATATATTTTAATATTATGGTATAAAAGCAACAATAAGAAAAAGGAAAAAAAAAGGAAACAATTCTCTAAATGATAATTCCTACAAGATGGGAAAAAAACAACTCTGGGACACATTACTGGCTTACTCCTTCTGGCTATGCCCAGTATTCTCTGTTTACTACCTATGTATTGTATGAAGTATTGCAACATATGGCATTGCCTGTCACATAAATGATTTAGCTGGGCTAGGAGGAGGTTGATAATTTTACTTAGTCTCATTGGTTTGGACAGGAGATGTTGGCAGCCAAAGATAAGGTAGTTCTGGGTCTGGTCCAAAGCTATCTGGAACAAAAGGGAAGGAATTTTTGGCAAAAAGCGCAAGTGAAAGGTTAGTAATATTCCATCTCTCACTCTCATCCAGCACCTCAAAATAGCTAAGAATGCATCAAATTGAAAAATGGAGAACTCACAGCAAGATGAACAGGAATTCATGTCTAAGCAATGCTCCCCTCTGTCATCTTAGAGTAGGACAAATGTGCCAAAAAGAAAAAGGCATAAAAACAGCAAAGATGTGATAGGAAAGAACTCATCACAGGAAAAGCATTACAGAAAAGCTAGTGCGATTGATGAAAGTATTTTCCTTTGTTTGTTAACCAAACAACCAAATGGATCCAAATACAGCAAATAAATTTTCTTTAAAAAAAAAAAGATTGATTTACAGATTTCTACTTCTTTTAGTTATTGTGAAAATCATAGGCTCCTCTTTTCCAAGGAAAGGGAGAAAATCACCGAAGTCTTGCATTCAACAATCTTGCTAAATTGAATTTGTTAAATAGTTATTTAGAATACACAAATGTTTGAACTGTTATATACAGAACCTGTGAAAAACATACTGTATGTTCCTTTGCTCCAGAAATTTTCTTTCTAAGTAGGGGTAAAGAATAGGAAGATAAGGCTTTCTTTAAGAGGACAGTAGTTACTAGAATTGACATCATTATGTGCCTAATTAGCAACTTAAATCTTCATTTCATTGAACACATGTTTATCAGGACTTATGGGGAACATGATAAGCATAAACAGATAATCTTGAAGTTGATGATAGTATAAAGGCCATGATTTGTTGAGAGTGCTGAAATAGAAAAATTCTATGAAAAAGATTTTCAACCATTTTAGTATTATGTATACATATGTATGTATGCACATATGTTTATATGAACATAAAAGTACATATGTTTCAGAATGTGTTGAATTTGATATTTGATGCATGAGGAGAAAAAAAAAATGCTTCAGCACTTGATGCTTGCTCAGCACTCTTAGTACTTGATTGTTTCTTGGTTGAACAGTAGAGATGTGAGGTTAGCCAGGTATAGTGCTCAGCCCCTGCTGCCCCCCTGGGATATGGACAGCTTCTTCCCCATTCTAAGCTTCCTTATTTTTGTTAAGGCATCAGCATCCTTCCAGTCACCAGGTTTATGATCCTAGATGTCATCCTTGACTCCTTATTGTTGAACACCTCAAAAACCAAATCTTTTGCCAAGACCGGTAGAGTTCATTTATGGAACATCTCTCAAATATGCCCCTTTCTTTCTTCTGATATTATTATCATCCTTGGTAGTGCCTTCATTATCTCACATCTGTACTTTTGCAGTAACTTGCTTGTTGCTCTCCCTCTCCCAAGTCTCTTGTCATATCCATTATTATAGGGTCAAAGTGATTTTCCTAAAGCATGGATCTGACAGTCCTTCCCATGCTCAGTAAATTCTGATGTTTGCTTATCACATCCAGGATCAAATCTAAAATATTGTTTGGTATTCAAAACTCTTTTCTTCCTGTCCCCCATTCCAGTCTTCTTATACCTCACACAACTTCTCCCCATCCTCCAACTCCAGTAATGTGGATGGTCTTGCTGTTCTCTATAAGAGTCGCTCTATCTCTTCACTTCAGATATCTTCTCTGACTGACCTGTAATGCTCTCACTCTTTACCTTTTTCCTGACTTTCCTGGCTTTCTTCAAGTCTTAGTTAACATCTTACCTTCTACATGAAGCCTTTCCCAATCCCCTCTTAATTCTTGTTCTTTTACTTGATTAGTTATTTTCTATTTTCCTTGAATATAGCCTGTTTCTACATAGTTTTTTTTGTTTGTTGTCTCTCTCATTATAGTGGGAACTACTTGAGGATTTGGACTGTATTTTTCTTTATATTCCTAACTCTTAGCACAGTACCTAACGCAGAGTAGGCACTTTATAAGTGTATATTGGATAAGTGACTGAAATGGAACAGATATTGCTGTCTCTATGGACACATAAGAGTATATAAAAAAGCTGAAATGATATGAAGATGAAATCTAAGTGGGCAACTGGAAAAGGCCACATTCATATCTAGATAATCTGTCCTGGAGGTGACATAAGCCTGAGAAATTAGTTTATAAGATATTTTAGAGAGAAAAATCAGAAAAATGGAAAAATTATAAATATTAATATCTAAAAGTTATTAATTACTGACTTAGATGCCTGCTTTCTCTTTATAGCATCTTACAGCATGATGGGAAAATTTTTCAAACGTAGTCAGATGTAAAATAATATGTTCAAAGATCTTTGCCCTTTTTTCCCTCAAGGATAATGTGTGTGTGTGTGTGTATAAGTAAATACACACATATTTACACATGTAGATATTAGAAAACATTACTTATGTCAATCTTCATAATATTTAGCATTCTTGCTTTATAACATCTTTAATGGGATATGTATTTATATTTTTGTATATGTGTGTGTACATGCATAATATATTCAAACATGAGAGTATCTTTGAGGAAAATAAGGGAAAAACTTTTGCACATAATGTTCTATAGCAAACTATGTTTTTACAGTCTCTCAGATGACTGAAAGGTGCAAAGAATACAAAATCCAACTGTTTATCTAGTTCAAAAAAAGCATTTGGCTTCATAGGACAGAATGTAGCCTTATAAGGTCTTCTTTGGCAAGGATTTTCCTCTTGCATATGTTAATACCTTATGAGGATTCTTGATAAAGTAACAGCAAAGATAATTCTAAATCTTTATTGTCAAGTATAAGCATTAAATAGATGTATACTGGCTCAAAGTTGTTTGAATTGTCTTGGAGCACATCTTATGTACAGTATATATGGAAGAGGGACTTTGATATATTTAAGATTCTCTCTAAATATCTGTGTACACCGTTTACATCATATTTGGGCATCTCACAGGGCCTACTTCTTAAGATCTATAATTATTTTAAATGAGATTAATGTAACAATCTATGTAGAAAAACAATTAAATAGATGAAATATGTCTACTGAACAAGCTAGGACACCCAATTGTGTTGGTTACATATTTGTTGTAGATTGGATTGCATTTGGGAAAGTATACAATAATTTTAATCAGAAATTTTTAATTTAATTTAATCAAAAATTTTTAATCAGGTCCCTGGTATAAAAAAAGCATCTTTAAAAAGAGAAAAGAAAAGAAGCAGATCTTTCCTAATGATTTTTATATACTATATGAATTTTAAAGTATCACATTCTCCAAAGAATCAAAGTTGCACATGATGTGGAGCAATGGAGAGATGTATCTTGGAATCCAAGTAGATACAATATACTCAAGAATTGCTTGAGCATTTCACTAGTACCCATGAAATCTTCTGTGAAGCCTTTACGGAATAACGTTAACAAACATGACAAAGAATGAAGGGGTATGAAAGAATTAGGTACCAACGTGGGGAATGCTAATATTGCTCTATTGGGTTTGGAATCAGAGTGACTTGTAAAAATCATAGCACTATTACTTATTAACAATGCCATTTTTGGAAAGTCACTCAGCCTTCTCTGAATATCAGTTTTCTGATCTATAAAATTTTTTGGGGGAGGATGTTCTACAATTATTCTGGAATGCAGTTTAGACCTATGCAAATAAAGTGGATAAAATGTTTGTACTCTTTGACACAGATTCCACTGCTAGTAGGTATATATCTCAAAGGAGTCATTGATAGTTTATAGACATCAAAATATTTAAAGTAACATCTTTTGTGGTAGCAAAACACTGGAAAAAGATGAGTAGAGAAATGGCTAAACAGATTGCTGTAAAAGATATTTCTATGTTATAATAACCAGTGAATATGATAAATATAGGTATATGGAAAGAAATAGAATGATACAAAGTGAAGTTAATGGATCCAAGAAAACATGCACAATGACTACAAAAATGTAAAAGAAAAAGAAAAACCACTAACCACAAAACAATTTAAAATGAATGTTGCAAAATTACAAACAGGATTGGTTCCAAAGAAGAAATATGAGAAGAGCTCCCCCTCCAAAATTTCTTGCAGAAATGTGTTCCACAGGTGTAAATCATTACATACATTGTCAGATTTTCCTCCCCCCTTTTTTTTATTTAAAAAAACACTTAAAAATTGCAAGGGATGAAACTCTTTGAGACATTATTTATTATTTAGACTTATTTATATTATATATAATATATATTATATATTTTAATATTGAGTTTATTCCCCAAACCTAGCCTTGATCTCTTCTTTTTTTTCCTCTCCATATTCTCTCTCTTGATGATCTTATCAACTCATACGGGGTCAAATCTGTGCTGATGATTACTGGATCAACACATTGAGCCTTAATCCTCAGCTTCATTCCCACTTCACCAATTCTCTACAGTTCCGTAGGCATCTTAAATGCAGCATATTCAAAACAGAACTTTTCTGATATTCCTCCCCTTCACCAACTCTGCCTTCTAGCTAGACTGTCATTATTTTATTTCCTAATACCTATATTCTTCCTCTTCATCTCTGCATTTTAGGTTCCATAATTTCCTTCAAAATTCATCTCAAGTAGCATTTCCTGTTCCCAACTCTTAAGTAATGGTGCTCTCCCTAATAAAATTTATATTTACTTTGCAAAAATTTTGGATATATAGATGTATGTGCTATTTATTGCAATAGAAATTAAGCTTCTACAGGGCAAGACATGCCTTGTTTTTGCTTTTCTATCCTCAGTCATCTAGCACATTACCTGGTTCATAGAGGGGGTCACAAGTCATTTAGCCTTTCTGGGCTTCAATTTCATCATTTATAGAGTTGGACAAGATAGTCTCTGAGGTTCTTTCCATCTCTAGATCTTTGAACCCATTATCTTTGACATGCTTGTGAGTTGGTACTCACAACAACAGAATATAGATATACTGTTATTTCCATTTATTAGAAGAGTAATCTTTATCTCAGGAGAAATTGGGTGACAATTCACAGTTACACTGCCAGAAGACAGAGCTTTGAGTTCAACTCATTTCATACTTCAAGTTTAGCAATCTTTCCACTATACTATGCTACTGCTTCTCACTTTTGATTTTCCTTTTCCCCTTTATCTTTTTGGTTCTCTTCTTCTTTTTAATTTTAACTCTATTATTTTAGATTACCATAGAATATTAGCTGAACAGAATGTTAGAAAAGTCTTATCCAAGTAGTCTGCATTATAAATGAAAAAACTAAGATTCTGAGAGACTCTTATAATATGTGTGACCAGGAGTATACTAGCAAATAAAAAGTCTCCAGGAAAAAAAATACTTTGATCATACTTTAAAGTGTAATCATTATGTTATTTTCTAAAGTCAAGACAATCTACAAAACAATGTCAAGATTTGATTCATGTTTGCTTATTTCTGAGTTATAAATGAAAATTTAATTGAAAATTTAACAATTGTTTTTCAAGAAACTATATAAGCAAGTTTCATCTACCCTCGTTATATTAAGATGTCTTCCTTCTGTTAGGGAGGGCTTAGGCACTCTTTAGACATTTAACTTATGGGACTTGTTCTTTTCACTTAGGTGAACCCTTTGAACATCTGATTCTTACATCTTCCAGAGATTGCCATAATTAACTCTTCTTAGGTTCACAAACCTTTAAAACGTTAGTCATATTTGCACAGTGAGGACATAGAAGTGCCTCATGTAGAGCCCATAAATAAGATGCCCTATTTCCTTGGGAAAAGCTAGGATTCCTCCATTTCTGTGTCACATTGCTTTTTCTCCAGCAGTTTTTCCCTTGAGTGTTCATATGGGCCTATCCTACCTTGCTGTTGCCATGGTCTGTGAAGACTGAGTTAGCACCCTGGATACTTTAGAATCAGCACCCTGGATACTTTAAAATCAGCCGGAGTCAGGATAAGCAAAAGCCCTTGGTCTTTATTCTTTGTTGAAGCGAGAGGAATGGACACAGGAATCTCCACACCTCTCTTCTTCCTCTCCAGCTCAGAAGTAACTCTGGCTTGTCTTAATCCACCCTCTAATCCCTCCTAAAATTCTCTGTATGCACCAACAGATCAAGCCAGCACAGCATAGTGGGGCAGGCCATTTTACAAGCATATGCTAATAGAGTATTGTCCACTAAGTAATTAGCCTTAAGTGCTCAGCTGTCCAAGTGCATCTGCTCAGTTTCAGCCCATTACAATGGTCTGCTTTTATCTTTGAGGCAACAGGAAGCCATTGAAAATTTTTGAATAGAAAGATAACATGGTCAAACCTTGTTCCTAGAAAATTACTTCAATCCTGTTAACAAGATAGCTTGAAGAAAGAAGAAATTAGAAATGATAAGACCAGTTAGGACACTATTACAATGTTAGTAGCTAAGATTTGTAGTTTAATAAGGTACAAAGAATATTACCTATATTACCTAGGAAATGGACATTAAGAAAAGTGAATTGATTTGTTCAGGATTACATAATTTGTAAGCATATGAGGAAGGATTCAAACTACGGCCTTCCTGATTCCAATTCCAATAATTAAAGGGACAGACTGCAACAAGAGTAACTTAAATTTTCTCCCTCCCCTCCCAACATTCTGACTTTGCTTTAATATTATATATATTATCTCATGAAGTAATTAGCTTCTGTTTGGTATATTTCAATTTTCAGGGAGTTTATTGCTGGGGCAAAGTCTCATATCCTTTATGCGAAGCTATTGATTTCCTTTTCAATTTCTATAATTCTCACTTCTTTTCTAGTTTTTCTTATAGTATTCTCATTTCATGTATAAAAACATTTTAATTTTAAAAAATATATCAAACAAACTCTTGTCTTTATCATTTTTATGAAATGAAATTGAAATTGTGTTCAAGCTATATTTTTTTTGATGTTTTGCCTTAAAAATACTTTGGAATCATTCTCTTCTATCTTTCTATCTTGAGCTCTCTTGTCATTTTAATAGTTCTTTGGTATGGGATTCTTTTTCTCCCCCCCCCCTTTTTTTTTTGGGGAGGTGCTTATTTTGTAGCCTGCTTTCTAACTTTAGATGATATTGGGTCTGGGTTCTGCACACTTCTGGAGAAAGGGTCTGGTCCTATTGCTATTATCTTAAGATATTGACTATTGTTTTCTTCCATGGTTTGATCCAGAGCAAAGTTGGATTGCTTTCCTCTTAGTCTGAGCTGACCTTAGTTGCTAGCCTAGATTTAGGCCTGAGTAATGTAACTGTGAGCCTGTCCTTCCTTAGTTGGAATTCATATAAATTGCTATTGGATTCAGCCACTGTTAGTTAGTTAGAAAGCTCTGAAATTTCAAAGTAATAGAACTGGTGGCTCCCCTTTGGTCTGGGATTTCTGTTTATTCAGCTGTAGGCTTCAGATTACGTTGGAATTGAGAACAAATTCATCTTCTGGATTTAGAACCACATGGCTACTGCTTCTTAACTTACGCTTTGCTTAGTATGCAAGGTAGTGCAAGCTTTCAATGCTTCCTGAAGAATTCTGACCTAGAACAAAGGTGAAACTGTATTTTTATCCCTAGATATATTACCTTAGTGTGCCCTGGATTTGTGACTTTAGAGTGGGGAATGAAGAATTAAGCTGCCTGTAGCATATGCTAATGTATCTTTTCAAAATCTGTTCCTCTGTGGACCTGGGACTTCTTTTCTTAGAACATAGCTTCAATTCTCCTTCAATCCCTGTACTCCTGGCAAAACCATTATCTGCAGACCTCACCTATTTGGCTCATTGTGCTGATCAGGGATGGAAAAATGAGCTAGAATCACTTTTTTTTTCCCCCTTGGATTTCTTAATCAGTCTCAGAGGAGGACTTGCTCTAGAGCATTTTCTAGTCTTTATGGGGGAAGTTTGGAGGAGAGAATTCAATTGTACTCCTCCTAGCTCTTTTACTATCTGCATCTGAAAATTCTCCACCTTTTCAACAATTATTTGGGGAAGGACAGAGATAACATTGTTATTGAATTTGCTGGTGAACCAGAGATGGGAGTTCTATCTACTACAATGTATGACTGAGTCAAGGACAAAAACAAATATTGGCAGAGTGAGAATTTGGGCTCAATCTAATAAAATAAAATTTAATGCTGATTAAGAAATTGACTTCAAAAGAAGAAGGCGAGGCAGGCAAGGTTTGTTTGAACGAAAAGATCTGGGAGTTTTAATGGACTGGGAGATTAATACTTTAGTAATATGATGGGGTAGTCAAAAAAGCTACAAGGCATTTATGCTGCATGAAGAGTCGGAAGTAGTTCAGCTTTATTCTACCTAGCTCAATTTGTGTTCAGTTCTAGGTACTACATTTTAAGATGGATATTAAAAAGCTGGAATGCATGTAGAAGATGGCCTTAAGTCACTGCCATGTAGACATTGGTTGTGAAGGAATTAGATGTTTAGTGAGGAGAACAGAAATCTTAGGGGAGGTGTGAAAGCTGTTTAAATACTTGAAAAGATGTCATATGGAAGAGGTATTAGATTTTTCCTCTTTGACCCCAGAGGGCAAAACCTAAGAACCATGGACAGTCATGGAAAGAGGTAAATTTAGGCTTAAAGTAAGGAAAAACTTCTTTATAAATTAGGATTACTCGGTGGAATAGGCTATCTTGAGAGATTGTGTTTTCCTCTTACTGGAGGCTCCTTAAACAAAGGTTGAATGACCGCTTGGGTTTGCTATAAAGAAGAATTCTTTTTTGGGGGAGTGTGAGTTATGTTAGATTTGGTACTGAAGTTGCAATTGTGAAATTCTGTGACAGTGTTTATGAATGACTTTAGAGCTACCCTGTTGATTGAATTGACTAGTCAGTTAATTTACTTTTTTCTTCTCTTGATTTACTCACTAATGAACCAGACAGATTTTTAGGTCCAGGACTATTAATCAGGAGGTTTTCAATTTACTACTTAGCTTAGTGATAGGAAAAAAACTTCTATACTCTGCATTTACCTAAAATCTGTCAGACGCACTATTTATTCATGTACAAGTACTCTGCACAGACATTTTTGATGGACAGTTTCTTCCTGCTAATCTCCAAATCTTATGACTCAGGCAATTTCCATTTCAGATTTTATTATAGTTGTGAAACAAAAGATGAAATTCTTTCAGTAAAGTAAAATATACAAAGTTTAGATAGGGGTTTTGATTTACCAAGTAGAAAATAGTAATGTTAATGAGAATACATGCTTGAAGGGAATATTAATCTTCTAGAAAAATTATAACATCTTTTTTTTTTTGATTTGGTTGATAGTAAATAAGTCATTTTATCTTTTATCCTTAATTTTTTTTATTTGAACTAAATACCCACCAACATGCATAAACATGTAAGAATATAAATGTATTTGTTTTCATATGATTATCCCAGTTTCCCCTCACATTAATAAGTTGAATCCCCCAAATGTGGTTCCTACGTCTCTTTAACATTGCTAATAGGCTCTCCCTATTTTGCTTTCTACAGTGATTATCAGTTGATATCAGTTAGCCAGCCAGAATTAATTAACTTCCAGAAAGAATATCTACCATGCTATTGATAGTTAGTGCAACACACATTCTTGGCCCCCCCAATCTGTGATAGTTTTTCTGATCAGTATATAAGAGTCCAGGGAAAATTGGACTTAAATTTATAGTCCATATGTGGCAAATAGCTCACAATTCCTGGAAATCCTTTTGCTGGAATCCTCAAAATGTTCCCCTTAGAACTAGTAAATGTTTTTGGAGAGAGTATAGGTTTTTTAGGGGTAAAAAAGGAATAGACTGTAGAGCCTTTAATTTCTGTCTAATTTGTCTTAGGCTCCTAATGCAGTCACCACTATGACACTGATGAGATGATGGGAAGTAAAAAATCCTTCAGAACTTATGAAGTTCATAAAGGCCTTTGGCTAAGGTAGGGTAGAAGAGGTAGAAGCCAAAGAGGTTCCTCTGCTCCCAAGCAATTATTCTCAGGGGAGTTGACTTGAATTCTGTCTCCTGATTCATGGTTTCCTTGAATTTCTATGCAGTGACATAACAGCTAATTGAGGATGTTTTTGTATTAAAGTCTTTGATATAATTATGTTCTCACTCGGATAAGGAACAAGGCATAATATCACTTACTTTAAGTGGGTTAGAGTAATTAATTGTTGAGGTTGACTTCCACCATTAGAGAAAAAGTAAAAAACAGGATTTTTTTTTGAGAGATATAGTTGCTTATTTTATAAATCTATGAAGCAATGAGAAGGGAAGAGCACACGTAGAGGAGGTATCATCCTTTTCAGACTCAGTTTCCTGACAAGCAGGTATTAGAGGCTAGAGAATGAATATGTAACATGGTTTGGGATGTGTGGAGGGGGAGCTTTGCTTGTTCTGAAGCGGTAGATAATGTCCTGGATAGCTTCTGAGGTGATGTCCTGGCCCCTGATGTTTGGGTGTGCATCTTTTTATTGTTTATCAATATCAAGACAGCATTATGAATCAAACTGGCATATGAATAGAGGGCTTCAGATGGCCTGGCAGCATTTCCCAGTTGCATGCCATTTGAGGATTAGTCAAAAGAACAAGGAACTTAGAACACAGAAAACTTAGAAGGTTATAATATGTTTATTTATATATTTGAAGAGCTGTTAAATTGGGAGATGCTAGAAACTATAGTTGCTTATACACTTGTATAGAGGTAGATTTAGGCTTCATATAAAGAAAGACTTCCTAACAGCTGTTCATAAATGGGTTGTGCTGTCTTGGAAATTGATAAGAACCTCATTAAAGCTCTTCAAGCAAAGGCTGAATGTTGGGAATATTACAAGGAAATTAATATTCAGATGGAGGTTGGTTTATCTTCTGTGGGATCCTTTCTCTTGAGAGTCAGTGATCTCTAACAGAATATTTTCTTGTTTTTATGATTTTCAAAAATTTCAATTCTAATTTTATGAATCATTTTATGAATCCATCTTCTTAATCGATTTGAAAGTTCTTTTGCTCATTTTTTATTGATTATTATTTTTATTTCATTAAGCTCAGACATACTTAAGATTTCACATTGTGCTTTAATTTTTAAAATGTCTTACAAAATAAGTTGTTCTTAATTGCAAAAATTCCCTACATTTTTGAAAAATTAATTAATATTCATTTAATTTCAGGTTGCTCAATGTCTTTTTCAAATTTAATTTTTTCAATATCTGCTTGAATCTTTTAATTCTTTATTTGTTTTTGTATGTATTTTTATCTGCTTTTCATTTAAGGGCATTATACTGTGAACTCCAAACTGACTTCTGCTAATATATGAAATAGAATGGAAGAAAAATAGTTGGTACTTAGTAAGAAAATGTTGAATATGTTAAAAATTCAGTAAAGCTCTGTGGAGGTTTTCTGGAGGAAGCCTTAGTCTCAGTTAAAATAAATAATTACTCCAAAATCGCAGCCAGCTGGTAAAAATGCAAACGTTTATTTCTCCTTCCAAAATAGCCTGGTTAATTGAGGCCTCACTCTCTGCTTGAACTCTTGCAGCTTTGTCCTTGGCTTCTGTCTCTGCTTTCTTCAGCCTCCAGCCAGCACCAAGGTAGAAGATACGATGAATCTCTCTTGCCTGGAAGATAGGGCTTGTAGGCTTTCTTCCAGAGTGTCCTGTCTCCGACCCCTGTCGATGTTCCGGAGAAATTCCCTCTAGCTCTAAGAGCTTCCTCCATATATATCATCTCCCAAAGGTTAACTCCTCCTTCTCGAGGCAGGGATTATGGGTTATCTCCCAGAGTGCTCTCTGGTCCTAAGAACTTCAAGGGAGGTGTGAATTCAGACTAAGCCAGCCCTGAATTCTCCCAAACGTGTGAACTCCATTGCGTACTTAGATACTTATGAGCTCTCTAAAGGTATGAACACAAGCATTGTTTCCATCAGTTATACTTAGTACTTTGTTTCAAGTTCTGGCGCAAAATATCTCTTTCTAAGATCAAATCAACTCCAATGGCTTAACAGTTTATAAAGATTCCAACAAAGCTCTGAATTCAAATGAGAAACACATAGGAGGAAATTTGGGGACATTGTTGAGCTCTTCAGTTAAATTTTCCAAATAAATTTATAAAACCTCCACAAAAAAATTCCCCACCTAGTATATTTGGTAAACTCACTATATGATAGGGGTTGTATTTTATTGTTACCATTTATGTTTTATAAAATCTTTGGAGATGGCTCTAAATTATGTCTCATTATCTTGTGCATATTTTGCAGAGTTGTAATTCCTCCTGATGACAAAAATCAGTTGAGGAATCAAAAAGATTTATGAGAAACACTGCTATTCTTTGTAACCCTTTTCTTTTCCCCTTCCCTTTTGTTATTGTTATTAATTTTTTTTTTTTTTTTAGCATTTATGCTATGAAATGAAAGATGAAAATCCAGCTTTCCTACTTCCCAGTCAGGTATGATCTTTTATCTTTGTTATTTCAAGTTAGCTGAAAATTGCTCTTAAATCCTTGAGCTTATCAAATGGATAGGTAACACACTAAATATTTCTTCATGTATATGTAAAAACCCTTCATGGGAATGAAAAAAATGCAAAACCATTTAAATACTCTGTATGTGTAATGTATATATTTATGTATGTGTGTGTATGCAGGTATTCCTGAGTCTTACGGCAGTTTTAAGCTTTTTGTAATTAGAGATCTCTGGAAACTTAAGTAGAGTAACTGTTCAGAAGAATCGGTCATTTGCGGAGTCAAATTCAACATGTTAAACCTAGGATTATTTTTTTTTTTTTACCACTGAGACTTACTTAAACCTTTTTGCCCTGAATCAGTGATCTACGACCAAATCAGTCTTAACTACATCTTATATAAGAGACCAAAGGCATTGGAATTATTAGTCAATAAACTTTTATTTTGCTCTTACTATTTGCTTAGCCAAAGCAAAAGACAGTCACTGTCCTTGAGTAAGCTCTGAATTTAAAGGGAGAGGCAATATGCAAATAAATATGAGCCAACAAGGTACATGCGGGATAAATAGGAAATATTCAACAGAGAAAATCACTAAAATTAAGAGGAATTGGGAAAGATTTTTTGTAGAAAGTGGGATTTTTGTTGGGATTAAAAGGAAGCCAGAGACTCCAGGAAGCAGAGATGAGGAGGGAAAGAATTCCAAGCAAGGGGGAAAGAAAGCCAGTGAAAATTCCTGGAGTTAGCCTATAGAATGTCTTATTCTAGAATGAGCAAGGAGGCCAGTGATGAAGGATCAAAGAATACACTGGGGGTAAGGTATAAGATGGATGAAGTCTAGAAAGATGTATATTTAGAGCTGAGTTATGAAGAAATTCGAACAGTAAATAAAAATTTATATTTGACCCTGGAGGCAATAAGGAGCTACTGGAGTTTATTGAGTAGGAGTAATGTGTATAGGCTTATACTTTATGAAAATCACTTTGGTGGCTGAGTGAGGGAGCAATAGGAATGGCAGAGATTTGTGGCAGGCAGATCAATCAGCAGGATATTGCAGTTCAGGTATGAAAAAGTGAGTAGGAAATGTCCCAGGATAGTGTCAGAATCAGAGGAGAGAAGTTGGTGTATTTGGAAGCTATTACAAAGGTGAAATCAACAGGCCTTGGCAATAAATTGGATATGAGGGATAAGGGAGTAAGAATTTGAGGATGCTATCTAAGTTCTGGATCTGGAAAAGGGTATCACTGGTACCCTTGACTGTAATTAGGGAAGATTAGGAAGGGGGAGAGTATGGGGCAAAGATAATTTAGTTGAATTTAAGATGTTTACAGAATATCCAGGTTGAGATTTCTAATTGGCTGCAAAAGATATGAGATTGGATATCATCAGAAAAGGTAAATGAGCTGATGATATTACCAAGTGAAAGAGTATAGAGGGAGAAGAGCTAAATTGAGGCTTGAACTGGATGAAGATCTAGCAAAGGAGCCTGACAAGAAGCAGCCAGATAGGTAGGGGGAGAACTAGGAGAGAGAAGTGTTATGAAAAACTGATTAAGGAAACATCAGGGAGAAAAGGGTGATTGACAGTGTCAAAGACTGCAAAGAGATCAAAGAGGATGAGGGAATGAGAAAGGCCTTTGGATTTAGCAGTATTGGTTAAATAATGAAGTTTGGAAACCACATTGTAGAGAGTTGAGAGGAGAGGAAGTAGAGGCACCTATTTTAGAAAGTCTTCTTAAGTTTAGCCACACAATGGAAGAGAGATGTGGGATGATAGTTATTGGAATGGATAAATCAAGTGAGTTTTTTTTTGGGGGGGGAGTGGGAAATGAGGGAGACATGCACATGTTTATATTTGTGGGGAACCAGCAAGTAGCAGGGAGAGATTGAAGACAAGTGAGAGTGATGATGAAAGTGCAGGGTTCTTAAGAAGGGATGGAATGAATACTTGAGCCTGAAAGGACTTGATTTTTATGAGAAGAAAGCCACCTCATCATATAAGTAAAAAAGGGGACATGGCAGAAAGTAATAAGATAATATGAAATAAGGAGGAGGGTTAGAAAAGGGAACTCTTGGCAGATGGCCTCATTTTATTTATTCTTTTGAAAAATATGAGGCAAGGTTCCTAGTTGAGAGGGTGAATCTATGAATAGTGATGAGGTTACCATAGTAACCTCAGCAGTATAAAGGGGGAAGATAGGTATAAAGCAAGATAGTATAAAAGGAGAAGAAAATAAGAGTCTCTACAAAACTTTGGGGCATACTCATGGTTAGTTGGCATGACTTGGAAGAAGGTTCAGTAAAATAGACTGAGAAAGAGTAGTCAGATAAGAAGAGAGCCAGAAAAGATCAGTAGCATTAAAACCTAGAAGAAAATCAACAGTGTAATAAGTTAGAGAAATATCAGGAAGGATAAGGATTGTGATTTGGCAGTTCATTGGTCATTAGTAGTTTTGGAGAGAACAGTTTCAGTTGAATGATGAGATCAGAAGCCAGGTTACTGAGGGTTTAGGAAGGAGTGAGATGAGAGAAAGAGGAGCTAGGGAATATAGATCCCTACTCTTTAAACTCCATATAGGGTCTCATAACTGAATGTGGGGGTTTTGAAATTATAATAAAGCAAATATTTGACATGTATACCTATTTTATATACTTATATATAATTTCTTGGATGAAAAGTGGTCACAAGTGGAAAAAGTTATCTAAGAGTTTAGGTAAAAAGGCATGGAGAGAGGTATAGGATAATATCTAAAAGACTTGACTGGGTCATTAGTTTTTTTTAGTTTAGTTTTGTTTTTTAAGGAAATTGTGTTTCTTCTTCAACCAGTTAAAATGTAAGCTCCAGCTATAATTTCTCTGAATGTAGGACCTGTACCTACCCTTGTAGCTTCAGTGACTTTCACAAAGATATTTAATTAATATTTATTGTTTTGAATTGAACATGATGTTAGCATAGTAATTCAGTCCTCAAAGCTTATACTGGTAAGGAAGGTAGTTGTCTACCAGAATTCCAACCAAAAGCAAGTTTATAGTGGTATTACGTAGACCCAAACCGGTGTTGGTAGTCAGCAAAACTCATACCAATTGGATGTTAATCAAAACATGCTTTAGAATAGGTCATTTGAGAAATGCTTAAAGTGTTCTTTCCCTTGTCTGGTCCACCACTGAGATCCTTGAAGAAAGCAGCACATAGTATATAGAGAAGGCACTGTCAGGCCCCCAGACGATTTATATCAGGATCTGATCAGACAAGGCCACAACATTCCATCCAGAAGTACAGAAGTATACAGAGCTTGGCATCAACAGAGTCCCCATTTAAAAAGTAAGTTTGGAAAAAAAGAGTAAATAAAAAAAAAAACCCTAAGAAGTTATCATTGAGCCAGAGATGTGAAAGACAAAGACTCAGAAGAAGATAAATAACTCTATTAACATCCACAAGCAATAGCTTAAATAAAAACACTTTGGTAACAAAACAAAAAAATTTATAGGAGAAATGAAACAGAAACTTGAAAATTGTATCATAAAGAAATGTGATAGAAGAAACATTTCAAAAGCAAATAGGAGCCCTAGAGAAAGAACTAGGAAGAAGAATTATTACCTTAGTAAAAGAGATGCAAAAACAAATATCATATTCCCTGAAAACTAATGTGGATAGAACAAAGAAATTAATGACTCTATGAAACAATAATAAATATGAAAAAAATTGAAAAGTCTTAAGATATAGAGAAAAAATTGTAAGATGTCTACTGTCAAAAAAATGATGTATAAAACATGTCAAAGAGGAAAAAAATAATTGGACTGGAAGTTATAACCAAAAAAAAAAAAATGAACCTTGATATTTCAAGAAATTGTTAATTAAATTGCTCATATATATTAGAAGCAGATGGTAAAGTAACAATAGTAATTTTGAGAAAGCAACCCCAAAATGAGAACTCTCAGGAATTTCAGAGTCAAAATCCAGAGCTTTTGGATAAAATAAAAAACACTTCAATGAACCCATTACTCCACATTAAAAAAAAAGTTCATATACTGAGAAACTTCAATTAGTATCATACAAGACTTTGAAGATATTTTATAGGAGAGAAGAGCTTGGAATTCAATATTACAAAAGATATAGGTTCACAACTGATAGGTTATGGTATTATCTTAGAGGGTAAAAAGAGAACCTGTAATTAAATTAAGAACATTCCTGATGAAACAACTAGAGTTGAATAGAAATCTTGAACTTCAAACACAAGAGGCAAGAGAAATTTAAAAAGATAAATATGTTGGATCAGTTAGAATGGATTGTACAGAGATGAAGAGTTTACATTCTAATAGGAAGAGAAGAATAAAGTATCCCCTCAGAAGCTTAAATTCCTCAGGGCTTAAAAAGAGAGTTAAATAAGACAGATCCTGGGAATGGTTTTGTTATATATTTTCATTATCTTAAAGATGAAAGGAAAGGGAGGGAAATAAAAATATTCTAAGGAATAAATGGTTAATTTATTATCTTATTTAATCAGGATGGAAACACATAGACTTTGGTTTAGATATACATAAAAATTATCAATAAAGAAAAAAGAGGAATGTGGGAGAGGAGATGGTGAATGAGAGAGAGAGTAGATTGAGGAAGAGAATAGTCATAAGCAAAACAAGCTCCAACTTTATAATTGGATTCTGAAGTAGAGTTTTTAAAAGGAAAGAAATAAAAGGTAAGAATCTTTGAGGTTTGAATGAAGGGAATAAAAGGATAGGTGAGAAGAAGCAGATCTATTATATAGATCACTTGTTTTGAGCATATTCCTCTGTCACTCCCTCTTCTTTATAAAGGGCAAGATAGAATTAGACAAAAATGGGGAAAGTTTTGGAGAATAGGATGGAGGGAAATATATAGCTTATGATCAGAACTATAATTATAAATGATATGAACTCACTCATAAACAGAAAAATACATCAGAATAGATTAAAAAGTGTAATCCAGGGGCAGTGTCAAGATGATGAAGCATGTATTGATCAAGACTGAACAGATTTTGGAGTTACAGAATTCACAAACATCCAGAATGTAATAATTTTCTAACTTAGGATATCTTGGAAGGGCTCCAAGAAACATTTCTCAATTAGGCAGGGCAGAACATGGGTCAGGTGAGGCCCAGAGTGAGGAATTTAACAGGAGGCTCTTAGCCAAAATAAAGCAGCATTGGCTACTCTGTCCTGATTCGGAAGATGAATAGATCAGCAGACCAGTGTGAGACCTCTAATAATATTGTAGAAGGCAAATTGTTGAGCCCCTGAACCCCAAGATAATAGTTGGAACTTGGACAGGCCCTTCAGCAAGCAAAACCTGCAGCACCTGCCCAAGTGTAGTCAGTGAGAAGCCCCTGAGGTCCTGCAAAGGAAGCTCAGGACAATCTCCCCTGTGCCCTTAAAAACAGACCTCCATCTTTAAAAGTGAGCAAAAAAGCAAAAAGAACTCTCACCATAAAGAGCTTCTATAGAGACAGAGAAGACCAGAACATAAACCCAGAAGAGCACAGCAAAATGTCTTCAGGTGAAGCCTCAAAGAGAGATATGAGCTAGTCTCCACTTCAAAATGCTCTCTTGGAAATGTTGAAAAAGGATTTTAAAAAAGAGATAGAAGAAAAATGGGGAAAAAATGAGAGTGTTGTAGGATAGGTTTGAAAGTTTTTTGGGGAAATCCAACACCTGGGAAAAGAAAGCATAGAAATTGACTGAAGAAAACAACTTAAAAAAATAAATTTAATGAAATGGGGGAAAAAATAGACTGAAGAAAACAATTCCTTGAAAAGTACAATTAATTGGCCAAATGCAAAAAGAGGTAAAAAAGCTACCTGAAGAAAATAGTTCACTAAAATTTAGAATTGGACAAATGGAAGTGAACTACTCAATGAGAAATCAAAAATCAGTCAAACAAAATAAAAATGAAATAATAGAAGAAAATGTAAAATGTTGGAAAAACAGCTGACCTGGAAAATAGATCCAGGGGACAGAATCTAAGAATTATTGAACTGTCTGAACATCATGATGAAAAAAAGAGTCTAGACAACATCTTTCAAGAAATCAAGGAAAATTGCCCTGATATCACCAGATAGTGAAATAGTCATTGAAAGAATCCACTAATTACTTCCTGAATGAGACCCCAAAATGAAAATTCCAGGGAATATTTAGCTAAATTAGTTATCAGATCAAGGAGAAAATAGTACAAGAAGCCAGAAAGAAACAATTCAAATATCAAGGGACTGAAGTCAGAATTATCCAAGATCCAGCAGTTTCCACAATAAAGAACTGGATGGCTTGGAATATAATATTCTGGAATTCAGAGGAGTTTGGATTACAACCAAGAATCAACTACCCAGCAAAATGAAGCATTATCTCTCAGGAGAAAGATGAATATTTAATGAACTAGGGGATTTTCAATCAATTTTGATTAAAAAACTAGAACTGAACAGAAAATTTGATCTCTAAGTACAAAACTCAAGAGAAGCATAAAAAGGGACAGAAGGAAAAAATGTTTTTTTAAAGTTAAAATGTTTACATCCTTATATGGGAAGAAGATATTTGTAACTCTTAAGAACTGTATCTTTGTCAGGGTAATTAGAAGGG
Organism: Sarcophilus harrisii; assembly: GCF_902635505.1. Lineage (NCBI taxonomy): Eukaryota > Metazoa > Chordata > Mammalia > Dasyuromorphia > Dasyuridae > Sarcophilus > Sarcophilus harrisii. The sequence continues at coordinate 240,754,872 of NC_045428.1, forward strand.
GTTTATTTAGAGAATGTAGTTATAAGTTGGCTTTAAGGTGATGATTTAAAAAAGAAATTAGAGTGGAAAAGATATTGTACTGGAAGAAGAGGAAAGGAGAGGTAAAATGGGGTAAATTATGCCATATAAAGAGGCACAAATGGCCTATTATAATTGAGGGAAAGAAGGGAAAAGGATGAACATTGTTTGTACCTTGATCCTATCAGATTTGGCCCCATATGCAAATAACACATACTCAGTTTGGTAAAGAAATTTTTCTTACTCTATAGGAAGGTAGAAGGTGAAAGAAGAAAGAAAAGGGGGAGGCTAATAGGAGGCAGGGCAGAAGTAAAAAGGGAAAAGGATAAGAAGGGGGGACTGAAAAAAAAGGGAGGGCAGATTAAAGAAGATGGTGGCCAGAAGTAAAACACTGGTGAGGAGGGAAAGAGTGAAAGGAGAGAGAAATATAACCTGGGAAAAATAGGACGATGGGAAATACAGAGTTAGTAATCTTAACTGTGAATGTGAATGGGAGAGGATGAACTCTCCCATAAATTGGCATTGGATAGCAGACTGGATTAAAAGTCAGAACAATATGTTGTTTATAAGAAACACATCTGAAGCAGAGAAATACACACAAAGTAAAAGGTAAGGACTGGAACAGAATCTATTATGGTTCAGCTGAAGTAAACAAAACAAAACAAAAACAAGGGTAGCAATGCTAAACTCAGATGAAGCAAAAACAAAAATAGACCTAATTAAAAGAGAAAAGGAAGAAAATTACATCTTGCTAAAGAGTACCATAGATAATGAAGAAATATCAATACTAAACATATAAACACCAAGTAGTATAACATCCATATTATTAAAGGAGAAGTTAAGTGAGTTGCAAGAAGAAATAGACAGGAAAATTCTATTAGTGGGGGATCTCAACCTCCCTCTTTCAGAACTTGATAAATCGAACTACAAAATAAACAAGAAAGTAATGAGGTGAATAGAAAAGTTAGGTATGATAAATCTTTGGAGAAAATTGAATGGGGATAGAAAGGAATATACCTTTTTCTCAGTGATACATAGTGCCTACACAAAAATTGACCATGTATTAGGGAAGAAAAATCTCACAATCAGATGCATAAAGGCAAAAATAGTAAATGCATTTTTTTCAGATCATGATGCAATGAAAATTATGTTTGATAAAAATCAGGAGAAAACAGACCAAAAATTAATTGGAAGCTAAATAATATAATCCTTTTTTTTTTTATTGTTAATTGATAAAATATCAATTTTATTGATTCATGAGATATGTATCGCAACTGAATTTATTACAAGAGACATGAAAGTGTATGTGGGATTCCAGGTACAAGCAAGGAATAATTATAGTAAAGAAGGGACGAGAGAAAGCAATCCCCTTCTTCTTTTTTTTTTTTTTTTTTTTTTAATTATTTAATATATCTTTTTTTTTTTTTTTTTAATTTAATAGCCTTTTATTTACAGGATATATACATGGGTAACTTTACAGCATTAACAATTGCCAAACCTCTTGTTCCAATTTTTCACCTCTTACCCCCCCCTCCCCTAGATGGCAGGATGACCAGTAGATGTTAAATATATTAAAATATAAATTAGATACACAATAAGTATACCTGACCAAAATGTTATTTTGCTGTACAAAAAGAATCAGACTCTGAAATATTGTACAATTAGCTTGTGAAGGAAATCAAAAATGCAGGTGGGCATAAATATAGGGATTGGGAATTCAATGTAATGGTTTTTAGTCATCTCCCAGAGTTCTTTTTTTGGGCATAGCTAGTTCAGTTCATTACTGCTCCATTAGAAATGATTTGGTTGATCTCGTTGCTGAGGATGGCCTGGTCCATCAGAACTGGTCATCATATAGTATTGTTGTTGAAGTATATAATGATTAAATAATCTAATCCTAAAGAAAAAATGGGTCAAACAACAAATCATAGAAATAATCAATAATTTCATCCAAGAGAATGACAATAATGAGACAATATACCAAAACTTATGGGATGCAGCCAAAACAATTCTTAGAGTAAATTTTATTTTGCTAGATGCTCATATTAATAAACTAGAGAAAGAGAAGATTAATGAACATGTCATTAAAAAAAACCTAGAAAAAGAACAGATTAAAAACTCCAATTAAATACCAAATTAGAAATTCTAAAACCATAGAAAAGATTAATAAAATTGAAAGTAAGAAAACTATTGAACTAATAAACAAAATAAAGAGTTGGTTTTATCAAAGAAAATCCAACAAAATAGATAAACCTTGGGTTAATTTGATTAGAAAAAAGAAAGATGAAAATGAAATTACTAGTACCAAAAATGAAAAGGTTGAACTCACCACCAGTGAAAAAGAAATTAAATCAATAATTAGGAGCTATTTTCCTCAATTGTGTGCCACTAAATCTGATAATATAAGTGAAATGGATTAAATTGGATTAAAAAACAAAAATATAGAGTGCCCAGATTAACAAATGAGGAAATATACTACTTTAATAGTCCCATTCTAGAAAAGAAGATTGAATAAGCCATAATGACCTTCTTAAGAAAAAAATCTCCAGGGCTAGATGGATTTATAAGTGAATTATATAAAATATTTATGAACAATTAATTCCTATACTATATAAGTTATTCTGAAAAATAGGGGGAAAGAGTCTTACCAAATTCCTTTTATGATACAGATATGGTGCTGATACCTAAATCAGAAAGCACCAAAACAAAGAAAATTTTAGGCCAATTTTCCTAATGAATATTGATGCAAAAATCTTATATAAAATATTAACAAAGATAATATAGCAAGTTATCACCAGAATAATATACCCTGACCAAGTAGGATTCATACCAGGAATGTAGGGCTGGTTCAATGTTAGGAAAACTATTAGCATAATTGACTATATCAATAACTAAACTAACAGAAATCATATGATTATCTCAATAGATGCAAAGAAGTATTTAACAAAATCCAACACTCATGGCTATTAAAAAAAACTGTAGACTATAGGAATAAATAGAATTTTTCTTAAAATGATCAGTAACATCTGTCTAAAACCATCATCAATCATATGTAATGGGGATAAACTGGAAGCATTCCCTATAAGATCAGGGTGAAACAGATTGTGCCCTATCACCATTACTATTCAATATTGTATTAGAAAATTGGAAAATAGTATGGCAGAAATTAGGCACTGACATTATATCAAGATAAGATTGAAATGTGTTCAAAAATGTCTAAATCTAGACATAAAGAGTGATACTATAAGCAAATTAAAGGAACAAAGGATAGTAGACTTCTCACATCTATGGAGAAGGAAGGGATTTATGGCCAAAGAAATAGTAGAGTAAAATATGAAATACAAAATGAATAAATTTGATTATATTAAATCAAATTTTTTTATACAGACAAAACCAATGCAGACAAGATTAGAAAGGAAGCGGAAAACAGGGAAAATCTTTATTCCTAAGAGTCCTGATAAAAGCCTCATTTCTAAAATATATAGAGAATTGACTCAAATTTATAAGAATTCAAGCCATTCTCCAATTGATAAATGATCAAAGGATATTAATAGACAATTTTCAAATGAAATTAAAACCATTTCTAGTCATATGAAAAAATGCTCTAAATCACTATTCATCAGAGAAATGTAAATTAAGACAATTCTGAGGTACTACTACACAACTCTCAAATTGTCTAAGATGATGGGAAAAGATGATGATAAATATTGGAGGGGATATGGGAAAACTGGGACAATAATACATTGTTGGTGAAGTTGTGAACTGATCCAACCATTGTGAAGAACAATTTGTAACTCTGCTCAAAGGGCTATCAAAATGTGCGTATCCTTTGATCCAACAGTGTTTCTACTGGTCTTATATTCCAAAGAGATCTTAAAGGGGGGAAAGGGACCCACATGTGCAAAAATGTTTATGGCAACCCTTTTTATAGGGGAAAGAACTGGAAACTGAGGAGATGCCCATCATCTGGAGAATAGCTGAATAAGTTATGGTAATGAATGTTATGAGATATTACTGTTCTAGAAAAAACAAATAGGAGGCTAATATCAGAAAGACCTGGAGAGTCTTTATGAATTGATGTTAAGTGAAGTGAGTAAAACCAAGAGAATATTATACACAGCAACAACATTATGTGATGATCAGTTCTGATGGATGTGGCTCTCTTCAGTAATGAGATGATTCAGACCAGTGCCAAAGATCTTGTGATAAAGAGAGCCATCTACACTCAGAGAGAGGACTTTGGGGACCGAGTGAACATGGATCACAACATAATTTTTTCACCTTTTTTGTTGTTGTTTGCTTGCTTTTTGTTTTCTTTCTCATTTTTTTCCTTTTTGATCTGATTTTTCTTGTGCAGCATGATAAATGTGGAAATATGTATAGAAGAATTATACATGTTTAACATATATTGGATTGCTTGGTGTCTAGGGAAGGAGTTGGGGAAAGGAGGGAGAAAATTTGGAATACAAGGTTTTGCAAGGGTGAATGTTGAAAACACTTTGCATGTATTTGAAAATAACAAGCTATTATTTTTTTTTAAAAAGAAAGAAAAATTTTTTAAATAAAACATTAGCAAAGAGATGACAATAACTTATCTCTAGCATAATGCGCTATGGCAAAGTTAGATTTGTGTTAGGAATGTAGGCCTGGTTCAATATCAGGAAAACTATCAGCATAATTGACTATATCAATAACCAAACTAACAAAAATCATATAATTATCTCAATTGTTGCAGAAAAAGCATTTGACAGAGTACAATATCCATTCCTATTGAAGCAGTATAGAGAATTGGAATAAATGGAGTTTTCTTTCAAATGATAATTAACATCTTTCTAAATCTATCAGTATGCATTATATATAACAGGAATAAACTACAAGCATTCCCAATAAGATCAGGGTGAAACAAGGTTGCTCATTATCGCCACTACTATGTGAGATTGTACTAGAAATGTTAGCTTTAGCAATAGAGAAAAAGTTTAATCTAACAATGGTGTTTTCAAGAAATTCATTAGAAATGTTAATTTTAGCAATAAGAGAAAAAATGTAATCCAGAAATGTTATTTTCTTTTTTTTAATTAAAAAAATAACTTTTTTTTATTAAAGCTTTATCCTCCCTTCTTCCTTCCTTCCTTCCCTCCCTCTCTTCCTCCCTTCCCTTCCTTCCCTTCTTTCCTTCACTCACTTCCCTTAGCATCAGTTCATGTAAGTCTCTCCAAGCCTCTCTGAAATCATCCTGCTGATTGTTTCTTACAGAAAAATAATATTTCATAACATTCATATACCGTAATTTACAAAACCATTCTCCGATTGATGGGTATCCATTCAGTTTTCAGTTTCTGGCTACTACAAAAAGTGGTGCCACAAACATTTTTGCACATGTGGGTCCCTTTCCCTCTTTTAAGATCTTTTTGGGATACAAGCCCAATAGAAACACTGCTGGATCAAAGGGTATGCATAGTCCAATAATATTATTTTCAAGAAACTTATTAGAAGTACAAATGTTCACAAAGGATTAAAATTCGTAGTTGTAATAAACTTTATTAGGCTTTGGCTGAATTAAAAAAAAAGTAGAATAGCAATCATAATAGAACTGTGACTTTTTTTTTCTTAAAGTGTCTTTTTTGGAAAGGTATACAAAAAATTAGTAAAACTATTGAATAGGTCAAATTGAAGCAGAGGAGGAAAGTCTTACCAACTGATAGGAAAAAAAGAGATGAATGCTATAAGTAGATAAAAGCAGGAGAGAAAAAAAAGGAACTAATTAGCAAAATCTCAAAGAAAAAGGGGTAACAAATGAAAGGAGGGAATAAGGAGAGGAGAACCAATGGGAATAAAGTCACCTTAAAAATAAAGTAACTGAAGGAATGTAGCACTGGATTTACAGGAGAATGGGGTGTGGAAGGGGAAGCATGACTTGAAAAAAATCTAATATTAAGAGACAAATAGAAGAAAATATAAATCTAATTCTTATATTTTAAATGTGAGTGGATTAAGCAATCCAGTAAGATGGAAAAATGATAATTGGATAATAAAAACAAAACCTTGGAATATGTTGCTTACAAGAAATATATTTCAAAAATAAAAACATTACATAAAATAAAACTGAGCTGATAAACTGAGAAACTATGTATCTTTGTATCAAGTGAATCTAAAATGCAGGAGTTGCCATCATACTATTTAACAAAGCAAGAATAAACATTGAAAAAGAGGAATAAATAAGAAAACTTTTGCTGAAGGAATCATAGACAGAAAACTAATGTCAATAATAAGTTTATATGCTTCAAAAGATATCAAGAAAAACTTATTTTGTAAAAAAAAAGATGAAAACCAGATTGTATCAAAGGTGAAAATGAATTCACAAAAGTTGATAGTGTAAAGCAAAATATCAGAAACTATTTCCCCCAAGGCTAACAGAATATATGCTAACAGAATTTATAGCTTAGATGAAATTGATTAACATTTATAAAAACTCATGATGCCTACACTAATAGAAAAAGAAATGGATTTTTTAACCTTATGTCAGAAATTTTAAAAAAATCTATAAGTTGTAGGGCCAGATGGTTTTACAAACTTTCAAAAAAAAATTGATTCCAATATTATGTAAACTGTTTGCAAAATAGGAAAAGATAAGCTTCTGTCAAACTTCTGTGATACCAGTATTATCTTGATATCTAAACAGGGAGAGATGAAATAAAGGGGGAAAAAAAAGATTATAAACCAATATCTATATAGCATGATATGTAAGTATTAAAAAATTTTTTATAGTATGACCAAGTTGGATTTATGGAAGGAATATAGGAGATTATATTAACAATAGAGGCAATATAAGCCACAAGATCATGAGAATAGATGCTAGAAAACATTTTGATAAAATCTAACTTTTTTTGTTTGTTTAAAGAATAAAGAGATTGAAATTGATTGCAAATCTTGCTTCCATTCCTTTCAGTTTTACATTCATTGGTCTAGTATCATGGAACAAATGTATATAGTCAATCCTCAGCTTTTTCAGGGGCGCCATTTCTAGGGAACTATGTAAAAGTAAACATGTGAATGTTAATACAGTGAACTTACAGAAAATATAGGGTTAGGTTCTTGTGATCACCCAAAATTTCAATCTTATGTAAGGGATTGCTAAAAATATACTTTTCTTTATATAATCCTTTATAAGAAAACATTAATTATAATTATCTGCACTTTTTCTAATATGGTAACCATTAAGTAACATACAAAATGCAGGGAAGAGGATAAACAATATCAAATAGGATAAGGAAGAACAGGGACTTCAATGACATAAGAGTCCCAAGGTAAAAATTGGAAAGGAGCAGCCTGCCATCTCTATTCTCTTTTTCAATTTTGAGAAAGTACACACAATACTTTGTGTTTACTTTGAATAAATCCCTGGCTAGGTCAGGGGCTCTTTGTCAGACCTGGAGTGGTGACTCCCTCAAGGGCCAGGATACTTGGGAGCCGGTAGCATGGGCAGGAGGGGGAGTTTGTGAGAGTTGGGGGTGATTACCATCTAAAATCAGCTGCTTTTCCTTTTTTTCCTCTACCCTCCAGTTCCCTCATGATGTACTTTTGAGGTTACTTTAGCACTTTTTGAAACTGATTTACAAACACTTTTCCAAGTATTTTCTTCCTTTGTGTAGATATAATGAAAGTTGATTTGTTAACATTAAACTTATGGCAGACATTTGTTGGCAGCAGACATTCCAGCATGAAGTTCATCTAATACCTTTATTTTATCACCAAGCCACATCCCTAACTTTCCATGTTTTGGCTAGAGCCCAAAGGAGTTGCACTGTGCTTTAGAGGCATAATTGTAACACAAACTTTGCATTTTAAAGGCAGACAATAAAAATATGCAATGAATATTTGGGGAGTTCTTTATAATAGTGGGGTGAACAAGATTAGTAAAATGCCTAATAGGATACCAGTTTCTTAAACTTGAGAACATTACAGCTCTATTTTTTTTTTTTTTTTACTGTGCATAAGTGAGAATGTGTATGATTGCTAATAGAAAAGTGAAAATGAGGTTAATAATCAAATCAGATGAATGGCTGAAATTGTGAAAATCAAACGCTAATATTGAGGATTGAGTCTGTGTATATTTTTAAATGCTATATTTGAATTTAATAATTAGGAGAGATGGAAAATCATATAGATTCAAAATGAAGGGCCTGGAAAAAATCTTTTATGTGTTAATTGAATCTCAAAAAGGAGTTGTCATCATGATTTTAGATATGACAACAGGAAACATCAATTAAAAGAGAAAAATAGGGTGAGTATATTTTGATTAAAAATAGAATAGCAAAAAAATTAGTTTTAATAATAAATGTACATCTTCTGAAGGAAATGTCAAACAAATTCTTGAAGGAAAAACCTAAAAATTACAGACTTAAAAAAAAAAAGTCAGAAAAACTAGATTTTATTGATCTATGGAGATTTCTGAATACTCATATAAGAAAATATGGATACTTCTCATGTTTCCAGGAGAGTTATTTAGAAATTGGTCTTGCTGTAAGATATAAAGAACTCATAAATGATGAATGAATAAACCAGTACTTATTAAGCACTTTCTACATATAAAGCACTGTGATAAACAGGACACAAAGAAGAGTGAGCATTAAGGTTAGGATTAGAGGTAGGGTTACATACATAGATAACAGGATTTAGTTATGGGGTGAATTAATTGATTGTTTTTCTTTATTCTTAAAGAGGACCAAAATGGCATCACTATGTCAAGATCAAGGTGCATTGTATCTGACTGACTGATCAGAGCAGTATGAGCTCAGAAGGCTCTTTCACAGGTCAGGGGCAAATAGTTTATATGAACATTTGAAGTGAAAATGTTTCCAAATTTATGTATCTTATGTTTCTTATGAGTTTGAGTTATTATTTGCTCATAAAACACAACAGTTTTTTTGATATATGCATGCTGTGCTTGGTGGTCCTGTGCCAGCATCGCTTATATCTCCCACTTGATTCCAAGGTTTTTCAGAGAGACCTTGAGAGTGTGCTTGTATTTCTCCTTTTTATCTCCATTGTGAGCACGTGCCTTATGTGAGTTTTCTATAAAATAGACTTTTAGGCAAAGGTATGTTTGGCATTCTAACAACACAATCAGCCTATCATAGTTGTGTTCTTTGCAGTAGAGTTGGAATGCTTGGAAGTTTAGTTTGAGAAAGGACTTCAGGGTCTGTTATCTTATCTTATCAGGTGATCTTCAGAATCTTCCTAAGACAGTTCAAATAGATGCAATTCGTTTTTCTGGCATAATTCTGGTATACTGTCCAGATTTCAGACATATAATAAAGAGGTCAGCACAACACCTCTGTAGACCTTTGGTATGGTAGTGTCTAATACTTTGCTTCCACACTTAACTTTGGAGCCTCCATTAGCTCTGGCAATATGTACCTTAACCTCATCATCAATGTAAACATCCTTGGAAAATATACTGCCAAGGTGAACTTATCCACAGCTTCATTTGCTATAACTAGTAGTTCCATGGATGGATGGTTTAGTGCTGGCTTGTGGAGAACCTGTGTTTTCTTTGTGTTAATTGGTAGAACAAAATTAGCAGCAGAGAATAAATCCCATAATTTTGTTTCATCTCTGCTTCAGAGATATTGAGTGCAAAATCATCTGTAAACAAAAATTTACACATGAACTTTCTCCACTTTAGTCTTGACTTTTGTAGTCTTTTCAGATTAAATAATTTACCATCAGAGCAGTAGCTGACTTTGAAACTATTTTCATTCTCATTAAAGGTGTCTGACAATATTGTTAAAAACATTTTGCTAAAAAGCATAGGAGCAAGCCCACAGCCATCATGAAACTGGCATACAATACTGATGAACTTCAGGCAACCAAATTTTCCCATAATTTTTTATAAGCTCTCATGTCTGGCATTATCAAAGGCCTTCATTTATTCTATGAACATTATATGCAGACCTTATTTCTGCTCCTGGCATTTTTTCTAGACTTGTCCAGTAGCAAACACTCTATTAACTACTTCTTTGCTCTTTATGAAGCCATGCTGTCTCTCACATAAAAGATCAGACTATTAATGAAGGCTCTAGCAAGAATCTTGCCAGCAATGATTAAGAGAGGGACTCCCTTCTCCCCTGTGGATTGTCATCTCCATGTCCAAGAGCCATGTCCATCAGAATTGATCATGGTATAATCTTGTTATTTCCATGTACAATGATCTCCTGGTTTTGCTCACTTCACTCAGAATCAGTTCTTGTAAGTCTCTCAAGGCCTCTCTGAAATCATCCTGTGTAGCCCCTTTCTCACACCAGAAGGTGAACAGTGTGATCTTTAAAAAAATCCAAGAGGCTGCCAAATTCCACTGCTGCTTTAGGCTAGGGAGAAGATGACCCTATGGTCTGTGATCAGGGATGTAACTGCAGGTCTCAACTGCTGCTTTGTCACTTGCCTGTTACCACAGGACTTTGAGGTAGATAAAAAATGGTAAAGTTGTATGGTTGATGGTTGTATGGTTGATGTCTATTGACTCATGCATAAATTGGATTTAAGTAAAGCAGAGTTGCAAGAACTCATTTCCTCACTTTTTTCCAGTCATCAAAGTCCAATGGCACTCAAGACAACTGGCAATGGCTCAAGATGCAGTGTATGACCTTGGTGTCTTTGATGTTTAACCAAGCTCTAAGCATTACACAGCCTCTGCTTTAGCTGCCTTCATGGCCATTGAAACAATTTGTTTTCATTCACTCATTCTACCAGGCAAGTCTTTATATGCTTGGTGTAGATATCTTGTCTAACTCACCGAAAAGTTAGAGAATTTTTGGTTACCTTAAACTTTAATTAATTTTCTGGGGTGTGGTTGCTGCATATGTTAAAATTTCTTGAAGCCATTTGGAACTATGCTCAAAAAGTTATCAAACTGTGTATACCCTTTGATCCAGCAGTGTTTCTACTGGGCTTATACCCCAAAGAGATCATAAAGAAGGGAAAGGGACCTGTATGTGCCAAAATGTTTGTGGCAGCCCTGTTTGTAGTGGCTAGAAACTGGAAACTGAGTGGATGCCCATCAATTGGAGAATGGCTGAATAAATTGTGGTATATGAATATTATGGAATATTATTGTTCAGTAAGAAATGACCAACAGGATGATTTCAGAAAGGCCTGGAGAGACTTATACAAACTGATGCTGAGTGAAACGAGCAGGACCAGGAGATCATTATATACTTAAACACAATACTACATGATGATCAATTCTGATGCACATGGCCATCTTCAACAATGAGATGAACCAAATCAGTTCCAGTAGAGCAGTAATGAACTGAACCAGCTACACCCAGCAAAAGAACTCTGGGAGATGACTATGATCCACTGTATAGAGTTCCCAATGCCTCTATTTTTGTCCGCCTGCATTTTTGATTTCCTTCACAGGCTAATTGTACATTATTTCAAAGTCCGACTCTTTTTGTACAGCAAAATAACTGTTAGGACATGTATTGGTCAACCTGCCATCTGGGGGAGGGAATGGGGGGAAGGAGGGGAAAAATTGGAACAAAAGGTTTGGCAATTGTCAATGCTGTAAAATTACCCATGCATATAACTTGTAAATAAAAAGCTATGAAAATAATTTTTTAAAAATTAAAAAAAAATTTCTTGAAGCCATAGGCAAGAGTTGGGTGATTTAGGTGTTCACTAAAAGTGAAAAGCAGCTTTAAAAAAGATGTGGCAGTTCTCACACTAGTCTTCTAAATACCCTCTGGTTCTTAGGATAATTAGCAATGGTAGATGGTTATTTATTTTGCTGTAGGGTAAAATGTGAGGCTGATATACACATACATCTCCTTTAGTGACTTTTTGAATGATAAAATCTTATCCATTCCTTTTTTTTTAATTAAATTTTATTTTTTTCAATGAACAAAAATTCACCTTGTCTTTTATTTTTCCCCTCCTCCAATTAAAAAAGAACAAAATCCTTATAACAAATATATAAAATTAAGCAAAACAAATTATCACATTGGCTATGTTGAAAAAATATATTTAAGTTTCTACCCTAAGGCTGTTACCTTTCTATCAGGTGGTGGGGTAGCTCACGAGTCCTCTGTAATCATGTTCAATCATTGCATTGATCACAGTTCTTAGTCTTTCAGAGTTATCTTTACAGTATTGTATATATTATTCTCTTGGTTTGCTTCATTCTGCAAGAATTTATAAGACTCTCCTAGTTGTTTTTGAAACTGTCCCCTTCTTCATTTCTACTATCTCATTGCATTCTTATACCATGATTTGTAATCCATTCTCTAATTAGTGGACACTGTCTGAATTTCTAGTTCCTTGCCACCACAAAAAAGTTGATAGATTATTATATTATTGGGTTCTTTAATTCTTTCTGTGATCTTTTTGGGGTCTAGTTGTGGTATCATTAGATCAAAGGATATATTTCTAGAATTGCTGGACAAATTATATTGAACTAGAATTGTTTTTAGTTCTAGAAAATTACTGACTAATCAATAAGCATTTATGTCTATTATGTAGTATATATTGTTTTAACTGGGATTTTTTAAAAAATGAGGTATTCTCTCAAGAAGCTGACAGTCTATTGGAGCAGGCATGTACATATACCAATATATAAAATGATTCTAAGGTAAAATTTTAGGAGGAGTACACTAGCAACTGGGAAGATTCAAGAAGCTTTATGTGGAAGGGGGCCTTGAACTTATTCTCAAAGGTATTTTCATACCAAAAAAATATGGTTTTTAAATGATAGAAATGAGAAGGGAATATATTCTAGAAATAGAAAACAGGATTGAATATGAGGATCATCAAGAAGCCCAGCCATAGGAAAGGGAACAATGTATAAGGCTGAAAAGGTAAGTTAGGGCTATTTATGAAGAGCTTTAAATATAAAGTATAATTTTGTGCTTAATCCTAAAGGCAGCCCTTATAGTTTAACTTGGACACATGACGTATATTTATTTGATCCTCAAGGAGCCCTTGTAGTTTAACTTGGATATGTTACTTAGTTCACTAGAGATCAACTTGCTGTCACTATGCTTCATTCCACTTCTATTTTACATTCTCTCACTTTGTAATTTCATTAGCTCCCATGGGTTTAATTATTATCTCTGTGCAGCTAACTTTCAGAATGATATAGGCAGCTCCAACTTTCTCCTGAGGTCCAGAGTCCCGTCTATAACCATCTATTGCACTTTTCAAATTGAATATTCCATAGACATCTCAAATTCAACATGTTTAAAACACAAGTCATTTTCTTTCCCTCTTCCCCAAACTTAGCCCTCTTCTGAGCTTTATTTCCTTTAAAGGAATGCTAAATATCTTAGATATGCCTTGACATTATCCTCTAATTTTTATTTTCCTTTACTTCATATATCTCATTAATTGAAAAACTTTGAGAGGCAACGTGATGTACTGGAAAGGACCCTGAGCCAATGTTCGCATCCTAACTCCAATGCCTATTTTCTGTATAATCCTGGGCAAAAAAACTTTAATTTTGGTTTCCCCATCTGTAAAATGAGGAGGCTTTGGATTAGACGACCTTTGAGATCCTTCCAGCTCTACAGCTGTAATTTTTGTATTCAGAGCCATCTCTAGCCATCCTGAACTGGACTCACATAGCTCTGGAAGGGAAAGTAAGACAGTTATCCCTCACTTAAATCCAATTCACCTGAATGTCATGACATCACTTCCCCAATGTCATAGTCTTCTTCAAGAATGATAACAATTCATCTTCCACAGTATCTATTCTCCCTTCCTTCTCCCTGCTTATTTGACTACTACTTCAGTCCAGGCCTTTATCATATCTCACCTTCACTATTGCAATGCCCTCCTAATTATTCTTCCTACGTCAGGTCTCTCCTCACTCTAATATATCCTCTCCATAGCTGACAAAGTGATTTTTCTTAAGCACACATCTGATTCAGTCTCTTTTCTATTCAATGAACTCCACTAGCTTCATATTATTTTGGACTTCTCTGTTTCCTTTGTGATCTAGTTCTAACCTACCTTTCCAGCCACTGTGTATATTATTTCTCTTCCTGCAATATATTATTTCATCAAATTGACCTTCTCGTTCTTCCTAATATGGAATACTCTTTCAACTCCATGTCTTTTTATTGTTCCCTATGCCTAGGATGAATTCTCCCTGCCACCCCTGCTTTGTAAAATTCCCAATTACTCCAAGACTCAGCTCAAGCACCATTTTCTATATGACTCTTTTCCTTTTTCCCTATTATTATTACCTTCTCTCTAAATAACCATTTTCTTACTTTCTATTTATTCTGTATATACTTACATATGTAGTAGGTGGTTAGGTAATTAGACAAATTAAATTGCCAGTGATCTGGGGAAGAAGAAAACTACTTCAACCCTGTAGAGGTGACTTTCTTTCAGCTCTCATTTCCCTGGGGAAGGGCAAAGAAAAACTTTCCATTCAAACTCTGACCACCAAGAATGACAGCTGTCAATTTGAAAATGAAAGTAAATTAATTCATGCATCACTCCCTCACAACCTGCCACTTTCAGCAGCTTAAAACTGAAATTTAGAAATATTTGAATCCTGAATTAATGTACCAGATTTCTAGGATATATTAACATCCTCCCCCTCTGTTTTTATAACTCTAAACCCACAAATGAGCTTTCTTGGTTCAAATCTTTTATCTTTTGAGAGTTAAAAAATGTTTTCTCCTTTCCTTTTTTAAAAGCTATAAATAACATATAGGTACAGTTCTTCTGGACAACAGACTTTTAAAGTAGGCAAATAAATCTACATTGAAAGCAATTGATAAGAATTAAAAGCTAACGTTACTCACCAAGTGGAAGAGCCCCTCATTTCACAAATGGCTATGCTAGGAAACAGAAGACCTCTGATCTCCCACTGCATCCCACTCATCCTTGAGTCTATTTCCTGTGAACTTGTTTCACTGTCTTAGTATAATATAGATTCTTGATGCTATCACTCTGAATCTCATTGTAATACCATAGAGTCAATCTAGATTTTCTTAATTATTTCCTTATTTTTAAAGAAGAGTTTCAAAAATTTTATTGATGTGTTTTATTTTTCACATTATACACATTTCACAGTTCTTATAACTTTCTAAGTAATTTGTTTTTACAGTTTTGCCATTGCATAAATTGTCTTGATTTTTTCTCATTTTTTATCAGTTTATAAAATTCTTCAAAATTATTCATTTTTATAATATGTAGTATTTATTATTTGAGTTGTATTTATTTCACTTTGTATCTACCAATTAATATATCTCTTAAAGCATCTATTTCCTTTATTCTTAGTTTGATTCTTATCCATTATATTCATATACCACAATTTATTCAGTCATTTCTCAACTGATATACACCCCATTCTTTGCCAACCAAAAAGAGCTGCTATTTGTACATAAAGAAACTTTTCCTCTTTCTTTGATTCTCTTGGTATAATGCTAGCAGTGGTATTGAGCGGTCAAAGGACATGGCTGTACCCATTCACAGGTCCACCTATTTTGCATCAATAAAAAAACCTCCAAATGGGTCACATCACAAACAAACTAGAGATAGATATGTGTAAAAAAGTATCTATCAGATCTATAGATAGGATAAAATGACCAAATAAGGAATAAAGAGGATTATTGTAGATAAATTTTGGTTATATAAAATTTGAAAGTTTTTGCACAAATTTAATAAAGCTAAGACTAAAAAGGAAACAACTAGGGAAAATATTTATAGCAAATTTTTCTGATAAGGATCTCATTTCCAAGATGTATAGGGAACAGATTCAGATTTATAGGAAAGAGAGTCATCTCCCAATTGATATATGGTCTAAGAACCAAGAGTT
This sequence comes from Sarcophilus harrisii, assembly GCF_902635505.1. Classification (NCBI taxonomy): domain Eukaryota; kingdom Metazoa; phylum Chordata; class Mammalia; order Dasyuromorphia; family Dasyuridae; genus Sarcophilus; species Sarcophilus harrisii. The sequence continues at coordinate 240,770,719 of NC_045428.1, forward strand.
CTCAGGAAATAAACCCAGTGACATGAAATATCAATTCAATAATGACATGAAAAAATGCTCCAAGTGCATTAGAAGAATTAAACAACTGCAAATTAAAGAATCACCTCACGCTCATGGATTGGCAAAGATGAGCAAAAAAAAATTATTGATAAGTATTATTGGAGAAAAGCCTAGATTTCTATTATGTTGTAGCTTGCTTCTCATCATACCACTTCCTCTTGTGTCAGCTATCAAGTCTCTTCTGACTTGACTCTTGAGTCTTCTTGATTGGGAAATAAAAATTATCCTTCCTCCTAATTTTCTCCTGCCCCAAAAAGGGTTCTTTCAATTTAGGTACATATCAGCTGTTTCCCATAATAGGATATAAGCTACTTGAATATAGCTTATATTTTTTATTTTGTATTTTCACTGCTTACTATAATCTCTTATGTGCAATGTTTTGTTTAATTTTGTGTTTTTCAATTCCTGTTGATTGAATTCCTTTAATCTTTTTTCTTTCAAAATCCTGGTGGGAATCCACTATTGGTCAAACCCAAACCCAGATAAGGAACTTGCAGATCCCAGACCAACAGGGTTTGGGAGCACTGAGAATTTGCAGGTCCTTGGACCTTCTGGACTAATGACTCCCCAAAGAAATCAGAACCAGGATCTGCCAAGTCTTTTCAGCCAGAAGAGTGCAGAGCCCAGTCCTAACAACAAATCTGATGTTAGGAAGTAGATACTAGAAGAATGAGCAAACAAACAAAACAAGAATCCCATCAAAAAAAGCCATTATGGTGACAACGATGCTCTAGAGCAGGGGTCCTCAAGCTAAGGCCCGTGGGTCAGATGCAGCAGCTGAGGACATTTATCCCCCTTACTCAGGGCTATGAAGTTTCTTTATTTAAAGACCCACAAACAAAGTTTTTCTTTTTACTATAGTCTGGCCCTCCAGCAGTCTGAGGGACAGTGAACTGGCCCCCTATTTAAAAAGTTTGAGGACCTCTAATCTAGAGACAAATTTTTCTTTTTTTCTCTTTAGATCAGTGTTTTAGAATGAGTTCAAAACATTGATCTAAAGAGAAAAGCCTAAAAGAAAAACACGGCATGATTACAAATTCAACAAGAATTTTTGGAAGAGAGAGAGTAAGAATTTAAAAAAAAATTTAAGTACTAGGGGGAAAATTTTGGGAAAAAAATGAGAGAAAGAATTAGAAAGGAAATTAGTAGCTGGGCATGAAGGTCACATAAAAGACTTTGCCCAAGCAACAAACAAGCTGAAAATTAGAATGAACCAAATAAAAGCCTATGAGACACCAAGAAATATTAAAATTAAAATTAAAGACTGGAAAAAATAGAAGAAAATAGAAGGTATCACATATCAAAAACAACTAATAGAAAAGATATTGAAGAGAAAAAATTTAAGAATCATTTAACTATTTCAATGCCATGACAAAAAGAAGAGCCTGAACCTCATATTATAAAATAACTTAGAACTTTCTAGGTCTTTAGAATCAGAAAACAAAGTGGAAAGTGATTCCAATTACCATCTCCTCAGCTTTCAGGAACATTATATTCAAAATCTAGAGTTTTCAGATCAAAGGAAAAAATTAACGGCAAAGAGCCACAGAGAAAGAATTCAAGTACAGAGGAGCCACAGTCAATCTATTAATGTAGAGAGTTTGAGATATAGTACTCCAGATGGCAAAGGATATATAGACTTATAGCTAAGAATAATTTACTCACCAAAACTGAATACAATCTTTCAGGGGGGAAAATTAATTTTGACTTTCAAGTATTTTTGATGAAAAGAATAGAGCTGTGTAGAAAATTTGAAAATCAAACACAAGATTTAAAAGAAAATAAAAAAAGTAATGACATTAACAATCATAAGAGACTAAACAGATAGACTGCTTACATTAAAATATGAGAGGATACAGACATCTCTTTTTATAATTCTATTATCAGGGAGTTTTAGAGGTAATTTAATTAGATGAAGCCTAGAAATGGTTCTCTTATATCTTGATGTCCTTAAGAGAATAATAGAAAGAGAAGGAAAGAAGACTACATTGGGAGTGTGGGGAGAGGGAAAGGAAAGTTATCTTATATAACCAGAGTGTACAAATAGAAATCTATACAAACAAGAAAGAGAGGATGAAGGAGAGTGGTTGATGCTGAAATTCAATTCTATTCTCATCTGAACTTGTTAAAGAAGAGATCTCTCTCTCTCTCTCTCTCTCCCCACACACACACACACACACACACATACAGAATTATATATAAAAATACATTTCACTTAGTGGGGAAATAGAAGGGAAATGGGAGAAAGAAATTAGGGATAAGAGTGAAAGTATATTAAAAGAGCGATTAGTCCAAGACAAATTCTAAATGAAGATGTTCAAAAAATTATAGTTTTATGAAGTGTCAAGGAATAGGAATCTGAAGAGGTACCCATCAGTTGGGGAATAGCTAAACAAGCTGTGGCATGTAAATGTGAAAGAGTACTCTTGTGTTGTAAGAAATGAAGAAGAAGGTTTTGAAATATCTGGAAAGACTTATATGAACTGATCAATAGTGAAGAAAGTAGAAATAGAACCAGGACAATTTATACAATGACAACAATATGATAAAGACAACCTTGAAAAATTAGAAATCTGATCAACTAATGACCAATTATAATTTTAGAGATCTAATGATGAAATATACTATCCACCTCCTGATTTATAAACTAGGTATAAAATGAGACACATATGTATTTTGGATGTAACCAGTGTGAAAAATTAGTTTTGCTTGACTATACATGTTTGCAACAAGGGAAAAAAAATCTCTTGAGGGGTGTGTGTGGGAGGAAGAGGAGAGCCTTTGACCATGAAATGGCTAAATATCCTGTTCAGAGCTACCCACAGTGATTGTAGAGTTTACATTAGGTACAGGATTAACATCAAAAATAAGACTGACATACATTAATCTGGATAATTTAACATAAGAAGGACAGATAGAAGATTTTGATAAAAAATATAGACATACCATTTTGGATGATGATCAATTAGTTGATGAGTTGGGAAATTGATTGAAAAAAGATGACATTATTGTTGATAATCATGACTACCTTGAATGATGGTTTCATACAGTTTTTGTGCTCCAAACAGATAATTCCTTATTATATAAATAAGACTTGAAAGAATGGGATTCAATGTAAAGACTCTAAAGGACAACATTTAATGTGAAAAATTTCCAAATTCTTTATAAAGAAGTGATGGCATTTTAAGGGATTGAAATGGTACACCAATTCCCTGCTAATGTTTTAGAAGAATTAGAGAGTAATTTAGATCAGATAATGAAATGGATCCTAGAGTAGATCAAAGATAATAATTGAACCTCGAGGGAAAAGCACTTACTTTCAAGGTTTTTCATATAATAGCTTGCAGATTGTCTTGATCTTTCCCTTCCTGTGCAATAAAAATTAAATCCACATACATCAAATTTTACTATTAGAATTTCTATTGTAGAAGGAGAAGGTAGAAGATATATAAGATTAAGTTATGGCTTAGTTTCCACCACCCACATCTCTATCAGAACACTGAAAAGTACCAAATAAAATGCATATACTTTTGAAAACAAAGTTTAATAAATAATCAGCATTCTTATTTGCTTTGGTTGATTGGAAAAGGATAGGTAAATTTGAAAAAATGAGGGAGGGGGAAATCACAGTGGAGTTTATTCACTATCTGTATGTTATTGAGAGGCATCAGTGAGATAGGACGCGAATAATTAAATACAAGAAAATCTAAAAGTTTTTTTATATTATTGACTGTTACATCTCTTTCCCACTCCCAATCACAACACCACTAGCAGATTCATCTTCCATTTATGGTTTTCTTAGACTAATATTTGAGATAGTTTGCTTTTTCAAAACTTACCCTGGCTGTAAGTGGTAAGAAATTGACAACTATGGAATATCAGACCAGTATTGTAGATTTAAAATATACTATAGTTATAGAATAGATATTTAGGAACAGGGAATGAACTTTTTGCTTTTGATAATTGAAAAATGGAAGGGAAAATAAAATCCAAGAGAATTTTAAATGTCACCTTATATATTTACCTGGCTTGGAGTATATACATAAAACCCATGGTGGAATCTTTTTAAAAAAGTAAACAAAAACTACTTTATTTTATTATTGTGTATGAAAGAATCCAACTGTTAATTACTTTTACTTTTTGTTGGTTATTATTCTCCAGTTTTGATTTGCTTTTATAAGTTATCTTCTTAAAACAACATCAACCTTTGACTTTTAATATCAAGGAAGTGGAGAAAAAAGGAAGAACATATGCTTATCAACTGGAATTTATCAGCTTTTTGTTCAGAAATTATTTTTATAGGTTTTTAAAAATAACTTTTAGATAGTAGACACTGGTGGAAGTTTATCTTGGAGTCAAATATACACGTGAGTAGAAAATAGTGAAGTGGGAAAGGGAAATTGCATTTCATATATATATACTAATGTTCTGTTTAGAAATTGCTTCTTACTTTGAGCCCAGTTAATTCATACTTCATTTCTGTTAGACTGGTGTTTAGATACCTTGAATCCTCCCTAAAAGAATTCTTAATAGTCAAAACAATAGTGATTGTATAAATAGGTCTTGTATTTTATGTAAATTATAGAATTGATGTAAAAAGATTTGAATATGAAGATAATAAAATGACCAGTTGGTTTTCTTATCAGCTACAAATTATATAAATATTTTATTGATTAAAACTGCTACTCCATTTTCTTCTTTATTACTGCAGGCATGAGATTGTTAAAATGAGGCTTTTGGTTTTTGTTTTTCTTTATCCACTTCATAGTTGATATTTTAGTAATAAAACAATCCTGTTTTGCTCATGGGTGTTTTTTAGAACGCATTTTTAACAAAATGTAAACACAGAGTGGCTGGAAATGAGGGATTTTTGAGAACATCAAATTATTTCCTCTCATGAGACCAGGTAAAGTCAAATCATAGTTAAGATTTATTTAAGAAGCTATACATTATTCTTTAATGAAGTAAAGAAAAAAATATTATCTCCTTTTATCCTCAGAACAACTTTCCTAAATTGTAGGTCTGACCTTAATCCTCTGAAGTAAATAATATCAATAATAAACTAGTGTCTCCAGGATCATATATGAAGCTTTTCATAACCTGATCCTTACTACCTTTCAGTTTTTTTTTTTTTTGTTTGTTTCTTATCATAGTCTCTGCAGTTTATTTTTCATGGCATAGTAGTATTCCATTACATTTGTATACCATAATTTGTTCAGCGATTTTGTAATTGATGGGCACCCTTTTATTTCTAGTATCAATGCCAATTTCTGAAAACTACCCCTCTCCAGAGCCATGCTTTCTTGTCCCCTACCAGCATAACCCTTTCTTGCAAACCAATAGTCAAGTAAAATAAAATACATTAATAACCCCTGAAAATGCATATATTATTCCATAATTATTACATGGAATTATATAATTTTTCAAATGTAATTTCCTTTCTCTCCTCACTTATTTGACAGTACAATTCTGGGCACAAATTACACAGATGATAAATTACAAATTACACAGTTACACAGATGATAAATGTTTATGTGGACTTTGAATCCTGTGTCAGTCCATTGGCAAAAATACTGGGTTAGTTTGCAATTTTCTTCTCCCATTCATTTGACAGTTGTGAAAACTTGGGAAAATAGGGTCAAGTGACTTGACCAGGGTCACACAGCTAGTAAGTAATCTCTGAGGCTAGATTTGAATATTGGTCTTTTTGACTCTAGGTCTAGCACTCTATTCACAGTGCTACCTAGTTCCTATTATTTAGATTTTTGTTTACTTAAAGAATACTTTATAGTTAGTGTTATAGTTTATGTGTATCGGTAGACTCCAAAATATTTCCTTCATTTTGTGGTAATTTTGAATAGAATTTCCTTTTCTAGCTCTTCTTGCTTGGTTTTGTAATTGACATGCAGAAATTCTAATGATTTATTTTATATTTTATTTATTTATATTTTATATCTTGCCAACAAATCTTGCTATTTTAATTTCTTTTTACTTAATTCTTAGATTCTTTGGCTTCCTTCAAGTCTCAGTTAAAGTTCTACCTTCTGCAAGAAGCATTTCTCAGTCCTCCTGAATCTAAGTGCCTTTTCTTAGAGATAATCTGTCTTGTTCATTTCTCCTTTGTTCATGGCTGTCTTCATATTGTCTCCTACATTAGATATGATGTGTGGAAGCGTGAAGTGCATAATAAATGTTTAATAACTTGATTTGAATTAAGATTTCTAGGTAGAAAATCATATAATGTGCAAAGACTAACAGTTTTGTTTTCTCTTTGCCTATGCTTATTCCTAATTTTGTTTTCTCATCTTATGACTATACTTTGCATTTGTAACACTATTATTTAATGGAGGTAATAATAGATATTCTTGTTTTATCCTTGATCTTACTGGGAATAATTCTAGCCTTTCTCCATTACATATAATGTTGGCTCTTGGATGCAGAGATACAACTTACTTTGTTAAGGAAAAGTCCATTTGGTCTTATACATTTCAATATTTATTTATTTTAAAAGAAAACCAGTATTAGATTTTGGCCAAAAAAAAGTTTATCATCTGTTTTTATATTGATATGATCCTGAGGTGTTTTTTTTATTATTATTTTTGTTACTAATATGGTCTATTATGTTTATAGTTTTCCTAACATTGAGCCAACAGTGCATAAAGTCAATTCAGTTTTTTAAAACAAATCTGTTCTTATATCTTTTTTGGTAAAATTTTATTTAATATTTCTGTGCTGTCCATTCATTAGTTACAGTGCTCTGTAGGTTTTTAAATTATTATTATAGCTTTTTATTTACAAAACATATGCATGGGTAATTTTTCAACATTGACTCTTCCAAAACCTTCTGTTCCAGCTTTTCCCTTCCTTCCCCCCATTCCCTCCCCTCCCCAGTACATGTTAAATATGTTAAAGTATATGTTAAATACAATATATGTATACATATTTATACAGTTATCTTGCTGCACAAGAAAAATCGGATTTAGAAAGAAGATAAAAATATCCTCAGAAGGAAAACAAAAATGCAAGCAGACAAGAACAGAAAGAGTGGAAATGTTATGTTGTGGTCCACACTCATTTCCCATAGTTCTTTTGCTGGGTGTAGCTGGTTTTCTTCATTACTGCTCCATTGGAACTGATTTGGTTCATCTCATTGCTGAAGATGGCCAAGTCCATCAGAATTGGTCATCATATAGTATTGTTGTTGAAGTATATAATGATCTCCTGGCCCTGCTCGTTTCATTCAGCATCAGTTCGTGTAAGTCTCTCCAGGCCTTTCTGAAATCATCCTGTTGGTCATTTCTTACCAAACAATAATATTCCATAATATTCATATACCACAGTTTATTCAGCCATTCTCCAATTGATGGGCATCCACTCAATTTCCAGTTTCTAGCCACTACAAAAAGGGCTCCCACAAACATTTTGGCACATACAGATCCCTTTCCCTTCTTTAAGATCTCTTTGGGATATAAACCCAGTAGTAATACTGTTGGATCAAAGGGTATAGTGCTCTGTAGTTTTGATTTTCTGCTTTCTCTTTCCTTGATTTAGTATATGCTTCCACACATTGTGATAAGCATTGAGGACATAAAGGCAAAAAAACAGCTCCTGCTCTCAAGAAGTTCACAATTTAATGAAGGAGACAACATGCAGATAGCCATGGACAAAGGAGAGATCAGGCCCATGTTTCTACTATTAAAAGTGGGGAAAATACCTTCTATTTAGGTATTTCTGTAAATATCCATCCATTTCTTCAATTTATCAGTTGTTTTAGCATTATCAACCAGTTATAATTCTAAAAGACTTGAGTAGTTACTTATTGCAAGTGAAAGCAGAGTTATGCTTTCTGGGTTCCCTCTTGTACAGAGTACAAAGAAGATCAATAAGTCAGGCAAAACCTTGGATATTTGAAGGTTATGGCAGAAATCGGGGAGGTCTCAGAGGAGGGTGAGAAAGGCAATCTCCTTCTAAATGGTAGTGGCATAGAAGGGGAGAAGGAAAGGTAGGAAAGGGGGAGTGAGAGATAGTAAGAGGGCTTGGGAACTGTCAGACCAAGGGGGAGGATGTTCTGTTTATTTGAAAATGGTTCCACTGCACAAACAGTTTATCAGTCTGGATTAGATTAGTTGGGACAAGGTTTGTGGCTGACTTGGCTTCAAGGGCACACTAAGAGTTTAATAGAATCACCATAATGTTAGTTTGGGGGAGCCTCATCTCTGGAAAATAAGGTCATTACAAAAGCAGTTTTGGGGGTCCTAAATAGCATATATTAGAGCAGAATAATTTCTGATATTTTCCTTTAGCTTCATTTTCTTGAATTATCTGTTCATTTTTGAGTTTAAAAAAATCCTATTTGGTTTTCTTCCTTTTTAAAAAAAAGTCAGCCTTACTGTTGTGCAATTTTATTAACTTTTTTAAAACAAAGCTCTTAGTTTTATTTAGAAATTAGAAATTTAAATAATTTAGAAATTTATTTTAAATTTTGGTTTGAATTATTTCTTCTTTGATCTTTAGAATCTTAGAATTTATCTAGTTTCTTTCTATCCCACCTTCAAATTGCATATTCTCTTCATTGCTCTCTACTTTCTTTTGTTGATAAAAATACTTAGATATATAAAATATTCCCCTAAGGATTATTTTGACTGTCTTTAGAAAATTTTCGTATTTTCTTATTGTTGTTATTTCCTTGATGAAAATTTCTTTTTTTTTTTTTTTAAAGAAACTTTTAATTCTTTTTATGATTTTTAAAAATCCATCATTGCTTTGGGATGAAATAATTTAATCTCCACTTAATTTTCATTCTTTCTTCTTTTATTGAATATAATTTTATACATTATAATTACTAAATTATATTTTACTATTTGTTTTAGGTATTTTTATGTGATGTTTTCATATTATAAAAGTTTTTGTTAAGTTGCCATTTCTAAGAAACATATGTAATTATTGTTTTTATTCCCATTCAGTAACCACCAAAACTCTAACTTTAAAAAAAGTTTAATCACATCCTTAACATCTCTCTTATGTTTATTCTTTTGTTAGACTTGTCTAGGTCTGAAAGGAATATATTAAGATCCTTAAATAGTATAGCTTGTCTGTTTCTCTCAATTTGATGAACTGTTCCTTTAAATATTTAGATTCTATGGAATTTGTTATACATGTATTAAGTATTTATATTGCTTCATTATTTGTAGTACCAGTCAGCTTAATGTAATTACTTGCTTTTCTCTTTATAATCTACATTTGAAATCATGATTGCTACCCTTATTTTTTTGAGTTCAATTGAGGCAAAGTAATTTTTTCTCTATCCTTTTATTTTAACTCTTTGTGAATTTTTAAATTTCACAGTTTTGTGTGTGTGCATGTGCGTGCAATTTATTCTTGAATTTTTAAAAATATCTTCTAAAAGTCCATTCTATTTTATGGGTGAGTTCTCATTCCATTCTCATTCTTGGTAATATTGTTAATAGCCTATTTGCTTTCTTCCAGTCTTCTTACATTTTTTTCCTCCCTGCCCTATTCTTTTTTTTTTTTAAGTTTTTTATTTTCAAAACATATGCATGAATAATTTTCCAACATTAACCCTTGCAAAACCTTGTGTTCCAATTCCCTCTCTTCCTCCATCCCCTCCCCCAGATGAATCCAATGTTATACATGGTAAAAAAATATATGTATGTTAAATCCAATATATGCTTTCATATTTATACAATTATCTTGCTGCACAAGAAAAATCACATCAAAAAGGAAAAAAAAATTAGAATATAAAATGCAAGCAAACAACAACAAAAAGAGTGAAAATGCTATGTTGTGATCCACATTCAGTTCCCACAGTCCTCTCTCTGAGTGTAGATGGCTGTCTTCATCACAAGAACATTGGAACTGGCCTTAACCTTCAACCTTGTTAAAGAGAACCACATCCATCAGAAATGATCATTGTATAATCTTGTTGTTGCTGTGTACAATGATCTCCTGGTTCTTCTCATTTCACTTAGCATCAGTGAAGTCTCTCCAGGCCTCCTGATCATTTCATATTGAAGAATAATATTCCATAACATTCATATACCATAATTTATTCAGCCATTCCCGAACTGATGAGCATCCATTCAGTTTCCATTTTCTAGCCATTACAAAAAAGGGCTGCCACAAACATTTTTGTACATGTGGATCCCTTTCCCTTCTTTAAGATCTCTTTGAGAGATACAAAGAGAAATTCCATTCAAAATAACTGTCGACAGAATAAAATATTTGGGAATCCATCTACCAAAGGAAAGTCAGGAATTATATGAGCAAAATTACAAAAAACTTTCCACACAAATAAAGTCAGACTTAAATAATTGGAAAAATATTAAGTGCTCTTGGATAGGCCGAACGAATATAATATAAGATGACAATACTCCCTAAACTAATCTATTTATTTAGTGCTATACCAATCAGACTTCCAAGAAAATATTTTAATGATCTAGAAAAAATAACAACAAAATTCATATGGAATAATAAAAGGTCGAGAATCTCAAGGGAATTAATGAAAAAAAAAAATCAAATGAAGGTGGGCTAGCTGTACCTGATCTAAAACTATATTATAAAGCAGCAGTCACTAAAATCATTTGGTATTGGCTAAGAAATAGATTAATTGATCAGTGGAATCGGTTAGGTTCACAAGACAGAATAGTCAACTATAACAATCTAATGTTTGACAAACCCAAAGATCCTAACTTTTGGGATAAGAATTCATTATTTGACAAAAACTGCTGGGATAACTGGAAATTAGTATGGCAGAAATTAGGCATGGACCCACACTTAACACTGTATACCAAGATAAGATCAAAATGGGTTCATGATTTAGGCATAAAGAATGAGATTATAAATAAATTAGAGGAACATAGGATAGTTTATCTCTCAGAACTGTGGAGGAGGAAGAAATTTGTGACCAAAGATGAAGTAGAGACCATTATTGAGCACAAAATAGAAAATTTTGATTACATCAAATTAAAAAGCTTTTGTACAAATAAAACTAATGCAAATAAGATTAGAAGGGAAGCAACAAACTGGGAAAACATCTTCACAGTTAAAGGTTCTGATAAAGGCCTCATTTCCAAAATATATAGAGAACTGACTCTAATTTATAAGAAACCAAGCCATTCTCCAATTGATAAATGGTCAAAGGATATGAATAGACAATTTTCAGATGATGAAATTGAAACTATTACCACTCATATGAAAGAGTGTTCCAAATTACTATTAATCAGAGAAATGCAAATTAAGACAATTCTGAGATATCACTACACACCTGTCAGATTGGCTAAGATGACAGGAAAAAATAACTACGAATGTTGGAGGGGATGTGGGAAAACTGGGACACTGATGCATTGTTAGTGGAGTTGTGAAGGAATCCAACCATTCTGGAGAGCAATCTGGAATTATGCCCCAAAATTTATCAAACTGTGCATACCCTTTGATCCAGCAGTGCTACTACTGGGCTTAAATCCCAAAGAGATACTAAAGAAGGGAAAGGGACCTGTATATGCCAAAAATGTTTGTGGCAGCCAAAATGTTTGTAGTGGCTAGAAACTGGAAAATGAATGGATGCCCATCAATTGGAGAATGGTTGGGTAAATTGTGGTATATGAATGTTATGGAATATTATTGTTCTGTAAGAAATGACCAGCAGGATGAATACAGAGAGGCTTGGAGAGACTTACATGAACTGATGCTAAGTGAAATGAGCAGAACCAGGAGATCATTATATACTTCAACAACGATACTGTATGAGAATGTATTCTTGTGAAAATGGATTTCTTTGACAAAGAGACTTAACTCTTTTTCAATTGATCAATGATGGACAGAAGCAGCTACACCCAAAGAAAGAACACTGGGAAATGAATGTAAACTGTTTGCATTTTTGTTTTTCTTCCCGGGTTATTTTTACCTTCTGAATCCAGTTCTTCCTGTGCAACAAGAGAACTGTTTGGTTCTGCACACATATATTGTATCCAGGATATACTGCAACATATTTAGCATATATAGGACTGCTTGCCATCTAGGGGAGGGGGTGGAGGGAGAGAGGGGAAAAATCAGAACAGAAGTGAGTGCAAGGGATAATGTTGTAAAAAAATTACCCTGGCATGGGTTCTGTCAATAAAAAGTTATTATAATTAAAACAAAACAAAATAAATAAATAATTTTTTTTAAAAAAAGATCTCTTTGATCCAGCAGTGATTCTTCTAGGCTTATATCTCAAAGGGCATCAACAGTTTAATAATCCTTTGCCTGCCCTACTCTTTTTAAAGAAGGTGGTGTTTTGAATTTAAAGGAATTTGTTTAGTACTAGATATTTATGACTTAAGGGATCTATTTCTATTTTATTCACTCTTTTTTCTTACACATTTTTAATAGTTTTTTTTCTCTCTCCCTGAGTTTGGTTTCACCTGGATGAGAGGTGTCTGGTGGTCATCTGATCTTATCTCATGCTCTGGATTGGTGTAACTTGTATGCTTCAATTTCTTTTGACTTCCTGCTGTTTTTGCATAGACTGACAGTCTTTTGTGCTGTTTTGTATGGAATGGAAGAACTTGTAGTAACATTATCATTGTTTCTTCTGACACATTTTTTGAATTTTTTTTTTTTTGGTGATTCTAGATTCTAATAACATGCTACCATATTTTTGTAGATTCCAATGCAATAAGATATTATTGTGCTGAAAGAAAGATAAAAAGAAACAAATCCACAGAAACCTGAGAAGACATGTATGAGTTGATGTAGTAGGAAGTAAATGAAGACAGAAGAATCAGCTTCTAGTTTGGGAGACTATATCATTTGGAGGTGCTGTAACCCTCAAAATCAACAGAGAATTTAAGGAGAAAGGAGAGCTTTTTCTAGGGAAAGATAAAGAATCCATTTTGGAGATGTTGAATTTTAGATTTCTATGTGATACCTAATTTGAGATATCCAATAGGCAGAGATGTAAAAATTATAATCTTTATGCAGATGATTCTCAGATCTATTTGTCTAGTCCTGTTTTATGCAGATGATTCTCAGATCTATTTGTCTAGTCCTGACCAATTCGAAAGATCGAACAGGACTAGACAAATAGATCTGAGAATCATCTGCATAAAGATTATAATTGAATTCATGGGAGTCGTTGAGATGACTAAGTGAAACAATTTAGGGAGAGAAGAGAAGAGGGTCCAAAATGGAACTATGTAGGACACCTATTGTTAGTAGGTGAGATTTGGATGAAGATCTTAGATAGGAGACTGAGAAAGAGTGGCTAGATAGGTGGGAGAAGAACCAGAAAAAAGCAGTGCTATGAAAAGTGCTAAAGAGAAGAGTGTATCAAAGTGTATCAAAAAATTTTGAGGTTGATGACAGGGAAAATAAACTCTTCAACAAAATGCCTTTTGTTATCCCCATCAGAGACAAAACACAAAACTTGCTAGATCATGAATTTGACCTATGGATTGCAAAGTTTGGGTTTTTTTTAAAAAATTAATACCATTTTCTTTTTAAAAACAAACAGCCTGGTTAGAGAGAGGAGCATGTTCCTTGGAGAAATAAAAAGAATAAACAACATAGTTCCTAAGCAGCAAGAAGGTACAGTGGATAAAATATTGGACTTAGAATCGAGAGACCCAAGTTTAAATGCTGCCTGAACTGCCTATTTATTTATAATCTTTGTCTTATTACTTGACCTCTCTCTGTTTCATCATCCATAAAATGTGAATAATAATCACTCCTACTTGACACTGAGGATTAAATTAAAGCACTTTGCACTTCACACCATGCAAATTTAGAAAAATCATAAAAGATGAGAATAGTTAGTAGAGAGAATGTACAAAGAAAGGCATACTGATATATCTTGTCGACAACTTTAGCGGCCTCCTCAATGCAGAGAACTGAAGGATTCTGATATTTCTAGATTTCAGTTTAGAATTATGCAAGAAAATTCACTAATACATCTTAACCTTTTGATCCAGCAATCTTACTACCAGAATTATGCCTCAAGGAAGTAAAAAACAGATAGAGTCAGTAATATACTGAACTATGCATAGCAGCATTCTTTGTGGTTCAAGCAACCAGAAAGAGAATGTCAAAACTTTTAAGGCACAGTTAAAATAGTTCTTAGTAGGAAATTTATCTCAGAGAACTTATATAAACAAAATAAAAATGAGATCATCAAATTGAACATGCTATTAAAAAATTTAAAAATAGATAAATCCTAAAAGAAATTTAGAAGAAATCTTGTTTATTACTAGAGAAATATGGAACCTCAAAAATAAAAAAAAGGCAATGGAAACAAAGGTAAACTGCATGTCAAAATATCCATAGCCATAGTTTTTGTGGAAATAAAGAATGGGAAACAAGTGAGTGGTCTCAAGTGGGGAATAGAAGGAAAAAACCCAACACCCTAAAGTATAGGAATGGAATAGAGTATTATGTTCCTTCTCAGTCTTCTTTACCTGGAGAAGAAACCACTTTTCCCCCGTAAGTGGCTCATAAGCTAGGTATTATGCTTGAATTACTTTTTCTTACCCCAAGTCATTAGGTCTGTTTATTTCACCTTTGAAATATCTTTCAAATACACTGCCTCTTTTCTCCTCTGCTGACTGCTATTAGCCTTTACAGGCCCTCATTTCTCATGCTTTGATTTTACTGAAATAGGTTACTTATTAGTTTTCCTTCCGTAAATCTCATCCCACTCCAGGCTCTCTTCCATGCAGTTGCCAAAAATGATTTTCCAAAAGCAAAGTTCTGACCATGTTATCCCCTTGTCCAATAAACTCCAAGGACTCTATATAATCTCTAGGATTAAATAGAAAATCCTATTTGATGTTCCAAGAGTTTAAGAATTTGGCCTTCCCACACCATCTTTCATGCCTTCTTATATCCTACACTGCTTCCCTCCCCTCTCTTTTTGATCCAATAACACTGACCTTGCTGTTTCTTGAACAAGATATTACCTTTCAGTTCCTGGCATTTTTATTGGATATCTGGAATATGCTCTTTCCTCATTGCCACTTTCTGGCTTCCATGTCTTTTTTCCAATCCTAGATAAGATCCTGATTTCTACAGGAAGCCTTTTCCAGTCCATTTGAATTCCAATGTCTTCACTCTGTTAATTAATCCCTATTTACCCTGTGTATAGCTTGTTTGTATGTATTTGTTTCTGTGTTGTCTTCCATATTAGATTGTGAATTCCTTGAAGACAGGGACTGTCTTTTGCCTTCCTTTGTATACCAGGCACTTTGCACACTGCCTGGCATATAATAGGTGCTTAATTAATGCTTATTGATTGTCAAAGAGATAATGTGTATGAGAAATTAAAAGATATGGAAGATTTATCAGGGCTGCCTGCAAAGTGAATTAAAAGGGACTGAAAGAATAATATTTGAGTACAGCAGTGAAAATAAAAGAGATCACTAAAAGGATTTTGAACTTGAATAATTGAAAATCAAGAATAACTCACTGCAGAGAAGTGGGAATTGCTAAAAACAGAATATTGTATGCATTGTCAGATACAGTTAATTGTATCTGACTCTAGATTTAGATTTAAGGCTAGAAAGGAACTCAAAAGTCATTGAGTCCAATCCTGTCATTTTACAGGGTGAGGAAAGTGAAGCTCAGGGAAATCAAGTGATTTGCCCTAAGTCACTTGTACACTAAGGTACAATAAGTAGTAGATACATTATCAGTGGAGTAACATGTATCCTCCCTTTACACATCTTGGAATGCAGCCTGGTGACTTGGCCTGGTTGAGATTAGCATGAGGTGATCTTTTTAAAAATCTTACTTATCTGGATTTCAACACACTATTATCTTGCTTTTATTCTTTCTCTTCCAGCCCAAAGGTTTTTTTTTTTTTTTTTCTTTCCTTTAATTGTTTTTCTTTGTTGTAAAGAATGATTCAGTCTGGATTGTATATTTGTGTGTGGGGAAGGGAGGTGGATCTATGACTAATGTAAAGACAAAAAGTACCTTTTAAAAATTATAATAGCAAAAGAGGATGTGAGCAGCTGAGTTTGAGAACTGGTTCTAGCTCTTTTGGAAACTTGACGTTAGGTAAAAAGATTTAAAAAAAAGAATCCTTACTTTTTACTTTTTCCATCACCCCACCAAGTTTGTGTTTAGAAGGAAGTCACAATGAATTTCCTTCCCTTTTTGTAGTTTATCTAGTAGTTCCTTATTTGGTTTACCATATATTTATTATGTGTTAGTGCCTCATCTCTGCTTTTTTTAAAAGGCTAAGCCATTTTCTAGGACAAAGGCAAAACTTTCTAGATATAAATGTTTTGTGTGTGTGTTGCCTATCTGGTAATAGGTATCCACAGGAATTTGTCTAGATGTTACTTTATGGGGAGGTGTGACTAGATGTCTTTAGTCTTCATCTACCATTCTACAAGGGAAATTTTGATAACTGCCTGTCAGAGAGCAGAAGATTAGAGCCATGAAACTCACTGTTCTTTTCTCAGAGAGGGAATAAAAAGCTATATTATATCTGTCTTCCCTTTATATATTGTTAATCTAGAGGAAATAATTCTTAGATTTAAACTGTGTTCCTGATTATTATCCCTTTAAAAGTAGAGTGCTCTAAGCAAAAATGTGACTCTTCATTTCAAAGATCATTACATAGTGAAGAGCAGGAAAGTATCTTTAGTTAAGCTAATAGCAAATAGAAATCAGAGAAGATTTACAGGTTAAAATAAATCAGATCACTCTAAGGGAAATATCTTAGTTCAATTAAGGGATGAGTCCCCAGTTTCGAGGAAATTTGCTAAAGTCTCTAGCTGGGAAAAGGGGCTCAAGACACCAGTTTATTTCCCCAAATCTTTCTCTCCCTCCAGCAACCTGTTCCAGAAGAGAACATATTCTCTCTTAAAACTCAAATCCTAAAGATTTCTCCTTCCTCAAACTCTTATCAACTTTACCCTTTATTTGGGTACCAAATAATCATTCTTCTTCATTAAATAGAGACTTAAACAAATGCTCTTAATTCCTGCAATTCATAAATGATATATACTGCTGCATTTTTATATAATAAAAATATAGCAGTACAACTGAGCTTGGGCTTCTGGACATTTGGCTGTACATCAATGCTCATTGCAATTTAGGAAATCTCAAAGAAACCTACTAATGGATGACTTCTGTATTTGTTTTTATTATCCTTAATTCTGAGTTTTTCTCTTACTCAGGTAAGTTTTCTTATTGTTGTTATTTTCAGTCATGTCTGACTCTGTGACTTCTTTTGGGGTTCTCTTAGCAAAGATCCTTCAGTGGTTTGTCATTTCCTTCTCCAGCTCATTTTACAGATAGAGGAATAAAGGCAAATAGGGTTAAGTGGCTTGTTCCAGGGTCACATAGCTAGTAAGTATCTGAGACTAGCTTTGAACTCAGGGCTTCCTGACTCTGTCTTGATACTCTATCCTCTATGCCACCTACCTACCCCTATTAAAGACCTATTAAAAACCTAATTTAGGTTATTGATTTTCAACTCTATTCATTTGGCTCAAGTAATTTTTGCCAATGGTAATCCAAGTGAGAGGGAAATATGATATGGTGAATAGAGAGATTGTTTTGGGGTCAAGAGTCCTCGAGTTCAGGGCTTGACTCTCATACCTAGTAGCTGTGTTATTATAGGACTTATTGCATGTTTTAATCACTTGATTTTCCAGCATCTCAAGCAATTCTGTGAGACCCAAAATTATAGATGAGTTGGTGATAGTACAATGATGGTGTTTCCATATCAATAATTCTTGCTTTCAAATTATAGATCCATATCATCCCTAATCCACTGCCTCACTTCCAGTCATATATGACATTCATTTATAGGATTTTAATAAATTGATTTCATCTATAGTTAGAAAAAGCATCATCTACAAAAATTAGAACTATGAATCATAGATCATTTAGACAATTGTATTGGAGCCTAAAAAAAAAGAAAAAAATCATTTTTGTCAAAACTAGTCTAATCAATGTATACCAGCTTAACTGTTTAACAGTATTATGATCCCTGATTGGGAAATTCCTCTTCCTAGAAATCAGACAGATGTAAGCTGATGGACTACAGTTTTGCCTTGTCTACTAAATCAATGGGTGTGTCACTTTTTGGCTTTTTTTCAGATTGTTGAAACTTTTGGCTTCTGTTCAAAATGCTATGTGAGTAACATTTTGCCCATACAAATCATTAGCCGTTGTAAACCCATGGCAGTTGGAAACTTTGTACACATTCAATAGAGAAAATGGAAAGAGGAGGTTAGGGAAAATGGTGAAAATTTTGATAATTTTATCTTCTTTGATCATAAACCAAAATTACATATGATACAACTGCTGGTTCTGATGAGAATCCATAGTAGGTTGTTTTCAAAAAGATCTAATTGGTTCTCTTTAAAAATAGTTTTTCATAGTTCCTATAAAAATAGCGTTTGCCAAGCTTCATCAGCCCAATGTTATTCTGTTATTTTAGTTTCCTTCTTCAGCTGATGGGCTGCTGACAGAATAACTATAGTATTTTAGGGGTCTGCCAATAAACTTTTGAATACAATGTTTGCTTACTCAACTGTGTAGAAATTTCTCTTATTTGTGATACTTTACCTTCATAGGATCTAGGAAATATAATTATAACAACAACAATGAGCATTTAAGTAGTATTTTAGAGTTTGCAAAATACTATATATATGTAAACTGGTAGTTGCTCTTATTATATTTTACTGATGAGGATATTGTGGCATAAAGAGAGAGATTAAGTGACTTGTCCAGAGTCATCCAGGTAGGGAGTAGCTAAAGTGGGATTTAGCTGTCTTTGGCTGTCATGAGACATAATTAATTAACTGTATTCCAAATGCCTCCACTTATTAATTTCATGTCTCACTGTGATTGTTTTATCTGTGATTGTTTTATCAAAGTCTATCTGTAGATTATGAATTCTGGTAGGTCTTGCCCAGCAGGAATGGTTTCAGCTATGGGCCTTGTAATCATCAGTTTGACTTTTTTCCTCAAGGACCACTATAGCCAAGTTCTGAAAGATTCTTCACAAAGTGAAATTTTTTTTTGGAGGGGAAGGACATAGGAACTCTCAAAGACTTTCTACTAATGCATAGGAACATTAGCTACACTGATGAAATTATAGATTTCCAAAGTCTTTGAAATAAATTGGATTTCATTTTCTCACTTCTTTCTAAGAATTAGGTTCCGAATTAGCAATGAAGATTACTTATATTTTCTTTAAGTGTCCCTGGTGGAATATGGTATTGGTTGAATCACTGGATCCATAAACATATATCACATGTAAATTGTGGTACTGCTGTCATATTGAGGAAATATTTAAAGAAAAACTATGGCTGATTTTGCATCATATATTATTAGTAAAAAATATTTGGATAAATTATAGGATGTGATCCTGGAAATATAATAGGTAGAATAAGTGCATTTTAATGTTTAAACTTTTAAACTTTTTAAAACTTATTTTTAAAAAAAATTTTTTAAAAATATAATAAGAAGAAAAATCTGTCAACAAACATTTATTTCTTTCCTGCTTTCTATGGTACCGTGAATTATATAAAATGTTGGAAATAGAGACAAAAATGAAATAGTCCATTTTTTCAAGGGATTTGCAGTTTTTTGGTGAGAACAAAGAAAGAAAAAAAATTAAGAAGAGCATAACTGAATATACAAATTTAGATTAGGAAGTGTTTAAGCATCAGTAGGGAAATGACTTTTTATCCTTTATAAACTTGTCACTGGCATAGATTCTTAGTTAGGAAGTCAGTGCCCTAGTGAAACTCTTATTGTTTGAGAACATGTCTGTAACTGTCTTCTCTGGGCTTTTTCCCCTCAGTCTTGTCAAACTTCTTATTAGAATTTGTTTAGGAGAATATAGTTGCTGTGACTCACCATTTGTATTACCAGAAGGAGCAGTGATTCAGAATGCTTTGCAGTTAGTCTGATTTGACTATTCATCCCCTTCTTTCCCCATCATATAATTCTCTTTCAAATTTTATTTCTTATTGTGAATGATAAATATGATCATTTCAATATGCAAAGAACACAAAAAAGAGTACTATGTATAAAATTGTGGGTCTAAATGACTTTTTTAAAGATTATTAAATTTAACTTAGCAGTATTAAAAAAAAACCAAACTAACCCAAAACTGTTCTGCTATTCCTCTCTCCCTTTCTGCTCTCTTTGATGTTGCTTTTACTTCTTTGGCTCTCCCCACTCCAATTAGGATGTAAATACTTGATTAGCATTTATATCCTTTAAATTGCTTGAATTTTTTTTTTTTTTTAATTTCTCCAGGTTTCTCTTGTAACCTGTTTCTGTTTGAGACATTTAATCTACTTCTGACCTTTTCATCAGGAATGCTTGAAAGTCCTCCATTCTATTAAAGTGCCATTTCTTCCTGGTAAGTACTTAGGTTTTTTTGTTTTTTTTTAAATTTTTTTATTGATATCTTGTTTTCTTATATCATCATGATTTCCCTACTATTTTTCCTTGTCCCAGAGAGCCCTGCTATATAAATAAATAGTATTTTTTTTTTTTCAAAAAGATTGAGGGGAAAAATAAATATAATTGAAAAAGTTAGAAAATATAAGTAATGTACAATACTTGTGGATCTTGCATCTCTTCAAAGGAGTAGTGTAGAAATTTTTTCACATATCTGTTTTTTTTAATCCATGATTGTTCTTTATGATTTTTTAACATTCATTTTTGATTTTTTATGTGCATATATTTGTGATTGTTCTTTCAATTTACATTTTAGTCATTAGATTATGTTCAGTTTTGTAAGATGAATTATTCTTGGTTGATTTAGAGTCCTTTTGTCATAATTATAACATAGTTACATGAAGTTAGTGTGATGCAAAAGTTATCACTTTTTAACTTTTACTTGAAAGCATTTTATTCCCAATCTTCAATATCCAGGCTTTGCTTATGACTTTCCTAAATGTTTTCTGTTTGGGGTTTCTTTTAGGTTTCTATTTTCACATTGCCATCTTGAAATCCAGCATCTGGGATTTTTGTCTGGTCATAGGAAGGATGATGATTCTTAGAAATTAGATCTAGACCTCGTAAATCATGGCTGTAATGTCTGTTGTTGGGGGATGCTGAGGTTGGTGGATTGCTTTACCTTAAAAGTTCTGAACTGCACTAGGCCTAAAGCCTATCTGGTGTCTGCATTAAGTCTAGATCCAATATGACAAAACCCTTGGAGATTAGGCATTTCAAGCTACCTAAAGATAGACAAACTTATCTGAACCAGAAAAATTGGAAAAGGTTAAAGTTTTCATGGTGTTTTGTGTTGGGATTAGGACCATGAATGGATAAGATAGGAAAACCCAGTCCCTTTCCTTCCTCCCATCAAAAAACAAAAGTCTTTTATCAGATAATCTTGCAAAGATGTCTTCCCCTCAGTTAACTATTTCCCTTCTAATTTTAATTGCAGTGGTATTGTTTGTGCAAATTTTTTAAATTTAAGAATCAAATTTTATCTTTTATCTTTAGTAATTCTTTCTTTGTTGAGTTAAGAACTCTTCCTCTATCCATAGACATGAAAGGGAATTTCTTTCTTGCTCCTCTAATTGGTTTATGATATTACTCTCTGTGAATGAATATATTTGGAGTTATTCTATACCTAGTTTCTATCAGACAGCTTTCCAGTATTCCCAGTAGCTATTTTATTTTATTTTTTTGCTAAGGCAATTGGGATTAAGTGACTTGCCCAAGGTCACACAGCTAGGAAGTGTTAAGTGTCTGAGTCTAGATTTGAATTCAGGTCCTCCTGACTTCAGGGCTGGTGTTCTATTCACTGTGCCACCTGGCTGCCCTCCAGTAGCTTTTGTTCAATAATGAATTCTTACCACAATTATCTTTGAATTAATCAAATTGTAGGCCATTATGTTTGTTTCTTTATATTCCTATTTCTTTTTAAAATTCAATTTTATTCTTTCCAGTCAGGAATCAACAACCTTCCATCATTTTCCTTTATGCTTGTCTTTTCTAATCTGATAGGTATGGAGTGGAACTTGAGCTTATTTACTTTGTATTTTTGTAGTCATTAGTGATTTAGAGCAATTTTTTTCATAAAATTATTGTTTAAATACTGCTCATTTATTTTATCTTTTGGGGGATGATTCTTTATATTTTAAATTTGAGCTAATTTGTTTTAAATGAGATTTATATCAGAGAAATGGTGCAAAGATTTTTTCCTGTGTTCTCACAAACACCTGTTTGCCTTTAAATTTTTACTACATTAGATTTGTTTGTGCAAAATCCTTTAAAATTATTTCTTGTTTCATCATGAATTCTTTCCCCAACCAAATGTCAAAAAGGTAATTTCTTCCTTGTTCCTCCAATTTGTTTATAATGTGACTTTATTTATACTTAGGTCATATATTCTTTTGCAGGTTATCTTGATGTATCGTGTGAACTGCTGGTCTAAATTTCCTTACCTTCACAGAGAAGTAACTCTTCTCCTTGTTAAAGTGATCATCTGCATGGCCTTTGAACCCAGCTTTTCCCGTCTTTTATACCACATTACATCCTTATCCATCCAACCTCTTTCAAATCTTCAAATTTTATCAACTAATTCCTTCTGTACTGTCTTCAAATATGCCCAAATGCTATCCCATTTTTAAAAAATCTTCACTAGAACCTAACATTCCTTCAATGTTTCTAGTCAAACTTCTTGAAACTTCTTTGTACATTTACTGCTCATGCTTCCTTTCTTTTTTTTCTCTTCTCATTTCACTCCTCAATACTTTGCAATGTGGCTGCCAATTAATTACTCAAGTAAAACTTCTCTGTTCTGAATTGCTGTTTATCTTTTAATAAACAAATCACATGGTCTTTTTTTCAGTCTGCATCTTTTCCAACTTATCAGCTGCACTTGAAACTATTGACCATCTAATTTCCTATATATTCTCTTGACTTAGTTTTTAATGACACTGTTTTGTCATGGTTTACTTCATACTTGTCTGTTTACCTTCTCAATCTTCTGACATACCTTTTACTGGATATTCTCCTAGGTTTGTTCTCCTTTTCCTTCTATATTCTTTTGGTATCCTCATAAATTCCCATAAGTTTAAATATAATTTCTGTGCAAATGACTCCCCAGATTGCTCTAGATATTCCTAGTCTCACTTTTGAGACTTCATTCTTTATCACCTATTGTGCATTTCAATCTATATGTTCTGGAGATATTTAAACTCAAAACATACGAAACTGAACAAAATATCTCTCTTCCTACCCACTTACTCCTCTTCCAAATTTCTCCATATCTGTCATAACTATAACTTACCTTCCCAGATTCCCAGATTCATAACCTTGGCATTATCCTTGACTTCTCACCCCACATATAACTGTTGCCAAATCTTTTCATTTCTCCACAATATCTCTTACCCCATCCCTTCTCTCTATTCATGCAGGTACTACCTTAGTTCACATTGTCATCACTTCTTGCCTGGGTTATTGAACCAGCCTCCTAATTTATCTCCTTACCTCAAGAATGAGGGCCTTTAGGCCTGCATTTGTAGAGTCATGAGTTACTTTGTCTCACATTGGTTTCTCACACTATATAGTTCACAGTCTGTCCACTGGTATACTTCCCATTAATGTCTAAAACTGCTTCCTCCCTAGCATGACTGCCTTTCTCTTTCTGTGACTATTTGGAAAGCAGATCACTACTACTGTAATTTAAGTTTGTGCCTACTTTTCCCATAGATGCTGTGTGTATTTGTGACAGAGTATACCCAGATTCTGGAGAAAGGAGGTGTGTTGGTGTTTTATAGATTTTTTTTTTTTTTACTATTCCATTTTAGCAAATGCCTTTACTAAGAGCTAGTTGAATCTACTAGTTAAATGTTACTAAATTATAAAGTGATGACATGCCCATTTCTATGCCTTGAGAGTGATCATTACCTTCAGTATACCCAAATTAAAAATCTAAGATCAAGGTTAGGGGATTAGCCCAAAGTGGGTGCCAAGCAAAGTATTTTACAATACTTTTTATTTTTTCATTTATTTATTTTTTTATCTGCACAACCAACTAAAGTATTCATGATAGGAATGATTGCCTCTATTTTACAAAGGAGGAAACTGAGAAAGGTGACTTTATCAAAATAATAAGTACTAGTGAGCTGAAGGCAGACTTGAACTGAGGTTTTTTTTTTACCTCTAAGAACCACTTTCTCTTTTCATTGCACCATGCTGGCCCTTATATAATAACTTATACCTATTATAATAATTATATTAGCCACTATAAATTGAACTAGTTTTTTTAGGACTTTTATAATGGACAAAGTGTATTGTAGTGGAAAAAGCTTTGGACTGGGATTCAGGAGACCTGAATTTTATTTCTGGCTAGGCAATAACTGTCTCTGTGATGTTTCTAGAAAACAATGATTCTTCTTTCTACCTTGTGGCAAAGAGGTGATGGACTAGAGCAGAGGCTGATAAATTGTAAGTTAAATAGTTGTGCTGGTGAATCCTTTTTAAATATATTTAGAACAGAGCAGAAGGAAGTCCCCAAGAGAATACTAAAGAATTAAATACAAACTCTTCTAGGGCAGTGTGGGAACTAACCTGTATATCTATCTATCTATCTATATATATCTTTTGTACAGGAAAATGTCAATGTTGTTGATGTTTGTCAAGTTGATAATAAAGAAAATTTTTAAAAATCTTTTGAGAGTTTGGGCAAATCACTGTGAAGTCTTCTGTATCCTCATTTCCAAAATGAAGAGGCAATCATTAACTAGTTAAATCTAACATTTTCTCAATTCCCTCTCATCCTTTTCTATTTCCTTCTTCTTCAACACCAGATGATATTAATACTTTCAAATTCAAATAAATTAGTTTTTTTTTCCCCTCTGGAAAGTAATTGCATATACTGACACATTGTACTTCTTTCCTACTGGGAAAATAGTACCTAATAGGATGTCATGTTCCTAGAGGCAGTACGGTCTGTTAGATTCTTGGATGGAGAGCAAAACAAATGGGCTCTATTCTCACTTCTGCAGTTTTGTACCTTCTCTGTTATTCACTCAATTATTAAATACCACTAGTGTGCAAAGGCTCATGTTTAGGTATTGTAAATAAGACTTTGTCCATTTTTTCCCCTTGGGAATTGTTGCAATTAAAAAAAAATTGGACAATGATTTTTTTAATAAGTAAAAATTAGGAATAGAAAATTACTTCCAACATCTTATACTTTTAATGCTTTGAAGATCAGTAAATTTAGTTGTTGTGGGTACTCCTTCCACTGACTCTACTCTTAATTTAAAAGCATATGAAAATTTCTATAAAAAAATTCATAATTCTTTTGACAAACTGCAAACTTAATTGGTTCTATAGTTTGACTTGTATAAAGCTTCTCTAGATTGGGTGGGTCCTGCTACTGCTTTTCTTCTACTGAAACAGTTTTTGAAAATCAGAGGTCACTTATGTACAGAAATACCACAGCAACATTGTTTCTGATAATACAAAGCTAGATTTGAAATCCTGTCCAAAGATTAAGATAGGACTTGACTGAACAAGTTATGGAATGTCACAGAATGCTAGGGTTAGAAAGGGACTCAAAACCCAAATAATTAAATCTGTATCTGAATAAGAAAAATCCTCTAAAATATCGACCTTACAAGTGCTCAATCCAGCCTTTGTGTGAAGAACCTTCAGTGAAGAGAAACCCATTTCCTCCTTGGGTTCCTCATTTTTGGAAGTTTCTTAAATATCTAATTTTGGAAAGTTCTCACTATCATGAAGTTTTTCTTTCTTCAGGACAGCTAGATGACACAAAACATAGGATACTTTTGGAATAAATTTGTGATTCTTCATCATATTAGTTGTCCTTCTTGAAATAATATCCAGTTTATCAGTGTTCTACCTAAAATGTAGAACCCAGAACTAAAAACTAGAGGAAAGCATAGTGAAAAATACTGGGTAAAGATTACTGGAATGGAAATAAATATTGTCATCAGAGTATATCCAGCTTTTTAGAAGAAAGAAAATAATTGAGTTTGGGAAAACTAAAACACCTAGCTGGAAAAGTGGAGTCAGGAAGAATTGATTTTTAATCTGGCCTCAAATTCTTGCTAGTTTTGAAACCCTGGGGAAGCCATTTATCTGCCTCACTTATCTGTAAAATGGGATAATAATAACACCTGTCACCTGGGTTGTCATGAGGATAAAATGAGGTGAATTGATGTTTAGGTTGAATATCTATTCAACCTACTACTGTTTGCCCTTCAACCTACTACTGAGTTGTAGCCCAAACAGATTTTCTGCTGTAAATCCTCCTTTTCTACTCTGGGAAGTAATGTCAAAGGATTTGTAATTCTCCTTATCTTTTTGTGATCTCTGAGCCCTAAATTAGAGCCTGCACCTCTGGCAAAACAGCTCAGTCTGAGATCTCTCTCTCTTTTCTGAGGATTTTTCCTCTTCTATGGCTTCCTCCCAATCATACTCCCAATATAATTAATTAAAGTATGGTTCAGTGATGCAGCTTCTTTCCACATATACCTTAGGCCTCGTTGGCCCAAACAGCCTTGTTCTTATCCTCCTACTCCCTCTTTTTATAGTTCCTCTGACTCTGCTTCTATCAGAGAGCCCTTTGGTTTCTTTCAGCTTTCATGCCCTAGCTCCTTGTGCCTTTTCATCCCGTCAGGTGTTGGATGCCCTTTTTGAATCTCCTTGCAGGACTCAGGGAACTGGTTTTTAAAGGTCACTTTGGAAATTTATCCCTCTCTTTATATTGCTTCCTTTTAAATTTACTCAGGGGACTGATTCACACATCATAAAGGGATTCCCTATTGCGATTACATTAAAAAAAATCTGTTAGTTTAACACTTCATTTGATTTTTGTTCTGGGTTTTCAGGGACTCTACTAACAAGAGGACCTCATTTATCTAGCCATCTCCAACTTGGATGAAGAAAGAATGATCAAATAGGCAGGAGGAAAATTAGATGAAACCAATGTCACTAAAACCTAGAGATGAGAGTGTCTAGGAGAAGAGATTGATCAATAATGTCAAATGCTTCTGAGAGGTCAAGAAAGTTGAAAACCAAGAAAAGCCTCTTAGATTGGACATTTAAGAAATTATTGGCAACTTTGCATTTTCCAAGGTTGACAGGTTGTAAACTGGATTATAGAGAATTATAGAGATGACAAGGTTGTAAGCTGGATTATAGAGAATTTAGAATTAAAAAGGGGAAAACTGGAGACATCTGGTATAGATAGTTTTCTCAGGGAATTTAGCTAATCGGAGGATGAAAGATATAGGATGGTAACTATCAGAGATGGTCAGATCTAGTCAAAGTTTTTAAAGATAGCAGGGAGACCTATGTTTAGAGAAGTAGAGCAAGAATCAGGAGATAGATTGAAAATTAGAGGAAAGGAAGATATGAGATCAAAAATACATGTTTAAGGTGTTTGTCCTAGAATGTTAAGGACCATCCCTAAATGCGAAGGGGCTGGTCAGTTCTTCCACTCATAAGACACTTGAAGGAATTGCAATACAGTCTTTACTGACACAGATGTTGCTTGTGAATTGGGAATGAAATAAATTAGAGTGAAGAAGAGAGAGGTCAGAGAATGAAATTACCTCTTAGTCTCCTTGTGTTTTGTTGCTATCATCCTCTCACATGAAGGGATCTATTCTGATGGTCAGAGGAAAGGACAGGATCTCTTGGTGAATGCTTCAGTTTTTTTTTCCAGTCAAATATAAGAACAAGTCCACAGCTTAGAGGGGTGGGCAAAAGGTACTATGGGAGGCTTGAGGACAGATGAGAAAATTTAGAACAGCTGTTGTAGTGCTGCTTCCAGTAAGAAGATAAGAGTATTGATTAGAGATGTGAAAAAGGATTGCCTTCTTGTCATTAGGATCCATTGAGATTATGTAACATTAGCATAGTTTTATGACATGTGAATAGGAATGAAGGCAGCATAAGATGAGAGTGAGCAAAGGGTGGGATTTGGCAATTATGTTAAATAAATGGTACAAGAGGTCAAGGAATTCTAGTGTAAGAATAGTGTAGAATTCAACTAATTCATCACTGGGTTGAAATAAGGAAAGAATGAAATGAAATAAGGAATATGAAGAATGAGGTTAAGAATTTTAAGAAATAGGGAAAGATGAAATGATAAAAGAATATGATCAGGTAAAAGAAGTTCAGATTTTATGGACATATAAGTAAAATATGGGTGATCAAGATCAAGGGTTTGAGAATCTTTGTAGCCAAGTTAAGAGTAAAGTAGGTTGTGAGAATTAAGTAGATTGAGTAATTTGGAAGGTTAGGGTGATACATCAGTCTGTATATTGACGTCCACTAGGCTCTGAACACACTGAAGAATGAAGGAAAATATCTTGGGATTTGACAAATAACTCTCATCAGGATCTCGCTTGGGTATTAAGTTTGACTACGATAGGCCTCCAGGAAAGAGAGGTTTCAAGTAATGATGTTACATGAAGAAAGGTTTGAAAATTACAGTAAGAGACAGGGATGTTTCATCGTCCCCAGTGCAGGCGAGTTAATAAAGGTAGGAGTGGAAGTGCAGCCAACAATGGAACAGATAGCCAGGAGTGCTGTGTAATTAGGAAGGCTCCAGGTCTCCTTGAATGGCAGAAAATAGGACTAAGACAGGCATTCCAGAGAGCATAGTGCAAAGAGACAGGTAGATCTTATAGAGGGATATTGTGGGCTTGTTGTTGGGAATAAATGAATAGGCAATTTGGGATGGGGTTCAGAATCATCACTGGGATAAAGAGAGCATAAAAGTATTAAAATATATTAGCTGTTGATCAACCAGGCATAATTATTTGTATTCATTCTTCAGTTTCAGAGACCCCATGACATCATGTGGCAATGTCTTGACTTGCT
This sequence comes from Sarcophilus harrisii, assembly GCF_902635505.1. Classification (NCBI taxonomy): domain Eukaryota; kingdom Metazoa; phylum Chordata; class Mammalia; order Dasyuromorphia; family Dasyuridae; genus Sarcophilus; species Sarcophilus harrisii. The sequence continues at coordinate 240,799,639 of NC_045428.1, forward strand.
TGTGAATTGGATTTAAGTGAGACAGATTTGTATGAAGTCATTCATTTCACTCTTCCAGAGTCATTGGAGTCAAAGAGCAAGATCTCACATTACAGTAAGAGCAGATGAAGATAAAAGCTTTGAGAAGTTTATTGAAGAGTTAGAAGATAGCAATAGGAAGTAGTATTGGTTCAGAAATGACCCTGGGTTGAAGACTTGATCTCCTATATGAGCTCTCTGGGAATGTCAGGGCTTGTTGCAAAGGTAAGGGAAGATATACAGGGAAGGTAGATGGCAAAATTCTGCAATGACACAGTACTTTCAGGACTCCCTGAAGAGGGCCCTGAGAAAAGATAGAGCAAAGTGGTCCTAGCATAGCTATGAAGCAGATGAGTTGAGCTAGTATTTAAACCCTTCTCTCATGATTCCAAAGTTGATGCTTTTGATATTACACCAGGGTTATTTGTCAAGCACTTGACACTTTACAAAGTACTCTGGTATTCAGGCAGACCTATAACTAGTTTGCTAAGTTAGTGCCAAGATTAGTGGGTACTGGAAGCCTATTTGCTTCTTCAACAGTGTACAAGTTAACTGAGCTTAGCAGTTGTTAGTAGTAATTATGGCTTATAATTCTTCCACCCAGCTGTTAGACCCTAGTTAACCTCTTTCCACCCAATCTCTCAGTGTTGAGGAAAGTGGCCTTGCTATATATTTGCACACACAGTGTGCCTCTGATTTGAGCCTCTGATTTTCTGTTCTCCTTGTTTCTTCAATAATTTGTCTTTAAAAGATAATCTGAGGGCTTGTTTTTTGAAGTTTTTTCTAAGGAATGAAAAAATTTGAATTATGACTGTGTATCCAGGATCTTCACTGTGATTAAATTGTTTACTGCTTTTCCCACTATTGCTACTTGTCTTCTACTAAAACCTTACTTGAGGTGCACGTTGTGTAAGTAAAACCTTTAGTTCTTAAAAATTATGCTACTGAAGCATAAACTCAGCTAGGTTCTGTAAGAATTTGAGGTACCAGACCTATGAAGTATTTGTCCAAGGACCAACTTACCCCAAGTCTGTGTAGGTTCACACTCTGCTATACTGTTACTTGATTTTTTTTTTTTTTTTTTTTTGGCCTCTATAACTTTAAAAGGCCACTACTAACTTATAGAGAGGGGAGACTAGAAGTTTTAAAGCTTATTAAAGGTTAAAGGGTTGTGATTCATGCCAAAGAGATCCCGGATTTTTGGAATATTGTGATGTTATTTAAGATCATTACCAGACTGTCCAGGAAATTTAATTGTACAAGTTTGGTCTACTGTGTGTATGATTTCACATCATATCCTTTTTAGTTTATGTATTAAACATAGACTTCTTTTTATGGGCTTCAGATCTTCCTTTCTTTCCTTTTAATATGTGTTTTCAGAAAAATTATAGAATTTCAAAACAATAGATCAGAAAGTCTATTGGAAATTTCAATTAATTTCCTTTTTATTATGTTATCTGCTGTAGCTTTGTAGGGTGAGGGGGGAACAGGGCAGGATGGAAGAAGACATGGGAGGTAGAGTCTATAGATGTGTTTTACCCAGGAAATAACTATTTAGTAAATGGAGAAAGTTTGTCTATTTTCTTTGACTTGTTAATGAATGACTTGGCATGAAAGTCAAAACACATTGTGTACATGTCAAGTATGCATATAGAGAAAGTGCAAATGTGTGATTGAAATTTGATATTTTGTTTTACCTCAGACTTCTTTGTTAATAATCTGTGCTATCCAGAATTCAGAATTCTTCTGAAACTCTGGCGGAACCTAATGAAAATAGCAGTTTTAAAATTTTTAATCATAATGTATTCATGCACTGTTTCAGATTCTTGAATGCTCACTTAAGAGTCTCCAAATTCAGTATACCTTTCAGTGGCAATGCTAGGAATTTTATACCACAGTTGGGTAATATCATCTGTGGTGATGGTATAAATAAAAATCAGTTATATTACCCTTCATTGCTTTAAATTTGACTAACAAACTTATTAGTCTCCTTGGAATTAAATTGGGATTCTCATTATATTATTGTTATGAATTTGAGTTGGCACAGTGGATAGAGTACTGGGTCTGAAATCAAGAAGACTCATCTTCCTTTGTTCAAATCTGTCCTTAGATTCTTATTAGCAGTGTGACTCTGGGCAAGTCACTTAGTTCTATTTGCCTCTGTGTCCTCAACTGTAAGATGAACTGGAGATAGAAATGGCAAATCACCACAGTATCTTTGCCAAGAAAATTCTAAGAGGGATTGTAAAGAGTTGAACATAATTAAAAAATTACTAGATGACAACAAAAAATTATTGTTTGTTATTTTATGTTGTGCTTTGTAAAATGCTTTTTTCACAATCAATTATAAGAACTTCCTTTCACATTTTAAGAAAATAAGACTGTGTGAGTGTTAAAGTTCCAGGAGGACTCATATTCAGCCTAAGTCATAAAATCATGGAATTTTAGTATTAAAAAAATACAATTCATGTAAGTCTGGTTCCCTGATTTTAAAGATGAAGAATCCAAGGCTCAGTGAGTTTAAGTGACTTGCTCAATTCACACAGGTAGGAAATATCAGATGTTTTCAGATTCTAAATTAATATGCCAGACTGTCTATGCAAATAGTAATTTAATGCTTTCTAACTTAAATGTTTTTTTTAATGTTAACAAAATTTGATATGGAAGAAAATTTTGGAAGAGTCATAATTTTGCTTTTGTTACTGATGGCCCTAGTGGCCCCTAACTCACAAAAGATCCCTGGGTCTGCTTTCCCAAAGGTTCAGCCTTGGGAAAGTTCTACCTATAAAAGAGGGCATTCAAATTTCCTTTGTTGTCTCTGACTACTTATTCCATGCTGCCTCTATCTCAAGGAAAACCAAAATAAAGTTTAGACATGACATTTTTAGGGTCTCCCCAAAAAGATCAACAGGGTCCCTCTAGAAGTACTAATTCCTCCCAGATCAAATAATATTCAATAAATATAAAGAAAATCATCAGTAATTACCTTTATCCAGTATAGAACAAGCCAAAAGCCAGAAAGAGTTCCTCTGGAAAAACCAACATGAGAGCAAGCTAACAAGACAAAAACTTGCCAGTGGTGATCAGGCACATTTTAGTGACAACTAAAGCCTCCATTACTGTGCCTGGGAATTGAAGGAGTGGAAAGCTCAGATGATGTTGCACTCCAAAAACACTGTTCACAGAATACGTGGGGAAAAAAATGAAACAAGATGCAAAATGTAATTATAAATTAAATGAGGGGTAATGGAAGATATTTATTATTGTAGGGCAAAAAATGATAAATGAATCTTAAAGTAAGATATATCTGAAAATTAAAACGGAGCAAACAGAAATAAGGGATTTCGTAGGAAAAAAATCAAATCAAAAATGGGAAAGAAAATAGATTTCTCCTATCAGGAGCAACTAACTTGGAAAACAGATCAAAGACAGCTAATCTATGAATCTGCATGAGCCAGTTAGGTGAAGTGGTTGGAGTGCAGGGTTGAACCTGAATTCAAATCTGCCTTTGACAGTTCTCTTATGTCATCCTAGGCAAGTCACTTAACTTCCATATATGCCTCAGTTTGCTTAATTGTGGAAGAAAAAAAAGTGAGCATAATAATAGTGTCTGTTTCCAAGGGTTATAAAATCAGTTGAGATATATATATATATATAATATATATTTAATAATTATAACTTTTTATTGACAGAACCCATGCCAGGGTAATTTTTTACAACATTATTCCTTGCACTCACTTCTGTTCCGATTTTTCCCTTCCCTCCCTGCACCCCCTCCCCCAGATGGCAAGCAGTCCTATACATGTTAAATAGGTTACAGTACATCCTAGATACAGCATATGTGTGCATAACTGAACAGTTCTCTTGTTGCATGGGAAGAATTGGATTCAGAAGGTAGAGATATTTGTTTTTTTTAAAAAGTGCTTATCTTAATGTCTGATACATAGATGCTTAATCTAATGTTTATTTCCACCTTTCCTTTCCCCTGAAAAACATGGCCAAAAAAGTCTGAATACAATGTTTCAATAAATAATAAATAAAACTGCTGTTCTATTAGAACTAGAAGGCAAAGTAAAAATAGAAAGAACTCACTAATCATTTCCTATAAGAAACTCCAAAAAGAAAACTCTGAGAAATTTTATAGCCCAATACAGAGTTTCTAGGTCAGAGTAAAAATACTTCAAGTAACCCCAAAAGAAAGTCTTCAATTACGAAGGAGTGACAGACGGGAAGGATCACACAAGACTTGACAGCTACCAATATAAAAGAGAGAAGTTTCATTCTTCAATGTTCAGAATATTTGTCTTGCACCCTTGCCCCATTCTCCATCCCAGTGATTCCTTAACCCCTTGCTACTAATGTACAGACTCCAGTTCCCATCTCTACTTGTGTACCCCTTCACATCAGTCTCTCTCAACAATATTGTATCCCTTTACAGATCTACCCTTCTTTTCCACTGTGCTTTCTGAAATACCTGCCCATAATTAACAATTCTTTTCTCATTTTGAATCTTTTTCTTTCTCAATTCTTCATTTCTTCCATTTCTGTTACTCCTGGCCCCCTTTCAATTTTGATTGTGATTTCACTTCTCACCAACTTACCTACTCATTGATCATGGATCTTTGCTTCCCATTGCCACATTCTTCAGTGTTGCCAATACTTTCTTTTCATACTCTTGCTTTTCAGTCCTTCTGCAACATTTGATAATTAGCTACTCTCCTTTTTTTTCTACTCTCTCCTTCTGTATGTTCTCTCTCCTTGGATGTTTGTGACACTTCTATCTCTTAATTCTTTTACTTGTCTTCTCTCTCTTCCTCTCCCTCTCCCTCTCCCTCTTCTTCTCCCTCTCCCTCTCCCTCCCTTCCTCCCTCCTTCTGTCTCTCTTTCTTCCTCTCTTCCTCCCCCCCTCTCACATTTTTTGCTGAAGCAATTGGGGTTAAGTGACTTGCCCAGGGTCACATAGTTAGGAAGTGTTAAGTGTCCAAGTTCAGATTTGAACTCAGGTTCTCCTGACTTCAGAGCTGGTGCTGTATTCACTGCACCACCCAGCTGCCCTCATCTCAATCTCTTTTGTTTGATTTTCATCCTTGTCATACCTACTGTAAGACACTGTCTTGGACTTTTCCTTCTTTTTTCCCTTTTTTCTCCATTGACAATTTCATCAGTTCCCTTGGATTCAGTTATCATCTGTATGCAGATGAATCCTGGTTTTAAATATCATTTCTTAATCTCTCATCTCATATTACATATACATTATATTACATACATAATTTTAAATTGGGTGTCCTATAGGCATTCAAACTCAAGATATCTGAAACAGAACTCATCTTTCCTTCCAAACCCCTTCTTCCTATCATTTTTATTTCTGTTGAAGACAATTCTATCTCTTTGTTCTCACTTATTCCACATATTCAATCGTTTGTCAGATTTGGTGATTTCTATCTTCAGAACATTTGTTATCTGTTCTTATCGGTCTACTCACACATCCTAATTCATACCTCTTGCCTTGAATATTAAATAGCCTCATGATTGTTCTCTCTGTCTTAAGTTTTTCCTTACTCCATTCTATTCTCCATTCAGGTGCCAAAGTGATTTTGCGGGGGCAAATTTGATCCTATGGACCCCATATTTCCACTCAATAAACTCCAGTGACTATTCCTTGCAGGATAAAATTTTAAGTTCTCTGCTTTCTGTTTAAATCTCTTTACAACTTGGCAACATCCTATCTTACTAGTTTTCTTATCACCTCCTTCTCCTGCTACTTCTTTGATACTATGTGCTCCAGTTCCACTAGCATTTTTGCTATTCCTCACACATTGGTGCTCCTTTTACAGCCTTTTCATTTACTAATTACCATGTCTGAAACATTCTCCATCCTCATTGAGGTCAACTGGCTTCCTTGAATTCCTTCAAAAGTGCTCAAATCCTACCTTTTGTAGATGGTCCTGTCCTGTTCTCTTAACCCTCTTCTCACTTGAGACCACTATCTTTTCTCTGAGAGTTTTTTTCATTTGTATATTTTTTATAAGGCTATCATTATTTGCATCTTGTCTCATCTATTAGAATGTGATTTCCTAGATGAAAGAGATTGTGATTTTATTTTTCATTGAATCACTGTCTGTCAACACAGTACCTGGCACATAGCAAACAATAAATGCTTGTTGACTGACCTCAATATTGAAATCTGGTATTCTATTCTATTCTAAAAGGCAAAAGATAAAAACTTACTTTGCAAAAATTGGTATAAATATAAATCCTGCGAAGGAAAAAAACATCTTTCATGGAATAAAGGAGTTTCAAGCATTCCTGATTAAAATATTAGTTAAGTAGTAGCTTTGTAATATAATCACAGGAGTCAAGATAAACTTACTCAAAAATGACCAACCTTTCAAACTTAAATGGTCATTGTTAGAACTGAAAACTTTGTTCAGTTAGAACTCTTGTTCAGTAACCTGTGCTCAGAGAAAGAAACCTAAAGCACAAGAGGCATTTCCAAACTTCTGATCAACCAGGCAGACACACTAAATTGCCTCCATGCACATGTAGCTTCCATAGCTCTTACTGACTTTATTTTGGAAAATCTAAGAGAAAATTGGTATTATTTGTGTGCTAGCAAAGAGGATGCTTTTAAAAAGGCTAGAAGCTGTTTCTCCTCACTCCTTGGCTCACAGAGTGGGCAGCTCAGGCAACAATCCTCTTTGGTATGGCTCCTTCTCTCTCTAGTCTAGAACAACATGTTTCTCCCCATGTAGCCAAAGCATGCATGCCCAGCTCTGTGGGAAGCTCTCCAATCCAACCCCCTGCTACATTCTGACAACTTAATTTAACTCAATAATTATTTATTAAATGCCTGCTTTGTACCAACAACAGTGTGAGGCACTGGGTATACCATATGTAAAATAAAAAAAATAGTCCATACACTTTAGGAATTCATGTATTCCTGAAGGAATACTCCAGATAAATAGATACAAAATAACTCCAATATCTATAAAGTAATTTTAGGGGATGGGAGAGGCAAGACTTAACAGCTGAAGAAAGGGGTATGAAAAGGCCTCATGGCATGTGAGCTAAGCTCTAAAATCAGTGAGAACTTCTAAGAGAAGAAGAACATTGTGGGCATGTAGAAATGTTCTCTCTTTGTACAGTACTCATATAGCTCTTTTTGGGTATAGTGTCTACTTAGCCGAGTTCCCAGGATCTGTTTCTCTCCATAGTGCAACTCTCTGCTGCCAGGGAACACATGGGTTGCTGCTGCTTCCTTCCTTGGGTTTTTGTCTCTTGGTATTTTCATCTGTCTGGTGTGTTTGCCATTGTTTCCCACTGAATACAGTGTCACTTACTGGTCTAGTATCTTCTCTTCAAAGCTACATAAAAGATGTAGGGGGAAATGGGCTGGAGGTCCTAGAAGGGCTATAAGTTGTCTAAATCTTATTTAAACTACTTAGAATGGTTAATTCACTTGCCCAGTCAGTTTTATTGTTCTCTTCTTGACTAAGAGAATTATTTGCCTTTCATAAAAACATCAATATATAGATGCATCTTTATAAGTTCAGCATTTCTTTACCATCCTATGATCCTATTTTGGGTCTTCTGTGACTGCATTACCTGAATTGGGGGCCTGGACCTTGTTCAATAAAGAATCATACCAGCCTCATGAACAGGGAAGTGATATATTTAATCCTGCATTTTAGGAATATCAAGGTGACAGCTGTTGTGAAAATGGAATTCAGAGGAAAAAGACTAAAAGCAGCGAGGACAATTAAGAGGCTATAGCTTTAGTCTAGGCAGAAGATGATGAGCACTCGAGGTAGAGAAGCAGTGAAGAAAAAGGTTTGGTTTCAAGATATGGCAATTAATTGGTAGGAGGCACGAGTGAGAAGGAGAAGTCAACTTAATAAAGGAATAACTTTATATTTGACAGGAAAAGGTATTTAAGTTGATGGTGTATTTCCTTGTGTCAAGCATGTCTATTAGGCTCTAGAGATTCAAGAAGTGGAGTAGTAGTGAGGGAGGAGAGTGTTTGGTCAAAGATGGTAAGTGGAATCATAGGGTAATTGGTTGATACATTTTTCAAGTAGTAATAATGTTGATTTGATAAATAGAGCTTGAGATGGAAATTGAGGGAGATGGAGAGGAGTTGGGGGAGCATAAAAATGGCCAGAGAGATGCTCAGTAAGTCTAAGTTGGACTAATATGGTGAACGCTTCCCAATCAGGAGCCCAGCGTCTTCCAGATGATAGTTGAAGTGTCAGATCCAGAGATGGAAATTGTCCTCAGGAAGTTAGCATGTGTTAGTAATTTTAGAAAATTTTTAGTAACTTATATTAATATAACATTGTTTAGTTGGCATATCTAAATCTCTATCACTCCATTTGTAGGTTTTTTGGTTTTTTTTTTTGTTTTGTTTTTTTTTTGGCAAAGATATTAAAGTAGTTTACCATTCTCTTTTCCAGCTTATTTTACAGATGAATACACTGAGTCAAAAAAGATTAAGTCACTTATTAGGTAACTAAGTGTCTGAAACTGGATTTTCACTCAGGTTATCCCAACTCCAGGTTCTTGGGCATTTTATCTGCTGAGCCACCTAAGGTGCCCATCATATAACATTAGCTTATCTTTTTTTGGTGGCTCTTTGAGGAAAGTATTTTCAAAAGAAAGTATACAGTAGTATATACTAGTTTTGTGACTTGTTTTACATAACTGTTGACTTGCCAGCTGAGATAATTTAATGCTTCAAAGATCCCTGGTTTTTGTTGTGGTAAGCTCCTGAGATACAGATAATGTCTTTTTAACTTAATAGAAAGTGTATGATTTGTTGAGGCCAAAAAATTAATCATTCCCTCCTTCATCTGTTAATGAATCTTTCCTAATTGAGCTGTGCTCCCTCTGTTGTTAAGCTCCTTCTCCCCCTTCCTGTTTAGTAGGATTTGCTAGAACTTATATTTTCTTGCTATAGTCTTTGAAAACTCAGGGTCATCTCCACAATGAGGCATCAGAGGAGCTCGTTAGAGGAGGTATTAGGTGTTAATAGAAGATTAATCTTTCAGATTCATCTGTAAAGGATGTGATTGTGTCTGATGTCACACTTTATTATTATTATTATTATTTTTTACTTAGGTATAAGTTCTGATGCAGTTGATGGTCTTTAAATCAAATTCACCTCACATAAGACATTGAGAAATGAATTAGTCATTTTGAGGTTTCTATCCAATATCCATGCATGTATAATCAGGACAATTGGATATAAAGATAGCTGAGTGACTTGGTAGATAAAAATGCTGGGCTATGAAAGTAGGAACAATGGAGTTCAAATATGACCTTAGATATTTAGAAGCTATATGATTCTAGGTAAGTGACTTAATCTCTTTGTCTCAATTTCCTCATCTCTAAAATGGGGATGATAATAGCACCTTTTTCACAGGATTATTGGTGAGAATCAACTGCAATAATATTTGTAATGTAAAATGCTTAGCACAGAGCCTGGCATATAGTAGACATTTAATAAATGCACTTAATAAAATACTTTTGTGAGACCTTTTAACTCCTTACTCAGTAAATCTAGTTTAGTTTCTTTCTATTAATTCCATATGTATTATAATAGAATGATTCAAATAAATATTTGATCTTTATTTCTAATTACCTCATTTTAATAATTTTAATAATAGCTTTTTATTTTTCAAAATACATTCAAAGATAGTTTTCAACATTCACCCTTGTAAAACCTTGCGTTCCAAATTTTTCTCCCTTCTTCCCCATTTTCCTCCTTCCTTAAATAGCAAGTAATACAATGAGTTAAATATGTGCGGTTCTTCTAAACATATTTCCACATTTATCATGCTGAACAAGAAAAATCAGATCAATAGGAGAAAAAAAATGAGAGAAAAAAAGAAGCAAGCAAACAACAACAATTACAAAAAAAGGTAAAAATACTATTTTGTGATTCACATTCATGGATGCAAATCTCTATCATAAGTCTATTGGAATTGGCCTGAATCACTTTATTGTTGAAAAGAGCCAAGTCCATTCCAGTAATCACCTCATTTTTAAGTTTTAATATCAGCAGCATGTTATATAGATTGACTAAATTATCTTTCTTCTCCAGAGGAATTTAGTACTTTTAATTCTCTAAAACCTTATTATAGCTTCCTTGGTTTTGGTTTTCTCAAAATTTGGCTTATTCCTGTGCTTATGACAGTAACTGTCACACTATATAGAAAAGTATGGTTCATCTAAAATGTATAAGTAGATACATCTTGGATAAAAGGAGGGAGGGGGGGGGGAGGTTAAGACTGAATGACATGAAGCCTGAGCTCTCCTAGGTAAGAATGCCTAAGGGGAAAAACTGCTGGAGGTGGGAAGGAGGGAGGTGGGAGGTGGTAGTGGGTGGAGAAGAGAAACAGTTTTTCTAACACACCCAAATGACCAGATTCATCATTGCATGAAACTTAATGAGTTACACCCACTCCCTCTGCCAGAAGCTAAGTGAAAGGCTTGAGCTTCCTCATTTGTGTTACTGAATGTAACTGAATGTAAGAGAGCATATGAAATGAGGGAATTGGGAAAATGTACTTCTTGCTGATCTGTGGTAAGCTTCTTTTATTCTTTCTGTGGAATGATTTCTAATCCAGTGCTTTCGGCTTTTGGTTACAAGGGATAGCAACAGGGTACTGTGGGAATTTAGATAAAAGTGCACTTGCTTAGAGAGAAGAGTGAAGTCTGTGAATGCAAACATGCAGTAATCATCATCAGCTTAACTCTTAAAAGAATTTTATTTGTTCTGAATGTCATTTATTTATGGATTTATAAGGTATATAGTAGGATTTGGATTTTAAAGTCTTTTCATCTCTCTTTTGTTCTGCCCTTAACGAGGTATAGTTTTGAATTCAACCTCCATAATACTGAATACATTTTCCTTCATAGAGAGAATCTATATAAGTTCATATTACATCTTAAATATTTTTCCTTTACCTAGCCATCTCACTTCATTTCAGCAATTACAAGTTATTGTTGTTGAAAGTGAACCTTGTGAACAGCTTCAACTCACACTGTGCTATGTTACATGCTTAGGGAAAAAAATGCAAAGAAAAATTAGAAAGACCTTGTTTTAGAGACATCATGATTAGAGTTTTAATTTAGAGTTCGTTTGAAGTGCTCAGATTGCTTGAAAAAAATTTTTTTTAAATCATGGAAGGTTGCCTATTGAGGTTTTATTTTCTATAGCTATTAACCAAGCTCCTTGTTTAAAAAAAAATTCAGTTGTGTGGGTGGCAGTTTTTCTTAGGCTTTGATTGCTTAATTCTACTTTTGAGAAAATGGAAGTTTGCATGCCTGGCATTGGAAATGTTTGCAGAGGAAAGTCAGTCTATATATTTGGAGAATAAATTTGACTCAAGGCAAAGAGAGCACCCAGCACACATCTTTTTGTATTTGGTTTGAGCTTTTAGATGTGGCATATTTTATTGACTTTTTATGTTTTTATTATATGGTACAGGCATCAGGTGGTCAGAAAGAGTCACTTGGTTTTCTTTTCTTTTTTTAAAATTTTATTTCACAGTTGATATTTTAGAAATAAAATAGTCCCTCCTGAATGTTTTTAAAGCTCATTTTTAGCTAAACTTTAAACTCACAGTTACAAGAAATGTAAGATATTTATAAGGACATCAAGTTTTATCTTTTCCTGAGACCTGTTGGATCAGTAGGATGTTATGATATATGTACATGTCTAGACCTCATCTCTATCCATTACCTATATAAAAGCCCCAAAATAAAGGTATCTTTACAATTTGCTTAACATTAAAACATTATTAAATTTGATCTTATGATAGTTTTGTAAAATGAGTAGACTTGCTTACTTAGAAGAATAATCTTTAAATAATGAAGAATAAAAATTATTTAGAGTTTAGACCTTCTTGATTGTTAATGGAGATGAGAATTAAGTGAACTAAAAATATGATTAATTCTTTGATACAATAGAGTTATGAAAAGTTACTGTACAATGATTTACATCATAATTGGACTCTTAAGAATTTGTCTATTCCCCATCAATCCTAATTTCACTTTTCTAGTAAACAGCTGAGTTTTAGCTAGCCTCTTTTGTCTTGATTGTGTCAGATCATCTCAATTGGCTTTCTTTATTTTATTATGCGTCTTTATTTTCTTTTTAAAATTATAAATATTTAAAAATAAAGAACCGACTCCCCTTACTTCAAGGAAGAAGTTATTTTTCTTTTCTTTTGCTGAGGCAATAGGGGTTAAGTGACTTGTCCAGGATCACACAGCTAGGAAGTATTAAGTTTCTGAGGTCAAATTTGAATTCAGGTCCTCCTGACTTCAGGGCTGGTGCTCTCTTCACTGTGCCACCTAGCTGCCCCATATATTCATTTTCTATATTTATTTCTGTCATAGAAAATTTTTTTAGTTTTCTAACATTCTTTATTCACATTATTAGTATCATTATGTTATGTCACACCTATTGTCATAGTTTTTAGAAAATTCTAAGATTTAGATAAGATTTTTTGGTGATTATATTTGAATTATAGGCATTTTTAGCTTATTTCATTTTACAAATTTACTTTGCATGATGGCAAAGCAAATTTTGTTCAATGACAGAAAGTTTTAAAAAAATATGTAATGTGTAAGACTTGATTTAAAAAACAACTTTTAACAGTGATACAGAAAAGCTTCCTTTCCACTTTTTTTTTTTTTTTTTTTAATGTATATTGCTCTAAGAATATCCTGCTGTCCTTAGAGGTTGGTGAATGGTTAACTTTCACTTTTCTCAGTATCCTAACTCTCCCCAGCCCCTTCCTAATCATCTCGAATTCACACTGATTTGGAGTAGGTTGTCTTCTTGAAGGAGAAATAGGGGCAGGGTGGCAGGATTAGCAGAGATCTCTGAACAAAATATTTGCAATGCTTTTGCATATAATAATCCCAATGTATATAGTATACAAAATGTATAGTGTAACCTCAAATCCCTGAGTAGTTTGGAAAGAACCACAAGACAATGATCTAGGGCATAGCTTTGCCCTTGAGAGAGGTCTCAGGATTTTAGCCCTATCCATCAAGGGCATGTAAGGAGTAGGACCTTTGAAGGTTGAATGAAAGATACTTAGGCACTTTCCCTGTAGCTAAATTGTCAATCAGGCTGGCGTCCCCATGTTTCCAGAATAATTCTGTACTGCAAGGATGCTCTGAGTTTTGAGGATTATTTCACTAATGGTGCACCTGGCTTTAAAAATAGCCATTTTATGACAATCTGGATTTACTTAACCAATAAATTAGGTAGAGAAACAAATAAAATTATTTATATTGAAGGCTTTATCCTTGATAGTATTTTTTTAAAAAAACAGAAAACTTGAGTGGTATAGTGTTTGCCAAAATAAATATCCTTTTTCTTTTCCACTAATTTCTTCTGTCCTTAAATGTGAAATCACTACCTTCATTTTCAGAATTCTGTGTTCCTTATCTAACAGGATACTGTGGTCAGTGTAACTCTTTCAGCTGTCCACTTTTCTCTTTCTCTTGAGCCCTGATTTTATATCATCTATTTTTGTGATTCCTTTATTCAATATTCAATACTTCCCTTCCCCTTCTCACTTCATTTGTATTTTTCTATCCTGCTTATTGAAAGAAGATAGGCACAAGAGAGAACTCTGTGTGTGTGTGTGCACACTCATACATTTGTATATAGTAGATGATTCTGTTAAGGGCTATGAAATTTTGAATTGATAGAACAAATTCTGAAAAACTTTTCTCATAAATATTATCTTTTATGTGTCCTTGGGAGGTAGGTTATTAGGATGTGAATGAGTTATGAAAAACTTCAGTTTTCCAACATCTTTTCAATTGTCTGCCAGTGATTTTTCCAGTGTTCATTTTTCACCTGCTTTTTGTTTAATAACCCATTTGTGAAGGTCATAGAAAAAAAGTGCAAATTTTGTTCTTGTCTCTTATCTATATTCTTTTTATCACTTTCTACTCTTATACATTACATTCATTTTCAAATGTGAGCAGTTCTTTGTAACAAAGATTTAAGAAAGAAAAAAATAGTTCAGCAAAATTAGCCAACACATTGACTATGTCTGACAATGATTGCTTTTTGTTTGTTTAGGTTTTTGGACTATATCTATGATTTCATTAGTATAGGGAATTCTTGAAGAAGAAACTCCTTGCACCAAAGCAGTTTGGCACTTATTTTGCAATTTATAGCCACAGAGATGTTAAATGATTTCCCCAGAGTCACAAAGGCAGTATATTTCAGAGGCAGAACTTCATTGCTGGTCTTCTTGACTGTGAACCTGGCTCTTTTTTTCTGGGAAAAAAAAAGGATATAGAATTGGAATGAATTATAAGGAGGATGAATGGATATTTGAGTTGCTTCATAAGATTATATTATCAAAATTGCTCTTTTGATGAATAGTGTATGTGTTGTCTTCTTGAATTGCATTTTGTATGCTGTGCCTTTCTTAGGTATGATGTGACCTTGTGCAGGTTAGATTTATAAGGCAGCATTGGTCTAATCATCTTGAGATGCTATATCAAATAGTAAAGCAGTGGTGCTAGACAATGGCAGTCTTTTTTTTTTTTTTTTTTTTTTTTTTTTTAGCGAGAACAACTAGGGGAAAATATTTTTGATTAGAAGTTTGTGATATGATTCTTATTTCCGTTAAAAAAAATCATGATAAAACAGTGTTCACTGATCTTCTGAATTTGTCAGGAAAAAACAAGCATGTTGTATGGGTGTTATAACAGATTCATGGGAGGATGTGGGTAAAAATCTTATAAGATGAGCTGGCATGGAATATTTGGTTGTTATACATATTGAAGTACTAGTGACAAATAATTTTTTAATGCCATGAAAATTTATTTGTATCAACATTAATTGATGAGAATGAAATGGCAGAGAAATTTGACAGAAAACTCAATAAGACCTTCCAAATTAAATTATCACACATTCTTATACTTGGTGACTTCAATGTAAAGATGGAAAAAAAAATGGAGAGAAATCTATGGGAAAGCCTACTTATATAAGAAAGAGAGACATAGATGCCAAAGGCATGAGATTAGAATGTAAATTCATTTGTAAAATAAAATTTTGAAGAGAATGATGTATAAGAAAGAGTTATGGAAGTAAGAGTGGCCAAAAATTTGTGTTATTACATAGGAGCCGCATGTCTTTATTATATCATGGTCTCTGTCTTTGAGAAAAGAATTGGTAAGCACTAAACATACTGACACCATAAAGAACGAAATAGATTATATTATCTACAATATCAGAGAATTAGCTGTCTTTGTATAATGAGATTATTAATTCATAAAAGCTAAGAATCAGTAAAAGAAATGAGAAATAATGAGAACAAGGTATGGTGTTCAGTTTAAATAACTTAATCCTAAACTAAACAATTGTCAATCAAAAATGGATAATAGAAAAGTAATTTTACTTAGAAGGTTAACCAATAATGTACATTTTTAGTTAATTTTATTATTAGTTATTCTTATTGTAAATTGTCATTTTACAATCATGTAAACTGCTATAGCAAGGAAAGACTAAAAGAGCTCAGAAAGCTCTTAGCAAACCTCTTACTTATTTGCCAGAAAGAGAAAAACATGGATGCCAAAGACATGAGGTTAGAATGTAAATTCATTTATGAAATCTTATGAAGAGGAACAATGTATAAATTATGAGCAGTATCATCTTATTAAATAGAAAAAAGCAGCAGCGGGGAATCAGTGGCAAGATAATGAATGAACTAAGGAAATTAATTTGAAGGGCATGTAAAGATGGAAGTGGACAGAGGACAACAAACAAAAAAATGGAAAAGATTTTTAAAAGTCATTATTCTTACCTGTTTCTTCCAATAGAGACAGTGGAACCATCACATCTGGACATTGGTGCCATTTCTACCATGCCTTTAAGCAATGAATATAAAAATGGTAAAAACAGCTGAATTGGCCCAAATGTATATAGAGATCCATAGTGAAGGTGGGATAGTGTTCAGAATTCAATAGTCTTTTGAGGGGGGAAAAAATCTCAGATCTTAATAATATTTCCCCAAATCACTGAGAGTATCAGTAATGAGCAACACATAAAATCTTTCTTAGAGTCATCTTTATATAAATCAAGAATATCTTGAATGAGGGCATTAGTCAGGAATAAGTGACTCTGCAAATTATGTTCTACAATGAATCTTATCTTTATTATTTCACAATTAGTTGAACATTATAGAGAACATGAGAACTGTCTGTTCTTATTACTTGTTGATTATGAAAATTATTTGTTGGTAGAACAAAATGCTACCTTACAGATTCTTTGCTTTTGTGGGTGTATTGTTCAGTTCAAATTACTTATTTTTTAATTTTGAATTATAATGAACACTAAAAAAAGTAGAACAGAAAAAGGATTTTACACGAAACAATTAATCTCTATTACATGCAGCTTGTTTAAAATGTATGTGTGTCTGTATATACATACACACACACACACACATACACATATATTTGCTTCTCTTTCAATGTGTATAAATATATCATCTATATCTCTGTCTATCCATCCATCCATCCATCCACACATCAGTTCTATGTGTTCTTTTCAATACTACCTTTTCCTTCCAAATTTTATTCTGTTCTTTGTTATGCATTTAAAAAAATGATTCAATGGCCCTCTTTTTCACCTTGTTTTGGGCAATTCTGTTGCTGGCTTCTCTCTTCCCTCTGTGGAAATTCTTTCCTTTCTACCTCCCACCCACTCTTACCAGAAACAAAATTTATTTGTTGTGGTTCCAGACCTGGAGTTTGGTTTACCATATTTTATCCTTCAGAATTGTGAATTTCCAAATAGCTGTGTATCTTAATATACAATGATACTTCCTTAGCCCTTCTAATCTGTTTCTTAAAGACAAAGTTTGTGTTTCTATTCCTGATTCCTTTCATGAATCCCACTTCATTAATAGCAAGAAAAACCAAAATTACATAATCATATCAATAGATCCAGAAAAGAATTTGAGAAATGCAAAGCTCATTTCTGTTTTTTTTAATGAGAAAAACAAACGAATAAATGGGCATTTCCTTAATGTGATAAGTAGTAATCTTTATAAAACTAAGCCAATATAATATATGATGGGGATAAAATACTGGCCTTTTCAATTAGATCTAGAGCAAAGCAAATGAGTATCACTACAGTCAACACTTCTATTTGATGTAGTACTAGAAATATTGGCTCTAGCAAGAAGATAAAAAAGAAATTGAAGGAATAACTATAGCCAAAAAGATACAACATTATTGATTTTTGTGGATGATAATGGAATGGAGTTTACTTTGAGAACTTTCCCTTTCTTTTGTTAATTATTTCCTATATATAGTTTGCTTTGTATATATTTATTTGCATAATATTCCATATTAGAATGTAAACTGCTTGAAGGCAGGATTATCTTTTACCAGGTTTTGTATCCCTAGTGTTTAGCACAGTGCCTGGCACATAGTAGGTACTTAATAAATATTTATTGAATTGGAAATCTTTGATAAGAAATAATTGTCTACTGGGATTTGTTGAAATGTAGTTTAGCCAAAAGACAGGGAGAACTTTTTGACCTAGAAGACCTTTCATATCCCAGATCTTCTTATAAATTATATGTTTATAGCTAGAAGAAATCTCAGGGGTCATTTGATCCAACTACTTCATTCTATACATGAGGAAACTGAAATCCAAAAGAGGTAGACCATATCGTATATAGCAGAATCAGAACTTGAAGTCATCTTACTTCTATTCCTTTATCATTTCATTATTTAATTATAACCTAAAATAAGGGCAGTTTGTTGGAAACTGAAATATGTGATCATAGCACTTAGCCTTAGAGTTGCTGTGATGGTCAGATGAGATATTTGTAAAGTGCCTAGTAGGTGCCATGTAAATTCTAACTATCATTCTTAATTGTTATTCTTTTGGGAGAAGATAAATGATTCAGTCTTTTATCAGTGGAATGTTCCCAGGAAGGGAGGGTGGTGTTAAATACCTTCCAGATATTTTTGAGTTTTATGTTGCAGCCTGCTCTTATCTCTCATTTTTTCCATTGCCTTTAGTGTGATAATTCATTTTTAATTCCTCAGAAAATGTTACATTCAGAATTCTGCTGTCATGTACCAACTCTGATCGAAAGCTGTGATAAACTCATGGACCTTGCTTTTCTGACACTTTTCTGTTTCCCAAAGATAAATCAGATTACTCATTCTTTTGTTTAAATCTCTATACAATCTGTTGTCCTTCTTCCATATACACACACACACACACATTTACTTACACATGTGCATACATATCTGCCATGTCCAAAAAAGTCTTTGGGCAGTTTTAAGCTTTAATCCTTTAAAATTGCGGAAAGACTTTGGGACTATATATGTATGTATGTATATGTATGAAAATTCATGAATTATTCATCCAAATGCATGCTTCATTCTAGGCAGTAAACATTCTTCATCCACTTGATCTTTCTGGTATTGATAAGCAAACCAGATTCTTTTGAATAATTGTAGTTTCCTTCTAGAAGGCTTTCTAGGGTTTGGGGGGCTTCATGTAATCAGCATAGTGTCCTTTGTAAATGACAGTATTTCTAGAGTGCTTCATCATCCACAGGAAATTCCTTTTCAGTTTGGACACTGAGATCAATGTGTTCCATGATAGTGGCTAACAACTTTGGTGAGCATGTATCTCCCTGTTTTTAGCCTTTCCTGAAGTTTATGATAAAAGTTTTGAACAGAATTTTTTGTTTTTTATCTTTCAGGGAATCTTGAATAACCTTAATTTATGAATGAGAAACATCTTTTTTTTTTTTTTTTAATAGCTGTAAGATGATGTTTTTTTCCTCAACTGAATTAAATGTCTTTTCTTTGTTAATCAAACTGGCGCAGTGGAATCTTATATTATTAGTATCTTTTAGTCAGTTTTAAAATGATAATTATGTAGTTCATTATAGAATATCTCTTTTTGAAAGCTTATTTTTTTCTTCACCTTCAGTGAAGATGCTTTGAGCATGGATGATTCTCAAATGATTTTGTTTATATAGAGAGTAGATATATACCTTGCTTATTATTGGTGTTTTCATAGTCCTTTTTATGGCATTAATACATTTTAAGGTCTTTTTTTTAATGCCTTCGGTATCTTTATTCGTCCCCTCAGATATTTTACATATTGATTCCTCAATATTTCAATAGCTGTTTCACCTCCATCATAGACTTCTTTTATATATACACTTGGTCCAGTTCAGCTGCTTTTCCCATCTTTTTTCCTTTCAGAGCCATTTTCACTCCTTTTGAGCACATTTGGATCTGTGATGTTATGGTCCAAATGTGATTTGATGGAGAAAACTTTACAATAATGATAAATTTTTACATATTACATAATTCTTATAAATTTTTTCCCATTTCCTTTGTTGTACACTTTACTCTTTTTTTTTTTTTTATCTTTAAATGCCCTTCATATTATTTTGCTTATTTGAATGTCTTGCCAAGTTTTTCTTTAAAGAGATTTTACCTTCATATTTTTCTTTGCTTTATCAGATAGATGCATCCTTCTTTGTGAGGTTTTACAAACAGTTTTACAGTCTAATCTGGTCTTGGCTTTGTCAAGTAGAGCATATTTGCTTTCTGGCTCTTAAATCTAGGCTCTTTTGGTCTTTGTTGTTGCAGTTGGTTTAAAAAAATTGTAAATGTTTGTTAACTAGGAGAAAAATAAAATTTAATAATTAGGGTTTATGACAGTCTAAACACTGTGCAGTACTCTCTCCCATTGATGCTACTCACAGCCAAATGGAAGGATTGAGGAGTTCCATATTGCCAGAAGTCATGCCCAGCTGTTATAATCTTTGAGAACTTTTGGTCTCCTCCACCTAGTGATGACACATTAGATTGACATAAATAAACAAACAAATAAATAAATGTAAATATATTCTGTACACCTGCTTAAAAGTTTTTTACTCATAATGATAAGAGATAAAAAAAAAAGTATGGAGACTGCTAGTCCAAATAGAGTGTATAACCTTTCATTTGTAACTAGGCTAACTAATAAAACTATAATGCATTGGCTAAATCATTGATCTCTTAGAATCTCAGTTTCTCCATTGTAACCTGAGTAATGATACTTTCCCAAAATCATTTAACCAGGTTGTTAGACTAAAATGAAAACATTTTGAAATGTATTTTGAAATAAATGGTGATTTGTAAAATATAAGAAATCATTATTCATCTTAAGTGTACCTACAGTTCCTACTTTGAACTCTCCCATCCAGCTTTATTAGGCAGATGAGAATGTTGCTTTGTTTTCTTTCTTAATTTAAAAAAATGCATCAGGTATCAGTTATGTTCATAGACTCTATAGTTGGAAGATATTATTGGAGACCTTTGTCCAGTCTTCTCATCACAAGTGGATAAACTGAAGTACAAGGAGGTTGTGACTTGTTCAAATTCACAAAGAGAATAAATATCAAAGTTGGGATTTGAACCCAAGTCCTCTGACATTCCAGACCTTTTTATACTATGCTGTCTCATGTGTGCTAGTTATTGTAGAATTTGAATTGTAGAGTGACGACTGATATTTGTCCTTTGTTCTCAAAGAGAACCATGACATCAGGGAGATATTGCCATGACATGCAAATGAATTAGATTTAAGTGAGGGAGGGAGGCAAGGTCAGCTGCCTCACTTTCCCCTTCAGAACCATCTGAGTCCAGTGGCCAGATATAGATCAGGATGACTAGATGGTCTTGTGAAGCCCTAGTGAGTGACCTTGGCCTTTTTTAAGTTAAGGTTTTAGAGTTGTATAAAAGTAGATAGCCCCAATTTGTAGATTTTTAAGCAGATATAGTGATGGATTCATAGGTAGTATGAAATTAGTTAGATACCCTTTGTGGATTCTGTATTGGTCATGCACTTTTTCTGGGAGTCATGATTAAAAGTTAAATGGCTCTCATCTTTATGATAAAGACTAAAAGTGCCCTGACTGGTATTCAATATCTTTTGTAGTTTGGTTAGAATCTGGCCTGCCACAGTATGTATGCCAAGCAAATGAGATAAGACATAGAAAGTTATTTGTAACCTCAATGTACAGTTGTAATATGAAGACTTATAATTATTAGCTTCATTCTGCTCTAGTTACTGTCCCTGAACAAATCATATTCTAACCTTTTTTGCTCATGCTGCAATGTCTATATTATTTCTCCTTACTTCTGCGTGTTTGAATTATTTCCATTGTTCAAGGTCCAAACTTTTTCTGATTTCTTAGGTAATTTCAAAGCATAATTTATTCCTATATTAAGCTTTTCCTGATCTTTCCAACTCCCCAATTATTCACTTTCCTTTTGGAAATCACTTTGTATATGTGTGGCTTATATTTAGACAGTTAGGTGGGATATGTAGAGCTTTTCTGGGCCTGGAGTCAGAAAGTCCTGAGTTCCAATTTGGCCTTATATGCTTTCTACCTGTGTGACCTTGGACAAGCCACTTAAACTGCTTGTCTCACTTTCCTCATTTTTAAATGGAGAAAATAATAGTAATTGCCTCACAGTATTGTTGTAAGGATAAAATGAGTTAGTATTTGTAAAGTGTAAAGCATTCGTCTGGCTTCCCCTCTCCCTCCCTCTCTCCCTCCTTCCCTGCCGCCTTCTCTCTCTCCTTCCTTCCCTCCTTCCCTCCCTTCCTCCCTCCCTCCCTTCCCTCTTTCCTTCCCTCCTTCCTTCCCTCCCTCCTTCCCTCCTTCCTTCCCTCCTTCCATCCATCTCTGTAGTGCTATATAAATGTTGTTTATTATTATTTATTTGTGTATATATTTGCACAGAAAACAAAATACAAATCAAAAGATTTTTGATTTTCTCCGAAATAAAACCCTAAACTTGAATTTGCGGGATACATAGTTGGTAAATTTATTAGTTCTAATGACCAAAAACAAATTAGGCATATTAGCTCTGATGCATAGAACCTTCTTTTTGAAGCCTTTCCTTTGCTAAGGTCTTCTTTTCTTTTTCTACCCTATACATGTAAATTACCCTGTATATGTTTTGTACATACTTATACATGTGCATATCTTCTCAGATTAAATTAAATCCTTAAGAATAAAGATTACATTATTTTTATCTTTGTATCCCTAGCTTCTAGAATATTATCTAGAACATAATAGGTGTTGAGTTTTTTTTTTTTTTAAATAAATGCTCACTTACTTATTGATTGAAAAAAAGTCAAACAAAAAGTCCACTATAACTCCAAGGAAAAATCAAAGCATTTTCTTGAATTTTGGTATCAAACATTATACATTGCTTCAAATATCTAAATTTGGGGGGAAATGTAGAAATTTTATGTTGGAGATTTATTCTGTATTTCTTTATGCCCCACTTAAGAGAACATTAGACCTTTGTTGAATGTGTGTGTGTGTGTGTGTGTGTGTGTGTATGTGTGTGTAAATGAATAAAAAAAAACACCATTCTGAGTTTCACCTAAAATGATATTATTTGTCTCAGTTGTAATAAGGTGTTTTTTTTTAACCCATAAGAAGATAATTATAGAAAATCTTCATTTGGTTTATAGACTATTAAGAACATACCAGGAAGCTGGGGGACCCTAAAAAGAATTTTTGTAGGCTTGGCTTTGATTTCTTGAGTCTGTAATTGTAATAACTTTAAAGTATTTTGACTGACTAGAGAAAGTTTTTTAGCAAGCATAACATTAAGAATCATTTTTATGTGGGAAAAGCCTGCTTTAAAAAATGGGACAAAGATGATATTGCATGTAACTTTTTTTGTTAAAGTGTTTAACACGCACTGAAATGTTACTTCATTGGAATTTGAAAATAGGTTTTTTTCTTCTTTCTCTGGTCTATTCTTCTCATGCCTAAATGGGAAAAAAAAAACAGAAAAACAAAACAACCAAACAACAGTTTGGTAGGAACAGATGGCAGCTCTGGGCATTTATTCTGCAATAATTTTGGATTACCAAGTGGGGGATGATTGCACTCATTCTTCTAATATGGTAAAGGCTAATGGGGAGGAGAGAGGTTCCAATTTGACATCAGGTAAACATAAAAATCCTAAATTTAGGCCTCCTAGATCTATTATGCAAGATCGATTTTCATAGGGATATTTAATTTGGAAACATGCTCAATTGTTCAAAAAGTTGGGATTTCTACATTTTTAATTAATACCTGATATACTTAGATTCTGTGATGAAGAATTAAATTGATATTGGTGGAAAACATGTTTTTCCTATAAAACAATGGATACATTCTTTTTTTTTTTTTTTTAATAAGCAAAGAACTCCAAATTTCTGAAGATTAAATTACAGAGAAGTGATTACTCTAGAAATTGGATCATTTCATTTTCAGGAGATAAGGGTAGCAGGATAAATTTTTGAATAAGGAAAGAAACCATCTATCTAGATAGATTTTAAAGATGAGGAAACCTAGACAAATTGAGTGATACCCAAAGTCATTTGGAAGATGAGATGGTGTTCATCCCTAGGCCCTTTGACCCAAGGTCCAGCGCTATTTCTGTTGTACTACACTCTCACTTTGAAGGAAAATTAAGAGTTGGAAATATTTGGAAATAAAAAGCAAATGATTTATAATGTCAAAATCTGAAAATAGGCATGAATATAATGGAAAATGGCAAAATCTTCAAAGTTTATCAAAATAGAAAAAAACCCATAGGGGACTTAAGTCTTATGCTGTTTGAAGGGCAAGCATGTAGTTCTAGGTTGATGATTGCAAAATTATCCTGTCCTACTAAATTTTTCACCCAAAATTCCATAACATGGATAACTTTGTTGATAACTATAATTACAAAAAATATATCATTTGCAGTAGAAAAGGCTTATGATATTTCTGTTTTAAAAAAAAAACCCACTAGAAAACAGGAATAAATGGACCTTTCTTTAAAACTGATTTAGGAGGATTTATCTAAAATCAAGAGGTAGCATTTGTATGTAGCAGTGAAAAACTAAAATCCTTTCCATTAAAATTTGACATAATACTAGAATTACTAGAAATAGAAATTGGAGGAATAAGCATAAAGAAACAAAATTCTTTATTTTTGCAGATGATATGATAGTTTATTTAAAGAACTTTATCAAATTACCATAAAATTAATTTAAATAATAACAAAATTGCAGAACAAAAAATAAATCTACATAAACCATCAACAATTCTATATAGTACCAACATAACTTAACAGAAAGAGGTAGAAAGAAAAATTCCATTTAAAATGATTATAGATTGTATAACGTACCTGGGAGTCTATCTTCTAAGGTAAATAAGAATTACATAAATACAACTGCAAAAATGGACAAACAAGTAATTGGAAAAATGTTAATTGCTTAGGAGTAGTATGAGACAATGCTAAAAATATCAGACTACCTAAATTTCTTAGTCAATGCTATATCAAACTACTAAAAGGCTTACTTTACAGAATTAGAAAAAATAGTAAAATTCAAACAGAGGCAAAAAAGATCAAGAATTTCAGAGCAAGTTGGGGTAGCTAAGTGGTGCAGTGTATAGAGCACTGGCCCTAGTCAGGAAGACCTGAGTTCAAATGTTTTAAATACTTAACACTTAACCAGCTGTGTGACCCTAGGCAAGTCAATTAACCCCAGTTGCTTCTCCTCTTCCCTCTACCCCTCCAAAAAAAAAGATTCTTGCGGGAAACAGTGAAAAGAGGGAGGAGTTTACGAGGACACAGAAGTGCCAGAAACTCAAACTGTATTACAAAAAAGGATTCTAGTTAG
This sequence comes from Sarcophilus harrisii, assembly GCF_902635505.1. Classification (NCBI taxonomy): domain Eukaryota; kingdom Metazoa; phylum Chordata; class Mammalia; order Dasyuromorphia; family Dasyuridae; genus Sarcophilus; species Sarcophilus harrisii. The sequence goes on from NC_045428.1 coordinate 240,824,408, forward strand.
TATATGTATAAAAATCAATGGAATAGATCAGGTACCCAAGCATATAGAAATAAACAAATCTAATGTTAGTTCAGTATTCAGTAAACAGAAAGATCCTTATTACTAGAATTCATTATTGGGTTTTTTGAACATGGCCAATGAGGGAATTTATTTTGCTTGACTATGTATCTTTACTACAAGGAGTTTGTTTTTCCTTTTTTTCCAATAGTCTTGGAGGAGGGAAGGATGTTAAAAATGACACTTTAATTAAAAAAAAAAAAAGGTACAAAGACAAAAACAAAATAATAGTGTTTGAAAAGTGGGCATGTAGCCTGCATTGTAATTTTTTAAATGTACCTATAATTTTATTTCTTTTGATGATTCTATGCCTATAATTAAGTTATATGTTTAAATGAATGTATACAATCTAGTTAAAATACTACTGTCTGGGACTCAGAATTTAGGACTTGGTTAATGGCCACTAAATTCTGCTGACTAATGCTTTTTTCATTGATAATGGTATCAAAATTTTTTTCTTTTTAAATACATGACCTTAGTCACATTTTATGGATAAGGTTCAGGTTAGATGATTAGTTCCTAAATTAGTGACTCTAGACTTTCACTGTTTGCATATAAAACAATACATGTTATGGGCTGAGGCTTGAGTTGATGCACTGAGGTCCCAAGTACGTGAGGCTAAATAGTAATTGGACTACACTCTATTAATATACATGCTTGGATAAAGAATGGCCTCCACCCACTCTCTGTGCAAGTCCTGATGTGTTGTATAGGAAATGACGATTTTGGTGGGTGGAGGCAGAGAAAGAGACAGGAAGAGAAGCTGGGAGAGATTGAGTCTGGGTTACATACTCCCAGCTGCTGGTCGTGTGTCTTCTGGGCTAGCTAGCTTCTTGACTCAGCTACACACATTGCTATCGCCGATTCTCTTCCACCTCCGATCTTTCTTGACTGAGAATAAAGACTGAAGATTTTCCCCTAACCTGAATTCCTGACTCCAGCTGATTTTAAAATACCCAGTCTTCACAAATACACAGTCTTCACAAATACACACTTTTTAGGTTTCAATTTCAGTGTACCATTTTTTCAGCTATTATTTTCATTTCTGTATGGCAAACATTCTCCAATACATTCATAATTATAATTAAAAGCATGATCACTCTTCAATGCTTTTAGTCAAAGTGAAAAAATTCCTTAAACTTTCTATTTTAATTGAGAATTTTAAATGTCCTTCAGAGTATCACATTAGAATAAAAATTTATAGTTACCTTGCCTTTACCCCACGCTATAATCTCCCAAACCTTCACAGATACTTTTTTTTTTAATTGATGAGTTTTGTTTTTAAAACACTCCGTATATCCATGTTCCCTTCCTCACCTAACAAGAAATGCCTTTTGACAAAGAATAAAGAAGAAAAAAAATCACATAAATTAAACCAACCAACATGCCATATCTAATAGTTTATGCAGCATTTCATACCCATAAGAACTCCATCCCTTCACTCTATAAAAAAAAGGAAGGAAAATGTATTTTAAAACTCTTCTGCATCTAAGTTTATTCCTTAAAGAGCATTCAGTTTCATTTTTAGGGTTGTTTGGATATTGCTGGCATCATGGATATTATTTCCTGCTTCTCTCTCTTTCATTCTACATTAGTTCTGTTTTTGTTCTGCTCGTGCTTCAATGAATTCTTGACAGTCATCATTGTATATAGCATCATAATATTCTACAATTCAATATAATAAAATTGTTTGTCTTTATACCAGTTAATGGGCATTCTCTTTGTGTCCACTTCTTTGCTACCACAAAAAATGCTGTTAGGAATATTTTGATGTATATGGGATCTCTCTTTTTCTCTCTGGAATATGTTCTGTTCCATGTTTGTCTTGGCCATAATTGTGAAAGATAATTAACAAGCTACAATTAAAATGCCCAGTAAACATAATTCTAATCCTCTACCAAAATAATGTTATAAACCCTGTGGATGACAAACTCTATACTGTGTTCTTTAGCCAAAAAATGTAAGAGAATTTTGTAACTAGCAATAAGATTTTATTAAGTGTTTATTATATGTCAGGAAACTGTGCTGATAATTCAGAGAAATGCAAACCCAACCCTTGCTTTCAAGGAGTTCACAGTCACTATGTACAAATAAGATAAATATAAGATAAACTGGAAATAATCAAAAGAAAGAGTACACTAGAATTAAAGAAGATCAGGAAAAGCTTCTTGCAGAGATTTGAATTTTAACTGGAATTTGAAAGGTGTCAAGAGATAGAGATGAGAAGGGACAAAGTTCTTCTAGTCATTGAAAATGCCCAGAGTTGGAAGACAGGAAATATCTTGTGGGAAGAACAGCAAAGGAAACCAGTATCAGTGGATCTCAGAGTATATTGTCTGAAGACTAAAAAGAATCCTATAAGGGCCCAGGGTTAAAAATCAAGAAGGTCTTGAAAAAGATAAATAGAAGATATTATAATTGATCATGGAGGGTAATGGAAACCACTGGAGTTCTTTGACCTGTATTGTGGAATTAGTTTGACAGCTGAGTGGAGAATGAACTGGAATGAAGAGAGATTTAAGGCAGGTAGATATGTAAAACAACAGAAATAGCTGTTGATGAAATGGTAAAGAATTGAGGATGAAAACCTTAGTTTTTCTTTTTTTTCTTTTTTTTATATTTACAGGTTATATGCATGGGTAACTTTACAGCATTAACAATTGCCAAACCTCTTGTTCCAATTTTTCACCTCTTACTCCCCCACCCCCTCCCCTAGATGGCAGGATGACTAGTAGATGTTAAATACATTAAAATATAAATTAGATACACAATAAGTATACATGACCAAAACGTTATTTTGCTGTACAAAAAGAATCAGACTTTGAAATATTGTACAATTAGCTTGTGAAGGAAATCAAAAATGTAGGTGGGCATAAATATAGGGATTGGGGATTCAATGTAATGGTTTTTAGTCATCTCCCAGAGTTCTTTCTCTGGGCATAGGTGGTTCAGTTCATTACTGCTCCATTGGAAATGATTTGAAAACCTTAGTTTTTCAAGCTTGAATGAGAGGATGGTGGTACGCTCAATGAGAAAGTCGGGAAGAGGGGAGTGTTTAGGAGGGGAAATAATGAGTTCAGTTTTGGACATGTTAGGTTTAAATGTCCAATAGGCATATGGAATGGGAGGCTGGAGGTCAGCACAAAAATAGATTTGAGAATCATTAGCATAGAGATGATAATTGAATCCATGGAAGCTGATGAATTTATTGAGTGAAATAGTATAAAGGGAGAAGGGAATCCAAGACAGAGCACTGGGGATGCTCAGGTTAGACGATCTGATTTTAATAAATGTTCAGCAAAGAACACTGAGGAGGAACAGTCAGAAAGGTAGGAGAACCAGGAAATAATATGAGAACCTAGAGAGAAGAGACTGTTAAGAAGATGGTGATCAGCAATGTCAAAGGCTGCAGAGAGGTTAAGAAGAATAAGTAAAGACTTCTAGATTTAGCAATTAAGAAATCATTAGTAACTTTGGGGAAGGCAGTTTCAGTTATGATATGAAGAAAGTGAGAGGAAAGGAAGTAGAAGAACCTTTTGCAGTTGACTATAAGGAATTATACAAGCAAGGAGGAAAAATATGGGATGATAGTCAAGACAGATGAATCAAACAAGGGTTTTGTTTGTTTGTTTGTTAGTTTTTGAGGATTAGACAGGGTAATAATCTGGGAAAGAACTGAGGAGTGGAAGGATTTGAGGTCATGGTGAGGAGGAAGAACAGGGTTTGGGGATGTAAGGCAGAGGAAGAAGTAGCAATGACAATAGATTGTGTTTGGATAAAAAATTTCAAGAGTTTATGAGCATGAAAGTGGTATTTTTGTGGATGATGGTAAGATCAGGTATATCAGCATCTTTATTGATAAGATGGGATGAAGGAGCAGATCATGTAAAATAAGTATGTTGTGGATCTATGAGATTTGTGTGTTTCAGGGAACATCTGTATATACAGAAGTCCTCTTGTTTGAGGGCAGGATTTGAGAAGAAAAATACTGTGAATCAGGCATTGAATTCACTGAGGAAGAAAGGAGAATTTCCTGGAGGAAAATAGACAACAGTGACCAAATTTGCTTAAAAAAAAATGGTGTTGCATTGAGTCTTACTCTGGTCAGCTCTTTAGTTGTTTGCTGTTGGTAGGAAACAAGATTTTAAATCATTCAATAATTAAGAAAAGGAGACTTACTTAGAGGAAACATGCAGAGCAAGGATATTCAGAGGGGACACCCTGTTTGCTTTTTTGCATAGTTTTTTGGAATTGGTAATACTACTGATTTAAGCTTCTTCTGCAAGAAGCAAGAGTTTTGGGGACCAGTTCATTAGCCACATTAACTAATTGAGCCAGTTAATCGACCAAGAATCAAGGAGGAGCTTGATTTCTCTTAAAAGATAGAACTGGTCTTCCCTGTGGGATAGTACCTTAGGAAGATCTGTTCCAGGTAGGGCCCTAAGAAATATGTTCCTCCATGCACAAAAGGCTATAAAACTATGCATACCCATTGATCTGGCAGTATCACTACTAGATTTGTACCCCAAAGAGATCATAAAAGACAGGAAAAGACCCACGTGTGCAAAAATGTTTGTGGCATTTTGTGGTGACAAAAAATTGGAAATTGAATGGATGCCCATTGACTGGGAAATGGCTGAATAAATTATGCTATGAATGTAATGGAAAATTATTGTTCTATAAGAAATGATGAGGCTGATTTCAGAAAAGCCTGGAAAGACTTACATGAACTGAAGCTGAGTGAAGTGAACAGAACCAGGAGAATGTTGTACACAATAACAAGATCATGTGATGATCAACTATGATGAACTTAATTTTTTCAATAATATAGTTATTTAAGGCAATTCCAATAGACTTGGGATGAAAGTACTTCTGTATCCAGAGAGAGAACTATGGAGACTGAATGCAGATTGAAACATATTATTTTCACCTTTTTTTGTCTGTTTGTTTGCTTTTCCTTGTAATTTTTCTCTTTTCTGATTTTTCTTTCACAACATGACCACTATGGAAATATGTTTAAAATGATTGTACATATATAACATATCAGATTGCCTGCTATCTTGGGGGAGGAAGGGAGGTTAGAGGGAGGGAGAAAAAAAATTGGAACTCAAAATCTTATAAAAATGAATGTTGAAAACTATTTTTACATGTAACTGGAAAATTAAAATACTATTGAATAAAAAAATATTGTTCCTATTACAAATGATAATATTAACTCTGGTTCACTGTCTTGTTATGGTAGAGGGGCTTGTGCAATTCAGTGAAAAACGAATTATGCCATGCAGGGTTCAAAATGGACAGATCATAGTGGAGAGTTCTAACTTCCACCAAGGACATAGCAAACTATTCCAGTATCTTTGCCAAGAAAACCACATGAATAGTATTAAAATGATAAAAGTTGTGATGACTGCCTTAGCACCCTGGATACCTTAGAATCAGCTGGAGTTAAGATAAGCAAAAGCCCTTGGTCTTTATTCTTGGTCTTTAAAAGTAGGATTGAATTGGATGGACACAGAATCTCCACGACCTCCTTCTTCCTCGTCTATCGCCAAAGTGACTCTGGCTAGTCTTTCTCCATCCCCTAGGCCCTCCTACAATTCTCGGTATACACCACTTATTGAGCCAACACAGGAGAGTGGGAGGGGCCATTTTCCAAGCATATGCTTATAGAGTATTGTCCAATTGGTAGTTAGCCTTAAGTGCTCGGTTGTTAGACCTCAGTGCATGAACTCAAGAGTTTAAGCCCTTTACAAGAAGTGACATTGGAAGATGATCATAGGAGACTAAAATGCTAAAGTAGAAAACTAAAGGTAGTTGGAACATAAGGCAACTTTGGCCATAGAGTACAAAATGAAGCAAGGCAGAAACTAATAGAATTTTGTCAATATGGTCATAACAAACACTCTTCTAAAGCAACCCAAAAAACAGTTTTACATGTGGATCTCATCAGATGGTCAATATAGAAATTAGAGTGATTATATACTTTGCAGCCCAAAGTGAAGAAGCTCTATACAGTCAGTTAAAACAAAATCTGGAGTTGACTGTTACTTAGATTATGAGCTTCCTATTGCAAAATTTAGACTTAAATTAAAGAAAGTAGGGAAAACCATCTGACCATATAGGTATGATCTAAATAACATCCTTATGAATATGAAATGGAAGTGATGAATATAGGTTTATCTATTAGACAAAATGTCTGAAGAATTATGGACAGAAGTTTGCAAAATTGTAAGAGAAGGCATTAATATTCCAAAGAAAAATAAAGCAAACCAAGAAAGCAAAATGACTGTTTGATGAGGCTTTACAAAAAGCTGAGAAGAAAGGAAAGCAAAAGGGAAAGGAGAAAGGGAAAAATATGCCCAACTAAATGCAGAATTCCAGAGAATTGCAAGAAGAGATAAGAAAGTTTTCTTAAATGAACAATTCAAAGAAATCGAAGAAAGTAGGATTGGAAAGTCAAGAGATCTCATCAAGAAACTTAGACATATCATAGGAAAGTTTCATGCAAAAATGGGCATGATTAAAGACCACAAAATAAAAGATGAAGAGATTTAATAGAAGCAGAAAAGATTAAAAAGTATCAATAAGACACAAAAGAACTATACAAGAAATATCTTTTTTTTAAATTTCATACTATTTTTTATTTATTTATTTATTTATTTATTTTTATTTAATAGCCTTTTATTTACAGGTTATATGTATGGGTAACTTTACAGCATTAACAATTGCCAAACCTCTATACAAGAAATATCTTAATGTTAGCTGTAAAAATCATGATCTGGCTACTGCTGTAAAGCTAGATGTCATGAAGAATGAAGTCAAGTGGACCTTAGGAAACATTGCTAGCAATAAGGTGAGTGGAGATGTTGGAATTCCAGTTGAACACTTTAAAATTCTAAAAGATGATGCTGTTAAAGAGCTGAACTCAATATGCCAGCAAATTTGGAAAACACAATAGTGACCATATATCAGTTAATGTTCCAATTCTAAAGAAGAGAAATATCAAGAAATGTTCAAATTACTAAACAATTGCATTCACTTCAAACACCAGCAAGGTTATGCTTAAGATTCTGCAAGTTAGTCTTCAGCAATATGTGAACTGAGAATTAACTAAAGAGCAAATTGTGAGTAATTGCTGGATTATGGGAGAAAAACAAACAAACAAGGGAGTTCCAGGAAAACATCTACTTCTGCTTCATTGACTATACTAAAAGTCTTTGATTATGTGGATCACAACAAAACACTTGTGCAGCAAGTGTTTCAAGAGATGGGAGTACCAAATCATCTTTTGAAAAATTTACATTGGGGCCAAAAAGCTATAGTTAGAACCAAACATGGAACAACTGAATGGTTTAAGATTGGAAAAAGTACTAGGATAGGGCTGCATATTGCCATCTTATTTAACTTATATGCAGAGTACATCATATGAAGTGTCAGATTGGATGAAAGAAGAGCTAGAATTAAGGTTGCCAGGAGATACATCAACAATCTCAGATATGCAGATAATATCACTCTGATGGCAGAAAGTGAAGAAGAATTAAGAAGCTTCTTAATTAGCTTCATTTCTAAAATATAGAGAGAATTGACACAAATTTTTTTTTTTTTAATTTAATAGCCTTTTATTTACAGGATATATACATGGGTAACTTTACAGCATTAACAATTGCCAAACCTCTTGTTCCAATTTTTCACCTCTTACCCCCCCCACCCCCTCCCCTAAATGGCAGGATGACCAGTAGATGTTAAATATATTAAAATATAACTTAGATACACAATAAGTATACATGACCAAAACATTATTTTGCTGTACAAAAAGAATCAGACTCTGAATTATTGTACAATTAGCTTGTGAAGGAAATCAAAGATGCAGGTGTGCATAAATATAGGGATTGGGAATTCAATGTAATGGTTTTTAGTCATCTCCCAGAGTTCTTTTTCTGGGTATAGCTAGTTCAGTTCATTACTGCTCCATTAGAAATGATTTGGTTGATCTCGTTGCTGAGGATGGCCTGATCCATCAGAACTGGTCATCATCTAGTATTGTTGTTGAAGTATATAATGATCTCCTGGTCCTGCTCATTTCACTTAGCATCAGTTCGTGTAAGTCTCTCCAGGCCTTTCTGAAATCATCCTGTTGGTCATTTCTTACAGAACAGTAATATTCCATAATTTTCATATACCACAATTTATTCAGCCATTCTCCAACTGATGGACATCCATTCAGTTTCCAGTTTCTAGCCACTCACAAATTTTTAAGAATACAAGTTATCCTCCAATTGATAAATGGTCAAAGGATATGAACAGACAATTTTCAGATGAAATTAAAACCATTTCTAGTCGTATGAAAAAATGTTCTAAATAACTATTGATCAGAAATGCAATTTAAGACAATTCTGAGGTACCACTATAGATCTCTCACATTGGCTAAGATGACAAGAAAATGTGATGATAAAAATTGGAGAGAATGTAGGAAAATGGGAACACTAATACATTGTTGGTGGAGTGTAAACTGACCCAACCATTCTGGAGGGCAATTTGGAACTATGCCCAAAGGCAATCTGTGCCTGCCCTTTGATCCAGCAGTGTCTCTACTGGATCTGTCATCCAAAGAGATCATAAAAGAGGGAAAGGAACCCACATGTGCAAAAATGTTTGTAGCATCCCTTTTTTGTAGTGGCAAGGAACTGGAAACTTAGTGAATGCCCATCATTTGGATAATGGCTAATTAAATTATGATTATATAAATAATATGGAATATTATTGTTCTAAAAGAAATGATCAGCAGGGTGATTTCAGAAAGGCCTAGAGAGACTTACATGAATTGATTATAAGTGAAGTGAGCAGAACCAGGAGATTATTGCATATGACAACAGCAAGAATATATGATGATCAATTCTGATGCATGTGGCTTTTTTCAGATGATTCAGGACAGTTCCAATGGTCTTGTGATGAAGAGAGCCATCTGTATCCAGAAGAGTACTGTGGGGATTGAGGGTGGATCACAACATAGTATTTTTACCTTTTTATTATTGTTTGCTTACATTTTGTTTTCTTTCTCATTTTGTTTTCCTTTTTGACCTGATTTTTCTTGTGCAGCAAGATAGTTGTGGAAATATGCACAGTAGAATTGTACATGTTTAACATTGGATTACTTGCCATCTGGAGGGAAGGAGTGGGGGAAAGAGAAGGAACAAAATTTGGAACAAAAGGTTTTGCAAAGGTGAATGTTGGAAATCATCTATGCATAGATTTTGAAAATAAAAAGCTTTAATCTAGAAAAACAGAACAAAAAAGAACCATTTATGTATCAAGCAGTCCACTACATGTGACTCTAGGGAAAGTACAAAGGTGATTATGACATTGTTTCTATCTTCATAAAGCTTCCAGTATTTCATTTTATAGTAACATCTTGGAATGTTTATAATTTTCAGAAAATAGAGTAAGGTATAATACAGGGATGGATCATTTGTATCCATTAAAACTATATTTTATCTAGAAATGAAAACTAAAACCATTACTTAATTAAAAAAATAAGAAACGATCAACAGGATGATCTCAGAAAGGCCTGGGGAGACTTTCATAAACTGATTCTAAGCGAAGTAAATAGAATCAATAGAACATTGTACACAGCAATAACAAGATTATGTGATGATCAGTTGTGATGGACATGGCTCTTTTCAGCAATGAGATGATTCAGGTCAGTTCCATAAACTTGTCATGGAGAGAGCCATCTGAATCCCGAAAGAGGACTGTGAGGACTGAATGTGATCCCTTTTGGATCTGATTTTTCTTGTACAGCATGATAATTGTTGGAATATATATATATATATATATATATATATATATATATATATATATATATATATATATATATATATATATATATATATATATATGAATTGCACATGTTTAACACATATTAGGTTACTTGCTCTCTAGGGGATGGGATGAGGAAAGGGAGGAAGAAAAAACTTGGAACACAAGTTTTTCCTACAGCGAATGTTGAAAACTGTCTGCATATGTTTTGAAAATAAAAAGCTATTTTTTCAAAAGAACATTCTTTATTATGGTAATAGAGAAGATGTGTCAGGTTTTATATTGTTGGGCTCTGAGATCATTGTAGATGGTGATGGCAGCCATGAAATTAAAAGATGCTTGTTCCTTGGAAGGAAAGCCATGGCAAATTTGGACAGAATACTAAAAATCAGAGACATCACACTGCCAACAACAGTTTATATAGTCAAAGCTATGGTTTTTCCAATAACGATATATAGCTGTGAGAATTGGACTTCAGGGAAAGCTGAGTTCTGCAGAATCAATGCTTTTGAATCGTTCTAGAGAAGACTTTTGGAAATCCCTTTGACAGCAAAGAAGTCAAATCAATCAGTACTTAAAGAAATTAATTCAGGTTATTAATTGGAAGATCATACTGAAGCTGAAACTTAAAATACTTCAACCACATAATTAGAAGATGGAACTTTTAAAGAAAAGAATCCGATCTTGGGAAAAGTTGAAGGCAAAAAGAAAGGGAGGCAACAGAGGATGAGATAGATAGATCATATAGAGTATCATGGGAACTTGGACAGATTTTGAGAGATAATGGAGGATAGAAGGGTTTGACTATAGGGTCATAAAGAGTCAGACACTTAATGACTAAACAACACCAATAGCAATAATATTAGAATATTTTTGGAGAAATGTCTTCTGAAAATCTCCTTGTTTACTCTCTTTAAGGAATATGGAATAACACTGTTAAAATGTTATTTATTAATATTTTATAGTATAAATGAAGTCTTAGTGCTATTTTATTCAAACTTTTTTTCAGTCATGTCTGACTCTTCCTGGACCCATTTGACATTTTCCCGACAAATAGAGGCTGTTTGCCATTTCCTTCTCTAATTCATTTTTACATATAAGGAACTGAGGCAAACAGGGTAAATCAACTTGCCCAGGATAACAACTACTAAGTATTTGAGGCTGATTTGAATTTGGGAAGATCTGTCTCCCTAGCTCTAAGGTGTACCTAGCTGTCCTTTAGTGCAATATGTTTCGACAACTGTATTTGTAGTTAGCCTAGTTAGGAAAAAAGACAGGCCTTAGTTAAGGAAAGATAGTCTTTTCTATGATAATTTCAAGAGTGTTTGAGTAAAGCTCAAAGATAGTGTGATATTCTTAATGATCTATTGTTTCTTATACCTTAGAAGTAGAAATAGTATATCAGCATTTTATTCATGTCAGATAAATTACTTTGTCTATATATTTGACATTTACCACATGTCTTCCTGGTTTAGCAAGTCAACTTGCATTTTTTTTTCAGGAATGGAGAAAAATCACATTGGATAAAGCCCATAATAAAGTGTCCAAAAAATCTTCTACCCATAATTTAATTTACAGCATCTTTTAAACAAAATAATAACAACTTTCACATGATTCATCTTTTCATCTAAGAGACTTAAAACTTAAAGTATACAAGATTCAATTAAACCTAATAGCATCTCTGCAAAGTAGTAAGATATATAATGAAATCATTTTAATTACCATTAAAATGATATAAGGGACACATAACACAGCAGCAATGACTTTACATTTGGGTTGTGCTTTTCTTCTGAGGACTTAAATGCTTTTGAAATATTAGATGGTAACATGTGCTATTCTTTTTTTGATGGGGGAGGGGTTGGAAAGAGTGAGGAATGGAGGGGGAAATTGTACTTAGAAAATCTTGGATCAGACAACAGCAGCAGTACAATCTAGTTGCATAACCAAAATGTGTGACTTCACGAAAGATCAGATAACAGAGTTTGAGGCATTCCAGATGTTTGACTGAATAGGAGATGGAAAGATCTTATACAGCCAGCCTGGGGATGTGATGTAAACCCTGGGCCAAAATCCTACCAATGGTAAAGTGCTCAAAGTCTTTGGGGATCCCAAGAGTGATGAGATGAGTGTGAAGGTGCTAGACTTTGAATCCTTTCTGCAATGCTGCAGACTGTAGCAAAAAATAAGGCCTAGAACCTCTATAAAGACTTTGTAGAAGGGCTCTGGGTGTTTGATAGATAAGGGAATGGTACTGTCAACAGAAATGAAATACATTATATCCTCATCATCCTAGGTGAAAAGATGACAGAGGAAGAAATGGAAGTGTTGATGGGAGGGCATGATAACAGCAGTGGTTATGTCATTTATGAAGACCTAGTCTAAATGGTGCTTAATAACTGAGAACAACTATTCTTTCTACAAAGAAGCTCCTGACTTCTTGTCTGCCTTGAATTAACCTTGTGCTTTTAACTCCTAAGAATGTAGAAAGACAATGGTCAATTCCATTGCAGACTAAATCAATCCCTTGAATTAGCTCTAAGAAAAGACAAAATTTTGCTAATTAGCCACAAGTACACAAATTATTAGTAAAAGGGATAAAGGTTGGATAATTGTGTTATTCTTCCAGGTGGTACTGATGGGGTAGGGAGGCTATAATTTTATTCTCTACAGAGAGGAAACGCTGATTTTTAGATAGGATTGATGACATTGAATATGACACCGGAGTATGAGACTTTACAATATGTCTATGATCTGAGCATTAGCTTAGGTAAATTCATGGGAGATTTATCCTTAAATTAGGTGTAGAGTGGTGAGTTTTGCAGTTGTAATGGTTTCTAGGGGTGGCTAGGTATCACAATAGAGAGAGAACTGAGCTTAGAATTGGGAAGTCTCATGTCCATGAGTTCAAACTTCACCTTCAACATGTATTATTAGCTCTATGACCCTGGACAAGTCACTTAACTCTCCTTCAGTTTCCTCAATCTGTAAAATGAATTGAGGAAGGAAATGGCAAACCACTTTGTATCTTTATCAAGAAAATCCCAAATGGGGTCATGAAAAATTGGATATGACTGAAATAACAAGTACAATGAGAGATAATTGTGAACTATCTCTTAAGCATCATCTACTCAGTCAGAGAAGCCTTGTGATTTGTCTAGGTGGTAGAGAGTACTGATTTTGGTAAAGTAAACTGAAATGCTCATCAGATTTGCAAATGGCACAATGAACAACAATTAGCATCTAGAAGAATTCTCCTAGGCAAAAGGACTGGGTTGAATCCAAGGAAATAAAATTCAGTAGGGATAAAACGTAAAAAATAAATATGTAATATTTATGTATGTGATAAAAAAATTTTAAGTTATAGTTATTAAAATTATCTTCACAAGTATGAGATGAGTGTGTATGTAAGTTGATGTTTTAAAAATATATATATTTTAAGGGTTGTGGTTTAGAAAATTTTTAACCTTCTGGCCTCCTTTTTGTAATCATATATTGTTTTAAAAACAATTTTTCTGAACAGTGCACTTAGACTAACCCTTCACCTCCACCAAGCTTGTGGACTTGCCAGATATAAGTTGTTTTTGGAAGGGATTCTTTTCTTCCTATTACTTTGCCAATAAGTACCAGTGTTTGTACATAGGATCCCTTCATGCTCTGGTTAATTATTCATTTCTGTCAGTGTTTGGTCTTTTCTTACAGGCCCAATAAAGTGATAGTATCATCGTAAAACGGTGAATTCTGGTTTATTGAAAATATGCATAAATTTCCTTGTTTGCAATTTTTGGAAGGAGTGTATAGGCCATTCACCTTTCTGTTCTCTTTACAATTAGTACAGAGGCCTATAGTTGCACCACTTTACAGCAGACCTGGGTAGTAAAGGTAAAACTGATCAAAATAACAGGGCATTCCTTGCTTGTACAGAGTAGGTGTTCACTCAGTGATTGAATTGAATTGAAGTGAAAGAAGAAATTCTCACCTGGAATGTTACTTGAAAGAGCTCCAGAATCCAAATTCAGTTCTTCATCTTGCTTGTCACATAATTCTGTGAGAAAGACCTATATGTTTACTGATTCCCAGATCAGTTTTTATGCTATAGTTTGCGTGTTTTAACTTGTAATAGTTCAAGAGTCCTGAAACCTGTCTGCCTAGAATGTTTATGTCAGCAAACCCACAAATTGTGGGTGGTTGTTGGTTGGTTTGTTTTTTAATTTTTTGGTTTGTTTTGGCAGAGGTAGGCTTTTCACACGCCTGTTTCTATTTTGATCATTATATTTGCTTTGTACCCAAAGTAGCTAATTCAGGCAATTTTGGCACCATCACCTCCAGGTGAATCTCCCTGTGAGATTTTAGAGTGTTTTCCTTCTGTCATCAAAGTTCCAGACGGTCTTATCCCTTCTTAGTAATAGGCATGCTTGTCATACAGGCTACCACATGTTTGTGGCCTCTCCCCAAAATGGTACAGTCACCTGATTAATCAGATGGCCATCCCACTCTCTGTAAGTATTGTGCTAGGAAAATGTGACTTGTTGAGGTAGGAAGTGAAGCTGCCAGCACAATGAGGAAATAAGCTGGGTGCTCCAGGAGATCTCTCTTGAGATTCCTTCTTGCTTCATGTCTCTTCCTTAATGGATTAATGAAGACCATTGTAACTCAACTTGCTTTTTTTTGGTCTGGAAAAACTCCATAGGATGGCTGCATTTGCTACTGGGCATGACAGAGAGGTAAGTTAGCTAAGTCTCTAAAACTGGAGGGGCCACAATCTGTTATAGGTATTAGGGACAAGGATAATGGGATTGGACCTGAGATTTCATTGATATAGAGAACATCCATTTCTATTCAACTTTTAGGGAGTTTCCTAGATTTCTGAGAACTTAAGTAATTTAGCCCAAATCACATACCCATTATATGTGAGAAATTATGAATTTAGGTCTTCTGGATCCCAGACTACTCCCTATTCAGAGGTGTTCCTCATTACAAGTTGTAAATCACACCAAAACTGAATGCTTAGGCCATTTGTTGATTGGGTTTAATAGGAGGGTCATAGACAAATCTCTTCTCAATGATAATGACCTATGCATAGAAATCCTTTTTTGGAGGATGGGGTGCTTGAAGTATCAGATTTCCCTTTTGGGCAGAAAAGAACAAAAGGTTCCTACCTTTTACTTGTAGCTAAGACAGTATAATTTGGGACTTTCACTTGAAAATATAACAAGTTTCTTCTTTGGAACTTTTTAATCTTTTTATAGAAGTTTCTGTCATATTTGGAATGTAAATCTAACTTAAAATTATGAATGAAAAGTTTCCAAATTAGTTTAAGTTAGCTTTACCTTTTTAAGCTATTATGTTTTTTCTATGAGATTTATGTTTGTGAAAGCAAAATGATTATAATTTTCAGGTTATAAAATTATTCTTAAAATGTCTTATAGAATTTTAAAGCCAGATTTGGCTTAAAAAAAAAAAAAGCATCTGAAAAGCAGAATAGAACCAGAAAAGAGTAGAAAAATTAAGTGCTCATGATGGAAT
Organism: Sarcophilus harrisii; assembly: GCF_902635505.1. Taxonomy (NCBI): domain Eukaryota; kingdom Metazoa; phylum Chordata; class Mammalia; order Dasyuromorphia; family Dasyuridae; genus Sarcophilus; species Sarcophilus harrisii. The sequence continues at coordinate 240,839,804 of NC_045428.1, forward strand.
CAAGTGTGATAGTGGCAGTATACATAGGTGATAGAAAGTTAGTATCCCAGTAAGGAGAATCCTGCAACTTTTCTTTACATTCTTGCTACTTGACTACATTTCCTTACTGGAAGATTTTAATTGAATTTAATTAGAAAATGTAATTGAGAAAATAGTTTGTATGGTCTGTTAATTTTGTATCTAATGGCCAGGTGTTAAAATTTCTGGTCAATAATGGTAAACATAAATTAAGTAGTGATGTATGCTAAACTCTGAGGATACAAATGTGAAAGAAAAAAAATTCCCTGTTTTCAAGAAATTTATAATGTAACTGAGGAAGGTCTGGTAATTTTATATCTAGTGATCCAGGTGCTAAACTGGGGGGTCAATAATGGTAAACATAATTTAAGTACTGCTGTATGCTAAACTTTCAGGATACAAATGTGAAAGGAAAAAAAAAAGTCCCTGCTTTCAAGAAATTTACAATGTAACTGGGAAAGGCAGTATAAAAAAGGGAGCTAAAAAGAGGGGGAGGGTGGATATATTATAGGAGTCATGCTAGAGAAGTCAGTCAGATTTGTCCCAGATTAATGCAGCCAGATAATAATTGAGATGTCTAAGCTAAACTCTCTCCTTAAATGGAGGTTTGGAATTCAGGGCTCCACCCTCCAAACAGAGAGGTGGAAGGAGGTTGAGTACCCAGGTTAAGGCTGAAGAGATCTTACTGGAATCTAAGGTTAACCCAATAATGAGCTTCCAGGCCATACTGAAAAAAGTCAGAGAAGTCTCAGAAGAGTACAGCCAGGTGAGAAATATGGGGAATTGATTATGTTGCTATGAGTAAAATATTTTATTGTCCCCGAGTAGGTATAATATGTGGTGGATATTATCATTTTTGCTTTATGATTTTCCTTACTTGAAGAATTATTTAAATCGATAAGCAATTCTTAAATAGTTGACATGCAAGGGTACTTAACCCCAGGGGATTAAAAAAGAAAAGTCCCTACCTCAAGGGGTTGCTTATTTTTTAATGAGGAAGACAATATGGATATGAAAAGTCATCACAGAAGATAAGGCATGCAGAAGTGAGTCTTGAAGAAGCCAAGAATTCTAAGAGGCACTTGCCTTTTAAAGAGGGAGAACATTCCAGGTATTGGGAATGTTTAAAACCCATGGAATAGCACAGACATAGGAAAGAAACTCATGTGTGGAACAGCAAATAGAGCAGTGTGAATGGAATGCATTGGATGGGAGTTTTATGGAAGAAAGCTGGACACATAGTCAAATCATCAACAAACATTTATCATTTTTTCTATCTATTTAAAAATCTCTATCTTGCCTGCTATGTGTAAGTATTTTGCTAAGAGCTAGGATACAAAGAAAAGCAAAAAAAAAAAAAAAAAAAAAAAATCCTGGGGCCAGGTTTTGATAAACTTCAAATGCCAGATGAGTTAGTATTTGATCCGAGAGATAGGTGGAAGAGTGGGTTAAGCACCAGGCTTGGAGTCAGGAAGACCCAAGTTCAAATGTTGCCTCAGAAACATACTAGTTGTGTGTCCCTGGGCAAGTCATTTAATTCTACCCCCATTTCCTCATCTGTAAAACAAGATGGCCAAGAAAATGGCAAACCACTCCAGTAACTTTGCCAAGAAAATCTCATATGTGAATGCAGAGAGTTGGGTACAACTCAGACAACTGAATAACAATGATAAATAATTGGGGCCATTGACATTTAGGATGGGTGTTGAAATAGGTAAAATGGTCAGACCTGTATTTTGGAATCTTTGGTATAAATTCAGCTTAATTGTAATGATTAATTTCCTGTATAAATTGTTGTAGTCTGTTTGAAAGACTATATTCTTCCCTGTTTTAAATAGTAGGACCATATTTGCTTCATAAAAAGAATTTGGTTGAGTGATTATTAAGTTTTTGAGAATAATTTGTGTATTAATGGAACTAATTATACTAATAAGAAATTAATTGCTTGTATTAATATTAATTACCCTGAAGCAATTGGAGTGACTTGCCCAGAATCACAAAACAAGTAAGTGTTAAGTGCCTGAAGTTGGATTTGAATTCAGGTCCCTTGGGTCCAGGACTGGTGATTTGTCCACTGCATCACCTAGCTATGCCCCTTAATTGTGCTTTTAACCATTTGAAAGAATTTTCATGTAAATCCCAGAGGACCTAAGAGTAGTTTCCTTTGGATGTTTCTTTATAATTAATTTTATTTCTTTTTCTGAGATTAGATTATATGATATCTCTATTTGTTGTTATATTCTTTAGGTATTTTATGCTCTCAGTTTTGTTAGTACAAAACTTTATATTAAGTTGTGATGCTTCTATTTATTTTGGTTTTGTGATTTCACCTTGTTTATTTGCTATTTTGTTGATTCAGTTTTGCTTCCACTTTTTGATTTAAGTTCATTAGCGTATTGGTTCAGTTTACTATCTTGCAGTATTTATTTAGAGATATTTGTAGTCTTTTAGTTGACTTATAATTCATCTTACCTTATGATTTTAATAACTTCCTTGTTGATTTAGCTTCTAGTGATTTAGATTTTTAACTGAATTTTTTTCTTTTGATATCCTCAGTAGTTCTAATCTTTTTTTTTCTCCCTATATTCCCCTGTCCCTCATTTCCTGTCTCCTCATTCAGTAGTGAGCCTAGACCTCAAAATTCTTAGCCTCCTCTCATTTGACCGTTTTACATTTTACTACTCTTGGTCCCAGTCCTACTTAACTTTGGGGAAAAATCCTGGCTACAGCTAAATACCAGTCTCCTTTCTTTCAGGCATGATATAGCTTCACATGCTAGCCCACTGCATTAGTTTTTAAGATTTCTGGGAGGGTAGAGTGGGTATTTGGGGAAGAAACAAGTTTTTCTGCCACCATGTGATTTCCTAATCCAAACATGTTCCCTTCCTCATGAATTTCTCCTCATGTGTCTGGGCAAAGTTGATGAGAGGGTCAGCCTTTGATAACATAGTCCAGGAGTCCTCAAACTTTTTAAATAGGGGGCCAGTTCACTATCCCTCAGACTGTTTGGAGGGCCGGACTACAGTTAAAACAAAAACTTTGTCTTGTGGGCCTTTAAATAAAGAAACTTCATAGCCTTGGATGAGGGGGATAAATGTCCTCAGCTGCTGCATCTGGCCCGCGGGCTGTAGTTTGAGGACCCCTGAATTGACTGTAGCGGCAAGAAAATGCCTGAGTGGGTTTCAAAGCACAGGTTTTATACTCTTTCAGAGCCTGGAAAATAGGTAGGTAGGGGTGCTTAGTGAGGGTCTTAAGGATTGGTATTTTCTACTAGTAATTTATGATAGTTACTTTGTTGGTATTCTTGGATTTTTTTTTTTTTTTGTCCTGTTGAAATAGCTGCAGTTGTTCTCTCTGTCACATAATCTCCTTTTTTGCAAGTTGATGGAGACTAGAGAAAATGTTTTATTCTCCATCTTGTTGGTCATAGGTCCTAGAAGTCCTAAAGTTTTATTTTTTTACTTTTATTGTAATAGATAATTATTTATTGAATTAAAAATAACCATAAACCTTAGATAGATTAGATACACATGATAGGATATGTAATATTTAAACATACTTTTGAAATTCAAATTAATAGTATGCTCATGGTTACTAATTTCTTTAATGAAGATATTTTATTTTAACTAATGATTAGCATTTACAATAGAACTATAAAAAGACTATACCATTAATTAATTTGGTATTTAACTGGCTTATATTAAAAGTAATTCATCAGATTATCAGAAAATTAAAATTAATACACTTAGTTAAGGCTTATATTAAAAGTAATTCATCAGATTATCAGAAAATTAAAATTAATACACTTAGTTAAAACACATAGAAGAAAATGATGCCAGACTTGAAATGACAGAAATGGAAAAGCTACATAAGAAGTTTTAAAAAATTAAACAAAAAAAGAAAGAAAACTATACTGCCAAAGCAAGGAGAAAAAACATAAGTTGCTTCTAAAGATTAAGTAATTAGAGGCAGAAGTAAATGAGCTTTTAATTTTAGAAATGTGCACTGAAATCACAGTACTGTCTAATGGATTTGTTAATTACTCAGATTTCCCATCATGTTACTCAACTCTCTCCCTGGATGCTTTTAAGCTTAGTAGTTTTTTTTTTTTTTTAAAAGAAAAATTTTAAACTACCTTTATTTTTTAGTATATCCTTCTCTCCTTTCTATCTACTGAAACATTCCTTTTAAAAAAAATGAAAAAAAGAAACAAAAAAGTATAAGGTTACTTATCATATTCTAACTAAATTTGAATTTGACTTTAATTTCATGTATACTAACTTGTTGACTTTATTTGCAGTCTTGCTAGAGTGTATGTGAATGGAGCTAAGTTTCTTTCTACTTGTAAAAAATACATGTATGATTTCTGACTTTGACTTGTCCCTATGACTAAAGGTGAATCAAATGGAGACTGAAAAACTTAGTTCAAGTAATCAGTTATTCACTTATAGACAGCTGACAGACTGGTGCTTCCTTTCTGTATGATTCAGTTTTTCATTGTGATTCAATTTGTCCCCTATCACAGAAATCTCTTTATGGTAAGAAAAAATTTGAAGGTCTTTTCTAGCATACTTTATGGTTTGCAGATAAATGTTGAGTAATGTGAATTCAGATAATGTATGACAGTCTTAGAAATTCCATGACAAATTAAAATTTTAAGGCAGTAATGAGATAAACAATATTTTATATATAACAGAGGCATAGTGAAAGATGCTCTAAAGCATCATGATTTGTTAGTGTGTATATACACATATGAATATATGTGGTTCTCCTAACATATTATGGGTAAGTTAGAATATCTAGTATTTAAATAAAAATTTCTACTGGTTTGATAAGAATAAAAGAATGACAAATAGAGAATTGGAATTATTACTTTTCTAACCTGATCTTGTAATGTTCCATTAAGTTTTTTCTTCATGTTTTCCCCATCTCCCCTAACCCCCAACCCTCACACATCCCAATTTTTCTTTCTTGCTGCTTAGAGGAGAGGGAATTTTTAGGGAAAATGTGTGTGTGTGTGTGTGTAGGCACCTATACACACATGCATACATTTATAGATACATGTATCTATATATGTTTACATATGTACACATATATGTAATTTCGATGAGAAAAAGTCAAGTAAAGAGATACTTGTGTCTGCAGGCCAATTTATAAAAATTGCCTTAGTTGCCAACACAGAAAGCCCATTTCAACCAAACAGGATTTACTGTATTTTTGATCATTCTGACATGGGCTTCTTTGTTTTTGACAGCTGCTGAACAATGCATGAGCTAATAGAAATTTTTCTAAGGTCAGTTTAAGAAGTTAAATAGGATTATAGAGATGAGAGGAGAGGAATGGGTAATATAGGGAAAAGAGCAAAGAATTGGAAATACAAAAGAATACCATAGAAAAATTGCTCATTTCCTTTCAGGCCTTCTATTTCCTGTAATCATGAATCGCAATAACTTGACTAGGTTTTGAATGATGAAAAAAGAATATGAATTTAATTTGTGACTTCATTAATTTTTTAAAAATATTTTCTTCCTGGTAGCAAGTGAACTTTTAATAACATTCATTTTTCTTAGTGTTGCTGCTAAAATAATTTGTTTACTTAGTCCTGGGAGTGAAGTGATAAAGTAGATAGAGTAGTAGGCCTAGAGATCTGAGTTCAAATTCAACCTCAAACATTGGGGGAATCATTTAACTTCTGTTTTCCCTCAATTTTTTTATCTATAAAATGGGGGCAATAATACCCTTTACTTTTCAGAGTTGTTGGGAGGACAAAATAAGGTAATAATTGTAAAGCTTTTAGCATAGTACCTGACATAGTGAGTGCTATATAATTATTATTTAGTATAATAATTATTATTTTAACTTTTTAACTTTGGATAGTTTTGGAGAGCAATTAAAGTGAGTGACATGCTGAAAGAAGTTTGTAGTTAACATTTTTATCTTAATTTGACATTAGCTCCTCTAAGGTTGCTCTTTAAAGTCCCTTCAAATTCTAGAATTCAGAGTTTCTTAAAGTCCTAAAAAGATTAATGGGTTGAAAGTCAGAAAAAAACTGGCTTCTTGTCCCTGTTCTGCTGTTGGCTGTTTTTGTGGGTCTAGAGAAGTTGAGGCTTCAGAATTAGGCATGTGCTACATGGGTCAAGCAATGTGGCAAAATTCCCTTTTAATCAACTTTCTAATTCATTAAGAAGGAAAGACTATTCTCTCCTCCCCAGTTGATGTAATCATAAGATTTAGTCATAGATTATGAAATTTTCATATGATGACAAGGTATTAAACTAGTTATAAAATACAGCCTAGTCTTATGCAGTACAAAGAGGTTCCTTGAGAAAGAGAATCAGAAGGGAAATAATTGTTGTATAAAAAGCACATTTACCATACTCCTGAGGGTTTTAAATGATCAAGTCCTTGGGGAGTTCAAAGTAATGAAAGCTACTACAAAATAGAAAAAGATTCCATGCTGGGAGAAAGGAAAAGATTTCTTCCCTTCTCACCACCATCAAACTTGGTATTTAGCAACTGAGTGCTAGACACTTTTTTAGCATATTGAGTCTTAATTGATTTGAGAGAACTCCTTCAAGACAAAGTTGAAGGAGCAGAGAGACAAACATCCTGGACTGATGGAGTTATACAGAGACTGTCAAGTAATTTGTATATGTTTGCATGTTAAAGTCCTCTTTAGCACTCTCATGTGGGATCCTTGAGGACAGTTTGTCTTTTGCCTTTTACCTGAAAATCTAGCTAAGCAACATATTTAGTAGTGAGACTGCACCCAAGGAGACCTGGATGAGGACTCTGTGAAAAAAGAAAGGACTTCTAAGATCTGTATTACCTAGAGGTCGAGATAGAAAAAAATACCATATAGTCACATATATATTCTGGTTGTTGAAAAGTCCAAACTGATTCTTCCCATGGGGACTGTGGTATTTGTGGGATGGTGTGCCTTAGGCTTATGAGGGAAATGTTTTTTAACTTCTGGTCTTGATATATTATCATTGGGACCTTCTGAGTAATTGTGTTGGAAGTACAGAACCAGGGATAATAAAGATTATCTCTAGAATTGGGCAGCAATGAACTGGAAATAAAGTTGATGCCTGCTGATTAGAAAATGACTGAAAAAAGCTATGACATATGAATGTGATGGAACATTACTATGTTAGTAAGAAATTAATATGTGAAATTAAGAGAAACTTGAGGAGATTTTTTGAAGTGATGCAAAGTATAATGAGCAGGACCAGGAGAAGAAAATGTATAATAATTATAACAACATAAATGGGGGGGGGGTGTCATTGAATAGAAGTTGAAGTTTGAATAATAGAAAAAAATGCAGTTTTTGAAGAAAAGATCATGAAACATAATTCTCTCATGAAAAAAAGGGGGTGAAACTACTGGGATGGAATATTGTATTTGCACACTATGTAGTGTGTGTGTGTGTGTGTGTGTGTGTATGTGTATGTGTGTGTGTGTTTGTAAGAAATGTAAATGATCTTACATGGCAGATACTGGCACAGGACCACCCACCATGGTATGTCCTCATTCTATGAACAAATTAGCTCAGAAGAAACGTGAGTGCACAGAGTTAGAGTCCACCCCAAATATTCATGAGGACTATTTATATTCAACCTGTGGCAGAACATTCTGAGGTCATATTGATCTGTCAGCCAGTCAGATACACTGTAACTTGATTCTAACACAATAATATCATTTTGGTCCTTTTCAAGAATGAAGAACAACAACCAACCAGCCAATTGATCTTTTTGGCAAACCTTCCCAAGGAAAAAGGCTAAAAGGTGATCATAAAGTCTTTGAGATTTTTAATTTCATAATCCCTTAAGGAACTATAAACAAATACTTTGAGTAAATTAAAGAAAACAACTTTATGCCAAATAATTGGGAATCTAGGGGATGTCCATTAAAGGAAGAATGAATGAACAAGTTATAGCATATGATTGTGATGGAATACTATTATTTCATAAGAAATGATAAGGGTCGGGTTTTCAGAAAAACCCAGGAAGTCTCACATGAACTGATACAAAGTGAAGTGAACAGAACTAGAACACATTGTACACAATAAAAACAATGCTGTAATGATGATCAACTGTGAAAGACTTAACTACTGTGACCAATGTAATGATTCCAGATAATTTTTGGTGATGAGAAATAGTATCCATCTCCAAAGAGAGAGCTGTTGAACTCTTGAATACAATTGAAGAATTTTTCCACTTTGTTTTTCTTTTTCTTTTTTGTAATATGAGCAATATGGAATGTTTTACTCGATTTCACATTTATATTTGATATCATATCCCTTGCCTTCTCAGTAGATGAGGAAGAACCTGGAGGGAGGGAAAGAATTTAGAATAAAAATTTGTATTTTTAGTGAATGTCAAAGAATTTTTTAAAAAAAGAAAGCCAACCACCATCAATACTTTACGATGATCAATTCTGATGAACCAGACTCTTTCCAACAATTAGATGATTGATGCCAGTTCCAATGATCTTGTGATGAAGAGAGCTATCTATACCCACAGAGGGGACTGTGGGAAATGAATGTGGATCACAAAATAACATTCTCACTCTTTTTCTTGTTGTTTGCTTGTATTTTTTTTCTTACTCATTTACTTTCTTTTTTTTTTAATCTGATTTTTCTTGTGCAGCAAGAGAATTGTATAAATGTTTATATATATATATATATATATATATATATATAGGATTTAATATATATTTTAACATGTTTAATTGGATTGTTTGCCATCCAATAGGCAAAGGGTTGGGAGGAAAGAGGAGAAAATCTGAAACATAAGACTATGCAAGGGTCAATGTTGTCAAATAATTCATGCATATGTTTTGAAAATAAAAAGCTTTAAAAATTAAAAAAAAAAAAAGAAAGCCAACCTTATTGACTAAGCAAATAAATTATAAGTAGCTAAATTCTGGGCAATGTATGGGTGGGGAGTGTTAATTCAGGAGCATTTTGTAGAGGATACCCTTGCAGCAGGGGTTTGGCACAAGTGATTTGTCTGTGTTCTGTTGGCCATAGCATCAAACTGAAAAGTGTGAGACAACCCATGCAGCAATTTCAAATTTCATTATTTCAAGAGAGAATTCAAAGGATAGTTCATGTAATAGACATACATTCCAGATAGGCATGTATACTGAAAAAAAAAAGCCCCTCGAAGAAAGAAGCAACTTCAAGGAATATGATACCTGACAGCAGCAAATAAGTGAACTGTCTTTCTATTCAGGAGAGTTAACCCTGGCTATTGAGAGCCATGGAGAGAAGCAGACCCTAAGAATCCAGCTGAGCACTCCAGTCTAATTCACGGACTCTTGTGGAAGCTATGCAAGCCCTTGAGAAAAGGCTTCCCCGACTTTGTATTGCCAGGGGTTGTAATTTCTCTTACACATGTCAGCTCAACAAATCATTAAATGCCTACTTTGTACAAGCCCTAAGTGCTGGAGATCTAAAACATCTCCTGCTCTCAAGAAGTGGTTGTAGGCTAATGTGAGAGACAAAATATAACATGCAAAATACTATATATGATATATATAATGTGTGCTTGTGAGAAATAATCAAAGAGGAAGGCATTGGAATTAAGGAGGATTGCAAAGGCTGCATTCAGAAGAGGGTATCTAAACTAAGACTTGAAGGAAGCTAGGTAAGCCAGGAAGGGAGTGAAAATGAGCCAGAGGAAATTTACTGACATGAGGGAGTTGGAAGATGGAGAGTCTTGTGGAGGAACAGCAAGGAAGTCAATTTCTCTGGATGCAAGAGTATGTATGTGGAAGGGAAGGGATGAATTGGGGATGATTTGGAATGGAGAAACTTGATACAGTAAAAACTACCAGAAGGCTGTTGCAGTACAATCAGATGAGGTGAGGAAGGCCTGCACTGGAGTGATGGCACTGTCAGAGAAAAAAAGGGTGAATTATGTTCTTGCAATGGTAATTTTGACAGACTTCTGTAATATCCTAGCCCTGAAAGGGGGTGGTAGAGTGGGTGGTGAGAAATAATGAGCAGTTGAGGAAGACAGTTAGTTTGCAAGCCTGAGGATGGTGTTGCCCTCAACAATAGTAAAGAAGATAGGAAGTGGGAATGGTTTAGGGAATGGGTAATGAATTCTATTTTGGATATATTGAGTTAAAGATGTCTACTGGACATTTAGTTTAAGATGTGTAGAAATTAATTGGAGATCAGCAGGGAGGTTAGAGCATAATACGTAGCTCTGAGAAGTAAATTAAATCCATTGTAGCTGATGGGGAGGGAAGCATCAGACAGAGAGAGAGTAAAAATAAGTGAAATTGGGGGTGATTGAGGAGGTCATCCACTAAAAAATGTGGGATGATGCAGCCCAGAGGGAATTTATATACGTTGTCATATAAAATTTGTGTCTGTGTTTTTGGTTAGTTACATTTCTGTCACAAGGGAGAGGGTTCAAGGTAGAAGGAAGTAGGAAATTACTGTGATATAAAAACAAAAGGCATCAATTAAATATATTTGAGGGGAAAATACAATGTAAGCAGTTAAGAGATTAAGACATAAGTTTTTGAAGAAAAATGAAAATAAAGGAAGTAATTAAAGCAAACTCAGTAGAGTGGAAGGGAGATTTGATTATTATAGTGGCTTAGGAGTAAAAGTTCAGAATTAGAAGGGAGCTTTGGAAAATCAACGTGTCTGAGCTACCTCTTGTGTCCCCTTATTTTTCTTTTTCACAACAGAGTTATTAGCAAGGTACCTCCCACATAGCACCCAGCAAGAATATAACAGGAGTATAATTGCCTTGGCTGGAGGAATATGACTTTTTTTTTTTTTAATTGTGAGGGCTAGAGAAAAATTGATCTGCCTAAAAATGAAGGAGAAAAGGAGAATTTCTGTGAAGGAACTAAGGTTTTGATGGTTTGGGGGTTTCTGTACCTTCCTACAGAAGAAGGAAATCCTTGTATATTCCTCTTCACAAGCTCAGAACTTGACCCTCCCTATCAAAGTATCTGAATACATATTAAATCTTCATACTTTTTGATTTCAGATTTAAAGGACTCAATGTAAAAAGCCTTAGAATGTATTTAGTAGTACTCTATAGATATTTTGTCCTATCTCATCCTTGTATATGGAGTAGCCACATTAAAAAATATATTTTAAATAATTTTAAGCATTTGAATAATATCTCTCATTGTATAAATGTAGTGGGTAGACTCTTAGACTTACTATCAGAAAAACCTGTAAATTAATGTAATGATATAAATGATTAATTTTTCTTTGTTTTTATTTTTGTGTATGCTAAGAGTGAGAGTATGTGGTAAGAAAATGTTTTGGGTCCTTTTAACATTTTTTTTCACCTAAACCTTTGTATCTCTTTTTTTCTCCTTCCAGGATTTTGGGATATACTCATAGATTCTGATGAAACCTTAATGGAATACCAAGTGGCTATCGCCAAAAGACTCTCAAGTTCTAGTTGCTGTTCATTTTGATAACATTTGCAGTTTTATACATCTAAATGCCAGAGTTCTCTTGGGGAGAATTGTGCTGGACACCATTATTGCCTTTTGAGAAGGTAAATTATATTTTTATGAATATCCTTCATGTGTGTAACTAGTAATAAATTTTGTTATTAAAGTAAAATGTCAGGTTCTCAGAATTTGGAGAAGTGACAAATCAGTTATTGACTTTTTAACAATTCCAAAGTGGTAATTTTCTAATGGACAATTACTGATGAACCCTTTCTCTTCTTCTTTGGCTATATTGTTTGCATAATTATTTAGAGATAGAGTCTTTTTTTATCATATTTATATTAGATTATATTAAAATGTAGCTTTAAGCACCTTTCTAAAATAAATTACTTTGTTTTAATAAGTCTTGGAAGGTTAAAAAAAAAAAAAAAAAGCAAAACTCCGTCAAAGTATAATCCTTATAAATTCAAATTTCTAAAGTGGTTGTTTCCAAACCCTCTTTTCTCAAGACTCAGTCCATCTCTTTTACTTTCCTTCTCAACAAAGGAACTCCATTCTTTGATGAGAAAATATTTGCTGTAAGGTCCCTTTTTCCTGTATTTTATATCTTAAAACTCTTCTACATCTTCTTCCTTCATTCTTTTCTCCTTTACTCTATCAGTATTCATTAGGGATATTGCTTTGCAATTTTCTTTCTTTGTATTCAGACAATATTAGTTCTTTCTCTGAAGGAAGACAGCATTTTTCATCATAAGTCCTTTGGAATAGTTTTAGATCAGTTTATGACTGAAAACAACTAAGGCATTCGGTGTAAGAGACTGGCTACCATGTTCTCTTGGTTCTGCTCACTTCACTTTCTGTCAGTTCACTTAACTCTTTCCCAGTTTTTCTGAAATCTTCCTGCCTATATGTATATATGTAGCAATAATACATTCCATAATAATCTTAGACCACAACTTGTTCAGCTATTCCTTAATTTCCAATTCTTAGCCACCACAAAAGAGCTGCTATAAATAGTTTTGTACAAATTGATTCTTTTCCATTAAAAAAAAAAATCTCTTTAGAGTCCAGTGAATCAAAGAGTATGCAGTTTCTTAGCCCTTTTGGACATAGTTCCAAAGTGCTCTCCAGACTGGTTAGAACAGTTCACAACTCTCCCAACAGTGTATTAGCACCCCAGTTTGAATCTTTATTTTTCAAATTTATTTCTTACAAATTTCTTTTTTTTTTGAATTCTACATTTTCAGTGAATTTTTTCCAAAGTTAAGATCATTTCTTCCCATGGTATTTTTTTATGCTTTTTATTCTCCTTGACCTCTCTCCTGTCTTTATAAAGATTAAGACACTAATGAAAGAGGAGTGTCGTGAGTATTACAATTTTGAGTTTGAGATAGTCTGCCTTTGTTCCTGTGTCCTAGTTTTTTTCCCCTTCTTCCATATCTAAATCACACATTCTTGTCCTTTGTTTCTTTCCTTTTAAACCTTTATTCATTATATGCCCTCCTTAGATAAAGTCTGTTTTGCTTAGAATCAATTCCTCTTAATTTCTCCTTCCTCTCAAACTCATCTTTCTCTTCTCTCTTTTCTTTATTGTTTTCTTGAGTGAAATACATTTCTCTATTCAGTTATATTATGTATTCTTCCCTTTGACTAGTTCAAATAAAAGTGAGGTTCAAGTGTTAATAGTTCCATCTAACTTTTCATTTTTGTTTCTAGAGACTTTTAATTGCACATCATTATTATGTGAGATTTTTTTCACCTCTCCTTTCTTTCACTTTCCCCTCAATTTCTAATATTTTCCTTTTTACCTTCTTTTTTTTTAAATTATCAAAACATAAAATTATTCCCAGGGGCTCTGTTTATTAGCTTCCTTCTAATAACTACTGAGAATGATAAGGTACACATGTACACTAGTCATCCAAGTGTTATCTCAGCTCTTCATTCCTTTTTACACCCCATGTCCCTTCATCTGCCAGGTCCTCTCATTTCTACCTTATGTCTCTCATCCATCCCCCCTTCCTTTCATACTACCAATGCCCTAGGGCAAGTCCCTGTCTTATTACAGCTTGCAATAGAGTGTTATGGTCTTCTTGCCTCTCTCCCCATGCTAGTCCATCCTATACTCAACTGTCAGTAGAGGTCTGACCACATAAGACCCCTATTTAGTTAACTCCAGTGACTCCTCCAAGATCTAGTATAAATTGTCTTCTGGCATTTGAAGCTCTTCATAACCTGGCCCCTTCTTCTTTTCTAATCTTATACCTTTTTTCCTTCCACGTACTCTGTGATCCAGTAACATTGACCGCCTTTATGTTCCTCTCACCAAACATTACATCTCCCATTGCTGAAACTTTTAATTTGCTGTTTCCCATGCTTGGAACCTTCCTCTTCCTTATCTGATTTCCTTTAAGTGTCAGCTAAATCCTACCTTTTTCATGAAGCCTTTCCCAGTTCTCCTTAATTGTATTGCTTTCCCTATGTGATTATCTCCAATTTATCGTGTGTGTGTGTGTGTGTAATATTGTTTATACATAGTTGGTTATATTGTGTTTTCTCATTAGACTATGGGCTCCTTGAGGGAAAGTACTTATTTTTGGCTTTTTTTGTGTGTCCTTAGTGCCCAGCATGGTGCCTGCTATAGTAGTAGCCACTTAATAACTGATTGTGATTTTGACTCTCCCTAGAGGTAGCTATGTGGGTTAGTGGATAGAGCACTGGATCTGAAGTGCAGAAGATCAGATGTTATGTTCCACTTACTAGTTATTTGACTTTGGGCAAATCCTTTTATATATTTATCTCAGTTTCCTTGATAATAAAAAGGGATGGGGGCAGCTGGTTGGTGCAATGGATAGATAGAGCAGCAGCCCTGAAGTCAGGAGGACTTGAGTTCAAATGTAGCCTCAGGCACTTAACACTTCCTGGCTGTGTGACCCTGAGCAAGTCACTTAACCCCAATTTCCTCAGCAAAAAAAGAAAAAAAAGTAAAAAGGAATAATAATAGCATCTTAACCGACAGAGTAGTGATATTCATCAAAGGAGATAATATTTGTAAAACACTTAAAATGCCTGGCACATGCTAGATGCTTAAGAAATGCTTGTTCCTTCTTCCTACTTTCTTCCCTCTTTTCCTCCCTCCTTTTTCCTTCTTTCATTTATTTTTTGTAGATGTTTTTGAATTGTTTTATTTCTGGTTTTCTTTCCCTGTTACCATAATAAGCCTTTTATAGTGAGTTTCCTTTTTTTGTTTGTTCATTCTTTTCATTTAATTACTTACTATGGACTTTATATTTGGGCCCAGCTTTTCACAATTCTGATGCAAATGACTGGACTATACTTGTATCCTCTTGAGAAGTATAGCTGCTTTCTTGGGCTATTGTATATTGTGTTATTGAAGATCTCAGGGACAACTCTAGCTGGGGATTAGCAAATTTAACTGTGGTAAATATGCTGTGTTTGTTATCTGCCTTGGTATGAGCTCTGCAAGTTCCTGACATGGGTTTGGTTCTAAACGCCTTTTGACTTTCTCCTGGTTGGATTTCCAGTAGACTGTTCCTAGATTTAACATTATTAGCCAACTGGAAAACTCTACAGTTTCAAAGTGATAGAATTGCAGCAATTCCTTCTGTGGTTATTGAACTGTAGATTTCAGACTATGTTGGAGGTCAGAACTGAGACCCTAGGGTATCTCCTGGTGTCAGGTACACACTACTACTATTTTCTTTCTCCTCACTCAGTATACAACATAGGTTGACCAATTCTCCTTTCCCAGTACCCCTGCTCTCTTCCCCTGAAGTACAAGTAATCTCTTACTCGTTCTAGGTCTGTGATCCAGAACTAGGTAGTCAGTGACACTGTTCTCTGTACAAGATCCGACTATTTAGTATCAGTTTGAGACCTTTTATTGTTCTGGTGTATGCTAAAATCCCTCATACTGGATGGTTCTTTTGGGTACCTTCCTACTTAGATTGGGTCCCCAGTGTTAAAGATCTTTCATGATTTTTGTGAACTAATTGGGAGGGAGAGCTCAACTTTACTTTTTCCTCCTACTCTGCTCTCTTGTCTGATCTCTGTAGTTCTACCTTTGATTTCTAGTACTTTTGTTTCCTCTGACAGATAGCCTTTTCAGTAACCATCTTACTAATCTTCAATTTCTTCCTCTTTTCTGACTCCTTTTTTGCTTTTTAGAAACATTATTAGATCTCTATTAGCCTTTAAAAATATCTATGCTTAACCCTATCTTTCCTTCAATCCGTTATCCTTTTCCAGTCAATTTCCTAGAAAAACTGTCTTGTTGCTTCTACTTCCTCTCCCCCCATCCATTTCTCAACTCTTTGCAACTTGGCTTCCAAACTTATCATTTGGGTGAAACAGCTCTTTCCAAAATTAGTAACAACTTCTTAATTGTCATGTCCAGTAGCTTTTTCTGAATCCTCATTTTTCTTGGCTTTTCTGTAGTATTTGGCACTCTTAATCATCCTCATCTCTTGGAAGAAGTCTCTCTCTTATTGTAGTTTCTCCTTGTGTTTCAATATTTGGCTGGATGGGAGTTTCAGGGTTTTGCTAGAATAATTGTGGTCCCTATTGCTTGCCTTGTTCAAGCAGACATCTTGCCTGGAAGACCTCTTTCATTTATTTTTGAATTATTCTATTTTATTTCTTATGTGGTTTTGTTTGGGGCATTTTGAATCTGACTTATTAAAACTGTTCATCAGTTTGTAAAAATTTAGCAATCACTTCCAGAACTTGGTCTCCATTTAATCTTAGCTCCCCCCTTTTTTTGGCTGTCTCTAAGCTCAGCCTCCTGTGGGGAAAGAACAGGTTTGTAACCAAGGCCTCCCACCAGAATCTAATTTTAAATTCGCAATCTGTCTTGTGATTTTCCCTTCAAATTTAACTTGGAAGTAAATACATTCCATTCGTTTTTCTGTGTTCTAAAAGATAATTTCAAGCTATAAAAGAGTAATCATTTTGTTTATTTTTATGCATTCTGTAATACTTTATTGACTTAAAGATAATTGCATTATAATTTTTCCTTTTATGAATATCTTATCTCTGTCAATTATTAGACAATCCCTGTAAAATATATAAAATAATCTTATTCTAACACTATTAGCTATTGAGTTGAATTCCATATGAGGTATATCCATTTTAGATTCTATTTAAAGATTTTTTAGGCAATCTTTATTGTGAAGCATTCCTACATTATGTATTTAAAGATAGCAATAGAGAAATCTCAGTAAATTTTAGTAGTGAATAACAGTTTTGCCTTCTTTTTATGGATAAGAAAATTTTAACAAAGAACATGAAATCTCATTGGTATAAAATAGTGAGAAAACAAAGTATAAGGTTCATTTTTTTTTTCAGAATGTAATCTTCTTAATGTTTTTATTTAGTCTCTGATAAGATAATATAATTGTTTTAACCACATTCCGATTCACCTGATTTTTAAAAAGTCCATTTTAGAAAAAAGGATACAATCCTGTCTCCAAATTTGATTTTTACTTCATTCTAAAGGAAAACCCATTAAGTCCACCTTAATTTTAATATATAAGACAGCAAATTTTTTTTTGATGTTTTAGCAGGTTTTTAAAAAAAATTATTATAGCTTTTTATTTACAAGATATATGCATGGGTCATTTTTCAGCATTGGCAATTGCAAAACCTTTTGTTCCAACTTTTCCCCTCCTTCCTCCCACCCCTTCCCCCAGATGGCAGGTTGACCAATACATGTTAAATATGTTGAAGTATAAACTAAATACAATATATGTATACATGTCCAAACAGTTAGTTTGCTGTACAAATAGAATTGGACTTTGAAATAGTGTACAATTAGCCTGTGAAGGAAATCATTTTAGCAGGTTTTTTGTTTTTATCCTAGATAAACTGTTAAAGTTATCAATTTTGTGCTGTCATTCTTTTGTACCTATCATCATTGCACTGTCTAAATTACCACTTAAAAAACCCAACAACAATAAACTCATGCCTCTAAAACTTTAATGAAAGACAAAATTAATGTCCCCCCAAAGCAAAGATTTGTGCAATGAAGTTAAAATTTAAACCTTTAGGTTCTTAAAATGAGAGTTTTCAGCTCAAAAGCACATAATTTAGAATTAGATCTTGATTTTCTTGTTCTAGTTCAAGAGGGAGCATCAGGAGAGAGATATAGATGTAGATGTAGAAATCTTAGATAGTTAGAACACTATGTTTTTATTGCTTTTTATATAACTTTCCCTCAAATGCTGCAAAAACTTTAAGACCACTCATGAAGCTCATAGTTAACTGTTTTCCCCCTCTTTGTCCTTTTAATTTTGTAGAAATTAGGAAATGATAATATATCAAGTTGTTAGATATTCAAATAAATGACTTTAATGATGAGTCATCAAATCAGTGAAAATTCAACTGAGTGTCCCATACCTGAATTGTTTACTCATTTTAGCCATGTCTGACTCTTCATGACCTCATTTGGAGTTTTCTTGGCAAAGATCCTGGAGTGGTTTGCTATTTTCTTCTTGAATTCATTTTACAGATGAGAAAACTGAGGCAAAAAGCATTGGGTGACTTGTCCAAAGTCACACAGCTAGTAAGTGCCTGAAATTGGATTTGAACTGAGATTTTCCCAGTTCTAGACCCAGTATTCTATCTACTACATCATTTAGATGCCCTGTATACCTACTGAACAATGATAATATTAAGATTGAGACATATTTACATTTTGGACTTTTCCTCCCTCCCTCCTTTCTTCCCTTCTTCCCGTCCCTTCCTTCCTTCCCTTCCTTCCTTCCTTCTTCCTTTCCCCCCTTCCTTCCTTTCCTTTCCTTTCCTCCTTTTCTTCCCTCTGTCTCTCAAGTTCATCTATCCACATGATTCACTGTACTGACATAGGCATTTTCAGTTTTTTCACTAAAGTCTGTTTACTAGCTTCTTACTCCTACCATCTCATTTCCCGCATAAATTACTTTACTTATGCTATATTCTCTGCCTGGGATCCCCACCCACCCTCTCCACTTGTTCAAATCAGGCCCGTTTTTACCAGACCCAGCTCAGGTCCCACTGACTTTCCTCCCTACTGCTACATTATGATTTATCCCATAAATAAGGAGTAACTAGATTTAGCCATATACAATTGTATATTTCATCATATAGTGTCATTTACTATTCCTATGTGTAATTGTAAAAGAAATAGGGCAGGCATTGGATTAAAGACCAGTGTTCAAGCCTTGATTTAGACACATGTTGGCTCTGTTACTCTGGACAAGTAATTTGACCTAGGTACCCCAGGCAAATTAAATTGTGAAGAAAATGCTAATCTGCATTGGTAAGAAGTTTTCTAATCCTGGAATACCCTGAATTACTAAATTCTCTTCGTCTAGTTCCTGTTCCTATTCTCACAGGGATTTCTCTGGTTTGTTTCTTTAGTTAGATTAAGGGAGATTGGGAAAGACTTTCTATAGAAGATTTAATGAAGCCAGGGAAGCCTGGAGGGACAGATGTGGAAGGAGAGGCTTCCAGAGATGGAGGACAGCCAAAGAAAGTGGCCAGAGCTGAGAGGAGTGTTTTGTTTGAGAAACAGCAAGAAAGTCAGTGTCACTGGATCAAAGGAATAATCTAAGTAAAATCTGTGTGGTTAATTTAAGAAAACCTGTATATACATGCTGCCATAGTTCCATCAGATAACCATAATCCTTTTAGAGTTAATGTGAGAGAAGTAAAAGAGAGATCACAGAAATTGTCTTGAAATAGTATTAACTTTGGGCAGTTGAATTGGATGGGGAAAGGGAAGGGTTGGTCTGTTTCAATTCAGTTCATTTATTTAGTGCCTCCTGTGCGTCTCCACCATGCTTTCTTGATACAAATAAAAACAAAGCCACTGTCCTCCAGGAACTTACAGTATAATGGGGAAAATGTCACACAAAAAGAGGCCAGAAAGACATGAATGATTGATTGGGAAGACCCCAGGCAATGGAGCATCTTATTCTGTGGATTAGTTTCCTGGCAATTCTGAACAATCAGTAGTAGGCTTCAATCAGTCAA
Organism: Sarcophilus harrisii; assembly: GCF_902635505.1. NCBI lineage: Eukaryota > Metazoa > Chordata > Mammalia > Dasyuromorphia > Dasyuridae > Sarcophilus > Sarcophilus harrisii. Next base: position 240,859,295 of record NC_045428.1, read on the forward strand.
TCAACAAATCTTTATTAAGCTCTTCTTATGTGTTGGAAACTGTAGTAGACTGTGATGATCAAATGATAAGTTCTGGTCTTTGAGGAAATTATCTTTTACTGAGAATGGGATACACATGCGTTTAAAATTTGAGCTTGTTGAGTTTGACAGAACTGTTGGACTGTCAAGTAGGATTCCCCACCAGTTGATGCATGACTGAAGTTGAGGAGATGGATTAGGCCTGGATATCTACATTTGAGAATTCTCTGGGCATTTTGATTCATGGAATCTGAAAATCTGTCCAAGATATAGAAGAGAAGATGGACCACCAGGACAAGATTCTGGGTAACATTTGTGATAAAGTGACATGATTTTGGGTGGTTATACAGCAGAGAATGCTGTTGAAGTTGTAAGTGAATCCATTTGGCATCATGGAGTGACTTCCTTCAGAGTTCAGCAAGATAGTAGCTCAAAGAAAATAAAAGTTGATTGGCTAGGTTTCCATGACAGTACAAGGGGGTCAAAGGATTCACAGGTGGAAGATAATATACAGTTGACCTAGTCAGAGTATTAAGATTCTGAAGAAAGGAATTTCCACAACTGAATCATATCATTAAGTCTCAATGAGTATTTAATTATATTCTATTTTCAGGGCTTTATATTTAAACTTGTATTTTTTTCTGTTTGATTCTTCTCAGGAGTTTTTCAGACTTTCTCCTCTCTACCTTAAAACCTTAATATCTTCTCTTTCATTAGATGATGCATTTTCCATTTTAGTAAGAAAATAGAGGCCATTCATTGTAAGATCCATTTTCTCTCCATATCTCAGAATTCCCCTGTATCAGTAATTTTTAAGCAGGGAATTTGTGAATTTAAAAGTATTCTGATAACTATATTCAATATAATTTGTCTCCTTTGTAACTATGTAATTTATTTCATGCATTTAAAAATATTATTCCTCTGAAAAGGAATCCTTAATCTCCCTTTACCAGACTGTTGGAGGAAATCCATGACACACACACAAAAAGTCTAAAATCCCAAATCTACATAATTTTTTCTCTCTTTTTACCCATCCTTTTCCATCTCTGAGCACTAATTTTTTTATCCTATCATTCATTCTCTCTCTTACCTTCCTCTTTTTCATCCTCAGTTTTACTGACACACACACACACACACACACACACACACACACACACTCGTCTCAGTAACTAAATTAGCTCAGGTTGGAAAAATGCTTTACATAAATTATCTCATTTTTTGGTTCCACTATGATCCCAGTTACTTTTGCTATTATTATCTCCATTTAAATAGGTGAAAAATTATGGCTCAGAATGGGAGATGCTGGCCTCAGGGAAAACTGGGAGGGATCAAGGAGGAGTAGGGATTGTGGTGAAGACAAAGAATAGACAAGAGAAATGAATTGAGGGAAATATGAAAAGATAGAGTACAAAAAGAGAAAGGGAGTTTGAGAGTTCAGTCATCATGGTGATGGTACAGTTATGAGTCATGCTGAGATCCCTGTGGGTGGCTATGAGTGGAGTGAAACTGTAGGTCATGAGAGTTGAGAAGGAGAATGAACTGGAAGACCGAGGTATTTGTTGTTATTGTTAAGTCATTTTTCAATCATATTCAATATTTCATGACCTCATTTGGGTTTTTTCTTGGCAAAGATACAGGAGTAGTTTACCATTTCCATCTCCAGCTCATTTTACAGACAAGAAACTGAGGAAGATAGGGTTAAGGGACCTGTCCAGGGTCACACCAGTGTCTGAAGCCAGATTTTAATTCAGTAAGATGAGTCTTCCTGACTCCAAGGCTGGCAAACTATCCACTATATCACCTAGGGCATTTGAGAGAATAAAAGTGTCTCTTGAGTTTTCCAAGTATGAGGCTTAGAAGTAGAACCTGTGACTGACATACTAAATCCTGGGAAAAGGGCAAAAATGACTGGAAAGCTGGTAGTTTAAAACAAGGAATATCTTGCCTGGATGATAATGTAGTCAGCAAACATGTATTAAATACTTCTCTTTTAAGCATTGTGCTGAGTAGGGGAGACTAGTTGGCAATGTTGATAGAATGCCTCCTTGGAGGTAGGAGGACCTTAGTTGTAATTCAGCCTCAAACACTATATGGACTGTGTGACCTTGGACAAGTCACTTAACCCTGTTTGCCTCAAATGAGTTGGAGAAAGAAATGGCAAACCACTCCAGTATCTTTGCTAAGAAGACTCCACATGGGATCATAGAGAGTCACACAGGACTGAAAATGATTCAGCAACACATGTTCAACCTATATTGGATTACTTGCTATCTAGAAGGGGAGGAGGGAGGGAGAGAGAGAGAGAGAAGAGAAAAGAAAAGAGAAGAGAAGAGAGAGAAAGAAAGAAAGAAATTTGGAAATGTGAAAATTATCTTTGCAGGTATTTTGAGAATCATTCAAGAAGAGTAGCAACAAAAACATTGTGCTATGTGGTGGGAATATAAGGAATAACCAAAAAACCAGTCCCTGTTTGTCAAGGAGCTCACAGTCCAAAAAGGGAGACAAAATACAAACAGCTGTGTACAAACAAGATAAAGATACTGGATAAATTCTAGGTACTCAGTGAGAAAGGCACCAGCATTTAAGAAAATTGGGAAACACTTCTTGCAGAAGGTGAGATTTTAGTTGAGACTTGAAGTAAGCTATTCTCTGAAAGAAGTTGTTGAAGATTATGCCTGAAAGAGGGTTTTGAAATGGAGCTAGTCAATTTCTAGCCCTGTGTATAGGACCAAATGGAGATGGGAAGAGCAATCAACACTAGAAAAATATTTGTAAAACCTTTAGCAAGTGCCTGACACATAGTAGGGGCTTAATAAATGCTTGGGGGGGAGGGGGAAATGAAGTCAGTCATGATTGATCAATTAAATTGTTTATCAATTGTTGATCAGTCAACAAGGTTACAATGAGTAAAGGCTACAAAGATGAACTTGGGATAATTCCCATCCTCAGGGAGTTTATAACATTCTTCTAGGGAGACAACATGTACATATATCAGAATAGGGATAGAAATAGGGAGTGGACCTGCGCTTTCATTGGAAGAGAGAACTCCCTTTACCAATTTACCTTCTCAAAAGTGCAAGTTGGCAAGTTCTCTGGCAGCTCAACAGTTGTGGAAAATAGCTTAGAGCATTAAGGTTGAACGACTTATTCAGGGTCATACAATGTCAGCATCAGGGACTTCACCTCAGGTCTTCTGTTTTGCCACATTTTTAACAGATCTGTACACTTGTATCCAGAATAAGTATATGTTTGGTGTTGTTTGGGATAGTATATACTTGACCTGAGTGCAGAACTTCCTTCTTGCTAAATTCCCACTCCCATTTTCTTGCCTAATTGGGATCTAGCTCCTCCTTTTGCTTGACTTTATCTTTAGCAACACCTTTGGCTTCACCCCTTTGGGAACCACTTTCATCCTAAGCCTACTAAAAGAAGAACAATAGGTATTGGAGGTTTCTAAGGCTACTGTCTCTGAAAAGCAAACTGCACCTTACTTTCAAACCTCTCCCCACCTTGTTTAATGACTCACTCATTTGTGTTTAGTTGTGGATCTGGATTAATTTGTTCTACTTTGCAGTTGGGAAACCATGAAAAATCAATAAAATCTCTTTTGTACTTCTCAAGCCCCCATTGGGAAGGTCCCAGAAATTAGAGAATCAATTTCTCTTTCTGGTAAATATAAAACCTATATATATTAATACTGATGGCCTCACTTTTGGTTGCTTAGTATTTGGTTGACAGTCTGCTCCTGTAACTACAAATCTAAATTATGCATAGGACACATTACACACATATTTCATTACATAGTCAATCTAAATGCCTACTATGTGTTAGATGTTGTGCTAAGTATTGGGGTTACAAATAAAAACAAGGACAGTCCCTATTCTCAAGGAGCTCACAATCTTTTGGGGGGAAGACAACATAAAAGGAAGCTGAAAGGAAGGGGGAAATGGGAAGAGAGAGAAGATAAGGAGGGAAAGACATCTAGCATGGGCCATGATGGAGAAGTCCAAAAGCAGTATAGCTAGTGGTAAATGAAGAGAAGACTGTGTTTAGCCTCCTCTTTAATTAGAAGCTCTGGAGCCTAAAGTACTGCCTTCCAACCAGAAGGTCAGAGAGACTGGACAAAATGTAAGTATAAGGCAGATTTAGTCTTGTAGGATAAGATTTCCCAACTCTCACTACCATTTACAACCACCTGCATCTCTTTGGACTTCTTTGGATCTTTTCATTATGCTTTCCATCTCCCCGGCTAAGACGAACACAAGAAATAAGGATGATATGTGATAGAAAGGAAAAAAATAGCATTTATAGGCCTACAGATTATCAAAAGAATATGTAAATAGTATATTCACCAATAAACTACATAGCTAACAAATATATCTACAACTTCTAAATTCGTTTTTAATTTCTAATATGATAAATATTTTTAAATATAACCCATATAAACAAAAAGTTCTTTGGGTAGATCCTCAATAATATTTAATAGTATAAAGATATTAAAGGCAAAAGTTTGAAAACTGCTGTTTTATATCTACATCATGTTCCCCTTTGGTAGTCCTAGTCTTTTTCTCAGAAATGCTTGAATTATTCATTCCATCTTCTCTTACCTTCCTTATCATGATACTCAGCTTTGCTGAGTTATTTATTCTTGATTATACTCAATTATTTTTAGTTCTAGGTCTATATCTCTTACCTTTTTGAATATTGTTGTTGTCCTCTCATTTATTATAAAAACTTTCTAGGTCTTGTGTAATTCCAGTTGAGAAACTTAGGTACTTAAACTGCTTTTTGGATGTTTTGCAGAAATTATTTGTTCTGGGAACTTTGAATTGTACTACTGCTGGGACTTTTCTTTTTTAGAGGGCTTTAGGTGTCTTTACTTTGTCCCCTTGTTCCAATAGAGTTGGACACTTTTCATTTATGATTTCTTGATATATAATATTCACATATATGGAGGATATTGAGGGATTTTCTTTTTCGTGGATTTCAAGAAGTTCCTCAAATGTTAAATTCTCTGTCATTGATCTCTTTTCTAAATTAGTTGTTTTTGATAGAAGATACCTTATATTTTCTTATTTCTTTTCAATCTTTTGATTTTCTTCCAATAGTTTTTATTTTCTTGTGGAGTCATTGGTTTCTGTTTAATCCATCCTATTTTAGGGGAAATTCAATACTTGGATAATGTTTATGACTTTCTCTGATTCCTCCTGATTCTTTCAAGTACTTTTATTTATTTATTTTTTTAAATCATGCTTCGTGTTTTTTTAGGTATTCTTTGTGGAAAACTTTACAATTTTATAGAGTTAGATGATAAAACTGGTTGGTGCTTTCTTTGATTTATTCATCTCTCCAGCTTTAATTCCTGAACTGGGGCTTTAGGTGAGGACCATACTCTGCCTTCTGTTGTTCTTTTGGGTGGGATCTTGTGGATTCTTGCACCAACCTGATGTTTTTGCCCTGCAAGATCCAAAGAATTGGATCTTCAGGATCTCTTGGGCATTGCTGTACAAAGGATTAGGAATCTCAAAGCCCCTAAGCTTAGACTTTTTCAGTCTGAATACTGAGACACAGTGCTGATTAGCAGTGTTCCTCTGGGTTTCCAAAGTGCACATTATGGGAATTTTTCAAGGGAGATTTTGGTTCCTGCCACATCTGGATATAAAGCCTAGAAGGTTACCCTTTTCTGTTTTCTGGTTATGCTGACATTTGTTTTGCTTGAAAGATTCCCATTTCTATTACTATTGTGCTTTTTTAACTGAGCTTTTGTGGAGCTGTAAGGCTGAAGAAGTCACAATAATTTTTCATTGGATTTCTTGATCATACTTGGTTCAGGTGTGTTTTGGGGGAAAAGTGGCTAAATTTGGGAGCTAGGAAACCATCTTGGTGGAAAACTTAGTTCTGTCTTCTTGTTAAGTTTTTTGTCTCAACCAATGTTTGATTCTTAACAGTAGTGAAGAATCTCCAAATTCAGATTTCTCATGATCCAATTTTGACTTTTAAAAACTAGTGTTCTTGGAATGCTTACTGTTGTAACTTCCTTCTGTTTTCCTATAAAAACCTGTATATATTATATGGAAAGCCAAGATTTGCAGATTCTGAGTGTTGTTTGCAGGATCTCAGTAGTAGTGCTGATGTTTTACTGAAAGATGATAGAGCTGGATGTATTTGAGCCATTTTATACAACTTCCTTGGAAATTTTCAAGCTTGCTTTGGTGCATCTCAGTTATGGTTAATTACTTCAAAAACCACAAGAACTAATTTTTTTTTCTCAATTTTCTAGTCTTAGGAGTGTAAAGATTGAGAAGGGTGTGATTATGAAGAAACCACAGCATTTGGCAATTGACTGGAACACTCAAAGGATATTATTCTTGACAGCAGTAGAGAAATTTGGAAAAGGAATGGGATTTGGGGTACAGATAATGAGTTCTGTTTTGGTCATGTTGAGTTAGATATGCCTGGGGGACATCCTGGGGTGAACAATGTCAGATGTCACAGCATTGTTTAAAAAAAAAATGATGAGAATAGAGAAAAAAAGGCTGTCATCAGATTTGCAATGTAGAGAATTGGTAACTTTAGAAAAAACATTTTCTGTTGAGTGGTGTGGTAGGAAGCCACATTGCAAAAGGTAGAGAAGGTAGTAAGATAAGAAGAAATGGGCAACAAGTTTAAACAGCTTTTTTGAGGGGTAAAAATTTGGATTATTAATGAAGAAATATAAGATGATTTGAGGGAATGAAAGATCTTATGAAACTTTTTAAAGAATAGATCAAATTTGGACATGTTTATAGGTAGCAGAGAAAGAACTAGTAGATGGAGACAGATTGGAGATTAGAGAGATTGGAATAGAAGAAGAGATGATGATAGATAATAATCTCCTAGAGAAAAATGGAAGGGGAATGGAACCAAGGACACATATAGAGGGGTTAACTTCAGCAAAGAGAAGGACAACTTTATTATCAGAGATTAGAATAAAGGAGTAGAGAGTAAGGCATGATGTCAAGAATTTGAGGGATGGAGAGAAAGAAAGAACAGGGAGTTTATGAATGATGGGCCCTTTTTATTGGTAAAGTATGAGGCAAAGTTCTCAGTCGGGAGCTTTGCCTCTATATGGAATGAGTCAGAAAAACAGAATTTATTAACTGTGGTGAAGGCCCTGATGAAATTAGATAACCTATATTTATAATGGACTTAATCAGCTTGGTTCTGTTTCTTCAGGTTTTTTTGTTTTGTTTTGTTTTGTTTTTGTAGTGTGAACACAGAAGCAAAGGAAACATGGTAGAACTGATTCAGAATTGGTGTTTTCACAGCCATGATTAGAGATTGACCAAGGAGCCAAGAATTTAGGAACTGAAGACCATGTGGAATTGAACTAGTTAATTATAGGGTCAAGACTGGGAAAGAAAGAAAGTGAAATTAGAGCAGCTCTAATGACCTGAGAAAATAGTGAGGAGTGTGAGGAATTTGGTAATGAGTGCAAAGAATAACCTTAGAGGGTAAGCCATAGGGAGAGATGAAGTAGTAGGTTATGCTCAAATAAAGGAATGCAATACTTTTTTTGATCTTATAACTGGAACACTTGTGGGTAATGGCAAGATCTGACATGTAGTATTGATGGATATAGCTGAGGTGGAAATATGGAGTAGGTCTTGGAATTTGAAGAAAAGGGAACTGAGAGGTTAAGATCTTTGAAGGAATATCTAATGTGTTTTGAAGATCTCTAATTTAAGAGCAGAAATTAGAGGAGAAAGTTGTGAGTGAAAAAAGGAATACTCCATGAAGGCAATCAGAGGGAGCCTAACATTGGAGAGAATTTGAAAAAATGAAGGCTAAAGGGAAGTTTATTGATGATCAAGCAGAGGTTCTATAGGATACAATGGAAAGGGAAGGGTATGGGAGAAAAAAGGACTGAAAAGAAATAAGAATATGAAGGAGGTAGGTTGGGAAGGGGTCTTTTGCTCTAGGAAACAGTGTCATTGATTTAGGAAAAACAAATTTGTTAGCTTTGGGTGCCGGTTGACTGGTGATATCTTGTGATAGAGGACAATATTAGTGAGACATTTCCTCTCTAAATACTGTGGAACTGAGTGCGTTGGTGGCCTAGGGTTCAGGTTTGAGGGCTCTAGGAATCAACTGAATTCATATGTAGTATCAGCATGGTGATTAGGTACCAAAATAACAGATGCAGAAAATTTTTGTCTGCAAATGGAGGTCTATGTCGTGATTGTTATTTTGGTATTCAATTTAGTAAATTAAAGTTCTTTTTTTTTGTTGTTTCAATCTTGTCTGATTCTTGGTGACCCCATTTGGGATTTTCCAGGTAAAGATATTAAACTGATGGGCCATGTCTTTCAGTTTATTTTACAGACAAGCAACTGAGAGAAGGAAGATTAACTGATATAATTAAAGTGATTAAACTACATAATATCATATTTGAATTCAGGAAGATGAGTCTTACTAATTTCTAATCCAGAACTGTCCACTACACCACCTAGTTGCCTAAACTAAATTTTAATGAACTGAATTGAGACCTGGTCAAGGTAGTAGTGGATCTTTATCCAAGGTCAAAATCTTTCCAGTTTGTGGCACAGTGTTTGAAGCTTACCCATAGGATAGCACCATAGAATCTTAGTGTTGGAATGTATTTCAATGATGATATGGGCCAATGAGTATTTGAAGCACAAATCCCTAATAGCTGTCTTGCCTTTGCTTGAACAGGTCCAAAGACAGGGAGCTTACTCTTCATTGAGGCAATTCATTCATCTTTGGGAAAACATTTCAACTTCTATATAGTCTGAAGAGACACTTGGTCCAGTTAAAGCATTGTATAATTTGGTGCCAAATCTTTTGGAGGGATAATAACTCATTATAGTGGTCATAGCATGAAGAGATTGCTTTTTTAGACTTTAGACTTTTTTTTAGATTTTATTTTGCCTCTTTGTTTCTTAAGATATTTTTCTTTTTAATATTTTAATTTAAAACTTATGAATGATTCTCTAAATAGAACTGTTAATGGTACTGTTTGAGACTTGGTTAGAAATTGTCATTATTTATTGATTGCCAATGAGTTGATTATATAGAAAAAAAGCCTCTTCTATCAGCAGTGTATGGAAGTGAATAGAAGACTTAGGAAGTCCTTTTTTACATGTAATCCTAGGCAAATCACCCCTCAGTTTTCCAAGGATCTCTCTAAGATGGAAAGTTGCAGCTTCTCTAATACTGAAAGATTGGGTTTCCTTAATGGGAGTTCACTATTCAAATGAAATTCCTACTCTGGTCCTATCTCTAACTAGCTTCTGTGTGACAATAAAAAAATTATAGCATGGATGTGTGTTCAGTATTCTTTCCCTCTTACAAAATGTCCTCTTTAGAGTTGGAATGGGGTAGTCTCCCTGGTGCCTTTGTTTTTAAATGCCATGCTAAGTTTTTGGCTGCTACTTAAAGGCAGTGAGTTTTTTGCTTTGGAATATTTAATTCCTTTCAATGAGAAAAGTAGTTCCTAAAAGCTGAGTCACATTTAGTGGTTTCATAATGTATCTTTCTGTTTGCAATGGTGTACCAGATTAATGTTCTTTGGTTAGATTTGTTCCCAGAAATAAACTCATTAGCATGTTGCTAAACAGAGAACTAGCTTTCCTTCCTACCCCTACCCCCCTTAACTCACAATCCTATTACTTAAAAGCTGACTTTTAAGAAAAAAAAAAAACCTGTTGAATTACAGGTGAAAGTCTACTTTCCTTATAGCTTAGACTCATTAGGTAGAGTTGATATGATTTACACAAAGGATTTCCATTTTTTAAAATTGATTACATTATATATATTAAACTTGATTATGTTACATGGAGTGAAGGGAATACATTTTCTATAATAAAGTTATCTAATGAATGCTTATGCTGAAATTGACAATAATTGCTAATAATAATTGATAATCATACCTACAGCTTCCCCACTCTATTCCCTCTGCACTCAGAAAAAATGATGATTAAAAGATTGTCCTGTGTTGTCTAAAGAGCTAACCAAGGAAGTCAATCAAATTCAATTAAACATATCTTCCCCTTTTATACACTAACAGAAGGAACCAACAATCTGGACAATTAATATTTTAGGAGATAGAGGATAGAATTTTATTAGCTCAATTTTAAAATTCAGTTTGTATTTTTTAATTAAGAAAGGTAAAAAAAGATTTGTAAGCTTTTCGTTCTCATGGTATTTACTAGGGACATATTACTAGCATTTATTAAGTGCCTACATATTATAGGAATTGGGCTAAGTGCTATAACATCTAGGCTAAGATATATTTGTAATCCTCTTTTCCAAACTCCCATCCCTTAGTGTCAGTTCTTGCAGATGTCAGGAGTTTTCGTTTTTCAGAATACCAGATGGAATGCATCTATTGGATGCTATTAGAACAGCTATGATTACCTTCATAATTCCTGTGAGATAAGAGGTTTTGTCTTCCTTCTCCGTTTCTATTTGTTTTTTGAAATGCCTCTACTTATTAATGATTCAATTAATCAATTTTCTTCTACCCCACACCTCTTTGTCTTACAGACCATAAAACCATGGGAAATACAGAAAGCCAAAATGTAGAGCACAGGTTTTATGGTGAGAAGCAGGGGAACCTGTCAAGGAAGCATACATCCCATTCTCTTCGCCTGTCCAACAAGACCCGACGGATGAGGCACGCTTCCTCTGCGAGGGTGATCCACAGGAACTCTGAAGTGAGCACTCGATCTAGCAGCACTCCCAGCATCCCACAATCTCTGGCAGAAAATGGCATGGAGCCCTTCTCCCAAGAAGGCAAGCTAGAAGACTTTGGGAGCCCGATTTGGGTAGGCAGGGTTGGAATGGGCTTGAGACCCGTCTCCTGTCACACCGATTCTTCCATCACTCCTAGTATAGACAGCAGCACAATCCTGACAGCAGCCTCTGCACAAAGCATGCCAGACTCTGAGGAGAACAGGCTTTATGGGAATGACTCTACGTATCTGCCTGAGGGAGGCAGAAGACAGCGTCCCTACACAACCAATGGGACCACATTCATGGAAACTTCAAGCTTTAAAAAGAAACGCTCAAAATCTGCAGATATCTGGCGGGAGGACAGCTTGGAATTTTCACTCTCTGATCTGAGCCAAGAACATTTAACAAGCAACGAAGAGATCTTGGGTTCAGTGGAAGAGAGAGACCGTGGGGAGGATCGAGGGATGGAAGCCAGGGATGCTTCACAGCAGCTGAGTACCTGCCACCGTGCCAATTCCCTGGGTGTCTTGTACATACCCCAGAATAACGGCGTAAAAGCAAATCATGGACCAAGGAGCAAATTTGTGGGATATTGTGGGAATTTAATGTCTGATGTTCCAGATCTTGCAAACCGTAAGATGCCATCAGCTGTTGCCGAGGATACTCCTCCGTACAGTAATTATAATACACTTCCCTGTAGGAAATCTCACTGTCTTTCTGAAGGTGCCACCAACTCACAAATTAGCCATAGCAACAGCATGCAAGGCAGAAGAGCAAAAACAACTCAGGTAAAGTGATTTATTCTACTTAAGCATTTTAGAAAATAGCTTTAAAAGTACACAGCTTTGCTGTTAGAATCTTCCATTCATTTATTCAGCTTTTAACCTTTCTGACCAATGTTTTAAAAACACTGGGTGATATGCTGGTGACCCTGTTGCTACTTTTCTCACAAGAATCTTTTCTCAATCCCTTACCTTGTAGTTTCTTGGATAAGGGGTAGGGCTTAAGAGAAGGAAGAGAAACAGGATATGGGAGTAACTTGTCAGTGCAAACTTGACTGGAATCAGAGTTCACTTCTTCCAAACATTCTTCCTATCTTAGAAACATTGTCACCATGGACAAAATACACTGTGGTTGCAGAAAACTTGACGGCTCAGGTCCTTTTAGCCTCTACATCTAATTTGATGGTCCTTTAAATAGGAGGATTAGTGGGGAACTAGTCTTAGTTGGAGTTCTTACTTCAGAAACACTCTGGATGATAGTAATGATTTCAATTTCCCTCTCCCTCTTGGGTCAGAGAGTTAGATGACTCCATTTCTATTCTTTGCCTCACACCCAGTTAATTCCTTGAGTTTGATCAGGTTCATTAAATCCCTGTTGATCCCAGCTCTGTAAAATGTGAATTCTAAAGGGAAGCATTGGAATTAAAATAAGCTTCCCCTACCCATCTTCTATTGTGGTTGCAAAGATTAAGCTAGTAATTTATGTGAAATTGCTTTAAAAAGTTAAAATTTCTTTGTAGATATAAGTTCATAGTAATTATCATTGTTATTACTGTTAATAATAATAATAATGCTAATGGAATCTTTCCCTGACACTCATTATGTTCTTGTCCCTAAGTTTCTTGTAGAGGAAGTTTTTGGTTTTTGTTGGAGGGGCAATTTCCACTTAAGTTACTTTATATCAAAAATTACAATAGAAGCAGGACCACAAGACAAACTTCAGATCATTCTGCTTAAACTAGATTGGAGGTAAGAAGTAGGTAGGTAAACAATCAATCCTGACCAGAAATGGCATGTCTATTTGGCATATTGGTCTGCTCTCAGAATAATATTAATTCACATTCTCAAAACACACAAAGGGTCATTTTTTTACATAATGACTATTGTCAGTGAAATGAAGGGACTTGAAACTATAGAAAGATTCAGAGACTGGTTTAAAAGATTAAAAATTGCAATCATTTTTAATGACTCAGTCGCTATTCTTATGGATACTATTATTGGTTCTGGAGTATAATGATGTTTGCATGCTATCTTGTGACCTACAGGAAACAGATTCCTAGTTTGGGAAGGTGAAAATCAAGTTTGCATCTGATACTTAAACTGAGTTTTTATCAGTAATTCTCAAGTACTTATAGTCTCAGCCATAGTACACTAGATTTTGAGTGTTTTTTCTTTCAGTTAATATGTCTCAGGGGGGTCAATGAGGAGGATAAGTGAGAGATACCTAGGGAGTGAATAAATATAAGCTTTTATAGAATTCACAGAAGTGATTACCATGCTGAAGTTTTAGAGGGAAAAAATGCTTCTTATAATTAATCTCAAACTTGAATTTGAGAGACTATGCATGAAGACACAATTTCCAAATTTTAGTTTTGTGCTTAGCTCCCTTTTGGTTAGCTGGTTCCATGTTTTAAAAACTGAAGAAAACTAGGTAGAGGTGTTTTTTTTTTTTAATTGTATATACGAGTGGAGATGTAAAGCCATTGGGCACTGTGCTTATTATAATGTTCTTTGTACATTAGAGGTGCTTAATAAATATTTATTGACTGAGTTGGATAGTTATAACCAAAGATTATCAAAAGATCCTATCTTTATGTTAAAAGGTGGCTCCCTAAGAGCTTAAATGTAAAAACTATTATGTGATTCTAAGCTGCCATCAAGCCTGATCCATTAACTTATTTACAGATGAGAAAACTGAGTTCCATAAATGGTAAATGTCTTTTTCAAGGTCAGAGGAATAAGGAAAAGACCTATGATTTCTCAATGAAGATCACAAATTTCTATGATTTATTAGAGAATACATCTGAAGCTTTAGTTTACATCAGATATTAATATCCACAGTGACTCTAGCTTCTGTATGTATACATTCAATATTTTGTACTGCTTCAGTGTATTTGAGAGAACCTGAATTAGAGATTGGTTCTATCCATCTATATAGACACATTGCCTCCAGAGTTTAATTAGAATTTAGTTTTACTTTTGAAAGAGATTTAGAATTTCACTTTCCAGTGTGCTTTTGTAGTTATAAAATTTTCATTCTCACATAATAATCTTTTTTGTACTTCTCGTGGGGACTTTTGAAGAACTAGAGAAATTTATTAATGGCATTTAAGAGGAAAAGTCATATTCCATTTTAAAGGGTAAAAATTATATTGCAGTCATTTGAATATAACTTTCACTGAACAGTTGTTTTTAAAGTGAATTTTAAAGAAAATCATTACTGATTGTGTATGATGCAGGTCTGTTATTGAGGCAATAAAACTGAGGCAGTGATTTGATATTCCTGCCAATTTCTGTTTGGCAGAAAGTGGGGAATTCTTTTTATCATCTCTTAGCATGTGAACATATTACAGGCTGTCGCCTAGGTATGGTAGATATTTTCCAACCAGGTTGTCACTCACAGAATCATAGAACTTAGAGCTAGCAATGATCTCTAGTTCAACCTTATTTCACAAAGAAACTAAGTCCTAGATTGAATAACTTACCAAAGTTTCTACAGGTACTAAATGACAAAAATCATTTGAATCCTGGTTCCTTGACTCCAAAGCCAGTATTCTTTCTCTTCCTTTGATCATATTACCTCTTGTTGCTGTGTTTCTAATGCATGATTCCTTTAAAGATGCTTTAAGTCCTCCTCTCCTTAGTTCCTTAAAGTACAACTCTTTACAGCTGTACATTGCTATTGGAAAAAACATAGCTTTGACTACATGGACCTTTGCTGGAAAAATGATGTCTGCTTTTTAATATGTTGTCCCGATTTGCTATAGCTTTCCTTCTAAGGAGCAAGCATCTTTTAATTTCATGGCTGCAGTTGCCATCTGTACTGATCTTGGAGCCCAGGCATATAAAATCTGGCATTGCTTCCATTTCTTTTCCCTCTTTTTGTCAGGAAGTGATGGGATCATTTGCTAAGATCTTAATTTTTTTTTGATGTTATGCTTCAAGCCAGTTTTTATACTCTCTTCTTTTAACCCACATCAAGAGGCTTTCTTAATTTCTCTTTACTTTCTGCCAGAGTGATATCATTTGCATATCTGAGATTGTTTATTTCCCCCAGTAACCTTAATTCTGACTTCTGAATCATCCAGCCTGGCATTTTATAGGATGTACTCTGCTTATAAGTTAAATAAGCAGCCTTATTATAGTCTTTTTCCAATCTTAAACCAACCAGTTATGCCACATTCAGTTATAATGTTCAGTTATTGCTTTTTGGTGTGCATACAGGTTCCTCAGGAGGCAAATAAAATGATCTGGTAGTTACATTTTTCTGAAGATTTGCCACATTTTGTTATAAATCCATGTAGTCAAAAGTTTTAGTGTGGCCATGCAGCAAAAGTAGAAGTAGATGAACTGCGCTGCTTTCTCCACAATCTAGCAAATGTTGGTACTTTGGTCTCTCGTTCTGGTAATTCTCAATTCATACTATACCTGATCTATGATGGAACCTTCAGAACTCATATTGGTCTGATCAGCCACAGTTGAACACATTGCATCTTGCTCAAACACAATGATGGTATTTTGGTCCTCTTTAGGACAAAGGACAACAACCATCACTGAAGCTTAATTTCCGGTCTTAAACATAACCTTGCTGGCATGTGAAATGAGTAGAATTTTTTTGTAATTTGAACATTCCTTGTGTTCTAAGGGAACATTTCCTTAGAATTGGGACATAAAATGATCTTTTCCAATCCGCTTCTGTGTTTTCCAAATTTGCTGGCATATTGAGTACAGGACTTAAACAGGATCATCTTTTAGGGTTTTAAATAGCTCAGCTGGAATTCCATCGCCTTCACTCACCTTGTTAGCAGTGTTTCCTAAGGCCCACTTGACTTCATTTTTCATTGTGTCTGATCTCATCTCATTTACAGGTGAGGTTAAGATCTTGTTTTAATTCTTTTGTGTTTTCTTACTTCTTAATATTTTCTGCTTCCTTACCACTTTTAGTCTTTTACCCATTTTTTTGCATGAAACTTTTCACCTTGATATCTGATTTTCTTGTAGCTATCTCTTATCTTTCCTCTTCTATTGTTTTCTTCAATTTCTTTGCACTGCTCTTTTAAGAAAACTTTCTTATCTCTCCTTGATAATCTCTGGAATTCTACATTTTTTTAATTAGGTATGCCTTTCTCTTTCTCCTTTCCCTTTACTTTTTTCCTCAGCTATTTGTAAAGCCTTATACTGCCATTTTGCTTTCTTATTCTTTTTCTTTGGAATGTTTTTTGTTGTTGCCTCCTTTACAATTTTGTAAACCTGTGTCTATAGTTCTTCTTGTTCTTAGATCTATCAGATCTAATCCCTTAAATCTATTTGTCACCTCCATTTCATATTTATGAGGGATGTAAATAACATATAAATTACATCTATATGGTTCCGTGGTTTTTTCCTACTTTAACTTCAGTCTGAATTTTGCAATGAGAAGCTCATGTCCTGAGCCCCAGTGAGCTGCCACTACTCAATAGAATAGCTTCCTGTTAGCTCTAGAATCAAATATACAGACCTCTTTTGGGAATTTATAAAGTTTTTTATAAGCTAGTCCATTTATCTTCCAGTCTTTTTACTTTATTCTCCTTCATATATTTTATCTTCTAGCTGGCCTGATTACTGACTTCCCACAGGATCTGCCTCCTCCTATCTTTGGGCCTCTACCCTGTCTCATTCAGTTGTTTCTCTGCTGTGTCTGATTTTTTTGTGACCTCATTTGAGATATTCCTGGCAAAGATACTGGAGTGGTTTACTTTTTCCTTTTCCAGTTCATTTTACTGATGAAGAAACCAAGCCAAATAGGGTTAAGTCACTTGCCCAGGGTCACATAGGTAGTAAATGTCTCAGATTTGAACTGGAAAATGAGTCTTCCTGACTTCAAGGCTGGGGCTCTTACTACCACATCACATAGCTGCCTTTAGTTTCTATGGCTTCCTTCATTTTTCAACTCAAATTATACATTCTGTGGGAAGACTTAGTTGACTGCTTGCTATTCCTTTTTTTCCTCCCTCATATTACTTTCCACTTACTCTTATATGTCTTATAATACATATTGTTTCATCCATTGAATGCACTGAATGTGAGTGCCTCAAGGGCAGGGACTGTTTCTTGTGATTTTGCATTTTGGCTGATTGATATAAGGAAAAACTTCCTAAAAATTAGCATGGCAGAAATGGAACAGACTTTTTGAAGGAAATAATTTCCTTTCTCTCTTGAGAGCTTCTTAGGAATATAGCAATATGGTAATCATTAAAGCACTGGAATGGCTGCAGTACATTCTTAACTCAACCTTTGTAGACCAAAACTCCCTCATCCCAAGATTAATATTCTATGGCCTGAGATCCTCACAGCCCCAGAGTTGTGTTAAGACAAAACTAGATATAAACAATTTAACTTTTATTTCTTATTGTAACCAACTTGTATCTACTCCTAAGTCCTGACTACTGATCCACAAGCATCATGCTCTTTTATGTAGTTCTTTTTAAAATAGTAGACTCATAAAGCCTTAGGGGATCTCAAAGGTAATCTATTCCTAAAAAGTTACTCTTCTCTGTAATATGGTATCAGAGATTTAGAATTGAAAGACTTTTTTTTTGGGGGGGGAGCAAAAATCTATCTTTTTTCCCTCCTAGATTTTCCTCTCACAACTGAAAAAGAAAAACATTTATCTGTAGAGTCAAAACAAATCCCCACATTGTCTGTAGGCAAAATGTTGCAATCTGCAATCCGAGTCTATTACTTCTGTCAGCAGGGGTAGAATGTTTTATCATGAGGTCTCTAGAATAGTGCTTTGTCATTGAATGGTCAGATTCTTTTAGTCCTGTTTGTATTTGTAGTGTTGTTATTTTACAAATTGTTTTCCTTGTTCTGGTCACTTCTTTCCATATCCATTCATATAAGAAAATGGATTTCTCTGAAAAGATCTGTATCAGTAGTTCTTAATAGCACAATTTCCATCACATTCATACATCATAACTTGTTCAGTCATTCCTTAGATTCTAATGCTTTGTCTCCACAAAAAGAACTATAAATATTTTTGTGCACACAAGTCCTTTTTCTCTTCCTTTGACCTCTTTGGGATGTAGATGGTATAGTTGGGTCAAATAGTGTGAACATTTTAATGAATTTTGGGACATAGTTCCAAATTGCTTTCCAGAATGGCTGGATATACAATTGATTTTTAAAAACAGATATAGGATTTTATATTTATCCCTATTCAAATTCATCTTATTAGGATGAGACTCATTATTCTATTCTAGCCTCTTTGAAGTATTTTTTAAAAATCTTTCCTTGATCAGTCATGTATTCAAATAAGTTCAGGAATAGTTATATGAAAATCAAATGAGCATGCCATTTATGTTTTCAGACAAATTACTAATAAAAATATTAAATGGAATTGACCTTTGGGCAAAGGCCCAAAGACATGTCCAAGTTGATATGGATCATCAGTCTTTGAATCAGCAATTTCCAAGATATTTCCCTGGGTACTGCTGTTATTTGCTGTGAATTACTATTATTATTATTTTTTGATGGAATGGGATGCCCTCATATATTTAATTTCCCTCTTTACAATTTTTGTGATTTTGATACCTTCTATTTATAACATCACATTCATTTCTCATTATATCTTTCCCTCTCTTCCACTGAGTTAGCCTTTCTTTGTAACAAAGATTTAAAAAGTTCTCTGCTAATTATTCTTAAACATTTGAACCGATACCTTTACTACTTTATCATTAAGACACAGCTTATTCACAACTTCAGTTGTAATCCACTATAAAAATAGAATAAACTATACCATAGCATGACATGAGTCAGTTGTCTTTGTAAAGACCACAGTGTCATTTATCCATCCTTAAACTTCATGGCACTGTTATCAAGGAGCAGGTGAGAATATACCTTGAATATACTCTTCATCCCTGGAGGATGTTACGGATTCTTTCTTCAGTTTATGACTCCACTAAAAATGGTTCAGATAAATTTCATACCCACTATTGATTAAAAATAATGGTTACTTATAGTTCCAAAATGAACAATTAGATATTTGACCATGCAGTAGAAACTGTAGTGTAAGTTTGAGGTATAATTGCAATGGAATATTTTTCCTATGGAATTATTATTTTTGTGCTTTTCAGGCTATTTTGAGGTATCTTCTAACCTGATGATGGGCCAGTTTTAACAGTTCTCTGCCTGCCCACAGATCATCATCCTTTAGATCATCTCCTAAGTTATTTTCAAGTAACATTTTTGGCAGTTTATTTCTTCCTCTAACTCCTAAAATTAACTAATTCAGAAAAGATCAGTCACCATAATATAAATTGAGATTAAGAACTTTCACATAATCTTAGTACAATCCTTCTCATTTTGTAAATTTGGAAACTAGTTCAGAGTGAACTTTGTATTTTCTACATAGACTGCTGAAAAAATCATTTTTCCAACCTTTCTACTTTGTAAGTATTTGTTTCCTGAACTAGAAGATAGTTGATGTATGGAATACAGTATTAGAAATAGATAAGGTAAAAGTATTAATGTGAGGAAACTTGTATTAAAATAACACAAATTAATATGATATTGGAATATTTTATGGAATTTAGTATCATAAGACTTAGAATTTGAGAGAGACAAGAGATAATCTAACCTCACCTCACTTTTCTACTTGGAGCCTAAAATAATTAACATTAAGTGTTAATGAATCTCTCAGGTTCCTGAATTTCTGGATGTTTGGCATGCCTCAGGTGATAAGACGGGGGTTAGAAGTTGTCAGTTAATTGTTATTTCTCCATGGATTAGATTAAAAATTTATATAATTTGATGTGTAATATTGGGCATATGTTTCCACTTAGAGAAGCAATAAAAATTCTCTGCTTGAATCACAGATTCAGCTGTTACTTTAAGCTGTGAGCAATAAAGGTAGATAAAATTCACCCTGTGCTATAAAACAATTCATATAAAAACGACTCTTCATTTCTTTACTTTATTTAGGAGGATGAGTAACTCAAAGCATTTCCTAGATTAAGTTGTGCTAGAAATCAACCAGTCAATCAGAAGGCATTTATTAAGCACCTATATGTCTCAAGCACTGAATCAAATACAAAGGGGGAAAAAACTTTCTTAATAAAGAGCTAATATTTTAGTGGAAAAGAAAACAACCCAAAAATATATATTGCATAAATCTGAAATAAATAAACATAATACAAAGTAATTAAATATGATATTGTTTGGGAGCAAGGGCACTAGTAATGGAGGGGATCTGAAAAGGCTTTATGTAGAAGATATTGTTTGAGTTGCATCTTATAGAAAAAGATTCTGTACAACAGAGAATGCATTCTAGGCATTTGGAACTGCCACTTAAAGACTTGGAAATGATAGATGGTCACATCCTATGCCAAAATAAGTATATGATTTAGGCATAAAGGGTGTTAAGCAAATTAGGAGAGCAAAGGATAGTTTGCCTATTAGATCTTTGAAAAAGGGAGAAATTTATGATCAAAGAACTAGAGAACAATTTTGATTACATTATATTAAAAAGTTTTTGCACAAATAAAATCAATGTGGCCAAGATTAAAAGGGAAGCAGAAAGCTGGGAAATAATTTTTTCAGCCCATATTTCTAATAAAAGCCTCATTTCTAAAATATATAGAGAAACTGAGTCAAGTTTATAAGAATAAAAGTCATTCCTCAATTGATGAATGGTGAAAGGGGATGAGAGATGGAATATTTTATATGAGTATAGTTTGTATCATAGACTCTGGGAAGGGGAATTATGTCCGAAAAGGGTCAAAATAAATATAGGGTGAGGCCAGGTTTTGAAAGGCTTTAATCCAAACGGATTTTATATTTGATCCTGGAGGTGATAAGGAGCTATTGTTGCTGATTGAATAGAGAAGTTACAGAGTCAGATATACAATTAGTTTTTATACTTTGGCAGGAGTATCAGTAGCCAGTATGAATTAGAGGGACGAAAAACTTTAGTCAGAGGAGACAATTTAAGAAATTGTTGTCAAATCTAGGTAACAGGTGATGAAAGCCTGAACCAAGATGGTCACTCTGTGAGTAGAAAAAAGTGGAATGCAAGGGTGGAAAAGATTTTAACCAAAGCTATTAGGAGTCTCCAAAATAAAAGTGTTTGTGAACCACTCCAAAAAAATGAGCAAAACTATGTTTTAATATAGTGGGAAAATGTAGTTAAAAATCCAAAGGGAAAATAAAAGTCCAGAAGAAACTATACTAGAAGATCATTAATATTACCAGCAGCAACAAAACTAGTACATTATTAAGATGCAAACATTGAAAGAATGAAAAGAAGAAATAAATTAGCAAAAATATTGCAAAGTAAAATGAAAATGCTTATTCCAAGGAAGGACCTTTAGAATGAGATGTTGATAAACTTGGCACCTCAAAATTATCTCTGAAGAATTTGAATACAACAGTGATTTAGAGAAAACAGAATTATTTCCCCACAAAATACAATGTTTAAGACAACAGGGAAAACTGTAAGGAAAAAAAAAACACAACTCAGTACCCAGGAAGTTACTCAATAAGAAACAGATTTGGATTTTGCATCTAAGAGATTGGTTGTGAGGTGTACTTTCTTCCTCTCAGAGGATAGATGATAGAATGTATAGTAGTTTATGTGTAGAATGTGTAGTAGTTTAGAATGAAGCATGTTTTCAGAAATAGTGTTTCAGTTTGTTTTGATTTAATGTCTTTCTTTGGGAGGACAAGAAACAGCGGCAGTTTTAAAAATCATCAATAAAATATTTAAGAAAAAGGAAGCTATGTTAAAAAAAAAAAGTTCTAGAGATGAAGGATAAAAAAAAAGGGAGAAAATTTAAGAATGAGCTTTCTGAGAACTGTAAAGAAAATAATTTGATAATGAGATTTAAGATCATTCCATAAAAAGTTTATTCAAAAAACTGAAAAAGAAGGGAAAGATTAAAAATTAGCAGAATTCATAGGATACCAATAGAGTTAATTCCAATTTTTTTTTTTTTTTTTTTTTTTTTTTTTTTGTCACGCATGTATTCTTGTTTAAGGTCAAGATTTACAGTGACAAAGAATTGATTTTCCAAGTAGTTGAAAAACACTATATTTCAAAAAATTTTAAGCAGAATAGTTGTCCAGTAATAATAGTAGCAGTTAGAATAGGACATGGTGAAAAATTAAGAATTTGAGCTTTTGAAAATTAACTTTTTGGCACTATAAAATATTATTTTAGAAGACAAAAGTTAGTTTTTTAAAATCCTTCCTGAATTTGAGACATTTTTGGAGAGAAAAGCCTACTTTTAAAATAGCGTTTGATATTCAGAAAACATAGAGTTAAAAGTTGAGTTATTAAGCCAAATAATTTATGGATCAATGAAATCACCTTTAGAGAATTAAAGACAAAAGCAATGGTGTTTTCCTTGACTCATGCAAGGGGGATGAAGTGAAGAAAGAAATCAATATTATTACTGGATTATTAGTGACTGTGTAAAAGTATGAAATAAAATGCCAATAGAATAAAAACTATATCCAAAAGATTATCCATTTTGGTCAAAATAAGTTTATGCCAGGAATAGTTTAATATTAGGAAAACAATATTGTAAATCATAAAAAAACAAGAATACTTTAACCCCATCCAGTCAGTAGATGCAGAAAAATTCTTTGTTAAAATACAATATTCATTTAAAAAAAAAAAAAAAAGAACACTGAAATACATAGAAGATTTTTTTTCCTATAACATAACACAAAATATTTAATACTTGAATAAAAATAATAGAAGCTTTGCCACTACTCTCAATAGAGTGGTATGTTCTAATGGTTATTTTGTGATTTCACTTTTAGAAGTGAAAATATAGCAATAATGTTAAAAACTGAAATTAAAAGAGAAAAGGTACAGAAAAGTTTAAAATCTTCATTTGAAGATAATATACTGACTCATTTAGAAAACTGAAAAAAATTGATAAGATATTTGGGATATGATATATACACAAAGTCATTAGCATTTCCTATTTTTTAAAAAATAATAAATTAAGAGAAAATGTTTATGACTGTGACAAAATGTGTAAACTTGTGTATTAATATCTCAAGACAAACACAAGAGTGATATAAAACAATTTGAAGAAAAATAAAGGAAGAATTAAATAACTGGATATTTAAAAAAAGGAGAAAAGCAATTCTATGGGTATGGTATGCCTTATAGATTTAATCAAAATGCAAATATGCTAGTTAATAAAATTAGGTAAAATAATAATAGGATATTTGTATTGCTATATATTAATATAAAGCAGTAATTATCAAAATTATTTCATACTTGGTAGAAATCTAGATTCAGATTAGGTAGTACAACACTATGACTAGAAACACACATAGTAATGTTTGATAAATTTCAAATTATATAAACATTGGGGAAGGAATTATTTAATAAAAACTGGGGAAGTTAAACAACAGTATGGTATGAAGTAGGTACATTTATATTACATATCATGCACAATAAATTTTAAATGTATAGGATGTGTATGTATACACACACAGGCATGCATGTGTGTATATGTGTATATATGTATGTATAAGGAAAGGAGAGAGAGAGAAAGGGAGAAAGAGGGGGAGAGGGAGAGAAAAAGAGAGAGTGAGTCATCATCATGGAAAGGAAAACTTCTATCTATTGAACAAATACAAAAACCTCAGGCAAAATAGATGCCTTTGATCACTGATCATATTAAAATAAAGACTTTTTGTTCAAGGAATTGTAATGCTTTTGTAATCAGCAGATTAAAGCAAAAACCTTTGCTTGATACACTAAATCTATGAGATATTGACATAAAGGAATAATTTTTCCTGAAAGATTAGTCATCAAAGAATGTGAATTAGGGAATTCTTAAAAAAGAAGTGCATGACAAGTAACCACCTGAAGTGATTAAAATTAAACTATCATATTTAGAGAAATGCAAGTTCTAACAACTCAGGAATATTTAAACCAATTAAATTGGCAAGATAATTTAAAATCTTAAAATCCAATGCCCTTAAGGCTCTGGAAAAATAAGCATACTCTTTACTATTAGTAAGGCTGTTAATTGGTAAATTCTTTTCAGACAGCTATATAACCACATAGTAATTGCTAATAAAATTATTCATATCCTTTGACCTACTATTCCCACTAGTTGGACTATATCTCAAAAATGGTACTGACATCAAAATAAGACTTACCTATACAAAAATAATCGTAGCAGAATTATTCTTTCTAGCAGTAAAAAAAAAGAAAAACAAAAATATATATTTATTCAATAGTTATGACATTTCTCAACAAATCAGGACATATTAATATATTTGAATATTTTTGTATCATAAATAATATCTAATGAAGAATATAAAAAAATATAGGAAGACCTATATGAAGTGATTTATAATGCAAAGAATTTAAAACACATTAAAGGTCTTTTTATTGTTTTAATATATTTTTATTTATTTTGTTATATATTTTCCAATTACATTTTTAAAAATTTTAATCTTCAAGTTTTAAAATTTTGTCACTAAAAGTCTTTATGGAAATAATATTTTAAATGGCAAAGTATATAAATCTATAGAAAAAAAGTTTTTAGAAGGGGATATGGGAAATAATATAGAATGTTTTAATTTCCATCTTGTTCTTATAAAAATACAGTTATTTTCAAGCAACAATTAACTTTAACATAAGATTTAGCAAAGCCAGCTAGTCTTACTAAGTTTAACACCAGCACTCTATTTAGATTTGATGTTCAAAAGAAATATAACACTCAAGTTATAGCATAGTTATCAAAGGAAGGTTTGCTTTACTCCAATATTGAAAGAATATGCAAGAAAGATATGATAGTATTTATCTTCTGTAGAGAAAACTTCACTAGTTTCCTTATGAAAATGTGTGGTTATCAAGTTAAGATATGATGAAGGGCATGGTGATTTGAGTGGTCTTTAAATATACCAACTCAGATGGACCTAACACTCAGATGGACAAAAAACAAGTCAATCAGGTTTTAAACCCCTTTGTCTCATTTTGGGTAAAACTAATCCCTGGCAAAGAAGGGAACAAGAAGAGATGGATCTAACTCATGTTACAAAGAAACACTGGTAGGTATTTCTAATAGCTATGTGATTCTGTGGAAAAATAACTTAACCACTCTCAACCTCAGATTCCCTATCTGTAAAATGGGAATAATAGTAGTATTTACTTCCCAGGGTTGCATCTGAGGATTAAAAGGATATTTGTAAAATGTTTGTAACCTTGCTAGCTAATTAAAAAGTCTTATTTCTTGACAGTAAAACTGCTTAGTTGTGACATCCAATATTACTATTGTTATTATTCTATAATTAATTATTCATAGTATGACACCTGTTTCCAAGAGCTTCACCTAAGATCTTTGGGAAAGCAGACATACTAATGAACTGTTAAGTTTAGTTGTGAATTGGTCCAATCATTGTGGAAAGTAATATGGAACTAGGTCCAAAGAATTACTAACCCAAGAGGCATACTTTGTGACCCACTACTAAATCTGTACTCCGAAGTGATCAAAGAAAGACAAAAAAGGATGTATACATACAGCAGCTTTTTTGGGTCATATCAACGTACTAGAAACTAAGGGGATGCCTACCAATTGGGAATTGGCTGAAGAATTCATGGCATATGACTGAAATGAAATATCCTAACATAAGAAATGATAAAAGGAGTGGTTTCAGAGAAATCTAGGAGGATCAGTACACATTGATTTAAGATAGTGTCCAGAAGTGAAATCATATGCAATTTACAATGATAGTTTGAAATGACACATTTTCATAGCTAAAATATTGTTAGTACTTAATTTTTACATCTGTTATCATTTATGTCATTGCTAACAAGTTCTATGTTCCATAATTTTAGTATTCATTTAATTTTAATTAGAGGATTGATTAGGAAGGGATGTAATATACAGAAAGGCATGAGTAGTAGATTGGGAAAGGAAGTTTTTCCAGCTTGGAGAATATTTGATGAATTAGGGTGTGGATTCGGCATACTTGATTAATTGAGCAATATGTCAAATTTAATTAGCTAATGAGGAATTATGCAGATGTACCTTGAATTACTCTAGTGCTTAGAATGATAATATAAAATATGGGAATGACTCAAAAAGTATGCTGAGGGATGATATATAAGTGATTGTGGTAGACTCTAATAACCTCCAATAGGATTTAATTATTTTTAGGGGAGTACATGAACCATTTTAGAGCAATTAAAACTCTAATGTAAGGGTGGTTCTCTCTTCTGCATAGCAAGCAGAGAACTGCAGTTTTTTTTTTTCTTTTAAGTTTGTGGAACTGGGAATTGATGCTTCTTTTACCTTTTGACTTTAAGCTATCATCTAGCTAGAGGCAGTAAAGTGCTTGTTTCTAAGCATCTCTAGTTTAAAAAGTGAAATCAATCTCAGAATGCTGAATAGAGCAATGGGCCCTGCAGAATTATTTGGCACAATACAGAATAAGACACTTTTCCCAAGCAACTAAGAATTGAAGAAGCTCCCAGACCTGATTAGAAGAGAACACTCTCTCCTTGTGGGATGAGTGGGTGGGGTGGTGCAATATTATCCTGTTAGTCATCACATTAAATAATGGACTCCCAAGCAGGCTTTTTATAGGCAGCAGTTCTACAGAATTAGTTATGTTGTTATATATTCTTACATTTGGAGCAACTAATCAGCCTATAGAACTTTCTCAGGGATTTCAAAGCACTCTTATAAAGCTAAGTAAGGGCAGGTGAGTGTTGCAATTCTCAGCAGGTAGCAGAATCACTGTAGTTGATTTACCAATTAGGTAATTACCAAGACAGAGAAATGATGACTTATATGAAGTATTTTTCTCTTTTTCCAATTCAGTGAAGATGAATTGGACCCTACTTTGTGCAAGGCACAGGAACTATTCAAATACCTAAATAAAATTTTGCCTTCAAGAAGCTTCCTTCATGGGGGAAGGTAGTTAAAATGTAGACATAGGTAAATAAGTACAAGATAGCTAGAAAAAGAAAAGTACACTGACTCTTCTTCTCTCCCACCCATCTAAATTATTATCACTCATGCTGAGACAATTTAACAGTTCCTGGATAGCAGAATATCTCTTTCGCCCAGGGAATTTCATATTTTTATAATTTAAAACAGTGATGGCAAAGCAACAATGTGTCACAATGATTACAGTGCCAGGCCTGGAGTCAGGCAGGTCTGAATTTAAATCTGGCTTCATATACTTATTAGCTGTGTGACCTTGAGCAGGTCACTGAATTCTTTCTTCATCCATTAGATGGGGGCAATAATAATACCTATCTCCCTGAGTTGTTGTGAGAATCAAATGAAATAATAATTGTAAAGCTCACTTAGCACAGTGACACAAAGTAAGCACTATATAAATGAATAGGTATCATTAGCTTTTATTATTATTTGGTCAATAGAAGATGACAGAGGAGAGATCTGTCAGTTTTGGGGTTTGATCATCATCTGAAGTGACAGAAGCACACTGGTTGTCTTAGCATCAAAGAATTATAGACTATTTGAGCTGGAAGGGATAGATAATAATACAGCCCTGTCATTTTTCACAAAAGAAAATGATCAGCAGAGGGATTAAGCAGTTTGCTCAAGGTTACATAGCTAGTTAGCCCGATTCTCAGCTCAGTTCTCATTTTGCTCTTACCTTTGGGCCTCCTTTAGTACATTGAATCCCCTAAAATAACATGGCTTCTTTTTTTCTCTTGTTTTTTTCTCCTTTCAAGGATGTGAACATAGGTGAAGGGAGTGAGTTTGCAGATAGTGGGATTGAAGGAGCCACCATTGACACAGACCTCCTCTCCAGGCGCTCCAATGCTACCAATTCCAGCTATTCCCCAACTACTAGCCGAGCATTTTTGGGCAGTGATAGTGGCAGCAGTTCTACTGGAGATGCTGCCCGACAGGGGGTATATGAGAATTTCCGTCGGGAACTGGAAATGAGCACCAATAACAGTGAGAGCCTTGAGGAAGCTGGCTCTGCCCACAGTGATGAACAGAGTAGTGGTACTTTGAGCTCTCTTGGACAGTCAGATATTCTCCTCTCTGCTGCCCAAGGAACAGTAAGAAAGGCTGGAGCCCTAGCAGTGAAGAACTTCCTTGTCCACAAAAAGAACAAGAAGGTGGAGTCAGCAACCCGGAGGAAATGGAAGCACTATTGGGTATCTTTGAAAGGTAAGGATAGAAGATATAGTGTTACTCTATTAATTCTTTTTTTAAAAAAAATTTATCAAAGCTTTTTATTTACAAAACATATGAATGGGTAATTTTTCAACACTGACCCTTGCAAAACCTTCTTTTCCAAATTTTCCTCTCCTTCCCCCCATGCCATCCGATGGCAGGTAGTCCAGTACATGTTAAAATATATATGTTAAATCTAATATATGTATACATAGTTATACAGTTATCTTGCTGCAGAAGAAAAATCAGATCAAGATCAAGGAAAAAAAAACTGAGAAAGAAAACAAAATGCAAGCAGACAACAACAGAAAAAGTGAAAAAGTTGTGGTCCACACTCAGTTCCCACAGTCCTGTCTCTGGGTGTGGATGGCTGTCTTCATCACTGAACAATTGGAACTGGTTTGAATGATCTCATTCTTTAATCTATTAATTCTTAATCCATAATTCTTTTTTACACATGTTTAAATCTTTTTAAATATAAACATTTTTAGTTTATAATTTTAATTAAATTTAATTCATTAAACATTTTAAGTACCTAAAATGACCAGTTTCCTTGGTAGGTGATTATAATAATACAAAGATCAAGAAGGGATATACATATTATTATATGTAGCAATCTTTTACACGTATAAAATGTATACAGTAATAGTAACTGCTTTATACATCCCTTTAACTAATGGCAATTCTCCAGTACATATTTTGGACTCTCCCCAAAATTAAAAATACACATTTTTACCTTACAAATGTATGTATCTTTGTTCTGAAAGTGGAAGGTAGAGGGAAGGATGGATACACAATTAAATGAATACAAAGTAACTTCATTTTTGTTTTTACTTTTCTTAACAATCAAGAGACAATATATATAGGATAATGAGAGAGTGCGAGAGCAAGCACAAGCAAGGTATAAGTGCTAGGAAGATCAGGAAAAGCATAATGTAGGAGGTGCCACCTGAAGTGTACTTACAAAGGAGGAGGAAGAAAGGCTAATAGATGATTCTGTCAAAACATAGCTTTCAAATGGCTCTGAAGGTAGTATAAAAAGAGGAATTCCTAAAATGATTTAAGTGGAGGCAGTATCATTGAAAAAAAAAATGCTACCCTCCTACAATGTTCACTTTGCTTCAGACATTGCTAATTTGGATATATAGCTCTTGAACATTTAAGTTCTTGTATGTGTATTTTAAAAATAAATAATGTTTATTTTATGTTCATACCTTATAAATCTAGTCTTGTATTTTATAGTATAGAACAGACTTAGATTAAAGTATATATAGATCATTTCAATTCCATGCATTTGACTAAAGGGAGGGAAAACATGTATATTATTATAGAGGATCATATAAACAATATTATTGGTTATCATCAGAAAGTAGGTCTGTTATATTCTACAATTCCAAACCCACTGTAGCCTAACTTTGAGATGTACAAATTTGTCACTTACAAAGTTGCAGCCCCAGGGCTGATGTTGTCTTAGGCCATTATTAACACCTGGACAGTAATAGTACCTAGTAAATTCACAACTGGACAGTAATAGCACCTAGTAAATTCACAGATAAATCCTATTTGATGAACTCTCTTTTAGGAATATTGAAATCTTGAAGCAAAGTTCAGGTACTGCTTAAGTGGTCCCAATCAAGTTATTTTGTCTTTTCACACTTTCTTTTGCACCTTCCCTATATTTATACTTTTGTGTGTGTGTGTGTGGTATGTGTGTATACATATCTATATTCTTTTATGTCTACATCCAGATACACACACATTTATATCTTCATCTTGAAAGTTCATAAGTTTATAGAGTTTCAGGATTTAGATATTGAAATATACTAATCCAAGGTATCCTGATTCTGTCTTTGCAAGATCTTAGGGGAGCATCTAAATGATCTATCATTTTAAATACTAAGCCCAAATTAAGCCCAGAATATAAAGTGACTAAGATCATTTAGCTAACATGAATCAGGTGGTTAATATGAATAGAATTTACACCCACACTTCTCACTCCTAATCCATTGATCTCTCATGTTTTCTCTTTTAATTGCATAATTATATATTCTTACACATTATACATATATATACACATATTTTATGAATATGAGACTAGTCCATAAATGAGATCGTATATAATTTTTTGTTTAAAAATTCTTTCAAAAAGTGGGGCTAAGGAGCAGCTAGGTGGTGTAGTGGTTAGAGCACCAGCTCTGAAGTCAGGAGGACCTAAGTCAAATCTGGCCTTAGATACTTAACACATTCTTCGCTGGGTGACCCTGGGTAAGTCACTTAACCCCAATTGCCTCAGAAGAAAATGGGGCTAAAATTTAATATTTTTGTTGTCAAATTAATTAAAAACAAGGTAGTAAGAGGGAGTAAGAGATAACATGTAAGTTGAAATGAAGTGAACAGGAGGAGGCAGACAGCTATTATATAAAATGAACCATTTGTCAGTAGATTTTATGGATATTTCTGTATGAGAACCACCCAATCCTCAAACCATAAATCTGTCTCATTTGGATCATAGAATAGTCTTTGACAAATTACTTGATATGGGATATAAAATACCTGGATAGGCAAGGATCAATCTGAATCTTTGGAAGACCTTATAATTAGTATTTTGAACTAAGTTCTTCATTTCTTCTCTTAATTATACATTTTGGGTAGCCCCATTGAATAGAAGTTAGTGTTGCTAGACCACAGAGTTGTGGAGGGAGTCATGTATAAAAAGGTTGATAAGATAGATTGGGGCTAGAATATGAATGTTTAAAAGCTGAAGGTTTTATTTGATCCACAATTCAGTAAAGTGCATTGAACAAGTAAAGAGGTAACAGGGTCAGGCCTTAACTTTGGAAAGTCAGTTTGGCAGCTTTGTTCAGGGTGGATTGGGGCAGGAAGAGGTGACAAAGACCTGACCACACTCTGATTAAAGACTATTGGGCAGGGAATTTACAGAGATAGAAATGATAAGATGGGCAGTTGATAGGATATGTGGTTGAATGTGAAGGAGGTGCTAAGGAAAACACTGAGATTTTGAACCTAGTTGACTATAGGAATGGTAGTTCCCTTTTTTGAAATAAGTTGGAACAGAAATGGGGTTGGAGGAAGAGAAAATTAATTCTGTTTGGGATATTATTATCTCAGGTGCTCATGGGATGTCCAGTGGGAAAGATCCAAAAGACAGTTGGTGGATATAAACCTGTAACTTAGGAGACAGACAAGAGTTGCTTTGTGGATTTGAGAGTCATATTCATTGGGATGAAAATTGTAATCATTGAAATCTGATGAGATCACCAAGATAGAGAATGTAGAGAAAAAAGAGAAGACCACCTATATACATTTAGTAAGCATGATATTATGATGATCTAAGTTAAACTGAGAAAGAATTATTAGGCCAGTAGAAGGAAAACAAAGAGTAATGTAAATAAAACAAAAAACATATCTTAGAAGAGAGATTATCCAGGAGGAGAAGATAGTCAACATTAGTAAGTGATTTAGAGTAGTTCAGGATTAGGATTTAAAAAAGATTTGGCAATTAAGAAATCATTAGTTGAAAAATCTTTTACCACATTCAAAGAAAAAACTATGGAGTCTGAATGCAGATCAAAGCATACTATTTTCACTTTTTTTTTGTTTCTTTTTCCTTTCTTGTGGTATTTCTCTTTTGTTCTGAGTCTTCTTTCACAACATGACTAATGTGGAAAAATGTTTAACATGATTATACATGTATAATCTATATCACTTTGCTGCATTGGTGAGGGAAGGAAATGAAAAAATTGGTACTCAAAATGTTACAAAGATGAATGTTGAAAACTCTTTACATATAAATGGAAAAAAATACTTTTAGGTTAAAAAAAGAAAACATTAGTGACAGTTGAGTTGATAAAGTTGGAAGCTAGATTGCAAAGGATTGCAAAATGATTTTAAAAAGATGAACTGGAAGCAACAAGTATTGTAAATATTGTAATAGAACCAAGAGAAATCTGCAAAGATGGTAAAGTATGTTTCCAATATGTTAAGCCCATAGGCAAGTGATGTGGAAAAGAACTATGCAAACAGGGATGGGCAGACAACTCTGACTCTGACCTTAAAGTAGGTTATTGCTCTTTGTTTTTTTACTTCCATACATGTGTTGCTGTAAAGACCCAGAGAAAGTGATATAAGCATGCTATCTGGGTACCTTTCAAATTCATTTTAACTAACTTCAAATTATTCCTCCTACAACAAGATAGTCCTTATATTCCTCTCTAATTGCTTCTCTTTCTCACTCACCATAGAAACTATACCAAACTTTCCTTAGTACTCCCCTAACTCCTCTCTTTAATTGAAGACCCAACCTCTTACTTGATTGAGAAAGTCGAGACCATTTATTGTCAGCTTTTTTTTTTTCCTTCATCTCAAATCCCCTTTGCATTATTCCCCACTCTTCCTTTACCCAAATCTCTTATAATGAGATTGGCCCTTTTCCTTTTGAAAACCAATTCCATAAGTGTGCTTTTGATCCCTTCTCTTCCTGTCTTCTCTAGCAGATTGCATCCACCCCCACATCCCATTATCACTTTCTTATCTTTAATCCTCAACCTCTCTTTTTCTATTGGTTCTTTCTCTACTGCCTTCAAACATGCCAAAATATCATCCATATCTAAAAATCTTCCAACCCTAGCATTCTCTCAAGTTATGCTATACCTTGCCTCCCTTTCTCAAAATCCTAGGAAAAATCTCTCTACAATCATTGTCTTCCTTTCTTGTCCTATCCCTCACACCACAAAATTTGGTAATCCAGCTTCCAACCTCATCACTTTCCTAAAACTCCTCTCTCTGAACTTGGAGATCATCTCTTAATTGCCAAATCTGATATTTGTTTTCCCTTCACTCTTTACCTTTCTTGACTCATCTACTATATTTGACTCCATCAATCACTGTCTCCTGTATCCATTCTTCTTCTCAGCTTTCATGATACGATTTCCTCCTGGTTCTCCTGCCTGTCTGATTTTTCTTTTTCCATTTCCTTTGATAAATCATCAATGCATGACCATGTCCTAGTCATATGTCCTAGACTACTCTCTTCTCACTCTCATGGGTTTATTCTCATGACATGGGTCATACTCTCATAGATTTAATTATCATCCCTGTGCAGATCAGATCATCTCTGTGTAGATAACTCCCAGATCTATACATCTACTCCCAATCTCTTATTTTGGTTTCAGTTCCACCAAATTCCTATTTGATATTTTAATTGTGTCATCTCAAATTAGCATGGCCAAAGCAAAGCTCATCTTTCCACCCAAAACAGATCCTTTCCCCAAACTTCCCTGTTTCTATTGATGATATCATTATTCTACCAATCTTTAAAGTTTCTAATATTGATGCTATCCTTATTCTTCACTCTCCTGAATATTCCTTGTGGTTGTTTGACTCACAGTTTAGAGTCATAAATATAATTGGTAAGCCAGCAAAAAAAAAAAAAAAAAAAAAAAAAAAGAAGACTGAAAAGGAACAACTAGACAGGTAGGAGGAGGCCTAGGAGGTTAGTGTCATAAAAATATATCTAAAAGGAGAAAAGTTGTCAAGTATCAAATACAGCAGATAGGTAGAAAAGAATGAAGAAATTTGGCAATCAAGAGATTGTTGTTAAATTTGGAGAGAGCATTTTTAGCAGAGTGATAAGTTCAAAATACAAATTGCAAAAGATTAGAGTAAGAGATAAGGAAGCAGAAACATCAGGTATACATATTTTGTTAGAAGATAGGCTAAGAAAAGAAAAAAGCAGTCTTTCAGATCAGCAGCATGAAATAGAAAAAAATCTCATTTGGAAGTAATGAGAGGGACTGATTGGGGAGGAAAGGACAGTGAGGGAAAAGATGAATATAAAGGATAAATAAAGGAGAAAATAAAGAAAATTTATTATATAGAATTGTGAGTTTTAAAATCCAAAAGGGAACTTTAGAGATCATCTGTTATTAATCATAGGAGACACTTTAGGTGGCTTGGTGAATAGAGTGTTGAGCTTAGTCAGGAACATTCATTTTTGTGAGTTCAAATCTGTCCTCAGACACTTAGTAGCAGTGTGGCCCTGGATGACTCACTTAACCCCCTTTGCCTCAGTTACTCCCCTGTAAAAAATGATCTGGAGAAGGAAATAGCAACCCCCTCTATTATTTCTGCCAATAAAAAAAAAAACAAAAAACAAACCCAAATAAGTCATACAGTCGGGCATGACTGAAAAACAACTGGACACAATTGTAATCATTTCAATCTTCAAATTAGAAAATTGAGGTCAACTGAGTAAAATGATTTATCAGTTAGCAAGCTTTTATTAAGCACCAACTATGTGCTTATGTTCAAGGTTCTGAGTCCAAGGTCATACTATTTATTAGTTTCAACTACTAGATTAAAACTCTTTACAGCATACCAAACCACCTTTCTATTCGATACCATTCCTCTTTGGATTTTCTGTTTGCTTTTAATCCAAAGAAATGGGAATCATTCACAAAGTAGGATTTTAAAGATTTTGCTTACTTCCTGTTGGTTGGATTCAGGTGGTGCTTTTCATATTGCATTGGCTTGCTATTACACAAATCATTTCTTTTCAATCTTTTCAAATCATTCTTTTCAATATATTGAATGCCTCTCATCTTTTTTCTTAGGATGCACATTATTCTTCTATGAGAGTGATGGGAGGTCTGGAATAGATCACAACAGCATCCCCAAGCATGCAGTCTGGGTGGAGAACAGCATCGTGCAAGCAGTGCCTGAGCATCCAAAGAAGGATTTTGTTTTCTGCCTCAGTAACTCTCTTGGTGATGCGTTCCTTTTTCAGGTTTGTCTGCTCCTTTAATTTGAGGAAATTTCATATCTCTGTAAAAAATGGTTCCCCTACATGCTATTCCCTTCTTTTACTAAATCCTTCCCTCTTATAGAGCAGCCCTCTTTTTCCCCTTTATTGATTTTTTTTAACACTCTTTACAAAGAAAAGAGTTGAAAGAAAAAGGTAACAACAAAAGGTTAAACTCATTATCAGGAATTAGCATATTCTCCAAGAGGGGTCTGATAAATCCAAGATGTTGAGAAAACTGCTTTATTTGAGAGGAGATATGAATGAGGTATATAATCCAAGGGTCCCTTTGAGCCTTTAAATACTAATCACAGTGTGAGAAAAATCCAGGCTATACATAAAAAATTTCTGATTATTGTGTTTCATTTCACATTTTAAAGGGGTATGAAGTTTTTAGGTATCAGATGTACAAGAGTTGAAAATGCTAATTTATTGTAACTTTCTACTTGAGACTTGAAAGACTTTCACTAACATTGTACACAAGATTTAAGAAGTGCTTCCTTTTTAATAAGAAATATTATATTTCTCATATAATGAGAAATTTTCTTTTTTTCATTGATGAATTCTTTTTTCTTTTAGTGAATTCTCTTCCCCAATATTTCCTATTCTTTATTCTAACTGCAGCTTTATTTTTTAATTACTGTCTTAACATGAGAGATAATATCTAACTATTCATATTTAATAGCTATCCAAAATTATCCCTTGCTTTAGAAAGAATGTTGGGGTAGCTCATAATATCTTCACTAAAGTCACAAACCTATTTTCAACCTTAAAAACATGATGCTCAGTTAATATATATTTTGTTTTTTAAATGTATATTTTAAGTGAGAGTCCCTTGAGATCTTATTTTTCTGTTTCCTGCTCTAGTAATTGATATTTAGACCATTCTGAAGCACCACAAAAAAAGACAGGGGCTATTTTATTAGACTTTTGCATTTCTTTTTAGGTTTTATGTATTCTATATTCTGTTTTATATTCTATTTCTTTTAGAAAAATATAATTTGCTCTGTCATTTTCCGTCAAATGTGAATGTCAGTAAGATCACGAGTGATGCACATATGCACATGCACACACACACACACACACACACACATACACTTTAATTATAACATAAGACCTTATTCATTAAAATTTGTGGCATCTTGTTATGGCAAAATTTACCATCATTCTCATAATTCATCCAGAATCATGGTTGATCATTGCAGTAATCACAGTTTTCAAATTTTAATTACTTGTCTTTGTCAGGTTATGTTATTATAAAAAGTATTCTTCAAGTTTTATATAAATTTTCATCAATTCATTCAAATCTTTTCAGATTTGTCTTTTCTTATTGCATGGTAGTATTCCATTATACTAATTTACCATAATTGTTAAGGTATTCCCTTTTTGATCCAGCATCTGATTGAATTTGATACTCATTCTCTCATTCCTCCCTCTCCCCTCTCTCATTTTCTTTCTACTTCTCTTTCTAGTTTAATATATTTCTACCCCAAACCCTTTGTTCATGTTGTATTCTATACTCATTTGCCCAGTTTAGAAGAAAATAACTTTGGAGTGATGATTACTGGCTCTACTCTTTCTTCCTGGTTTTGTAGTTTTCTACTTGAGTAGCCCAATTATATAAAATAATATGTTCCCCTACTTTTCCTCCTATGAATGATTTTCCTTCCTTTTCCTTTCTTCTATTAACACCACTGTGACCCCTAATGATATTAAGGTCTTCAGGGAACAATTTTTATCAGACTCTTTATTAGAATGTAAACACTTCATCCTTGTATAGTCCCTTCTGATTGCTTATTTAAAATTTTTTTTTTAATGAAAAAAGTACTACTTTGCCTTAGCTGACTCCCATCCATCCATCCCCCCAGTAGTATGTTCCATTGCTGAGTTCTTCTCAGAACTTCCATCTTGAGGAATGGTCTAGCCCAACCTTGAACCTTTCTTTTTACCTCCACTCTTACCACTTCTATTTTATACGTCATTCCACAGTAGAATTTAAGTCCTTGAGAGCAGAAATTCTCTTTCTTTTTACTTGTTTTATTTGTCTCCAGTACTTAGTATAGGTGCCTGGCATATAGGAAGCCCTTAATTATTGCTTTTTAACCTTGATTTATCTTCATGTAACATATTTCTTTTGACTTCTGTTCTTGTATTTCAGTTTCTACTCAGTTCTGCTCTTTTCATTGGGAATGCTTAAAAGCTATCCATTTCATTTTAGATCTGTCTTTTTCTTATAAGATTTTACTCAATTTTATTAGGTAAGTTATTTTTGGTTGTAAACTTACATCTTTTGTCTTTTGGAATATTGTGTTCCAGATATTCTCTCCTTTCTAATGATAGCTGCTATTATTTTTTTGTCATGTTGACTTTGTTTCTTTGATATTTATACTTGTTATTTCTGAGTCTGCATGCAGTATTTTTTCTTTAATTTATAAGCCCAGGGGTTTTGCTTACAAAATTTTAGAAGTTTTCATTTGGGGATTAACTTTTAGGATATTATTAAGGAATCTTTTCTATTTTTACTCTATCCTCTGGTTTTAATAGATATGCATACTCTCATGAATTCCTGAAATGATCCAAGCGCTTTTTCTACTTCTAACTTTCAGATAATCCAATTATTCTCATTTATTCATGAAATTTTTTAAGGCTGGGCTTCACCATCTCATCCAGTTTGGAAATACAGGGACTACTTACAAACCTGATCCCACTTCTGATTGGCAGCTAAGCATATTTTGCCTTAACTAGTTTCCTCCTCCTTATGCAACCTGGTTCTCCCCTGTCACCCTTCCTGGTGACTCACCACATTGGTGATGAATCTAGTACAGATACCTAACGAGGTGAACTCAATTCAGCTCAGAGCCCTTGCATTCAAGATAATTCCTTAGCAGTTTATTGGGATTACAGGTGTGTGCTATCACACGTTTAGTCTTAATTATTCTCATGCTCCTTGATCTATTTTTCAGGTTAATTATACTTGTTAGGAGATACCTTAGATTTATTCTTTTTGTTTTTTTCAGATTTTTGACTTTGAACATTTCTCATTGTTGTTTGGTCATTCTAATTTTCAAGGATTTCTTTACTTAAGAAACTTTACTTAAGTTTTTTCACATTTTATGTGAAGCTACTAATTCTTCTTTCAAATCTTGCCTCCAACATTCTCATTTTCCCCTTGTATTTTCTTTAAGATTCTCATTTCATTTATATTATAATTTTAAAACTTTTAAAAACTCACACTTCATTTCTTTTAGGAATTCTGGCAGTGTCCAAGCAGTATTTTCCTTTGAATTTTATCTTGTAGTTGTTTTGGAGTTATTTTCTCCTTTGGGATTTATGTTTTAGGCATCACTGGCACAATAATAGCTATTCTTATTTAATCCTTAGATACTACATGCCTCCTACATTATACAGTATACTTCTAGTTCCTGTCATGCCTACATAATTTTATTACTTTCAGATGTCATATGTTTTACCAGAAAGCTCATTGCATCTTGTTCTTTCCACATCTTATTAATGCCTATATTTATTTTTTGTTTGCGTGTTAGCTAGGCACAGTGAGTTCACTTGGTAGAAAAAAGTTAATTCTCTAATGGTTTTTAAGTGTTAACAAATTCTTTAAGGGGTTGTTGTGTTCCGTGCTATGAAAAGCATAAGATGTGTCTGTGAGCTGACAGATCCTTTAAAAGAAAAAAAGTTTAGTTTTACCTTGCAAGTAAAGATTAGATTATGGAGCCTTACTTACTAACTACGTGCTTACTTGTTCAAAGTCACGGGATTCTGATTTATAATAAATATGGAGTTCTGCCTTGGAGTTTCTCTTGTTCTCAAGCATAATATATTTGAGAGAAATTTGCTAAACAAAAATGACGTTATTTGACTTGAAGAAGAAGAGATGTAGGGGAAAATAATGGGGATAGAGAGAGAAGCTAAAACAGGAAGCAATTTTTAAGTTAATAGCTTTGAGAGCTAGAAAGAACCTCAGAGTTCAGATAATCCAAATTCTTTAATTTTACAGATGAGAAATCTATGACCTAAGGAATTTGTGAAGCAGTCACATATTTGACAAGAGCTGTAATTCAGACCAAAGCATTCTGATTCCATATCTAGCAGCCTTTCCACTAAAATTTGCTTTTAAGATCTAATCTCGATTATCACACATTTTTGTAATTTCAGTGAGCTAGTTACACATCTTCTACTTTAATTCTATAAGCAATAATTGGTATTGTTTTCAGAATTGAATATTTCTAAGCTGCCTGTTTCAGTTCTCCCTTTGCTGTCAAATATTCGCTAAATAAGTAATTTTGTAATTTTTTGATCAGTCAGCAAGCATTTATTAGGCCCTTACTATATGCCTGGCATTGTGTTAAATCTAAATCTATGCTAGGAAAGGAAAGGAGAGAACCCATACATTAAATTGAAATATTCAAATGAGATTTTTTTTAAAGAATATTTTTATAGCCATTTATTGCCTCAGAAAGGGAAGAGGTGACAGGCACTTTAAGTCTTTTAGGAAATTGTGGAGAAGAAGAGGATTAGAGTAAAATCAGAAATGGGTTTCTAGTTTTCTTTTTAATCTACTATTACCTATTGGTATTACCTGTCTCTGACATATTTTGGGCGCAGTTCCTTTGACTTCCCCAGGATTCTAGGTCAGTGATTGATAAGGAAACAAGTAATTGTATTTGTTAGCTCCTGATCAGTCCTTTGGGATCTTTGAGCCTTGAAACTGGTGAAATTGGATAAAGCACATAGGATTATAATGTTCTCTTCCCCTACCTTTGAAAAGATGTTCCAAAAGTCTATTATCTGTGATACTAAGCACTCTGGAGTTATTTGATTCCAAGTTGATACTTACCTATAAATATGTAATTTTTGAAGTGAAGAAGTCCTTTGAAGGACATTTAAAACAGTAAACCTATGCAAAGGAAACAATTAAGGCTACATAGATTCAAGATACAGAATAATGAAAAAATTTTATGGGCATAGGTATCTCATGGGAGTTGTCATTTTCTTGAAATCCAATGAGTGAATTATGATAATGAAAAG
Organism: Sarcophilus harrisii; assembly: GCF_902635505.1. NCBI lineage: Eukaryota > Metazoa > Chordata > Mammalia > Dasyuromorphia > Dasyuridae > Sarcophilus > Sarcophilus harrisii. Next base: position 240,899,092 of record NC_045428.1, read on the forward strand.
TCATTTCTATTCAGATCACTTCCAATAATTTTTGTGATGAAGATATGAAGCATTCTAGACATAGGGAACAGCCAGAGAAAATGCCAAGAGATAGAGTATCTTGTTTATTGAATAGTTAGGAAATCAAAGTCACATATTGAAGAATAAGGTGTAAGAAGACCAGAGAGGTAAAAGGGAACTAGATTATGAAAGGCTATGAATGTCAAACAGAGCATTTTGCATTTGATCCTGGAGGCAATAAGGAGCCACTAAAGTTTACTGAGTAGGAAGGATGACATGGTCAAACCTGAGCTTTTGGAAAACCATTTTGAAGGACCCACTTGTGGGTTATTTCCACAGTCCAGGTGTGATAGGATGACAGTGTCAGAGGGGAGAAGGAAATGTTTTGGAAAAGTGAAATTGACAGGCCTTGGCAAGAGATTACCTGGGATAAGGGAGGGATGGGGGAGTGGATGTGGGAGGGGAGAGGGATGGGAGTGAGTGAGAAGGTGAGAGATATCTCCTAACCTCTGAGACTAAGGGTTGGATTGTTTTGCCCTCTGTACTGATAGGGAAGGTAAGAGAAGTGCCTTTAGGAGAAAGGATAACGAGTTTTGTCTTGGACATGCTGAGTCTATGGGAGATACAATTTAAGATGTCTCAAAGGGAGGTGGTGATATAAGACTGGAGGTCAGCAGAGAGGCAGGAGCAAAATAGATTGATTTGAGAATGATCAGCATAGAGAAGGTATTGACTTATTTTCCCCCTCTAATCCTATGATTGCTTTATATGTTACCTTTTAGCTTTATCAGTTTTTCATCATTTCCTCATTTGATAATGTTTCTATATGTCATTGTACAAATCATTGGTAAGAATATTGAGTAGGGACTGAGGATAGAGTCCATTTTAATGACTTTGAAAGTTATTTGTCTTTAGACAATATCAAAATCCAGTTGGCTACTTTGCTAATTTATGTGGTTATAGTGATAAGGAATACACATGGAACAAATTGCCTTTTTATGTTTTATTAGTAGCATTTTTTTTGTTTCTGTGAAAACATTTTGTTATAATTACAAACTATATAAATACTACAACCCTGCAGCACATGCAATTTTAGGTTGTTTGTGTATTATTCAGATAATCCTTAAATGTCCAAGTTTGTTTTCTAAAATATAGAATAACTATTAAAATCTGTTTAATTAGCAAAACTCAAAAGATTAGAAATGTAAAAAATAATACAATTCAGAGGAAATAAAACAAATTAGACTTAATAAAAGAAATGAAACTGATTAAAAAATTTCACAAATAATCTATCCTTCAAGCAGTACCTTCCTTAGGAGGTATTTTTTTTAAAAAGTAGTATCTCTTGATTTTTCTTGCATTATTAATAAATAGCACTTTAAACTTCAAAAAATGCTTTCCTTATTACAATGCTTCCAGATAGCTTTATTTTACAGATTAAAAAAAAGAATAGATGGTCAGTGGGCTTAAAGGTGGTTGATGACATGGCCAGTGTGGTTACAAGAGCCAGAGCTTTAACCCTGTTACTCAGATCCCAAATTCAATGTTTTTTTTCCCCCACAACATCATGCTATTTTTAGAAAAGGGTTTAATTAGCATTTTATGATTCTGTTGCTATCATATGTCTTCTAGAATGTTTTTAGCATGAAATAAATTTCTTAGTCCTTGCTTAGTCCCACATCATTGAATATGTGAAATCAATCTAGATAAATCAAGACTATTTACTTCAAAGGTCTATGATTTCTTCAATGTGGTTTTTCCTTTCACTGACAAAGAAAATGAAATTAAGGAGATGGGTTATGTTCCAGAGTTCCTATAACCAAAACGTTCTTTATCCAGTAGCACAGCCTTATATTTCCTGAACTTAGCACTAGTTTGTCTTTAGAGAATATACTCAAAGATTTTCCAGATTTGTAGAAACTTGCAGAGCCTTTAATCTATTGCCTTAGCTTTTAAGAATATTGGGTATACTTCTCCATAATGCAGCTTTATAGTGGAGAGAAATGGGAAATTGAATTTAAATAATTAAACTGTCAGTTTCATCTTAACCCTCAAATGTCAAAAATGTTTAAAATTGTACAAATGCATTTTTTGTAATCATGCTCAGGCTCTGTCAGTAGTTTTATTTTTTATTCTTCACATAGTATTTACGCTTTTACTAGAAGGTCAAGAAAATTATAAATTTTCTAATTTCTGCCTCTCTCTTATATCCTCACTGAAAAGTAATGGGTGATACAGAAGTTCAGAGAATACAACTGAGAAATATTTGCTTCTTCATGCCCCACTGCGAGGGATGAGAATTTATTTTGATGAGACTCACTTTAACATCCTTAAAGATCCTAATTAAATTTACCCTAAAGAAGATATTGTAAGATTACTAATTTACTGAAATAGATTTCAGGATGTTGGTATTTATGGATTGGAAGAAGTGTAAAGCATTTTTAGCAAATGAGAAATTCTTCTATGACACTTGGTGATTTGTTAACCCTGAAACTTTTAAATAAAATATTCCAGAAAACTGTTAATTGCTCAGCTAGCTACAGGAGGCAGCTTGCATTCATGTCAGCATAGCTTATTTCTCTGAATAAGGACCAATTTTGTTGGAAAGATATTTTAATGGATTGTGTATCTCTGGAAATTGATTTAGCCTAAAAATAGAGATTGGCACTGACTGCTGCTTTATTTAGACAGACCAGCAGGAACAAAAATTCTTTCTAATGTAACTGCCTTTGATGACAACCATAAGACAAAGTAATATTTAACTACATTTTAAATAGGTATAGAGTGCTGGGGTAATCCTAGGTGTACAAGCTAAAATTTAAAGAACCTAGAATGTTAAGCTGTATGGCTTGAACATATTTCCATTAACTTTTTTTTTTTTTTTGCAGGGGAGGGGGGGAGTTATGTTCTTCTTTCGCTATAATATGATGGTTCTCTCTGGGAGTAGGTTTCTTGGGGAGGTTTTCTGGAGGCAGCCTTAGTTTTGGTTCAGAGTAATAATCACTCCAGATGCAGCCAGGTGCTAAAGTAGTTCTTTATTGTTTCTTCCAAAACAGCCCCGTTAGCTTTCTTTGGTTCTAAGAGCTCTTGTTGCTAGCTTCAGCCTCTCTCTGAATCTTGGTTCTGCCCAACTGCAGATTAGTTTCTCAGTCTCCCGAACTGAACTCTCACTCTGTCAATCTTCCGAAGTGACTTCTGGCTCTAGCTCAACTCCTACTAGTGGCTTCTTCTGAACTGACTCTCCTCCACTCTGAATCTTTTCAACTGAACTCTGCTGACTGAGCTCAGCTGTTTTTATGCTCTCTCAAAGGTTGACTCCTCCTCTGAGAGTGGGATTATGGGAGGTGTGAATTCACAAAGTTACAAAGTTAACTTTGTGAATCTCCCATACTTGTGAACTCCAATGTGTGAGCTCTAATGTGTAAACTCTTAAAGGTGCAAACCCAAGCACACAAGCATTGCTTCCATCAATTCCACTTAGTACCTTGTTTCAAATTCTGGCCCATAACATCTCCTCATAGGATCAGATCAATCATACTGAACCATGCTAAATTAGATAATTATTGTCTCTATCAATTCTAATGACTTAACACTTTGTAGTTGGAATCCTTTGTAAGGATTCCAACGGGGGGGAGATGAAGAACTCTTAAAAATAATCAAATTTGACTTTTATAAAGATGGTGGAATAATATATAACTCTGCTAAGGATCTATGAGCACTATTAGAAATTTTAATGACAGAGGGGGAAAAAGGAGAGTAGGACTGAAAGAGATATTGCTTTCCGTATCAGAAAAGCCCAATAAACACTGATGTACATGATGTTCATATACTTCCAGTCTCTTTTACTTGGATTCTCTGTTTCTGTATTTTTCTCTGTAGCCCCTTAGCGATAAAAGCTATTTTATCTTCCATGGAATTGATCTGACTTAGCGTTTAGGTCCTCCCATTTCTTCATGTGATGCTACCACAGTTCTTAACAAAAATGTCCAGAGGCTGATAGGGAAGGCCTACTTCTTCATCCATGGCAACGACCTGACCTGAAAGTGATGGGAAGGACCTGTATGCTCACTTCACTCCTTCTGAAGTACTATAATTCACATTCAAGAAGTAGGGCTCCATCCTTCAACCCTTACCTCTTCCTTCTCCACTTTAAGGAAAATGACTTCTTTATTTCCAGTCTTTCATCTCTAACTGCCTGTTGGTCATCTCAAACTGGTTATCCAATGAACATCCTAAACTCAGCATGTCCAAAACTGAGCCCATTATTTTTCCCCTCAAACATTCCCTTCTTCCTAATTTTCTTGTCACAATTAAGGATGCTACCATCTTTCCAGTCATCCAGGCTCACACCCATTCTCTTTCACTCCCTCATATCCAGTCTGTTAATTTTATCTTCAAAATATGACTTGTTGATTGTATTTTCATAATATCTATGAAATTCCCTTATCTCTTCTGTTACTATCACCCTGATATAGGCTCTTATCACCTTATATCTAGACTATTGTAATATTCTGTTATCTCTCTACCACAAGTTTCTTATCATTCCAATTTATCTTTCATTCATCTTTCAAAATGATCTTCCTCAAACACAGGTCTGATTATATAATTACCACTTCACCCTTGTCCAAATTTAGTAAACTCCAGTGACTCCCTATCATCTCCAGGATCAAATATAAAGTCTGTTGTTTGAAATTTAAAATTCTTCATAACCTGGTCCCCTTTCCATTCTTCTTACACCTTGCACCCCATCACATTCTCTTCAATTCAGTGATACTGACACTGTGGCTCTTTGCTGAACAAGTTGCTCTATCTCCTCTTTCAATCCATCCCCTCCTATTCATGTAATGCTCTTCCATCTTATCTTTGCTTTCTGGCTTTTCTGGTGTATTTCACACACCAATTAAAATCTCAACTTCTACTTTTTCCCCATTAGACTTGGAGCTCTTTGAGAGCTGTTCCTTTTCATTCCTCTCCCCCCACCTTTTTTTTTTTTTTTTTTTTTTTTTTTTTTTTTTGGCATTCCTAACTCTTAGCAAAGTCCCTGACATGTAACATTAGGTGCTTAATAAATGTTTATTGACTGATTACACACAGATTCTTACATGATTCCCAATCAGTAGTTTTATATCTGTTATGATGTATTTTATTCCATGTTTGTGGTTATTCAATGCTTTACATTTATACTCTTCTGTTTCACTTAAAGAATAAATTCATCACTTAAAGGCATGAAGTTGCTGAGTAGTCTACAAATAAACCTTGAATTTCTTAAGTCTCAACCCTGTCTGCATCATCCTCCTCATGTCTTCTTTTGCATTGAAGTTACTAAATATCAAAGAATATATTCACTTGGTTTGAAGGACCTTGTCAAATTATTATTCTACTTATTAATCTTCTGTAGCAGATACTGAATCATAAGCTACAATTATCTTCATGGCAGGCTTTTTGCTAAGGCTCATCGTGAGAACTGCAAGATGGAATGACTGAATTTTCCATAAAATGTTTCTTATTACCTTTGAAAACACAAAAATAAACCAACTGTGAATTCTCTTGTTTGCCTCTCCAAAAAGAAAAAAAAAAACTTGTCCTTTTCTTATGCTGTAACTTCTTTATGATCCTAATTTCATCTACTGAGAAAATGTCAATTTTGTTATGGTTCTATTTTTTCCAGTTAAACATCAACTCGTATTCCATTGAGTAACAGTTTCATATTTTGAACACCGGCAATTAAGTTAGTATTTAGCTTTTTCATCACTCTCTTCATAGAAGCAGAAGGCTTAGGACCATTTCAAATTTTTCTTTATTTCATGGATTGCCATAACCAAGAATTCTTTACTGAATTCATCCAATCTACTAATAACCCAGTTAGTCACTTGGTTCACATTAAAGCCATTTCTACTTGGTAGGACCTATCTACTACTTTTTAATTTACCATAGTCTTCAGAGACCCTTCCAAGCTACATTGAGTCATCAAAGCTTATTTGCACCCTATACTTATTATTCTGGGCAGCTTCATGATACAGGATCTTTATTTACTAAACTCCAAAGCCTGAGTTCTGGTTATTGAACCAGCTCCAAGATTTAACTACTTCCTTTAGTGATTCCATACAGAAGGTCATTCTAACTTGTCTTTTTCACTGTAATGTCTAAAGACATGAGCATGAGAATCAAGAGAATGACTTCTCCTGATAAGTCCAGGTTTGTATCTGACAGCTACATAAAATATGGCTTTCTTTGCCTCCTCTCTATTCTATACAGACCATCAGCCAAACTGAATTAGAAAACTGGATTACTGCAATTCATTCTGCTTGTGCAACTGCTGTAGCAAGACATCACCACAAAGAGGACACTCTTCGACTCCTGAAATCAGAGATCAAAAAACTAGAACAAAAGATTGATATGGACGAGAAGATGAAGAAAATGGGTGATATGCAGCTATCTTCAGTAACTGATTCCAAGAAGAAGAAAACCATACTTGATCAGGTAACCATTACTTTTTTTTTAGTTGAAATCTCTAGGTTTTTGAAAGTGTTTGCTGCTTTTGAAATTATGTAGTGTCAACCTTTTATATTGTATATTATATCAACCTTTTTTGTGTATAGACATATATATACGAAATAATTTTTTTTGTGTGTATGTATATATATATATATACATACACACACAAAAAATTATTTCATATATATTTATACGTATACATATATACGTATATATATATACATACACACACAAAAAAATTGTATATACAATTTGTATATTGTATCAACCTTTAATCTAGATGATAAATTCATAATTTTAACTGCCTGTTTTCCTCAGCCTTTGATCAGAGTTATTTATTCATGAGTTAAATGGGAATGATGTTGGCCATCTCAAACTGGTTATCCAATGAACATCTTAAATTCAGCATGTCCAAAACTGAGCTCACTATCTTTCCCCTCAAACATTCCCTTCTTCCTAACTTGCTTGTCATGGTTGAGGATACTACTATCTTTCCAGTCATCCAGGCATCATGCTTAACGCATTCTCCCTCATATATCCCATCTGGCAAAGCTGGCAATAAGGCAAAATCCAATAGAAGTCTTCCCTCTCTCCCAAGTGATGTACCATTTGAGGAAAACAGACCTGCTTCATTTAAAGGTTGAAATTTTATCCCCTTTATTGGTTTTTGGCTCAGAAGCTGTCATAAAATTTTGGACTTGTAATAAATTTAAGAGTAAATAATTCTATTGAATCAAAAGTAGAAGGCATTTTAAATAATAAATGTGTCCAAATATATAATGTAATTAGGTGCCTCTCCATGCTATCAAAGGATTTTGCTACTCCCTAGATTTATGTTTGGGAAGTATCATGATGCGGAGTATATATTTACTATACTCTAAAATCTGAATTCATAGGTTGTTGAATTAGCTCTTAAGAACTGCTTCCTTTAGTGACTCCTTACAGAAGGTCAAAATAACTTGTCTTTTTCATTGTAACTTAACAACATTGAAACATGCATAATTGTTTTTAAAAAAAAAGACAAAATTGAAATGAAAACAGAATCTAAATATTTTCCATTTACAAAAAAAAGTCTACATGGCTAATTTTTTTCTTCAATAATGTGCTGAAACTTCAATGCTCTGATGGACCCGTATGTTAGCTTCTGTTTGTAATCCTAATTTCCCTTTGTTATATTTTAGTACATTTCAAGATGCGGCATCAAAATAGGTATTATGGTTTTTTAGACAGTGGTTTATTAAGAATGCCAAGGAATACTTATTTAGTTTGGTTTACTGTTCATTTATTGCCCTTCTTTGGGCCTTTCTTCCCTCTCTCTGAATTTTATTTCTTTCTATGTATACTTACCTATTTAACCCTTTTTCTTTAATTTTCTTTCTGTCCTTCACAAATATATTGTGTTGCACTCTATTTTTGGTCCCAAATATGTCTCCTCACCAAAAAAAAAAAAAAAAAAAAGTTACATAATTTATCTGATATAAAAAAGGTACAAGTTCATACTGAGCAAAATTAGTCTTTTTTGAGCTTTTTTCTTTTTATACCTCTAGTTTATGGGCTAGAGATTAATCAATAGGAAGTATATAATGGAGAATGGAAGGAAAGGTAAGTAATATGTTGAAGTTTCTGCACATATCATTATTACTAAATCAAATCTTTTCAGGAAAAAAAATCATCCCTAGGTATAAGAATACCTGATTTCTTTACATTTGGAAATTTGGGGTCCTTTCCTCCTAGGTTTACAACAAATTTTGAAAAGTAGATAAGTTACTGATATTCTTATGAATAGAACATATTAACTTGTGTATTTATTTTCTCGTCTTCATTTCTCTCTGTTGTAGATATTTGTTTGGGAGCAAAATCTTGAACAATTCCAAATGGATCTATTTCGATACCGTTGTTATTTAGCTAGCCTACAAGGAGGGGAGCTGCCAAATCCTAAAAGGCTACTTGCTTTTGCCAGTCGACCAACCAAAGTAGCCATGGGCCGCCTTGGAATTTTTTCTGTATCCTCCTTTCATGCCCTGGTGAGTTTGATTTGATGGTCAGTGGTTGTTGTTTAAAATGTTCAGTTTAATCATTAATTCCCAGAAGGACTTGACAGCAGTCTCCCAGCATTCATATGTCCCTATTACATAGAAATTTGTGGTTCTTTTCATACTTTGTACTGAATGCAAATCTTTACTCAGTCACATTCTGGGGTTTATTATATAAGCCTGTCTTGATGAGATTTATTACTTTTCCAAGCTAATATGAAATTGTAAAGGCTAAATAGATACTTGCACACCCTTTTCCTATGAAATTGCATCCCAATGTAGAATCACCATGGATACCATTCCCACACTTGGATGTTGAACCATAGAGCTTTTTGGACTAAATTAGTCTGTTGCTTTTTCTAGTCTATTATCTTACTTGGGTAGAAACTGTGGAAGCAGCTGTACCCGCCAATTGAATACAGAACTGTAATTCAGTCAGAGGTGTTTTTAGACTCTCTGTAGATTAGCATCATTATTCAAATAATATGGACAAATTACAATTGAAAAGATGTTACAGAATTTGAGAGGTAGATGATCCCTCTTTAGCCATTTGGTCCAGCCCATACCAAAATGGATCTTTACTTTAACATACCTGACAAGTGTTCATTCAGTTTCTACTCAAAAACCTCCTAGAGGGAGGACTTAGCATCTCTGTAGGCAGCCTAATCTATTCTTAGACATTCTAATTGTTAGCAAGTTTTTCCAGGCATCAAGTATAAATTTACTTCTATAAAACTTTATTCCCATTTTTCCTATTTTTATCCTTTCAACCAATAAAGAACAAATTTTATCCCTCTTCTTCATGGCAAACTTTCAGATATTTAAAAACAGTTATCTCCAATTCTTCTCTTATTTTGGTTACAGAAACTATGACCAGTTTCTCTCAGCTAGCCCCCATAGGACATTCATTCAGGGGCCTTCATGATTCTAGCTGCCTTCCCCTTAACACTCTCCAATTAATTAATGATCTTCTTCAACCCTATCACTTTTAATAATAGAGAAGGTTTGTATGGAATAGATTCATTAGTGGATTTTCTATTTCCAGTTGTACTTTAGTTTTTCCTAGGTAATTACAAAATAAATAGGAACAAGAATGTCCTTTAAAGTTGTGAGTTCCAAGTTCTATCTCTCCCCCCTCCCTGAGATAGTAAGCACTGAGATATAGGTTATACATGTGCAATTATCTAAAACATTCCCATGACTTGTATGTGTATATAAAATTTTATATTAATATTATACCAGTCAAAAAATATGGCAGATGGAGAGACTTACATGAACTGATGCTGAGTGCAGGACCAGGAGATTATTATATACTTCAACAATAATACTATATGATGATCAATTCTGATGGACCTGGCCATCTTCAGCAATGAGATGAACCAAATCAGTTCCAGTAGAGCAGTAATGAACTGAACCAGCTACACCCAGCAAAAGAACTCTAGGAGATGACTAAGAACATTACATAGAATTCCCAAAACCTATATTTTTGTCTGCCTGTATTTTTGATTTCCTTCACAGGCTAATTGTATACTATGTCAGAGTCCAATTCTTTTTATACAGCAAAATAACTGTTTGGACATGTATACTTATTTTATATTTAATTTATACTTTTAACATATTTAACATGTATTGGTCAACCTGCCATCTGGGGGAGAGGGTGGAGGGAAGGAGGGGAAAAATTGGAACAAAAGGTTTGGCAATTGTCAATGCTGTAAAATTACCCATGCATATAACTTATAAATAAAAAGCTATATAAAAAATATGGTAGATACATTCCCTGTACCAGGAGAAGTTCATAGATGCCAAGTACTTTCTGTCTTTCTACCCCCCATAATTAGCAACTTTCTTTATACAGAGGTATCACTGCCCAATTCTTCTCATTTAAGCATTTTGTGTGATAGATGGGCTATTGCTTGGATCTGGGAGAAAGACAATTCTATAATTGTTTCCATGAATGGTTTAAAAAATTTGAAGGCTCCCTTTGTGCTCATCTTTCAAATCAGTTCATTGATTGATTTACTGGAACAAACATCAAATGAATACTCTGTTCAAAGCATTGTACTAGGTACTCAAAACCTCTTGGTTTTTTTCTTTTGGGGCTGTGCAATACTGATACAAATATGGCTATTTGCACCATGAACTTATCTTTTTTTGTTTTTGAACTTTAATACAAAAAGTGTGTGTGGCGAGGAGAGAACATTTCCATGTACATAGCACAACAAAAAGAGAAGATTCAATGTAAAACCTTACATTTCTATTTCAAACTATTTACTTAGAAAAACAAACAACTATGTAACAAATACTAGGCATTGTTTTTAAAACTACCCTGCTTCTCTATGCTTTCAAGTTTTCTTTTGTTCTCTCCTTTGCATTTTTAATTTTTTTCTCCCTCATTCCTTTCTCTACTCTAGAGAAAGCTATATACACATACATACATACATACATACATGTACACAACACCTATCCACTTAAACACACATATGTTAAAACATACTATACCTACTTCTCTTTATTAGTTCTTTTTCTGGAGTTGGGTCCTTTGTACTTAGTTTAAGTATTTATGATGCTCAAGATGAATTAATCATTGAAAGTTGTTCTGAGGACAAAATTTCTGTTACTATATACGATATTCCCTAGGCATTGCTCATTTCACTTTTCATTATTTCATGCGAGTCTTTTCAAGATTTTTTAAAAAGATCAACTTGCTCATCATTTTTTATAGCAACAGTAATATTCATCAAATCACAATAGCACAATGTATATAGCCATTCCCCAATTAAAGAGTCTATCATTTTAGCCAGTCTTGTAAGTGTAAGGTGATAATTCAAAGTTGTTTTAATTTTCACTTCTTGAGTGGATGCCCATCAATTGGAGAATGGCTGAATAAGTTATTGTATAATGTTCTGTAAGAAATGATGAACAGGATGATTTCAGAAAAGCCTGAAAAGGCTTACATGAACCAATGTCAAGTGAAGAACCAGGAAAGCATTGTACATAGAAACAGCAAGATTGGGTGATGATCAACTATGATAAACTAGTTCTTTTTTGCAATTCACTGATCCAAGGCAATTCCAATAAACTTTGCATGAAAAATGCCATCCACATCCAGAGAGAGAACTATGGAAACTGAATGTGGTTTGAAGCATACTGTTTTTGCCGTTTTTTCCCTTTTTTAATTTTTTTTTTCTTTTTTTGTGTTCTGATTTTTCTTTTCCAACATAATTCACATGGAAATATGTTAAAAATGAATGTACACTTATAATCTATGTCAGATTTCTTGTTAGTGTGGGGAGAAGGAAAGGAGAAGAAAAATTTTTTGGAACTCAAACTCTTACAAAAACGAATATTTAAAAGCATCTTTACATGTAAGTAGAAAAAGAACATATTATTACAATAAAATTTCAAAAAAGAAAAAAATTCATTTCTCTAATTGATAATTATTTGGAGCATTTTTAATACAATAGTTTTTTTTATTTCTTTGCCAAAAAACTGCCTTTTCATATCCTTTGACCCTTAATCAATTATAAAATGATTTGCATTCTTATAAATTTGATATAGTTCTTAATATATTTGAGAAATGAGATTTTTAAGAAATCGTCTATAAAATTTCCATCCCTAATTTTCTACTTTCTTTGTATTCCTGACTATATTAGTTTTATTTGTACAAAACCTTTTTAATTAAATGTAATGGAAATTATCCTTTTTTTCATGTCATCATGTATTTTATCTTTTATTTATTCATAAATTGTTCTCCTACCCATAAGTCTGATCATTTCTTCTATCTTTAAATTTTCTTATGTCTTCTTTATATCCAGGTCATGTATCTATATTGACCATATCTTGGGAAATTGATTAAGATGTTGGTTTATGCCCAACTGCTTTCCATCTTCCCCAATAATTTTTTTAAACTAAATAGTGAATTCTTATCCCCAAAACTTAATTACATTTGTTACACAGAAGGGTACTATTTCCCTCCATCCTGTTTTTCTCATTATTTATATTTCTCACCCTATTTACCATTCCTTCCTTTACCATTTAACATTAATTTACCATACCCCCCCCCCCTTAAGTTTTTGGATCCCTTTTTCCAATTAGTTGACTTTCTTTTCATAATCTTCTTGTACATCTCTAATTTTTTCCCCTAATTTCTCCCCAGTCTTTTTTATTTGATTTTTAAGTCATTTTAAAGTTCTTCCAAGAATTATTTTAGGTCTTATATCTATTTGATGTTCATCTTTGAAGTAAGAGTGGCCTTTTTAACTTCACCATCTTCCTCTGAATTATCTTTTCTATCCCCATAGTAGCTAGCCATGTCAGGTTTTTTCTCCATTGCTTTCTTATTTTTATTTTTATTTTTTTAGCAGTTTTATTGTAAGCAGGTTCTAGTTCTGAGGTGTAGGGAATGCTAGAAGCCTCAGGTCCTTCTTATTTTCTGAGTTCTGTCCTGGGTCCAACCTTGGACATTTCCTCTGCACCCCCATTTAGCTGTTCCCCAAATACTTTGCTTCTTGCAGTCCCTCTAGAGGCAGCAAACTTTATCCCTTTTCCCCTTTTCTGATGTATCGACCAGGGACTCTGCTCTGTTAGAGGTGCCCACAGCCAGCATAGACCCACCTTTCTACCATGCACTTGTGAGATTTGTATTTGCTCCTTTTTATCCTCACCCAAAGCTACAGCTTGGGACCACATCTGGTCAGGACAAAGGATCTTTCAGTCTCCCCTGCTCAAGTTCTGACCCCTCACAGTCTAAGGTAAAAGTTCCTATGGCTCAGTTTGCTGCCATTATCCAGCTACCCCTGCTACCCTGCAGTAAGACATATAAATCAAAAGCCCACAAATTTGTGGGCTTTTGATTTAGCTTAGTCTTATTTCGGGTATTTGTGCTTCAGTTGGGCCAAACCTCTGCCCACAGAGGTCCGTTCTTTCCTAAGATTCTCTTTAGTTGTGTCAGGAGGAACGCTGCTTCAATCCAACTTTTATTTCTGAGGCTCACTTTGAGGAGATGCTCTGTATTGATTGTGGAGGAAATTTGGATTTCTGATCTACTCCTTCTTCCCAGAATCCTCTTATCTTTTTAATGCAGCTTATCTTTTTAATACCGAATTTAGTTTTTACTGGAATAAGTCGGTAGCTAATAAGCTGATTTGTTGTATAAAAGAATCTTCCCTAAAAAAACTCATTCATTTATTTTTATGACCATTTTTGTCTCTCACTGCCCCTTCCCATTTGAACTATAAAAATAAAAGCAGATTCTCACCCTGATTATGCATAATTCAGCAAAACAAATTCCCATATTTAGTCATGTCCAAAAATATATATCTCATTATTCATTTTAAGTCCTCACTTGCTGACAGGAGATAGCTAGAGAGTATATTTCAGCTTGAGAACCCTAGACTCATAGTTTATTATCTGTTAAGATGACTTAATGGGCATTAAGAAAAATATTTGCAATCTTTGTTACATGTTTAAATGTATTCCTATTACAACTCTTATGTTTAATACCAACAACTTTCTAAATCTAACATGAGAGATGTTTTAGGAAAAAGGAACAATTAATATGATAAGGCCTACAGTGCTGTAAATATTTACTCTTCAGCAACTATAATGTGATATAAGCTATTTTTGATCTTTCCACTTCATTCCCCTTCCATCGTCTCCTTTTGGAGGGCTCATTTGTTATATGACCTCTTCAGTAGTTTCAGACTGACTCTGTGTTGATGTGGCTAATAATATTCATTGTGCTTTGTCAAGTCCTACACAATTCGACCCATTGAACTTTTGTATGAAAAGAGCTAAAGCAGATTTTTTAGGCTATCTAGAGATTGGCATATTTCTTCAAATAATATAGACAAATGATAGTTGAGAAGATGTTACAGAGTTGTATAAGTAGATGAGCCATTGGTAGCCAGTTGGTCTAACCTTTTTTGATTCTTAATTAAGTCTTTATTTAACAGCAAGAGGTATGAATTAAATTCATACCCTTTGCTTCAACACAGGTTCATAAAACAGTAGTTAATTATCACTGCAGTATATGGGTTGCTGCAGAAGTGTAGGCAACCACATTTTTGATATGCATTGAGTTGGGCCTTCCTGTAAGTGCTAACCTTTCCCCCTAACTCCCTCAAAATGACTGTTTTTCAGACAGCACAAGCTTTGTTTGCTGCTTTGTCCCCCTGTGGGACATAGAATCTCCCAATTGCCTTAATGCAAATAAAAGCCTTGCAACATCAACTCTCTTTTTCCTTCCTGGTCTTTTCATTATGTTTATGTTACAACTCTGAAAGTAAAGTGTAGCTTCTCACCAAAATGTAGATTAGTCATATAGGCTTCCCTCTGTTACCCATCAATATATTATCCATGAACTCTATAGCAATTATGTTTGGGGAGTTCCCTGCATGAACAACTATTTAAAAGTAGACTCTAGGATATTCACTCTGGTCTTTTATTTCAAGTCAAACTTGTTCCTCTTGCTGCTCCCTTTTTCACAAAAGAAAGCCAGTGGGTGAGTCAATTTGGATTTCTCATACTTCACCTGAAACCTTGGGACTTGATTACAACATTTAGGATAAAGTGCAAGTCTGAACTATTGGTCTGATGAGCTCTTTCTCAGCTCTCCCTGAGAAAAAAAACAACTTTATTTACACGTTTTTAATATTTATTCAAAACCTTAATGTCCCACAGGGTATTTGTTTTATTTATTTACATATCTATACCATATACATTTTATATATATTTATGCATATATAACATATACATTATATACATATAACATTATGCATAAATCAATTACTTTTTTCAGCTCACTTTTTGAGGAAGCATTGATTCTTCTGAAACAAGGAAGCAGTTGTTTTAGTTCTTTATTTTGCATCCTTATAGTTATACACTGAATCACAGATCCCTTCACCTAGCCTTTATTCATTGTTCTTAATACATTGGATTCCTCAGAGAGGCATGTTGTTAGTGAGGGCAGTGGCTTATAGAGTCAGACCCGGAGTTTGAATTCAAGTCAGACACTTTTTAGCTATATTCTTTCACCTCTGTTTACTCATCTGTAAAAAGGAAATAATAATAGCACTTACTTCTCAGGATTATTGTGAGGATCAAATGAAATAATAATTGTAAAGTGCTTAGGACAGGGCTTAACATATAATAAACACAATATACATTTTAGTAATCATCATTGTTATTATAAATAAGGTGGTAGTAGCTAGGGCACTGTATCTTCCTGATCTTTGATTCAGGAACTCTTTTGCTGTTATCAGGTGGCAGCGCGCACAGGTGAGACTGGGGTAAGACGAAGAACTCAGGCCATGTCCAGAAGTGCAAGCAAAAGAAGAAGCAGATTTTCTTCTCTTTGGGGTCTGGACACTACCTCAAAGAAGAAACAGGGAAGGCCGAGCATCAATCAGGTAAGGGTCCACAGTGCTATTAATCAAATGAGTAGATTCACATTAAGAGGAGATAACCAGAGCAAAGTTAAGTGGTAGCTCTCCTGTACTTACTATGTTCTGTTCTGAGAGCCTCATGTGGGGCATTAACAAATTGGATCATATCCAGAGGATGTTGGGCAGTAGTGGGTGAAGAATCTGAGGACGTTTAGTCTGGAAAAATTAAAATTTATCAGGAACGAGATAGCTATCTTAAAATATTTATGTAGTATATTGGATTGCTTGCCATCTGGGAGAGGGAGTGGGGGGAAGGGGAGGAAATTGGAACACAAGGTTTTGCAAGGGTCAGTGGTGAAAAATTATCCTTGCATATGTTTTGAAAATAAAAGGCTTCAATAAAAATCTTTTAAAAAAGAGAATTCTTTTAAAAAATATGTGGGAGAAGACTGTGTTTGTTCTTCTGCCTACAACAGGAAGAAAAGTATAAATAGAATTTATAATTATAATACCTAGTAAATAGCAAATGTATAAGTAAATTGAATTTGTAAAGAGGTAGATGCTAAAAATCACAACTGCCTCAAAACTGAATTCCCTAATACTATATTGTCTGGCAGGAACTGGCAAATTCAGCTTTCAGCCTGGCTTGGATATTAAAGATGTTTAATGAGTTTTTATGATGTTCTCCAATTTCTTATAGTAGTTTTCCTTTTTATCCTTCCTTTTCACTCCCCAAAAGAGTTATCCCATATAACATATATTTGGATTTTTTTTTTAGATAGGAAAAAAGTAAGCACAACTGATCAGTATATACAGAATAAATAAATACAAGGTAGATTTTTTTTTTGAAGGAGGCACTAGAAGATAGGAAGATGAGAAAAGACCTCAAGTAGTAGGAGGTAGCAGTTGAGTTTATTCTTGAAGGAAGCCAGGGATTTTGAGAGCAGAGGACATGGAGAGTCAGTTCCTTAGATGAATATGGAGGTGCAATTTGACTAAACTGTAGAATATATGAAGAAGAATGGTTTGCAAAAAAGTGTGAAAACTAGTTTGGAACTAAATTAGAAAAGACTTCAAATATTAGAAAAGAAATTATTTAATCCTAAAGGCAATAGGGATCCATTAGAAGGTATTTGGTAAGAGAATGGCATGATCACCTGTGTGTTTTAGGGTTATGACTTTGATAGCTATATGGAAGATGAATTGGAAAGGGGACAGCTGAAGCAGTAATACTAAGGAAGCTTTTGCAGTAATCCTGGTGAAAGTTGATGAGGGCCTGGACTAGAAGGGCATGAATGGTAAAAGAAGTGGTGGATGTAGAATTAACTCTCCTCAGTTGATTGGCTATGTGGAATAAGGCAAAATGAGGAACTGAGAATTAGTTTTGAATATGTGGTAACATGGTGATGCCCTTGACAGAAATATTCATGAAAAAAGAAGACTAGCCGAAAAGAGAATCATAATAGTAATTAATAAAAATGAATTTGATTAATAATGGAATCTTCAGTGTTATTTAAGAAGAATTAGAAAGTAGTTTTTGTTTCTGAACATAAACTTCTTTAGATGATGGTTGGTACTTCTGACAAATAGATAAAAAATAGCATCACTATTTTTAAAATTTGCAATTAAATAGATGATATTGATGAACAGCTTTTTTTCCCCCTTTTGAGAACATGGTTATGTTTGGTATAGTTAGTCTATTTTGTATATATTACACTGAACAACAAAGTAGTATTATAAGTATTAATTTTATTTAATTAATTTATTTTCAGTAGTTCCTGCTGAACTCTAATCTGATAAATTATGTAGGGTCATTCAATAATTATTTTACTATTATGAAATATCTGTCTTCTTTTCAATGGAGAAAAATTATTCTTCATTTACTAATTATATGCATTTTTCTGGGCAAAGTACATATTTCTTTAGTGCCAGTGCACATGGTTTCAACATGTTCATAAACATTTGCTTTTGAATATGGCTTTTATAGTAGTATCTCTCCCCATGTGCAGTGATTATCAGGTAAGTCTTTAGTATATAATTCATGAGAATTCAAGAGAAAATAATAGTCACCAATTTTAAAACCAAAATAAGAAGTCATGGTTGTAAACAATTATGTATAAACAATTTATGCCTTTTGAAGTATTTAGACACATTTGAACTAAGCATAATAATTATTCCAAATTGGCTGAGTAGTAGCTGAAGCAAAAATTCTCCATTCTAAGAAGTTAAAAAATTCATTGCTTTTGCCCATTTCTTTTTTTTTTTGGGGGGGGGGAGGGGGCAGTGCCAGTGGATTATTTCTTTTTCTACTAGCAGTTTCATAATTTAATGGAAAATATAAGAAGGGACTTTCTGATCAAAATTTAACTGGGAAAATTTGCATATATCTATTTTTATGTATGTGTACATGTTTATATAATATATATGTGTATATAAACATATACATGTAAATCAACAACAACATATAAGTGCTAGGATCACAAATAAAAGGATAATAGTTCCTGCTCTTAAGGAGCTTATATTCAACTGGTGGAATTAAAGCATGGTCACAAATAATTGAATAAAAGATATAGACTAAATAATTAGCAATTTGGAGAGGAGGCAGATAAGATACTAACAACTACAACAAGAATGTTTGCTTGAAGAATTTGGCACTTGAATTAAAATTAGGAGAGAATCAAGAAATTCTCAAAAGGCAAGGGTTACTGATATAGGCTTAGCAGCCTATATAGAAGCACAGTTGGAACTAGAATTTTTTTTAGGGGGGTTATTTTTGTTTTTTAGCAGAAACAGATTGGACACTTCAACTGGATTGTAATTAGTTTGGGGGAGGGGACAATTGAGAGTAATATCTAATCTGCCTAAAAAAAGAGACTTTAGCCAGGTGTTTTGTTTAAATTAAATGTTGTAATGATTATGAGCTTCCTAAATATTGGGGTATTCCCTAATTATTTAATCGGCTATATCTCTATATCTGTTGCACAAAATCTTAATAAGGTAAAATGGAAAACGGAAGCAAAAAAAAATAAGACACTTCTGCTCTTGAGGAGCTCAACCTGTAATGAGGGGAGATAACACAGAATGGAAGTTTTTGGCTATAGGAAATATGTAAAGCTCTGGTGACAATATCCTTTGATCAGAAGGGTGGGCTAGATTGTAAGGCAATAGTAGTTCTTCATCTTACCAGAAAAATTTTAATTGGCACTTTGCTCATCATCCACTTGGTATAGATTGGCATTTCTGGGTGGGACATCATAGTCTAGGAACATTGGAAAGAGAGGAATGGGCTCAAGGGTCAGATTGGAACAGATGCTCTGGGTTTCCTTGTGGTGATGGAGAGAGGTGTGGGGGGAGGGGACAAGTCAGCATTTAGCTGGGAGGGGAAAAGGAGAGGGGGGCCATTGGCAGGGGGTTGATCAGGGAGGATGGGTTCTACTATCAAAATGATATTCCATCTGGAAATATTTTAGTTAACGTCCCCAAGATGGCAAAATATCGAGATTTTGGCTGAAGCACCATTTCAGTGTTAGCTTTTTTTCCTCCCACATACTTTCAAGTAAAATGTAGGAAGCAGCATGGCTGTAAAACATGTCCTTGTAAATTTAAAAAAAATTTAAGACATCTACTACCATTATGAGAATGTATCAGTATATAGCTGAGGAAAACACAAAGAAAATCCCAGAAGGTTAAAGCACAAATAAAAAATAATTTACTCATTCTAAATGACCCCATAGCTTAAGAATGCAAAGGATTTTCCATTAAAATGAAATCAATTATATATGTATACATATATTGAATTTAACATATATTTTAACATATTTAACATGTATTGGACTACCTGCCATTTAGGGGAAGGAGATGGGGGCAGGAGGGGATAATTTGGAACAGAAGGTTTTGCAGGGATCAATATTGAAAAATTACCCATGCATATGTTTTGTAAATAAAAAGCTTTATTTTAAAAATCAATTATAAACTATAGCACATTTACACACACAGATGTACAGACAGATGTTTACTATTTTTAAGATTCCAGGAATGGCAGATTACAAAAACAAATTCATAAAATGGAAAAAAAGAAAAAACAATTCAAACTGAAAGAAATCAATTATAAGGATATAGAAGAAAATTCAGGAAACTGAGCTACCAAAATGATTTATTCTTTTGTAAGACAAGTATTTGTTTATAGTCCAAATATATAAAAATGCTTCACTTGAATGTGGAATGGATGGATCTTCACTCTTTTGTCTCCAAGACACACAATGATAATTCTAGTGTGCATTTATATAGTGCCTAGTGTAGACCAGGCACTGTGCCTAAGCACTCAATTATTATTTCCTTTTATTCTCATAATAACCATTTGGGGTAGGTGCTATTTTTATTCTCATTTTTTCAGATGAAAAAAATGAAGAAAATAAAGGTTAAGTTCCCACAGTTATACAGCTGGAAAGTCTTTGAGGCCAGATTCAAATTCAAATTTCTATAAGTCTAGGAATATAATACTTTGACAGGCACAGGATAAATATTAATTTTTTTGATCATTCTTAAGGGGAGTGTAATAGCTTTATAGATTCACTCCCTCCCACTAAATTGTTTACCCAAAAGACCATTTTGAATCACAGGGAACAAATCTAATTATCCAAGTAAACTAGTAAATGGAAGTCAGGAAAGTTTGTAGATTGAAATATATGATGGTAAATAAATTCTAGAGTGGAAGTCAAATAAAAAACCTCAGCTTAACCAATGAAAGAAGAATTTGATCTCACCAAGGGGACTATGCTCTCAAAAGTTATAAACATTGAAATTCAAGGGATCTGATGAAGAATGAACTTCCTCCATATTTCTGTAACTCCAGGAGTCCTGGTCACCATTTAGAAGTTTATACTTACCTTTCATGATGACATTTTTTCAAGTCTTTCCTCTCTGATATATCCTTACAATCTATCTTATGGAGATAAACAGCATTATTTGTATTCATTGTTCTCTCAACAAATAAAAAGTACTGTTTTTTCCTTGCATTTACAGTACATAGCACAGGACAAATCTCTCTGGAAAAACTGCCTACCTTCATTGAGTGGGATTGGACATTCATTCCTCCAGTAGTAAAATGTTTCTTGATCTTGTTCTAGAAAATAATTTTCCCATTTTAAGGAATGGCAAATGTAAGGAAGTTATGTGTTTGTTTTTTTTGCATGTGAGAGTATATCATAATCTTATATAATGTGCTCTATTACACTTGACCATTTTCCCAAAACTGTTTATGCTGTAATTTCAGATTTTTTAAATAGTGGTTTTATATATGCAGGTGTTTGGAGAAGGAGATGACACCATAAAGAAATCTTTAGAAGGAATATATGATGACACTGTTCCAGATGGCAAGGTAAAAATAAACATGTTTTGTTTTTGTAAAAGGAGCACCATAAGTACACCAACCTACACAAAGTGAACTGTTTTTTTGTGACACTAATAAACTCGTGTGGATGTTGGGAAACCAAAAACTGATTGTTCACATTAGTGATGTTATTTTATTTAGTAGAAGAAAAATTCTAATTCTTAGTCTGATACATCTTTTTTTAACAAATATTGATGGAGCACAGGTAGAGACCCTCTGAAAACAATTAATATGTAGAAGTGACTTTGGGGAGCTAGACAAAGCCATATATTTTAATCAGAAGCTTTAAGTTAAAAAACAATCACTCATAGAAGCCAAGTGGGGGGAGGTAAAGTAGTTTCTAATGTGAATCTAGGAGCTCTTCTGAATTGGCATTGTCTTTAGAAATAATGGTAGCTAAAATATTATTTAGAGCCTTTTTTCTTAGCATTTTAGTTAAGTTTAATTGCCATACTTGTGTTGTATAGTGACTTTGATGTAGTAAAGTTGTATTGAAATGGGAAAAAAATCAGACTTAAGGCATGAGCCTTGTGTTCCATGGGATGATCCCTTATAACTCTACTTTCTCTGTTACTGTCATTTTGTACCTAATTTTTCTCTGCCTTTGAAGAAGGAAAGTCATACAGCTATTTTCCTGTTCATAAGGTCCTGTTCATATTAGGACCTTAAGTTGAAAATGAATTTGTTTAATTAAAAAAAAGAAAATAAATTTGTTGCACAAAGGCAAAGTAATATGATGGTAAATAAATTCTGTGGAGTAAAATAAATAATAAATTAAAATAAACCAATGACAGGGGGATTGATTTCACTAAAAGGAGCATAATACCTGCATGGTATCAAGAAACTATAAGTGATCCTATATTGCTAGTCTGATAATATTATTTCTCTTTATTCAGAGGGAAAAAGAAGTGGTGTTATCTAGCGTGCACCAGCACAATCCTGACTGTGATATTTGGGTCCATGAGTATTTCACACCCTCTTGGTTCTGCCTGCCAAATAATCAACCTGCCTTGATAGTTGTCCATCCAGGGGATACAGCCAGAGACATATTGGAGTTAATCTGCAAGGTATGAAATGGTAATATAGTTATTTTCCTGAATAGGGTAGAATAAGATAAAGATATTTTCTGTAGAAGGCATATTAGAACATGGGACCACAGATTTCTTTTGGACTTTTCAGAGGATTAATTGTACTTAGTCTCTTGTTTTGAAATGGAATTTAATTCTTTTCATCATGCCCTCTGGAGAATCTCTTCAGTGTAAAAGTACATGAATTAGTTTATTAGAAAATATGGTTTTTTTCCCAACAGATGTGGAGGAATTTAAATGGTAACATTTTCCCGTAATGTGGTAGATAATTCTTAAGCCCTGCTGTAGTCCTGTGAAAATCAGAAGCATACAATCTTAATTGTTAACCAGAAAAAACTTAATTTAGTTTTGGGTCAGATTATCTATAATGGTGTCTTTCTACTCTGAGCTTTTGGGTTTTCACAAAATAAGTGATTACTCTCAGGGTCCAGATTCCTTAATATAATCTTTGTGCTGTTTGGAACCAAGGAGAACTTTTTGTCTATGAAAAGAACACAAGACTATTTTTTTCTAGAGAATCTTAAAATAAAAATAGCCATTCTTTTGGAATAGTTTCAGTGTTTTGCTTTCCAGAGACAATGGCTAGCAGAATGGCATTTTAAGTCTATATCTCGCTGTCATGTTATGAATATCAAAGTATATTTTTTTTCACTTTTTAGCATGTTTCCACTTTCTGTAACTACATAGTCAAGAATTTCTGATATATTTTTAAACTACATTTTGCTCTTGCAGGTATTTACAAGGGCTGATCTTGAAATAAAAGTCTGAGAGTTATTTAAAGGAGTAGAGCAGGGAATTAGGGAAAACACAGCTAAATTATTCAAATAATCAATAACAAGAGAATATTCAAGAACTAACGAAGAAATTCTTACGCCTTCCTATCCCCATAAAATGCTAACTTTGTCATTGCTTTCTAATAAAGCTCATGTCCTTCACTTTTATGAGTTCTGTTTTAAAAAAACCAAAACAAAACAACATTTCTTTTCATATTTGTTCATTTAATTATTTAACCAGAACAAGTCTGTCAAGGATTTCCATATTCCTTTATAGATCAGAATGACTTTTTTAAAATTAATTTTTCAATGAGCATACAATTTTTTCTCTCCTTCTTGCCCCCATC
The DNA here is from genome assembly GCF_902635505.1 of Sarcophilus harrisii. NCBI lineage: Eukaryota > Metazoa > Chordata > Mammalia > Dasyuromorphia > Dasyuridae > Sarcophilus > Sarcophilus harrisii. Next base: position 240,922,602 of record NC_045428.1, read on the forward strand.
CCCCATTTTAAATAATAAACAAGAAAAAAGAAAATGAAAACTCTTGTAACAGAAATGCATAATTAAGCAAAACAAATATCCACATTGTCCATGTCCAAAACTATGTACATATCACTTCTCTGGAGAGAATTAGGAGGCAGAGATCATTGTCAGTCCTCTGGAACCATGAGTATTCATTGCATTGATTAGAACCTTTATAATGTTATGATTATTGTATAAATTGATCTTCTGTTTCTGCTCATTTCACTCTGTATCAGTTCATACAAGTCTTCTCAGGTTTCCTCAAAGTTGTTCTTTTTTAGGGCACAATAATATTCCTTTCATCTTCCATAATTTTTCAACCATTCTCCAATTGTTAGTTTCTATTAGTTTCCAGTTTTCTGCTACTACAAAAAGCTGCTATAATTTTTTTTTTAATATGAATCTTTTCCTTTGGTCTCTTTTAGCTCTAAGACTATTAGAGGTATCACTAAGCCAAAGATTATGCACAGTATATAACTTTTGAGATACAGTTCAAAATTTCTTTCTAGAAAGAAATGTACCAATTCTTTTTGTGATACAACTAGAACTTGTTACTTAAACTATTGTGAATCAAAATAAAGGGGGAAAATAACTATAAAGCCAAGTCAAAGCCTACATAGAAATTTTAAATGAAATCATGTACAGGATGTATAGTATCATATCAAAAAGTAAATTATATACTGTGAATAGATTGGATTTTATTCTTCATTTCAGAAGGACCAAGAAACAAAATGACAGATTTTTTTGCAGATAATAGGATAGTTTATGTTGAGAACCTTAGAGTCAACAAAAATTAGTTGAAACAGTAATTACAGAAAAAATTGCAGGATGTAAAATAAATCCATATAAATTATGAGCATGGAAATAAAGGCAGCTTTAAATAATTGAAGGATATTAATTTACTAGGGATTGGCCAAGCTGAATTAAAAAAAAAAAAGATAATGCTCCTAAATTAATTTGCTTATTCAGTGTTATAACAAGCAACTAATTAAAGAATTACTTTATCGAATTAGAAACCAATGAGGTACAAAAGGTCAAGAATCTCATTGGAAATCATGGAGGAAAAAAAAATATTAAAACGGACTAGGCAATAATAAATTTTTAAAAAAAATTTTCTCCCCCTCCCTGCCCAAGATTATTTATTTAATTATTTTCCCCCAGTTATGTTCAAAACTTTTTTTTACATTTGTTTTTAAAAGTTTTGAGTTCTAGGTTCTCTCCCTTATCCATACCCACAGTTACCACATGTGAAGTTATGTAAAACATTTCCATAAGAGTCAAGTTGTGAAAAAAAAAAAATCTCCCACCCTAATGAAAATAAAAACCCTCAAGAAAAATTAAGTTTGAAAAAAAGAAAGAGAGAGCTAGAGAAAGAGAATGCTTTTATCTGTATTCAGACACAATTAGTTCCTTCTCTGGGTATGGATAGGAGTTTTCATCATTTAGTCCTTCAAAGTAGTCTTAGATGATTGTATTTACCAAGAATAGCAGTCATTTACAGCTGGTCATCCCAAAACATTAACAATAACAAATCTTAAACTATACTGCAAAGCAGAAATCAAAGAACAATAAAAGAATATAAAGAAAAAAGGGCTAAAATTACCAAAGGTTAAAAAGATAAAGCAGTCAATCAGTGGAACAAATTAAATATATAGCATATGAAGTAAATAAACATAGTAACAAGGGTTTCAAGAACTCAGACCCCAGCTATTACACTATTCTACACACAATTCTAGGAAAACTAGAACACATTTTTCAGATATTAGTTAGATCAACATCTTAGACCACATACCAATATTAACTCCAAAGGAATACATATGACTTAGCAATAAAAAGTCACAAGTCATGAACAAATCAGAAGAGTAAGGAAGATATAACCTTTTGAATCTTTGGATAGGGGAAGAGTTTGTGACCAAATAAGGGATAGAGATTGGAATAGAAGAAAATCAATCATTTTGATTACATAACATTGAAAAGATTTTGTACAAATAAATCCAATGTAGCTAAAATTAAAAGAGAAAACAGCTCAGTTGACTGTGAAAAAAAAAAACAAACTTTACAACAAGTTTCTCTGACAAATGTTTTGAATATATTCCTATCTCTCTCTCTCTCTCTCTCACTCGCTCTCTCTCTCTCTCTCATACACACACAGTTTGTAACAAGAAAAGCTATTCCCCAAATGATTGCACAGTTAGAAAATATGAACAGGAAGTTCTCAAAGGGGGAAATCCAAGAATTTAACAACCAAAGAAAAAATTGCCCAAATTACAAATAGTTAGAAACATGTAAATTAAAATAATTCTCAGTTTTTATCTTACACTTATCAGGTTGGTAAACAAGTATGACAAATATTAGAGACGCCATAAGATATACATATTAACATTGTGAGGTATTTTACCCACCCATGAAAAATTGCTTTCTCACCTGTATTTGCAAGTATATGCAACATGCACCTCCTACCTTACCTGGCCATCATTACTACAGATCTTATCTGTCAGGAATTATGTATTATGTTTCAATAGTTAGGCTAAAATTTCTACAGATAAAGATGAATCTTGGAGTGTTAACAGTGCTTATTGTAATCTTTGGCCAAGATTTTCCAGTAGTTATTGATTATTGAATAAAAGTGTTTCAAAAAGTTTTTTAGGGTAAAGTATGAGAGTTTATTTCCAAGGCAAAGTAATAATGGCAAATCATGAAATGTATTTGTAATTAATGATTTATTATAAAATTAGTACATCTAATGTAGTTTTTCCTTTTGGAAGGGAAAATTTTAATAAAAATGTTTTTTTTCTTTTATTATGATTCTCATTTCACATTTTGAATGGATTTATTTTCTGTGAATTTAATAATTGGTTTCTTCTGTGTCTTAGGCATTTTTTCCCCTTCTGACACATATAATTTTATATTCACTTGCCATGGGAAAAAAGACTAGTATAGAAAATGTTTCAAGATCTTCATCTCATGTACAGTTTGTTATTAGAATGATTCATGTAGCCAGGACATGCCCTGTGAACCACTCATGTGGGAAATATCCCATTTGGCTAATGATATGCACAAGTACCCTGTTTCTTTCTTTTAAGGTTCACTCATTTACCTTAATTTGCTTTCACACCATAAGTTTCTATGAGGCTTTCCCCAAGTAGGGAGATTGGCTATACCCATGGCCTCAGGTAATGATTCAAAGTCTATCTGAGGTATAGGGATAACAATGATTTGGAAGAATCAGGTATATATACTTCTTATCAGCATTAGTTGTTAAACATAAATCACTTAACTTCATAATAAAGCAAAGAAAAAAATAAAAGTAAGAAAGGAAGTGCTTATCAAAATACAATAATGCACCCATAATGTCACATTCTTCCAGCAGTGTGGGACGTACACAGCAGTCCAGCAGAGAGACATATGAGGAAGCAAGCCAATGATCCTGAAGCAACTTATGACTTTACTTAAGTTTTGAAAATTAGAGCTTTTCTCATGCTCTTTCATAGAAATAATTATTTTTCCCTCCAAATATCATCATTTTCTTATTCCTCATTATTGTGATAATCTATTAGTTCATTCTCATTCACTTCTAAAGGATTTTTTTTTCCCACTTTGTTTTAGGTACATCAGCTAGGTCATGCAATCCATTACCTTCGTCTAAAGTTCCTAATAGACAACAAGATGCAGTATTATGTTCCAAAGCCAGAAGAGGACATATATGAACTGGTAATTTTAGGAGGAATTCTCAAATTCTGTGATTTGGGAGTGATGTGGTTTAAAAAAAAAGTTCTTTCATCAGGACCCTGATGTTGCTGTTACTGTCAGATTAATTCTTTGTTGAAATGCCAGCTTTCGGTTCTGCAAAGGGGAAATGTAAAGAAAATGAACAATAAATGAATGTAAAGAAAACAGGCTAAAATTACCAAAGATCTTAGGAGGAAGTAAAATCAGTTAAAAACTTTAAATAAAAGCAGATAAATCAGCAGGATAGATATTAATAGAAGAAAGGAAGATAGCTGGATAAATGTTGCAAGATAAAGGAAAATGAAGTAACGCCTTGATGTGGCAGAGGACTTCCTTGAATTCCCAACGGGGCATTGGATCACAGCAGGATGTTTTCAGGTGGTTCAAAAGAGAAATAAGAATTATAAAAGCTGAATTTATGGCTTGCACAACAGAAGTCATTGTCAGAAAAGAAAAACTTGAATCCACAATAGTGCATTCCCAGATTAGCCTCATACTTCAGAAAAAGGGGAACTGGATTTTTTGGGGACATTTGATATCCAGAAGAGTGGGAGAATCCACAATATTTCTTCCAAGAAACAAGAGAACAACAAATTGGGAATACAAATTGGAGAACCATCAAGAAAAAGAGAAGCTTTAACATTAAAAGAAAGTGATCTCCATATAAGCAAAACATATTGGTCTTGAAGACATGTAACAACTGAAGGATCATAGTTCTTCTAGAAGAGTATGATAGGCCGAAAAATATGAACATCTTAATACAAAAATAATACCAGAAAACTTCTCAGAACTTTTTAACATAGAAAACAAAGAGCCAGTTTAAAGAATCCATAAATTCTCCTAAAAACCTATGCTGCAAAATCCAAAACAACCAATGAAATTTAATAATTACAATGATGATCAAATTTTGCAAGTGATTAGAATAAAGACTTTCAAATATAAAGGAAAGGAAATTAAAAAAAAGAAATTATAATTATGCACTTACCAGTAACTGCAGAAGGGAGTGGAGTAATGCATTTTGAAGAAGGTTAAATACAAACTAAAGTGAAATACACTACAAATTTAAAAGGGTAATATTCTGTAAAAGAGAGGTATTTGAAGCATTCAAATCCTATCAAATAAAAAGTCAACAAATTATTTGCAATAACTTTAACACAAGAAACACAAGAAAGGTAAATAATGTGTTTTGATCCATATTCAGTCCCAACAGCCCTCTTTTTGAGTGTAGATGGCTTGAGAGATTTTCTAATAAGAGATGAGGAAGTGTTTGTAAACTGCCAGGATTTGGTACTTCCAGATTCAGGAGGGAAAAAAAAAATTTTTTTATTGCATTCCCAGATTAGCCTCACACTTCAGAAAAAGGGGAACTGGATTTTTTGGGGACATTTGATATCCAGAAGAGTGGGAGAGCATGGACCCTAAGAGGAGATTTCATGGTGAATGGGGGAAAATGATCATGAAGAAGACAAGGAGTAGTCAAGTATATTTTCAGTTATACAGGAATATTTCTACCATGAAGAAGTAATCCTGTCTTCTCTGTCTCCCACAAGAGTTGATACTTATAAAAATGAGTTACAACAGGAAAAGAAGAGGTATAAGATTTTTAACTGCCAATAACAGAAACCTTAGAGGAAAACATTCAAAATAGATATCTTAAAATTTATCTTGAGGAACACAAATAATAAGGAATAAATTAAATAAGCATAAGGATTATATTGCTATCTATCATACTATTCTGTAATGACAAATTGTTTTATATAGAAAATCCTCATGAATCAGCAAAATTGTGACATGCAAACTAAACCACAAAAATCAATAAGATTTCTAAGATAATAATAATAAAATCCAGAAGGCAATAACAAAAATGGGAATATCATTGAAATATCTACAAAACACCTAAAATACTGGAGTGATCAAAATACAAAAGTACACCAGATGCTTATATATAATTCAGTTAGGGATATTAAAAAAAAGTTAAATTGCCTAATTGCTTATTATTGAACTGTACCACTAAAACAAAAATGTCAGTATTATCAATCATGCTATCATATTGGTACTTTGCAAAATTTAACAAAGTATTAACACAATTCTTTGAAGAAATACACAGGTTCAATTATCAAATAAAATAATTTAAAAGGTAGGAATGAAGGGGGGGACATTTCTTCAGATCTCAAACTGTGTTATAGACCATAATTCATCAAAAGACATTTTGTTCTGGCTAAGAAATAAAGACAAAAAGACCAATAGAACATATTAAACAGAGGAACTTGATAACCCAAGTGGTTCCATAAATTGGAAAATAATTTAACAGTGAATTTCATCATACCTACGTGGTAAACTGCTAAGAAAACTGGGAAATAGACTCTGGCAGAAATTAGACTTAGGCCAATAGTTTACTTCAAGTTCCACAATAAATTCAAATTGATATGTGACCTTAATATTAAAGATCATACCATGAAAAAAATTAGAAAAGAAATAGAACATATATCTTTCACAGCTACAGATAGGAGATATATTCTTAACCACTGAAGTTTCAGAAATAAATTAAAAAGCTCTAAAACAGAATTAATAACTAATATGTATGTATGTGTCTAAGTACGTACCTTATGTTTTTAGGAGAGGTACAAATAATGCCTGTGTTAGACAAAAATATGATTATAGAATCTGGAATTTAAGTCAAGGGCCTTTGAAAAAATTTTTAAAGAATTCTATCTTCTCTCTTTCTTACCACCCCACTCCTTTAGGAAAAAAGAATAAGAAATAAATTATTTTTTAAAACAAATATACCTAATCCCCTAAAACAAATTGCTTCATTGGCCATGTTTGAAGCTCTGTGCCTCATTTTGTACTCTGAATTTATTACTTTTCTATTAGGAAGTAGATAAGGGTCATTATTCTTATATAGTCATCCTACTAGATCTTTTAATTTTGTTTTTCATCAGTTTATAAAACTTCAAAACTTTTTATTTTCATATTATTTAATTTATAGTATAAATTGTTCTAATTTTGGTCGCTTCTGATTAGTGCATACAAGTCTTGCCATATCTCTTTGAAATAAGTATTTCTCCATTTCTTATATAAAATAGTATTATACCACATTCAAAAAAACATATTTTGTTCCATTTGATGGACATCCCCATTTTTTGCCTCCATAAAAAAAATACTATAAATATTTTCATACATATAGGTCTTTTTCTTTTATTATAGATCTGACAATGGTATAGCTGGGTCAAAGGGCATGCATTGTCAATTAACTTTTTAATTTATAATTTCAAATCTCTTTCTGCAATGGTTGTTCCCATTCACAGATCCACCAACAATACACCATTATGCCAGTTTTCCAACAATCCCTTCAATATTTGTCATTTTCTTTTTTTTTTTAATCATCTTTGCCAATTTGATGGAATTGAGGACCAAATCTCTGCCTGTGAATGGAAATAACAGGAAGATCCACTGTGAATTTATGAATCAACATAATAGCTAGTCTATTAGCTACTATATATATGACTCTGAAAACTTATTTTAATGTTCATTGTTTACCTAATTTTCTTGTTTCATTTGTTATTTTATTTATATGCTCAGAATTCTGCCTTAACTGTTGATGTACAATCTCAACATTGTTATTCCTTTTGACATAATCCCCAATAGCCAAGGCAATACACCTTACAAAAATATGTTCTTTTTTTTATACTTAAGATTACAACCACTGCCTTTTTTTTCCCTGTTAGATCAAAGAGATGATGAAAGATGACTGTGTTCCTCACCATCACACTTCCAAAAATTAAATATTAATAACTTTTTCCTACTATTTGAATTTTTTTGACTGATGAAAGTTTCTGTATGTTGCAAATTTTATACAATTAAGTAAGTTGAGATAGGGGGCAAGTGATATAAGGTGATTATATTAGTAACTTCTTATAATCAACATAAAAAAGTTTAATGTTAGTTAAATTTACTGAACCACAGTGTAAATCCTTGTGACACTGAAAAGATGAGTATTCAAATACAAAATATTACTTTAATGACCAGTCCTATTATACTAATAATAATTGTCTTCATTTGAATCCTACTTGTGCTTTTCAGCTATACCAAGAAATTGAAATATGCCCAAAAATCACACGGAATATCCAGATTGAGAAGTCTGATGCATCCAATGATAATTACGGTAAGCTAATTACTTTTGAATTTTTTTTTCTCCTTATGTTTCAAAGCCAAAGCAAATCTTCCACAAACAGGCACATTTATAATATAAAGACTTATTTCAAACCAATTGAAAATCTGACTTGTAAATAATTCAGAGGAGTAAAAACCAAGAGGGGCAACTGGAAATGACAGCAAATTTTCTCACTTAAATACAAGAATTCATGGGTTTCTTATTCCAAAAAAGAAATACCTATATGTTGAATATGTGATCACCTATGGCGTAGTTATATACCTGAGCTATTAAGATATCATTACCTCTCTTCCCATTCCATCCTTTTTTCCTCAATTCATTGTCTTTTTAGATTGAAATATGTCATAGTTAAATACATAATTGTAGTGTCACCAGTATTCCCTCTCCGTAATCAATGTCTGGAGATCTCACGTGGTCTCTTCAGTTAGAAGTTTGTCTTCTATTTTCACCCCTTAACTAGCATTAGTTTCTCCATTTTTATCATGGAGGTCTGGAGGATAGGCAGATACCATCAGCTTTCTCAGGGGATAAATCTTTCATATGGAGGACTTTTTGCAGGTAGCTTATTGGAGAATGTATTGATGTAAGAGAAATACCTTGGAGAGGCAACTCCTGCAATCTTAATGTAACTCCAGTCTGGTCATTTTGTATAATCTCTTTAATGCATTATTGTAGCTTTTTGCTAATATTTTATTGAACATTTTTGCCTTGATAATTTTTTTAAATTAAAGCTTTTTATTTTTCAAAACATATGCATGGACAATTCTTCAACATTAGCACTTATAAAACATTGTGTTCCAATTTTCCCCTACTTCCTCCATGCCCTCTCCTAGATGTTTGCCTTGATAATTAATAGGTCTAAGCCATACTATATATGTGTTTACAGGTTTTTCAATATCTTCAGTGGAAGAAGAAGGTGTTCAAAGGTTGTATGTGAATAATGTGAAAGAGACAGGCCTGGCATCAAAGAAAGGTAAGTGCAAAAGTCAGTCTTTCAAACTACTCATTTTTTATTTTATATGATAAAAGATAACATAAGAATAAGATATACCTAGAGGTTCTGTGTTAAAGTAACATTTATTCATTTATTGTGATTGAGAATAATTTAATGGGTTGAATGCTAGAATTCAGGCAACACTACTGTATTTTGTGTATTCTTGTGATTCCTTTACCTTCCTGGGACTTATATTCTTTAATATTCTTTAATTGAGAAATAAAAATGTTGAACTTGGTGACACTTAAATTTCCTTCCAGTTCTAAATCTATGATCCCATGGTCATCAGAAACTCTGCTTCCTTCCTCTCATGATCCTCCTAATTCCCTCTCAGTTTAAACTTTTCTAATTCTCTAGACATGTTTAGACAATACATACTTCCAACAGCTAAGTATTAAATGACTTATCTAGGACCATTCAAATTGACCAAGACAAACAGATTGTCATGTTGTCAAGGTTTGGAGCTAAAGCTGCATGTTATTACTTCTGCTGCTTTAGTCAGGTTTGTAAATTTAAACCATTTATATCTCTGTTATATAAAAGATTCCTGAGAAGAGTAATTCTGGGAGCTCTGAATAGTAATTTCCTTGGTGATTCCTTTATGTGCCCAAAGGGGACTTTTCTCCCAGAGATTAATTTCTGGTTTGTCTGTTCAGATATGGTGTGCATAAGGTCCTGCCTTTTACATCTTCCTGTTCAAATTAAAAAACTGATTAGGGAAGTAGATCTCGAAATTTACTCCCTCCTATAGCCTTCTTACTGCGGGTATCGTATAGTTTCATCCCAAGGTGATGTTTTATGAACCCAGCTCTCTGAACATTTGGATCAGTTGTGCATAATAAAACCTAGTCCATGATGGATGAATTATTTAGCTCTTCAGCTCTTGACCATCTACACAGCATAGCGAAAAGAGCGTTGGACTTGGAGACAGAAACTATGCTCCTGTTTGTGTTCTGCTACTTAGTACCCAGATGATCTTGGGTAAATTACCTCACATTTTTGGGCTGCAATTTTCCTCATCTTACACAATGAGGAGTTAGACCAGGAGACCTCTAAGATCTCCAATTGTCAGCCTGTGATTCTTGGCCCCTATGCTCTGTTGATTTGGAAAGCTTTGTAATAAATATAGATGAAAAAAAAAATACTCCCACCATGAGAAAAACAGATCCTTTCAGAGCTGAAGTCTGATCACAGAATATTTCTGTTGGCAGCTTTGTGGAATGGTGAGGCATTTAATTTTTTAATTTGGCATCCTCTTGTCCCATCTGTGTGGGACCCCATGGCTTCACACGGGCTCAGGACTTTATCACCTCTCCTTGGACTTTAGAAATTGTATCTTCATCAATCTCCTTTCTAGTCTCTCCTGTTTCCAATTTATGCTCCCCATAGTTGCCAAAATAATCTTAAAGCGTGTCTGACCATGTACTATCCTGTTCAGGAAATGTTGGGTGGTTCCCTCTTACCTGGAAGATGAAATATTGACTTCTCAACTTGGCATTTAAAGCCTGTTAACCCAGTTTTCTCCTCCTTTTCCAGGCTTACCTCAGCTACCACCTCCTATAGTCAAGAAATGAAAAGATACTAATAAATATTAGTCAACTGCTATGTTCCCAGGCAGTCTGTTAAGCATTGGGCATACAAAGAAATTTAAAAACACCCCCTAACCCCAAGGGACTTACATCTAATAGGGGAAACAGCTTATAAATATCTAGGTACATAGATACAAAAATACAGAATGGATAGAAGGTTGTTGATGTTTGTCCTTTGTTCTTGAAGGGGACCATGACATCAGGGAGCTGATGGTATGACATGGAATTGAGGGAGGGTTGGGCAGAGTGCAAAGCACCTGCCTCACTCTCTCTGGGACGACTGGAGATGGACCTGGATTCGTTAGGAAAACTTGATCTTTTTAAGCAAAGGTTTTTAACAGGTTTCAATTTGACTGAGGCTGCACCCATTCAATGATTAAGGATAGGTACGAAATGAGACAGAGAATGGCCTCTTTTATCTGATTAAAAAAAAAAAAAATCAATCCAGGAGAAGATTCTTGGGGTTTCTGGCCAAAAAAGGAGAATTGCTATTTACATTCACTCTGAGGCTGTCAGGGCCCAGTTGAGGCTTTGTCTAGGGACCTATTGTTGGTCATTCAAAAAGAGCCAGAGTGATTTGGGTTTAAAGCATGTTCCTAGATTATAAACCCCAAGTTATTTTGAGAGGTTTCAGCAATCATCCTTTATATTCCAGGGGGAGCTAGATGGCCCAGTGGATAGAATGCCAGTGCTGAAACCAGGAGAACTTGAGTTCAAATCTGCCCTCAGATACATAGTTACTTGTTGGGTGACCCTTTATCAATCCCAATTGCCTCACCAAAAAAAAAAAAAAATTTTTTAATGATCCTTTGAACTGAGCCACCTGCTGGTAATCTTGAAAGAAAAACACTTAAAGCTGGGGAGACAGGAAAGATCTATAGAGAGAGTGGCATTTGTGCTAAGTCTTAAAGAAAACCAGGGAAAACAACCTGGGCAAAGGCATTAAGATGAGAGATATGGAGTATTGTTGTGGAGGAATAGCAAATAGACCAGTATAACCAGAAGGCACAGAGGAGAATAAAATGTAAAAAGTGGAAAAGGTAAGAAGTGTTCAGGTTGTAAAGATTTCAAACTACCAAACACAGGATTTAATATTTGATTCTAGGTGCTCCTGGAGTTCATTGATTAAAAGTTGGAGGATAGGGAATGACCTAAACAGCCCTGTGCTTGGTAAATCACTTAATCTGAGTGAGAATATACTGGTGGGAAGAAATTTGAGGCAGCAGTGGGCCTAGAGTTGGAAAGAATCAAATTCAGATTTGGCTTCAAACACTTAATAGCTGTCTGACTCTGAAACAACTGTGTGACTCTATCTCAGTTTTCTCAATTGTAAGATGGAGATAATACTAGCACCTTCCTCACAGGGTCATTGTGAGGATCAAATGAAATAATATTTTTAAGCACCTAGCATAGTGCCTGGCATTTAATAGCTCATATATAAATACTCATTACCTTCCTTTCCCTATTGAGGTGGTGTGCCCAATGTAATCTAGGTGAGAGGTGATGAGCACCTGAATGAGGGTGGTGGGTAGGAAAGAAGAGATGTTATAAAAGTAGAAATGACAAGATTTTTAAATAGATGGGATGTGTGAAGGAACTGAGGATGACACACAGATGGAGAGACTGCCATAAACTTGTTGGTTCTTTGTGTACTTAACCTCCTCACACTGTATCTGTGTAAAGGTCATATCCTTCCTTCCTTTACTCCTCCCCACAAAAGAAGGTAAATTCAAATTCTTTGTATTTTTACCCTCAGTACCCAGCATTGGACTTTACATACCATAGATTAAATTAAATTTATTTCAAGTTAGAAATGTCAAAGATCACTTACTATTGGTCAGTGGAGTGTAAAATACTTCAGTAGTTCAGCAGATTTATATGATCTAATCAGTAAAGGTGTTTCCTCCATTGGTGTAGATGACCTTGTGTCTGTGCTTTCTTGTTCTGTGCAGTGTTGATCCATATAGTCTTATATATTCCATACATGGTATCTACCCAACATCATGATCAGATGATAGATGGGATCCCATGGAGGGATTTCAAAAGTTCTTAGTCTAGCCTTCTCATTTCATGTATGAGGAACCTGAAGCTCTGAGAGTGTTACTTATTTTCCCAAAGCTACCTAGTAGGTATGTGTTAATTGAGAATTAAGAGCCCTCAGAATTAAAGAGCCAATGTTCTTTTTATTGCATATCGCCTCTAACTTTTTCATCCTGGATATTCATATTTTACTAACTCAAACACAAAACTTTTTTTTTGCTAAAATCACTATGAGCCACTGGATTGTATAAAAATCCTGATTGTATAGTCAGCCCCTCTTTCATCTCTTCTTGAGTCTTGTTGGAAGGGTGCTCAGTTTTAGATAGGAAGAAAAGGGAAGAAAGGGAAAAAAGAAAGAAATAAGAAGGAGAAAATGAAGGAAGGAAGGAGCTTTTATGATGCATGTACTGCTAAGGCATTTTAATTTTCTTTTTTTCTTTTTCTAATTTCTTTTTTTTTAATTCATTTGATTTTCATAGCAATTCTGTGAAGTAATGCTATTATCTCCATTTTATAACTGATGGTATTGAGGCAAACAAAAATTAAAGTGATTTGCCTAAGATTCTATAGTCAATGTCTGAAGCTGGATTTGAACTCAGGTCTTTCTAATACAGTTCAGCATTCTGTTCTTTGTACCACTTAGCAGCCAATAGATAGATCATTTATTAAGTGAGTCCTATGCTAAGCATTGAGTACCAAAAAAAAATTTTCCCTCATCTCTTTAAAGAATAATTACAAGGTAAAACTCAAGTTATTATAAGTTTTATTCTCCTCTAATTTGAAAGACAGGTAAATCAGAGGTGGCAGAGACATAAATATTTTTATCGATGTTCCTGAATGTAGAAGCCTTCAGAATAATAACTAGCACCTTGAACTCAATTTGCTTTTATTGCTTTTGGCAGCAATAATGAGTTTTAAGAAAAAGTTTGACTTGATAATTTTTTAAGATAAATAGGAGAAACTTTTTCCTTTTCAGTCTTTTCCTCTAAAACCTGCAATAGAGCTCTGTTTTAAGTTTTAGTATACTTTCTTTTTTTTAATATTTTAATTGCATTTGCCATGATTTCCAAGATCTATCACATCTTTGGGTCTTGCCTATTGTTGCCTCAGGATAAATTTCCCCTGAGGAGCATGGAAAAAAGCATTTAATTGATTTTTCTGAAATAACTAGCATTTCCTCCCAACATATTACATAGTAGCCTACATTTTATCTTCAGAAACAAGATAATGAAGTATTAGAAAGGAAAGAAACTTGTCTAGGTTGATTGGACCATAACTCTTGCAGAAAATCACATTTTTTCTTAAGTGGTTCTATGATTTCCATTGGGTGTTTAGAAATAGGAAACTCAAGGTTCCTTCCTTTACCAATGCAGATTGATACTTACTTGATTAGTTTATATAATATCAGATATGAAACTTGAATTTAGGACTTCAAAGCTTTTGATTCTACTTTCTTCATTCTATTATTACTTCATACAGAGGGCCATCTCTAGTCATTCTGATTTCTCTCTGGCCACTGAACCCAGATGGTTGTGGAGGGGAAAGTGAAGCAGGTAATCTTGGGTAGCCCTCTTTCACTCAGCTCCAATTCACTTGCATGTTGTAGTGTCATCTCCTAGGTATCATGGTCGTCTTTGAGATTGAAGGACAAACAACAACTGCTTTATACAAGTTTTATATTTCTATAAATTCTTCATATTCATAAGGAACAGTAACATTTCATTATGTTCATGTACTACTATCATTGGACAGGCATTTTCTTTCCATGTTTTTATTATTACAAATAATGCTGTTCTCTATGTGTGTGTATGTGTACATATATATGGGTCTTTTCTTGCTGACAGTATCTTTCTTGATCTCACTGGTAAAAACTCTGGGTCACAAGGTGACAATTTAGTAATTCTTACTCAATATTTCAACTAGCAAAGTGACTGAGTTCCTGCAAGTGCTTCTGAGTCACTAAATCCAAGGAGTATAAATTTCTTGTAATATTGCATTGAAGTTAGCATCCCTGAATAGTTGAATAGGGGGTGGGGTTGGATTTATCATCATAGTACCCATTTTGCAATCCATTTTTCCCTTGATTCTTTCTTAATAGATTCCTCCCCCACCTCCCCAATGTTATCACTTAAAAATACAGCATCAAATTTTTCATTTCCCATTTCCTTGCTTCTTTCCAATTGAATATACATTTTTCTGCTTTTGTTATCTATCCATTTTTCTTCATTTCTCACCTTCTTCTGCTCTTCTGTACCATATTCTCTTTTCCAAAAATCATGTTGCATGTATTGTACAAGACTTAATTATTTCCATAAGACAATGAATCATATCATACTTTTCTGGCTAGGAAAATGAGCGGTACTGTAGAAGCTTCTCCTAGAAACCAAGATCTTGTGACTACATGCTTTGGGAATTTTTTCAACCTGCTTCTGAAAGTAACCCAACCTTTGCTGAGCTATAAAAATGTATTCAATACAAGATCTGATTATGAACAATCTAGGACATTGGTACAAAACTATTTGTCATTTCTTTCTGTGTTAAAGTGGCACAAAAGGAATTTCTCCAGGAAATTTTGAGTGCTTCAGTCTTTGTTCAAAAGCGATACTTTACTGATTTCAGTAATTGTGATACAATTAATTGTCCCATATCCCAGGATTTCTAAACCTTTTTCCACTTATGTCCCTTTTTAGCCCAAGAAATTTTTACATAACCCCAGATATATAGGTACATAAAATAAGTATACAAATCAAACATTTACTGATAATAAATTATAATTTTGCAGCTCCTTACATTCAGTTACAATATCCCATAAGGCCCCAAACCATAGTTTAAGAAGCTGGGCTATATGCTATAAAGATAACTGTAGCAAATCAGCCTGCTGAATAATCTCTGATAGAATATAATCTTTTTGCAAATAGTTTTTATCTTCTTGTCCCTGGTATCTAACAGAGTACAGAGTATCTACTTTATATAAGCTTCTTGATTTCTCGGTACACCCCATAATCACATTTTCTTTGCAATCTTTTCCCAAGGAAATTATAAAAATTGCAATGAATCCAGTGTTTTTTAAAAAATAATAAGTTACATAAAATCTATTTTAAGATTAGTAAATGATGGTTCATCAGTATTTTAATCGTATCACAGAACATGGTAAAGTTTGTCTTAATGGACTGTTCACAAGAAAATAGTTATTTATCAATATATATTCTAGATTGGAGTGCCATTGACTTTGTTCCCATCTACCTGTGTTTCAGTCATTTCCTGATGCACCTTGGCATGAAAGCCAGAGTTCTTGGATGATGTGCTCTAACTGCATGTTTTTCCTAAAGCTGAAAATTTCCATTTTGCATTGGCAGGCTTGAAAACTGGAGATGAGATTCTTGAAATCAATAATATAGCTGCAGACACCCTCAACTCATCCATGCTTAAAGATGTCCTTACTCAGCTGTCACTATGCCTTATAGTACAGACCTATCCTGAACTAGTTGGAGGCCAGAAGCTGCTTGAGAGCCCCCCTCATCGTGTGGACAGCCTTTCAGATTTCAGTGAAAACCCATTTGCCTTTCTCACCAAAAATCCAGGTATGTTTGAGCAAGCTTCTTAAAGATTATGGGATCTCAGAAGAATTTCCTTTAAAACCATGATGGGTCTTTAGGGATTCTCCAGGTGATCTAAAATCAAACAAAAAGATGTGCTGGCTAAGCTGCCTGCCTGAGATTCAATTCAATTAAAAAAATATTGATCAATCACCTACGATGTACTTGACCTGTTTGAAGAAAGAGAGCATTAACAAGAATGGAAAAGGTGATGGGAACTGAGCTGAGCCAGAGATTTTAAGGTGAGAAGAAAATGCATTCTAAGCATGGGAGGTAAGGCTATATTCTGTACAAAGGCAAGAAATGGAAGATGAAATGTTAAGTTTAGAAAATAATGGTTCTATTTGATTAGAACTTAGAGTATATGACCCTGAAATTAGTCTGGAAAGGGTCTTAAGAATCAAATTAAGGAGGGGCTGCGGAACTTGCGTTTTATCCCAGAGTTACAGGAAGACAAGACATCTTGATTGCTGAATTCAGTTTGCTACTGGATTGTATCTCACAGGTTGAATATCTAGAATAGTTCATTTTGATGACCAAGAATTGGAAACTGAGGAAATATCCACCACTTGAATGGCTAAACAAGTTATGATAAATGAATGTGATGTTCTTTAAGAAATTATTAAGGAGCAATTTCAGAAAAGCTTTGGGAAGAATTGTATAAATTGATGCAGAGTAAATAGTTGTAGGAGAACAATTTATATATTTTTTTAAAATGTAAAGATAAACAACATGTAAAGATTTAAGAACTCTATTAGTCATGATTCCAGAGGCTTTTTCTGTGGTATAAAATGCAACCCAACCGCTGACATAAAGGTTATATATAGATTCAGGGTAGATTTATGTTAAAGTGATGTCAAGAAGTTTTGAGATGAAGATAAAGGGAGAAAATAATATAGCAAATATTTTCATTTTTCTTTGTTAAGAGGAAAGATTGTCAACTAAGTGTGAAGGGAGAGAGCTATAGGAAACTTAAGGAATGAAGAAAATGTTTGAAACAGCTTTTCACTTATAGAGCAGTAACTACACTTACTACTTATTATTACTGTAAAGTACACAAGTTCTTAGAGAGTATTTTATTTCACTTACAGAGAAATAGACTGGTAGCATTGCTGCAGTGAGGACAAAGTTAAGATTACCTAACATAATTTGGTAGTGTACCTTGTCGGAATATTAGGAGATTCCCGTTTTCCCAAGCTAAGATCCAGCAAGCTAGCTGGACATAACAACAATCCTTTGCACTCACCCTCTGGATGATCTCAGTCTCTGGCAAAATCACATAATTGTTGTATTGCTTTGACCAGCACCAGGTATGCTCTGAGCTCAGACAAGCTCAGACAAATTCTGGTGGTGAAATCCTGCTCTGAATCAGACTTGTCACATTCTTACTGTTGCCCCTCAATTTCAGTCTGTACAGTTCATTGCATAGCCATTGGCTTAAGTATCAAGATTTAGTCTCTCTAAAATGGTCCAGGTACTTGGGACAGGCCCCAGCACATGTGTATAATCTGTCTCCTTGTTTACAGGTCATTTCCCTCTCTTTGAAATTAAACTTTTGTTTGATTTCTGACTCTCCTATCTTTAGCCTCCTCTTTTCAATTCTCAGAGATTTACTAATTTTGTGACCTTGGGCAAGTCACTTAACCCCAGTTGCCTCACAAAAAAAGAAAAAGGAAAATAATTTAAAATTAGAATTTTTCAAGGGCTTCTGAGTAATATAATAATGCATCAGGGTAATGAAAAATAAAGTTTGTGCACATTTGAACTTCCAGCTTAGTGATGAGATTAGGAAGAAAGTGAAATCAAAACAGAAATAGTGGTCTGTGAAAATAAGGAGACTTAAAGGGATTAGAAGTCTGGATGAAAGTGAAAAATGTTTAGGGAGGGGCAAGGCACACAGAGTGAGGAAATGATAGGAAATTATGATCTAATAAAGCAAGGATTTTTGACTTTTGTATGTGTTGTTCACCTTTGGTAGTCTGGTAAAAACCCTTCTCATAATAACATTTTAAAATAAACAAAATAAAACAAAACATTCAATTATAAAGGAAAGTAATTATATTGAAAAATAACAATCAAAAAAAAATTTCAAGGCAGTCAAGGTTAAGTGACTTGTCCAGAATTACACAACTAGTAAATCTCTGAGGCTGTATTTGAAATGAGGTCTTTCTGACTTCAGGGCCAGTGTTCCGTCAACTGCACCACCTTGCTGCCCCTATTAAAAAATCTCTTCCACTTCAGAGTTGGTGTTTTATCCACTACACCAACTAGCTGCCTATAAATATGTTTTTAAAGCAAGTTCTTATACCTCAGGCTCAGAATCCTTATATCAAAGAAATGTCAAAAGTTAGGACTGTTTGTTTTTTTAATTCTTTTTAAAAATTAATTTATTTATGTTAATACATACTGCTTTATGAATCGTATTGGGAGAGAAAATCAGAACAAAAGGGAAAAACCATGGGAGAGAAAAAAGAAGCAAACATAACATATGTTGATTTATATTTAATCTCCATAGGGTTTTTTTTTTTTCTGGATGCAGATGGCATTTTCTGTCCAAAGTCTATTGGGATTGCTTTGGATATTATTATTTTTAATAATGAAAGTGGGTAATTCAGAGTGGATAAATCATCCCTATGTGGCTGAAATAGTAGAGGGGTAGGTCACAGCACTTGAAGAAATTCAGAATTTGGAAGATTAGAGTTTTTGAGAGAACATTAGCATGGATGTTGAAGTCTTAGTGTAACAGGAGCAGTTGTGGAGGATACAAAAACAGGCAACCAGGTATTAAGCTTCTTTACAAAGGAGGGGAGTATAACTTGGTAGATGATACAAAGAATGATCATAATAAGGGTTGGATAGAGATGATCCAACTTAAAAAAGAATACAAGTTGCTGAATGATGGTAGCAAAGGCAGGGTCTGGATATGGCAGTGAGGAGCAAAAAAAGTTCCAATTCTTCCTTCTTGTGATATGAGGGTGTGAAAAGAGATTCAGCCAGTACTGGGGAAGATAGCAAGGGATGCCGTGTCATATGTGGAAGCTGGTACTCTGTGAGAGCAAATAAAAGTGTGAGAGGAAATGGTAAGGGGAAATTTGTTAGTTATTGAACAAGAATTCTAGAGGTCACATTAGAATAAATGAACAGAGTGAAAGTGGGACACAGGAGGATGGGGTTGAGGTGGATGGAAGCATTAAGAGAATGGGGACAATATATTCCTAGACAGCCAGCAATTCAGTTACACAGAAATAGGCAGAGTAACAAAAGATGGTGGAATTTTAATAATCATGGAGTAAGTGACAGATGAATTAACATACTCACAGGATACATTAACAGTAGGAAAGAATGCAATTTGGAAGTCCAATTAGGATGCTGTCCAGGTGATCCATGGAGAAGTCCTGAAATAGAATAGTGAAGAAAAGAGAATGTGTATAAGAAATGTTATGGAAGTAAAATTGACAAAACTTGGCAACTAACTGAACACAGACTTAAGGAGGTAGGTAGAGCTAAAGATGATTTGAATGACTGGAAGAAAATAGAAGAATTTGGAAGAATAATGGATTTAGGAAAGAAGAAAGTAAATTCTGTTTGAGACATATTGAGTTTGAGGTGCCAGTAGTAAGTACCTCTAGAAGTAGATGTCTGGGAGTTAATTGGTGAAGGAGATCGTAAAGAGAAGAGCACCCAGGACAGAACCTTGGAGAAAACTCAGGCTTAGCAGGTGGAATAAGTAAGAGAACTGAAAGAATATAAGATCATAAATCAAGAACTGGAAGTGAGGAGACTGAGTTCTGGAGAGCCTAAATGACTTCTCTAAAAGTCACCAAGGTATGGACAAGGGTGAGGGATTTGAACTAAGGGCCTATAATATCAGCTTCTTTCTATTGTATTATTCTATGGATTGTCTTAAAAGCCAAGGGAACAAGGAATATCTTGAAGAATGACATAGTTATTAATGTCAAAAAAACTGTAGAGAAGTCAAGACAATGAATATTGTGTGCCAGGAACTATAGTAAAGCACCAGGATTACTAATATAGGCAAAAATTTTGATCCATGTCTGTAAAGGACTGAAACTCTTGAGTTCATGCACTGAGGTTGGACAACCGAGCACTTAAGGCTAATTACCAATTGGACAATACTCTATAAGCATATGCTTGGAAAATGGCCCTTCTCACTATCCTGTGCTGGCTCGATAATTGGTGTATATAGAGAATTGTACGAGGGACTAGGGGGTGGAGTAAAAGTAGTCAGGGTCACTTTGGCGGTAGATGAGGAAGATGAAGGTTTCAGAGATCCTGCATCCATCCAATTCACTTCTACCTCTAAAGACAAAGAATAAAGACCAAGGACTTTTGCTTATCCTGATTTCGGCTGATTCTAAGGTATCCAGGGTTCTAACATGGTCATCACACATGTCTTGAAGGAGGAGTAAAGGCACCAATTGTAAATGACTTTCTCAAAGAATTTAGCCATAAAAGGAAGGAAAGATGGTCAGTTCAGTAAGAGATTTCTTTTTAAGGTTGAGGGAGACACGGACATGTTGTAGAAAAAAAGGAAACAACCAGTAGAAAAGGAGATTAAAGATTATCAAGAGTGGGGATGATAGAGGGGGCAATTTTCTGTGGATGATGGATTAGAATGGGGATCAGTATTGCATATGGAACATTTTATACTTTTGTACAAGTCTGGAATGTGCTCCCTAATTTTTGCATCTTTTTAAAAATTTTATTTTATTTTTAATTTATGGAATAAAACAAATATTTTTATAACAGTATAATTTTTAAAAGACGACTGCACATGAAACTGCAAATCTGTTGTGTACAATTTGCTATTATATATATATATGTATATATATATATATACAAATATATATAAATATAAAATTATCATGTCAGTTTTCCTTTGTTTTCCCTCCACTTATTGCTCTAGATGGCTATCAGTATAGGGGTGTGTGTGTGTGAGAGAGAGAGAGAGAGAGAAATCATTTTATACATAACTCTATTTATCAATTCTTTCTCTGGTTGCAGATAATTTTTTGCATAACTACTTTTGTAGTTAATTTGGGAATTTATAATAGTCATTTTGACTCATATGACTTATTCACTCAAAATTATTCTTAAAACAGTATTGTTACTATATATAACATTCCCTTGGTTCTGCTCATTTCTTCATCTTAACATCTCTGACTACCTTCAAGCTTAACTTAGATTCTAACTCCTATAGGAGGTCTTTACTAGTCTTTACTTCTAGTTCTTTAGCGCTCTGTGCCTTCTGAAATAATTTTGTATATACCTATACTCCCCAGATTAGAATGTAAACTTTTGGAAGTCAGGGATTGATCTGATTTTGTACCTAATTCATTGCCAAAAATTTACTAAATGTTATTAAGTTGAATTATTTTGGAAAGCACACTTGAAATTTTAGCCTGCTCAGCAGAAAAAGTTGTTAAGCAGAAAGTTGTTAAGCAGTCATTCCCATCCTCTTTTTTCTTTTTTAAAAATTGTATTGTTTGCATGACCACACATGTATAATTTATATTAAATTTCTTGCTTTCTCCATGAGGAAATATGGAGGAACGAAGAGAGAGAACTTCAAACTCAAAGTTTTAAAAAACTTTAAAAACTTTTTAAAAATTAAAGTTAAAAATTGTTTTTACATATAACTGGGGGAAAATAAAATACCAAACAATAAAATTACATTGAGAACAGGCTTCTTGAGAAAAATGGCCCAAATTTATTAAAACAAAACAAAACTTTTCTTTTATTTGGCCACGAGGTGGCACCTTTGTGCCAGTGAAACCCAGTTTTCAATTATAGTAGGTTTTGTTAATACAACTTTTAATTAGAAAATTGAATCAACATTGTTTAAATTTTTTTTCAGAATTTGTCACACATCATACATATGTTGTTCAGAAAAAATGGTGCCCCATCCTACACTTTTTGTTGCCCAAATGTGCAGTGCAGCCTTTATATAAAATTGTGGATTGATGAGGCTTACTTATATTTCAATTAGTTTTGTAATGTACTAGATGGAATATACATCTAAATGGGTGCTGTTCTTATATAACTGTATGTTCCCTAATGATACTGATGTTACTCAAAATAATTTTGGAGCTCCTCTTTTTAAATTACCTTTGGAATCCATAGTGCATTCTTTGGAATATCCTTCATGCAAATACATTGTTCTTTCTTTTTAGGATAAAATTAAAATAATAGTATTTCATTACATTCAAATACCACAACTTATTCAGTCGTCCTCAAGTTGATGGGCATTCCCTCAATTTCCAATTCCTTTCTACCACAAAAAAAGCTGCTACAAACATTTTTGCATATGTCGGTTCTTTCCCCTCATTTGTGATCTCTTTGGAATACTAGCTTGTGTTTTTTTAGTGTATTGGAAGCTCAATTTCAATGAGTATTGTGATGCAGATCTAAAGTTAGGTGATAATAGCAGCAGACAAAACCCCAAACTTGAGAGTCTAGAGGACCTAAGCTAGAAGCTTGTCTCAGATCCTAATTATGAGATCTTTACCAAGTCATTTAGCATCACCACCCCAAGTCTCTGTTTAAAATGAAAATGTTACCCCCTTCCTAACAGAATTTTTGTGAGGATCAAATGAAATAATATGTGAAAATGCTCTGCAAACCTTGAAGGTATTATATAAATGATCACTAATAATTAGGGCAGGTATAGCTTGTAGAAATAAAAAAGTATTAGTCCTTTTGTACTATATTGTGACCAGATTACATCTGGAGTGTTATTTGGGGCTATTGATAAATTGGAGACAGACCAGAGGAAGAACATCCAGAATAGTTAAGGTTCTTGAATCCATGCCAGTGAAGAAAGGAAAAAGGAATAGAGATACCGAATCTGCAGAAAACTCCAGGGAACACAGGTTTATCTTGGATGTATTTGTAAAATTGTTATATGGAAGAAAACTAGACTTGTTTTGTTTGGCTCCAGAGGGCAGAAACAGATTGTCACAAAGTGGAATGGGCTGTGGCTGGATGGTCACTTGTTGGTATATTCATAGAAAGCATTCCTCTTTCACATGGGCTGGACTAGAGAATTGCTAAGGTCCCTTTTGTCTCTCAAAATATATGGGTTTTTTTTTTTTTTTTTTTTTTTGTTTTGTTTTGTTTTGCTTACACTTTCAACAGGGAATAGCCTTTGCTCTGAGCAAGTCAGAAGTGCTGAAATGACTCCTGAAGAGACAGATGTACGTGACTTGGAGTCCTCTGATGAGAGTGACAAAACAAACAAGGTGAGAAATTTTTATTTTTAAATATCTGCTTTGTGCCAAGCACTGTGCTAAGATGCAAATAGACAGTACTTGTCCTCAAGTAACTTAAAAATCTAATGGATAAATCTCTTGTGATTCCACTTTAACTGACATAATTTTTTGGAATCTGTAAATGATTAGAGGTGTTTTTTCTTAGGAATAACCAGATTCTTAAGGTGTTTCTAAAAGTTCTAATGCATTGTGTAAATTATAATTGTGATCTTATACACAGTTTGAAAAGTTCTGTATTATTAGCACATCTTCATTTTTTTCCTGTACATATTCTTTATGCATATTCCAAAAAATAATGAAATTTTCTAATCTGTCTTCCTCTATTTGTTTATATGTCTATATAGCTCTCTTTACATTTTAGCCCTTTATGCATATTTTGTTTTCCTTCTATCTATTATTTATTAGCATCCTTCTTAATAGATAAGCAGGTAGTACAGTTCCTAGAATGTGGTAGGTACTTAATAAATGTTTATTGATTGACTGAGCATGATAAAGAATTCAGAAAAGTTATATACATATGTAGGTTTACTCTTGGTATTTGTTTTATTTTTCTACATTTTGTTTCCTGTTCTTAATTTAAAAGAAAGATGAGTAGAAAACTTCAATAAAATTCTCTTTATTGTGAGGCCATCATGACTTTTATGTGTTAGTGGTTTGGGGGAGAAAAAAGATTATCCATTTCTGTTGTAAAACCTCTAGCAGAATAGCCAGCCACACGTGGACACCATCCTCTACAAAAACCATAAATGTTCTTCTATAGAGGAGAAATTATACTTTTCTTATTAAAAACTACATTATTTGACAGATTGATGTGACTCAATTATTTCCAAAAATTGTGAAGATTTTGAATCTAAATTTCATTTTGACTTCCATTGATAAATACAGATATTCAAATATATATACAAGAACATGATGAAATAAAAATGAGTTTGCAAGCTAAAACAAAAAAGTATGATTTTGTAAATGATAGTACATATGTTCATAAATTTTATTTGTAGGTTGTCACCAAACCATATAGTTCTAATAACTTTATCTTAGTGAGTCTATCAAGGAAACAATATCAATACTTATAATTTTTAATTTGATATTAATCTATCACCATGTCATTTTTGGTTTGCAGAGATATCCAAAATGATGAAGTCTCCCATTCACTTTCACATGACTGTCTGCCTCAAGACAATTTTAAATAGCATACATAGAAATCCTGAAAAAAGTCACATTACAGTTCTGGGTTAACATCCCAGAAAACTAGCAACAAAATCTGTGTCTCTTTCCTGCTTGACTATTCCCCAGAAGAATCATTAAGATTTCTTCTAGACATCTATATTATATCTAAACCAAATGGGAAGTAGAAAATAAGTTCTCATTCATTGGGAGAAAAAAAAATAATCACTTTCCTTGAATAGATTTTAATCCGTCAGTTTAAATCAATCAGTCTACCTCCAGGGATCAGGAAAGATAAAACTCCAATTTGGTTGTCATCTTTAACTATTTCCCTAAGAAAAATCTTTTTGGCTTTTCTGAGGGTTTTTCCCAAGAATTCTGAAAAGGGCTCTAGAGAAAAAAATTTACTTCTTAATATTTTGATAATTTAATATGAATATAATATTTAACAGTTCTAATTAATAATCATTAACAAACTTACTAAATGCATACTTTGTGTCAAGTACTGGAAATAGAAGAAGAAGCAAAAGACAGTCCCTTCCCATTACAGTTCAATGAGGTAGATAACATACAAAAAAAAAAAATTTACAAAACAAGCCAGATCAAAGGTAGTAGAAGTAAAAAGGGTAGAATTTTAGTTGGGACTTAAAGCAAACCAGGAAAGTCAGTAGCCAGAGCTGAAGAGAAAGAGACTTCTCAACATGAAGGACAGTCAGAGAAAAAATCAATAGCCAAGAGATGGAGTATTTGCTCATGGAATGGCCAGAAGGCCAGTGTCATTAAATTGAAGAGAATGTGGTGGGGAGTAAGTAGCAAAGTAGAAAGAGACTATGTTATATAGAGCTTTGAATACCAAATAAAGTTTTGATCTTGAAGGCAATCACTGGAATTTATTGAATGGGTGAAGTGGTCAGACTATTTAGGAAAATCAGGACATATTGGAGTGGGGAGAGACTTGAGGCAGGCTGACCCACCAGCACAGACTATTAAAGTTCTCCAGATATGAGTGGTATCAGTGTCAGAAAAGAGAAGTGAGCATACTCAAAATATGTCAGAAAAGTGAAATAAACAGGTCTTGGCAACAATTGCATTTCAGAGTTTGGAACAAGTTAACAAATTGGAGAATTATTAGCATAGAGATAGCAATTAAAATCCATGGGAACTAATGGGACCACCAGTTGAAAAACAGAGGGAGAAGAGGAGCCAAAAAAACAAAAAACAAAACAAAACCCTGAAAGACATTTAGGGTTAGAGGGTCAGATCTAGGAAAAGAGACATAGAAGTAGCAGTCAGATATCAGGAGAACCAAGAGAGAAAGGAATTCTAAGAACCTAGAGAGGAGAGAATATCAGTGAGAGGATGATCAACAGTGTCAGAGGCTCAATGAGAATGAAAATTGAGAAAAGACTATTAGTAACTTTGGAGAGAATAAGTTTGGTGGAAGAAGGTGAGAAGACAGATTATAAAAGGTTAAGAAGAGAGTGAGAGAAAGTGGAGACATCTATTGTCCTTTCTATGTATGCATCCATATTTCTAACATGGATTTATTATTATGCAATTAGGTTAAGATTAATGTAAGTTTGAATAATGCAAAATTCAATTTGGTGTGAGTTATAAAACGGTATCAAGTCAAATTATAAAGTGGTATCAGATCATATTTCACAGAAGCTAAAATTCAATTAATGTGACACATGCATGCTAATCAAAAGTTTTAAATTACAACACTGTCCATCAGCCTACATATGCTTATTGTATGTACATGGGATATACTGTTAATTTTTTTTAAAAGATCCTCTAACAAAATGGACAAAAAGAAGAATAATTCAAATGGAAACACTGCTAGTATAAAAAGAAAAGGCTTTATCAGAAGGTTGGATTTCCAATACTCATCTTAAGTTCAACATGTCCAAAACTAAACTCACTACAACACAGTTCTGCAATTGCATATTTTTGTAGGTCTTGTAAGCTAAGAATGTCTTTACATTTTAAAATCAAGTTTTGTTGTATTTTAAAATCTAAAAACATTTTTAGCTTGCAGACCTCATAAAAATAAGCTGTATAGATTTGACTTGCTTTAGAACAAAAGCTTGATGTAATGGAACAACACAACTGAAATAGGATTACATATCAGAATGCCTGAATCTATGGTATGGAATATTATAAAACATTTAGACAAAATCAAAGAAAAAGGTAAAGCTGTATCGAATTTTGTGCCTTGCAAACAACAAGAAATAGAAGTGTTTTAGAAATGAAACATCTTTTGGCAATATGTGTTGAAGAAAGCGATAAAAAAAAAAAAAACTGCATTCATGTTAGCACAGCTGTTCAGACAAAAACGTCAAGATTATTTAGGGCAGTGAAAGAAAATGTAAATGAAGTGGATAATGAAACTTTTTCTGCAAGGATTGGTTGGTTTGATGTTTATAAAATCTATTTTAATTGCAAAATGTTAAAATTACCAAAGAGGCAGCTAGTAAAGCTGAGGATACTGCAACTAAAGATTCTGATGTTTGGGGAAAAAAATCATCAAAGTAAGTTGTAACACTAGTCAACAAATTTTTAATGTGGATGAAATTGGTTTCCTGGGGAAAGATGCCTTCCAAAATTCATGTTTCTAAGAAAGAAAAAATCCAATTTGGATTTAAATTCCCCAACACTTTTATTGGGAGGTAATACAGAAGGGGATTTTAAATTAAAGTCAGTCCTTATTATGATTGTTCCATACTCCAAAAAGCTACAACCATTGATGGTTTCCAGTTCTTCGGTCATCAAAAGCATAGGTGATTAAAGCTGTTTTTGAAGATGGGTTTTCAAATTATATTAGCTTAGCTGTTGAATAATATCACAAAGACCACATCACACTTAAATTAATACTGATCTTAGGTAATGCCCTAGTTCTTTCAAATATATGTGGTTCAATTGTGACAATGTAAAAGTCATTTTTTCTGCTTCCCAAGACAACTTCTTTATGGCAATCATGAACCAAGGAACTGTTGCAACATTGAAGGCCTAATTCCTTAAGAAAAACATTTAAATAGACACTTGCTAGAACTTTAGGTACCTTGCAGTTTTTTGAACTAACTTTTGGAAATATTCTAACATCAAATATGCAATCAAAAATGATTCATCATGGATGGCAACAAGTAATTGCAAATAACATGCATTCATTATGGAAGCTCATTTTGTCACATTATACAAATGTATCTCTTAAAAGATGAAACTGAAAGAGGAAAAAGTACTCTCTCCCTCATGGCCCCCATGTTTGGAATGTGGATAATACTGATGAGATTCATTCGTATCTTGTATTTTATACCCTTCCACACACACAGATGCTCATTTTGTGAGGAACTGAGTGAGTTGCATAGAATATGCTCTCTCCATTCCAGATGTAATGTTATATTTACTCAAAATCTTTATTTTTTTATGAATTTTTAAATATTTTTATAAAGGACAACCACCATCCTTCCAGGTTTGCCACCTTAATGTTATCTTTGGCTCTTTACTTCTACTTACTCACATATCCAAGTAGTTGCTAATTCATATTATTTCTAGTTCCATACTATTTAGAACTATCTCCATCCACTCACACAGCTGCTACCCTGGTTAATGTCCTTACTAGTGTTCCTTTACTAGTGCAGTAGATTCCTCTTTGATTTTATCGCCTCATATCTTTCCCCATTACAGTCTGTACTCCACAGACTTTTCAACATGACTTCTCAATAGCACAGATCTGACTATGTTATTTACCCTTGACACCATTTCCTTCCCTTGATCAAATATACATTCTGACATTTAAAACCTTTTATAACCTAAACTCAATTACCTTTCCTTACTATTCATCATACTTATACAGAAACACAATTAAAATACCTAAGCAAAAATAGGAAATTAAGGTAAAGAAAAAAGAATAGATTTATAATTAAAACCTTTTGTAGATATCAGACACAATTCATTTTTTCATTATGTAAATAAATATTATGTTCAGTGACTTATAACCTATTGTGATACTGTTATAGCCCTTTCAATCAAAAAGTAAAAATAAAGGAATTTTTTTAAAGGTTACCTAACTGATTAAATTATCCTGACAGTTAATAACTAACAATTACTAATTCTGAGACTGCTCTCTCTCCTAGCATATTTGTGGAGATTTTTTCAAAAGTAATGAAGCATATTCAATTGCTTTTCTCTCAAGCAGAAAAAAAAAATACTTTGTTCTATTAATAAATAAAATACTGTTTATTTCATCTTTATCTCTACCCTCTAAAATTTCTACTTTTGTATATGTTTATGTTATATTTGTATGCTAGTACAGGTATATAATTTACATAAAAATATTCTCATATTGGGAAAGTGAAATAAAAAAATTTGAATACCATTGATGTTAGTGAAAAGACAGAAATACCCAACCCTTATTTTTTTCTATTTTATCTACAAAAGAAAATTATCTCTATGTGGGAAAGAAGAGAAAAAAATAGCTACTTTGATATCTTCAGGTCATCAGACCTTAATGGACTATATACCAGGATATTGAAAGAATCGGCAAATGTGATTGTTGAACTGTTATCAGTAATCTTTGAAAGTTTATAGAAATTAGGGAAAATGAAGAGCCAAAGAAAGGTAACTGTTCCAATTTTCCCCAAAAAGTAGAGTGGGTAAATTGCACTAAGATTTCCAAGTCACCCTACGTAGTTGCATTTTCCAATAACAACAGTGCTTCTTTAAAATTGCTTGTATGTGTATCTATATAATGTATCTTTGTAATCAACATATTCACTTAAAAGAAGCAAGATAGAGAGCAGGAGATATATATATGTGCCACCTTTCAGTTTTAGTTGAAAGTGCACCAATTTAGGGATCAGGAATCCTTGGTTTGGATTTTATAACCAATCCTTTGACAATGGAAAAGTAATTTTCATTTTGTAACTATTTCTTCATATGTAACATGGGAATAATTATAAACTGTACATTCGACAAAGAGTTATTTTGAAGATGAAATGAAAAAGTGGAAACATTTTGTAAAATATAAAGCATCATTTTTGTTTTCCTTCTCAGGTTTTTTTTACTTTCTTTCTAGATCCAATCTTTCTTGAGCAGCAAGATAATTGTATAAATATGTATACACATATGTATTTAAGATATACTTTAACATATTTAACATGTATTAGACTACCTGCCATCTGGAGGAGGGGGTGGAGGAAAGGAGGGGAAAAGTTAGAACAGAAGGTTTTGCAATAGTGAATGTTGAAAAACTACCCATTAATATGTTTTGTAAATAAAAAGCTATAATAAAAATATATATAAAGGATCATATAAATATGAGATATGAATAAATTTACAACTTTGAGATATTTATTGTCAAGGAATAAAAGGTTGATTGAGACAGAGACAATATGAACTGAAACAAAGCTGGCCTTAGAGCAGGCTGATTTCAAGAAAGGGGGAAAAAAAGAGTAACAGCATACTATACTGTAATCAGTTGTCAGTGACAGCTATTCACAGCAATACAATAATCTAAAACAGTCCCTAAAGACTCATGATAAAAAATGCTATCCTCTTCCAGATAAAAAATTGATGGCGTCTGAATGCAGATTAAAGTATCCTGTTTGGAACTCAAAACTAGAAAGAAAGAAAGAAAGAAAGAAAGAAAGAAAGAAAGAAAATTGTCTTTACATGGAATGGGGGAAATATTATTTAAAAATAAAAATGTAGCAAGAAAGGGAGCATGCAAACTGCCTTAAAGCCCCCAAAATCAGGGACTCCAGGCAATTCTTAAAGATTGTGGTTGCATGATAGCCCATCAAAAACATCTATTTGGTGCTTACCATTTGCCAGGCAGTGCTGATCACTGAATTTACAAAAATGTGAAAATGTTAGGTAAGATTTGAAGGAAGCCAGGAGGCAGAAATTAGGTGGGACAGAGTCCCAGAGCTGCAGGAGAGAGAACATAATGCCCAAACAACAGCAAGAAGAATACACTAGGGAATATAAAGGTGTCAGAGACTAGGCAGGAAAAGGCTAGATTATAAAAGGACTTTTAAAAATCAGTCTGCATTGGTAGAGTAATTTGCTCTCCAGGGAGCTTTGGTTCAGGCCAAAATAAAAGTGACTAAAGGGGTCTGTACTAAGTCTTTTTAAACACTTTTAAAGTACAGAGCAGGATCCCACATTTTGACTGAGATGAACCTTTCTGACCTAAGCTTGCTTCCTCAGGAATGTACAGGACCCCAGCTGGTGACCATGAGACAACTAACAGATGCAGATAAACTACGCAAAGTTATTTGTGAACTCCTTGAAACTGAACGAACCTATGTGAAAGTAAGAGTTTATCTTCATTTTTCTTCTCCACTTCCATTCCTACTCTGGGCCTATTTGTGCCCATTCCTTGGTCTCTACTCCCCAGCTTGTACATAACTTTAAGTTGTATAAAGGCAAGAACTCTCTTTCCTGTGTCTGTAGCCTTTTATCTGGAATAGAATTATCCTTAAAAAATACTTATTGATTGATTTTAAACTCATGATTAAACTTGTGTTTCAAAGGAACAATCAGAAAACATATAAAATTTAATATAGTGACTAGAGAAGAAACAATTTTACATTTATATCTTTAAAAGATTTAAATCTTCTTACCTTCTGAATATTTAAAGTTGTGATAAATTCCAGATTACCCCAAAGTACAAATTATTAATTACGATTTTTCTCTGTCATGACTTTTTGCTGTGAACAGCTTTGTAATTATATTTTCTGTTCTGCAAATAGGATTTTATTTCTTAAAGGATAAAGAAATAAAATTTAAGATATTTTATGTATTTGTTCTTTTTATGCTTTTATAGGCTTTTGCCTTTATTAAAAAGTACATATTTAAACCCTTAGGATTTAAACTGTCTCATGGAGAGCTACCTGAAACCTCTTCAAAAAGAAACTTTCCTTACCCAAGATGAGGTATGGTGCTAATTGTATTAATTTTAGATGTATATGGTTGAATTTATAGTTATTTTGGCTTTTGAAATGGACAACAGGGGTGATTGAAAGAATGTTTTAATGCATTTTGAGTAGGTAAAATACTGCCTTTTATTTTTTTCCTTGTGCAGATATGAACTTTAACTTGACTACAGGATCATTATTTAAACTTGGGAAAGTTAAAAATAATCCAGAACCTTTTTTTTTTTTTCTTTGAAAACTCTCTTTGAAAGGATAAGAATGAAAATTTAAAATGCTTGTGAGAACTTTGGTAGATTAAGGTCTTTCTTTTTTATTAGCTTGATGTTCTCTTTGGGAATTTAATGGAAATGGTGGCATTTCAAGTAGAATTTCTCAAAACTTTGGAAGATGGAGTGAGATTGGTGCCTGATCTTGATAAACTTGAGAGAGTTGACCAGTTTAAGGTAAGTAGCATTACTAAATAGTATGAAATTCCATTAAAAAGTACTTCATAGGGGCAGCTAGGTAACATATTGAATTGAGCACCAGTCCTGGAGTCAGAAGGATCTGAGGTCAAATCAGGCCTCAGATACTGGACATTAGCTATGTGACCTTAGGCAAGTCACTTACCCCCAAATACTTTTCATTTAAAAAAAAAAAGAAAGAAAGAAAGAAAGAAATACTGCTTCATGTACTTAATCCAGGATGACTGCCCTTCCCATCACTTTCTTTATACCCATTTTTACTTCTTATGTAGCATATCTAGGAGTCCATAACTACTCTCTCTTGCAAAGTTAGAGTCTAAATTTAGTGGCTCCATAGTCATTAATGGAGAAAAGTGTTTGTAATATGGGAATCTTTTCAAGTCTTTTGGCTTTTGTTTGTTTGTTATTCCCCTTCTTCTAGTCTGATTCTTTAATGTCCTCTGAATAATTGAATTAGTTCAGACCCTTGCCATGTTTTCAGTAAACATTGTTTTTTTCTATTTCCTATTTTTCACTGTCCTTTTAATTCTTCCTCTTCTGTAGGCTTGCAAACAAGTGTACTATGCTTAAATAAATTTTCATTGGCTTTCATGTTACTCCTTTTGGAAAAGAGATCAAGGATTTGATGATTTCTAAGTTTTTTTTGGCCTCTTTCTTATGGCAATTGTTTTTTATGTTGCTTAAACATCTGGGCATCATTGACAAAAAATTTATAGTATTCTGAGCAATATTCAGTATAGCAGAATTGTTCATAATATTGTCAATTTTTTTTTGGCCTTTTTTATTGTTTAAACTTTTGCCACCTTCCTGCTCCCAGATATTTCTTTATCAGTTTCAAGACTTTCAGTATTCTTCCACAACTCTCCTCCCTCAAATTACATAATTACATGTGCACCAGTTACAGGCTAACTTTGACCTCTTAAAGGACAGAAGAGAAAAGAGAGGATGATTAAAGAGCTCTTCTCTGAGGTTGTGGAAAATCTTTTATTGAGTAATATTATTTTGTTTTATTGCCTAATTACTGATGTGATAAGGAAAAAAATACATTTCACATTTCTTAATTCTCTCTGAGCAGTTCCTGATCTCATATAGCTACTAATTTTCTCTCCATTGATTTTCCCTACTTGTATCTCATATTAGCAATTTCTAGCATTAAAGAATTCCTTATCATTTGATAAAATTCCCCATCACCATCTCATTTGGATTGGTCCATGAAAAGGCTAAGTATAATGAAAAAAATGATTATAACAACTGATACTTAGAGCAAACAATGGAATTTTTACAATTGAATTTTTACCATATAAATTCATATTTGGCATTCTTTACTCATCAATTCAAGGCAAATCATTGAATAAAACATAACAACTAAGATCAGAAATTATGATTTACCTGTGACAATTATCCAGAGATAAGTGGGCAAAATTAACTCTTTTTTTCCTCTCCAATCTAGAAAGTGCTCTTCTCTCTGGGAGGATCCTTTCTGTATTATGCTGACCGTTTTAAGCTATACAGTGCCTTCTGTGCCAGCCACACAAAAGTTCCTAAAGTTTTGGTAAAAGGTAAGATCTGCAGGGATTTCAATAATATTTCATTTTGCTACATAGTAATAATAACTTATACTAAGAAGACATAGTTTATTGTAGTTGGTGAACTGTTGATAGTGGTGATAGGAAATCCTACTGGTTGTTACAGTAAAGAGTAAAGCCTTCAATATCTATAATCCTGCTTAATGAGGAACAAAATAGTTGAATATCTTGACATACTCATTAATATTGGATTGCTTATGATCTTCTTTGGAGTATTGAAATGCTTTTGTGTTTGGATTGATAGGTGAAGGATTCAGAAGCTTTGTTCTTATTTCTCTTACTGATTTGCTGTATGATTTTCATCAAGTTCATAATCACTCTGAGAATCAGATATGTCTTCGGTATTGTTTTTATCAATGTATTTGCTGCCACTACTAGTCCTACAAAATTTATTACAATTATTTATGTGAATTTCTTGAATTATATCTATATGCTGTTCAGAACAAAAGTGGTAGTTATGTATTTGCATCTCATCTATCTTGAAGAATCCTAAGAATCTGAAGAATTTTAATACATACAGAAATAAATTTCAGTATATAAATTATAACATCAATATGATTATTTTTGCTACTTGAATAAGAATTAGAGGAAAATTTCCTAGATAAGCAATACACTTCTAGGAATCTTTGGGAAAAGACCAAATTACTAAATTGTATTTTCTTTTTTCTTAACTGATTGAATAAAGAAATGCTAAACAAATCCTTGTGTAGACAAATAGGTGATTGCTAGTGTTTGGTAATGTTTAAGCTTCTGCTAATGGTTTACTTATAAAAAGCAATATCTGAAAATTTTAACATTCTACTGAAGTAGAATTTGGACAGAATTTCGACATTTTCTTTACTTTTTTTGGTAATAAGATTTGACTTATGGCCAGAATGTTCTTCTGTTATATTATTTATGTTATATTGTATTATGTTATATGTGTTATACTCTTTATATGTTTCTATCTTTATTATTTATTAAATACTCATTGTTCCTCCCTAGGTTGATTCATAGAAACTCTCCAAATCTTCCACTAAGTTGTTAACAGGCTCTAAGTTTTATCAATACAAAGAGTACCTCCACCAATGAAATTACACATCCTTTAAAGGGTCAAGAGATGTTAAAGCAGCCTTTTAGCTTCTCTATCCACAGTAGTTCTAGACCTTTGAAACCTATGATGGTATTTTTAAAGACAATTATATTATTTCTGTTTTAATAGTTTAAAATTTCAATATTTTTATTTTAATGATAATAGTATTTATGAGTTGCTTACTATGTGTCAGGCATAGTGCTAAGTCCTCAACAATTTCCTCTTTCATTTCATTTCACAATGACACTGGTAGTTAGATGCTATTATCCCTATTTTATGAAAGGTAAATTGAGGTAAAGTGAGGCTAAATGATTTGTCCAGAATTGCATAGCTAGTAACTCTCCAAGATCAGGAAAACCTGAGTTCAAATCTGATTTCATGCTTGGCTTTCTGTTCACTGTAGCACCTGTCCCTTGCTAGGTACTATTAATAATAGCTAATACTTGGCATTATGAGTATTGGAAATGGAGTTACTTCAGCTTTTCCTTAGGAGCTAGTCCCATGAAAGATCATCTTTTATTTATAGATAAAAGATTAAAAGATATACAAACATATTTGGAGATGTTTTTATATTAATAAAAGCCCATATTTGAGATGAAGACAGTGAAGCACATGGCTCTGATGGAGCACCCTCAGGAGATGCTTTAAATGGCATGTCATTTTTTGTGATCCTATAAATAATGATTGATTTGACACCCATGACCCCATGGATACAGATGTCAGGAACATTCTAGGAGCTTTCTGGAGACATTTACCAGAAGAGCAAATCTATACTTTTCACAAAGCTCTCTCATAGTCTGGTTTAAGTTGTTTATTCTGGAGTTGCATTCCAAGACAGTCTTTTCTATCCCATTATCAAAGACTAATCTTTTTGGACCATGGTTTTTGTAATCCTAAATTACTTAATTGTAAAGTACTAAAGCTATTCTAAAGTTATTCCATCTCACTCTATTTGAGGCATGCTACTAGAACACTGACCCCCCCCCCCAAAATAAGAGCTAAAGCTTAATCCCCAAGGGGTGTGTGTGTGTATGTAATCAGTCACTAAGAGGTTGCATCCTTTCCTCCTCATAATAATCAGGTATGGAGCTTGTCTTAAACATAACCATGCTTACATTGATCCTCTAAAAATCCTTCTTACTCAGTATGATAAATTCTACCACCTCTCTCTTTCTACACTAAGCTTTATTTAGCCCTTTGGGACGATTATAACCTGAGCATTACCCAGGTACCCACAGCCAATAGTTGCATAGGGACCACTGGGAAAACTCTCACATCTCCAATATACATACATTTCTCAAGAGGAGGTTCTGTGCTTCAGCGCAGTGACCAGTGAAGTGAATAGGTCATTAGTGATACTTATCTCATTTGATTGTCACAATAGTCTAGTTAAGATATATTAAATAATGTCATCTTTATATCATTGAAAAGGAAGCTGAGGCTCCATGAAGATGCTCAAAGTTACCTGCCAGGTAGCACGGGATTCAACTATAAATCCAATATTATTTCTGTTGTAACATATTGCTTCTTTGGTGAAAATACTTTACCAGTCACATTAGATAAGATTTAGGTTCTGTGAAAGATTTCCTTCTTCCCTAAATATTTTATTATCAATTGCAACTTTTTATGATATGAGTCAAGAGGACAATAGGAAACAAAGGCAATGATGTTTATAGATAACATACAAGCTCTAAGTTTCACCTTGTCATGAACAGCTAAGAAACAGAAAAAGATGGATTTGTAAGTTTTTTTCTCTTCATCTTTCAGTGGAGGGTGCTGCTAAACAAGAAAGGGGAAAGAAGAAAAACCATCAGTCCCTCAGTAACTAATGCTTTTATCTGGTTACTTATATGCAACTAGTCAAACATAAAATATTTGTTTGATCCATAGGGAAATCTATTTTAGAGATTTTTTTTCTCCTCCAGCTAGTTGAACATAAAACATTTATTTGATCCATAGAAAAATCTGTTTGGGAGATTTTTTTCTATATATATACATTCTGTTCCTTTAATTCTTAAAAAAGAAATCTTGGGCTAAATGAGTACAATTGTGAAAAAAGAATAATTTGAGCTTTTTGCTGATGTTTTATATTTAAATTTTTCTAGCCAGGACAGACACAGCTTTCAAAGCATTTTTAGATGCCCAGAATCCTGAGCAGCAACATTCATCTACTCTGGAGTCTTACCTCATCAAGCCTATCCAAAGGATCCTCAAGTACCCTCTTCTCTTGAAGGAGCTCTTTGCCCTTACAGATGAAGCAAGTGAGGAGCACTCCTACCTGGATGGTGAGCCAGTTCTTGCCACAACTTCCCCACTTTCCTTATTGTTTCTTCACAAAGTCTCATATTCTATATGTAAAAAATTCTTTTTACAAATAGAAAATTTCCCTCCTCCTTTTATCCATTCTATAATTCTTTCCCCCCTCAGTGGCCATCAAAACAATGAATAAGGTTGCAAGCCATATAAATGAAATGCAGAAAATCCATGAGGAGTTTGGTGCTGTGTTTGACCAGCTAATTGCAGAACAGATGGGAGAGAAAAAAGAGGTAAGAATGTCATGTCTGTGTGTCTGTGTGGGGAGGGTGTTGGACTTTTGTAATAGACAAAATTCAACATTTCCAATATCTTGCCTTTTTATATTTTATCCTTCAGGATACAAGATTTTAAATCTTTTTGATTTTACTCTGTTACTGCTTCTAATGTAAATAAGCATGAGTATGATTTCTCTTTCAACCTCTGGTTCAATTAGCCAGTCAACAAGTATTTATTAAGGACCCATTGTGTGCTAAACACTTGTGGAACATTCTGGTGATACAAATAGAATTAATGAAACAATTTTTACTCAAAAGTAGTTTACATTCTCAGGAGAGGAAAATAAATAGAAATATCAAGTAGCTAAATACAAGGTAGTTTGAAAGGTAGAGTACTAGTTATTGAGATGTTTTTATATATTATTAATTTTATATATAGTTTTATATTATTAGTAGTTGAGAGTATTCAATTACTAGAGAGCAATTGAGATCAATAAGGTTTCGTGCAGAAGGTAGTGTTTGAGTTGTGATTTGAAGGAAGAGGAGGATTTTGAGGCAGATTTGAAGAGGGAGTGCATTCTAGGTCTGGGTTGCTATCAGTGAAAAAGCTAGAATATGGAAGTGTCCTCTGAGAAACAAAGAAAGTTAACTGTGAATTCAGAGAAGTCAAGAAATAAGTTGGAAAATAACAACAAAATTCCATACAACAGGATTTGGTAACTAAGGTGGGGTAAGAGAAAATGAAGAGGTATGGTTATGCACATGGGATCCTGGAAGATCTTCTCATGAATGCCATGGTTATAAATATGAGATTCTGGAAAAATAGTGATACTTTCGGCAGAAATAGGAATGTTTGGAAGAAGTTTTTTTTGGGTGGAATGGAGGGGGGAGGAAGGCAGAAAGATACTGAGTTCTGTTTTGGACATGTTGGATTTGAGGTTTTTCCTGGACATCCAGTTTAAAATGTACAATAGACAATTGATGATGTGGAATTAAGGTTTAGAGAGAGATTGGGGCTAAACCTGTAGATATTGAAGTAGTCAACATAGAAATGATAATTATAAACATGAGAGCTGATGTGTTCATTTAAAAAAAAGCATAGGTAGAGAAAAATAGAGGGCCTGAGACAGAACTTTGGGCAACAATCGTAGGGACTGTGATATGTTTGATGAGCTAACAAAAGAAACTGAGGAGCATTTAAATCAGTAGAAAAACCAGAACAGAACAATGTAAGAAACAGAAGATCAGTTTTGAAGGAAAAATATTTTTTTAAAAGTTTTTTTAAGACTATCAGATTTGTCAGGAACTTTGAAGGAAACAATTTTATTTTAGGAGTTTGGGTCCTGATTGACTTAGAATGAATGCAAATAGCAGTCATTTCTATTTTGGCCTGAAACTCTGTGAGTCTTCCTCTCCCGGATTTACTTATTTAGATTTTTCAAAAATTAAGTAAAAGAGGACATTCTTTGTCTCAGCTGCTATCTAGACTTAATCACTGTGTGGATGTGGCCTCAGTTCAAACTAAGACCTGATGAAGACCTTAGCTTAAAAAGGCCTTTCATCCAGGGCTATCTTCAGTCATGTTGATCTATATCTTCCCATTGGACCCGGGTAGTTCTGGAAGGGAAAGTGGGGCAGGTGACCTTGCCCAGCCTCCCTCATTTAAATGTTTCACTTGCATGTCATGTCATCCCCTCTCTGAGGTCTTGATCTTCTTCAAGAATGAGGAATAATCAATAATAACAACGAAATTTGGCTGATATAGGGAGATATTTGGAGGATAATTTGAGAACTTGGTAGGATTTATTGATTATTCTTTTAAAGATGGAGGAGAATTAAGTAAGTTGAAAGCCCCAGGTTTGGGTTTTTTTATTCTGTTGAAATCAAATACAATTCAACATAAATTTATTCAGCACCTAAAGAATACAGGTCCTCATAATATTAAGATGCCTAAAATAGATCCTGTCCTTAAAGTGCTTATAATTCTGGGTATTTTCAGCAGTATTAGGGGAAGGAGAAAAGGAAAAGGATCAAATAAGATTTGATTTGGGGATAAAATTAAGGAAAGGAGATTCACTTAGCTCTAACATAATAAGGAAATACAAGAAGAATATAATGACTTTTATCTCAATACGAAAAAGAACAAGTTCAGCAGTGGAGGGTATGGTCATCAGATATCCAATTTGGAGTACTTTTTATGCCCTTAAGTGACCAAGGAGATTGGAAAGTAGGGGTAAGTCACATCCTAGGATAATTTATTATCTTTTAGGGAAAACTAATCTCCTTGAAGGGAAAAGGGAAAAGAAAACTGATGCTAGCACAAACATAGGGTAAAGCATCATTCCAAGTATTACTGTGTGCTAACTCCATATGAAGTTTTTGGTGAGACGACAAGGTTTCTATCCTTATCTAAATGTCCTTGTCCATATCTAAAATATTCAAGCTGTTGTTCTTGGAGGATGATATGATGTGGTTCTAGACTTTGAAATTCTTGACAAAGCCAACTTCTTCTAAAGAAGTTTACTTTGAAAGTCTGTTTCTACTTTGGTCAAAGTGAATTCTGGCTAGGAAGCCATATATAGGGAAGTATTTTTCTCATAACACATGAGCAACTAGAATAGCTTTCTGTGGATATCAAGCAAAATGATCATTCAACATTGGGATTTGTCATATTTTTACTGCTTCATTCTAGGGATAATATTGGCTTTAAAGTATCAATGGGACAGGGAAGAAAATTGATTCCCACCCTTTCCAAAGATGCTGGTTCATATATGAACAGAAATATTTGCCAATGACATAGGAATAGATTCATTGTGATATATTGTAAGTGCTTGCCTGTACTGAGGAAATAAATAAGTACTCCAATGGACTAGTACTCTTTGCATGTGTGTGTGTGTGTGTGTGTGTGTGTGTGTGTGTGTAGAATCCAGAATCACACCCTTTGGAGTTTTCAGTTTTTACCTTTTATAGAAGAGAAAAAAGTCAAGATGGTACATTCTTATAAAGTAAAACCCAGAATTGCTCCCTAAATTTCAAAATTCAATATTACAAAGATGATTAATTAAAGCCATTCATGTAAAATTGGATCTTCAGGTTGCTGATCTGTCCATGGGAGATTTACTCTTGCATACTACGGTAATCTGGTTGAACCCTCCAGCCTCACTTGGAAAGTGGAAAAAAGAGCCAGAATTGGCAGCATTTGGTAAGTAAATAAATAGCAATATTGATATAAGAGAAACATCCACACATTTTTCTTGACAAGAAAACTTGATTCGTAAGTTAATATTTATTATAACAAAATTAATTATCTGAGTTAGTCTTTCTACTATTTCAATGAAACGCTCCTAAATATCAAATTAAATTTCCCAGTTAATTATATAGCAAGGTCAACTAGTTAAAAATGTATTTTACTTAGACCTGGAAATGTCTTAGAATTTTCTCCTGTGGGGCTTAGTGGCCTGGACTGCTTGGGATAATTAATGAGTCCCTTTTACTGAAACAGAATGTACTCAAAATCAAGTTGGATAAGAAGGCAGTCACAATGTGTCAAGACGTGTTCCCTGCCCTTGAGATTTTATAATCTGCCTTTTAAAAAGTTATATTTTGGGGGCAGCTAGGTGGTGCAGTGGAGCTCTGAAGTCAGGAGGATCAAATCTGGCCTCAGACACTTAACTCTTCCTAGCTGTGTGACCCTGGGCAAAGTCACTTAACTCCCAAGTGCCTCAGCCAAAAAAAAAAAAAAAAAAAAAGATATATTTTTATGAATTTAAAAAGTCTTTTTTTTTATAAGGGCTGTCTTAGATATGTGGGGAGGGGGAGTGAGGGTGGAATATTTTGGAAAATGAAGGTCATATAAAAATTGTTTAAGATTAAATTTTATTTTAAAAAATAGAAATTGATATTTAAATTTCATTGAATGAACCAATGACCTACCTATATGCCATTTATTTACTTACTGTGGAGTAAGTTGAAAAACAA
This sequence comes from Sarcophilus harrisii, assembly GCF_902635505.1. Classification (NCBI taxonomy): domain Eukaryota; kingdom Metazoa; phylum Chordata; class Mammalia; order Dasyuromorphia; family Dasyuridae; genus Sarcophilus; species Sarcophilus harrisii. Next base: position 240,963,770 of record NC_045428.1, read on the forward strand.
CAAGAACTACATGATTCATTAGCACTGGACTTAGTATTAAGACATCTGGTTTCATATCTTGTTTCATTCCATTTCTTTTGACTTTAGGCAAGTTATTTCACCATTCTTTTGGGCTTCTGTTTCCTTATCTCTAAAAATGAGAAGGATGAACATAAATAAAGCAGATCCAAAAGAAGTATAAACACAGAAATTATCATTCTATTAGTAGGTAACTTTAAGTAGGTAACTTTATGTATGTGTCATGAAAACTTTGATCAAAACCACTCATTCTAAGCATCTTTACTGGATAGATTAAATATTGAAGAATTTAATTTTTAACTTTAAAAAGTGTGTTAAAAGGCAATTTACCAGTTTGAAAAATGTTTTTAAATAAAGTTGAGAAGGTTGTGCTTACTGGTTTCTAGTCAAACTCTAATATTCAGTTATTCTAGGTACACCTGCTTCATTCATACTTCTTAAATTATATATGTGACGATTGAAGTTGTAAACATGAACTGAGAGTGAAGGGAAGGAGAGAATTTGGAACTCAAATTTTTTAAAAGTGACACAATTTAGATATATATTTCTAGAGAAAGTTGTTTTCCACCTAAGTCAACCATGGCTTTCTATACTTAAATTGATCCTGGAAACGTTTTATCTCAGAAAGATGCTTTTTCTTGGACATACTAGATGAATAGAAGGTTAAAAGGAAAAGATGCTAAAAAACAAAAACAAAAACCTGACTTTTTTTTTTTTTTTTTAGTGTTCAAAATGGCCGTGGTCCTTGTATATAAAGATGGTTCCAAACAAAAGAAGAAACTTGTAAGATTTGTTTTTGTGATTTCTTTCTACATGTTCTATAGGCATGCTTGTTTTAGAGTTTTATGATTTTCTTTCAGAGAATAGATCCCAGGTATTTGTGGGCATTGGCTTTTTTTTTTTGAGGTTTATTATTTTAAAATAGACTTCCACTTAAGATATAATAAATAGTTACTGTGAGCCAACAACCTGAAAGCAATTAATAGTATCTCTTTAACTCCTTTTCTCTTTTCCCCCTACCTCCTATTTTTCTCTTCCTTTAAAAAACTATTTATCATTTCCTCTGTTTTCCTGTTAGCAGCATTTTTTGCATATTCCATATTGCTCATCAACCAGCTCCTGCTTCCATATCTAGGATATTATTCTTAGTTCTCATTGTCACATTTTAGGAAGGAGGGAACACTGATCAACAGAAGAGGGTTATCAAGATGGTTAGAGAAATAGAGTTATTTTGTCAAGAAAGAATTAGGAAGTAACACTAGCAGAATGCAAGTATTTCAAATGCATTTACAGGAGAGAAATTAGGTGTTTTGTTTGATCATAAAAGGCAAAGCTTAAACTTTCAAAGAAGCAAATTTAAGCTTGATTTTAAAAAAACTTGCTAATGAGCAGAGTTGTTTAAAGAAAGAGTGGATTGCTTGGCTTTCCCTTCACTAGAGTTCTTCAAGAAAAGGTTGAGTGTTAAGTATTAAGTTAAGGTTTTAAGTAAAATAGAGAAGGCTCTTATTTCCTAATGACCTTCCTGTGACATTCTGTCACTCTCTGTGAAACCCTGCATATACTACTTTTTTTCCCCATTAATATTAGGTTTGAGGTTTTATAATGTGGAGTACGGAGTCATATGAAGTTAAAAGTAACATTCCTTTGTCTTGCAGCTCCATCTCTTACTAGTTTACTAGATGAAAGTCAGCTTCTCTAAGATTCAGTTACCTCAGGGGTAAACTAGGGTTTTTGTCTTAGAGCTTGTTGTGGCAAAAGTGCTTTGTAAACTTTAATGCACCATAGCTTTGTTAATTTTTATAATAATTGGTCTATTAGTAATAATTTTAGCTCCTATTTGTATAAAACTTTTAAGATTTACAAAGCACTTTGCTCATATTATCTCATTTGATACTCATATATACTACAAAATACAATACTCACTTACCATGTAGAATATGTTATTCTTGACTAAAGTATTTTCCATTATTCATACAGGTAGGATCTCACAGGCTTTCAATTTATGAGGAATGGGACCCATTCCGGTTTCGTCACATGATTCCTACTGAAGCTCTTCAGATTCGAGCTTTGACAAGTGCAGGTAAAGTCATTATATTATATTATGTACATTTAGTACTCTTGGTGGGCAGCTAGGTGGTACAGTGGATAAAGTTGGGTCTGAAGTCAGGAAAATCAGTCTTTCTGAGTTCAAATCAAGCCTTCAGAGATAAGAGCTATTCACCATGGAGGAGTTAATAATTAGTAATTATAATTAATAAGTAATATTGATAAATCAGTTTGAGGCAGCCTAGTATATGGCATAGTCATATAGTGTAGAGTCCAGAGACACATGAAATTTCATATATATATAACAATTAATAATAAAAAAATAAAAATAATAAGAGAGTAAAAATTTATCTGAATTAATTAATCCCACTGATCAGAAACCATACTTCACACCCCATCTAACCACTCACCAGAAAACCAGGGCCTACTTGAGCATCTTGTAATTTTTCCTCTTCGTACCTACCTCACCCATGTTTCTGTACATCTACCCCTTCATACAGATCTTTTTTTATCTCTGATTCTTGCTTTGAAAATAATAACCAAATCAGTTTTACCATTACTACTGGAAAGAACATAAAAGTACCTACTGTAGTGCTCTATTCCCAAAACTTCATTCTTTGGCCACCAAATCCCTAATGTGCCGCAATCCACATTAAGATCTAAATTCCTGGGGCACTTAGATGGTTCAGTAGATAAAGCACCAGTCCTGGAGTCAAGAAGATCTGAATTCAAATTCAGCCTCAGACATTTAACACTTCCTAGCTATGTGACTCTGGGTAAGTCACTTAACCCCATTTGCCTTGCCAAAAAAAAAAAAAAATTAAAAAAAAAAAGAATGAATAGGATAACTGAATCATTAAATAAATAAAATAGATTACATTAAAAAAAAAAAAAAAGATGACAAGATCCCAGCTTTGCATACTTTTTAAAACTTTATCATTTGGGGGGTGGGGGGTTGGTTTGTTTTCTTTTGTAACGTGGCTATTGTGGAAATGTTTTGCATGACTGTAATATATAAGCTTTATTGAATTGCATCTGTAGGAGGGAAGGAAAGAATTTGGAACTCAAATTAAAAAAAAAAAGTTAAAAAGTTTTGTTTACTTGTAACTAAGGGGGAAAATATTGTATAAGATTCTATAACAAAACCAGAAAAGAACAGCCACAACTGAGAGAAAAACCAAAAAAGCATATGAGATTCTAAAACAAAACAAAAAAGAACAACAAAGAAAAAAAAGAAAAATAGTATATATGAGATTCTTCATCCAAAATGAAGAAGAAATATCAGCTCACTGCTTGCTCTTCACTACTAGATCATCTAATGGCCTGCCTGGCTTCCAGGGGACAATGATAACCCTCAGTAATGTCCAGTATGTCCAGCTCAGCTTAACTTCCCCATTCTAAAGATTCTGCACTCCCCTCCCCACCTACTGCCTACACCCTTATTACCATTCTCTCATCCTGACAATTCCCCTTAATAGTTCATTCAAGATTTAACCTTCCACTCTGGTCTCTGGCATGTCTGCTTTATATGTGATAAACATGCTTTCATCTTAAACATTTTCCTTTCTCACCATTTCTTTCTTCTTTCATTCATTGAGATCTGGCTTCCTCCTCATGAACACAGCTTCCTTGGCTACCCTTTTTTGCATTTTTTACTTATACACCCAACTCACTGGTCATGATGGAAGAGTTGGAATACTCCTTGCACTCCATTACCACTTCCATGCTTTTCTTCTATTACTCCTTTGGGGTTCATTCGATCCATAATTATCACCCAATTAATTTAGACACCCTTTGTGTCCAGACTTTTGGAAAAGGCCACCCCTAATGGGTGCTTCCATTTTCTTTCCTTTCACTCTTTCTTAATTCTTTATTGTCTGGTTTCTGACATTACAATTCCACTGAAACTGCTCTCTTCAAAATTAACAAGTTGATCTCTTAATTCCCAGATCTAGATATTTTGTCCAGTGATCTCATGAATCCCAGGATTCAATTATCTCTATGCTGATTATTCTTAAATATATTTTATCAGGCTCTAATCTTTTTCCATTGGGATCACAAAGAATCAGACATGACCAAAAGAATTAAATCTTTCTTCTAGCTTACAGTCTGACATCTCCAACTGCCTGTTAGACATCTTGAATGGGATATTTCATAAAGATCTTAAATTCAAGGTGTCCAAAACTAAACTCATTTTTTCTTCTAAACCTTCTTCCTAATTTTTCTTTTTACTGTACCACCATCCTCCCAGTCACCCAGGCTCAATATTTAGTTTATATTCTCAACTCATAACAGTTTGTCATCCCCCACATCCAAACTTTTCCCGAGGCCATTGATTCTATTTTTGCAACATCTCTCATATCTCCTTCTCTCTTTTGACATTGCTAGTACCTTAGTTCAGGCTCTCATCATCTCCCACCTAAACTTTTGCAATAACCTAATGATTGATCTACAAAGTCTCTCTTCCTCTTCCTCTCTCCAACAGCTTTTTACAAGCTTCCAAGAAGAAACATTTGTCTCTCAGGATTGGGGGATTCAATTGAATTTAAGGAGTTTTACATACTAAAGTATAAAAAACATTTTTGTAAAAAAAAAAAATCAATGTTTTTCCATTAGTTTTGAAATGTTTGTGTCTAATGATAAACCAACTAGGAGGGAGGGGGAGAAAAAATAAATTCATATGATAATTTTATTATGTATTTAAAAGGAATAGCAAAAAATAAAAGAAATGTAAATTAACTCATTCTTGCTCTGTATTGTTCCCAATTTACCTAGATGCAGAAGCTAATTCAGTTTGTGAGATTGTCCATGTTAAATCAGAATCTGAAGGGAGACCAGAGAGGTCATTCCACCTCTGTTGCAGGTAAATGTTCATACATGAACTGTATATACAGAAGGAAGAGCTCCTATATGGCTTGCTCCTATAAAGGAGTTTTTGGGTCATTGATGCCCCTTATGTATTCATTAATAAAAGCTATTACTTATGGGACAGTTAGATGGCACATTGGATAGAGCACCAGCTCTGAAGTCAGGAGCACCTGAATTCAAATCTGGCCTCTGACACTTAACACTTCCTGGCTGTGAGCTTGGGCAAGTCACTTAACCCCAATTGCCTCAGCAAAACAAACAAACAAACAAAAAACTATTTCTTATATCTACAAAATGTACAATTTAAACTCCTGCAGTGTTTAGATTAGATTTTTAAAAAATCAACACAGCAGATGTGATTAATATTCAACAGACTCTCACTATAAAAATGGTTACTGCTTTAGCTTTCAATGTAAATTTTTATGTATATGTAATATTCAATATAAAAACTGTTACTTTATTTATATCTATAATGTGTCATAATATTATGGCAATAAGAAATCCTGTACTTCTCTTGTTAGAAAAATCAGTTTATTCATATTTGTCATTTATAGCATCCTTGAGAGTTGGAGAGTTGGAACAAGGGGGAGAAAGGGAACAAAGGAGAGTGTTGAATATAGATAACAGTGATCCAAGGTGACATTATGAATCTGTGCTGAAGTCATAGTCTGGACTTGTGAATCACCCGTGTGTCCCAAATTTGACTATACCCATTCTGTGTGTACTAAGAAAGAATTTAAATTATTCAATAAATATAATGTCCATTTAAAGGGTCAGGGGCTTTAATGTTAAATAAAAACTTGCAAATTAAGTCATTTTTAGAATAGAAAAAAAATTGCAAGTTGCAAAGAACAATTCATGTGTTAGCTTTTAATGTGAAACATTTTATTTAAATTTAAAAAAAAAGGTTTATTGTGAAGCTGGTCAAGGATCTCCATTGGGAAAAATTCATTTGTCAAAAACGAATTTTGGAGTTGTTCTTCAGACCTGCTAAGATGATATAGTTTAAATTTGAGAAAGGGTTTGAAGATGATGAATTCTAAAGAATTTATAATGAGCAGAGGTTGATTATTTTTTGCTGTACAAAATCAATCTGCTTTTAAGCCACTAGGCATGAATTAATATGCCCTGGAAGTCAAAATAGATGGATTTCAAGTAGTGTGGGAAAAGGGATATATATTTACAAATGTGTTAGTGCAGCATAAAAATTGTAGTTTTTAGGAGCAACTAGGAGGTACAGTGGTTAGAGCACTAGCCCTAAAGTCAGGAGGACCTGAGTTCAAATCAAAGTACACTTAATACTTCCTGGGCAAGTCACGATTTAAAAACTATAGTTTTTTTTTTGGGGGGGGGAGGGCTGAGGCGATTAAAGTGACTTGCCCAGGGTCACACAGCTAGGAAGTGTTAAGTGTCTGAGGCCAGATTTGAATTTGGGTCCACCTGACTTCAGGGCTGGTGCTCTATCCTGCTGCCCCTGGATACATTTTAAGTAGCTCTGCCTTTTATCTTATTTGAATCTTCTTTTTTTTCTTTTGTTTTCTTTTTTTTTTTTTTTTTTTTTTTTTTTAGCTCCCCAGAAAGTGGAAAAGATTTTCTGAAGGCTGTGCAATCAATCTTACGTGATAAACACAGACGACAACTCCTCAAAACAGAAAGTCTGCCCTCATCCCAGCAATATGTCCCTTTTGGAGGAAAAAGACTATACACCCTTAAAGGTGCAAGGCCAGCTATGAGCAGGGCAGGTACTGTAGGGATACAGATTTTAAAGATTCCTGTCATCCCAAATCTGTTGTAGGACCCAGCTTGCTGAGCAAGATGGAGGTGTTGCCTTGTATGGGGCGAAGGCTGGCGCTTTGACTTTCCTTGGCGGCGATTTCCCCTCTGTCTCTTTCATTTCTACTGTCATCAATTTGTTCCTTTTTTCTTCTGCTTCTTTTGCTGCTCTCCTCCTTTTGACTTGAGAGCTCTCTCATGTCCCTCCTGAGCTGATGACAATCACATCCTCTCAGCGGAATAGGCTTAATCACTCCATCCGAATGAAGGTGGCTGCTTTGCATGCTGGTTGGCATTGGTTATAGAGCATAACGGCTGTGCTTTTCTCTGGACACGTGGTAGTTCAGTGACTTAACAATTCACTTATTCATGTTATCATTTCTGATCTTGTGGCCAGTTAAAATATCAGGAGAGTTTGCTTCCTTCTTTTCTCATCCTTCTGCCTGAGATGACTTCTTTCTATTCAATGCTTTGATGGAGGTGGGATCTCACTGCAGTGGAGGCTCCTTTTGGTGTGAAAAATTATCAACTTTTCCAAAATGGTCATTCTTGTGCACATCCTCATGGATGTCCTACCTGGAAAGTCCTATCAGTGCTTGGGATCTTTCTTGGCAGCTCCTGAGATTATGGAGAACACAGACCCTCCTTCAGGCATCCCTGGATCCAGCTCCATGCTTGGCTCATCTCCATATGGAATCCCCTGTCCCTTTGAGAACGTCCTTTACACTAGCTTCTCCTCGGCCATTTTCCATTGCTAGTATATTGTAGCTTTGCACACCATTGCCTCTACATTTATGTTGTTGTTCGTGACTCAAAGCCATAGAGCATCTTGAGAGATTTTTATTTATTTTTTTGCTCCTGGGCTGTATGGGGGAATCCCTATTTGGAAATTTTCTCTACTGATGCAGATTGACAACTCTTTTCTAAGTTATAGTCTCCTAGAATTGCTTAGACACTGAGAAATTAAGTGACTTCCAAATGGTCACACAGTGTATGTTAAAGGTAGGACTCAAATACAGTTCTTCCTGATTTCTCAGCCTTTCACTATATTTTGCTGCCTCTCTGGAAGAATATTGCTGTTAAAAAAAAATGAACCTGAAGGATTAATTTCAGGAAGTGGCTTGGAGTCATTAAAAGCACTGCACAGTTTCTATACTTTTCCTATTAAATTGTTAAAGCAGATTCCCTGGGCAGCTCAATATATCGTAGATGAGCTCCAGCCCTGGAGTCAAGAGGACTTGACTTAAAATCCGGCCTCAGACACTTAATATATCCTAGCTATGTGACCCTGTGCAAGTCACTTAACTCCAATTGCCTCAGCAAAAAGAAAAATAAATAAATAAATAAATGAGAAAGATTCCCTTTCTTTCTCCAGAGGCAGCAAGGTGGTACAGTGGATGGAGTGCTAGACCTGGAGTCAGGAAGAGCCAAGTTCAAATTGGTTTCAGATACTTACTAGCTGTGAGACTCTGGATAAGTCACTTTATCCGTTTTGCCTCAATTTCTTCATCTGTAAAATGAGTTGGAGAAGGAAATGGCAAATCACTCCAGTATCTTTACCAAAAAACAAACCCTAAATGTGGGGTCAGGAAGAGTCAGACAAAACTGGACAATGACAACAACTACAAACCATTATTTATTTTCAGTATGTGTCCAAGATATCTGTACAGATAGATTTGGTTTTGGGGCTCTCTGATATAATCTGGACAACAGGTATTCTTTTTCCCCTTGATTTTTCCCATTCAATGGTTAGACCAAACTGTTTTTGTCATTATGGTAGTTAGACCAAATTGTTTTTGGATCCTTAAGGATTTTGCTCAGGAGGCTCTGTAATATTCCAAGACTTGATATAATCAAAGCGATTTTGCAAACAGGAGCGTCTGGGGATCTCTCTTTAAAAAAAACCCTCTTCTATTTGATCTATTCTGTGCTGACCACCACCATCTCCATTGCAGTAGCAAACGCAAATTTACCTCTCCCTTAAGCTTCATTTGATTTTTACTAATCAGAGGGTCATTGAAGAAGTCATCTCTGTTCTGTCTTTCGGTGAATCTTGTATTATTTTAATATTTCCATGGGAGAGACTTTCTGGAGGAGAGTCTTTTAATTTGAGAAAGATTTGTCCTGATATAGAAAAGGGGAAAAGTGGATTTGTTCCCATGGTATAAACTTAATATTCATTCACCAAGAGTTTGAGAAAGTAGTAGTACTAAAGCAGTTACTCCTTTTTGGGAGCACTGCTGTGATATATTTCCAGAAAAGGCAGAATTTTTCATTAAACATATCCAGATAGTTTCATTTCCTCCTCCTTTGGAGGCAATCTGAGATTGTCTTACACTATGTGACCTTTCCTCCATCATCTTCCTCCTTTCCTTCAGCTATGTCTAAGAGGCACAGTGTCCTGTGACTGGGTGAAGACCCTGAAAGAGAAAGCTTAGGTAATGCTTAGAAATAATTCTCTGTTTTTTAAGTTATAAAAATAATTTTTCCATTAGATAGATTTCAGTGAATGAATAAGTATTTATAAAATGCCTACTTCTGTATATGCCCTGCTATGATGTCTATAAGGAATCTTGTGAGTCCTAATATACTGTCCATTATGTTGTTGTTCCCTGGGGCCCTTATGTTAGCAGGGTTCACTTCTTCTTTTCTTTGTCTTCTTGTAACAAGATAGTAACTTGAAAATTTCCCAGCTGTACCTTCTCTGTTCAGGAATATTTGATAAATATGAATTCAGCCATTTATATTCATTTGTATTCAGCCCTTTTTTGTATTTTACATATTTGTATTTCATTGAACTCAAGCTCATTGAAAGTAAGCATTTTTGGTCTTTAGGGAACTCATTAGGGGGTTCCTTGTAAGATTTCTTCAGCCAGTTTTAAAGAACTCAAATTTTGTATCATTGTGAACATCCAGAGGATTCTCACCTTCTGTTGGATTAGGGCAAATACATAATTCACTGACTCATTGTTAAAAGCATATTTATCTTTCTCCTTTTGGGAACATTTATCTGTAATCAGACATATGCTATTTAGCTAAGTCAGTACAATATTAAACATTCTTTCCTAATATTAGAAAAAGAGAATTTTAAATCAAAAAATATTTTTCTGAAAAAGTGGGAGACACTCACCCAAAATGGCTTTAAGTTCTTCAATGGAATTATTAGCAGGTAAAAGTTCATGCTTCAATTTGTGCTGTCATTAAATGAAAGTAATTTCTCTCTTTGATTCTACTTTGTCTAAAGATGAAAACAAAATACTTTGACTCATCATCAAGAAAGTCTAATAATAATCTACTTTATTTAATTGACTTCAGTCAGAATAATAACTAAGATAAGGCAGCTAGAGTATTGTTCCAGAGTGCTGAAATATCTAAGGTCATTAGCAGCATTTTCAATCCTTCAAGAACATGGTAACAGACTGAGTTTAGTACCTTGTTTGGAAGAGTAAAGTAGGAGCCGACTTCCTCTCTACCCTCACTTCCCCCCAAGGTGTCTACCCTTAATGAGTGAGCTTCTTTGTACCTCACCCCGTCCTTTTTATACCCCTCTCCTACCAGACCTTCCTTAGCACTGTACTGACACAGCAGGTACAGAAATTCCTAATTACAGCTCTGTCTACAGGATGATCCATTATTGAGTTAAAACTGACTCAGAACCTGCTTCAACTATGGTACTTTATGTGTCAGTCAAGGAAGTTCCCTGTATTAGAACTATTAGATTCTATTAGAACTCCTGTATCGTAACATTTCATTGTCTTGTCTTTAATGTGGCAATTTTATTACTAGAGGAAAAGGAAAAACAATAATATTGCTGTGTGAATAGCACTTTGTATGTTTGTAAGTCAGTAATTCCTAGAATTTCCCTTTTTCTTATTTAGTACTTTGTTTACAAAAGTGCTTTGCAATAATTTATGATTTATTTCTTACAATGACTCAGTCTTTGTTAACTTGTCCACATTATAGAAGAAAGTAAAAAGGTGCAAGGCCAGATATGATACCTGTAAGAGCTGTTTTATGTTGTAGTCAGTGTTCAGGTTTCCTGAGCTCCAAAGCTAAGTTTAATCCAATTCTTTCAAAAAGAAGATATTGTGGTGATTGGGAAGATTAATTTCTTTGATCAGTCTTAGTTTTGTTTCTCCTTCCCCCCCAAAAAATATAAAAATTAAAAACAATTCTTTAATGAACTTCAAAAGACATTTTAGGCAAGGTATAAAGACCGTGCCTATGATCCCTGTTGCCAGGGAAGTTGAAGTTGTCCTTGAATTTAAAATTCAGAGTTAAAGGAAATTAAGCCATTTGGGTATCAGCACCAAATCTGGTACCAATATGACTCCCCTCTAGGAGCAGGAGGCTACCTGGCTGCCTAAGGAGGGGTGAACTAGGCCAGGTTGAAAACAGCAGACTGGAGTTCCTGCACTGATCAGTAGTAGGATCAGGCCCATGAGAAGCCTTTGTATTGGGCAGATTGGAAAAACCGGTCTGGATGGATGAATTGATGGATAGAGAAATTTTTTTTAAAAATTCTGAATTCTTGGCTCAGGATTTCTGAGAATCTTAAAGAGGTAAATTGATGCTTTTGTCTATTTGGTACAGAAAATTTTCTAGGTCCCTTTAAAGAGTTTCTGCAACTCATGGCCACTGTCTTAAGGTCTTGATTCATGAAGAAAATATTAAGATTTTACCTATTTTGGGCAGCTGGGTGGCAAAGTGGATAGAGCACCAGCCCTGAAGTCAAGAGGACCTGAGTTCAAATGTGATCTCAGGCATTTAATTCTTCCTAGCTGTGTGACCCTGAGCAAGTCACTTAACCCCAATTGCCTCAGGGGGAAAAAAAAAAACTATTTTACTGTTAATGGGGGGATAGAGGAGCGAGAGGGAGGCTCCGACTTTCTACTTAGGCATAAGGGCATGATCAATCAGAAGCATACTCAGCCTAAGAGAAATGGCAGCAAGCATCACTTGCTTACAACTCACATTTAAGTGGACAGATACAAGTAAAAGAAAATTCTCTTTAAGGGAATTTAAGTCTCTTTCTCCTCACCCTTCTACCCATTGCCATTATCTCCCCTTAAACATTTTAAATACTCCCTTTAAACGCTTTAAATTCTCCTCCTGAGACCAAGATAAATGTGAATTCACTGCACATAATGATTAAGTTGTTAGGGGAATGTCGTCTGTATGGACATATTTTCTGGAATTTCATTTCATGTAAAACATATGGGAGTTTTATTTTTATATCTGTTTTGTGTGTGTACAGTGTCAGCCCCAAGTAAATCTCTTGGGAGAAGGAGGAGGCGTCTGGCCCGAAACAGGTTTACCATTGATTCCGATGCCGTCTCCACAAGCAGCCCTAAGGCAGAGTCCCAGCACCCGTCCAGCGGCAGGGACACTGACCGCTGGGTAGAGGAACAGTTTGATCTTGCTCAGTATGAGGAGCAAGATGACATCAAGGAGACGGACATCCTTAGTGATGATGATGAATACTGCAAATCCATGAAGGGGTCCCCAGTGGAGAGAGACCTTCAGGAGCAGCTCCAGGCTGCCTCTCTCAGCCAGCAGGGAAGAAGCCCACAAGCCATGGATAGTCACGCCTCCAGGATGACCCAGCTCAAGAAGCAAGCGGCTTTGTCTGGCATCAATGGCGGTCTGGAGAACGCCGGTGAGGAAGTCATCTGGGTTAGGCGGGAAGACTTCGTCCCCACCAGGAAACTGAACACGGAAATCTAAATGTCATTCCCCCTTTAGATAGTATTCATAAGTTTCTCTCCCCCTTCTCCCCCACCTTCCTACTTATTGAGAAGACTTATCCTTTAGATTGCGCACTTGCACACAGGGTTTTGGGGGGCTGACTTGTTCCAAAACCATGTAGCCACATCACTTCGTAAGTTTTAACAGAAACAGAATAGTTTAGAATTTGAAAAAAAAAAAAAAAAAGAATAAGCTGGAGTCTTGTATTGTGTACATTACCAAGGGCTTTTATTTATTCTCAAATAATCAGGGGCTGAGAAATGAAAATATATATATGTATATATTTTTTAAAAGCGCATTATATAGCACTGGAAAATGGGTTACTGAAGGCATTTAAGTATGTGCAGCAGATGAGCTTCAGTGGTAGCAGAGAGAGCAAAGGATTTCAGTTTGGTTTTGTTTTTTGGTTTTGTTTTTTTAATCTGTGAGATTCATCTCCTTGATAGGAAACTTGCCTTGAAAAATATCTCTGTACAATTTGCAGTGTTCTTACTTCTTTCTTTCTTAGATGTCAGAGAATATTTGTATTTTAGAAATGTGTGAGGAAGGCTTGAGAATCTATGTTTTGATAAGCCTTTGTTCTCCTTCCCCCCTCCCCTTTTTTTGTTTTTGTTTTTGTTTTTAGTCTGTAGCTGGTCTTTTTTAATGTCAGTGCTGGAAGCTCTAGTTTTGCATAGAATCATAAAGATGCCAAACTCTTTAAAAAAGAGATCCAAATTTATCACTTGAAAACAAAACACTATTTTTTTTAAAATGTTACCTGATGTGCAAGGCACAAATAGTTGAGATTTTTACAGTGTTAATGTAACTCCAGGTCTATTAAATGAAGAGTTAGGCATAGTGACTTTATATTTATACATGAAAGATCAACTGGAACTCTTTCTTGGAAATAATTGTTTTTCCAAGAAGCAGATTTTATGTTTGAATATATATATATATATTTGAGATGGAAATTTATTTGAATTAGTAATTAGCAATGAGTCTAAACGTGTCTGGTGAGTATAGCCAAGATGGGGGTGGGGTGGAGAACTTGACCAATAAATCGATCATTTCCATAAAAAGTCTATATGGCTTACATTGATTTCCCCATTACTTTATCCATAGATGTTCTCTTTCATGATAGACTATAAATAAACCTCTAGAAACCAAAAACCTCTTCACAAGTCTCTAGTGTTTAACAATTTCTTCATGCCAACAAAGCAGGGTAGCTATATCAAAATCTAATGTTTTAAGTAGATCCAAATAAGAAGAAGCTATGGCACTTTTCATTCAAAAGAAAGCAAAAAAAAAAAAAAAAAAAAAAAAAAATAGAGGATTTATAGCTCCTCCACCCCATACCATCCCATTTCACAAATGTTCACTTCCAAAGAAGGGCTCAAATATGAAAACTTTCTTTTGGGGATAAATATCTATTTGGTGTTTGACACATCAGTAGGTACTTAAGAACCTGAATTTTATAGTAGCTTTAGGGATTATATTTTATACAAAATCATTTATAACTTTATATTTTAAGACATAATAGAAAATGTTCCAAAACAGTAAAGCTTCTATGTCCCTTCTAGTCTTACCTGATTTCCTATCCTATATCCTCCCCACCTCCACTCTCACTCCCCCTTTCCCTTTTGGGTTTTCAGGGGCTTGAGCTTAATATTTTGAAAGTCATATTCTATTAAACTTTTGCTATACTCTCTGGTTTTCTTAAAAGATTTAGAATGGTTTCTATACCCTTTGTATCACTTCATTGTTCCATATTATCTCTGGTTCAGTTGTTAAAATTAATTAGAGAGGTAGAGATTTATTAATAGCCCTTATATACTGTACCCAGTGAAACATGGCCTGTTTTAAAATACTGCAAAATCTGGTGCTTGGAGAGGGTTTCATTGTCTCTGTACATATTGTCATGACGTGTCTATGTCAAAAGTTCTTATATATTTCTTTTATAAGCTGAAAGAAGGTCTATTTTTATGTTTTTAGGTCTATGAATGGAATGTTGTAAATGCCTGTCAAAAATAAAATATTGAAAAATATGTGGACAAGTTGTATTTTTGCTTGATGGGAAAGTTAGTTGAGGGAAGAACACATAAATCATCATGTCTTAGTATTAGAAGGGAATTAAAAAAAAAAAAAAAAAAAAAAAAAGACCTGCCTGAGACATTTACTAATATAATGTGAACCTGGGCAATGTTTCCTCTCCTCTCTCAGTCTCAGTTTTCTCATCTGTCAAACAAATAAGAGGCAAGGAGAATAGAAGAAGCCTTAATTAAGTACCTGACACGTGCCTGGTGTATATGCCATAATATGTGGCTATGTTCTGCATATGGTGTTACATGGCACTGTGCAAAGAGCTTTACAAATAATTATCTCATCCTGAGAATGATAATAGCTTCTGCCTCACGGCATTGTGAAGATGGAAGGAGATAATATATGTAAAGTGTTTTGCTTAAGTAATATCTAAATATTAACTAATAGTACTACAGGCTATTCTAGCCCCTACCCAAATCCCTCAGTAGCACTGCAGAATTATTCTGCAATATGTTTTAAGATATGTAAAACAACAAGAAATATTAAAACAAGGTCAAAGGATTGCCAAAATAGAATTAAATGCAAGATTATCTCTTAACAAAAATAACTGACCTGGGAAAGTGATAAAGGAGAAATAATTTTAAGAATCATCTAAAATCCATGACAGAGGTTATAGATAATATTTTTCAAAAAAAATCATAAAGCTGCTCAGATCGGTTAGAATCAGAGAGCAAAATGAAAATAGAATAAACCAGTCATCTTTTTAAGGAAAGAAACAAACAAAACTCCTGAGTACATTTCTAAAATCCAGAGCTTCTAGGTGGCAGAAAAAAATGCTGTAATGTAAAAATATATTTAGTTACCAAAGGAGCCATAATCAGAATCACTCAAGATATAGCAGTCTTTAAAAAAAAAAAAAGAAAAAAACAGAAATTAGAAAAATTGGAATATAATATTCCAAGAGCTACAGACTCACAATAAATAATAACTTAAGCAGCAAAACTGAATATAATTATTTATTGGGGGAATGGGGGAAGAGAACAGACCTCAAATGGATGAGAACTTTTTATTATTTCTGATGAAAAGACCAAAATAGAATAGAAAATTTGAAATTTGTTTTTAAAAATTAAATGTAATTGGATAAATAATAAAAATTCTAAAAAGGTAAGATATAAGTGAAACAAAAAGTAAACATGAGCAAGCAATCATAAGTAAAGAAAAACTTCATATTCTAATAGATTATACTTGTGTCCCTTCATAATTCTATATCACTAGAGATCATAGTAGAAATCTAAGACTGAAAAGGGAATGGAAGAAGAATACATTTGGGGGGATGGATAGAAGAGAAAAGAAGATGGGAAAAACTCATAATTAAGGTGTACAAATAGAAGATTATATAAATAAAGAGAAAGGGAGGGTGAATGGGTGACATTTGAATTGGTCAAAGAAGAGAAGACTACATACAACTGGAAACAGAAATAGTTTGTTCAATATGGAAACAAGAAAAATAGAGGAAGAGGCAGATAAGGGAGGGCAGGTTAAGGGAGGAACCTTACTATATTTAACCAATTTGACCAATTCAAAGAAGAGAAGACTATCCACACACAACTGGATACAGAAATAGTTTGCTCAATATGGAAACGAAAGAAAAATAGAGGAAGGGGCAGATAAGAGAGGGCAGGTTAAGGGAGGAACCTTACTATATTTAAAACTAAGAAGAATTGATCATGAAATGGGAATAAAAGAAAGGCAAGATAAGATGGTAATTTGGCTCTCAGTAAGAGAAAGAGAAGAGGGGCTAGGGAGTAAAAGGAGATTGCGATAAACCCAGAACAGTGATACTGAGCGCCCTCTTCTTCCATTTAATTAAAAGGAGGCAAGAAACGAAGAGAAAGAAAAGTCTAAGGGAATAAGATGGAGGGAAATACCTGATTAACAAACATAACTGCATAAACAAAATTAATATAGCTAAAGTTAGAAGAGAAGCAAGTTAAAGGAGGAAAAAATATTTGCAAATTTCTGATAAAGGTCTCATTTTGAAGCTGTATCAATTGACTCAGTTTTATTAGAATAATAGCCATTTCCCAATTGATTTAGTTGAAGATGGAGGAAAAGACCTAAAGTTATGAGTAGCCACATAAAATTACTCTAACTTGCTAATAGAGAAATCCAGTTTTGAACAGTTCTAAAGTTCTATCTATACCCATCAGATTGTCAAAGTTGGAAAAAAAGAAAAATAACAATTGCTAGAAGGGCTTTTGGTAGAACTGGAAACTAATTTGAAACTCTGTTCCAAGTATTATTATGCTATGCATACTCTTTGATCAGGCAGGAGTGAAACACTGAAAACTTTTAACTGGTGGGGGTGGGAGAGGTGAAGTGATGTTGGGTAGCAATGATTCCAAAAAAAGAAGGGCATGGTAACATTTTGGAGAACATAAGGAAGCATCCAAAAAAGTTCTAGTTCTTCCTTGGATTTCTTGTTCATTACTTCAACTGGTTTTATTTTTTTCATTTTTGGAAAAAAAAAAGTTGAGAGAAAGCTATTTCATCATCTACAACACTGATTCTGTAGGAAGAATCTCAAAAACCTTTTTGGGAAAAAAATCCACAATATAAACTTTAATAGCCTTGATTTGTAACTAAATGAAGTATATTCCTTGAATACAATAGGATGGGCTAGGAAGGGTCTGAGCCTAAATTTGAACCCAGGTTTTCATGACTACAGCCCTGGAACTCTATCCACTGTGCCATCTAGCTACCCTAGGAACGTGGACAAATAATTAAAAATCTGAACCATTCCTGGGGTGAGTGAAAGAGACTGGAGCCAAGGATGTGCTGGAAATAATTTGTATTAGATTGAGAGAACGAACTATTAAATTTAATGTGAAGATTTGTACCTCAGAAATACAACTCCAAAAGTCAGGGCTTGATTTATTGTTTTATCAACCACCTAAATTTAAGAAAGTGGTTAACTGTTAATGTTTTCAAGAGATATTGCAAAGGTGAAATCACCAAGTTTTGGCAACAGATTGGTTTTGGGAAAAAAAGGGGGAAAGTGGTGAGGAGGGAGGTGAAATAGTGAGAAGCTGAGCATGACACTGAGCTTGTGAGCCTGAGAGTTTGGGAAGATGGTGGTTCCTCAATAGTAATAGGGAACTTTGTAGGAAGAGAAGATTTGGGGGACAGATAATGAGTTCAAATTTTGGACATTGCTGAATTTAAATCTACTGGACATCCAGATGTCTAGATGTGTTTTAAAAAAAAAAAGGGGGGGGGGGCAGTTGGCCCATTTTTTCCAGACCAATACTTTTGATCTAATTGATTATCATAATTTTCAGTTGACAGTTTCAATTTAAGCAATCAAATATTGAAACCAAGATCTAAGATGAATTCCATAGCCAAAGGAGAGTTCCAGATTACATTAGATTGCTGCTTGTAGGAAAATCCTGAAAAATGTTTAAGAAAAATATAATTTAACCTTTAGGAATTTAAATAACTAAAAGCCTGATATATTCCTGAAAATAATATAACTTGTATAATAAACAGTAACTTGTTTAACCACATTTGAATATTTTTGCTCTCCAATTATAGATCTATTTCTAAGATAATGAAATCTTTCAACTAGGAAGCAAAATATTTATATCCAATATACACCAACTAGCTAACTAAACTAACAAACTCCTATTTGTTTTGTATATATCTCATTTAACTAGTTAGCTCTGTTTCATCTTAAGGCAATGAAATCATTCAACTAAGGAGAGTGGTAGTGATATTTAATATAGGAGTATGAGAACACTGTAAAGTTTCAGTTCATGTTACATAGCTACCAAGAGAATGAAGCTAGAAAATGCAATCTTCAGCAACTTGCAAATGTAACTAAAAAACATGTATATTCCTTTGATACAATACATGGCCTTTAAAATAGTTCTTATGTTAAACCAAGACAATGAAATATTCTAACTATGAAGTAAGATACTTTTATCCAATTCCATTGCTCTAGGAAATCAATCCAAAAGCCAATTATGAGATCCAGTTTCAGTTCAGATTGATGTCTAGGAAGACTCCTTCAAGACACTCTGGAAAACATAATATAATCTTAGAAACCATTAAAAATAACTAGCAATCTCATTTCTTGAGTGCAATACATTATCCATATATTAAATCTCTTGAGAAAATTTTAGTCTAAAGCAATAAAATCATAATCTAGGAAGCACGATGTAAGTCCAAGACAGTTCTAGGATATTGATTATAGCTAGTTAAGAGCTGAAATCATTTCATACTGTTGCATATGAGAAGACTGAAATAAATTTCCTTCTTTTCCCTTTCCCCGCCCCTTCCCTGCCCTTTCTTTTTTCTCTTATTCTATCCTGTCCTTTCATGCCCTTCTCTTCCCTTTTTCTTGCCTTTCTTCATTTTCCTTTCTAGCAGGAATTGTTCAGTTGTTTTGGTTATGTCCAACTCCTGTACCACCTAGCTGCCTAGAATGTATAAAATGGGACCTTCCTTGGGTTGCTGGGGGCCAACCAAATATAAAATACTTAGAGATAGTCTCGAGTATATTGGGTAGCTTCTACATGGAAAATTTATGGGAAAACATAGATAAAAATCATAAAGAATGGGAAAGCACAGTTGCGTAGTGGGCTGTATTGTTAGAAATATCTGAGTGGCACAATAGAAAGGCTTTGGAGTCAGAGGAATTGGGTTTAAAATCTTGCTTTTGATGTTTACTACCTGTGAGATCCCTTTGGTTCAGGTATCTTATTAAAATGAAAGCATTTGGACTAGATGGAGCCCAAGGTTCTTTCCACTTACAGATTTATGAAAATTATAGAACCCGTGAAGTATTCAAATATGACTGAAAGTACCATTTTTCAAGGAATCCTATTGTGCAAGTGCTGGAATGGTGGGGTGGGTGGAGAGTCGAGGTTGATCAGAATGACCAATTTGGTTTGCAATCTCCACAACTCAGTTAATACATTAGAGAGACAGTTTATAAATATTTTGAACGAATTACAGCAGACATATTGACACCCTTTTTGCCTCTTAAATGTGAAGAGGTTCCAAGTCCTGATGGATTTTGACCGATAGAAATCCAGGTGCAAAATCGGCCATGATTTTGGCAGCCTATAGAAATCAAGCTTGCCAGCTTTGTAAAAACTGAGGCAGAAGTAGATTCAGAGAAGCTATGAAAGGAACAGCCAAAATAACTTTGTCAACGGGGCCTTTCTGGACCCAAGTTTTCTAACACAGCTGCCTTTCCTGCTCTCCCCTCTCCACAAACCTTTTAGATAACATGGAGTAGACCCAGCTTCCCTGTTGCAGCTTAATCTCTAGGGAGCATAAAAAAATTCTTCGGACAATCTCTCAACCTTGATGGGTATCTTAAGTTCATCTGTATCTCATACCTTATCTGAACATTTTTTTTTTTTTTGCTTTTTTTTTTTAAATTAAAGCTTATTTTCAAAACATATGCATGGATAATTTTTCAACATTTACCCTTACAAAACTTTGTATTCTGAATTTCCCCCCTTCCCTCTCCCCTAGATAGCAAGTAATTCAACATGTTAACTGTTAAAATTATAGAACACATGCATTTTCAAATGGAGGGCTATGTTCCAAAAAGTGTCATTGTTTTGCATTCTTGCTGGGTTGGAGCAAAATAAGCTTCCACTGTTTAAATGAGCAAGTGCCTCCTTCTGTCCCAACTTCAAACCTCAACTAAGAGCACTTTAGTGACAAAGCAGCACCTCCAACAGAGGGTGGGACCCGGAGGTTTGGAGGGGAGCCACTCATATAGGAAGATCCCAGCTCTTGGAAAAAGGATCATTCAAGGCAATAGTTGTTAATCTCAAAATAACAACTTGTGAGATGAACCCTTAAGCAAAAAACCAAGACTTATACCCCATACAAAATCAGAGAAAGAAGATCTCCTATAAAACAAAACAAACAAAAAACAATCCTACTGAAATTATTCTAGTCAATCATTTGATAAACATTTATCAGGGTTGGGTGAGTCAAATCAAAAGGTCCCAGAAAACAAGTGGAAAAATCAGTGAATCACAGAATAGTAGCTTGGAATGGGTTAGGTGGACTCCTGGTACTGCTGAATCCAGCTCCCGCTTCTTGCCAGCTCCTTGAGCCCCTTCATTTTTTCAATTAGCATTTTATTTTTCCACATACATGTAAAGATAGTTTTCAACATTCATTTTTGCAAAACTGTGTTCCAAATTTTTTCTCCTCCCTTATCTGCCCCCTCCCCAAGAGAACAAGCAATGTGATGTAGATTAAATATGTGTGAATTCTTTTAAACATATTTCCATATCTGTCATGTTGTACAAGAAATGTCAGAGCAAAAGGAAAAAAAAATCAAGGAAAGAACAACAAAAAGGCGAAAAGAATATGCTTTAATCCATATTTAGTCTCCTATAGTTCTCTCTTTTCTACTGAGAGGGGACATTCTTAACAGACTCCTCCCATTCTTTGGTAGTCCCAGGCAATTATGGAGGAGCCTGTAATTTCAACTCATGGTAAGTCCTAGCCTTCAGTGAACATTTCCTAGAGCTTCGTTGATCAATTGGTCTTTCTCACACTGAATGAGGTTCAAAGTGGTGGTAACAGAACTGCAAAATATTAATGAGCTACTTTATGGGAGGACAAGTTGAGGCAATAATAATTATCCTGAGTGGCTCCACTAACTACTGAACTGGATTTAAGTCACCTATTTAGGACCAGTGGGAAGGCCCAGAGAAGCAGCTTTGTGAAGGTAATATAAAACACCAAGCCCAATATTTCATTACCTGTGTCCTGTTTCAATGTAAAAATAATTGTTTATCCCAAAATATCAACCTGTGATGGGTAAAAGACCGCCACACAAAATCACAAAGGCCTCCAAAATAAACAAAAACCAATCTCATTGAAATTATCGTGTAATTATTTTCTTTCTCATTGAGAGCACAAGCTAAAATGCCTTAATTAACAGCAAAACAAACAAACAAACAAACAAAAAAACCTCCATAACATATGTGACTAAAGGCATAATCTTGGTTTGGCAACCTTGGTATAAAACTCTTTCTGGGAATAAACATTAAAAAAAGATTAAAAGATAACTGATCCAAAAAAGCCCTGTAGAGTCAGATAATTTTACACTTCCCAATTACATCTTAGCCTTTAAATGGCTACTAACTTAATCCTGTATTGGATTATGTGATTCACAAAGAATCCTGTTTAGGTTGAGAATTGTTAAGAGTCTGAGGAATTTAAATGACACACAAGATCACATAATAAGTAGCAGACCTAAAGTTCAAATCCATATTCTGATTATAAAGCCTTTATTCTTTCCACTGCTCTAATTGAGCTTGATTTTTGCTATAATTTCTCCCAAAATAGAACATATATATAATTCCAAATACAAAATTCTGTATACTTATTAAACACAAGTATACAGAATTAAATATACATTTGTTAAACACAAAACTTTTTTTTAAAGGAATATGTTTGAGTAACCTGCCAAAGTTAATAACAGTCAAAAGATCCTAAAATTAACAAAATATCTTGGAAATTTATAACAGAAACCTTATATTCCTATAGAAGGAAGCTTTGCAAAAGAGGTAGCTTGCAATATTGAGAAAGGTATTTTACTAGGTCATCCTGACAGCCTATAATAAATGGTCTAGTAAATATCCCAAAGCACAAGTGTCTCTCTTGAACCCTGTCTTATTCACCTGTTATACCAGAACTTCCCCAGCATTAAGAAACCTTCATGTATTATTTATTTCTGTGATGATGCAGAAGATGTATGTAAAACTTAGTTATGGATGACTAAAATTGATTCAGAGTACTTAATGATTTATTGGGAGTTTTTTGAAAACTTTTTATTCCATTTAGATGATCTGAATTTTGCCTTTTTTAAAAATATATTACAAACATTTAGTTATTATAAATCTGTTAGACTTATGTGAGAAGTAGGCAACTCAAAGAGAATATCTTATAGGAATTAGCTGTGATAACACAGCTACAAAATACTTTTATTTTTATTTCTTTCTAAATGTATTTTTAAATCAAACTCTAGATGTATAACATTCAAGTATTACTAAAATGGATTCACAAATTAAAATTACCATTTTTCAACCTTTTTCTCCATTACAAATTGGCCATGAGGTTCTGTAACATTTGGGGGTAACAGAGCTAAATAAACTGGGGTTTCAGCTCCTTCTTCTGGACTTTTGGTAGCCTTGGGCCCTGCCATGTCGGTTCTCACCCATCCTGGACAGCAGGCATTTAGAAGAATATTATCCCCCTTTCTCTGCTCATTCAGTTGCCTGGCATGGATTCTAGACAAGACAGTGACTCCAATCTTGGACACTCCATAAGCAGAGTTAGGCCATCCTTCCTTCTCATGCACTCCCTTCTTTGTATCTTCTACAAACTTGTTCATGAGCCCCACCAGCTCGTCCTCTGTGATCGTGCTGCTCCGAAACTTCTGCTGCAGTTCTGGGCTGCAGTTTTTAAGAGAACGTAAGCTCACCATGCTGGAGACATTAACCACTCTACCTGCAATAAGACATACGAAGATATCCTTTGTTATGTTGTTTTCACAAAGCATTCTCTTAAAGAATGTAATTTATAGTTATTTCTTCATTAATTTTTGAGATATTGAGATGCATGTACATTTTTAATAGTTGAGGATGCAACTTTTTATTTTGGTAGGACAGGAAGCTATGTTTGTTCACACTTCTAAAAATTATTTTCCAAAGGAATAATAAATGAATAGATGGGAAAAAAATAATGCACTATCTGCAGTACTTAATTGTATATATGAACAGAGATGGCAATGTTGTATGAAGAATTGAACTTATCAATATTTAATTAAAACTCTTCTCAAACAGTGAGAAAAAAGGAAAGAATTTCCTTTCAAACTGGTTATAAAATCATGAAATTAACCCAAAGAGAGTATAGACCTTAGCCCTACGCAGATATCTTTGCATGTACCTTTCAAATGACAAGAAGTAAAAATGGTCCTGTTGATTTAAATGTATTTTCTTGCATGGGTGGTATAATAAAAATTTTATTGTCAGATAAAGGTGAAGCTAGTGTGGTCCTGTGAAAATCTGTATGGAGCTAGGGCCATATCTACAGCCTGGCAAAGAATCACAGAGGGACACTGTGGAAAATGAATGAATGCTATATTCAAAATACACATTTTTCATTGTGAACCTATGGTCATTAATTATTATCATTTCCATACAAACGGCATCTACAACCACAATTCTATTACATACAACTTGTTTTTTTTGTCTGAAGTTTCTTCTGCTTGCTTTTTTTTTTTTAAAGTTAATTTTTCTCCATTTTGGAGGGCTTTCTTTTTTTGCATCACTTTTTGCTGTATCTCCACAATAATCCCCCCTTCTAAAAGCATTCTCTTAAAAAAAAAAGTCAAGCAAAACGAACTGATGTATTGGGTTGTGTCTGGGACAAATATCTCCTTCTGTATCCATAGTTCATGCCCAAGAGGTGAGATATGTAACTCACTAGTCTTCTTGGGAGCCGTGATTAGTTGTTCCACTGATCACAATACTGTTTCATCTTTTTTTACTTATGATTATTAAGAGTTAGTTTTCCTCTGCTGATGTAAAAAATTATTTTAAAGTTATTTAGATATTCAGTAAGCTGTTACTAGGAAGCTTATTGAGTGTTTAACAAAAATGCACAGGTTTTATATACATATACACACATACATATATAAATACACACTCATATAATGCATATATATACACACATACAGATATATACATATATGCACAGACATGCATACACATATACTTATACACACATCTATGTATATACATACTATGAGAAAGGTATTTTATATAGATATATATATATATCTCAATCATGCAAATACTTATTTCAAACACTTGGGGAGAATCCCAGAGTGTAATAATTTATATGCAAGATAGTAAGAACCAATGTGAAATTTTTATGGGACTTTTAATGTAGATAAGGAAATGGAGGCTGGGAGTCAGATTATAAATGTGTGTTGATCTCAATGGATTTTCCACTAAGCAAATGAGTGACCTTGGTCAGAGTGCTGGAATTCTAAGGAATATTTTTTATTCTAAAGGAATATTCTAGGCAATAAAGGTAACTTATTTGAAAAGTAAAATAAGATGGCATGATCATTTCTGAAGTTCCTTTTGGTTACAATATTCTGTAATCCCTATGATCTTTCTAAACAGAAATTTTCCAAAATGCCTCATTATCACGATTTTACATGTAGCATCCCCTCTGGAAACCTCCTCAACTTACCCCTCACTTGGCTTGGACCCCTAGGAGCACTCTTCTCCACAGCTCAGCTCCTTACTGCCAGGGCTAATGATGGCTCACTACCCAGTGCTCCCTTTTCTGCTGCCATGGATCACACTAATGGATTAACTCTTACTGGTTCACTCTACTTCCTCTAGGCCACTTGTAATTTATACCAAAGCTTCTTAAACTATGAGTTGCAAAATTACTATTTATTGTCAATAAATGTTTGACTTGTATACCTATTTTATATGCCTACATATCCAAGGTCATGTAAAAATTTCTCTGAAGAAAAGGGGTTGCAGGTAGAAAAAATTTAGGAGATGCTACTTTACATCACTGCGGCACCAGCTGGCAATCTTCAACTGAGGGACTCTTAGAAGGATGGAGGGTCCCTGTCCTGGGGCTGGCAGAAGCCTCTTTAGGCATTTCATCCCTTCATGTCAAGGTCCTTGGACTTAGCCTTTCCCAGGACAGGCCTGGGTTCTGTCGGAGACCTCACCTAAAGTCAGGACAACCATCTAATACATTTCCCAAGCTTAGTCACAACTAGGCAATGGTGATTTGCCTATTACTGAACAGTTTGGGGTTTCAAAGTTTTCCCAGTTCTTTAAAATCAGAAAGATCACCATCTTGTGTGGTCTTTGTACCTCCTTTCAGTAAAGCTTCCTCTCCCTCTGCCTCCCCACTCTCACTACAAAAAAAATAAATTCTAGAGTACCTCATTCATAGGCACATTAAGAAATAAAAATAAGAGTAATTTTTCAAAAAGAAAAATTTATTGAGCACATAACATTTTTACAATCATGTTGTTAAATGTTTACCAGAGCACAGCTAAATAAACTATTTCTTGTCAACCAACAGTTTTTTTTTTCCTCATTAGTTTTTAAGAGAGATATTCATATTATTAATAATGCAACTTTTTGCTTTGGATATGATTGAGATCTAAGAAGGCTGATTCTCAGAGAAAAATGGAATTAAGGTCTTGTAGGCATGTTTAATAAGAATAAAAATCGCCTTTTTCTTTCCTGTCTTTTTCTGTGCTCTCTATTCCATCTATGTTTTTTCCCCCTCATCTCCGGTTATCCAAGTCCAATCTATCCTCTAGGGCAGGGCTTCTTAAACTTTTTCCAATCATGACCCTTTTCACTCAAGAAATTTTTACATGACCCCAGATATACAGGTATACAAATCAAACATTTATGCATAATAAATCATAATTTAACAATCCCCAATTCACTTATGAGATCCCATATAAGATTGTGAACCACAGTGTAAGAAGGGGGGTTCTGGAGGCCAAGCTCAAATAAATCTTTCTTCACACATCTGACTATGGCAGATGATAATTTCTACTAAGCCCGTTTCCCAAGGAAAAAAGGAACCTCCATGTTCTAAAATATTCTTAGCAGCTCTTTTCGTGGTGGCACAGAATTACAGGGAAGTCTTGACTGGGAAATGGCTGAACAAGTTGTGGTGCATGACTTTGATAGAATACTACTGTGACATAAGAAATAATTAGCTCAGTGATCTTTGAAAAACAGAGACTTGCATAAAAAACAGTGAAATGAGCAGAACCAAGAGAATGTACGGCGTAACAATATTGTTTTAGAAACAATTCTGAAAGAATATTTTACTTTATTATAAACAGCCAAATTAACTGCAAAAGACATGAAGATTCTATCTGTACCCAGAGAAAGAACTGATAAATAAGACGTATGTATAGAATGGTTTCACATATATTTTAACACACATATACACACATCTCTAGGGAAGAGATGAAGTAGGGAGAAGGAAAAAGGAAAGAAAAGTTAATAACTTTATTGTGTATTTAAAAGAAATAGTAAAATTATACACAATAGATTTGCAGTTTCATGTAAAATCATTTTTTCTATTCTGTTATGAAAAAAAAAATTATAGTATTCATATTATTTTGTATCGTTACATTTTATGTATTTTTGGTACCCTTCTCATTGTACCTAACATAGGTGTTAAAAGAAAAAAAAATCTGTTGAATGAATAACACTGGCCCATGGTGGGTTAGTGGATCAGTCTATAGTGTTACATAAAAAAAAAGAAAAGCAAATCAGAAATTTTCTTTTTGCTATAATTATCCTTTGAATAACCATACTCTGGGATAGACTAAAACAAACATAAGTATACAAAGGAATTTTTGTCAAAATCACAAACTACTAAGGTTTTTAATAGCTTTTTAAAAGATAATCTAGTTTGACTTAGCTTTTAGGAAAACATATTTCAAAGAGTTCAGAGAAAAAAAATGTAAGATTCCATGGACCAAAGTATTTTAAGAAAAGTCAGCCTAGGAGACATACAAATGATTGAGAATGAAATTATGAAGATGCAATAGCACCACAATTCTTATGAGTAAGAAGAAAATGGGATCTGTCTTAAAAGACCAAACTGGATGTATAGGGAACTCACTAATCAAATCAAGATTTTGAATAAAAATATACAGATGATTGCTAGAGTGCAGCACAGTCCTATAAAAATAGTGTTAGCAGGATGATTTCAGAAAGGCTTGGAGAGACTTACACGAACTGATGCTGAGTGAAACGAGCAGGGCCAGGAGATCCTTATATACTTCAACAACAATACTATATGATGACCAATTCTGATGGACCTGGCCATCCTCAGCAATGAGATGAACTAAATCAGTTCCAATGGAGCTGTAATGAACTGAACCAGCTATACCCAGCGAAAGAACTCTGGGAGATGACTAAAAACCATTACATTGAATTCCCAATCCCTACATTTTTGCCCACCTGCATTTTTTATTTCCTTCACAGGCTAATTGTACAATATTTCAGAGTCCGATTCTTTTTGTACAGCAAAATAACGGTTTGGTTATGTATATTTATTTTGTATTTAATTTATATTTTAATATATTTAACATCTACTGGATATCCTGCCATCTGGGGGAGGGGGTGGGGAGAAGGAGGGGAAAAATTGGAATAAGAGGTTTGGCAATTGTCAATGTTGTAAAGTTACCCATACATATAACCTGTAAATAAAAGGCTATTTAAAAAAAAAATAGTGTTAGCAATGTTCCAAGTTCAGAATGACCTAGAACTGGGTGAGGGAAGATAGGAAAGTTTGTTTTTTTGGTCCATTTCAACAGAGGAGGATCAAAGAATAAGACCTTTGCTCAGAATGATTAGTTTCTGTCGATGGTAGATAGGTGAATGCCGCCCCCCCTTTTAAATAGCTTTTTATTTACAAATTATTTGCATGAGTAATTTTACAGCTTTGACAATTGCCAAATCTTTTGTTCCAATTTTTCCCCTCCTTTCCCCCACCCCCTCCCCTAGATGGCAGGTTAACCAATATATGTTAAATATATTAAAGTATAAATTAAATACAAAATAAGTACACGTGAATGCCTTTTTACATAGGAAATGACAGGGGAAAAAAAGGGGGAGGGGGAGAGGGAAACAGCTGATAACCAAGAAAAGGACCCTGGCAAGCTAGAATCCTGGCTGAATCTAATAAGATGAAATTCATGATTGGGGAGGCATTTTTATAAAAGTTCTGAAAAATTCAGGGGTTTTAACGGATTACAAAGTTAACTAAGTGAATTAGCAGTGTGATATAGCAACTAAAAAATCATCTAGGAATAGGGAAGGGATCAGTTCAATGCTGTTACTGGAGATGGGAGCAGTGTGTAGTGTTCGAGATATACACAGGACACAGGATATCTACATTATTAACATTTTTCTATTATCTTTTTAAGTCTAGAAAATCCACAATAAATCAAGCTGTGATTTCTAACATCTGCTGATTTCCAAAGTGTAAATGTTTATGAAAACTGAGCAATCAGCTTGGGTTCAAATTGGCTCCAACACAACCCTATCCACCTGGTAACCTGTGTAGTTTGCTCTATATTTTTTGGCCTATTGCTATTCTGAGTATTCAACTCTCTGGAGATTTAGAAAATGAAACCATCTGATTATTTAAAATATCACTGGTCTCTAGGAAGAAATCATCTGTACAATGTTCTCTCATCCAGGTCCTCAGGATGTTAAAGCACTTCTTACTCCAAAGACTGCCTTAACTCATCTGAATGGAGACCAGCTACCTTACACGGTTGTCTTATTCTAATGATCAGTATTTTTTTTAAACAAACTTTTTAAAAAATTGCTGCTAAACTGTATACTTTCTTTAGCTAAATATATAAAAAGGGAATTGCTTTTCTGATGAGAAATATGACTTTAATGACCTTAGGCCTGTTTCATTTACCAAAAACCATCTGACTTAGAAACAGGAACTCCAAGTCTCCCTCCTGAAAGCTATTGTGAGACTGTCACATGAGCAGGAGTTATATCAAATCTGTAAATGCTTTTTATGATTTTGTACTGGTTAATTTTAAAATAACGTTAAATTGGTATGTGTGTTAAAATTAGAAACTTAATTGATTGTGATATAGATTGGTTCAGTTCTACCTGAACTGATAAGCCAGTGGGTTCTTTCTGAGACTGTAGAAGCCAAATTTGGCTTATCTCGTACCCTAAATCAAAAAACTAACAGGAGGTGGAAAAAGTGTTAAAGAATCTGTTATTATCAGTTTTACTAATTCATTAAATGTAATTTAGGAAATTGGGTATTTCTACCTACTTGTGAATTAAAGAGGAAATTACAGCTGATCATTTGGCTGTTACTTATGAAAATTCTAAGACTGTTCATTATGTTAAAATCTACAGTTGGTAATTACTGTAGGTGTAGAACAAAAGCAAAAATGAGATTAATAGTTACTGGAGTGGAGAGATCCTCGATCTGTAAATTAGTCAGGAGAAGTCACTCCTATATATGGATAGATGTAAATACCAGAGGTGGGAATAACTTGTCAAATAGAGACTGAATTATACAACTGGTTTCAGAATTAAAATGTACCCTCTTTTGGTAGAATATGAATGGCAGAGAGAAGGAAGGTTTAAAAAATCCCCACTTTAAATCAATTTGAGAAATCCAGAGGATGTGGTATGTGTGTGTTAAATAATACACTATATCACTGGAGGGAAAAGTAAGATTGCAATCAGTAATAACCCACCCCTCAGCCCCCACCCAAGCAGTTGGGGTTAAGTGACTTGCCCAGGGTCACACAGATAGGAACTGTTAAGTATCTGAGGGCAGATTTGAACTCAGGTCCTCCCGACTTCAGGGCTGGTGCTCTATCCACTACACCACCTAGCTGCCCCAAAGAATAAGATTTTAAGAATTATATACTGGAAGTTCCTTATCCTTTTCAGCCCTTGGGAAATAACTGGCCCAGACAACACCTATGGAGTTTCTAATTCCAGGAGACTGGGTGCCTTTTAAATTGTGGAAGGCTCGGAGTGAGAAGGACCTTATCAGATGTTACTGATGACCATGGTCCAGAGGCTGAGAAGAGAGAAGACTCTTCACCAAGGTTGGAGGACTTGGGGAGAAATCTCAAGAATGGACTGACTGCCGAGGATAATTTGTAACCTACAAAAATGGACTTTGTGCCAGGGCAATTAATGTTTTGGTGGGGTAGGGAGATATATCAAAGAAAAATCCTAAGGATAGTTGGAGTGAACAGGTAGGAACATCAAGCTCAGCCCCTCCTCTGGGACCCTTGATCCCCCTATTTAATAAATTAAATACTATGCTTCTTGAAACCATCTTGTCAGCTCTGGGAAAGGAGTTTGTTTAGATTTTAGTCTCCAAACAAGGAATAGGTTTATTAATAATATAGCAGTTTGTTACATATAAAAGAGATTTATGTTTCTTTATGTCAGAATGAGTTTTTGCTACAAAGGGTCAAAATATGTTAAATAAAATCTCTTATGTATATGTAAAGTTTAGTAAACTGTTTTAATTGGTTGTATTGTCATCTTAAAGCTGTACCCATTATTTAAAGGAATTCTGAGAATAGCAGTTTATGCCCTTGTCTCTTTGAATATGTTTCTACTATATAAACATATATACTAAATATACAATTTAGAATTTTTCTATTTATTGAACATTTTAAAAGCAAAACGATTTCTCCAATGTTGGACTTAAAACCATGTACTTAGATATGAAAGATAAGCTGTGAACTTCCTCAAATGAATTTCTTACTATTATCAATATAAGATCATAGTCAATACTTATTTAGGATATGTGATCCTTGAGAGATAATTCATCTGAAGCTTTGATTAATGAGATTTGCTATATGAGATAAAATCTCCTGGGATTTTAGCTGATATTATTTGAGTTAAATTCAAGTGTGATTATTTGATGGATCAACTCAGTAATTCATCTGAAAGGAATATGCCACAAGCTACTTAGAAGCGTATGATCCTCAATTGTTACAGGTGGAAATAAGTATTTGGGCAAGAGCCGTGAGGACAATCTTGCCCCCTCCCCTTAAGATGGGTTCCTTCTTGACTTGATTACCCAGTGGTGTTCTTTTGAATAAGAACCCACCTGATTATTCCTGAGTGTGGCTAGAAAGTGGAATTGTTGCTACATGATTAAATGAAAACTGCCTTTCTCTGCCTGACTGCTTGTTGGGAGGGAAACACCTTTTCTTGCAAGATCATAATAAAATTTCTTTCTGCTTCTACCTTGAGAAATCTTGATTTATTTGAGTCAGTGGTCTTTGTCCCACACAAGACTGGTGGTAGGGTGGGGGGGCTACAGTTACCAATGAGGAGATCTTATTCAGAGGAAAAAACTTCCTCTAAAGGTGTGGGGGTGTCCCAAGCAGCATTTTCCAAATCATTTAAATTAAATATATCTCCTTTGGGGATAAATTATTTTTTAGATCTTCATGGGGGGAAAAAAACCCTGAATTCCTAAATTCTTTATCTTTTGTAGGGAGAGAAATCTTGATGCAGAGATCTGCATTTTTTTTTTTTTTTTTTTTTGGCTAAGTCATACTTCAAATAATTTAGCCAAACATTTCCCAATCTCCCTGAATTAAAAGGGAGGAACCATGTAACCTAGACACAGAGGTGGGAGTGGCATTAGAGATTATCAAATCTCATTTCTACTTTACAACTGTTAGAATGAAGGCCCAGACCTTTGGAATAATCAGCAAAGACAACATTTTTAGAATTGGAGCCAGAACTTCTGTTTTGTTTACTATATGTTTGCTAGTTCTAGATCTTTCCTTTTTGTACATACAAGGGTAGTGTTTTGAACTTCAAATATTTACCTTGGGGTTTTATCAGAGGCAGTAATTCTGCAGATACAGCTCGGGTACCAAAAAAGTTGGTTTTCATGGTCACCTCAGCTTGAACAGGAAAAGGTGTGGTATCAGCAACTAAGAAAAAAAAGGTGGAAGAGGCAAAAAAAAAAAATCAGAATAATTGAAACAGTAATCAAATTGAGCATTTCTATTTGTAAAGCAAAGAAATCACACAGGTAGTTAATATCTAATATCTAAATATTCAAAGTTACAGTTGAACTCTAGACTTTGTGCTCAATCTAAGAGCACACTTAAGAGTTGCAGGAAAAATGAAAACTCCACCAAAATATCCAGGCTAGTCAGTGCATTATGACCTCAGCACAGTTAGAGGCTAAAACTTCGGAGAGAGCATACATATAAATGGAATCTGTGATTACATAAAATGTATTTGGAGATATACAATAACATTCCCAATCACCTCCCGGAATTTGACACCTTGGGAAATACAGAAACCGGAGAGTTTCGTCAATATCTTTGTAAAGTACAAATATTTAGCAATTTCACAAGGACTTAGGGAAGAAACTATGTGCAAACAAAAACACCACTGGGGATATAACACAAAGTATCCTGTTTGCGCTCTGCTAGAAGGCTACATCTACATCAATAAGTCAAAAGGAGATACAAACAAAATGATAGAAATTTCCTGAGTTGGAGCGCTGGATAATATTTGAGCTCAAATTAGGTCCCAGATACTTACTAGCTGTGTCACTTAACCCTTTTGCCACCGATTCTCCAGAAAACCCGCAAACCACTCCAGTATTTCTGCCAAGAAACCCTGGGCAGTAAGATCCATGCGGTCACCAAGAGGAGAATGCATTAGCAATCTATGACTATTACAAACCTTGAATTCTAAGGTCACTTGCCCCAAAGACTTTTTTTTTTTTTTCTTGGAGGAAGTTTTACTGTCAGTATGCTCAATTTTAGTGACTTTCATTCACAAACCGTCTCACCCCCTTTCCATACCTTTGAAGGCCATTCCAGCATTGTTAACAAGCAAATCCACACCCCCGTAACGCTCCTTAAGAAATTTGCCCAGGGTCTGGATGCTCTGCAGGTCATCGATGTCCAACTGGTGGAAAAGAGGGTTCAGCCCCTCCTCCTTCAGCTTCTTCACAGCCTCCTGGCCCCGGGTCACATCCCTGGAGGTGAGAATCACGTCCCCGGAGAATTTCTTGCACAGATCCCGCACGATGGCGAAGCCGATCCCCTTGTTACTCCCGGTCACCACGGCCACTTTGTTGGAAGACATGACTGGGCTGCGGTGCAGGGCAGGAAATCCAAAACAGGGACCGGGGGAACTAGTGCTCTGGGACACGCAAACCGGGAGGGAAAGCGAGCGTTAATGCCCGAGCGGCAAGGGGGAACAGGCACAGGTTCTAAAGCCCACACACGCAGGCGCAGCTCCTCCCGCCTAGGGCTACTGGCTGAGCCTGAGTGCGTAACTTCCCAAGGTCTCTTCTCCGCCTCTACACTCGTCTGTTTTTCTCCTCTAAAGTTCCAGGTGAAGGGGGGGGGGAAGCAAAAAACAAACCCCCCCCCAAACCTTTAAAAAAGTTGATACATTTTCTTTTATCTCCCTCGGTTGCTCTCTTGGGATAATTATTTAGCTCCTAAATGCTTGTTTTTGGTAGTCTTACTGTTATAAACTAGACCCTTCTCCACTCATTTACTTATTGATCTCAGCTTCAGCTATAAATATTTTAACTTAATTGAATTTCATACTAGTTACTATAGACTTGGTTTCTATTTTCATTCTTATTAGTGAGGTGATATTTTTCAAAATCCATCAAAACATTTTATAACTTGGCAAGTAATTCCTTTGCTATTTTTTAATTTGTAGAAAAGTCTGATTGTTAGTGAGTTCCATAATAATTGATATGTAAATACGTGGAGTGACTTAATTACCAAAAGCAAATAAAAGAATTTCATATGGTATATTAAAAATATCTATAATTTCTCCCTTGATGATTTCATCTTATTTGTAAGCTTTTTTTTTTTTTTTTGTGAATGGTGATGTTTATGAGTGAATCGTTTTTATGAGTGAAGTATGTTTTTGTCACATACACATTAATGAGCATTGTCAGAGAATTCTGTGTATGACAATGCTCATTAATGTATATGTGACAAAAACAGCTGCTGATTTGGGAATGCCCTGAGCAAATCCCTAGATGTTGGGTGCTGTTGACTCATTTAATGAGAGAAGACAGTTGTGAAATAACTTTACACTAATTTGATTTTTTTCCTGTTAAAGAAAGAGCTGGAAATTGACGATTTACAGGGAAGTTATTGGATTGTAAATAAAAGAATCATCAAAAATTAAAAAAAAAAAACAACCTTGTTTTCCCCTTAATTTATTTCTCCCACCCCCACTTCTCTCCTAATTTCCCTCTAATTTAGCCTCTGGAAGTTTTAGTTCAATGCACCCAGGTGTGGTGGCAGAACAGTGAGTTGCATATCTGGAAAACTGCCAGGATACACAAAGAATTAGTGGGAAATATCTTGGAAAATTTGTCTCTATGATAGATTAACAGTTTACCCCATGTGAGATAAAGCATTAGCAAGCATTTATGGAGTGCCTACTATGTGGCATTAAAGGGGATACAGGAAATGATTCTTGCATGGGGTGGGATTTGTGCTGACACTTTACAAAAGTTGGAACTTCTTAGGCAGAAGACAAGGAGTTAGAAAGTTCTGAGTCTGGGGGACCCGGAGTGCTCAAGTAGGGAGACTGGAGATGGCTGGAGTATGAAAACATAAGAAAGCCAGTGTACCAGGAAAGGACCAAAGTGTTAAAAGAAAAAAAAAAAAGATTGCACAAGAAGGGTAAGGCCTGGCTCTGAAGGGTTTTAAATATTATATAAAGGAGTTTATGTTTGATCTTGGAAATAATAGTGTAATTGACTTCACATCTATTATCAATATATTGCTTGTCTTCTCAATGAGGAGCAGGAGGGAGAAAAATTTCAAAAAAGAATGCCAATTTTTAAAAATATATAACCAGGAAATATTTAATGAAATAATGTACATCTTAAAAAGAAAAGGAAAAAAAAAAAAAGTATAGTGCAATCTTTTGAGAAGCAAAAAAACATCACCTGCTCTTTAGGAAGATCAGAGTGAAAGATTAGATTGAAGAGACTCCAGGAGGAAGACCTCAATTAGGCGGCCAATAGTTCAGACGAGAGGCAATGGTCTGAATGACGATGGTAATTATGGGATTGGAGAGAAAGGGACATAGAGATTTGGTGAAGGAAAAAATAACAGAATTTGGCAACAGATTGAATATGTGGAGTTTCACAGTGAGAAGTCATTCTGTTGTTTGTCCTTCCTTCTTGAAGAGATCCATGGGATCAGGAAGTTGATGTAAAGACATGAAAATGAATTGGATTTAAGTGAGGGAGGGTTGTGCAAGGTCACCTGCCTCCCTTTCTCCTCCAGAGTCA
The DNA here is from genome assembly GCF_902635505.1 of Sarcophilus harrisii. Lineage (NCBI taxonomy): Eukaryota > Metazoa > Chordata > Mammalia > Dasyuromorphia > Dasyuridae > Sarcophilus > Sarcophilus harrisii. The sequence continues at coordinate 240,999,200 of NC_045428.1, forward strand.
TGTGGGTCCAGTGGCCAGATATTGATCAGGAACACTGGAGATGACCTTGGGTGAAATTGATGCTGGAAAGATTCCAATCTTTGATTCCCAACCCCCCCCTCCCCCAGTTAATGTAAATTACCCTCTGACTCACAAATCCTGGTCACTTTGAATTCCAATAGAAGATCCAGACCTGTCCCAGCCCTACCCGGATCTGAGCCAACTTTGGGGCTACACCCCAAAGCCCCTCGAGCTAAGTCTCTGACTTAAAAGGGCCACGCTGGGAACTCCTCTTTACAGAGATTCCAAACATGGTCGCCATGTGAGGACCCTCTGTCCACTGGACCCTCTGTCCGGTGCCCTCCTTATCTCTACCTTCACCTATCTCTACTTCTAAACTTAATAATAAACCTCTTTTGTCAATCTAGCTCTCCGGGCCAATAAATGCTTTTATTGGGAATTAGCGCCGCTACTAGACCTCATATACCGCCGTATCCTTGCGCCGAATCTAAGGGGGTTGCAGGGGAACTAAGACTCCCTGTACCCCAAATCTGCCACTAGACCTAACTAAACCCTAATTTCATTTAGGTACCCCAAATCTAGACCTCAACATTTGATCTACACCTCAACAAAATGGGAGATGAAGGCCTTTTTTAAACCAAGTTCTTTAACAGGTTTCAGTTTGAATGATATCATACCTATTCAGTGATTAAGGGTAAAGCAGCTGAGGTAAGGAATGGCCTCTTTCACTTAGTCAAGAAAAAAAATAATCTAAATAAACAGATAAATAAATCTATTAGAGGAAGACCTATTGAAGTTGCAAAATTTGGTTGACACCAGTAGTCTGCAATACACCAAGCTCTTTTGCACTTACAGTAATGCCAAAAGAAACTGAGCAAGACAAAGATTAGAGACCAATTCAATAGTTTATTAAATGGAGAGAAATACTGGGACCAATGGATCCCAGGGCTAGACAAGACTATCATCTCAGAGTCTAGCCCAAAGTATCGGGATAGCAAGCCTTTTATGGAATAACAAGAACAATGACAGAAGGGAGGGACCTAGGTGGGGATAGCCTGATAGAGAGAGGTTACTGATATTCTAATGACATTAAGGAATGTCTGTAATACCTTTATCTCAACCATTAAGAGGGGAAGGTCATAACCTTAAGGCAGAATTATGAAATAGGACAAATGGAGGAACTGGTCACCCCATTAAAAGTGAACTTTGGCATTACATTACAACATATAGTTATCAAAGAAAATTAAAATTGTCAAAAAGTAATTACTTTTTGACAAACACTTGTGAAAGTGTACCTGTTCACTATTAGCCTCTTTATTGATAAAGCCCTTGATTTGTTATATCTTAAAGGTTTTTAATAGATAAGATAATAGACATATAGATCAGTAGTTATCATTATTTCCTTAGTTTACCTTCTCTCATATTACTAAGGTCTGAAATTTCTTTCCTCATAACTTTGACCTCTTCCATCTCCTTTCAGCACAGACCTCTTCTATAGTTCAAATTGATGTTTTTCCTGTTTTTATTTCTTTTTCTCCATTTAGAAATATCTCTGAAATGTTGGGAATATAAGATTCTATTATATTTCTTTATTATTTTCAAAAAGCATTAGAATCGATAGAACAAAATCCTGCATAAAGGCTTATTATTTTTTTTTTTTTTTTAGCAAGCCACAGTTTCTTCAATTCTTATTTCAAGATCATTCAGAATTGCTTCTAAGATATTACAATCAAAAAACCCCTTCCAACCTTGTTCAAGGGTGCTCATGTGATAAACATCAAGTGACATGCAAAATAGGATTATGTATGTACATCAAAAGTATTCAGTCCTATGATGGGAGGAGAGGGTTCCCCAGTGGAAAGGGAGTTCCTCCAATTACTTCTGTTTGCAAAAGTCATTGTACTGACTAACTTTTAGCTTAAGAAGTTGTAGATCCTTTTGGAATAACTCTTTAAACATTCAAAAGCGTCTGGCCTGTTCATCCACACAGGAAAAAACAAATGATTGAAAACTTTTGCCTGAATTTCAGCATGCATTTCTTTAGATACTGTAAGTTTGTTGTTTGTTTTGGAAGAAGACCAAAGACATCACTGGGAGTTCCTGGATGCAAATTGTATTTAAATGAGACAGAGTTGCATAAAGTCATCAATCACACTCTCTTCCAGAATCATTAAAGTCAAGGGGTAAAACAAAAGTCAGGGCTATTGGAGATGGCCAGGAATGCAGTAGATGACCTTGGGATCTTAGATATTTGACCGTTCTAAGTGCTCCATAGCACCTGCTTTAGCTGCCTTCATGACTGTTAGAATAAATTGTTATCTCCCATTTTGCTAGAGCAAGTCTTCACATGTTTGGGGTAGGTACCTCTCTAATATTCTATGCACCCCAGATATGCTATAGAGTTTATCCAATGGTAATTATATCTGGTTAAGCCAGTACAGATGGACTGGAAGCTGAAAAGAAAGAGGCGTCTGGGCAAGATCCTTTTGAGAAATTACAAATCTCTTAGCTATCTCCCCTAAATTGAAACCCCCCTCCCCTTTTTTTTTTTTTTGCAAGGCATTTGGAGTTAAATGACTTGCACAAGTCACACATCTAGGAAATGTTAAGTGTGAGAACAGATTTGAACTCAGGTCCTCCTGAATCCAGGCCAGATGCTCTATCTAAAAGGGCACCATTTAGCTGCCCTTAAACATTTTCTTTTGATGTAGAAAAAATAAATAGCACATAGTGAGTATAAAGAGTCTGCAGCACATTAAGAAAATAGTCCTGCCATTTAATCTCCAGAAAGCAAAGGTACACCAAGGAATTGTATCTATTGAAGAGGAAAATCGTTGAGGTGTAGATTGAATGTTGAGGTCTAGATTTGGGGTACCTAAATGAAATCAATGTTTAATTAGGTCTAGTGGCAGGTTTGGGGTATAGGGAGTCAAACAGAGATCCCCTGCAACCCCCTTGGATTCGGCACAAGGATACTGCGGTAAATGAGGTCTAGTAGCAGCTCGAGTTCCCAATAAAAACATTTATTGGCCCGGAGAGCTAGATTGATAAAAGAGGTTTATTACTGAGTTTAGAAGTAGGAGATAGATGAAGGTAGAGATAAGGAGGGCACTGGACAGAGGGTCCAGTGGACAGAGGGTCCTCACATGGCTAGCATGTTTGTAATCTTTGCAAAGAGGACTTCCCAGGGTGGCCCTTTTAAAGTTGTAGACTTAGCTCGAGGGGCTTTTGGGTGTAGCCCCAAAGTTGGCTCAGATCCGGGTGGGGCTGGGACAGGTCTGGATCTTCTATTGGAATACAAAGGGATCAGGATTTGTGAGTCAAAGGATAATTTACATTAACTAGGGGGGGTTGGGAATCAAAGATTGGAATCTTTCCCGCATCAGAGGGAGGTTCTTCAATTGTCATTGTAGGGATTACATATAGCCCAGGGAAATTACAGATCCTTCTGGGAGAGCCCCGTAATCACTCAAGAATTTTTGGCCTATTCTCCCATAGAGGAAAGAACAAATATTTTAAAACTATTGCCAACAGAGTCATCTACATTTTGTCTTAGAACAAAATATACAACGTAAAGGAATTCTTTAGATAATTTATATAATAGATGTTCTGCATGAGGAGGACGGAAGGGGAAGGAATAAAACATTTACATGGTATTTGCTGTGTACCAGGCTAAGCACTTGAAAAAAAAAATGTCATTTGCTCTTTAAAACAATTTTGCGAGCTTTACTGTTACAGTCCCCATTTATTAGTGGGGGAAACTGAACTCCAGCGGAAGTAGTCCGGAATTTACTGAGCATCGACCACGCCCATCTCTCACGCGGAACCTGCGCTCTGGGAGGAGGTGGGTTGGCCACTCTCGGAGGCTGGGGCGGTGTGGTTGGGGAGGGAGGGAGAACGCATTCTTACTGTAGAAATGAGAAATCCCGGGATCCCGAGGGGAATCCAGTGACCTATTGCTCCAGAGAGTTTAGGCCCTCCACCAGCTTCCCGGATTTCATTTTGCAGCCCGGAGGCCCTGGAAGAATCCCAAGACCGCCGGGCTAGATTTTTTAGTTTGCAGAGCCCGGAGGGGCTGGGCTTGTTGACTCTCCACTTTGTTTTTCTCCTTCCTCCTCCTCCTCCTCCTCCTCCTCTCCACTGCTTGCTGGCGGGCCTTCCCCTTGCAGCAGCTTCCTTTGTCCTTTCCCCTCATTTTCCTCTCCGTACTTACTGCTTCCCCCACTCCTCCTCCGCCTCACTCCCTCTCCTCCCATATCGCCCTTCCTGCTTCCCCCTCCGCATATATGGGATGGGGGAGGCCCGGGAAGAGGGACCACGTGTTTTCTGGTGCTGCTGTGGGAGACGACTCGAATGTTTCTGCAACCGGGGGGAAAAAGAGGAGGATTCTGGAATTTAAGGATTAGGCTTCACCACGTTTGGGAGAGATAAAAAGTGGCATCTTTTGGCCCCGGGTTACCTAAACTACCGACCCTTGTAGTATTTTTTTTTTTTAAACGGCTATCATTTAGTTTGGGAACCATTTGCAGTGAATGTTGAAAGTTTCACGTGTTTGCAATGTTTTGGTAAGTACTTGTCCAAGAGCTCCCCTGGATTTTAAGTTAAAGCCATCTGTGCAAAGTTTTTAGCAGATATTTCACTTAAAATATTTATTAGTGCTCTAGAAATTTCACCAAGTAGCGTTTCTGGTTGGGTGTTTCAAGCTTGTATAAAAGAAATTTAACAAAAATGTTTGGCGTTACTGTTTTTTAGTGTTTCCAGTCCAACTCCAGTAATGTCCCCATTTGTGGTTTTCTCGGCAAAGACTAGGCTGGTTTGCCCTTTTCTAAAGTTCATTTTACAGATGGAGTACAGTCCTGAAGTCAGGAGGACCTGAGTTCAGTGACTTCAGATATTTAACACTGCTAGCTGTGTTACCCTGGGCAAGTCATTTAACCCAGTTGCTTAAGCAAAAAAAAAAAAAAATATATATATATATATAAAAAAAAATATATATATATATATATATATAACTGCCCTGCTTCCCTTTAAAAAGGGCTTCCAACATAGACAATTATAACAACTGAAAAATAATTTTCTCTTTAAAGAATTTTTTCCCTCTGATAGAATGTTTAATTTTTACTAAAGATGAAATATAAGGTGGCCAAACAAGTTCAAAAAGACATTGTAGCATTTCTTGTCTGAATTTAGTAAAACCTCACTCACAATTCTTTTTAAATTTTTAAAGGTATATGTAGTTTTTAAAAAATTTAATTTTATTTTTAGTTCTGAATTCTTTTCCTCCGTCCACTGGCTTCCCTATTTAGAAGACAAGAAAAACTAACCCTTATAAATAAATAGAGTTAAGCAAAACAAATTCTTGCAGTAACCGTGTCCAAAGAAGTAAAATGCTTAAATCTGTCTTCTGAGACTCCTCGCTGTGTAACTGGAAGTGGATATATTGCATGTTTTGTCATGAGTCCTTTGGGATTGTGATTAGTTAGGGTGTTGCTCAGATTTCCTAAGTCTTTCAAAGTTGTTTATTTTACAGCATTATTATTGTATGAATCATTCTCCTGATTCTCATTTCACTCTTCACCAGTTCATACAAAACTTCCCAGGTTCTCATGAAATCATCCCCTTCATCATTTCTTACAGCAAAGTAGCATTTCCTGTCATACATATACCATAACTTATTTAAGCATTCCCCAATCTTCCTCAGTTTCCAAAAGAACTGCTATAAATATTTTTGCATGGATTCCTTTTTCTTTTGATCTCTTTGGGATTACAGATCTACTAGAATGTTATAGTTATATGGAGAGCTTTATATATTTATAAATATAGTTTTATGATAAAATCATGTAAAACCTCTACAGAGCAAACATCATTTGGACAACTAGGTGGTGCAGTGTATAGTATTGGACCTTACTTGATGAGTCTTTTTCAGATTTGCTCATCTAGGCACTCAACTCTCATTGATGATATGCTATAGCATTCATTGCATCCACCCCCCAGTAAACAGTCTTGGCAGGTGGGTAACTAGACATATTTGTAAGGGTTTGTTTTTCTTGTCTTCTAAATAGGGAACAACTTCCTGTAGTTAGGAAAACCTGAATTCAAATTTGGCCTCAATTACTCACTAGCTATGTGAACCTATTCAATTTGCTTCTTTGTAAAATTAGAATTAATAACACTTACCTCCCAGGGTGATTGTGAAGATTAAATAAAAGATGGCAAATAATCTAATATATGTTAAACATGGCAAAATATATTAAATCCAATATATACATACATATTTATGCAATTATCTTGCACAATCAAACATAATCAAATCAAACAGGTAAAAAATTGCGAAAGAAAACAAAATGCAACCAAATAACAAAAAGTGAAAATGCTGTGTTGTGAACCACCTTCAGTCTCCTCTCTGGTTGCAGATGGCTCATTTCATCACAAGATCATTGGAATTGGCCTGAATCATCTCATTGTTGAAAAGAGGCACATCCATCAGAATTGATTAACATTTAATCAGGTTGTCAAGTACAATGAATGATCTTATGGAAAGGATATTAACAAAGATGCCGCATTGAATTAATAGTCAACAAAAGATGCAGCATTGATTTAATTAGGTGCAACTTAAAAATTTTGTTTTGTTTTGTTTTTTAATTTCATCATTATTGGTGGTGCATTCATCATTTTCATTTTTGCTACTGCTAATTTAGGGGTTTTTAAAGGAAAAGTAATTTATAATAAAATTTTTATTTCTTCCTCATTGGTTTTGAATAAGCCTTTTCCTAAAATTTTTGATACTCGAGATTTGGTTTTCCTCCTTTTTCTTTTTAAAAAAAGTTTTTTAAAAAAATTTTTTCAAAATACATGCAAAAATAGTTTTGAACATTCATCCTTGCAAATATTTTGTTCCAGATTTTAGAAGTTTTATTGTATATCTTTAAGTATACAAAGGTGTTTTATTCCATATGATGGGAAAACAAACACTTCTTTTCCTAGATGAGGCAGCTATATGGAAATGATATGCACAACATGAAGAAAAAAGGAAGAGGAAGAACAAGCAGACAGAGAAGAAGAAAATTTAGAACTTCAGAGTCAAGTAAAGGTACAATTTTTATTCTCAGTGATATATTCGAATTGTTTGACTAATGTCTATTATAAAACAGACTGAACATAAAAGCTACTTACTGAAAATGTTTGCATGCAGCTTGAAAGAATACTTTTTTGGGGAGTAGTTTTATGTTCTTTAAAAGACTGGGAATACTCCTGAATCACATACTATTGAGGCATACATTTACACAGACAAGAAAATAAAGTAATTTAGTTTGGGAATAGCGGGGAAAGGTTAATGTAGAAAGGGGTACCTCTTCTGAGCTTTGAAAGAAGCTTGGAATTCTAAGAGGTAGAGTTAAGGAAGGAGAAAGTATCAAGCATGGAGGAAGGCCTGTGCAAAGGTCTGCAGGTCTGAGAGAATGCCATTTCTGGGGAGAGCAAGCAGGGCTGTTTGATTAGAATGTAGAGTATATGACAGGGAGTAATGTGATAGGTCTGGAGCAAAGGACTTTAAATGCTAAATAAGGACAATAGAGAGCCCCAAGTGCTGTGTAGAAGGTGGAGAGGACAGCTTCAGTTGTAGGGTTTGAGATAATGAGTTTTATCTTGGACACATTGGTTGTGAGATGTTTGTCTGGGGTAAGCCTAATTTAGGCTTGTTTGATTATTTAGGGTTGGTATTGCAATTAGATGAGGGAGTTGACAAAAGGTTTATTTGACAGTAGCATAGGGAGGATAATAGCAAGAATGCTGTATTAATATAATTAATAAAAATAATAATTAATAATATAATTAATAGATGCAGCTTCCTTGCCTATCTACAAAGCTGTAGTGGTGACCAGTTCAGAAATATTCATCAATCCTGAAAAGCCTCCCAGCAAAATTTTTGTTTTTTAGGTACAAGGAAAATCTATACCAATAGTTCCTTTGAGCAATTAAGCTTTGATGATAGTTTCATTCATTACTTTTTAATTATTATTATTTTTGCCGAGGCAATTATAGTTAAGTGACTTGTCCAGGGTCACACAGCTAGGAAGCATTAAGTGTCTTAGGCCAGATTTGAACTGGGGTCCTCCTGACTTCAGGACTGGTGCTCTATCCACTTAGTTGCCCCTCCTCTCTTTAATTCTTTGTATCCCAACCTAATGATGTCATTTTGGTCTTCTATGAGAAGAAAGGACAATAACCCAACTAAACTTAGTCTTTAAGGGATAGAATTTATTCCAGCAGCATCTTATCTCTTAGTGTCCATGTCTTTGGTCATGGTAACACTTAGTTGATCAAGAAAACCCTAAATGGAATCATGGAAAATAAGTTTGAGAGACATAATTTCTGAGTTTTATTAATAAAAGAGTCACTGAAATTCTTCATGAAAGACCCTTCGTGGAAACCACTCAATGGTTATATGCCCTTGAATGGTAAGTGTTTCTGAGGATGGCAGTCAATTTAATTGGTTAATAATTAACAAGAAAATGAATATATACATATGTGTATATATACACGGGTGCAATATACATATGCATATACATGTGTATACATACATGTATGAATGAGACCAGGTGAAGTTTTCTCAAGTCTATGAGGTGGAGTGGATCAGACCTTAGGCCTAAGTCATGTGATCCCTAGGTCTAGAGTTCTCTAGGGCAAGAAAGGTTAGAACCTAAGTCTAAGCTTCAGGAAGTGACATGACCCACAAGAAGCATAAAACATTGGAGACCATTGGCCAGTGATGGTTACTTCCTTTCAGTCTATCCAGTGAAAAGGCTTGGGTTTTTTGCTATTTAACCAGCTTTACTGTTTCTGGCTTGTCAGGTCTGGCACATGTTGGGAGCTGAGATGCTTCCCAGGTGTACTGGTCCTCTCCCTGTAGGGACTAAATAAATGCTTTCTCTTTGTACCTGAAGATGTCTCTGATTAGTTATTTTGAGAGTGTGAGGGGATCTAGCACCCATCCATGCGTATACATATATCTGCATATATAATTATATCTATCTTATATCTATGAAATGAGCTGCGAACTCATTCTAATGATGGTCTTAGGGGTACACATCTTGGATCACCCAAGTTTTGGTTAAAGAGATTTATCAATATACATATCAAAGAGAGAATCCACTTCTACTCCAGATCCACTCTACTCTGTCCAAGCACAATAAATAGGAATTCACCAATTCTCTTAATCTGGTTGGATTAAGTTTTATCAAAGATTTCCTATGACTTTTGATTTTTGAATAAGGGAGTAGAAAACCCCTTAAATCCTAATTCAGTAATTATTCAATAATACAAGAAAGAAATAATTTCTTTCACAAAATAATTTCCAACATGCCTGAACAACAGCAATAATAAATTATATGATATACCCAATATAGTATAGCAGGCTTGTGGAAGATCATAGTGTAATGCCGAAGAAACTGAGTAAGACAGAGATTAGAGACCAATTCAATGATTTATTAAATGGAGAGAAATACTGGGACCAATGCATCCATGTTGATCCCAGGCATAGATGACACTATCATCTCAAAGAGTCTAGCCCTGAGTATGGGGCAGCAAGTCTTTTATGGAATAACAAGAACAATGACATAATAGAGGGACCTAGGAGGGGATAACCTCATAGAGGGAGGTTACTGATATTCTAATGACATTAAGGAATATCTATAAAACCTTTATCTCAACCATTAAGAGGGGATGGTTATAACCTAAGGCAGAATTACAAAATAGGACTATTGGAGGAACTGGTCACCCCATTGAAAGGGAACTTTGGCATAACAATAGGGCAACTCAGAGTAGTTATCATTTTGAAATCTATGTTCTATACCCCAGTCAGTCAAGAATAAAAATCCCTTAATGAGATTGCCTCATTTGATTAAATTGAATATTTAAATGTAAGAAGCATAGCAAGAACAAAAAGTTTGATCCAGGCTTTTTTTGCAAACTTATTTTTATATGTCTTCATACTATTTCTCCCTTTTTCGTCCCCTCTCACTGTTAACCCATTGCTCCTCAATATACAAACTCAGCCCTAGTCAAGAGGCTGTAGTTTTTAAATTATCTGAATGTGTTGTGTTAGAATGTTTTCCCCTTTTCCCCATTATCATAAAAATATTTATCCTTCAAAGCTAAGCTGAATTTTTTTTTGGTTTGGATTTTTGAACTTATTTATATAGAGAATTTCTAGTTGAGAATCTCCTTCTATCAATACAGGTAGAAGTATAGTCTTAGAGAATTTCTTGACTAGTTTAAGTAACTTACCCAGGATCACATAGCCATTTTATATCAGAAGGGAAAATTGAGCACTTGACTGTCTGGCAGGGGTTTCAGTGCTGCAGCAATCGTGAAACTATACATTTTAGTTCTCTTCATAGCTTGAACATATGGGATTTATTTGAACAAAAAAATGCAGATGTACAAAAGTATCTCTTCTCTGAGTTCTTAGAATTTTTATTACATATCACAGTTTAGCTCTTAACTGTTCTGTGATTATTTTATGAATTATTCTTATTTTCATCTAGACTGTGAATTTGTTGAGAATGAGAATATCATTCCTGGACATCACTTCAGGCCACTTGTAAAAAAACTATCATTTGACTACATAATAATTTTTGTTTCTTTTCTCTTCTCTTTTTTAGTGAGTGAGAGCCACAAATTAGAATTTATAGAGCTTAGAAAGTGGCTAAAAGAAAGGAAATTCGAAGATCACAATCTAAGACCAACAAGATTTTCAGGTAAGGTTTTGTAGTAAATTTAGAATTTCCTTTCTTGTTAGGTGAGAGGTACTGAGATGAGCTATGGAAGCTAATAATTATTTGTCAAACTGAGTGGTCAAATCACCAAGCATTTATTAATGCTCACCATGTGCCTAGACATTGTGTTAAATCCTTAAGAAACTTACATTGTAATGAGGGAAGACAACATGTAAAATGGAGCTGAAATGTGGGAGAGGTGATGATGAGGGCTATGATAAAGTCCTTTGAAAATATGTTAGCAGTGCAGTCTGGGGAGAACAAGGGCTTCCTCTTCTAGGAGGAACCAACCAACTTGAGGAAGGGATGGGAAGTACTTCCAATATGAACTGTCCAGAAGTAGAGTAAACTGCCATGGTAAAAAGGTTTCTATATCATTGAAGAGAAGTTGGGTGGAGATGAACTGAAATCCTGACATTTCTATCAGTCAGCAATTTATATGGTGTTATTATGTATCTGCTGGGTGTCACGGATTGGGGGTTTGAAAGTAAAAGTGAGATAGTACTTTCCTTCAAAGAATTTATAATTATAAAGTATACAATCTATTCATAGAAAGTAGGTATAGTTTATATATAAAATAAATATGTAGTAATTTGAGGGAAAGAAGGCATTTAAAAACTATAGGAACTAGAAAAGGCTTTTTAAAAAATATTTATTTTATTTTGAACTTAAGAAATAAAATAAGCATTTCCAAGGCAGTAGAATAGGTCAGTAAGCCTTGGGGTTCTAAGAAATGAGGTGAGGAGGAAGAACATTTTAGGCTGGAGGAACAACCTCTGCAAAGATTTGTATCTGGTTGATAGAATATCATGAGCAGGGAATAGCAGGGAAATCAGTTTGGTTGGAACCTTAAAATACAGGAGGGAAAATTGTGTCATTAGCCTAGGAAGACAGGTTGACAATAAATCTGAAGGACTTTAAATGCCAAACAGAAGTGTTTATATTTTATCCTAAAGTTACTGGATCTACTTGAGAAGAAAAGTTTCAGGGTTAGAAACATTATTTTGACAGCTTTGTGGATGGTGGTTTAGAAAGAGAAAAAGGTGGAAGCAATGAGGAGGCTATTGAAATTGTCCAGGTGGATAAAGACGACTTGAATCAAGGTGGTTGGTTGGTTGATCTGTGGATGGGGATACAGGTTGCTAATGAGAGATATAGAGGAAGTAAAAGAGACAAGATTTAACAACTGACCATAGAGCAAGGTGAGAAAGAATAATAATAGCTAATATTTATGTGGTATCTGCTATGTTCCAGATATTGTATTAAGTACTTTTACAAATAGAATTTTATTTCTCCTTACAATATCACTAGGAAGTAAGTGCTGTCTTCTCCATTTTATAGTGAGAAAACTGAAGCAGAAGTTAAATGACAATCAAAATCACACAGCTAAATATTTGAGCTATATTTGAACTCATATCTGCCTGAGTCCAAGCTCAGCATTTTTTCTGTTGTACCACCTAGCCAATTAGAAAGAAGAATCAAGAATGACTTCTAGGTTGAGAACCTGGGTGACTGAAAAAATTATGGAACTTTTAATAGAAAGAGGGACATTGGATTTAGGGGAAAAGATAACGAATTACCTTTTGAACATTTTGAGCTCGAAATGCCCCTGGAAGATCTATGTGGTGATGAAGATGCAGGAAAGAAGCTTAGAAAAGAGATGAGGGCAAAAAGTATGATAATTAGATCCATAGAAGTTGATTCTAAGAGGTGGAGAAACAGATGAGAAAGTCCATTGGCATAGGTTGTGCCCTTGCTTAAGATGTTTGGGGGCCCCTCCTTGGGGAATTGATTTGAAGGTCACTGTAGTAGACTAGATGGCAAGACAGACCAAGGAAGAAGTCAGGAAGTGGAAGTGATAAAATGAGAATATTCTGTTTCTCTGTTTTGATTCTCGGTCATTTCACTTAGTTTTCTTGGGACTGGAGCCAATGTTCATCACTTCCTATTTCATGAATCTATAAATTGAGGGTTGTGGTGGCTCTCTATCCCCTCTCTAAGTCTTCCTCTTTTTCCCCTCACTCTAGGCAATGCAAATTAGACTAGTTTTTCCTTAAAAGGTGTTGAAATTGTATCCTTCAGTTCTGATTGTTTGAGAAGACTTAGACTGAGGCTATTGAAGTAGCTTCTTGGGCATTTGGGTACAAAGTGGTCATAGAGGGGATGGAGCCTTAAAACCTTAGACCAAAAAAGTTCTAATAGACTTGTGATGGAGAGAGCCATCTGCATCCAGAGAAAGGACAATGGGGATTGAATGTGGACCACAAGATAGTAATTTTGTAATGCCAAAAGAAACTGAGCAAGACAGAGATTAGAGACCAATTCAATAATTTATTAAATGGAGAGAAATACTGGGACCAATGGATCCCAGGGCTAGACGAGACTATCATCTCAAAGAGTCTAGCCCCAAGTATGGGGCAGCGAGCCTTTTATGGAATAACAAGAACAATGACATAATGCAGAGACCTAGGTGGGGATAGCCTCATAGATGGAGGGTACTGATATTCTAATGACATTAAGGAATGTCTATAACACCTTTATCTCAACCATTAAGAGGGGACGGTCATGACCCTAAGGCAGAATTATGAAATAGGACAAATGGAGGAACTGGTCCAGTGACCAGTGAAAGTGAACGTTGGCATTACAATTTCACCTAATTTGTTGTTGTTTGCTTGCTTGGTTTTTTTTTGTTTTGTTTTGTTTTTTTGGTTTTTTTTCCTTTTTGATCTGATTTTTTTTCTTGTGCATTATGATAAATGTGGAAATATGTTCAGAAGAATTACACATGTTTAACCTATATTGGATTACTTGCTGTGGAGAAGGGAGGGAAAAAAATATTAAACACAAGGTTTTGCAAGGGTGAATGTTGAAAACTATCTTTGCATATATTTTGAAAAATAAAAAAAAGCTATTGTTATAGACCATAAACATTACAATCCTAGGAGGCTGCTTAGCTGGATCAGTCCTGGAAGATTACTTCTCAGCTCTGAATGTCCTTGTTGTCCTATGGCTGTTGTTAGCTCTTTTGTTGTTAGCTGTTGATTGGATTACGTATGCATTTCATTGTCTTTTCAGACTCACACTATCCAGGGACCAGCCTTAGTGAGACCTAATTAATTATGCCCATCAGTTTAAAATGCACAAAGGCTAGGGATTCTCTGAATTTATTCAGATGTTAATAACTCTTCAAATTTTGTCTGCTCCAGCAAATAATGTGAATTCAGAGAAACTGGTTTTATACCTTATATTTTTTCTTCCCCCTTTGCATGATGCTTGAGAAATGAATCTATTGATTTAAGGGAAAGCATATAACAAAGTCAGATATGGGCAAAATGACAACTTTGTGGGCTGGATAATAATTCACTTAGGTATAATTACATCTGTTTGAGTATCTGGGCAGATAATGAGAAATTGAGAAAGCTGAATAGTCATTTGCCTTGTATCTTTGTACTTATCCCTGTTTAGCCAGTATTTTTTATCAGGGACTTAACTGACATAAATCATGATACCAGAAACTCCAAGAGACATTTTTCTAAAGTCTAGAGTTTAGAGCTGAAATGATGGTATAAAAGATGTTATGGAGAAATGCATGTGCAGAAAAAACAGTGATGATATACATAGAGCAAGGCAGAAATAAACCCAGAATAGTCTGTAATGCTCTAGAGAATAAGAGAAAGTTGCCTTGTATTGTTGGAGACTTGTTTCTCTGAATTTATTCACTGTAGGCTTGGATTGGTAGTGATCCACTTTATTGGGTAAGAGATCTATATCAAGGAAATTGTAGAACCATTAACATATAGGAGTGCAATAGAGAATGTTGGTTGGCGTTTTTCCATTCTGAAACATTACATTTAAATAATATAAATGAAAGAATTTAGAAATTCATTCATTCATGGATATTCCAGCATGAGAAAAGGAAAATGTTACAGAAACTAATTCCTGAGGGCCATATTTACTTAGAAAATTACAGATTTATCTATGTTGTATTGTGTTTTTATTTATTTTGTTAAACATTTCTTAATTACATTTTAATATAATTTATATCCACTTGGGGCTGGCCCTAAGTTTAACACCAAGGATTTTGAATTCTGTTTCAGTCATCTTTATAAGATACCCTTTGTCTCATTCCTTTAAATAATTGTATTTTTCAAGCTCTATTATAATCCAGTGTTTTAATTGAATATTTTTTTCATGAATTAATAAAATTAAGCAAATGTTATTGATTTAATGAATTAGAGAAACTCTTTCCAATAATAATTACATCTTTCTATTATAAATCCTTTAATCTCCTAGATTAAATAATACAAGTTAAATAATAAATTTATTATTTAGTGATTTAATAATAATGAAAGCAATAATCAATAAAACTTTAATAATCTAAGGTCAAATAATAAATTACATACACAATTTCAATAATAATTCAATAATCAAATCAGATAATTATTTACAATAATTCAATAATGATCTCAAACCACAGTCAATAGCAGTTTAACTTCATTTTTGAGGACGCTGTTCCATTCCATTTATTTCATTTGGTTTGACAAATTACTATCTATAACAACACTGTTCATTTTCTTTACAAGATAAAGGTTAAAGAAGTTTTATCAGTAATGAAGCTCTCTCAATCCTCTTCTGTCTTCTCTATTTTCTCTCTAGCCACATTAGGAAAACAATTTCTCTCTGTTTTTTCTCAATCAGTCACTCTTAACAGTCTCACTCCAGACTTATTCCAATTTTTTTAATAATGTTTCTTCATCAAACAACAATTGACAGGTCACCAGGAAAAAAAATTTCTTATCATTCTTTCTGTCTTCTTCATAGTTTATCTCATAGATTTACTATAAAAACACGTTCTCTATTTGACTCCATCTGTATGGACCATCTCAGAGTGACAATTGCCACTCAACTGTAACTTAACAGTTTTTATATCTGCTGTAAGAGAGCCTTTTGCAGCAAGTATTACACATAGAAATGTTGATTTTGGAGCAGTAATGAACTGAACCAGCTATACCCAGAAAAAGAACTCTGGGAGATGACTAAAAACCATTACATTGAATTCCCAATCCCTATATTTATGCACACCTGCATTTTTGATTTCCTTCACAAGCTAATTGTACAATAATTCAGAGTCTGATTCTTTTTGTACAGCAAAATAATGTTTTGGTCATGTATACTTATTATGTATCTAAGTTATATTTTAATATATTTAACATCTACTGGTCATCCTGCCATTTAGGGGAGGGGGTGGGGGGGTAAGAGGTGAAAAATTGGAACAAGAGGTTTGGCAATTGTTAATGCTGTAAAGTTACCCATATCCTGTAAATAAAAGGCTATTAAATTAAAAAAAAAAAAAAAAAAGAAAAAGAAAAAAAGAAATGTTGATTTTGAAATTAGAGGTATCAGATTACAAACCTGTTCTCTGATATACTGAAAACATGAACAAGTTACTTAATTTCTCATACTCCTGACAACTATGGAACTGATTTATAAATAATATTCACAGCTCTTCCTCTTCCCCCCAACCATTTTTTTAATTCTTCTCCCCACCCTCAACCCCCACCCCTTCCCTGTCTTATGCATTTGATGATCTAAAGACACTGGCCTCTTTCTTGTTCCTCCCCTAGGACACCACATCACCTTTCTCCAAATATTTCACTCTCCATTTCCTCATCCCCATCTCCTAGCTTCTTTGACCTCTTTCAGGATTCCCCTTAAGTCTTCTTTTTGTTAAAAAAAAGTCTTTTATTCCTTAATCTTAGTGACTTTGAGACCCTTGGAGGCTGTCTTTAATTTGTCATATGTGTGTGTATGTGTATGTGTACATGTATATATATATATATATGGATATCTATATGTGTCTCTGATCTTGTTTCTACATAATTGTTTGCATGTTGTTTTCTTCACTAGATTGTGAGCTACTTAAGAGCAGAGTTTTTTGCCCTTTGTATCTTTCCCGTTTAGCACTATTTCTGACACAGTAGACTCTTCATTGTTAATTGAGTGACGCAAAGGAATTGACTTTCTGGTCATCTGTTCCTTTTCAAGAGAAGCTATTATTTTACTTCTTTCTTTGTCCCTTCTCCATGACCATTGTCTCTGTCATACCTCTATTTCCTGAAAGTTCCAGCCATGCTTAACTTTGCTTTCTACTCTCCCTGGTTCTCTTCCTACTTGTCCGGTTACTCCTTTTCTGTCTCCTTTGCTTGACAAAAATGAGGATAAAGCAGAGGAGTCAGAAGGAGTAGTTAGATTAGAGGAGATCTAAGAAAGAGCAGTGTCACAAGCTGAGGAGAAGTGTTTCAAGATCTTAGTGCTGAGACCTGTCCCTGCCTTTAATGAACATTAAATAATATTATACACTTGTGGGAAAGAATTGTATGCATTACTTCAGAGATTTCTTTTTTAGCTTTTAGAAGGGTAATACTGTACCTTGAGGCAATAAAATAATCTAATGTAACGTTTTTCTTTTTTTTTTTAATAATATCCTTCTTGTTTTAGGTACAGGAAGAGGTTTGATGGCTGTGAAATCCTTGCAGGTTAGTACTCACTTTTCTACCCTTCAATTCTTAGGGGAAAAAAATTCAACTAATTATAGTTATATTTACTTTTTTTTGTAGTTTAAATCAAATTATTCCCCCATATTTTTGTTATTTCTTTACAGTTATGCTTAATATTTATGTTTTGAAGAAAAAAAATCAGTAGGAATCATAGGCAAGGGGAACAGATTTGAAAATGACATATTGAATTTGCTTGAAAAACTGTGTAATACAGATTTTCAGTTTTTTATATAATTCTCTTTTTCTGTTCTATTTTATATATGGACAGACATCTTAGTTGATGCTTAAATTTAGAATTTAAAGAAACTAAATTCTAGTTTTTGGTAATTGGTATTTAAATTTAAAATAATAAAAAAAAGAAAAGTTATGAAAGAGAAGTGTAATTTTATTATTTCTTCTATTTTTATTTATATTATTTGTGATTTTGCTGTAAGGAACATTAATGATGATGTTAGAAAAGCATGAAAAGACATAATTGAACTGATACAAACTACAGTAATTATATGACGTAAGTATCAATGAAAAACAACAACAAAATAATTGAAACAATGCTGTGAAGTTATAAGGACCAGAAGTGGTTACAGGAAAGAAATATGAGAGGTCTCAGTACCTTTTTTTGCTGATACGGGGACCTGTGGTTTGGAATATTACATTTAATTAGTCAAGACTTTTTTTGATGTGTTGATTGGTTTTGCTGTACTATTTTTGTTCTTTTAAAAATTATTTATTGAAGGGATGGCTCTGAGGGGGGACATAGTATGAAAATAGAAATTGTAAAAATAAAGTGTATCAGTAATTTTTAAAAATGTCTGTTTTAGTACTAGTATGTAGTTTTATTTCTTCTCAGAAAGACATATTTAACTTCATTCTACGATGAAATAAATACATCTAATTCTTTGTAGCTTGGGGAGAAAGCAGATTGTTTAGGGTAGAAATTGATCTAAAATATGACAAAGAATATAACTGAAAACATCTTTTTATGTGTTCATGCACAAGTATAGGTGCATGTAAGTGTGTAAGTGTAAGTAAGTGTGATTTTGTGTTTTAGTTAGAGATTTTATAATAAATATGTTGTTTTATGTGTATAGGAGACAGATTGAAGAGACTCAATTGTTAACTTCTCATACTGCTATTTTGACACTTTTTAGTTCCAAAGTCAATAGTCTTAATTTATTTTTCATATTTATATTTGTGAAAAACTGAAAACAGCGCTTAAATTTGGGGGCCTTCCAACTACCATAGTAGCTGTCAGTTGGTTTTTCTGCTTAGCCCAATTCATTAGTTGGATTGTTGATAATTTAACTTCTAGTCCCTGCAATAATTCACTGTCTTTTGGACACCTGAGTAACATTAGACAATAGAGCTCCAGTCTGGTAAAGTGAAATGAGCATTAAATTAGTTTCTGCCACCAGCATTTTGTAAGACCTTGAACAAAAAATTCGACTTCTCTACATATCTAATTTCCTTGTGTGTTCAATGAAGGAGCTGATTTTTTTTTTCAGAGAGAGGAATGATGTATTTTATTGATCTCTAAGAACACCCTGAGTACATTTACTCTGAGGGGCTCACTGGAACTTGTGCCTTCCTAGGTTAGTTCTGTTTCCTACCTAATTTTGCTTGCCATATTCAGAATAAGCAATAGTCTTCTCTTTGTGTTTACTTGATGGTGGGCTGCTGTCATAAGATTTGAAAAGCCCTGTCTGTGTCATCCATCTTCATCTCATGATAGAATATGGCATCAGCTTCCTGCTATAGTGCATTGGCGTATCGGGTCCAAAATGGGGCTCTGCCTGCAAAAGGCATAGTAGAAATTTAGAGAGGGTTCTATTATTCCCTTTGAAGAGGCAGGAAGTTATCCTTGGAGGTGAGATGAGGGTGAGTGGATAGAGGGGACTCTGTCCCTGTTACTGTTTATTGATTGGTGTCCTGAAGTCTACAGGCCATATATTACCATCCTGAGCCTAACTATTGTTATCAGCCAATGTCCCCAGGCTGAGGATTGGGGAGAGAGTGTGGAGAGAAGGTGAGAAATGAACAGATGTTCTGTCACTTGCTGATTGGAAGAGACAGGTATAACTAACCTCTGTCTTCTGAGAGAGGACTATGGGAACCAAGTGTGTAATATATGTTAAACTTGTACAGTTCTTCTATACATATTTCCACAATTATTCAGCTGCACAAGAAAAATCAGATCAAAAGAGGAAAAATGAGAAAGAAAACACAATGCAAGCAAACAATAACAAAAAGAGTGAAAGTGCTGTGTTGTGAACCACAGTCGGTTCCCACAGTCCTCTCTCAGAGTATAGACAAGATCATTGGAACTGGCCTGAAACATCTCATTGTTGGAAAGAGCCATGTCCATCAGAACTAATCATCATATAATCTTCTTGTTGTTAGGGAAAAAAATTCAACTAATTATAGTTATATTTACTTTTTTTGTAGTTTAAATCAAACTACAGGCCTCTCTAAAATCATCCTACTGATCATTTCTTACAGAATAACAATATTCCATAGCATTCATATAATTTATTATTATTCAGCCATTGTCCAGCTGATGGGCATTCATTCAGTTTCCAGTTTTTTGCCACCACAAAGAGGGCTGCCACAAAGATTTTTGCACATGTGGGTCCCTTTCATTCCTTTATGATCTCTTTAGCATACAAATGCAGTAGAAACCATTTTTCAAAAGGTATGCATTTTATAGCCCCTTGGGCATAGTTCCAAATTGCTTTCCAGAATGGCTGGATCCATTCACAGTTCTACCAACAATGTATCAGTGTCCCAGTTTCCCACATCCCCACCAACATTTGTCATTATCTTTTCCTGTCATCTTAGCCAATCTGAAAAATGTGTAGTGTACCTCAGAGTTGTCTTAATTTGCATTTCTCTGATCAATGGTGATTTAGAACACCTTTTCATATGACTAGAAATGGTTTCAATTTCTTCATATAAAAATTGTTCACATCCTTTGATCATTTATTAATTGGAGAATGGCTTGAATTCTTATAAATCTGAATCAGTTCTCTATATGTTTTAGAAATGAGGGCCTTTATCAGAACTCTTGAATGTAAACTTTTTTTTCCCCCCAGTTTATTGTTTCAGTCATTTCAGTTTCTTGGTGTCAAGGGGAAGTGAGCAACAATCCAGGCCTTTGCCATTTTGAAGCTAAAATCATAGGGACATTGATGGAGATCTCACTATCTAGCTGGGCAGCAGCCAGTTATCCCTTATGGGCATGTACCAAAGCCAGGAATTCTGAGCTTCTAGTTGAAAAGGTAACTGGCCTATGGTTCAAGGGTTATGGCTTTCTTTACTGGCCTGTCTCTTGCCTAAGACAGGACTTTTCCATAAATGATACATTCCAGGTTGGCACCTGCTGCCTGGACTTTCATGTCCATTTCCTTCTAGAGGACTGATAAGTGCATGATAGCTCAGGAGCCCAGGATCTTGCAGCCTACCATCCTGCCTATGGGATTACAGACCTATGAATGGAAGTTGAATTAAATGGCCTCTAAAGTCCCTTTTTTGACAATTCCAATAGACAAGATGGAAAATGCCATCCACATTCAAAGAACTATGGAGAGTGAAAGTGGATTTTAATTAGTATTCTCACCTTTTTTGTTTCTTTGTTTGCTTTTTCTTTCTCATGGTTTTTCCCCCTTTTGGTCTGATTTTTCTTGCACAGTATGATGAATATGAAAATATGTTTAAAAGGATTGTACATATTTAACCTATATCAGGTTGCTTGCTGTCTTGGTGGAGAAGGGAGGTAAAGGAGGAAGGTAGAAAAATTTGGAAAACAAAATCTTACAAAAATGAATGTTGAAAACTATCTTTACAGGTATTTGGAAAAATAAAATACTATTGAGAGAAAAAGAAATTTTTAAAAGTCGCTTCTCTCTGGGCTTATAAACATCAAAAATAAAATTGTATTTTTTAAATTAATTTAGGCCTCTACTATCATAATTGTTCCTTTAATAATTTGTATACTTTCCATGTGTCTCCCCTAAGTAATCTATTAGCTCTCTGAGGGTAGACATGATTTCTTAATTATCTTAATTAATGGTCTTTATATCCGTATAAGATTTAATAGTCTATCTTGGCACATGTTTGTAGAATTGCATTCTCCCTGCAAGAGTTACTAATGTATTTCATGCAAGGAGCCTCATATGTGCCAGATTCTGTACTTCTGGAAAGAAAGCCTGGCAGTGGGAGTTGGTTACTTAGCCTGTAAAATCAGGGTGAGGAAAAAGAATTTGATATCTCATAAAGTCATAGATGGGCTTTTTGAGACTAGGCTTCTAACCCAGTGGTGTTGATTCTGTAATGTTTCCTAAATAATAGGCTTGTGCATTTGAACAACTTTTATAGGTAGATTTTTCTTGAAAGAGAGATTTTAAAATTTGTTTTTTTCTTTTTATTTTGCAAGCCAGGAGAGCTGATTATTTCATTGCCTGAGAAATGCTTACTCACTACAGACACTGTAATTAAAAGCTACTTGGGAGATTATATTACTAAGTAAGTAATAATACGTATATTCCCTTAGTGGAAATTTTGTTTTTTAATAGTACTTAATAGCTGGTATATTTTTCAGGTTAGAAAATTTGACCAATTGGACAGCTTTTTTTTTTTTTTTTTTTTGTGCTGAGGGGTTAAGTGACTTGCCCAGAGTCACACAGCTAGGCAGTGCTAAGTTTCTGAGGCCAGATTTGAACTCGGGTCCAAATGACTTCAGGGCTGGTTCTCTATCCACTGTGCTACCTAGCTGCCCCCAGTTGGACA
The DNA here is from genome assembly GCF_902635505.1 of Sarcophilus harrisii. Lineage (NCBI taxonomy): Eukaryota > Metazoa > Chordata > Mammalia > Dasyuromorphia > Dasyuridae > Sarcophilus > Sarcophilus harrisii. The sequence continues at coordinate 241,021,314 of NC_045428.1, forward strand.
GCTTTTGGACCTTAAATTATGATTATAAAAAACTATTGTTTCCTGGCAATTTGTTTTAAGGATCCCAGATTTAGAGATCAAAGGGTATATAGATTCCCATCTATTCCATTTTACAGCTGAAGAACTGAGGTACATGGAGTGACTCTGTTGTTGTTCAGTTGCTTCTAACTCTCCCTGACCCCAATCCAAGATGCTTGTTTGGGAGAAAGATACTTGTCATTTGCTTGTCATTTTACAGATGAGGAAACTGAGGCAAAAAGTGACTTGCACAGGGTCATACAGCTAGTAAGTGTCTGAGGCCAGATTTGAACTTGGGAAGACTCTTGGTGACTATAGGCCCAGAACTCTATTCACTTTTCCACTTAGCAGTATGTACTGATTGAAAATTAGTCAAGAGGTGTGTGATAAGGGCCACTGCCTCCTCATCTCGCCCTTCAATTAATCAGAGACTTGTCTTAGGAGAGGCAAAAAGGAATTTATTGCTTTCTCATGAGAAGAGACGTATATTCTCCACCAAAATTGTCAGCAAGAGAGTGTAAGCGTGAGCAGTTCTCAGCAAGTCTATATAGACCCTAAAGCAGAGTCCTCACCCATCCTCTGGCTCTTCCTCACATTGGCTGGATTTCAGAGTTTACTTTCCCCAGCAACAAAAGAGAGGAAACAAAGGGATTTGCTCACCACCAGAAAGGGGAAGGGGGTTGGGAGAAGGAGCTAGGTTTAGTCTAAAGGATCTTGTGGAGTAGGAGTGAGGTCTAGTCTAACAGGATCTTGTGATGCCTCACCCTCCTCACAAATATTTAAATTAAGGTCATTGAGACATAATAACATTTGAATTTAAAGAACCCCAAAATACCTTTGTGGCTGCAAAGGGATGTCGGACCCACTAACTGGGCTGAGAGGTCTGGAAATCACCACTGCTGCCACTGTTTCCATAGTCCCCAAGGCCTACTGCTGGTTTGCTGGGGCACAGCTGTAATGCCAAAAGAAACTGAGCAAGACAGAGATTAGAGACCAATCAATAGTTTATTAAATGGAGAGAAATACTGGGACCAATGGATCCCAGGGCTAGACAAAAGTATCATCTCAAAGAGTCTGTCCCCTAGTATCGGGACAGCAAGCCTTTTATGGTATAACAAGAACAATGACATAATGCAGAGATGTAGGTGGGGATAGCCTCATAGATGGAGGTTACTGATATTCTAATGACATTAAGGAATGTCTATAACATTTATCTCAACCATTAAGAGGGGATGGTCATGGAGGGCAAGAGGTGAAAATTGGAACAAGAGGTTTGGCAATTGTTAACGCTGTAAAGTTACCCATGCATATAACCTGTAAATAAAAGGCTATTAAATTAAAAAAAAAAAAAAAAAAAAAAAAAAGAGGGGACGGTCATAACCTTAAGGCAGAATACGAAATAGGACAAATGGAGGAACTGGTCACTCCATTAAAAGTGACCTTTGGCATTACATTCCCTCCATTTTCTCTTGGAACTATTCAAATCTTTGAATTACCTTCCTCTAGAAGGCCTTAGCACTATAATTTGAACAACCCTATGTGAAGTGAATCAAAATAAAGCTAGACCAATGCAAGGGCAAGTCTCTCCCTGATAACCCCAGAATTAATCAGCAATACACAAAGTTCCTCATTTCAATTATTTCTGACAATCAATTGTCAGATCCTCTGCAGTTGGGGAGCATATGGACAGCTGTGGTCATTTGTGCATGACTGGCCTCTGCTTACAGAGAGCAGCAGGCTCAAAGCAGTTGTGTTGCCCATTCAGAGGGGCAGCCGGCTCCAGGAGAGAAGGGTGAAGCTTGGAGTAGCCCCACCTGTCCCGCCCAGAGGAACAAATTGGGCTGCTACTAGAATACAGATTTCTGAGCAGATTATGCAGTTAGACCAAGGCAGGCAACCCCAAACTTTTTAGAGGCCTCAAATATCAACAAGGTCCTTTTAAGTACGCTGAAATACTAATTAAGGACCTGGGGTAACAGGAGTGGAGAAACAGATGAGAGAGATTGCCAGTTCCAAGACAGGTATCCAATTTCTGGTTGTTTCTAAAAAATAATCCCCCAAAACTGAGTCTGCCAGGGCAATTCCAACAGAATAAGGGATTTCCAAGTTAAAGCACAACCAGCAAATCGTAGTCTAGTAAATTTAAGCAAGGAGTAAAGGACTTCCAATTAAATCTAAACTAACAAGATACCAGTTTTCCCAACTTCCAATTAAATCTGAATTAGCAAGGTACCAGTTTTCCCAACTTCCAATTAAATCTGAACTAGCAAGATACCAGTTTTCCCAATTTCCTATTTCTTCTCCTTCCCCCCCCCCCTTTTTTTTTGGAAAGGAATTATCAAATGACCATCTCACATACAAATCATACACATATGCACATACATAACAGACTAAAAGTCCCTCAAACATAATAGCAATAGTTACACAAGTTTAACAATTTACATTCCAAGTCTTAAACACACAGTTAATACAGTGAAAATTCTAACAAGTCGACCACTTTCCCACTCCCCCCATCAGTCCAAATTACATCAGGAAAAGTGGGCGCAGGCAGTGGCTGTCATTTGCTTCTTCAAGCTGGACAGGGACGATGCTAGGGATGGTGCTCAGTCCGCGAGGGGGATGGGTCTGTAGTATGGCGAGCTGACAAACAAAGGTTTGATCTAAGTCACAGAAGCAAGTCAATATATCTGCAATTTGACCAAATCTAGAAATAAGAACAAATCTAACAAAGAAAAGTTAGAACAGTCTGAGATTGAAAGACCGGTCCACAAGGACTGGTACAAGATGTGGCTTCTTAAAAAAAACTTGAATATCTAGACACAATATCTAGTAATCAATAGATGAGCAGACTAAATACTTATTTGCTCAAGTATTTAGAATATAGTGATTACACATAACCAGACTGGAAACAGCAAAGTATGACATAATTGAATTAACAATTTCTTATTGACCATTATAGAAATCAGTTACAGGAGGGAAAAAATGCAGTGCATATTAACTACAAAACTAAGATATTTTACCTCTAGTAACAAATCCTAAGCAGATATTTACCATAACCTTATCAGTTTGCTGCTTTTAAAATGTCTGGAACAGTTTAGAGGGGGGAGAATAGAATTCCACGTGACTACCCTTTCCCCAACTCCACAAGGGTGGGGAGTGAAATCACTCCAGGCTAACTAAATGACTCCTATAGCTGAAGTAGCAGCAGTGGGGAGGGAGGCGAGTTTAAATCTTTACAAAAGATCCCTACCCCACCCAACATTTAAAATAGCAGAAATCAGTGGGTGGATGGGGGAATCCCATAAAACCTACATGTCCAGCAGAGTTGGATTTAAAGCATATAATCCATTTCTATCTCATTTCAAATAATAAAACAACATAGTTTCTTTCTCTCCTTCTGGCCCCATGTGGCCATTATTCCCAATGGACTTCTCCTAAGGTCCAACTTGGCCATAATTGAAGCTTTCAGAAAAGTCCTTGTTACATACTTTAGGTAAAATTAGAGGCACATGACCTCTTTGAGGCAAGTTAACAGAACTTCTTTAACAAGTTATTGTTCCTTTAAGATCTTATATTTAAGGAAAACCAATTCATTTCCCAAATTTAGAATCATCTTTAAATTCCTAATCAAATGTTTTCACCAGCTGGAGTTCAGTATTGAAATAACCAGTTCCCACATTTGATCATTGTTCTTAAATTTAACAGAGCTCTTAAGTTACCGAGACAGACAAACAAATTACAAACAATTTCACAAAAATCACATAGAACACAGAGCACAACTAGACTGTCCAATAACATACAAGACATACAGAACACTGATCACACTTAGACTGCACAATTACAACATTCAGTAGGACACTAACATTAAAGCCAAACCAAATGGCATTTTTAAAACCCCCAGTCTTTGTAGATAGCCCCCTGAGCATGCAAAAGCTGGAGGGGCCGGCATTACTCTAACTAACACAGGATGACCCAAACAGGGAAACTGAGTCCCATTTTCCAATGTATATACTTCCCACTTGATGGAAGAAGTGGGAGGACCTCTCTTAGAAATGCAAAGGACAGGCCTTTGTCTCTGGAAAAGAGTTGGACAGAAAGAGTTTCCTCAAGCAAAGCATCTGCTCCAGGAAAAGAGTTTTGAGGTGGCGGAGTGTCTAGATTGCAGACAAGTAAAAACTTAGTTTTCCTAACCTTTGCAGCCTTTTTTTAGAGATAGAGCCGCAGCAGTTCCTAAAGAATTGTGCCAGAGCTCCTAAGAGCTCCAAACAACAACTGCAGTCTTGATGACTGCAGTGTCCACCACAAGATAAGGAAAGAAAAAGTCTTTTACCTTGTCCAAAATTCCATCACACTCCAGTAGCGACCCCCTGTGTCCAGTAGGCCATTCATCAACCAAGCAAATGGCACCCCCAAAAAGGGCACCCCAAGTGACCCCGCATCCAGTTATTCACTAATCAACCTGACAACCGTGCAACCGTGCAACCCGGTAAATCCGGTTATTCATCAACCAAACCAAACAAACAAAACCACATGGTACCCCAAAAGGTACCCAGACAAACTTACTCTCCTGTGGCCGAAATGGGGTTGTCTACCATCAGGCTATTGTGTCTGGGAAACTGCTCTCTTTCCCGGAAGTTCTGAAAAGAAATCCAGGAGGGCCCAACCTTTCCAGGACAAGAGTTCAGATTTGCAGTCACCCCGGCCCAAGGCAGAGACCCAAAAGTCTCGTCTCTCATCCTGCTCATTTTCTAATTATCTTGCTGGGGCCTCCAAATGTAATGCCAAAAGAAACTGAGCAAGACAGAGATTAGAGACCAATCAATAGTTTATTAAATGGAGAGAAATACTGGGACCAATGGATCCCAGGGCTAGACAAGACTATCATCTCAAAGAGTCTAGCCCAGAGTATCAGGACAGCGAGCCTTTTATGGTATAACAAGAACAATGACATAATGCAGAGACCTAGGTGGGGATAGCCTCATAGATGGAGGTTACTGATATTCTAATGACATTAAGGAATGTCTATAACACCTTTATCTCAACCATTAAGAGGGGACGGTCATAATCTTAACACAGAATATGAAATAGGACAAATGGAGGAACTGGTCACCCCATTAAAAGTGACCTTTGGTATTACACAGCCTGTACTAGATTGTGCTCCGTTCCCACCCAGGTGCTACGTACCTTTCTGACATGAGATTTAATACATTTGAAAAAGAGGGAGATTCTATTAATACAGTGACAAGTCTCATTAAATATTTATTGGTCTTTTAGAGTAGTAATAATTCTCTTCATCACATGGTTAAATAAGTGATTTTTTGACTCTTACACATTAAGTATATTGAAATATACTTAAATTCTCAACAAAGGGTTTACCTACACCTTTTAGGCTTTGTCATATTCAGATATTGTAATGCCAAAGAAACTGAGCAAGACAGAGATTAGAGACCAATTCAATAGTTTATTAAAGGAGAGAAATACTGGGACCAATACATCCATGTTGATCCCAGGGCTAGAGGAGACTATCATCTCAAAGAGTCTAGCCCCGAATCGCAGGACAGCAAGCTTTTTATAGAATAACAAGAACAATGACATAATGGACGGACCTAGATGGGGATAACCTAGTGGAGGGAGGTTACTGATATTCTAATGACATCTAAAATGGATAAACCTTTATCTTGTTAAACATTAAGAAGGAATGTCTATAAAACCTTTATCTCAAACATTAAGAAGGAAAGGTTATAACCTAAGGCAGAATAACTAAATAGGACAATTGGAGGAACTGGGTGACCACATTAAAAGGGAATTTTGGCATAACAATATAATTCATTTCCAATCCTTAAGTACAGAGTTGTGTTTACCTGAAGGATTTGATTTCAGATTTCCTATTCAAGAAAAGCAAAGAAAAATGTATTTGATAATGGGAAAGAAGAAATTATCTTTATTTGACCCTATCCCCAACCCTTAACTCTAAACTGAGAATATGTTGCCTGAAGCCTTGAGAAGGGAGTGTAAGTATGTGTTTTAAGGATGCACTGTTAAAAATTAGGTTATATTAGATTCCAATGTCACTTAACTGGTGTACTTGATGAATGTTACATAATCACGACTTTGATGTAATAAGTACTCTGTGTTCCCCTGATCTTTGTGGGGAGTGGGTCTGAGTTAGAAAACTCTGAATCTTCTACCAACCTCTCCCCACACCCTTTCCACCTGGCCTCAGGGAAACTCCTAAAATAATCTCCACCTTCAGTTCATCTGAAGATCACTCCCTAGCTTCAGGCCATAGAAAACTAAATAAAATTGAAGTCTGTATCCCAAATCTTGGTTATCTTCCTAATCAGAATCCTAGCCTACTGAGAAAGAGCTGCTCAGTGAAAATAAACCCATTTTTGCCAAAACCTCACTTGGAGATTAGGGCTGCAAATTCATTCATAAAACCTGAAACACTGGCCTGGGGACCCCATCCCTGTTAGATTATCTCTCACCCTTCAACCTCACACACTACTAACCATGAAATTAGTACTATGGAGGCTTGCCCTTTGCATTTGGGGATGACATTTTAGATATCTATCAATATCTGCTTATGTCAGTTATCAAGTACTTAATAAGTGTCTACTACTGTGCCAAGAAATGGGCTAAGGGTATAAATACAAGCCGAAAGGAAGCCTGCCTTCAAGGAACTTATATTCTAATATAGAAGACAGTATGTAAAAGTGATGGGGTTCTAGTGGCAGTCAGAGAGTTGTGGGAATCCCCTTTTGGTCAGTGCAGGTCCTTTGTGAAAGAATTCATGAACCCGAAGAGTTTTAGGTGGCAAAAATGGAAATTTATTGTTGGATGAGAAGTCAGCTTTGCTAGAAGATTGACTTCTGAGTGGCAAAGTCCTATTAGGGAAATGGTGGCTGGCACTGAGAGGAGAATGTTTTTGCAGCAGCCAGGGTCCTGGCAGCTATGCCAGAGAGGAAAAGCATGCTACATTGGACATTCTGCAAAGAAGTGAGTTTAAAATTGCCTTTTAATAGTGTTATGCCAAAGTTCCCTTTTAATATTGTGACCCAGTTTTTAATTGTCCTATTTAGTTATTCTGCCTTAGGTTATAACCTTTCCCTTTTTAATGTTTAAGATAAAGGTTTTATAGACATTCCTTAATGTTTGACAAGATAAAGGTTTATCCATTTTATATGTCATTAGAATATCAGTAATCTCCCTCCATTAGGTTATCCCCACCTAGGTCCCTCCACTTTGTCATTGTTCTTGTTATTCTATAAAAAGCTTGCTGTCCCCATACTCGGGACTAGACTCTTTGAGATGACAGTCTCGCCTAGCCCTGGGATCAACATGGATCCATTGGTCCCAGTATTTCTCTCCATTTAATAAATTATTGAATTGGTCTCTAATCTATTGTCTTGCTCAGTTTCCTCTGCATTACAAATAGGGAATCTTGATGCTCAGGTTTCAGGTTGAAAAGAAAGCCAAAGTTCCCAGGCCTAGATCTCTGTTTGAATGGAAATCACTTTGAATTTGGAATTTCCTGAAAAAGAATCTGCATCCCCAAAAGAGCAATGGGATGATTTGCCTTAGAAAAGCCCAGCCAGGAGGTTATGTTCTCTCTCATAGACTCTCTGGAGTCAGGGAGACCCCAATCTCTCTTCTTTTGCAGATCAAAAGGGGACACAATTTCAGAGTGATTAATTTTACTGATTAAAGGGAACACAGTTTCACATCCCTATCAAAAGGAAACATGAAAATGGGTGGGGAAAGTCTGGAAAATAAGGAATGACTAATTTGATCCTTTCCCTAAAATGAAGGTTCCAGGAACAATTTACCAATGGAAGAAGAGGCCCACGGGGGTGGGGAAGGAGATAGCTGAGTTATGGTGGTAAAATCTGGACAATGAGGGCTGGCTGGAAAGACACAGTACAAGTAAATATGACTTTTACTTGAGGTTGTTGCTGCTGTTTGTCAGTCCCCTCTCCCCCCGCCTCTATTACATTTGGTTCTGCTAAAGCTGCGGAGGAATCAGGTGCACATATAAATTATCTATCCTTTTCTGGGCAAATAGGTGGTTTAGTAAATGGGGGCCTGACCTGGAGTCAGGAAGGCCTGAATTTAAATTCATTCTCAGATGGTGACTGTGTGATCCTTGGTTTCCTCATTTGTAAAATGATTGGAGAAGGAGATGGGAAACCACTCCATTGTCTTTGATAAGAAAACCCCAAATGGGGTCATGAAGAATTGGACATAACAGAAATGACTGAACAACAAGAAATCCAGTTCTGAAAAGAGGGTCCTATAAAATGAACCAAACCCTGATGTATGTCTTCATGAACCTTGACTAATGCCATAGTATTGAATATGTACTACCATTGGTGGCCCACTTCAAGTGAAGCAAAATAATTTCTAGGACGGAGCAGATTCTGTTAAGTGAAAGAACATATTAAAATCAGAGAATTAGCCTATTTCATAATTTATACAAAACATTAATTGATTTTTCAAAATCTTTACTTTTAAATAGGTGGACTCCTCCTATATCTCCCTTGCTGGCGCTGTGTACTTTTTTAATTTCAGAAAATAATGCAGGAAATAAGTCTCCCTGGAAGCCATACCTGGACATTTTACCAAAAGACTATACTTGTCTTGTTTGTTTGGAACCTCAAGTGGTGAGACTTCTACCTAAACCTTTAAAAATAAAAGCCCAAGAGCAGAAGACACAAGTTCAGGAATTGTTTGTTTCTTCAAGAGGATTCTTTTCTTCTCTACAATCTTTATTTACTGAGGATGTGAAACACATTTTTCACTATCATGCATTTCTTTGGGCTTGGTGTACCATTAACACCAGAACAGTGTACATGAAACATGCACAGAAGAAATGTCTTTCAGCAGAGCCAGATGTGTATGCTTTAGCTCCATATTTAGATCTATTGAATCACAGCCCAGGAGTTCAGGTAAGAAATGTAGTTTGCTTTTTATGATGAGGAAGACCACCATGCACGTAGAATTTGACTTTGTGTATTAGGTGGAATAAAAAAAAAATCAACACAAATTTATTAAGTACTTTTATGTGCCAGGCTTGGTGCTATGCATTAGGAATACAAAGAATGAAACAGTCCCTGCTTACAGTGAACTTAGGTTCAAATAAAGGAGACATCAAATGCATTTAAAATATAAGTATAATTATAGATATCTATAGATATGTATGTATATCCACATATTAATTACATGTGCTTGTTCTCTCCATATGTATATTTTTACATAGTATAAATATAAATAAATACAAATATATTCAAAATAGTTAACTACAAGGTGGTTTGGGAGAGGGGACGTTTAACCTAGTTGGGACTTTCGAAGAAAAGGCTTCTTTCAGAAGAAAATGCTTAATCTGTGTTTTGAAGAAAGAAAGGGTCTCTTGAGGGGCAAAAATAAAGATGAAAATTTATTTCAGACATGTAGGATAGTGTGAGGGACAGCCTGGTTTGTAGAGTATGAGACAGAGAATAATGTAATGAGACTGAAAAGATAAGGTGTGCTAAGATTGTATAGGGCTTTACAAGCTAAACAGAAGTGTTTATTATTTTTTCTAGAGACAACCAGAGGTCACTAGAAGTAATTGAGTAGGGGAGAAATGTCAGACCTACTTCTAAGGAGAATTAATTACTTTGGCAGCGGTTTCTAGGATGCATTCGGAGACTGGAGAAGGACTTGTGGCAGGGAGACCAATTTGGAAATTGTTGTTAATAGTCAAGATAATAATTGATGAGCTTGGAACTAGAATGATAGGTGGAGAGAAAGGGGCAGAGGCAAGAGATATTGTAGAGATAGGGACTGCAGGATTTGCCACCTGCTTGTGTATGTGGGATGAGGGAGAACGAAGTGTCCTGAATGATGCCAAGAATTGTGTATCTAAAAGCCTGCTGTTTTCTCTTTTTCTAAAAAGCTCTTTTTCTTCCCCATGACTCTCTCTTTGTTTTCCAAAAGCCACATGCTGCTCAGAGCTCCCACTTGAAGTAATCTAGTGTTGCTCAGCAGTATTCCATGTTCCAAAATAATTCTTTCCCTTTCCCTGGATTCCTCTATTGAAATTCTGGTTCCTTATGTATGCTGCCTTATTATAGCAACTCTTTAGGAGGAAAGAAATTTCATTATACCAGTGACCACTTAGGTATAAATAACTAGTTTGTAGTTTGATATGTGGACATAGTTGGTAGGGTCGGGTTACCTGTAGTCAGGATAAGGAGTGAACAGACCTGATTGTGCTGAACAGAGCTGCTTTATGATATTATTAAGATCTTTAATATAACTACAGAGTGCTTTGTGATTTGTAAAGTATTTTCTTTATAGTCTTTTGAGGTTGGTACTTATAGATCAGATTCTTTGATCTTTTAAATAAAGTGATCAATAAAGTACCAGTATTAAGATGGAGAGTGGGTCCAAAAGAGAATGACTTGTATAATTGTACTGACTTGTATAATTTCTTCAGTGTGATATTCCGGGAAAAACACTGGTTTCAGAGTCAGAAGACTTGGATTTAAATACAGACACTTTGCACATCTGTAAATGGGGGTAAATTATACTTGCATTATCACTCTCACAGGGTTTTTGCAAGGAGAGGGTTTTGTAAACTTTAAAGTGTTATATAAATGTATTATTTCATCCCTTGATTATTTCACTCCCAGGGTAGCAGGATTAGGGTAGGTATTATGAGTATCTGGGTCCTTGCCAGTCCTCAGCTTTCATGAATCTTTGAGATTTTCTCTTTATTTATTTCTCCTAGCTAGCTAGCATTTAATAGTACTTTAAAATTTGCAAAATGCTTTACAAATATTGTGAATATTATATCATCTGATCTTACAACAGCATTGGGGAGGTATACCTTTCCTATTATTTATCTCCATTTTACAGCTGAGGAAATTGTGGCACACAAGTGACTTGCAAAGGGTCATGTAGCTAGTAAGTATCTGAGATCAGATAGAACATCAGGTCTTCCTGACTCCTGATTCCTGAGCTCTATCCTAACTCCTTCTGTTCTGAACAGCATCCACAGTTTGGTGATAATCAAGTATCTTAAAATCATCTTAGAGTAAAAATATTTTAAAGAAGACATTTTGTTATTATGGGAAACATTCATGGATGATAATCTCATCTCTTGCATTTCGTAGCTCACCTGCATGTAGCTGATGAGGATGCTTCTTTATACATACTCTTATAACTTTGCATATTTTTTCTTACACATGATCTCTTTGTAGCTAACAATGAGGTAGGTAGAACATTTTCATTCTCAATGGGCATAGCATTTAATCACACTTGTCTTTTCCACCTCAACTACTGTTTTCGTCCTTGTTAACTTAAGTATTCACATTGATGCTCCTTCATACATTCCTATTTCCCAGTTCATCATTTTCTTTTCCACTTTTCTTTTTCTGCACTACTCCTACCATTACTGTTATTGCTACTGCTGCTATTATTACTTCTATTAGTACTACTACTGATAATCATATCTTTAACCTCACCATCACTCTGCATGATATAGAACTTTCAAATTCCTGTCTTTGCATGTTCGCTGTCAATATTAGTCTTCTATCTGAATTCTTTGATCTATCACATATAGTCTAGCCTTTATTTCCTTCACAGGACCTTTTTGTCAACCAATTTAACAAGGCATTGGCCCCTTTGAATTCCTTACCTCCCTCCTCTTCTGCTGTCCATGCCCTTCTCTATGGATCATAGCCACTCATCCTTCCTCCCATTGTCTTCTGCTTCTCTGCTTAGTCTGCTGCACAATGCTAGAGGAAATCAGTCAACTGGGACTTCTATGACATACTGCTGCCATCTTTTTTATTCATCTGATATCACTAGATATTCAAGAGCTTTTCTTTTCCTCATTCTTCTAATGCTATGCCATTTTCCTTTCTCTTAGCAGACAACTTTGCCTCTTACCTCTCTGAGAAAATCAAGGATGTCATTTGGATGATTCCTTTCTTTTTTAGCTTTTTATTTTCAAAATATAGGCATAGTTTTCAACATTCACTTTTGCAAAACCTTGTGTTCCAATTTTTTCTCCCTTTCTTCCCCTCATCCTCTCCCCTAGACAGTAAGTAATTCAATATATGTTAAATATGTGTTATTTTTCCATAAATATTTCCACTGGATGATTCCTTTAATCCTTTCTTCCGTAAATCAAAATCTTTTCCCACATCTTCATTTCTTATTCTCTTTCACAAGATACACTTCATTCTACAACCTTCTGTCTCCTTTGGGGGCTTGCTTCATTGACATTCCTTTTTTCATCTTTAATTTCTTCCCATCTTAATTCTTTGATGTCTACAGACATGCTCATTTTCACCACTTAGTTCAAATGAGTTAATATTTGTAAAGTGCTTCGGCATAGTAGATGCTATATTGATTTTAGTTATTTAGTATTATTAGATTTATCAATATATACTGACAATGTGTCAGTATGTACCAACTATGTTCATGCATTGTACCCAGCATAAGGGGATACAGTGGCAGAAGGGAAACTTTTCCTGCCCTCAATAAAATTATATTTTACTGCATCATATATCTGGTACACAAAGAAGGAAATACAAAGTCATTTGAGAAGAGAAGATCACTAATAATATTAAAAAAGAAAACCCAGAGAGGAAAATTGTTCATACATCATAATTTTTTCAGCCATTCTTCAGTTGTTGAGGACTTATTTATTTCTAGTTCTAGGAATTCTGTGGTAAAATTTGGGTATAAATTAGGCCCTAATTTCTATCTTTTGACTTCTTTGAAGTATGACCAGTAATGGTCATATGAGCAGGTTAGCTCCTTTTTTTTTTTTTTTTAATAGCCTTTTATTTACAGGATATATACATGGGTAACTTTACAGCATTAACAATTGCCAAACCTCTTGTTCCAATTTTTCACCTCTTACCCCCCCCACCCCCTCCCCTAGATGGTAGGATGACTAGTAGATGTTAAATATATTAAAATATAAATTAGATACACAATAAGTATACCTGACCAAAACGTTATTTTGCTGTAGAAAAAGAATCAGACTCTGAAATATTGTACAATTAGCTTGTGAAGGAAATCAAAAATGCAGGTGTGCATAAATATAGGGATTGGGAATTCAATGTAATGGTTTTTAGTCATCTCCCAGAGTTCTTTTTCTGGGCATAGCTGGTTCAGTTCATTACTGCTCCATTAGAAATGATTTGGTTGATCTCGTTGCTGAGGATGGCCTGATCCATCAGAACTGGTCATCATATAGTATTGTTGTTGAAGTATATAATGATCTCCTGGTCCTGCTCATTTCACTCAGCATCAGTTCGTGTAAGTCTCTCCAGGCCTTTCTGAAATCATCCTGTTGGTCATTTCTTACAGAACAGTAATATTCCATAATTTTCATATACCACAATTTATTCAGCCATTCTCCAACTGATGGACATCCATTCAGTTTCCAGTTTCTAGCCACTACAAAAAGGGCTGCCACAAACATTCGTGCACATACAGGTCCCTTTCCCTTCTTTATAATCTCTTTGGGATATAATCCCAGTGGTTAGCTCCTTTTCTTGCATTATTCCACATGATATACAGAATGTTGGGGCTATTTCATAGTTCTGCCAACAGTATGTGTATAGTTCCAGTCTTTTCATATCCTTATCAATATTGACTATTTCTCTTTCTTTTATCTTTACCAATCTGGATGAGAAATTGGTTTGTGATGAATCTGTGATTTTATGGGGATATTTATAGTTTGTAATTTAAACTGTTCATATCTGAGTTATTCAGATTTTATGGATTTCATAATACTGCTTTCTCTTGGTTCTTTTGCCATCTATTTGATCGCTTTTCAACTGCCTTTGTTCAATTATGCACACGCACACACTCCCTCTTTCCCTTTGTTTTTTTCCTCCTGATTTCACATGAGTTAAAATATTTCTAATTTTTACTTTTAAATCTATGTACTTATCCGACCACTTTGCCTTTGTTGAATCATTAGTATATATATATTCTTCTCCCCCCCTTCCCTCTCTCTCTTCCTCTCCTGCCTTCCTCTCTCCCTGTATCTTTGTCTGTGTCTGTGTCTCTCTCTTTCACTCTGTCTCTGTCTGTCTCCATGTCTCTGTCTCTATCTCCCTTTGTCTCTGTCTCTGTCTCTCTCTCTGTCTCTCTTGCTGTCTCTGTCTGTCTCTCTCCCCTTCCCTTCCCCTCTCTGTCTTTCTCTCTGTCTCTCCTCTTTCTCTTTCTCTCTGTCCCTTTGTCTCTCTCTCTCTCTCTCTCCCTCTGTCTCTCTCTTTCTCTTCTTTCTTCCCTCTGTCTCTGTCTCCCTCTCCTTTTCCCTCTCCCTTTCCCTTCCCCTCCCCATCCTTGACATGGTTTAGTAATCTCTGTGATTACTCTCAAATCTATGTATCTAGCCCTACTTTCTTTTTCTCACCTCCAGTCCTACATTGCAAACTGTCTATTAGACATTTTAACTTGGATGTTCCCAGGTCTTCCAGACTCTGAACTTAGCTCTTACTACATGGCACTACCACCACATTCACTAGATTATTAGCTCCTCAGAGGCAGGGGACTTTTGTCTTTTTACTTTTGTCTTATCCTTAGTGCTTAGCTCATAGTAAGTACTTAATAAATGTGTGTCATTTGACATAACTGAACCACTTAACGACCTCAGAATTTAATCATGTCTCTTAAGTGTGATTTTAATCTGTTTTCCCTTGTAGGTAAATGCAGCCTTTAATGAGAAAACCCGTTGTTATGAAATTAGGACTACTTCAAGTTGCAAAAAATATGAAGAACTATTCATCTGCTATGGCCCTCATGATAATCACCGACTGCTTTTAGAATATGGATTTGTTGCCATAAATAATCCACATAGTGCTGTTTATGTATCAATAGGTCAGGTCAAGTTTTTTCCTGTGCAAATGATGCAAGTGAATTCTTAAAGGCATTTTAATATAATATTCAATAAGGAGAACATGTTCATGATCTGTTTTCTTTTCTGTAGTCTTATTTAGTGAGTTCTTTGACTTGAGTTTGCAGCTTAAATTTTTAGTGAAAGAAAACTGGGATTCTGTGGGGAAGCTGATGAGTGCAAGATTGCTATTGACAGAAAGAAACATAGCAAACTGAAAAAAGATGAAAATAATATTAACAATATTTTTTCTACCATTTGTATACTTTCACACTGCTATATTTATATAGGTACATATTTATTTCTTGGTATTAGATTGTAAGTTTCTTGAGGGCAAGGATCATGCCTTATTCATTTTTGTTTCTTTCTTAGTGTCTACCGCTGTTTGTTTGTAATAGATATTCAGGAAATGTATACTGAATTGAAAAGAGAGGAAAATAGGGAAATTAATGTATCAAATCATGCTTGACTGAACACAATTAGATAGGGATTTATTGTGATAAGTATTTATTGACTGTCTGCTTTGTATAATACAGTGAATTGATTACTATGGAAATTACCAAAAAAGTAACAGTTTACAATCTAGAGAGAGAAAATATATATTTTTTCATTATGTTCTCCTAACTTGCTATTTTCATCAGTTTGTTATATTTTATTTAACTGGAGATCTATTCAGATATTAACTGTTACAGATTGAATGAACTTTCAAAAGGTTTTCTTTCATACCATAACAAAAGATTGATGTTCCTAGCCTGAAGCCAGAGAAGCTACTTAATATTTGGTCAATATTAGGATTATTCCTTTTCTGTGACTTCAGGTCATGGTGGGTAATGACTTGAGATTTAGAACACAAATAATAGATAAAACAGATTTGTTGATTCAGAAATTTATGGATTTTAAAGGAGATTTTAGAAATCCTTAAATAATAAAGATGATGCTTTAGTTCTTAAGCAGAATTTTATCTACTCATTCAAATAAAAATGACTGACATAATGATTTTTCAGTCTTATAACAAGCTACCTTTGAGACCAGTTTATATGTTTCATGTTTATGACATAATAATATTAAAAAATTTTAAGAGTTTTTAATTATTCTGACTCCTTTATTTTCCTTTTCAGGAAACTGAGTCACATAGAAATAGTTCCCAAAGGCACCTAAAGATTTAAAGATAGCGTTAGGACTAAAATTCAGGTCTCTGTACTCTATTACTCTATGTGGTTGATAAGAGTTATTGGATAAATAGGAAGAAGTACAAAACATTTTAAGGCTTAAACTATTGTTTAAAGTCATTTTAATTTGAATTGCTTTTATAGTTTTATCATTTATAATTCATATGGTAGCTATGGTGAAACAAACAAAAAACTCTTATTACCTAATTCTTCAGGTTGATTTGCATATTGGAATCAAGAATTAAAGTTAGAGATAATAAACCACAAGGCAGGGAGTAAATTGGAAGGGACATCAGACTGACTTGGAGTTAGGACACTAGGGGTCAAACCTTGTTTCTAAAATTTTATTAGTTCTAAGTCCCTTAACCTGCTTGAGTGTCTCTTTCCTTATCGTACAGATGACGATTTTTTTTTTTTTTTACAGAAAGGGATAATCAAATGTGAAATATGTAATATTGATAATTATATAAAGTATTCTATAAAACTTAAAAGAATTTATAAATGTCATCTATTATTAGTGTCATTATTAATATTTCTTATAATTTCACTTACATTAATATTATTACTAATATCACTACCATTACTGTGGTCTGGTGACATGAAATTATAATGATTTTGTGGATGGTGAATAATCCTCCCGAATTGGGCAAGAGTAATGAATTCTGTTTCTACATCTAAAGCTCTTAGCTTCAATCATCTATCTTCATTGTTATATAAAGCAAATTATAATACTCTAATTAATTAGCCCTGTTGTCTGAATTATGCCTTAAATATGTGAATCTTATTTTTTTTTTAAAAATGAATTTTATCTTTAAAAATACAGATAGCCTTGTGGATCACCTTCCTTCAGTGGACACACAAATGAATAAGAAGCTTTCCCTTTTAAAGGAGCATGGCTTTTCAGAGTAAGTATCCCTCTAATGAAATTTTCGTTTCAGAAAGCTTTCATAGCAACTTGAGAGAAAACAGAGTTTTCTTCAAGGTTGATTTGATTAACCCAAAAATATTTTATTGAACATGAAACAGGGTACAATGCTAGGAACTTCTAGGGAGAGAGACATAAAGCACTATCCCTGGTGTCTAGGAATGTAAGATTTACTTGCAGAGATCAGATATATATGCATACGTAATGAATTAAATGACCACATAAAGAGGTAGATGCCGAGTGGTATAGATGATATTTCTTTGATGTAGTATAAGTGTCTTTATGAAAATATGGTAGCACTGAAGTCCCCTGGGACACTATAAAATCAGCAAAAGCTGTTTTGGCAGTTGATTTGAGTTTCTTTAAGATGTACTATAATCTCATCAGACCATATATAAGAACTCATGTTTGAAGTCTATTATTTTTGTGCATATGGAAAAGGAACTGAGGTTATACTCTGAAGTTAGTTGAATGATGTGGTTTTAAAAAAAGGAATATTGAAATCCAGTGTAGATTAATTTTGCTTCATGGTTTATCTATGGTCAGTTACCTATTCTGAGTAGATTTATTTCCATTCCTCCCTACCTTACTTACTTTTAAGCTTCTACCTCTTTAGCATGAAGTTGATTTGAAAATTAATGAAAGTAAAATATAAAAACATAATTAGGGACATAACTATATGCGATTTCTTGAAAGTTAAAAATTATATAAGATTCCTTGAAGGAGGAAATATAGCTAAGCTTGGTCATTGATGCTTGGCTCATTAATATCTATCAAGGCATAAAGCAGGGAGATGTAGGAACAGGAGAGAATTTGCCACTGTCATAAAGGAGAATCTTATCGTAAGGTCCAAGTTGAAGGTTTTCTGTAGGTGATAATGTTCCTCAGATGCTCCTGTTTGTGAATGACATTGCCCTGATTCCAGCAAGCCCCAGCGATCTTAAGAGTCTCCTGAATGAGATTTGTAATCACTCTAAGAAGTTTTCTTAATTTTCCAAATGGGAAAAAAATCAAGTGGATGAAGAATGAATAATATATTGTCCAAATTGTGACATTCAGTTGGACAACCTGTAAAACTAGTTACTAAAACCAATATACTGCAAATGGACTAGGATTTGGTCCCAGAATTGGAAGAGTAGACTTCATTACCTTTGGAAAATTGCAAAGTTATTTTAATAACCCCAACGTTTTCTTTGAAGGGCTTTGTTAGTACCAATTGTAGTCACCAATTTGATGGCTGTTAAGACATGAATTGTAAAGACACTGAAGAATTTCAAGACATTAAATTGGCAATGGGATAGTGCATGATGGGCTTGACATTAAGAAGGAAGAATGATATAAAATATATCATCAAAGAACTATATAGTTTTTTATAAGAAAGTTCTATATAAGAAAGATGGTTATTATACCCTTTGACCCAGCAGTGCTACTACTGGGCTTATATCCCAAAGAGATACTAAAGAAGGGAAAGGGACCTGTATGTGCCAAAATGTTTGTGGCAGCCCTGTTTGTAGTGGCTAGAAACTGGAAAATGAATGGATGCCCAACAATTGGAGAATGGTTGGGTAAATTGTGGTATATGAATGTTATGGAATATTATTGTTCTGTAAGAAATGACCAGCAGGATGAATACAGAGAGGCTTGGAGAGACTTACATGAACTGATGCTAAATGAAATGAGCAGAACCAAGAGATCATTATATACCTCAACAACGATACTGTATGAGGATGTATTCTGATGGAAGTGGATTTCTTTGACAAAGAGACCTAACTCAGTTTCTATTGATCAATACTGGACAGAAGCAGCTACACTACACCCAAAGAAAAAACACTGGGAAATGAATGTAAACTGTTTGCATTTTTGTTTTTCTTCCCGGGTTATTTTTACCTTCCAAATCCAATTCTCCCTGTGCAATAAGAAAAATGTTTGGTTCTGCACACATATATTGTATCTAGGATATACTATGACATATTCAACATATATAGGCCTGCTTGCCTTCTACTGGAGGGGGTGGAGAGAGGGAGTGGAAAAATCAGAACAGAAGTGAGTGCAAGGGATAATGTTGTAAAAAATTAAAATAAATAAATTAATTAAAAAACTAAAAAAGAAAAAAAGAAAGATGGTTACTGGTGTTGGGAACCAGAGTTCATAGGAAGATACTTTAGAGGTCATCAGATCCAATCATCTCATTTTCCAGATGCAGAAATTGAGACTCAGAGAAATGAAGAGACTTGTTGAAACCATGCAGCTAGTAATTAATTGATAGGGCTACAATATAAACCCAAGTTTTTTTTTTTTTTTTAACATTGTCAGCACGCTCTGTACCACATGCCACAGTGTACTATCTATAGGATTCTTTTGATATGATTGATGCCAAATTAAATTGAGGATGAAGGTTCCTACCACTGTGGCGGGGGGAGGGGGGTCTGTTCTGGAGAACTTGTGGAAAAACATGAACAGATGTCATATGTGGGCAGGCATAATTCATAAGGAATGCCCTCGTGGATAAAGTCACAGATCCATTTGAATACTTGAGTAAATCTGTCATTCCAAATCAAAGATTAAATGCTTTTGGATTTCTCATGTCATTTGTTCTCCACTTCCCTAGGTTCATCCCCTCAATAGAATTAATTGGAAAGAGACTAATTCCTTTCCCCGACCCCATCATTCTGAAATGAATTCTTAACCTCTAATTCCTGCAGTCTCTTCTGGTTGGTGAGTTCTTCTGGACTTCCATTTGAAGAAGTAATCACACAAGTCATGCTCACCTCAAACCCAGTTCAGTTCCTGACTTTCTTTCTCCATGTAGGAGCATTCCATTCCCTTACTCTCCAGTTCCTTTTTATGTGTTGTTTTCCCTTATCAAGGTGTAAGATCCTACAGAGCAGAACCTATCTTTCTTTTTTGCTCCTATTTGTATTCTCAGTGGCTGGCATAGATTAAATGCTTAAAGAATCCTGTATTCTGATTTTCTCTATCATTTTGCTTTTACACATTTAAATTTTTTTTTTCCTTTTGGCTCTGGCTCACAGACTATATAGTAAAAAAAAAAAAAAAAAATACCACAATAGGGTATCATATATTCTGCAGTGAAGAACTTAATAAATTCTGCCACTGAAAGTATTTTTTTTTTTCTTTAGGAATTTAACTTTTGGATGGGATGGTCCATCTTGGAGATTGCTTACAGCCCTTAAATTATTATGTCTTGGAGCGGATGAATTGTAAGTTTTCTAGTTGTGTTCTTCAGTGTGTGATTGAATATATTGTTCATTCCAAAAAACAAGGTTTCTTTTGTCTTTGTAGTTTTTATCAATTTGGAGGGCAAGGAATGTTGATCAGTTAACAAACTGTGCCTCCTGTGGGCCAGGCCCTATGTTAAAGCATTGGGGATACAAATTCAAAGGATGCATGCACAATCCCTGGTTGCAAAGAAGACAAACATTTACAGATCAGGAGATCTTTATCTCCTGATCAGGAGATAAACATTTAAAGAAGTTAAAAGTGTATGCAACATAAATATAAAGTGTATAAATACAGATATGTACAATATATTTAGAAGAAAAAAAGAAAGATTTTGTGGGTTTGTTTTGAGGCACAATTTTTATACATCTCTTCTTGTAAGTGCTGCTGATGTTACCATATTAATTTTTTTGATTCTAGTACATGCTGGAAGAAAGTGCTTCTTGGTGAAGTGATTTCAGACACAAATGAATGGAAAAGTTTGGTCTTGTCCAGAAAAATATGCTCTTCTTTTATAGAAGAGACCAAAACTGCACTTCAGAAGGTATATTTTTAAAACATTACGTTCTTTTCTTAAAAGACTGTAGTTTAACCCAACATTCTTTTTTTTTTCCTCCTGAGGCAATTGGGGTTAAGTGACTTGCATAGGGTCACACAGCTAGGCAGTAAGGCCAAATTTGAACTGACTAAAGGGCTGGTGCTCTATTCAACCTTCTTTTTTATTTGCACATGAACTATGTGAACATGAAATATGAATAGTATACTTTGAAGTGATAATCAATTTATTGTTTTAGTAAAACAAGGTTGTAGAAATAAAGATGCAAATTTTAATAAGCTTATATGTTGCATATCTCATTAGAGCATTGTAACACAAACATTTTGTGTTTAAGAATTGCTTTGGTTTTCCATTAATAACAGTGATTCTCACACTTTTCCTTAAGCCTTCATTTTAAATAAAGCTTTGGCAGAACCCTTGTAATAAAATATTTTAAAATTAGTGTTTTTGATTCTTATTAACAGACAGCATAAGGTTCACTTAAAAATAAGAAACTTGAGTTGTTTCAGGGTATTTTGGTAGCATGAATTGAGAAGCACCAAATTAAACTTTTTATCTAATGTTCCTGAGTCAACTCGGTCTTTGGAAAATTCTTCTGGAATTATTACTAATACTGATACTTACATTGTTTCTAGATTTCCCATATGAAGGATGAAGAAACAGCCTTGAAAGACCAGTTAACTTTGGTAGAAAATTTGTGGTTAGAAGAACTAAAGCTTCTTCAAGTGTCTGCAGATATTCTAAAGAATGTGCACCAAGAAACCACCTGACCTACTCAGAGTTATTTACCTTTGTGGTGTGTGATTTTTTTTTTTTTTTGATGCAAATAATTATTTGTTTATGAATTTTTTCATTTTTGTTTTTCTTTTTGCAAATAATATCACCTCATTTAAGAAAGGTTTATTAATTACTTGCTGCTCCAGGCTTTATATTCAGTACTGAACACACAAATATAAAAATGATAATTTCTGCCCCCAGAGAGAGCATATTGGAGAATGTTCACAGATAAGTAAATATTAGATCTATATAAAATAAATAGATATATATTTGCGGAGCAGCAGGAAAGGACACTAGCAATTGGATGAATCAAGAAAAGCCTTTTGAAAGAGGGGGCACTTGTGCAGAACCTTAACAGGGTTTAAGGATTACAAAAGTACAAGGAAGGAAGAAGACCATTCTTAGCATGGGATGCTATCTAATGAGAAGACAGGGAATCAGGAGATTGAATGTCACATTCAGCAAGATGTCACATCCATGCAATATCATAAACAACCAGGAAGAGGGTTGGTTTGGCCATTGGGTGGTGGAATTAGCCTGGAAAAGTAGAGCCAGCGTATAAGAATTTAAAAAAATCTTCAGTTCTTTACTACTACTTAAAAACACCAAGATCTATACAATATACATATATAATTTACATAATAAATATTTTAGTATGTTAATGTTAATATGTTTGTTAGTATGATGTTTTGTATGTTAAGGATGGTTTCATTGTCTTAAACATCAATATAAAATATATTGAATATATTTTAAGAGATAATAAAGAACTGAAACAATTATATATATATATGTATATCTACACACATATATATTATATACAGACAGAGAAAATCGGTTTTTGTGACTTTAGAATAAGACTTGTATAGGCTGTGACTACAAGAATATAAGCAAAAACAAGATTTGAAGATCACACACATTCTAATTATAATGACCAATCTTCTTGGTAGAGGGGTAGGAAACTGAACGTAGATAGGGACATGCTGTTGGATGCCTCTGGTTTGTTACAAAGGATGACCTGGTAAGGCATTTTGTTGGGAGATGATTATTTTAATGTTAAAAGGTTTATGTTGCATACACACACATATACACACAGAGAAATAAATATGTGTATTTGTATAGAGAGGCAGTGTAGCATAGTGGATAGAGAGCTGTCCTTGGAACCAGGAATATCTGAGTTAAAGCTTTGCCCCTAACATGTATGGACTGTAATCCTGGGTAAATCATTTAAGGCGCTTTTTTAAGACTAAATTGCATAGGAGCTGATATTCTTTGGTAGAAGAAATTCCTCATTGGGAGCTTAATAGGATTTAACATGAGTTAAAGCATAAGACAAATCTCTATCACTGTCTAGGTGTGTGAATATGCATATCCACATGTGTACAAGTGCTCAGAGAAATATATGCATTCAGAAATATAGGGATGTGTGTAAAAATGATTGTGTAGCCAGCTATGTGGACAGAAAGAGCTAATACTTCAAGGAAAAGTATAAAGACGAAGAACATGAGGAAATATGTCATGTATCTTTCACACTTTTGCCAGAGCTATTTTACTGAAGCTCTGATGTGATACTTATCTATTCAAAAACACTTCAGGGCTGCCTAATGCACAATAAGTAAAGTATAAATATGGAGTCCCTCTGCAAGCTGACTTTAATCTGATTTCCAATTCTTATCGCACGCTGTTCCCTTTTTCTACTCTGTATTCTAGCCAAATTCTTCCTTTTGTCCTCTCCTCTCTTTATATCTTTGCTCATACCTATCAATAGAGTATATTTATTTCAACCCAGTAGTGAGTAATGAGGGTGATGGTGTGGGAGGATATATATGTATGTTTGCGTTGTGGAACGGGGTCAGTAGTATTCTGTATGTGTATACATACATACACCTTGGAATGATGATAGCTTCTAGGATCTGTTAAGTATCACCTCCTATAAGGAGATTTTCCTCATCCCCGCAAGTTCAGGGATAAGAGAGAGGTTCTCTCTCAGTTAGTTTAATAATAATAATAATAAATAATATAAAGAAGTTAGTTTAACTAATAAACTAATAAAGTTTAGAACTAATAAAGAAGTTAGTTTAACAATCAATTGAATGTACATGTTGAAAATGATAGCACATTTGAATGCATTCATAGTGCAGATCCTGAGAGTCAAGATTGAAGCTAACTCAAAGCAAATTTCATTCTCATCTGGATTTTAGTTAAGTGATAGAATTTTTTTTTTTTTTTTTTTACTCTTAAACAATGAAAAGAATAGACTTTTGGAATAGATTTCAATGAGATGGAAATTGCTAAACAAATTCTGCTTTTTGAATGCCCTTAAATAAGTGCTCTTTTTATATTACATATATTATTGTCTATAAGTTACAACTTGTATAAAATTCAAATGTCAGAGACATAACTAACTTAGTATATGTTCCCTATGTACTTTGATGCATGAAAATTATAAGGTATCACTTTCTCCATTAGCCTGATTATCTTTTGAAAATGTCAAGAAAGTCCCACTGTCTCCTTTTAAAGAGACATAAAAATGAGTTTTAACTCCCTTTCTTTTTACTGTCAAGGAAAATTCATCTTAGTGCTCAAGATTACAGATTTTTTTTCTCTGGCAGAAAGTACAGACTTTAAGCCTTGTAAATATGTAAGTTCTTAGCAGACAAGTTTTTTTTACCTTTACTGTTTTATTTCTTAGTATCACTCATTACCAAATGGTATTTATTTGGAGTGATTAGCAAATACTGAAGGTGGTATTTAACATTGTTTGAATGGAAAATTTCAATGTGATTGTCTGTGTTGAAAGAAAATATTATATTTGATCTTTTTTATTATTTTTGCAGACATCATGCATGTCTGCTGTCATCAACCACAAAAACCCTTTTATATGCTTAAAAAAGAAAAATTCCACTAGGAATTAACTCTACAGTATACTTGAGAGGTATCTATACTATACAGGAACGTTTTTGTCTTCTATTTTTAAACACAAAAGAATCATTTTTATTAGCCATTTAAAATTGTGGTTTTACTAGTTTAGTTGACATGTTATACAATACATTATTACTGTTTTACATTTCATCTATATTTGTCCTAAGATGTATCCTCTTCTAATTGAATAAATACTTAGTGATGATAAACTAAAATATATAAATAAAAACATGTAAATATTTTTCCTTCTCTTTTACTGCCATCTGTGAGATGTATATTTTTCTGACTCTATCTGTAATCCATTTTCTTTCTTGATGTTTATGTGTGTGTAATTTGACTAAAACTTTAATTATATTGGTACATGAAACTCCCAATAAGGAAACTCCTTTATTGTTTTCTCTGTAAATTATTTTATAGAGCTGTCTGGGGCACAGAAGTTATGATTTGCTGGTTTCACACAACTGCTATGTGTCAGAGGCAAGCCTGGAAATTGGGACTTCCTCATATTGAGACCACCTCTTTATCCCCTCCCAAATCTAGAAGGATTACTTTGCAATGCAAAATTATTGATATAGGAAGTAATATATGTGAAATACCCCTTTTGTGAAGTGAAAGAACACTTTCCCTCCCTACTTGTTACATTTCTGCCTGTTGTGAAACAAAGATGAGAGGTTTGGAGGTGAGGTCGGAAAGTGCAATGAATTTAACATCAGGAGACTTGCTGTGGAGATCAGTGGGACTTTGCAAAAGAATTAGAAGATCCACATTATATCATGGCAATAGCAAGATTATATGAAGATCAATTCTGATCGACACGACTCTTCAATAATGAAATGATTTGGGCCAGTTCCAATGGTCTTGTGATGGAAAGAGCCTTCTGCACCCAGAGAGAGAACTGAGAAGTGAATGTGGATCACAACATAGAATTTCACTTTTTTGTTGTTGTTTGCTTGCATTTTTTTTCTTTCTAATTTTTTGCTTTTTGATTTGATTTTTCTTGTGCAACATATTTGTGGAAATATATACAGAAGAATTTCACATGTTTAAAATATATTGGATAATTTGCCCATTTAGGGGAGGGAGTGGGGGGGGGAACGGAGAGAAAAATTTAGAACACAAGGCTTTCTAAGAAAGAATGTTGAAAATTATTCATATATATATTTTGAAAATAAAAAATTTTAATTTAAAAAAAGTTCAGTGACACCTAGGAAATCAGCATATCCTATAAATCAAAGATTGATTTATTTGTTTTGTGGATTATCCCTATATTTCAGGAAATAATGCAGATTAAAAACAAAAAAGAATTAGAAGATCTAGTCATTGCAGTGAATCCTTTTATTGGATTCATTTAAGGAAAAAGCAAATAATCTTACAGGAATGATACAAGGAAGAAAATGGAGATAACAGTGGAAAAAGTACTAAGAAGGACTTCTCATACAGTATGACATATAGGAAGCTTTCAGTGGGGCTTCGGGGTCCATCTTTACTCTTTGGAGTAGAGCTTAGTTATTTTCTAGGGGAGTTGGAGTTCTACTCAGATTTTGATTGGTTTCCTGTTTTTGAACATAAAATTAGTCAGATGTCAATCAGGTAGGAAACTAGAGTTTCAAATATGTAAAGCTTCAGGCATTAAAGATTCCAAAGTGGGGGAGGGTGGGAGAAGAGAGAAGGAGGGAAGGAGAGGAGGAAGAAGAGAGGGAGAGAGAAAAAGGGAGAGGGAGGGAAGGAAGAAAGGGAGGGAAAAGGGAAGAGAGGGGGAAGAAGGAGAGAGACAAAGGGGGAGGGAGGGAGAGGAAAAAAGGGAGAAACAGGAAAGGAAGGAGAGAGAGGGAAGGGAGACAGGAGGGGAGAGAGGAAAGAGGGAGAGATGAAGGGAGGAAGAGGGAAAAACCTGCTAGGAAAATGAGGCATGGGCTGAGATTCATGGACTGATAACCCTTGTGTGGGCCGACAAGGTAAGGATATTAGGAAGAGTCATGGTGACATGTTGAGGTGGAAGACACCCCAACAGTGCTAGGATCCCCAGATCTGTATGGCAGGTATGGTGAAAGAATGTGCAAACTCAGTTTTTCTCCAAGTTAAGGGGCAAAGATTTATTATGTCACTAACAGTGGGCTAAGTTCCAAAAGGATTTAGCAAAGAATCAGAAGTAAGATGATAAAATTTATAGAAAAAAGAGAGACCAAGTGCTTTATGATAAGCTAATTTATGACTTATAAGTGGCTTTGAGGATGGTCTGGTATACTTTATCACTGACCAAGAGATTGTCATCTGACAGCCAGCGATGTTTGTGGAACCACAGCCCTCCCAAGGCCTCAGAGCTATCACTAAAATTTCTCTAAAAGCGAGGGGAGGAAATGCATAACTATATTACTCTTAAGGCCAGA
Organism: Sarcophilus harrisii; assembly: GCF_902635505.1. NCBI lineage: Eukaryota > Metazoa > Chordata > Mammalia > Dasyuromorphia > Dasyuridae > Sarcophilus > Sarcophilus harrisii. The sequence goes on from NC_045428.1 coordinate 241,048,213, forward strand.
TGAATTTGGGGTTATTGCTGCATTTCCCCTAGAACCTGCATTCCTTCCTCAAGCAGTTAAGACCCAAGTTCATTTGGGACAAGGGACGAAGGTCTCATCTTCTGGAGCTGCTTCAGGCTGATAAGGGACTTAGAGCCGGTCCTGCCCAGTGGGGTCCAGACTGAGGGGAGACAAGTGTCTTGAAGATGGTGGCAGCAGCATAGAGGGATTGCTGAGTCCCAGAATCAGGTAGCTGGTGGTATTCAGGTTGAACAAGTGGCTTGGAGTCTGAAAAAAACAAGGTTCCCAGGTAAATGTGGGAGAGATGAGGTTATCTTGAATCTCTCGCATCCAGCCAGCTTTTTCTAGGATCCTCTCAGTATGAAGCTAAACGTTCCCTGAATTGCTGATGTACATATGCAAGAGGTGTTGGCAAGGGCACAGACACCACCACTAGAGGCAAGAAGATAGTTCAAGGCCAATTAGTTATTTAAAACCATGTTAGCAAGAGAGTCCAGTGATTCCTGAATCTCTAGGAAAGAATGTGCAGTTTCACTGGCCAGTTGGTTGATTGTGACAGTCAGGTTTGGGAGAATATCCTCAAGTTCTAAATATTCAAACTAGGGAACTAGCATTGCTGTGCCTTTCCTTAAATAACAAAGAACAAGAATAAAAAAATTACCAAAGAACGCTTCCCCCAAATCCCCACATTTGTCTTCTCAAAGAGGTAGGGGCAGTGGGTGGATCAGTGGTGGAGTGCTCAGGTGGCCTAAGTGCAAGCACCATAATATTTAAAAAGCATTAAATATTGGATAGAGAAGATAATAGGTT